>NC_136874.1:4307424-5507424 GCF_951799975.1 Gobius niger
GACAAAAAAATTATAAAAAAATTACCAAAAATTTGACAAAAAATTTACGCAAAAATGACCAAAAAATGACAAAAATATGGCAAAATGTGACAAAAAAATGACAAAAAAATGACAAAAAAATGACAAAAATGACAAAAAAAAATGTGACAAAATGTGACCAAAATGTGACAAAAATTTGCTACAAAAAATGACAAAAAAATGAAAAAAATGTGATCAAAATTTGACAAAAAAATGACGAAAATTTGACAAAAAATGACAAAATAAATATGACAAAAAAGTTGCAAAAATGAGTTGAATACCCAACAAAAAAATGAATGGAAAAAAAAATCTGATGACGTGAGGAAAAAGATCCTCTCGGTTCAGGCGGGTTCAGAGGTTAAATCTCTCTCTCCTCTCGTTTCATGCTGGTCCTGAAGATCCTCTGGTCTAAATGAGAGCTCTGTGAGTCCCCGCTTTAGTCCGAGTCCAGCCTAAGTCCCAGGGTCTGACAGGCAGAGCTATAATTGAGTTGGAGGAGCCGAGAGAGAGAGAGAGAGGAAGTTGTTTTCAAAAGTTCTCCAGATAATCCCGCGGGATCTGACTTTTCATGGCTTATTCTGTCAGCTCGATTCAAAGCCTCGGCCCGTGGGAGACGTGAAGTGCGCTGGGCTGGATATTGTTCTCAGGAAAGCCATCGATGCTAAAGTTATAAGTGGAAAAACGTATTATAATGTGTCTCTGATGGCTTCCTGTTATAACCTTCTATATTCCTGTAGTGTTTGTAGTGTTTAGCTGCAGGCGCTTCGTAAATACAGCTGAATAATGGACCTGCTTCTAAATATGATGGTTCCACATTTATATTTGAGCCCTTACTAAGCTCTAAGGAAACTTTTTTACCTTAATTAATCCTAATACAAGTCCTCAAAGTCCTCCCCCAGGATGTTCAAGCTTGATCATCCCAGAAGCTTTTCCTCTACACTTGCTCTGTTGTTGCTAAGCTAAGCCGCCATGTTTGTTTCAGAAAAGACACAGGCTGCGTCTGAAACCATCAGATTATATCCTCTAAACTCTAACACCAGCAACTAACTCCTGAACCTTTCATGGGTCGACTGTTAGATCTGTGCAGTTAGAGAACTAGAGCTTCAGCAGCTTTTTGAACAATCGGTCCGTCCTTAAACAGGGAAAGGGAAGTGACATCACCAACAGCTGTTTTTCTTCTTCTTTAACGTTATTGGTGGAGTGCAGGCCAAACAAAAGTGCATGTCGCCCCCTAGTGTCCAACAACAACATAGTGTCCAAACAAATACATTTAAGGAGAAAAAATAAATCCAAATGATCCAAACATTTCCCTTTTGTGTTATTTTATTTCAGCAGCTGTTTCTTAAAGCGACAGCAGCAAATGATCCATGTGGCTTAAGTTTCTACTAAATGAAAACAAAAGCATTTAATCCGTTTCCTGCGTTTCCTCTTTAACACTGACATGTGACTGAGCTGTGGAGACGACAACATGGATTTATCACTTTTATAAAGTTTGGCTTGTGCAGAATGTTATTTTTTTATTAGGCCCGAGCGGCCTGGCAGGGCTCGGGCCTATTGTAATTGTACAGGCAGTGACGAAAGATGTGCACATAGGGCACGTCCCTAAGAGAGCGCGCAGCGCTCAAGAAACAGAGCGCGGAGCGCTCCCCATGCATTAGACAGTAATGGGGGGACTGTCCGGTGAAATAAGCGTGTGCCGCGAAAGCGGCACATTTGTAACTGCTCGCATGAAAAAAATCCAAAAATCCAGGCATGGCGCAACATAGACAAGCGCTCGTCATCAATGCCCAAAACACTACTAGAGTGACTCAGGGCATCGAGGCCTATCTGGTAATATTGGTGTTTGCTGCAAAAGCAGCATATTTGTTGTTGCTAACGTCCCTAAAAGGTCAATTAATTGACCTTTTAGGGACGTTAGCATCAGAGGTCCATATGCTAAAATGGCGATGAAAGTTAGCATCAGAGGTCCCCATGCTAAAGTGGCTATGATAGTTAGCATCGAGGCTCCTTTTCCTAACTACTTCCTAACTGACAGACCAATTCGGACGCTTCTTGTCATGGCGGACGCTGACGCACATCCGGTTTGGCGTAAGAGCTCTTGCCAATCTGCTCGTTTCGGACGCAGCCACGGCCAGGGAGAGGAAGCAAAGTCCACACAGAAAAGCCAGAGGAAGTGCTAACCACTCTGCCACCGAGCCGCTGTCGTCAGGCAAAGTCCACACGCAAAACCCCCTAAATCGAGTGTGTAAATCTCGCCAAGATCTCTGCAAGTCTTTCTCGAAATCCCCACCTCGCGGGGCTGTAATTACAGGTTGTATCCGCTCTCCATCTTCCTCCTGACGGGGAAAGAGCTTAATAAATGTGATTCAGAGTGAAATTCATTTTACCGGCTGCTGCTCGGCTCCATTTTGCAAATTACATCGCGTCAAAAAATCCAAATGAATAGAAGGTGTTTTATCAAATGAGAAGAAAGAAGGTGCAGCTGAAGACCTGAGTGGAAGTCTTTAGTGTTAGTATAGCCCTGTTTGACTTTGTTTAGCTGCTCTTGTGTTTGTTTCCTCAGTCTGCAGCGGTCAGCATGTACCACAAGCGGTCCCGGCTTGTTTTTTATCGTTGAATAGTTAATGTTTTCCTCCTCTCGCAGAGCCAAGTTCACGGCCGTCCCTCGGGTTTGCGGATCGGCATCAAAAGCAGCGGGATTATCCGTGATTAAGCCTTGTAAACAGAAGAGCGGGGAAAGAGGAGTTTTCTACCCAGCGTGCACTTCTGCCGGTCCGCTGGAGAGGAGCGAGTGTGGACCGTCCGCCGCGGCGTCCGCCAAGAGTTTAAATCCGGTAATGAGACGGGCCTGGTGTCGATGCACATGGAGAGACGAGCGGGTTTTTCTGCTCTGGAAATTCACCGAATGAAAAACATGGAAGTGAAACGTTGTTAAGCCACTGGTGCTAAAGCTCGGCCTGACAAATGTTTTGTTTCTGGCCTCCTCAGGGCTGCAGGTGTGGGGGCTCTTGGTGCCTCTTCAGTGTCTCAAAAGAAGAAATGTGTCGGGCTTAGTTGGTTTAGTTGAGAAGCTGCTGTTTGCTTTTAAAAAGTTTCTTCAGGACTATTATGGACTCTTTGCAGTAAAAAGAAAATCCACCGAACCTCACGAAAACACGACAAAGACGTAGGAAAGTAAATGGACGAAAAATGACCAAAATGTGACAAAAAAAGAAAAAAAATTGATAAAAAATTGATGAAAAAATGTGACAAAAATTTGACAAAAGAAAATACAAAAAATTGACAAAAATGACAAAAAAGACCAAAAAAATGACAAAAATGTGATAAAAGAAAATGACAAAAATGTGATAAAAATTTGACAACAAAAATTACAAAAAAATGACAAATAAATTACAAAAATGTGATAAAAAAAATTACAAAAATGTGATAAAAAAAAAAGACAAAAATGTGACAAAAAAAAGTTGCAAAAATGAGTTGACTACCCAACAAAAAAATGATGGGAAAAAAATCTGACGTGAGGAAAAAGATCCTCTCGGTTCAGGCGGGAGTTAAGGGGTTA
This sequence comes from Gobius niger, assembly GCF_951799975.1. NCBI lineage: Eukaryota > Metazoa > Chordata > Actinopteri > Gobiiformes > Gobiidae > Gobius > Gobius niger. The sequence goes on from NC_136874.1 coordinate 4,311,002, forward strand.
AACACTAAACCTCCTCTTACATGAAAGAGAAACCACATTAATTACACAAATCCCTCAAAAAGGGACTATTAGTCGTGTAAAAATGTTTCAATTCTGTATTTTCCTCCCCCTACATGTTCCAGCCATGTCCTAATGTGTAGAATGAGCTCAGACCTGTTCACCACAACTGCCTCTAAAATCCTGCACTGTCACTCAAAAAGGTGTTAATTCGGGTTAGCTAACAGAGGCATGCATTATAGGCTGAGATAGCTAATTCTGTGCTAATACGTGCCAGTTTTAGGGTTTGAAATGTAGATTCAGACACAGCCGTGGGCCTATACTTTGTCAGAGTCGCTATAAAGAAACACAGGGCGATCGATAACAGAGACGAGCGCTGGTGCTGGTCTGACGGCTAAAGCAATGGAGTGGGTGAGTAACAGCAGAGGAAAAACAAAGACTAAACCGGGAGTAAAGGGAGTCTCGGTGAAGTTGACATATAAGGAAACTGTTCAGATCTATATGCTCACACGGTGTAGAGAGAAAAGCAATGGTATGCAGCGGGGTCACTCTCAGATCCATCACAGTCCCGCTAATTCTGTTCACCCCGATATCTCCTGCAGATCATACACTGGAAAAACAGCCGCTCCTTTTACTACTGTGGCCTGGGAACCTCCAGACTCCCATATATTAACATACATTGTAGCTGCAGTTCCCGTCGACCTTTACCATGAGCTCCAACTAAATTTAACCAGGGCCCCTCGAAGCCTTTTAACAAGCCTTTATTTTTAGTGTTTGTCATTGTGTGAAAAACGCTGCAGAATTCAGGCCCGTGAGAAGAAACCTGAGACTAAAACATGTATAATACAGAAGAGACTTGCTTATGTTCTGTCCTCACAGGCTAAAGTCCTGATTTAAAGAGCATTTGACACATTAACCTCTTAACTCCCGCCTGAACCGAGAGGATCTTTTTCCTCACGTCATCAGATTTTTTTTCCCATCATTTTTTTGTTGGGTATTTAACTCATTTTTGTAACTTTTTTGTCATTTTTTTGTCACATTTTAGTCATTTTTTCGTCCATTTTTATCACATTATTTGTCATTTTTTTGGTCATTTCTTTGTAATTGTTTGTCAAATTTTTGTAATTTTTTCGTCAAATTTCCATCACATTTTTGTCTTTTTTTGTCATTTTTTGTCACATTTTTTTGTCATTTTTTCGTCAATTTTTTATCAAATTTTTGTCTTGTTTTTGTTACATTTTGGTCTTTTTTTTTGAGAAAATGTGCTCGGTTCAGGTGGGAGTTAAAGGGTTAAAGAATTGTCCCCAGCTTTCTTTAGTTTGATGTTTATAGTTTCACTTCCTGATTGGACACTGGCAGGAAGTGACATAGATACAGAAGGGGGCGTGGCTTCGCAGAGGGGAAAACAGAATCTTTTTTCTCGTTTTAGACATTTTCTGGTGGAATATGAACTTATTTATCACATATAAATAAAGTGAAGCCTAAATCGGGCCCATGTGGATATTTTCTCACTGCAGATTATTCAGTAGAAGTGAAAAAACAGCAGTTGTAGCTAGCGCTAGCTAACCGTTACCATTAGCAAGATGCTAACATGAAGCATCGTCTTAATATTCTCTGTTATTTATGTATTTATGGGCTGTTGAACCACTTTGCTCCATGTCTTTGTATCTTTATTTAGTAGAAACTATATTCATAATTCAGCGTTTGTTAAAGTCGTTTTTGAATAATTAGAGAAAGTTTAGATTTTTCTCCAAATTGTTTTCCCCCTTAACTGTTTTCAAACATGACCATATATGGGCGAGTCCAGAGATTTTTTTTTTATTATTATTATTATTTAACATCAGAGCAAATTTATACAATTTACTACAATATGCTCATTTTCAATCAAATTCATCTTACACATAGATGTAGCATGTTCATGTTCAATTAAACAATCTATAAGACACAACAACAACAACAACAACAACAACAACAACAACAACAACAACAACAACAACAACAACAACAACAACAACAACAACAACAACAACAACAACAACAACAACAACAACAACAACAACAACAGGTTGTGCTAATTTACAATAAGATTGTATTTTTCAAGAAGAGTCATGGATTTAATTAGTTTTTTATTATTTACATTCATTTTCTCAAGGCCAAATAAATGTCTAAATCAGATTCTTTAAAGTCCAGAGATGCCGTCTGTCCATGGATTTTTTCCTCTATGTCACTTCCTGTCAGTAGCTTAAAGCAGAACTAAGTAACTCATGCCCCTAGAGGTCATAAGCGCCACTGCAGTTAGCTTTTCCCGTTAGCCTGTTAGCTTCTTCTTTGTGATTCTATTTTTCTGTCCAGAGACACCAGAGGAGATGAAAGACCCCCAGTCTTCCCATTAACACTTGTATCACCCCCAGAGGGATTATGGGAAGGATTTATTAAGGTAAACAAGCTACATAGTGCTGCTTTAAGCCTGCTGGGGGCACATGTGTGAATGGAGCTTTCGTCACATCCAGGTAAAGGAGCTCAACAGTCGAGGCTCCTCCTTTTACCGGAAATATGAAGAGCTTAAAAGCAGCTATAATCAGCTTTATGCTAACTGTTAGCCATAGAGAGGAGAAATGACCACACACTTGATAACACGGTCAGCCCATAGCCCTTGGGTCAATACTGCCTTTCATGTCTCATCATTTCTTTCTAATATGGCCCTGTCCTCGGACTCGCGGATCGATGGAGAGATGGAGGCGCCCGGAGCCTTCACCCGACACAAATCTTTAAATAAATCTCCACGGTTTCATGAATGAGCGGCGCGCTAATGCACTGCTGATGGAGCCGAGGGATTAGTTCTATTCAGAGTCAGACTTTCATTAAAACAAGTCAAACTATAGACGTTAATCAGTCATCAGCGAATAGAAAATAGACGAACAAAGAGCTTTTCTACTGTGTTTTTGAGATGTTAGACCCTCTATTTTTCCACAGGTTTAATGAACTTGCCGCATAAATCTACAGTGGGAGAAAAAGTGAGTACAGTGAGTTTGGAATTTCTCACTTTTCTTGGTCGTAAAATGTAATATTAACCTCTTAACTCCCACCTGAACATGTTTTCTCCTGTTCTCCACATTCTCCAAATCTAAAAGCTTCTTCAAAATGGCGACAAAAGACGAGAAGAAAATGAGGATGTAAATTGACAAAAATGACAAAAATCCAGCAAGAAAATGACAAAAATCCAGAAAAAAAAATGACAAAAATCCAGAAAAAAAACAAAACAAGTCCAGCCAAAAAAATGACAAAAATCCGGCAAAAAAATCCGGCAAAAAATCTGGCAAAAAAAGACAAAAATCCAGCTAAAAAATGACAAAAAACTTGGAAAAAAGACAAAAATCCAGCCAAAAATGACAAAAATATAGCAAAAAAAAAAGACAAAAATCCGGTACAAAAAAGACAAAAATCCAGCCCAAAAAATAAAAAAAAGTCCAGCCAAAAAAATTACAAAAATCCAGCAAAAAAAAGACAAAAAACTTTTAAAAAAAGACAAAAATCCAGCAAAAAAATTGACAAAAAACTTGGAAAAAAGACAAAAATCCAGCAAAAAATGTGACAAAAATCCAGCAAAAAAAGACAAAAATCCAGCAAAAAATGTGACAAAAATCTAGCAAAAAAAAAAAAAAAGACAAATATCTTGGAAAAAATGACAAAAATCCAGCAAAAAATGTGACAAAAATGCATCAAAAAAGTAACAAAAAGACAAAAGTTCCATTAAAAAGTGACAAAAACACAAAGTGACGACAATGGCAAAGAGGAGAGAATGCATTTGGTTTTGGCGGGTGGTAAGAGTGTAATGTATAAACAGCATTTGCTTTAACTAATACCACCCAAACATTTACATTTGATCATATTTCTATCGGCCATAAGATGTAAACGTTCAAAGGACAGGGAGGAATAAGTAAGTACACCCCACAGCTCTTTAACACAGGGGTTCACTTACTCATTCCTCGCTGTTGTGAATGTCTCAGGTCTTTCTGCAAAATATTTTGATACATTTTGTCTACAACGGTCTGGTTTATCAGGCTTCAGTAGATGTTGCTCTGAGGAGGTGAGACGAGAGGAGACCTGAGCAGACAAAGAGTCGCTCTGCCCCCAAACAGACACGTAAATACATCTGGATTGTTGTGAATCCAGATTAGACACATCACTCTTTTCTTTTTCAACAGTTTCACTTTATTGTATCAAAGTATCGTAGAGCGACTGAAGCCCTGGCCCTGTAGTAGGTTGGGCTGTTTTTTTGTTTCCCATTAGGGCTGGGCAATGTGGCCAAAAAATAAAATCTCAATTTTTTTACTCAGTTTGGACGATTTTATTTGAAATAAACTTTAAAAAGTCTCCTGATCTTTGAAGAAACTGCTCATTAATATTTCATAAAGTTTCCTACAGTTCGTCCCATTAACAAAACCCTTTATTTAAAAGTGTTATTTCTGTTTTAGATATTCCTCGTCTGCTCAAAAGTAAAACCTCTTAATAAGCCGTGGAGTTTTCAAAAGTGTTTTATCGTCTTCAAGCCTCTGCTGTGATTGACAACCGTCTCCATGGAGACTCAAGGGAAAGGGGCGGGGTTAAAGTGTCCGCTCGGAGCAGGCCGGAGGAAAGTGGGAAAGAAAACTCTTAAAACACAACTTTGTGAAGCAGCAGATCGTCAGGAAGTCTCTGCTTTTCACTGCGGAGCGTCTGAAACTCTGATAAAATGGCCGTTGATGTTGGGGGGACACGGAACGGAGGACTCCATTTCACGATTTTCCACATCGTCTGTTTTTAAAAGAGTGTCTAGTCTCGCCCTTTTCTCCTGAAAACAACTTAAATTTGGGCAAATAATTCATGTTTACACTTCCCTTGATCACTGTTTATTTCGTCAACTAAAATATTTAGTCTTAATTTTAGTCAAAGTGATATTTTTTGACGACTAAAATTGGACTAAAACTAAATTACAAGCTTGCTTTTCAGTCTGTACTGCCCCTCAACGAGAATTTGATTTTTTCTAACTTTAAGAAGGACATCGTGTCCCGTAACCAGGATGTTGCAGAGGGCGGTACTGGGTTCTTCCACAAAAGTAATATTTTGCGCCGGGCTATGAGCGAAGTGAATGAGACAACATTTTTTTGTTTTGATGACAATTTTATCCCTGGTTTAGATATACCAAATATTGCAATGAGAAGGCACGGTTCAAAATTGTGTCCCAATATGTCCGACATTGTTCTAAAGTATGATTTCCAGTAGTTTTGTAGCCTAGGACAAGACCTGAAATCATCCAAACTTCTCTTGAGCGTCTGAAAGAGCCTCAGATCATGTAAATTCTCTGCCAAAGGATCAGCTCTGAGCTTTGTTCATGTGGAGCAGCTCCATGAAGCAGAGGAGCAAGATTAAATATGATTATAATGAATATTATAAAAGCAAAGCCTTAAATTTAGTCGACTAAAACTAGACTAAAATTGAAAAGATTTTTTTTGACTAAATCTCGACTAAAATGACATTACATTTTAGTCAAAAGACTAAAACTAAAACTAAACTAAAATATGTTGTCAAAATTAACTGCCCTTGATGAGAATGTGCTTTATGAAGTTCCATCTCTGGTGATTTGTGATGGGGAAAAAAACACACACTTTGGGCAAACCTGACCTCTAGACCCCGTTATTTTCAGTCAGACGGATTCGTTAATGCTCGCCTGATTTATTAAGCTTTTAACTCCACAAATCCTCAAAGACATCAGCAAAATAAACCCATAAATCTAAACCACTGAAACCTCCATAAATCTAAGGGACGTCTCTAACTGTACTTCCTCTTCAACTTCAGTGTCTGATCTAACAAATACTCCGACTTGTACCTGAAGTATAGCCTCAACTTTACCTGGATCTCCATCTCCAACCCTGAGAACTGGCGCGGGAAACCCCTGATCTCCATATTTGAGTCGGGAGCGCGTTGGCCGTCGCCTCGTCTGATTTGGACTTGTCATTCCTGGCCCTCTCTCTTCTCTCTGCTGTCACTTTTGGCGAAGCCCGTGAATAAATTGAACCGTGAATAAATTGAACCGGCGAAAACTGATTACAGGAGTGGGAGTGCACGAGCCGGTTCGTGTTTTGGAGCAAACCCTACAAGTTTGGAGACTCAAAACAAGCTGTTTAATTGATGGGAGTGAGCAAAGGTTGGGGAGTGCACTGGAGCTGAGTGAGAATGGAGGAAATAACAAGGCAAAAGGAAAGGACGAGGTGTAAATGCAGCTTGAAGTGTTCATAATCCTCCCCTGAATGTGAGATCAGAGCCGATAAAGCCTTGTTCTGATCCGTATCAAAGAGAGCGAGCGTCTTTTTGGGTTCAGACGAGGTTTAGTCGTTTGAGAAGCAGAGTTAGTGCTTTGGTGCTGCGTGTGATGGACGGCAGCTGAACGTGGGATGTTCATATTCACAACAAACTGTCAGCGGAGAATCCTCCTCCTCCACAAACGGCCCGGCGGAGAGGCGGGCGCCACAGGACGGCGCCGCTGTTTCGGAAAGATTTGGTCAAAAGCAGAGAACGTTCAGAGGAATATGTTTCTGCTGATGTAGATTGTATCATGTAGCAGAGCTGGGAACATTGTGCAGAGTTCCGGCCGCCATTTTGAATACCGAAGTAGAATTATGCAGTACTAACGTGTGAGAATGAAAATGACAAAAATCCAGCAAAAAAAAGACAAAAATCCAGCAAAAAAAAAAAATCCAGAAAAAAAGACAAAATTCCCCAAAAAAAGAAACAAAAATCCAGAAAAAAAGACAAAAATCCAGAAAAAAAGACAAAAATCCAGAAAAAAAATACAAAAATCAAGAAAAAAAAAGACAAAAATCAAGAAAAAAAAATACAAAAATCCAGAAAAAAAGACAAAAATCAAGTAAAAAAAAAGACTAAAATCCAGCAAAAAAAGACAAAAATCCAGCTAAAAAGACAAAAAAACAGTTAAAAAAAGACAAAAATCCAGCAAAAAAAGACAAAAATCCAGCAAAAAAAGACAAAAATCCAGCAAAAAAAAAGACAAAAATCAGGCAAAAAAAGACAAAAATCCAGCTAAAAAAGACAAAAATCCAGAAAAAAAAGACTAAAATCCAGCAAAAAAAAAGACAAAAATCAAGCAAAAAAAAAGACTAAGATCCAGCAAAAACTCAATAAGCAGAGAACATTCAGAGGAATATGTTTCTGCTGCTGTTGATTGTATCATATAACAGAGCTGGGAACATCATGAAGGAGGGTTATGCAGTACTAACGTGTGAGAATATCTCTACTCAGGATGAAAGTGAAAGACAACAGGCATTTGTATGTACTCGTAATCATTGCTCAAGAAGAAAACAGTAAAAACTCGGCCCCAGAGACGCACGTTTATGTGATATAACTGTAGTAAATCCTGCTGTAGCTCCTCAGACTAAATGAACACATCAAAGAGGAAGCAGAAAACCTTTCTCTGTGATTTTTACAGTGTGTCATGTCATCACAGTCTCAGTCTGAGTCAGTGTTTAACCCCTTAACTCCCACCTAAACCGAGCACATTTTCTCCAGCTTTACCCCAATCCCAAAGCTTCTGGAAAAAAGGTGTGAAAAAGCAACAAAACTGAGACGAAAACAAGGATGAAAATGGGAAAAAAGTGAGAAAAAATGGATGAAAAAGTGACTTTTTTTTTTTTTTTTTAAAGACAAAAAAGTGAGAAAAAAGTGAGAAAAACTTGACGAAAAAGTGACAAAAAATTGACAAAAAAAAGAAGAAAAAATTTACGAAAAAGTGACAAAAAAGTCATGAAAATTTGACAAAAATGAGATGAAAAGTGCTTAAAAAAAATCTGATGATGTGAGGAAAAAGATCACTCTCAAAATGCTCTCGGTTCAGGCGGGAGTTAAGAGGTTAAGGTGCTCAAGACAATAGCATGCTACCGGTTAGCAACTGTCAGCACGATAAACACATGTGTGTCTCACATCTATGACACTGAGGAAATACTACAGTAAACACTTGATACACACAGTCTTCCTTATGATTTTGATGATGATCTCTCCACCAATAATCCGTGGCACTGTTCATCCCCATCCTGCTGCTGCTTCATGGTTCCCTAATGTTAACTTATAATGAGCAGTGGACAGACTTTTTTACTCACGGCTCCACCAGATTATATTTCTAACAGTGAAACCAGTTTATTATAACTCTAAGAACCCCAGCTTCTGTTCTGAGGAAAACTTATGCAGAGAACTGGATTATAGGTGTCAGGTGACCCACTCCAGCCCAAATGACATCCTCTCTCCCAGTGCGCAGTTCACCAAGCGGCCACCAGAGGCCCCCTACCAGCATTCTTGCTTGGGGCCCCCTGGTACCCTTGCTACGCCACTGCCTCTGTTACATGTTGTGTCCAAGTCTCAATGTTTGTGGTTCAGGGCTTTCTCTTGGAGAGGTCAGAGCTGAGCTGTGGAAGCTAACCGGTAGCATGCTAACGTCTTGAGCAGCTTAAAGACGACTCACTGGTTTCTTCACATAAACGTGCGTCTCTGGGACTCTGTTTTTACTGTTTTTACTGTCTTTACTTAAAAATCCCACTGAGTAGAGATATTATTACATGTTGTAGTACTGCATAATTCTACTTTGGTTTTCAAAATGGCCACCATAACATCAAAAGTCACATGACTGAAGGCCACAACACGATACATGTAGTTTTACAGTATATGCCAGACCACAAAGTTTTGAATTTAGGATTTTTCATTGTAACAAACTGCGATATGTTTTCCGAGAATGAACTAAACATTTTATACTCATTACTGCCACCTCAGGTCATACGTGTAACTGCAGCTTCTATATTAAGCTCGTGCATGACGGCACTTTGGACCCGAAGTAACACCTTTTTGAGCGACAGTGCAGGATTTCAGAGGGTCTGAGCTCATTCTACACATTAGGACATGTAGGGGGAGGAAAATACTTGATTTTAACATTTTTAAACTCCGTATAGTCCCTTTAATAAGAAAGCACATGTCTGAAAACAGGTCTTTTTACCTGTGCACATGACAAAGTATTTTATCAGCTCTCTTGTCTTTAACTGTAATTAATTACTTTTTATGTTGATGTCTTATTGATTTTATCTACTTTCTGTAACTGTGACGCACTTTAAATTGCCTTGTGCATGAATTGGCTCCACAAAAACAAACCTGCCTCGCCTTATACAGCTGGAGTTTCCAACATGTATAAATTAAATATAAATCATTTTGATATTGATTCAAACATTTTTGAAAAGTGCAGATTAAAAAGTCCGGCTCTTTTCTTTAACCTTTTAACCTCTTCACCCACTGCAGCCAAAACTTTATACTTTTTCAGGTTTTGGGCCAAATTGGTTGCTTAACTTAACATGTTTAATTATTTATTTAGGAAATTCTCCATCTCTTGCACTTATATTTTCCAATAAATTCAAACTTAATGACATTTTGATGGCCTTACTTTTGGCACTGTTCATTTTATTGACCTCTAACGCTTTGTAATCCTGGTCTGTGGGAGTCCAGAGCCACCAGAGGGGCCCTATTGTATTGGAAATATGGGGAAACAATTCTAAATCCAACACTCATCCTATTTTCCTACTCCAAAAAAAGGCAATTATCACTAAAGCACCAACGAACCCTATCTTTGTAGAGCTGAGCCTGCTGAAAATCCATCATCTTGTTGATCTAAATACATTATCATATGCTTTGTGCACTATTACTAATCTTCTCCCTCCTCCAGGAGCTTTTTGAACACAGGAAAAGTCAGCACAACAAAGCAAAAGCTAAAAAGAATAAAAAGAGTGGATGTTTTTCTGTGAGAGGTGTTAATCTGTGGAAGATCAGTTAAAACAGTCACAAACAGTCAAAGAGTCAAAAAGTTGTTTAAAGCTGCTAAAATTCAAGAATATATAAGCTTAGGGTGAATAAAGTAGGAAAAAATAAAATGAAATAAATAAAAAATAATAACGATAACATGATTTAGTTTCAACTATATTAACATAAAACAAATGTGTGTATATATATTTGTTGGAATATTGAAATTGATGCTTCTTTCTCTTCTGTTTGACACTTGATGTTGTTCATTATTAATGTTTTGTTTTTTCTCTGGTGGAAGTCTGAACTGGGTGTAATAAGTTTTCACTTCAGCCTAAACCCTTTCGGTCGCGTTGTGCACAAAGAATTGGAAATGTTTGTTTAACGTTTAACCTCTTAACTCCCGCCTGAACTGAGAGGATCTTTTTCCTCACGTCATCAGATTTTTTTTCCATCATTTTTTTGTTGGGTATTCAACTCATTTTTGCAACTTTTTCATCATTTTTTGGTCATTTTTGTAAATTTTTTGTCACATTTTTGTAAATTTTTTATCACATTTTTGTCACATTTTTTGTCATTTTTTTTCAATTTTTTTCAATTTTTTTGTAATTTGTTTGTCACATTTTGTCAATTTTTTTTTCATTTTTTCATCAATTTTTTATCTTTTTTTTTTCATTTTTTTGTTACATTTTTGTCATTTTTGTCATTTTTTTGTCACATTTTTGTCAATTTTTTATCACATTTTTGTATTTTTTGTGTCACATTTTGTCACATTTTTTTCATTTTTTCGTCAATTTTTTATCAATTTTTTTTCATTTTTTTGTTACATTTTAGACATTTTTTTTTTCACATTTTGTCATATTTTTGCCACTTTTTCATCAATTTTTCGTCACTTTTTTGTCACATTTCCATCATTGTTTTCGTCTCAGTTTTGTCACTATTTTCACAGCTTTTTTCCAGAAGCTTTTGGATTGGGGTAAAGCCAAACTGGAGAAAATGTGCTCAGTTCTGGTGGGAGGTAAGGGGTTAAAGGAATGAACTGGCCGAATAAACTACTACTTCTAAACTACTATTGTACATGTTTTAGTGTCACAGGGATCGAACAGCTCGAGTTATTACACATATACGACCACAGCATCGACGAGGCCTTAGCAACGGTTAATGAGGAGGGCATTAAGACTCGGTTTCCCCCGGTTACTGTTGCTAAGGTGAACTTTAAATACCACCTCGTCGTCATCTTAAAGGTCCAGTCGAGGAAAACCCAGTCTGATCTAGACCTGGTTGAGTCCGGAGTTCACACGTCGAGGCATCTTTGACAGTTTGTCTAACGTCCTGACAGCTCCTCGTCTCCGAGTCAATATTAGGACGCCGCGATGTTTTATCTAAACGAGTCGAACAGGATACGGCAAAGTCTATAGACACGGGACGGATCGCAGTGTTTTCATCGTCCCAAAGCCTCACATGACAACACCATCCACTGTTCAGCTTTACCCAAATCCATATGGGCCAGTGCAGCACGTCCAAGACCTGCAGAACTCATCTGAATGGAACTACTCTCATTCATACAGCAGTGTGCACAGATGTGGGTGAAGTGTCTTGCCCAAGGACACAAGGACAGTGTGCACCTGGTGTGTGAATGAGAGTGTGTATGGGTGACGGGTTCCTTCATGTAAAGCGCTTTGAGTGACTAAAGCAGGAGGAGAGTCGCAGCATCCATCTCCAGTGAATGATTAGTCAGAACACTATAAGGATAGAAGGCATGGCTTAGCTGCGAGTCTTGCCCGAATACCTCCTTGTTTGGATGTAGATGAGTTGACTAGTGCAGGACACCACGCTCTTTGCCCGGCCTCCCAAACTACAGGCTTTTTCATAGATGTTTCAAAGGCATATAGTCTGGGAGCAGCATGAGCTCAGTGATTTCCTGGTGGGTGTGATTGACAGACGACATCAGCCAATCAGAGCAACCCTGGATACGTCGCAGCAACCTTTTTTATGAGGGAACGCTTCCAACGCTGTTTCTTGCTCCAGTTTTAGGGATTTTATATTTTCCAAATGATTTAAAACAGACGAAAGAGCAGAAGAAAACAGTGTATCGGTCGCCGCGCCGCCATCTTTAATGTTTTGGAAGAGTGCGTGACCGATGTGGGTCAAATCGCGAAATGATTGCCTGTGAGTCGCCGCCCGGACGGTTCTTCTTTTGAACAGAAGGGAGGCGTGTCTGGCAGACCAACCCACGAGGCGCTGCACCATTTCAGAGGATCAGAGGATCAGAGGATCAGAGGATCAGAGGAGCCCAGCCAGGTGTTTCCCCGACGACCTGAACATCCTGAATGACCAGGTTATTCCATCGATGGATTTCTTCTCAGTCATGCATTGACCACCACAAAGTCCAGACCTTAACCCCACTGAGAGTCTATGGGAGGTGCTGGAGAAGGCTTTGCACAGGGGTCACTCTCTCCCATCATCAATACAAGATCTTGGTGACAGAGAAATGCAACACTGGATCTTTGGACATCGCGGGAGTTTATTGAAACAACGCCTCAGTGAAAGTGCTGTGATCAAAGCTAAAACATATACAAGAGCAGATCCAGTGATGGTTTATGGCAGGGGTCGGCAACCTCAAAATCGTCCCTCCATCATCAAACTCTGGCCCTCGAGATGATTTTGAGAAATATTATGACCCAAATCAGAGATGAAATGCCTGTTAAAGGGGGGGTATTATGCAAAATCGCCTTTTTCAAGCTTCACATCATGTTATTCTGTCATTCCCTCATTAAAAACATGCCTGAAGTGTTGCCTTGGCACATTCACGTATTTTTGAGTAATCTGTAAAAACTCTGATGGCGGCCATTTTAGGGATAGGTTTGCCTGAGTCCTCCTAGGAACGCCCCCACCTCCTGGAGACGCCTCCGAGCTTTGGTCACCAGCCGAGTAACCAACCACTGCTCCTCAGCAGAACCCCCTCCCCACTGATGCCACAGACAGAGTGTGGAGGGGGCGTGTCTAAAGGCTCAGAGGTTCTTAAAGAGACAGAGGCCTATTTCAAGACATTCACTACAGCCATTTTGAGAGAGCAATTTTATACAAGGCAGTTATTCTAATTTACTGCATTTACAGACCAACAGAAGGTTTGGTCATCATTGTAGTGTGATGTAGACTGGTGCTATGGGACTGAAAAAAGCAGAATACCCCCTCTTTAAAGTACTCTAGAAATGTTAAAAAATACTGTCAATTCCTTAAAATGTCTTAGCAGAGCACCCTTTTAGGCTATAATCCCAAAAGACTACTCAAAGAATACTAAGAAATTATTTAAATCTACTTGAATTAAGAGATTAAATCTAAAGATTGAGTGGATTTGGTCTGGCCTAAAAACAGATAAAACCTATTCTTGCCACTGGAACAAGCACAAGTTTTTTCTTAATTCAGATTATTTTGTATAATTGGTCCTTTTGGCCCTTGGTCTTTTGACGATGAAGAAAACCGGCCCTCCACCGAGCAACTGGAGTCTATGGAAAACCTTAGAGCAAACTGAACTTCTCACACTTTGACTTCTTTGCAGAGGTTCCCGGTTCACGGAGGGCGAGCGCTATAAAAACACGGCGGTTTTCCTAATGAGCTTTTAAGCCACGGCTCCCTCGAAGAGCAGAACCAATCACGGCGCGGATATTAAAGGTCGAAACGCTTCCACAAATCCCCCCTATATGATCTCACGGACAACATCGCCAACTCCAAACAGTGTGTAAAAGAAAAGACGTTTTTCCTCTCGTTTAGAAGGATTGGCAGCTCGGGACGGGATTGACAGGAAAATCCACAAGCCTCTTTTTTTCCTTTTTTTTTTTTTTACTCGAAATCTCCCTCGGTTTCTGCGGGCCGGCGGAGCAGAACCGCGGCCGTATAAATTGCCCATTCTTTACAGCTGTGTTTTGTGAATAGACGGTGAACCAAAGCTGCTTTCAGAGCCGGAGAGAAAGAGAGAAATGCATTGCTTTTCTTCCCCGAGTCCAGACGTCTATTGTAGCCTCTGCGGCGATGTTAGTATGGATGCGCCGTCTCCTGATGTCCTGATAATGATGCTTTTTCTGATCTACAGCTCTGAGTCCACAGTGTTTCTGAAAGTCTCTGAGGGAAATGAGGCTAGAACTGTCAGTGTTTGGAAGCCAAGAGAGAACAAGGTGTATCTTATGGAGAAATCGATCAAGAAAGAAAGCAGATAGTGGAGGTTTTTAACTACAGAGACTGGCAACAAGGTCTAAGATATGCAAAAGTCCTGTTATTATACAATTAATCAGGACATGAGGGGGTCATGGGGGCCTCTTGTTGAGACTTCATGGCTCCTCCTGCTGGCAGCGTTGGGAATAACGTATAAAAGAACTGTCAGTTTCGATTTGTGGTACGGTTTACAGATTCAGCCTGATATAGTGTTGGATTATGGGCTTTAATTGTATGGAGGAAGTTCAGAACGTGGCGCTGACGCTGTAGAAGAAGAAACAGCTCGAGGAAGACTGTGTGAAATACAAATGTCCACTTCAAACACAGGAACACTTTCAAAAGATTTAACCTCTCAACCCCCACCTGAACCCAGTGCATTTTCTCCAGTTCAGCTTCACCCAAATCTAAACAGATTAGTGTAATGTCCCATTTGAAAGACCTACAAAAGTGATCTGAATACGAGCGATCGCGATGTCGTCACATCCGTTGGCCGTGGTCGGCATTTTACATTTTCATATTTGATCAACATTTTATTAAAATCCTATAATCGGCAAAAACAATGTCCATAAACAGGGCATTGCTTCTCTTGCGCTGTAACAGATCTGTCATTTTATAAAACTGAGTTAGAGGCCTGTATGCATCAGCTGCCTACCAAACATCCAGTGAAAATTGCGGAAGTAATTCGCTCATATGGATCGCTTTTTTTTTTTTTTTTGGTAATTTTTTTTGTCACATTTTTGTGGCTTTCTTGTAATTTTTTTGGTAATTTTTTGTTGCTTTTTGACACTTTTTTGTCTTTATTTGTCAATTTTTTGTGGCTTTTTCCCCCCAGTTTTTTGTTGCTTTTTTTGTCATTTTGTCTTTTTTTCTCACTTCTTTGTTACTTTTTTCCCCTGTTTTTTTTTGGCTTTTTTGACACCTTTTTGTGGCTTTTTTGTGGCTTTTTTGTGCCATTTTTTGGGCTTTTTTGTCACTTTTTTGTCACTTTTTGTGGCTTTTCCCCCCCAGTTTTTTGTTGCTTTTTTGTCACTTTTTTACTTTTTTGTCACTTTTTTTTGTCACTTTTTTGTGGCTTTTTTGGCAATTTCTCTGCAACTCAGTCTTTACATAAATACTTAATTTTGCACATATTATTGTAGCGTAATGTGATATTGTAAAAGCCAATGTTGGAAACTTTCATTCAGCAGATGTTTTGTTTTGCAGAATTTAACATTTTCAGCTAAATCTTTGTTTTTGACCATATTATTTAATATTGAATAAACTTCTGGTATTCTAAATATGAGCACAATTCATTCGACAAACACTACAGCTACGACTTTACCCACTTCAGCTTTGACGGCCCACACTCAATTACAAAAACGATTCTACGACTGTAGCGTTTGACGAGACTGTTCCTCTCTGTTGTTTTCCACAGAATCTCCTCGTCTGAAGGTTGTACGTTGTTTTCACATTTACACTGCGTCTTCCCGTCGCCGGCTCCTCCTCGCCTCGCGACTGTACCCGACTTAAACTAGGGCAGGCTCCTTCAGGCGCTTCGCACAGAGCGGGGATTACAGCGCCGAGCATTAGAGGGGAGAACACAAACCGGCTGAATCATTTCACTGCAGCTCCCCGTAAACAAAAACAAGTCTTACCTTCTGCTCGGAAACTCAATGTGAGGAAACAAAAGATGCACCGGAGAGTGGATTCAAAACACGCCATTTACGTGACAAGTAGTAATTGTTTCTGTCATGTTTCAGGCCCTTTTGTTGTAGTTTTGACAAATATACTGCTACATATCTTGGACATATTTACTCTGTGTCTTTGGTCTTTGCTTCTGTATTTATTATCAAGTGCTTTTCTTTTGTCCCGTTTGACCCAATCAGAGGCAATCACCAATCACCGCCACCGACAAAACAACCTGCAATCCCCACGTTTCAGACCGGCCTCCAGCGCCGCTTTGTCGCTAAACGTTTGGACTTCCGATTAACGGCAAAACGAGGCCATTTATTTAAAGCGGCGAAGTGCAATCAGGAGCTTTTCGGCGCCCGGTAAAAGCTAATTAGCTCTTTTGCATCCGTGATTCTGGATATGCATGAAGTACATTAATATTTATGACACTTTGCTACTTTAACAAACTCATGAAATCTTAGCAGCAGCAGCAGTGAGGGCGCCTCGACGAACGCCTCGACGAACGCCTCGACGAACGCCTCTGATGTTTGTCTGTGTCGTGTTGCCGTGCGGGGCAGGGATTTTTGTGTTATTGATTGTTGATTGGTTATTGATCAGCCCTCCCAAAGTATCTGATTCACCAGTCATTTGTTAGTGCTTCATTAGTACTCGTTTTTACTGCAGATGTGGAGCCAGGAGGATCGTTCTATTGTAGGGCGGCACGGTGGCACAGCGGTTAGTGCTTGTGCAGCTAGAAGGTCCCGGTTCAAGGGGCCTTTCGGTGGAGTTTGCATGTTCTCCCCAGTGTCACATAAATAATGAGTTATATAAATATATGTTCCTTACACAAAATATGTGTACAAGTTCATTTAAGGGGAGACACTACAGGCAAAACTCAATTTTTTCAGTTTTGGGCCAAATTGGTCTCTGAACATATAAGCTTTCACCCGGAAACCAAAAATATACCTAATCTTCACAAAAACATGTTTAAATATTGCGCTGATTCAATGTTCCCCCATAGACTTATATGGGACAATGCAATTTCAAGGGCCTTTTTCTCAAAACACATTTTTCTGTCATTGTGGCGACACTATGTCCACGTCAGTCGGACCTAAAGACTTCACATTTTCCAGCCTTGGACTGAACGATATTTGGAAGATTTTTTCAGAGGGATTTTTTATTATTTAATCCCTTAAACCCCATTTATTGAGTTTTGAACGTCAAAAAATAAGGCAAAAACTTAATTTTTACAAAATTTCCCCCTAAAAAACAGCTTACTTTAAAACTAAAAAAGATATCCAAAAGCTCTATCCATTATTCAGATTTTGTCGCCGAAAAGATGGGAAATTTGGGGCATTTTTAGGCATAAAACACCTTGTTCTTATATGAAAAGATAAAATGACAGAAAACATTCACATTCATGCCAGTGATCTACAGCAACAGTTTCAAATCTATATCTGTAAATTTAAATTTTTACCTGCAGTGTCTCGCCTTAAATGTATGAATGAAAAGTCAAACTCCCCCCAAATAAATACAGAATGCCAAATCAAGTTGGAAGTTGGTGTTTAAGATCTTTGTTTACATTATAGTTTGTATATTACATTTTAACCCCTCCTGGAACCGTCACCTTCACATGGTGGAGGGGTTTGAGCCTGAATGATCCTGGAGCTCTGTTGTCGGGGGCTTCGTGCCCCTGTAGGGTCTCCCAGGGCAAACTGGTCCTATAGGTGACGGGTCAGACTAAGAGCGGTTCAGAAGCTCCTTATGAGGAACCAACAGGCCTGAGAACCATGAGGCCGTCCTTCTGTGGACCCACCACCTGCAGGAGGCGCTATAGCGCCTGGTGCAATGTGATTTGCAGCTGCCTCCACGACCTGGCAACGGACAAGTGGAAGAAAATAGATGGATGGACATTACATTTTTAAAGCTGTCACTACTCATACAGAATATATTACAATTTTAAAATAACTTGCCCAACACTCCCCGTGTCTGCGTAGGTTTCCTCCAGGTAAATGGCATTTTTCTACATTTTTCAACCTATCTTTTTTACCTTCATTAGACCCAAAGTGCTGCAATGTACACAAACACTGGAGTCAAGGTGGGTGAGGTGTCTTGCTCAAACACAGAAGCGGTATGTATATTACATTTTACCCCTTCTGGAACCGCCACCTTAACGTGATGGAGGGGTTTGAGCGCCCGAATGATCCTGGAGCTCTGTTGGCTTCGTGCCCCTGGTCAGGTCTCCCAGGGCAAACAGGTCAGACAAAAAGTGTTTCAAATCTGACACCACTAAATGTCGTCCCTACAGTATTTGCAAAATGTGCAGAAACACCGGAGAAAATGGAGATATTAAATATACAGCGTGGCGTTCTGTGAAGCGGTACATTTGTCTAGCGGCCCATCTGTGCTTTGTAAATCTACTGTTATTTATTTATTCATTCTCCGTTACTCTCTTCACAGTCACAGCGGGAGGACAGCCCCCTGTGGAAGAAGATACATATTTCCTCGTTAAAGGATCCGCACTATTGTTCCCTGTTTGTTCCCTGAAAGTTCAACAGCAAAAGTGAGTATTTTCCCCTTGAGCTCAACCCTGTGTGGCCTTTACGGTGAAAGATGACAAAGGATTAGCATGTAGACGTGTCGGTCTGTGCACTCTCAGAAAAAAACAAAAACCAAACCGAGTGGAACAGAGCGTCTGGTCGAAGCCTCCGACGATCCAACATAGTGACATTTGAAATTACAGCTTTCATCTTCGGCCCGGGAGCATCAAAGTCGTCTGTCCGTCTGTGATCGGCTTCAAAAACAGCCCATTACGCTGCATTAGGATCTATAGGATCATCATAATGACCATGTCCATAGGTGAGATGGTTCACATGCTTTTAACTTCACGATAGCCGGACGCGGGAAGTAGGAAGGAACGAGGAATTATGCAACAAAGGCACAAGAATAGCCCTTCGGTTTGATTCTCCAACTGTGTCTGGAACCATAATGGTATATAGTGCTTTTTCACCTACATTAGTATAATAGCAAGGAACCACTCACCCATTCACACTCTCATTCATACACCAGTGTACGTAGACACTGGAGGCAAGGAGGGTGAAGTGTCTTGCTTCAGGAGGTGGGATTCGAACCCCCGACCTTGCGATCATGAGACGACCCGATCATGTTTTGTTTCTCATCATTTGTCACAACTGAAACATAAATCAGACTTTTACGCTGAAAGTTACTCAGTGCTCAAGTAACATTTTCTCCAAGTGCTTCTGTTGTTTTAAAGTACTTTGTGATTCCATATGAAAAGCGCTTTAAAAGGTTTGATTGATTGACCATGACCGTGGTAAATATTTGGGCGAAAAGGCTTCATTTGACACTTCCACTAGTACAGAAGATGACTCAAGAACCTTCATTGAAGATGGACAACTGGATGGATGGTCGGTTGGATGGATGGATGGATGGATGGATGGATGGATGGATGGATGGATGGATGGATGGATGGATGGATGGATGGATGGATGTTTTGATGGATGGATGGTTGGATGGATGGATGGATGGATGGATGGATGGATGGATGGATGGATGGATGGATGGTTGGTTGGATGGATGGATGGATGGGTGGTTGGATGGTTGGATGGATGGATGGATGGATGGTTGGATGGTCGGATGGTCGATTGGATGGATGGATGGTCGGTTGGATGGATGGATGGATGTTTTGATGGATGGATGGATGGATGGTTGGATGGATGTTTGGTTGGATGGGTGGATGGATGGATGGTTGGATGATTGGTTGGATGGATAAGATAAATCTCAATCTCCTTCTCCCATCCCATCCTCAGTGTCCAGGGTCCGGCAAAAGACATCCTTAACTCTCTTCTAACCTATTAACAAATCCACTCATAGCACCATTGTATGTCTCCTGTCGAGGTCTGAGCGCCAAAACTTGAAACCCACCATTGAAGACTGATTTAGGCTTTCTTATTCTTTACAAACAGTCATGGGGTCATACTGGACCGTTGAGAAGATTTACTCTGTGAAACATTTCAACCAAACATTTGCATTCATCTATTTCAGTCTTGTTCAGTGGGTAACCCAGAAGTTTTAAAACCATCTCACACGTTTTTTTTAGTATTATGATCATGATGTTCTTGGACATTTACAAATGGCTTATTGAGTCCTTATAAGGTGTTAAATGCTAACCTAATCATTATTTTGGCAGTGCACTATGTTCATTCATAAGTGTACATTTATTAACTCTGTATTTCATGTTTTCTACAAAGAGCTTTAGCTTTGAGCCATGTGCGAACAGAAAGGCTCACGATAGGTATTGATGTAGTTTAAATGAAAGTGTACAATATATTCATTTCATTTCCTTCGCTCCTGGCAAGGTTGATATATTTTGCACAAATTACTTCTCATGTTTCTTGATGAGGAACACGTGCAACATTTCAGTTAAAAAAAACCTGCTGTCAACCTTGCAGTTCTACAATGTGAACATAAATACTCGATCTAAATCTGGATATTTTCTAATGTTTTCCACTACATTTGTCGGCTGCTCATTAGCTCTACTCCAGTGATATTTCGTAATAGTACTTTTACACCAAACTGCTTCAGGAGAACACAAACTCCCACTCTGTGATCAAACTTTAATGGCGTCCCTGCGGTGTGTTGTGGGTATTTTTCAGCCCTGATCGAACCCCGTTGGCTGCAGGCGACCGGCGACAAGACGAATGGCCGTCGACGGGGCAGGATGCATGGTGGGTCTGCTGTAGCGTGGCCCGAGCTACATGACAAACAATCCGACAAACGAGCGTGTTTTTTACCTTTCAGTGCACCCCGGCTGTTTCCCCCCCGCGGCACTGCACAGAGGAACAAAGCGAGCGTGCCGTTTGTGAAGCGCTGTCAGGTGGATGGAGCCCAAAGAGGAATTTAAACTGGCTTTCCAAAAGTCAGGTTTGTAGTCGTAGTTATGAGGGTATTTTCATGAGTCACGAATAGTTTGGGGAAGAAAAGGGTGAAGGATTTCATGAAAAGCCCTCCAGCGTTGGGGTAGATCGATCGTCCTCTGGGGTTGTGTTGCAGCCAGTGGCACAGGGAACGTTTCAGGGATTCAATTAATTTACAACAAATCCTGGAGGAAAACTTAACACCATCTGTGAAAAAGCAGATGAATCCTTTAAATGGGTAGTGATTACCTTAAAATCCATGATGGACGACCTCAAGAGGAGCAGACTGAGGGTTTTGCCGTCGCCTCGTGTGTGGCTCTCAGCGTTGTCTCAGGAATCAACTGTACTTTTAGAAACATTAAAAGTCTTAAAGGAACAGGACACCATTTTTTCCATACTGAGACATGTTCTTACCTGAGCTTAGACAAGTTGATGCGTACCTGTCTGGTCTTTGTGCGTGCCCTCAGTCACACAAAGCGACCAAAGATGTTGTTAGCATTTGGACTCTCCCATTGTTTTCCTATAGCTCCAAACGGGGTGAAGTTAGAAGCGACCAGGCTTTTCCAAAGACCAGACAGGTGCATCAACCTGTCTATGTTGTTCTTGTTATGTCTCTGAAAGGCGCTATATAAATAAAGATCTTCTTCTTCTTCTTCTTCTTCTTCTTCTTTTTCTTTTTCTAAGCTCAGGTAAGAACATGTCTTAGTATGGAAAAACGGTGGCCTGTTCCTTTAAGAGCCAGACTTTAAAGTTGTTTTTGAAACATGTAAAGTCCCCATGCATTTTTGAATCTTCTGGAGTCACCCCTAGCCACTAGGAGGTGGTATTGCAGCAATGCCAGCCCCCTGCCATGAGGACCAAAGAAAGGCGCTTTCCATTGTGTTGCCTGGCGAGGTTTAGGTTTATTAAATTTGACATCGCAGGAAAGAACAAAATGTTTAACCTGAACTATGTCAATTACAATAGATTAAAAACGCAATATACAAAAAAATGAATAAAAACATCTATAAAACAGATTAGTAAAACAATGTTAATGCTCGAGGAATAAAAGACATTTCCTGTTTTTTTGTGTTGCTCTTCTTGGCTGTATATGGCCTTCGGTGCCTGAGCTGGTATCCAATGGTGGGGGCCTGAGTTATGAAGGTCTGCAGAGGAGAGGAACTGTCCTTCATGATATTCTGGAGGGCCTGCAGTGTGGCCATGTCCCGCCTCTCACTCAGAGATTGGATTGAGGATGGTGGGATACCAATAATCCTGCAGCACCTTTTCTGCACCTGCTCAAGTTCCCCTGACAGGTTCTTAGAGAGGCCGCCCCACACAGGACTGGCACACTCTAGAACAGGTCTGTTGAAAGTCCACTCCTGCTTTTTGTATCATCTAGCAGGACCGTCTGGAACTTTGCTAACAGCCAATCAATAGTCATAAAGTTGTCTCTCTATCCAATCACAAAGCACATGTGGATTTTCTTCTTGTTGCCGTCAATCAATAGGTGTGTTTGAGATGAGCCAGACGGACGCAGTTTTTACAGCCGACTGCAGACGCACGGTGCATGCCGGTTAGATTTCTGTCCGACTTGCTCCAGACGGGCTCTGATGTCACGGGCACGTGGGGCACGGAAAGATCGTGAGACCCCAACGAGAGCAGCCGACTCGATCAGCCGCTGCATCTCTCCAGAGGCAACTGCAGCGGCTCCACGGCCCCGTGCATGACGGGAAAACGCCCACCTGTCCGCGGCTCACGCTCAGGTGATTGGATATGAGTCTGCTGTGATCAGAAACATGCTCCTCGCCCCCTCCCCTCTCCTCTTTAGATCTGAACAAATAAACTATGACTGAAACTATTTAAGTTTTGTATCGCCCCTAAAATAGAGCTCATGTTTGATGCTTTTCAGAACAAATTAATGATTTAAAAGGACGTATTTTATCTCACAAACTTGAACAAACAAACGAATGGGAAAGTTTTCTCTGATGAAGAATTATGTCTCTGGAGTAAAGGAAACAGAGCAGGTGGTGAATGACTTTTATTTAGGATAAACTTTAAATTAACGCGATATCTGAACGAGAAGCTGCGTGATCAGAGGCCACTCTCGTTGTTCTCTGCATGTGGAGGGTCGGATTGGCTTCAGACTTTTTTTCTCCGCCCCCGTTGCGCCGGCTACTCTCGCCGATCATCCAGGCGAGCCGCAACGGCATCTTAAACACACCTAATGTTTTTGTCCCGTTCCAAACATGGATTTATTGGCAAAGCCGTTGCACATTCGTGTTGATTTCTCCTACGTTTTAAAATCTGACCCGATTTGCTAATGGCTAGGCGGCACGATAGCGCAGCCATTAGCTCGTGCTTCACAGCTAGAAGATTCCGGGTTTGATTCCCACCTGGACGGGGCCTTTCTGTGTGGAGTTTGCATGTTCTCCCTGTATCTGAGTAGGTTTCCTCCAGGTACTCCGGTTTCTCCTACACTGGGGGTGTTTCTGACCATCAGCCTGGCTCCATATCTGAAGACGGGTCCCTGGGTGCAGCACGTGTTGGGTCAAATGTAGAGGAGAAATTTCCTTGCACATGACTAATAAAGCACCTTTACTTTTATCCTTTGTGGCAAACTCTTTATTACCACTCACTTCCTTGTTTACAAAATACGCCGCTTGATTTATATCTGGCTTGTCTCTGATTGGGTGATACGCTTGTCAATCATGCCCATCGGAAACACCACAGTGAGAAACGCCTGGACACGGGTCCCTGGTGAGTCGGTGTGTTTGGAGTTGAAACCGAGGTCAGAGGTTAAGTTGTGTGGAAAATGCAGTTGAAGCCGAAACCTGTTTTACTTTTAGCCTAAAGCCATGTTTGAAATAGCTGCGAATCCTGCTTCATTATGAGATTAGAGAAGCAACTGTCAACAAAGACCCAATTGTCAAGCACTTAAAGTCATGACAAGATGCCAGCAGCAGCCTCATCATTCCCGAAATGCAAACCACCCTCAGCGACTGCTATTGACAGATTGGATATATGGTGATGTAAAAACCGACCTTGCCAGCGTAATTCGGCTTTGGCTAAATTTCCCTCTCGAGAATCTCCCCTTCTTTTCCCACACACTGACTAATTTATTTTGGTTGAGGATGCCGTGGGCCGTGAGACGCTGCTGTCCACTGGAAGTGTGCTCTGAGTGGGAGAGGTGAGAGAGACGAGAGAGGGGAGCTGTGGGCGAGGAGAGACATGAAGGAAGGAAATACTGTAAAAGCAGGGAGGGATTATGATGTTCTATAATGTATTCATCAACTACCCAAATGTATAGAGGCTAATGACCTGAATATCCCTGATAAGTAGTGCTGCAGGCTGTAAAAGTCCTCTGGTTAATGGTGTTTGTCAATAACATTCAGGAATATAAGCGTTTTATCTCTAATTTAGGCTGTTACTGCATCCCGTTGGTCAAATCTATAGAATGAGGAGGAAAGGGATGCAACACCGCCATCGTGTGGTGGAAAAGTTCATTCTTCAACATTGAACTGAAGGGTTGGTTTTGCATAAGGGGATGGTTTTGTCCTGTTGTCTACCGCCACCTGCTGGTTTATACTTATTGACGCCTGAAGAAATACCTGACCAAAAAAAGGGTAGGAAACTATCACGATTAACAGTATGATCGAAGACCTAATAATATACTGCAACAGAAACTAATTCTAAAGCTTAAAAAATACAATTAACCTCTGTTCAAAAAGTACTTCAACTTAAAGTATCTCACAATGAACATGAAATACGATGAAACACAACATAAGTTTGTAAGTATTTATTAGAAAATTGGGGGGAAATGCAAATAAATGCACAGATAATACATATCAAGCCCAAAAATGTATCCTTCATCTGTTATATATTTCAAGTGCATATGACAGGTTGTCAAGTTTTTGTTATTCTTCTTGATTTGGCGGGATAATAAACCTGTGTTGAGCAAAATATCACAGTTTTAGACACGTAAAGTATCAGTTTGTGGAGAAAATTTGGTTAAAAAGTCAAAACTTTGGTTGAATTCATAGATACAGGCGGCATCTCTTGAATCACCCATATATGGTCATGTTTTAAAACAGTTAAGGGGGAAAACAATTTGGAGAAAACTCTGAACTTTCTCTAATTATTCAAAAACTACTTTAATAAATGCTGAATTATGAATATAGTTTTCCATTAAATAAAGATACATAGACATGGAGAGGAGCGAAGTGGTTAAACAGCCCATAAATACATTTAAAAAAAATGTATTTATTTTATGAATAATGGAGAATGCTAATGCTAACGGTTAGCTAGTGCTAGCTACAACTGCCGTTTTTTTTTTCCACTTCTACTAAACAATCTGCTGTGAGAAAATATCCATATGACCAATTTACACTTGACGTTATTAATGTGTGATGAATAAGTTTATATTCTACCAGAAAATGGCTAAAAAGAGAATGTAATATCTATTTCCCCCTTGGCGAAGCCACGCCCCCTTCTATGACGAGATGCCGTCTGAAAATACAGTAAATGGCGCTTTTTTTTCACGACTTTTTTCTTCAAATACTTTTTATCAGAATTTATGATTAGCTATATAAATATTAAAATGCTTTGGTAATTTTAATAATTTTAAGTCATTATTGGTTCCTGGCAGCGGATAAGCTCCTCCTTCACTTGCACAGGTGTAAAGTGTAAACAAAGCAGACCATGCTGACTGGACACACCTGCATCTGCATCTGGAGGAACAGCTTAATAATAACAGGACTTTATCTGTGCACACTTTGTTCTGCCTGCAGGAAGATTTCGTTTTTTACTTTACCAGGATGGATATTTTAGCCTGCGGGGACTGAGGAGCCGATGTTTTCAAAAATTTGGACTAGTTTATTTATGGGATATTCGCTTTGGAGGCTTTTACACAACAGAAGAGCGATGTCTGCGTTTGGTGAGTAACTTTTTGTTTTCCCGCATGTTTGGTGAATCAACAGTTGGCTCATACTGCTGCTTTGTGGTGGTTAGCATGTTAGCTTGTTAGCTTCTTACAGCTGGTGTTGACTGTGCGATTTGTTTTGGCCTAATAAGATTTTAAGGTGTCACATTGCATGACATTGGGTTTGTTTTAAGTGTTTGTGTTTGTGAACCTTTGTTTTGTGTTTGTAAGTGTGTGGATGTCATTTGTGGTGTTAGCTTTGGCTACTGTGTGCTACAGTGCAGAGCAGGGGTCTCAAAGTTTTTTCTCTGGGGGCCACATTATCATTCCTGACTGGGTGGCCGGGCCGGTTTGGCTTTAACATATAATTGTATGACCCAGACCAAAATACAGCAGCCTCATTGTGAAGTAGAGATTACTACCCTGGCACAGTCACTACTATATCCACAAGATCAACACTTGATTCAGGCACATATTTGTTTTGCTGCAGTGGTTTGCAAAAATACTAATCAAGTCTTAACACTTTTTTATTTTCATTGCGTAAAGTGACCAAAGTAATAACTGCTTATACTTGTATTGTGCTTGCCTGTGTCACAAGTTTCTCAAAGTATAGTCATTATTCATTCACTCCAAGCTCCATTTACCACGTGGCTATAATGTGTTGTTTATATCCTGCTCTCTAATGTCAGTGCCCTCTGCTGGACAAGTGTGGAAGTCTTTTTATTTGTTTAAGTTGCCCCCTAGTGGCTGAGCATACTGCTTATTTAGTAAAAAAAAAAATCATAACTCCACACGGGAAGGGGCTAGAGACTAAGGGATTTGTGCTCCACAAGTCAAGGGCCGGGTTAAATCATTTCGCAGGCCAGATTTGGCCCCCGGGGCCGTAGTTTGAGGACCCCTGGTGTAGAAGCAGATCATGTCCGGCCAAGTTTTTCATCAACAACTGTCATTTTAAGTCCCTATCATGAGCTAATCACTCTCCTGTGAATGTAAAGCACAACATAAAGGTGGTGTATTTTGTATATGTAAAGAAAAAAGTATTGTTTGGGTATCAGTATTGTATCATTAAAGTACTGGCATACAAAAAAGCTCATATTTCGAAAAAATCCTACATAACCTACCCATAACTTGAATGTAAATTATCTGGGGCTATCTTTACATTGTTTTAAGCAGCAATTTGAAGATACTTCCTGGAAAATGGCAGTAAACCAAGTAGCAGTATAAGTTGTAGTAGTGCCAGCCCTAATACTGTCATAGTGCTTGTAGTAGTGTTGTAGTTTTTGTTTTCTAGTAGTTTTCCTTTTGGATATTTCCTGTAAAAATACAATAGTACAGATTCAGAACACACTAACATCTCATCATTAACCAACACACCGAAACCGACTTTATATGGACTTTTATTTTGAAAAGTTTCCAGTCACTTTGCCTTTTGAAACACAGTCACTTCCTTTTTCTTTTTAAATATATCCCCTCTTCTTTTATTTTTTTTTGTACAAACCAGATCATTGGTACGTCATGCATGCAGTACCGCATTAGCCGCTTAAGAGTTTAATTTCCACATAAAAGAAAGAAAAAAAAAGACCAAAGAAAGAGGAAGAAAAGAACCAAACGTTTTCCCCTTTTTAAGCTGCTTGGAAAATGTCCGTTTTTTTTTTCGGAGGAGGAAGCGGGAGCAAGAAGCCATGTCCACGTTTGCATAGACAGTCAGTGGAGATCCTCGGCATGCCTTTTTGTATTGCACGACTCTTCTGCGGGAGCAAATCTCTCGAAAGACAAAGTATGTACAGGGATTCGATAGAAAAATAAAACATATTCAAAACCTTCTACTCGGGAGGAGCCTCTTTTCGCTCGTCTTTGTGTTTGCAAAGAAATACTGGAGAGAAATGTGTGTGGGATGAATCAAGCAGAACATTATGACCACTGCAGAGATGACTGGGCGGAGTAAAGTATAGGATTAAATCAGGGCCAGGTTGTTTTTAACGTCATAAATCCAACACAGTTTTGCATTTATCATTTGTAGAGATTTGGAAACATGAGAAATGAAGCATAATGTGGATATTTGACATTTTGGGCAACTTTGAGAACAAAAACTGGGTCAAATAGAGAGAAAATATCAGCAAAACATTCACGGTTCACTATGCAATTTCACCGGATTTTTGGGAAGACTATCAAAACTTTATTAAAGCAGAACTAAGTAACTCGTGCCCCTAGAGGTCATAAGCGCCACTGTAGGTGTCGTGGCATGTTACGTTTTTTTACTCATTAATTGTCCGTGAGAGTAAATACTACGCTGACAGAAAACACAAAGGGACAGAGGAATATTGTTCATCCAATTACACAATGGAAATAATTTTTTCACTCAAACTTGGCTGTAAATGCTGTTTAAGTGGTGCTAGCCCACAGTTAGCTTTGCCCGTTAGCCTGTTAGCTTCTTCTTCCTGATTCCATTACTGTGTATTGGTGACTCCGACCCAGAAAGGTAAAAAAGTTACTTAGTGCTGCTTTAAAATCAGAAAAAACAATGTTTCCATTTGCTCTGATATGTATTAAAAATAAAAAATAAAAACATTTATATGGGAAATAAAAAACTTAGTTTGGCGGAAATTTACATTTGGTCGTTCCAATAAAAAAAGTCAATGAAACCCTTGTCGTATTTTTCACGGTGTTGCCGTAGCGACGACCAGAACTCCCCATTTACTCTAATGGGAAAATGGAATAATTGCACAATTTCACCAAATGACAAGGGCAAATGGAAACATTGTTTTTCTCATTGCTTAGACCATAAAGTTTCCAAAATTATATAGTTTTCATAAATACTCTCTCAACATTGGAAATGTAAACATAGTGAACCGGACTATACAGTTGAATGTGTTTTGGATCATAACTTTTGTATTTCATTTATGATTATTTTTAGTCTCTTAATCCCCACCTGAACCGAGAACATTTTCTCCAGTTTGGCATTACCCAATTCTAAAAGCTTCTTGAAAAAAGAGTCAAAATAGCGACAAAAAACTGGGGGGAAAAACTTCAAAAAAGTAACAACACATGAGGAAGAATATCGGTTTTGTTGGCCTTAGCTTTCAAATGAGGCGTTACACTGGGCTATAGGCTGTGAGCTCCTGTTAAGAAGCCGAACTGGAGAAAAGTGTGGGTTATTAAAGAAATTGAACCCCTGAGGACTAAAGCGGGGCGTGTCAGTGGTCATAATGTTATGGCTGATCAGCTCATTACTCACACTGTCGTCCAACTGATCAATAAAGTCACTTTTTCACATTGTGGGAACTCAAATGATAGTTTTGCCCATGGATTCTCGGAGCAGAAACACTATTCAAGATTTAAATAAGGTCCGTTTAGCCTGTTTTGTTTTCTAAGGTTAAAATTGAAGCTAAGTAATAACAACTAGTCGACAAGGATTTATAAAAAATACAGCGATTTGAATAAAAGCTAATCAAATATTCAACCTGCAACGTAAGCGCTACCATGGGAAAAACAGCCAACGAAATCAGCGTGTTTGGTCCTTTCAAAGCAAGTAGCAAACGGTGATATGTTACCAAATACAGATATGTACATGTCCGAGCTTTGTTTAGGCAAACTCATCCAGGTCTTTCGTCATGTTTTTTAAAGTGATTTTTGGCCCTACTTTTAGCATTTTAGTAGAAAATTGTGGTGAAAAACGTTAGTACTGCTGCCCTCTATCGACATGCAGCTAACCTCGAAACCCGGAAGTATTTCTCCCATTCATTTTTCCCATTGACGATCCGTAAAAAGAGTTATTTTCAAGTATTTCTTTGATATTACGCTAAATCGACTTGATATACTGTTGTTCCCTTGTCATTCAGTTTCATCCTATTCACTTTGGTTGTTTCTTCTTCTCCTGCTGAAGCGCTCAATCTGTTCTTTCTTGATTCTTTTAGGGATGTGCCGATCCACTTTTTTGAGCTCCCGATCCGATATTTTGACACTTCATCTGGCCGATACCGATCCGATACCGATCCAGTGCAGTCTTTTTGTATTATTATGTTTTTATATAATTTATATCAGGGGTAGGCAAGTTTTCTTGGCGGAGGGGCCGATTTTCTTTATTGGAAATAGACCGAGGGCCGAAGCCGCTGATTATTAGCCCAAATTAAAAGTTGAATTAAAGTTCTTCTATGTTGAATTTGAATCGGTTTGAACTAATCCAAGATACAAATGCTATAGCGCCAATGGAACAAGAATAAAAAAGAGAATAACTACATAATATATGACCTAATTGGGTGTATTGACAGTATTTCTACCTATATTTCTACCCATTGAACTCTAATAATGTTAAAAGTACTCTCTGATTTGTGTAATAATGTTACTCAAAATCATCTTGAGGGCCAGAGGTGTTGTGCTGGAGGGCCGGATTTGGCCCCCGGGCCTGACGTTGCCTACCCCTGATTTATATCATTATATGTTATTGCCTATGGATATTACAGTAGTTTTACCAGCTTTCTTTTTTTTTATAAGAGATTTTGGCTTTAGCTTTGAATTTTAAATGAAAACATTTTTCAGAAGCAGGTGTTGTAGGCAAATGAATTTATTCCCTCCTGTGTGATGTGGATGTTGTTCTGTTAGGATCGATTGTACAGTTTTTGTGATTTTATTTTGGCAGCCTCTGAATTCTGTTTTGAAATGTGTCTTGTAAACCCATGAGGGCACTTACTGATGTGCAAGACACAATAAGAAGAAGAAATCAAATCAAATCAATCAAATCGGTAGCCTAGCTTAGCGATAGCATGAAGGAATCTGTGGTCCTGGATCTGCAGCGGCTCCATCTGCAGGTTTACCACTGTACTGCAATACACCTCAAAGCACTGCAGATCCATGACCGCAGATTCACGGCCGACTTGCAT
Source organism: Gobius niger (assembly GCF_951799975.1). Classification (NCBI taxonomy): domain Eukaryota; kingdom Metazoa; phylum Chordata; class Actinopteri; order Gobiiformes; family Gobiidae; genus Gobius; species Gobius niger. The sequence continues at coordinate 4,341,397 of NC_136874.1, forward strand.
CGGACCCATCCAGTCATCAAATTCGATCCAATCCGATACTGAACATCGGATCGGTACATCCTTAGTTTCTTTGCATCATCGAGGGAACACACACTTCTTTAATACCCATAATCCAACCTGTTCTGAGTTGTTCTTCGCTCAAAGTGTGTTCTTCACTGCTCCTTTGATCAATCAGCATACCATTCACTCGTTAGCCAAAACTGAAAGCTTGTTTTGTAGCACGTTTTCTCACTTCTGCCTGTCAGAGAGTTACCACGAAAGCAGATAAACCTCCTTTAAACCTCCATTAACTTGATATGTGGATATTCCTCGAGGTCTATGGGGAAAATGAATGGTTTCAGTTGTAGAAACAGTGGATTACGAGGAAGGCAGGACTGTTTTGAGCTCTACATAGCGTTACACAGTGGCTACTTCGATTCATACTCTCTAACGTCGTGTTACGATGTAGTAGCATTAACATTTTTGCCAAATTAGTATCCGTCTTCCAAGCTTCTGGCAGTTAAGGTCTACACTACAGGCGTGAGTTCACCGTTTTGCTAAATTTTGTTAGCGTCGAGCTACATTATCGTCTGACCGTTTTTGACAAATAAAACCCTGCTTCATGCGTCTGTTGCAATTTGAGTGGATTTTCGACCATTTTTGTTCATGTTTTCGCCCACTTCTAAAGCTCTGCAGACGTCAGGGAAGCATGCTCTGCGGTCAGAAACCATGCCAGCTACAGAAGAGCCCGAAAAGAAAATCAAGTTATCAAAGTTTACAACCTCGAGAGAAGACTTTTTCAAACAGAATCTCCAGCACAGACGGTAGAAGGATAGAAGTAGTTGGGCTGATAGGACATTCTGCAGGTATTTTACTACTTTCTTGTATTTCACTGTTTTTTGTGGAGTCTGTTGCCCCCTGGTGGTACTCAGAGGCACTGCAGGGGACCTCAAAGCTTGTTTACAAAGAATTACATTGAAACATACTTGGTTTAGATGTTTTAAATGCTAAAGGAAAATGGAAAATGTTTGCTAGCATAGATACGGACGGCATCTCTGGAATCGCCCATATATGGTCACGTTTTAAAACAGTTAAGGGGGAAAACAATTTAGAGAAAAATCAAAACTTTCTCTAATTATTCAAAAACTACTTTAACAAACGCTCGATTATGAATATAGTTTTCTACTAAATAAAGGTACAAAGACATGGAGAGGAGCAAAGTGGTTCAACAGCCCATAAATACATTTAAAAAAAGCATCGTGCTAATGCTAACACTAGCTAGGGCTTGCTAGGACTTGCTAGGACTGCCGTTTTTTCACTTCTACAGAACAATCTGCTGTGAGAAAATATCCATATGGACCTGATTTAGACTTGACTTTATTTGTATGTGATAAATAAGTTCATATTCAACCAGAAAATGGCTAACAAGAGTGAAAAATAGAAGCCACGCCCCTTTCTGTGACGAGATGCCGTCTGTATCTATCTACAAACATGTCGGATTTCCACGGCAACAGAGGATTTATAATAGTCCGATCCAAAATGTACTGGTAACTGGTTAATTTATGAACTCCGGCACTATGTAGCTAAACTCGGAGATGACCAGAGTGCTCCGTGTTCGGATACGAGATGAAGACAGCAATGGCGCCCCCAGTGGGGAAGCGCAAAACTTAGCTGCTTTGTTTACATACGAGTTTATTCGGATAAGTCTAGTGTTTTTTGGATGTAAAATAATATTCCAAGTACTCATAGTGAAAACTGTAAAGCGTCCTAAGTCAGCCGTCCACACTATCCTCGTACCGTCTGTGCTTTGTGCCCTATTTAGCTACAATTTCATCTTGCATTCGCCTCACACGCTCCGTCTAAAAACCGTCTAAAATCCATCCACATTGTCCAAAGCAAACCCCCAAAACAGAACCCTATGCTACAGAAAAGCTGACCCCAAAAAAAAAGACCTGCTTCTTCTTTTGTTCAAAATAGCAAAATAGTTTGGAAATGTAAAGCACCAGTTAGTTTCGTCGTTGTTCCACGTTCGATATTTTTAGCAGCCGTACCTTTCGCATACCGTCTACTGCCTACGATCGGGCGTGAGATTTTTAGAAAAAAGTTACTATGTACAAGCTCCACCCAAACGTTTTTTTTTTTTTTAGGTAGAAAACAGAGATGATGCAGTAGGCTAACTAGCATGCAGTAAGCTAAGTTGGTATTTTACACGTATGGGGGCTTTCGGAAGAAGCGGACGCCAGCGGCATTTCGCAGTCTATGTGCGGCGGACTTCCCTTCTGAGTCCCCAGGAAAATGGAGTCGCTTTAAGTCGCTTTAAATGATATTGTTTTGAGTTTGCTTTGAGTGGTACGGCACAGGTTGGATCAGTCGGTCGTTACCTGAAAGCGAGAGCTTGTTTTACGATTTTGTAGGACTGTCACAATGCAGTATTAATGACGATGTGTAGGGGCCCGTACAGGCGGCCATCTTTGGAATTGCCCATATATGGTCACGTTTGGAGCAGACAGAGTGGGAAAAAAATTAACTTTGTCCCTTTTCACCACCATTTCTTTAACAAAAGCTGAATTATGAATATATTTTTTCTACTAAATAAAGATACAGAGACATGGAGCGGAGCAAAATGGTTCAACAGCCCATGAATACTTAAAAACAGACAATGCTAACCAGGAAGCTACAAGCGCTGGGTTTAATTTTTCAATTCCGGTACTCCTAAACTATTTGTCAATACCTGTCTTAAACATTTGTATCATTTGTTTGAAGTGAAACAGCCAAGAAACTTCCTTTAGCAGTACTAAGTAACTCATGCCCCTAGAGGCCATAAGCGCCACTGCAGATGTCGTAGCATGTTGCATTCTTTTTTATACATTAATTGTCCATGAGAGTAAATACTACGCTGACAGAAAAGACAAAGGGACAGAGGGATATTGTACATCCAATTACACAATGGAAATATTGTCAAACTTGGCTGTAAATACTGTTTAAGTGGTGCTAGCCCACAGTTAGCTTTGCCCGTTAGCCTGTTAGCTTCTTCTTCGTGAATCTATTAGTGTGTATTGGTGACTCCGGTTGCAATTGTTGGTAATTTTTCATTTTTTTCCAAGTTATGCCAATTTTTTTTCCACTTTATCCCTTTAAAAAAAATGGAACATTTAACTTGTCTTTCACTTTTTTCTTCTTTTTACGTTTTAATGACCAACAGCATCAAAACTATAAATATAAAGATGTTCTATTTCTTTTCAATACCTGCTTTCGATACTTTTATTTTTCCGATACCAGTAAACCTTATTTATTCGATACCAGACTGGTATTGTTTAATGGTACCCAGCCCTAGAAGCTACGTTAGCTTAATGTTAAGTATGCTAACTTTAGCAACAAATTCTGTTTTCCGCTTTTACTGCAATTTGCTGTGAATAAACATCCGTATGGACATAATTTTGGCTTTATTAGTGTGTGATAAATATGTTTACAGTCCGCCAGAAAACGGCTAAAAAGAGGAAAAAATTTTGATTCTCATGAGAGGTTTACTTCCCCCTCGGCTACGCAAGTTTTCCATGGACTGCAAGTCAGCAGAAACTGATCTGTATCTATCTCTAAAAGTTTTAAATTACATAATTAAACCAAATTACTTTTTTGGAGAGCAGTGCTTCCTTATACACTGAAAGTTTCAAACATTTTCACGGCATATTTTAGTCGCTAGAAGACTTTTAAATGATGTTCGACCTGTTAGCTAGCCACAGTTGCTAATCATTCGTTAGCATTTCAGGCAAAATACTTCATAATATAGCCTATAGCCTAATATAATCCCTCTCTGTGACGGTAAAAAAGCGAGAAAGGCAGGATAGATGAGCAGTTAGTAGCTTTGTGATTTCAATTCAGGTTCAGTTTGACATTATTTGCTTTAGAAACATGATCCAAAATGGCGGCTGGCGGTGTTTTTGTTGCGTCACTCTCAAAAAAACATAATCTGTTCTGCTCCAGCCCAAACCGTACCACTCAATTAGCAACCAGTTTTTTTTTTTAAGTCTTGCCTCGAAGTGATCGGCATAATTTCACATCTTGATCGTGTGAAACGAAACCAAACGAGAGAAAAGGAAATTTGAAATCTGTTGGAAGAAAAGTGTCGGCACTCAGAGTCGATGCCTGGACTCGTGGCTGTAGTCCCCGGGCGAGCTGCGGTTCCTGTGGGGCTTATACGAGTCCTGGTAGGGGTCCTGGTAGGGGTCCTGGTACGGATCCTGGTAGGACTCGGTCTGGTCGCGGCTGTGCTGGGACCCCGAGGACATGCGGTTGCCGCGGTTACCCTTGTGGGCGCGCTCGTTGTGGTAGTTCTCGTCGGCCGTCATCAGGTTGCGCCGCTCGTTCGGGGTGGAGTGGTCGCCCGTGTGGTTGCTCTGCGGCCGGGCGGGTTTTTGGCTCTGCTGTTTCGGGACAAGAGAGGGAATTACGGAGGAATCTGTGTGTAACGCCCTCCCCTTTAACTCCTGCCTTAAAGGGGAGGCACTACACTGCAAAAAGTCATTAACTAGATGAGCATAAATGTCTCAATTTGAGCTTAATTATCCAAATTTGAGATGTAGTCGGGCATTTGTACTAGATTATCTCATTGGCAATTTTACTTTCTTATTTAAAGCAAGATTTATCTTAGAACTCGTCTGAAATATCCTCGAATTAACAAAGTAAATAGAGAAGGATACCACTTTTTCTAAAAACTGATACGAGTACTTTGATTTAAGTACTTGCTGATACTGAATACCGAGACGAGTACAAGGCATTTTCTTCAACATACTTACTTCTTCACAGCAGATTGGTTAGTAATTAGTTAATTTACTCATTTACATTTCCTTGAGTAAACTAGGCGACACTTTTAACCTCTTAACTCCCGCCTGAACCGAGAGGATCTTTTTCCTCACGTCATCAGATTTTTTTCCATCATTTTTTTGTTGGGTATTCGACTCATTTTTTTTTGGTCACATTTTTGTCATTTTTTCGTCATTTTTTTAAATCACATTTTTGTCATTTTTTTGGTCATTTTTTGTCTTTTTTTTGTTGTCAAATTTTTATCACATTTTTGTCAATTTTCTGTAGCATTTTGTCACATTTTGGTCATTTTTTTTGTCCATTTTTTGTCAATTTCTTGTGACATTTTTGTGACATTTTTGCTACTTTTTCCATCAATTTTTCGTCACTTTTTTATCACATTTCCATCATTGTTTTCGTCTCAGTTTTGTTGCTACTTCCACAGCTTTTTTCCAGAAGCTTTTGGACTGGGGTAAAGCCAAACTGGAGAAAATGTGCTCTGTTCAGGTGGGAGTTAAGGGGTTAAGAGTATCGACCCGATACTGGTATCGGTGCATACCTAAAAGTAAACTGGGTCAGATCAGGAAAAAAGTCTAAATGAGTGAAAACCGCTCAAAATAAAGTACATTTTCTTAATTTCAAGTCATTTAAGCCAATGTTTGATATTTACTTTTTTAGAGTGTACAGGCAAAACTACACTGGAAAAAATGAAATATTATCTCAAACAACAATGACTTAAAAGTGCTTGAATTATAAGAAATTGTTCTGATTTTGAGAAGGTTTGGACTCGTCTTGAAATAATAATACATTTTAATAATACATTTTATTTATATTGCACTTTACATTTCATGATTGCCAATGGAACTAGACAGACTTTTTTTTTCTCATTTCAAGGTTATTAATGCTGGTTCCATTGGCAATTATATACTCAATTATATACTCAATCATATACTCAAAATCAGCATTGAAAGTCTTTTTTCAAGCACACTTCAAGTCATTTTTCTAAGATAAGATGGCATTTTTTCCAGTGCATGTTTTCACTGCAAAAAGTAGTCTAGAAATAAGTGACTTTTTTTTAATCAGTAGATTTTTCTTTAATTTAAATAACTTATTTCAAGAGATCTTCCCATGAAGTACTTTTAAAACTTGAATTTATATCACTTTTTTTTGAGTGCGATGAAATCTATTCTTGACTGAAGTATAAAAAACATCACTCACTTCAAGACCAGAACAGAGCAACAAAAAAAGTACGATACTAAAACTACTACAGAATATACATTAGAAATACCTGCAGTCCGGTCATGTTGGCGGAGTACTGCGTGATGTTGGTGGGCGCCGCGTTCCGTCCAATCAGGGGGTTGAGGGGCGTGGCCAGCGACGTGTGCGTGGCTTTCCAGTACGCCTCCAGGTACTCCGCCAGGTGTTCGCAGGCGTCCTCCAGCTGGTTCTCATCCAGGATCACGTCGAACATCTCCTACGAGAGCAGACACAGGACGTCAGCAGGAGTAGAAGTAGTAGTAGAAGTAGCAGTAGTAGTAGTTTAAGTAGTACTAGTAGGAGTAGGAGTATTTACCGGTGGACACTGAGCCAGTTTGTCGGCGGCCACGAGCTGCACGTTCAGGTGTTTGCTCTGGCTCTTCCCTCTGGACTTCACCAACCGCTGCAAAACCTGAAAAAAATCACAATATTACAGTTAAAATGTAATAATAATTTAGATATTTTAAGTGTCTTTTTAAATATTTTGTTTCCTTATGTCAAGCAGTGATCATTTCATGCTCAAAGTGCCAAGTCATCCGGTTCAGTTTGTCTGGTATCAACCCTCCCTCACCGAGAAAACCTTGAATTGAAAGTGCGTATGACAAGTTTAAAACTCATAATTCCATGTTTTAAACTCGTCATTTTGAGTTATGAGTTCTTGTGTCGCAATTATGAGTTTTAATTTGAAAACTCATAATTTTGGGGACAGAAATAGACAATAGCAAACTGTCCTTAGGGCGTCATGCAGACAGCGCCTCCATGTCCTCAGGAGGTTCAGATCTTTTAATATCAACAAAGACATTTTATTTTTAGTGTTCACTTCACTCATTGAATCCTTCATCACATACAGTAACAAAACTCCATAGAAAAGTAAACCAGGCCAGTAAGATCATCAAAACCCCTCAGACCCGACTCTGTGACCTGTACAGAACATCTACATCATTCAGTTCTCTTTTGAGCAGACAATATTCTATATTTCTAAGTTTTTGTACTGTATATAAGATACCTCCATTTACTATTTAATTGTTTCCTGTCTGTTCTGCACCGGAGTGTTTCTTGAGAGCTGAATAACAAGTGAATTTCTCCATTGTGAGATCGATAAAGACTTATCTTATCTTCCCTCTTAACAGCAGTAAACCCGACACTTCTCTCTCGCTCTCTGGAAAGATCGAAACAATTGAGATTTTAACGTTTCTCTGAGTTTTTAAATGTTTAAAATTGGTCCAAGGACGACTGAGAAACATCCTGTTAAAGTCTTCAGTCCGAGAACCAGGCTGTTTCAATGCACACGATTGAGAACACGCGTGTTTCAAAACATGTCAACAATGTCGTCCTTGAAAACTGACTTGAAACTGAGATATTTAGGCATTTGCCTTTTCCCATAACGTTAGTGTCCGTCCAGAGAGGAGAGAGTTTCATGAAAGACGCAATATCTCCTAATCTAGAAAAAAATCTGTGATTTTTGATCAAAACTAGCCTCTGCTTAAGTTAGATTTCTCAGGAACCGAGGCACGTAGAATTAAACTGTTTTCACCTATGGGGAGTTTAGAGTCTCACCTTTCAAACAAGCTGAGTCCATAGCTATAACATAGAATACACTGTGGTGCTACAAATCTCATGAAAAATGGTCTGGATTGTTGGCACTCTACAGCTAAAACAGCGCGGCCTCTATGTGTTAAAAAGTAATATTATATATTATGAGTTCTAAAGTCAGAAATGTGAGTTTATAATGATGAGTTTTAAAACATTCAAACTCCACATAGAAAGACCCACACGAGGACTGAACCCAGGACCTGTCCACTGTGAGGCGCTAACCACTCACCTTTACCTTCAATGAACTGAATAAGAAAGTCAAAAAGTTATATATCATTCTGACATTAAGTAGAATGTTTTGAAATGTGCAATAATATTAATACCTATCCATGCAGTTGTGCCTTGATGGACTGTGAGACTTTTGAAACTCAAAAGATAAACTACATGTTAAAGTTTCATGCTGGTTTTGCAGGTGCTTGTGTCGGGAGCATGACCTCAAATGAATCCTATTACCTTGGCTCCGCCCCCTCCCTGCCTGTGCTCTAAACAGGACAGCGTTGTTAGCTTAGGTTTGAGCTGCAGGTGTGCGTGGTCGGGGTTTGCTGTACCTTGGGGGAGGACACCTTGACGTGGACGATGATGGGGGCGAGCGAGGTCTTGAGCAGCTGCGCCGGGTGGTTGATGGTGTCCGCGTCCAACACCACGAGCTGCAGGGACCGGGCCAGCTCGAAGATGCGCTCGATCTCGCTCTGCACTTCAGCTGCGGAGACGAGGGGAAGAAAGTTACAGTAAAAGTAGTTTTGTACATAAGTATTGTGTTTTTAACCAGCTTGGCACAACTAATTGAATGACTCTTAATCATGGACTGTAGAAAAACATGGACGAGGCATCACTTTTTGCTGCTGAAGCCAAACAGGAAGTAGCAGCAGGCTCCAGAAGCTCCTTGCTCTAATGGACTTTCCCTTAAAACCTTTTGCCTCTAAGTTATTATTGAACACAAGCTTCTCATCGTTCTATCAATTTTATTTTTGCCCTTTTCTAAATAAAGCTGGCTCCAAAAACCACAATGCTAGCATGACCGAGCTTCAGCTAGCCCACGCTGAACACTATGGGGTAAGCCACCCTCACTTATTTCAGGAGTTCAGAAGTATGGGTTAGAACAGTGGTTCTCAACCTGGGGGTTGGGACCCCCAAGGGGGTCGCGAGAGTGACAAAAATGTCACAAAAATGTCACAAGAAATGGACAAAAAATTGACAAAAAATTCACGAAAAAATGACAAAAATGTGACAAAAATGTGACAAAAAATGACATTGTTATCGTTTATTTCTACGACAATATACCACTTAGTATTTTAGTATAAGATTTACAACTGTACACAACATGACTATGCAAATGTGCCACTTACAATAACTATTTACAACTGTAAATCCATCTAAATAGTCCCAATAGCGAACCACATGGTAGAATAAATAACGTTATATAGTCCCAATGTCCTCAAACCAGTGCTTCACATTCACTGATGTCCTAGCGGCTACAATTACTAAAATACGTCAAATTTTAATCCCCACATGATGATAGAGACAGTGATAGAGACATAAATAAATGTCTTTTATTCATATAATTTGGATAGATTTTTTTCCTGGATCATTTTTCTTTCGAGAACTGGTGTAGAAGGATTTTGCTGATATTCCCGCCATCGTCTTTTCACTGACATTGGTGTAATGTTATGATATTACCACAAGATGGCGTGGGCAGTGTCCCCAAATGTGGCCAACAGGTCAAAGATGTACAAATATGACTATCAGTGTGTGAAGAGGCAAAAATGTAATGTCCCTGTGTATTTATAGGTGATAGCATCTTCATACCCAGACTGGAGCGGGTGTTGGAGCGCTCGATGATGGCTCTTTTACTGGGGTTGTTCAGGACCGACCTCTTGGCTAAAGAAATGTCCGCCGTGACCCGAGTGATGGAAATCCTGCAGGCGATAAAGTCGGAGACGCAGAAGTTAGTATTTAAAGTGAATCATAATAATGTAAAGGGTTTTGGTGATTTACCTTCCGTCGAATCTGTGTTTGAGGAAGTCAAAGAGGGCTTTCTGCATCATGTCCGTCACCTGCGAAAGGGAAGCAGAAACTCGTCACCATAGAAGGGGGCGTGGCTGCGCCGAGGGGGAAAATAGAATAATCTTTTGGGAAACACATTTTTTCTCTTTGTGGCCTTTTTCTGGTGGAATATGAACTTATTTATCACATATAATAAAGTCAAGTGTAAATCAGGCCCATATGGATATTTTCTCACAGCAGATTGTTCAGTAGAAGTGAAAAAACGGCAGTTGTAGCTAACCGTTAGCATTAGCCCGATGCAAACATGTAGCATTCTGTTAGCATTCTCTGTTATTTATGTATCTATGGGCTGTTAAACCACTTTGCTCCTCTCCATGTCTTTGTATCTTTATTTAGTAGAAACTATATTCATTTTTCAGCATTTGTTGAAGTACTTTTTGGATAATTAGAGAAAGTTTACATTTTTTCTTAACTGTTTTCAAACATGACCATATATGGGCGATTCCAGAGATGCCGTCTGTATCTATGGTTTAGAAAAATATATATTATATCCATATCCAAAAGCTGTGTCTCACCTAAAATATGTAGTTTGTTTCAAGCCTCTTTTTCCCTCCTCCTGGTGGATAGTTTGTGTATTGCAAGCAATGTTATTAAATAGGAACAAGGCACAGAAAAAGTGGGGGAGCACCTCCTCACCAAAATAAGTTCCATGTCACTGTCTATTTGAGCCAAATTTGTTTTGTTTTTTGCAGAGGAAAACTGTAATATTTCACAAACAAAAACTACACGCTAAATAGTGTCAGAAAACGATCATGATGGAATTATACTCAGGCTTGTTTGGATAAAATGATTCCGTTTCCATTCGCCAGTTCTCTACATACTTTTTTTGGCTCTGTCCACAGCTTTCAAAATGATTGTTTATTGAATTAGAACTGGATGTGTTCAGGGAAAACAAGAGTCCTTTTATTGCCCTGTTCGATAATGCACTCTCTCAATTACTTCCTCCCAAAAACCATCACTTCCTGACTCCGCTTGTACGTCCAGTAACGGAAAGCCCCGCCTTCTTCTCCAGAACGTCCGTAACTTTCCTCAAATTGAAGAGTCTGACCATTCCTCACCTCGTATCCTTTGAGCGAGGGCCCCACCAGGACCACGGGCCTCATGGAGGGCACCACATCGTAGGGCGGGACATGCTCCGTCTGTCAATCACCAACAACAACCGACCAATCACAAAACGGGACACGGCCACTTCACCGAAAGCTTCCACCGACACAAACGACGCAAGAAAGGCGGAGTTTACTCACATGCAGCAAGTTGTTCGGTATCTATTTCCACTGTTAGCCAAAATGTAGCACCGATAATTCATTTTTAACTCTTCTTTCTACTCACGGCGACTCTCAAATGAGGGAAATATTATCGTAAATGAGATGTTTCGTTTACATTTTGACTTGGAAATAAATGTGTCGTAATTTGCTGCATGTTTAGGTGGATATGGCGTTAGCTACAGTCGTAATGTGGAGAAAGAGAAAGCGCTGCAGCGTTGGCCAGGTTTATGGAGGCTGTTCCCATCCCAAGATGTGCCAAACCGAAGCTGAGGGAGGATCTAATGCTGCAGGACTGACCCCACTTAAACTATACGTCCAAACTGCATTACTGATCGTATCTCCAGGATGAGTATTTTTATGCTTTTTCGAAATATTCAGATATATGGACTTTAAAGGCAGGACGGCGGCTAATCAGCGGTATGCTAACTGTCATCAAGCAGATATTTTACAAGAAAGAAAAGGCTCAATACTTTATAGAGTTTTAGATAAATCTTAAATGTAACATTCTCTCTTACCCTCATAACTCCCACCTGAACCCAGCACATTCTCTATAGTTTGGCTTTACCCAAATCTAAATGCTTATTGCCAAAAAGTGTCAAAATAGCATCAAAAATGAGGATGAAAATGTGACAAAAAAGTGACAAAAATGTGGAATAAAACCCATCAAAAATGCGACAAAATTGACATAAATGTGACAAAAAAGTAAGCAAAAAGTGACAAAAAAGTGTCTCAATAGTGACAAAAATTAGGATGAAAACATAAACAAAAAAGCTACAAAAAGTGACAAAAAAGTGACAAAAAAGGGAAATAAATGTGACAAAAAAGTGACAAAAAAGTTACAAAAAAGTTACAAAAATATGACCAAAAAAGTGACAAAAAAGTGAAATAAATGTGACAAAAAGGTGACAAAAAATCGACAAAAAAGTTACAAAAAAGAGCGACAAAAACACATCAAATATGTGACAGAAATGCGGCGACTACATCGGTTTTGTAGGCCTTAGCTTTCAAATGAGGCATAACACTGTTCACTCTCCAGTCCAGCATTTAGATTTGGGTAAACTAGAGATAATGTGCTCGGTTAAAGTGGGGTGTAAGAGGTTAATATTAGAAGTTTCCAAAAAATGAAAAGTAATTTTTACTTCCTGCTCCCAGCATGTGACCGGAAGTGGGCGGGACTGTTGAGCTCTATTGGAATCTACTTTTGCTGCAACAACAGTAAAGATAAGGGAAAAAAAGTGTATTGCCATGGTAATGCGAGGGAACATTTGGGTTGAATTTCATTATATCGGTTCGCAGTTCCGTTGACATGTCACATCTTGGGTTGAGAAAATGTTAAAGTTATGAAAAAGTAAATAAAGTGCGTTTTCCCAGGACCAACTTACCACTTTCTGTTTCTGCTTCCCTGTGAGAGAGGAGAGACACAAGGACGGACATGTCAGAGCAACATCACGGCTGCGCTGACTTTATTTATTCACATGCTTCAAAAAACATCACCAAATAAAACCTATCAGTGTAAATGTGCGGTGGCCAGGAAGGCTCAAAACACACAAAAGCAAAACACAAATGGAAATATGTTTTGTTTCCACATGTTTGAGCCTTGGGGGCCACCGTACTCTCTACAGGCCTAAGTTACATTCAGGAGACGGGGCCGAGCGCTGGACTCTGGTTTAGGCCCAGTCTGTGAAGCTGCGCCCTCTACTGGAGAAGAGGAGGAGCACATCACCGTCAACTTGGTGTGAGTTTCTCTTAAACTCTACAAACTTAGCTCTACAACAGTTATCTATGGGGTATGGGAGTGGGCATAAGCACTGTCCACACAAATATGTTTGTAAATGAATATTTCACTAAACAGATACAGGCGGCAGCGCGTCATAGAAGGGGGCGTGGTCTTGCCGAGGGGGAAACTGGGAGACACCGTTTTTCAGAACATCACATGGACACTCTTTGCCATATCCTGGTGAAATATTAACTTATTTATCACATACTAATAAAGTCAAGACTAAATTGGGTCCATATGGATGTTAATTCACAGCAGATTGTTCAGTAGAAGCGGAAAAAACAGCAGTCGTAGCTAGCGTTAGCATTAGCACGATACTACTCTGCTCCTCTCCATGTCTTTGTATATAGAAAACTATATTTATAATTCAGCATTTGTAGTAGTTTTTGAATAATTAAAGAAAGTTTACATTTTTCTCCTAATTGTTTTCCCCCTTAACTGTTTCCAAACATGACCATATATGGGCGAATCCAGAGATGCCTACTAAATAAAGATGCTGAGGCATGGAGAGTGACAACAGCCATAAATACTTAAACGACAATGCTAACCAGGAAGTTATGTTAGCTTCAGTGGCGGAGCCTGGGGCTTAAGCCACTGAAGCTAACATATGTTTTTTCAAAAGCCCCAGGTCTTTTTATGATTTATAATTAATTATTAAAAAAAAAGATGTATAAATATAGATAAATGAGTTATAAATCAGTGTCAGGCTCCGCCCTGGTTAGCGTCATGCTACATATCGTTAGCCACATAGCATAACTGCCTAAGTCATTTTGTATTGTTAAAATGGCAATAAGAGAAAAACAATGTGTTTCCTATAAAACGTCTTTTATCTCTACATGTTTTCCAAAATCAAAACAAAAATTAGATAGGCAATTATGCTATGTGGCTAACGATATGCTAACGTTAGAGAATGAGTGGCGTTTTTCGCTTCTACGGAACAATGTGCTGTGAAAAAACGCCCATATGGACCCCATTTAGGCTTTACTATATTTGTGTAGGATAAATATGTTCATAGTCGGCCAGAAAACGTCTAAAAAAGCGTTTGTTAAGTGATAATGTCACCACTCTACTTCCGGGTCCAAATGAACTGTCGCCCTATTCACTATAATGGGATTTAGCTGAATTTGACAAGGCTCTTTCTAAAGATATACTACGTTTACTCTGGATTTCCTCTTGTGATGCTTTTCTAACATTAATCATCAAATTTGTGAGCTATATTATTCTAATGTAAAACAGTTTTCAGGCTTTTTTCTGTTGTTATTTCAGCAGGAGATTCAATTCATGTTGCTTTTTTTGCTGTATTTTTCTATAGAAGGTCAACTATTTGGACCCGGAAGTAGCTTATTGTTGTGTGTGATATCACGCTTAACAAACATATAGCTAAAATTGTGATTCCCATGAGAGGTTTTCGTCCCCGTCGGCTTGGCCACGCCCCCTAGTCTGTATCGTCTGTAGCTATAGCAACAGTACAAGGGTCCTTCTCGACATAAATATTCATTTACAAAACAATTGCAGGGGGGACTTCATACCTGACACTCCTAACCCTTCGCTTGCCCCTCACCTTAAAGCCACACTGCGGAACATTCTAGTTAAGAGCAACTAAACTGTTGTAAAATATGAATGAACATGCTAAGCTAGACAACAACAATGCTAATTCTGCTGTCGAGGCCCTATATTAAAGTATGGCGACGTATGACATGCCTGTTTTATGGCATTTATATAATTTCTGTGTAGTCTTTTTCATTAACATAATATTAAAGAAAGTTTAGCGGCTATTTCTTGTGTATCCGACACCACAAAAAGCAGAAACTTGACTGAATATGAGTTAGCATTTAGCTAATTCTTACCAAAAGTCAAATCTAAAAAGATCTGTATGTTGATTAATGATTTCTAACTAGGCTTTGACATGAGGTAAATGTGGACAATGGGTTGACAACAGCTAAAAACATCTGGATCGTTCATAATTTGCGATGGCTAAATGCTAACGGCTATAGGAAAAATGCACTGAGCAGGCTAGCCAACTTGCTAACTTGCTAGCTTCTTTTTATTCTTTGATATAAACCTCATATTTGACATAAAACCTTATATTTTGTTCAAAAATGTCACACAGTGTGGTTTTAAGCCCCTACGTGTCCTTAACCCCCTGCCAAGCGACTCGTCTGACACATTAGCGCCCCCTGTGGCCGGCCCCTCACCTGCGGAGGAGATGAGCGGGCGGATGGAGGCCGAGACCTCGTCCTCTACACTGGAAGAGGAGTTTCCCCCAGACTTACTGCAGAAGGAGCAGAGACACACAAAGAGAAAGAGAGAGAGCGGCCTGGCATTAATGCACACACACACACACCCCACACACCTAACGCTACAGGGACACAGCACTGAAGCCTTGTGTAAACACGCCTACATGTGTTCCGGGGACCTGTGAGCTCCACTTTTACATCCTCACTGCTCGCTTTAACGGAGGAGAGGAGTCGAGACAATGAGGGTTTGTAAGTCGTGGAAGGGCAAGAGCAAGCTATACGTTTCTTGACTGGAGTCTCATTTGAAAGCTAAGACCAACAAAACTGATTTGAACTGACCTTTTTCCTTGTGTTGTTGCCGTGTTGTCGCCTGTTTGTTTTTTATCGCATGTTTGCCACTTTTTCCATCACTTTTTATCACTTCTTAATAATATTATATAAATTAGCAACTTTTTTAGCTTGAATTCAGTGTTTGTTTGGGCTTCGTGTTTGTTAATGCGGGGCTGATAGAGTTTTGGCTCTCAACGCCTTAAAAACACAACTTTTACCACCTAAATCTAAGTGAATATGGACATGCTGTATATCATTTTGAAGCTAAGAACCGGGAGAATACAACCGCTACGTTAGTTTTAACCTCCGCAAATGTGTTTTTGATCGCCGCGCAAAACTCTTCAGCTAGCAATAGCATGCTAACGCTGGCGGGAGCTAATGCTAGTGAAAGCTAATCAAGGCTGGGACAGAAACTAACATAGAAATACCTAAAGCCACTGCTGAAGCCGAGTGTTTGTGTTTTAGTTAAAGAAATAGCTAATATATTTGTAGGATATTTAGTGTAGAAAAGTCCAGTGATCCTTGTTAAATGTTCATCCAAGTGCTTATCAGTAATTGATAATTGATCTGTAACATCATGACAACAAAATATGACTTTATTGACGAATAAGCCCCTGGGCATAAAATGCCGTAAGAATCTCCAGAACTGTTAGCCGCGAGTTAGCAGCTACTTAGCAACAATAGCAACGTTAGCCTGTATCTTGTAAACACAACATTTAGCTCTGGTTAAATCCAGCACAGACTCTGATTTAGGGAGTGTTGTCTGTAATAAAGTCAGCTCTATGTGGAATATTGGATTTACACTAAACAATCCTCCAGTTTGTTGCTATTTTCTCATTTTACTTTTGACATGATTTCATTCTACTTTTGCCTTTGACCTGGTTAAAAGCACTGACTCCAATTTGACTTGACAATGGAGAAAGTGGAGCTACTCGGGCTACTCAAACTTCAAACTGTATTAGCCCAACACGGTGGAAAACATCACTGGGGCCACGGTTATTTAAAAAAAATACTGACTACGGCTCGTTTTACATTGATAGAAAACAAACAACAGTAAAAAGAAGTCACTGGACAAAGCTGGATAGAAATACACGGAAATATTCAAGAATGTGTTGGAGTTCTTACCACTAATTATGGGAGCGCCTTTATACCGGGAAGCAACACGAGTCTATGTAATAAAGTATTGTTGGCCTGGAGGTAATGGACAGAACATTAGTAAATAAACTCTGACTAAAGTGAAAAGCAGGAAATCAAGTTTTTACAATCTGTTTATCTGTAGTGTGTCTTATTATGAGGCCTCGATCTGCTGACTCTTAAGCCCCGCCTTAAAGCTCTTAGCCCCGCCTTAACCGAGAGCATTTACTCCAATCAGCTTTAACCGAATCTAAAAGCTTGAAACAAGTGTCAGATAGGGACGAAACAAGATGTAAAGGAAGATGAAAAGAATGCATCAAAAGAGAGACAAAAATGCGAAAAGGAGGCAACAAAAAAGAGACAAAAAAGAGACAAAGAAGTGACAAAGATGAGACAAAAAGGAGACAAAGAAACGACAAAGCAGCGACAAGAAAGAGATAAAGAAGCGACAAAAAAGAGGCAAAGCAGTGATAAAAAAAGAGACAAAGCAGCGACAAGAAAGAGACAAAGAAGCGACAAAAAAGAGACAAAGAAGCGACAAGAAAGAGACAAAGCAGCAACAAGAAAGAGACAAAAAAATGATGAAAAAGCAAAAGAAAAACGCTACAAAAAGAGACAAAAACACCACGAAAAAGGGGACATAAAAGTGGTGAAAAAGCAACAAAGCAGGCAACAAAAAAAGCAATAAAAAAGCAACAAAAAAGCGAGAAAAATGCAGCAAAACAGGCAACAAAAAGTGATGAAAAAGCAGCAAAAAAGCACCAAAAATACAATGAAAAAGTGACGACAAGGCGCTGACAATACAAGGAACTCCAGTCGAGAAGCTTTTAGATTTGGCCAAAGCCGAACTGGAGAAAATGCACTCGGTCAAGGTAAGTAAGAGTCATGGACCTCCTCCTAAAATAAGCCTTTAAGTGTCTCATTTACAGGGTTTGACTTCCGTTATTCAGACAAACCTGTTCCTATAAGATTTCTCCTGCACCTTTAATAATCACACAATACTTTATCCTTCAACACATGTACGACTCATGATCTTTAGGTCTCGCTGTGGTAGAACTGATCTATGGAAAAGCGTGTGTGAAGTTTTGCGGCTCACCCTTGAACGCGTCCTCGCTTCTGCTCCTGCTGCAGCCGGATGTTTTCCAGTTTCAGAGGACTGGGGATGAACCCGATCTCGCAGCCCTCCTTCACCAGGCGCCCGATCCACCAGTCGTTGTTGAACTTCTGCAAAAACCACCCGGAGAAAGCTGGTTACGATCTATCAGCCACAAAAACTTAAAGTGATGAAAGAGTGATTAAAGAGTTTGCAAAGTGAGTAGATATAGAGTGAAATCTGTAAGTAAACAAACAAATCCCTCCCCTTTTTTACCCAGAAAGCCCTTCTTAGTTTGCAAAATGAGGAGAAGAGGAACAGAATTTTCAAAAGTAAAGATCAGGCTCCTCCCCCTCCCTCCTGATTGGACCTGACAGGCTGGTTCACAGGAAAAGCTCATCTAATTGGTCGATGCAGGAGGATACTAGAGTCTGATTGGTTGCTGAGATCCGGGAAGGAGGGACTTTACAAAAAAAATATTACTTACTTAACATCAAAATGCAAGACCAGGTCGATTTTGCACATTTTATACAATCTGTAGAACATTTAGACTTCCAGACTACCGATATATCGGCCGGCCGATTTTATCTTTTGATCTTGATACTTCTGCATATAATTTCGAAACCATAAGAGACAGAGATTTACCGTTCGACTGATTTTTGTCTTTCAAACAAGCTCCCTCTGAAGTAACTACTGAACATGAATATTCAGCGCCCCCTGCTGTCACAGTTCAGCACTGACACATTTAGAAGCTTCATACACAGGATTATAAACAGTTCTAAAATCTGACCGTGTGCAGTTACTAGGGCTGTGCAATTAATCGAAATTCGATTACAATTTCGATTATTCCACGAAACGATTACAAAATTAGCATAATCGGAAAAAAAAGTTTTTTTTCCCACTTTTTTTTCTTTCTTTTTTTCTTTTTTTGCAAAGCAGACTTGCATATTTCATGGCGCTGGGATTATTTCCCCTTCGCATTTCACGTGCCATGGCTCATGCTTTTGCCTGACATAAAAACAAACAGTGCTGCTCAGTTTGCTTGCGCTGGTGTGAGGGCTGGCCAGCAGGGGGCAGGTGTGAAACAGAGACCTCTCCTTAATCGAGGCAAACTTGAAATCATTTGTACTTTTATGACTGTTCAGAAAACAGAAAATATTCAGCATCGTTTTTTTTAATAATAAATATATAAATAAAATAAAGACCTTTTTTTTAATAATCGTTATTTCAATTATGATAAAAATAATCGTGATCATTATTTTTTCAATAATCGAGCAGCTCTACCAGTTACATTAAAAAGATGCTGCACCAGATTTAGCACTATGGAAAATCCCACATAGGTCTATCTATATATTTATATGAAGAAACCTTTACTATAATAATAAATGCTTAACTTAAGGCTATTTGAGAGATGGAACAAAAAACAACATCATCAAATTAAAATATCGGCCTTTAAATCGGCTATCGGCCATGCCAACCCCGTTCGTATCGGTGTCGGTATTGGACCCCGAAAATCCATATCGGTCGGGCATTTTGAGATTTGATCGGCCTGGCAATAGTTTCCCTCCTACTCTAACTTTGGATTATTTACAGTTTCCCCATTTTCAGTAAAACGATGCAAATTCTCCGTCATCCTAACCTGGCTAACGCCAGGCTGCTGTGTGCGCTCGAATTATTTCAAACTGCACAACAGCCTGGGGACCATGGCCGAAATCTCCGGTGGATTTGGGAACCAATCACAGAGCGAGGAGAGACGGCAAGACGATGACGCACTATTCGATATACGGACGTTTGTAGTTTATTTACGGATTAAAAAAAAAAAGTTTATTTACGGATCCAACATGACAGCAGCAGACACGATGGTATTTTTCGATCAAGCTTTAGACCTTGTTCTAAATAATTTAGCTCAAAAGTTTACAGCGGGTGCGTCATACGTCATCGGATACGATGATACGATTGGCTGTGGCTACGTGCAGACACATGATAGACTTTTTTTTTTTTTTTTCGTATCGCCCAATAAACGAGTATGGACGATCGTAAACCACACCTCTCCTACGAGAAAATGAATTGGTGGTCCCCAGACTAAATATCACTTGTGATTTTAGTCTGGTGTTAGCCAGGCTACCGTCATCCAGTGAGTTAATTCCATCTCCCGGGTTAAAAAACAATTCAGCTGGACTGAACTTTGAATCCCGAGAGCTTCCTCATGGCATTTCTTTGTGATAACAATAGTGGTTGTAATGATATGGCTCTTTGTTCTTCATGTTTTTACCTCTTTTATGTGCAGAAAGTCCTTGGCGTCGAAGGATATCGCTGTAGCCGGGACGGGGACATCCTCGTCCAGAGCTCCACAGTAGCTCACGTTGGTTCTGACGGCGAACGCTACTGGTTTAGTCTGACAAGAAGAGGGGAAAAGTAAGTGAAATATCTGTGTTTTTGTGGTTCAAAGCTCAGTAAACCAGGCTAAAGTGGAGATATTTTTACAGGAGAACAAGAACATGGTGTGATGGTACCTTGGCCCTCTCGAGCTGCACCGTGGCCTGCTGCTCCCTCTCCTGTCGGCTCTGCCCCGGGCCCTGGACGTGGGCCGGGCTCGGGGACTGGACCTGCGCCTGCACCAGGTCGCGGTCCTCCTCCAGAGACACATCGGAGTCCGAGGGCCGGCTGGTGTACGAGTCGGCTGAGCCCTGCGCCGGGAAACACAACCACACAGGAGGTCAAGGCACTGCAGGTGAATGAGGAAACTTTCTAAATGCAGAGGTATGAGTTTGAAACGTTTGCTGTGGATTAGTGGCGTGAATATCAGAAAAAAACGGAGGTGTTTGGAGAGGTCGAGTCCGGCGTAAAGGGCAGTGCAATAGTCTGTGCTCGAGCTGAGGCCTGAGGAGCGAGTCGAGGTCGGCCCGGGACAGGCGTGACCTTAGCGAGGACGGGGAGCCTGAGGTGGAAAAAGCTCGGCACAAAAATAACACCCAGATTTCTCACAAAAGGAGCAAAGTCAAAACTGCGAGAACAAGGGGGTGTGTTCAGTCTTTCCTTAAAGGGATATTTCAGGATTTTGGACATAGGGCCTCATTTCCTATAGTTATCCAGAGTGTTGTTGATTTCGGGAGATATTTTTTTTGTACTTTATGCACTTATATTTGAAGAGCTACGTGGCACTAGGCTAATGCAAGGCTAGTGCATTTCTATGGTATCAGCTAGCCTGCATTAAAAACAGTGTGACCCGCTCCACAGAGCACCTGAGGCAAATCACTTTAATGGTTATAGAATATTTTATGGAATATACTTGCATCACATGAATGATCGCATTTTGAGGGACTATTTTCTAGCAGATCACTCCACCGCTCCATAGCTTACAGCCAGGAAGCTGCTCAAATATAAGTTCTTCTAAATGCAGAATAGTTTAAATGATTCTATCGACACAGACATTTATATGGTTAGTCTGGTGTTATACGTGATTTGCCTCAGGCAGGGGCGGACTGGCCATGTGTCCTGTATTCTGGAAGAGCACAGAAGGGCCACTGGCTCTAGGGCCACCGGTCTGGCCTCTCACTTTACCTTATCCTCACCCCCGGGCGTAACCGAGCTTTACCCAAATCTAAAAGCTTAAAAGAAAAGCATCCTAAAACAAAAATGTGCTGGAAAAGCAACAAAAAAGTGACAAAAACACAACAAAATGTGACGAAAACGTGACGACAAAGCAATGAAAAAAGCGATGAAAAAACAACAATAACATGAACAAAACGAAAACAACGAAAACGTGCCAAAAAGCCACAAAAAAGTAATGAAAAAGCAACAAAAACATGACAAAAATGCAGCGACAACGTGACAAAAAGTTACCGTCACTTTCCTAGATTTTTGCTTTCAAATGAGGCGTTACAGCGTTGCTCTCCAGTCAAGAAACCTTTTGATTTGGGTAAAGCCGAACTGGAGAAAATGCTCTCGGTTAAGGCGGGGGGTAAGAGGTTAACATATGTATTTGTGGAAGTGTCACATATACGCTAATTTGGGCCAGGCTGACCAGAGTCCAGGGCTGTTTTTCAGTCCCAGTCCGCCCCTGGCCTCAGGTGCACTGTGGAGCGGGTCAGACTGTTTTTAATGCAGGCTAGCTGATATCGTAGCAATGCGCTAGCCTTGCACTAGCCTAGCGCCACGTAGCTCTTCAAATATAAGAACTGCATGAATTATAAAAAAATGTCCAGAAATCAGCAACACTCTGGATCACTTGGAAATGAGGCCCTATGTCAAACATCCTGAAATATCCCTTTAAATGAAGAGGAAAAGCAAATCACGTGACAAAAATGTGATGAAAACATAAATAAAACTTTGATTACTCCAGTAGCTACAGTAACATTGTACATTTGGAGATTTGAACTTGAAGGTAGGACCTCACACTACACAAAAAGGCTCCGTCCGTCATATAACTTTAAACATTGATAAAGAAGTCAGTATTCAAACACTCAAATCAGAAATGAAACTCATCACCAAAAAGATCAGTTGAACAAAGAATACAAAGGGAGGGAAATCACTATCCTTATTCTCAGGAGAAATACCTGCATGGTTTGCCAGTCCGAGAGTCTCCTCAGTCTCCTCAGCTCTGCTCCTCAAAGTCTCTGAACTGAACATCCTGAACTCTGCTTTTGTTCTTGCTAATGCAAGACTCTGCTTTGCTGTGGACCACTGACACCAAGGGCATCAATTCTGGCTTTTCCCCCTCCCCATTTCTTTAAACGAATGGAAGCTGCCCTCATAGTTGTGTTCAGACATCGTATGTGTTCCTCGTGGTTTACAAATCTGTGATATTACAACTCAACCTGCCTTACTTTAAGCTGTAAAGACTCAAGTTTGTGTTTGCAGACTGGTTTTGGCCACAGGATCGAGATAATCATTATTTTAGATTTATGACTTTTTCTAAGGCTGATGTTTTTTTTAATAATGGCTCGTGTAAAATTCTGTGTATCAGGCTTCTAAACTGTAAAATGTGTTGAACTGTGACAGCAGGGGGCGCTCTATTGAAGGTGTAGAGCTGATTTATTAGGATGTTAATGCTTAGTAGGCACTTCAAATGGAGTTTGTTTAAAAGAACAAAAAAGGTCTCTATGACTTATGGTTGCGAAGTTATACACAAAAGTCTACAGCAGGGGTAGGCAACCTCAGGCCCGGGGGCCAAAATTGGCCCTCCATCATCAAACTCTGGCCCTCGAGATGATTTTGAGAAATATCATGATCCAAATCAGAGCTCAAATGCCTGTTAAAGTACTCTAGAAATGTTAAAAATACGGTCAATCCCAAAAGACTACTCTAAGAATACTAAGAAATGATTTAAATCTACTTGAATTAAGAGATTAAATCTAAAGATTGAGTGGATTTGGTCTGGCCTCAAAACAGATGAAACCTATTCTTGCCACTGGAACAAGCAGAAGTTTCTCTTAATTCAGATTATTTTGTATAATTGATCCTTTTGGCCCTTGGTCTTTTGACGATGAAGAAAACTGGCCTTCCACCGAGCAAACTTGCCAACCCCTGGTCTACATCATAAAATATATGAAATACCGATTACCGATACTGAATGACCGATTTTCAGCGCGATGTGTCTCATTTCCCCTGAGGCCTAGGAAGTTGTGGGTGGGCTCATTTTAGGCAGCATAGCTCCACTGTTTATTTGGAACTGAAGTTTCACACAGAGAGAAAGTGGCTGCGGCCTATGCCAGGCTACATTTTAAAGCAGAGCTAAGAAACTCATGCCCCTATAGGCCATAAGCGCCACTGCAGGTGACAATGTTTTTTTTACTCATTAATTGTCCGTGAGAGTAAATACTACGCTGACTACATCCAATTACACATTTTTTGTCACTCAGACTTGGCTGTAAATACTGTTTAAGTGGGGTTAGCCCGTAGTTAGCTTTGCCCGTTAGCCGGTTAGCTTCTTCTTCCTGATTCTATTAGTGTGTATTGGTGACTCCGACCCAGAGGCAGGAAAGTTGCAATTGTGGTTTTCTGGCCAGAGACACCAGGGGGAGATGAAAGACCCTCCAATCATCCCATTAACATATTAACATATCCTTAATTTATTAATGTAAACAAGTTACTTTTTTTATTTTCGGTTCTACTGGTTCTACTTCTACACTGCAAAAAGTAATTAACTAGACTAGTATAAACATCTCAATTTGAGCACAATAATCCAAATTTTAGTTTGTTTTGACTAGTTAAGAAGTTCTTGGGCATTTGTCCCAGATTATTTCACTTGTTCTGAGATGTTTCTGACTCGTTTCGATACATTTCGTCCTTATTTCAGGTCATTTTCTTTGCCAATGGGGTAAGAAAATTGGTCTTATCTCATTGGCAATTTTACTTTTCTTATTTCAAGCGAGATTTACCCTAGAACTGGTCTGAAATGTCCTCAAACAAGCAAAGTAAACTTGGTCCGATCAGGAAAAGTGTCTAAATGAGTGAAAACCGCTCAAAACAAGATACACTTCCTCAATTCAAGTCATTTAAGCCAATGCTTGATATTTACTTTTTGTAGTGACTTGTAGTGGAGCGCTTAAACTGTAAGCCATTATTATTATTACATGGCAAAATCAAACAGTAACACATTTCCAGCTCAAACTGTCACTCAGATTTTACCACTCGATTCAGAATGTTATAATATGATATTTTTCTCTCTAGAAATAAAGGAAATTGCAGTATTTTTAGCATTTTCATCAGGTATTTGATTGATATGTGAGCAAATATTCCTCTAAATCATCTTGAGGGCCAGATGCTGGAGGCCTGACGTTGCCTACCCCTGCTCTATAGGTCATGTTAATGAAATATACACACAAAATCCTCCATTCCCGACCTTTAAAGGCTGTGCTATATGTTAGAACAGACCTTTAACAGTCGCCACCTTCACACTGTGCTTGATAAACTGGCCCCTCGGTCGGAAACCTGCACTGGAAGCATTATTTCTTCTAGCTCATCCTGGACTCATACAATGTTTAAAATCTGAAACGTTTGCCCCCGCCCCAGCCTAACCCCCCCCCTCTGCTCTCTCAATCCTGCCCACCGTCCGCTAATGACAATTCAATTAGGAGAGACCATTAGCCGGGCCGGTCGATGCTGCAGTCATCACTAGCTAAGCACTTTACACGAGCCACAGCAGCACAAGGAGCGCTACGTTAGCAGTTAGCATGGTTTAGCTTAGCCAGGGCCGGGCCGTCCCACACAGCAGAAACAAACGCTGACTGGACCACAATATATCTATAGGCGGAGAGATGAAGAAATGTACAAAAGTGTTGCATCTTGGGGATTGTAGGAGTACATGTGGTCAGTCTGGGGTTGTTAGCCACGGTTAGTTCGAATTAGCTAAAGTAAAAGTGGCACATGTGTTTTTAGACATGGTTTATAACATAATTTAGAGAAATCTGTGGCTGTTTGGAACCAGTTTAGTCCCTGTTTGAGCTGGATCCAGGTCTGGTGGTGATGAATTGATAGAACTGAAGCTTTTATGACTAATTTCCAGGGGGTTTGTCTTATTTTATAGTGACACATTTGACACAGTCTTTGCTGAAACGTAGTTAACACAATTATATTTAAGATTTTGCTAAAGATTGTCCCCAGCTTTCTTTAGGAGAAAGCACAATGTCTCGAGTTCGTGTCTCCGATGGTAAACACACTTCTCCTGTATAAGACATCCAGACTGCGGCCTATTCTTCATCCATCCTCTCAAACACCATTGTTTACTCTCTAACATTGTGGCTGGAGTGAGTATTCTGGCCTCTGGACTCCACACAGGAATCAATCAATCAAATGTATTTATAAAGCGCTTTTCATACCGAAAGGTATTAGAAAGTGCTTTACAGATTACAACATTTAAAACAATACGCCTGGCACAACCTCCCATATATATATTTTATATATTAGGATTATAAATAGATAGTCAGTTAAAAGCTAAGCTAAAAAGGTGGGTCTTGAGCTGCTCTTAAAGACATGAACGTTCTCTGCAGCCCTGAGCTCCTCCTCGGCCCTGAGCTCCTCCTCAGGTCTGAGCTCCTCCTCAGGTCTGAGCTCCTCCTCAGGCCTGAGCTCCTCCTCAGGTCTGAGCTCCTCCTCGGCCCTGAGCTCCTCCTCAGGTCTGAGCTCCTCCTCAGGTCTGAGCTCCTCCTCAGGTCTGAGCTCCTCCTCAGGTCTGAGCTCCTCCTCAGGTCTGAGCTCCTCCTCAGCCCTGAGCTCCTCCTCAGGTGGTTCCAGATTCGAGGGCCGTAATATTGGAAAGACGCCTCACCATGAGTCTCTTTGTTGACTTTAGGAATGGGCCAGAGACTTACTTTTTTGATTTTTTTGACATACTCATGAATTTGTGCTCTACAAGTCAGGGACTGGATCGAATCATCACGTGGGCCGGATGTGGCCTGTGGGACCTCTTTGGAGACCTCTGATATACAATATTCGCGTATAACCTAATATTTTATTGTAGCTCGTGTTCACAATTTTACCAGAGTGCCATTATTTGTTCATAATTTGATGAATTTATTTCAGCCATTTGTTTTTTTTCCTTTGTTTTTTCAGAACTATATAGGCTAATGTTCCTATTTCTCACGGTGTGACCCGGGCGGGGGGTCACAAACCCCTTTACCTGTTATAATGGGGGCCGCGGCTCCAAAAGGTTGAGAACCACTGCACTATTCCAATGGAAGTCTGGTTGAAAGCACTGATAGATTCAAATATTTGGGACTGTGGGTTGACCAAGAATGATCCCTTTAACCCCACATTCAATATAAAACAACAAAACAAAGTAAATGCTTGTCTTGGTCGACTCTACAGATCCATCCACTGCTTCACCCTCCATATTGTCATTGTTTACTGCAGATTTGTACTTCCATGTATTTGACTCATCACTATACCCTACATTTCTAACACAACATATAGTTTCTTCTATTTTATTGCACAATCACATTTTTTGAAGACTGTGGCATCATTTTATCTTGATACTAGTCCAGCTTGTCCCTCATTGCTTTAAATACATCCTTGTTTGCTGTAATACCTTCAAATCACACTGTTCACAAAGCTCCACCATCTTCCCACTAATTGGACCTCATTTTCTGCCGGATTCGCTCCTTCAATCCCCTCCCCATCAGGTGCATCATTTCTACCAGAGCCACATCTCGACGGCGGCGCCTGAATCCCCCTCATCCCCCTCATCCCCCGCCTCCAAACCCGCCGCACGTCCCCGCGCTCTGAGCAGCATTCATCATTTCCCTGCGTCTTCTCCGGGGCCCGGGCTCGGATGCAGCTGTAGCACATGTGAGTCATCGGGCACACAATGACCTCACGACGCTCGCCGCCTCTGAGCGAGAAACCGGGCGCCGCGCGTCACGCCCGACGTCACGCGCCACGACACACGGGGGGGAAAAAACACAAAAAACACCCCGGAGTTTTCACCATAGCGCTGGTTTTACCGGGGTTTAAGGCTTCGGGTTGGAAAGGGAAGTTGAAGGGGAGATGAAAATGCAGGTTTTTGTTCAGTCTTTTCCCTGATTTCGTACTGCAAGGCTTCTCCTAACTTCCAACTAATAAGGCAGACATGTTTTCTTCTGCTTAAATCCTCCATCTTCCTGCTTGCTCTCCTTCATTTGAATCCAAACTCTCCATCACTTTGCCTTTCACCTTTAATTCAGTTGCTCCACATGCTTTTTCACATTCATATTCCCTCCTGAAGACCTGGTTTAGTCCTGGTTTAGTCCTGGTTTAGCCTTATTCTTCCCATCTCCAAGCCCTGGGGCAACCTTTTGTATATTGTATCTTGTATAGGAGGAAAAATGCCTTCTTATTTGGCTAATCTGCAGGTTATGTGTTCGATACTTCCTTCTAATACACTTCCAAAGATTTTCCATGAACTTTGCTTGATGTTGAAGCTCCCAGACTATATTTTAGGTTTGTGTTTCCTCATTTAAAGGCCTGTGTATGTGATTTATCCCCGCTTTAGTCTCACAATCCCCTTCCTTTCTTCCACACGCTTTCCCCCTTTCTTTGCCCCTTTTTCTGCCCGATTTCCCCGGCTGAATCGAGCCTTACTCCATCGCAATGCCTCCTAGCCTTAACGTCACGCTAGCCTAATGGTTCCCACCCCCTCCTCCTCTTCCTCCTCTCCCTCCTCTCCTCTCCTCTCCTCTCTCTCCCACCCAACCCCCTCAATGCACCGCACCGCGTAGCATCCGAGCCCATCCGCCTCCACCGCTAGCATCCGAGCAGGCCCCTGTACGACAACACACCGAAAAATAAACACTCACCGCCTCTGAATCTTCAAATCCATGCAGGTACAAGTTGTCATACATGGAGGTCGGCTATCCCAGTCCGCCTGCTCTCTTTTCTTTGCCTTCCTTTCCCAAACGACAAGGAGGAGGAGGAGGTGGAGGACGGGGGGAAGAGGGGGAGGAGGAGGCTACGAAGCGTCCGAGAGGGTGAAAGGCTCGGGAGTGCGGGAGATGACGCCAGTGTGGTCCCTCCGATGCGGCCGGCGACGCTCATGCATGGGTGTGCGGGCTCGGGAGTCCGGCGCGGGGGGGAGGACGTGGGTGAAGGGAAAATAACAATAACAACATCCGACGGAGAGAGGAGAGAGGAGTCGACAGCGCGGGGGGGGGGTTAGCGGGTGGTCAGATCCCCACCGGCGAAGGAGAGATCGCTACCGGGAAGAGGAGGAGAAGAAGAAGAAAGGCTTTCCCGACAGGAGGCGAGAGCATCCTCAGCGCGAGCGGCGGAGAGAGGGGAGCTTTCCAGCGTCCAGGCTGCTGCTGCTGATGCGAGCGGAGAGCACAGCCCTGATTGGACCAGAGCTCAGAGAGGGGGGGGTTATTTATTTATTTATTTATATATTTGCCGAGGGAGGAGGGAGGAGGAGGGGGGGGGGAAGAGACCACCATTTTCCTCGCACAGAGATGGCATCATTAGCAGCACCGGGCCCGGGCACAGATTGGAGGATAACAGAGGAGGGGATGGAGATGGGTTTAGTCATCGGGTTTAGCTCCTATTCTTCTTTGAGTCTTGTGTCAGTCCTGAATCATAGTCTGCACACAGTCAAGTTAATGCTACAACGCCAAATACTATATATGATTAGACTCATTTTAGAAGATGGCCGCTGTGAGGAACGTGAGCTGAGACCGTCTCTACACAAGTCCCAGTATTTAATGTTATAAATAGCATAAATGCACCAGTAACATAAGATCGAAGTCGTTTCGTTATATATATCCACCTCTACGCAATTGGTGAGATAGATAACTACTCACGAGTGTGATTTGGCTAAAGATAAGAAGCCTCCAACGCTGAGTGGCCTATTGTTCCCCTGCAGCCATGCCAAAACGCGGATCAAGGGAACCTAAACGCATCCGTGATCAACTATCTTCGAGTGATCTGGACGAAAATGCAACATTTACTCCGGACGATCGAAAAATGTTGCAAGCCATGGTTGAAAAACTTGGAAAACTGGACATTTTGGATGAACTGAAAACTGACGTTGCAGAACTAAAAAGATCAGTCGAGTACAATCATGCTGAAATGGAGGAAATAAAAAGGGAACAGGCAACGCAAAAAGTAGAGGTAACAAGCCTGAAACTAGAAACTACTAGACTGACAACGGAGAATGAGAAGCTAAAGGCGGACCTGTTGGAGCTCCGCTGCAGGAGCATGCGGGACAACCTGCTGATCATGGGGATTAGCGAAGATGTAGGAGAAACTTACAGCATCGCGGAGAACCTCGTCAGAGCCTTTCTGCAGGAGCAACTCGGAATCCCGGAGGAAGACGTCAAGAGGATCCAAATGGAACGAGCACACAGGATTGGCAAGCGCAAGGAGGATGGTAAACCGAGACCTATGGTTGTGAAGTTTACTAGCTCCAAATGCAAAGACGGAGTGCTTGCTCTCTCCAAAAGGCTGAAAGGCACTACATTCTTCATAACCAGCCAATACCCAACGGAAGTGGTGGAGAAACGACGTAAGTTAATTCCAATTATGAAGTCCTTTAGGCAGAAGGGACAACAAGCTCGCCTTGTTGTCGATAAACTGTACGTTAACGGTGAACTGTACAGACATGGGGATACACGTGAGGAACAATAACAATGTCGCGCAGTGATTGCGTCATCGCGACATCACCATGACGACGGCTTGACTAACATGACTTGACATTTCGTTTTGGAGCTTTTCAGTTTATTCTGGGACTGGACAATGTAGTTAGATGTTGGGAAACGGTCAACGAAGGTTTTATTTTGGGGGGTATGTGTTTGTTTGTCCTGTGTGCTGTGGGTGTGCATGTGGGGTGAATGGTGTGTCTGTGGGTTTATTAGAGGGGATATTGATTTCCTCGGACATAGCAGGTGATACTGTGGTTTTTAGTTACAAGATTTTCATGGTTATGAAACTTATGGTATTAAAGGAACCAATAAAATATAATGAATTCACTCAGGTCTCATGATTTATAAGAACGATAATGAAGTTGGAATAATTAGTTATAATTGTAATGGTCTTGCAGACAACAGAAAAAGAAAACTTATATTTATGTGGCTGAAGGAAAAAAAACAAGATATTTTTTGTCTTCAAGAAACGCATTCAACAAATGTAGATGAAGAAAAATGGAGAAAAGAATGGGATGGTCCGATTTTCTTTTCACATGGTCACAGAAATTCAAGAGGTGTTATGATTTTGATAAAAAAACAAGTTAATTTTCAATTTAACTCTATGGAAAACGACTTACAAGGACGCTGGTTAATATTAAATATGATCATTCAGGGTCAAAATATTTGTGTTTTGAATTTGTATGGGCCAAATGGTGATGAACCTTCTTTTTTTAAAGAAATAAGGGAAATGTTGCAGAAACAACAAGGGGAAATTATTACTGTGGGGGACTTTAATGTTGCCCTGGATAAAGTTATGGACCGAAAAGGGAATTCTTCAATAGATTATCATCCTCAGTCTTTACAAAAGATTCAAAATGTTATGGATGCATTTGATTTAATTGATATCTGGAGATTAAAGAATCCTAGTTTAGTTCGGTATACATGGAGAAGACAAAATCAGGCAAGTCGTATTGACTATTTTTTAATATCATTTTCATTGCTAAGCAAAGTAACTGCAATATCAATCGATGACAAATTGCGCTCAGATCATAATTGTATAGGATTAAATATTGCAATTGAAGATAATACACGTGGGCCTGGATATTGGAAGTTTAATCAAATGCTTCTAAAGGATGATGAATTTATTGAAAAAACAAAGCAATTTATTACTGACTTTTTTAAAAATAACGTAGGATCTTCAAATCCCCAAATAGTCTGGGAAGCCTTCAAATGTTGTTTTAGGGGATATGCCATTGCGTACTCTTCATGGAAAAAAAAACAACTTAAAATGGCAGAACAGGAATTAAAGAAAGAAATTGAGGATTTACAACAAATTATTGATAGCAATGATAATCCAACTAATGAGCAACTGAATTTTGTAGCAGCCAAACAGGAGGAGTTAGCAGACTTAGTTGAAAAACAATTATTGAAAAGTTATGATTGCAATAGAGCAATCTGGATGAAAAAAGGTGAGAAATGTTCAAAATTCTTTCTAAATATCCAAACAAAAAATCATTCAAAAAAGAACATTTCCAAGCTTATTCAAACAAATGGAAAGGTATTGGCTACACACACCACATTGTTGAAAGAAATGGAAAATTACTTTAAAAATATTTTTTCAAAACCGGTAATCCCTCCTGAAACTACACAATTTTTTCCAGAAAATTATGAAGAAAAAAAATTGAATTTAGAAGAAAGCCAATCGTGTGAAGGCCTCATTAGAGAAGAAGAGCTCATGGAAGCTGTTAAGTCCTTTCATCCAGGGAAAACCCCAGGATTAGACGGAATACCTATTGAGGTTTATCAAGTATTCTGTGAAGAGATTAAGAAACCATTGCTTTCTAGTTTCAATTACTCATATACAATGGGTTCTTTGTCTAACTCTCAAACAGAAGGTCTTATTTCTTTGTTATTGAAACAGGAAGCAAATGGTCAGTATAAAGACCCAGTTTATCTAAAAAATTGGAGACCAATAACACTTCAGTGTTACGATGCTAAGATCCTGGCTAAATGTTTGGCTACAAGACTAAAGTCTGTTTTGTCAAACATTATTCACCAAGATCAATCGGGTTTCCTACAAGGAAGAAACATAGGAAACAATATTAGACAATTATTAGAAATTATAGAAAATTATAATACGGAAAATAAAAGAGGATTAATCTTTGTTGCCGATCTGGAGAAGGCATTTGACAAAATTAGCCTAGATTTTATTTGTAAAAGCTTAGCTTTTTTCAATTTTGGTGACTCCTTATTGCACTGGATCAACACGTTATATAATAAAACAAACTGTAGGATTATCAATAATGGATACATCTCTGGGACAATACCTCTGTTAAGAGGCTTAAAACAAGGGTGCCCTCTGTCTCCATACTTATTTATTATTGCTATGGAAATATTGGCGATAAAAGTCAGATTGAACAAAAATATTGAAGGGCTCAGTAATAATAATATTGAAAGTAAAATAACAATGTATGCAGACGATACAAGCTTCTTCATCAGTCCCAATCCTCATTGTTTACAAAACCTTCTAAATCTTTTGGACATCTTTTCACAGCAATCTGGACTAAAGCTTAATTATGAAAAATGTAAAATATTAAGGATCGGAAGTTTAAAGGGAACGTCGTTTAAAATGGAATGCAAAGTGCCTGTTGTGTGGACAGATGGACCAGTTAACATACTTGGTGTTGTTATCCCAGAGAATCTGGAAGACCTAGGTTCAGTAAATTATGATAATCGACTAAGAAAGCTGGATAAAATACTGCAATTATGGAAAGGGAAATCCTTAACTTTGTATGGTAAAATATCTATTGTCAACTCTTTAATTATTCCTCAGTTTATTTATCTATTTTTGTCATTACCAGCTCCATCACAAAACTTTTTTAAGGTTTATGAGCAGAAGGTATTCGATTTTGTCTGGGACGGCAAGCCAGAAAAGATCAAAAGAAAGGTTTTGTACAATGAATATGAATATGGGGGTCTGAAACTTCTAAACCTTGAAGCTATGTGTCTGTCTTTAAAAGCATCAATTGTTCCAAAGATGTATCTCAATACCGAGTGGTACACAAGTGTCCTGCTGGACAAAAAACATGTACTGTATCATAAGAAATTGTATCCGTTTCTCCAAGTGATGCCTTCCCATTTTCCATATGTAGTGAGTCTGCTGGGAAATATCTCGGGGTTCATAAAAGAAACAATCCACTCATGGTGGTGCTTTCAATTTTATGTACCAGAAAAAAGAGACGACATTTTGCAGCAGATAATATGGATGAACTCTAATATTCTAATAGATGGAAAGCCTTTCTTTTGGAAGAATATGTTTGAAAGAGGAATCATTTTTGTCAATGATATTATCAATGAGAACGGTAAGATCATGGAGTATGATGAATTCAGAACTACGTATGGCGATGCCTGTTCCAGCTTTTCATTTACTCAACTAACAGGAGTAATTGGGAAAAAATGGAAGCAAGTAATTAATTATGGAACTACTAAATTATCGGTCTGTAAACCTCCAATAAGAAACTCTAGTTGGCAAAAAGGAACAAAAATAAATAGAAAAATATACAATTTTTATTTAATAAAGAAATCTCTGAAGGCTGCCCCATATAGTACATGTGGAAAATGGGAGGACTACTTTGACTCCCCGTTGCCATGGGACGCAATATTCAAATTAATCTACAAAACTACTATCGATGTGCAAAATCGTTACTTTCAAATTAAAATTATTTATAACTTCTTACCCACGGGTAAAATGCTAAAACTGTGGAATATGATAGAATCAGATGTTTGTCGTTTTTGTGGTCACGAGTCCGAATCTACCCTGCATTTGTTTTGGTATTGTCATATTGTGTCTTTGTTTTGGGTAGAAGTTGAAAAAATGTGTTTAAGGATTGGTTTGTTTATGAAGCTTGATGTGGTTTCTGTTACATTAGGAGAATTTATTGACTGTCATGATTTAGTTAATTTAATTATTGTACTCGGTAAAAGGTTTATTTTTAAGGCCAAAAATAGATATTCACTTAATATTACTTTCTTTAAAACATTTATTCAGAATTTCTTAACTTTAGAAAAGTATATGGTTGAAACAGATAATGATGCCAAAAAACACAAAAGTAGATGGGATGGTCTCAAATGCTTATTTTGAAAGTGTCATTTTGATTAGATTATATGAAATCTGTTGTTCTCCTAATTTGAGTGTACATATAAATGAAAGTGTGTGTTGCTGAGCCCGACCTGGACATGATCTGGATTGGACCTGGTTTTAAGAACCCTATATAGACCTGGTCTGGTGAAGATAATGTCCTATAGTTTTTTTTTTGAAAAAGAAAAAAAATAAAAAATAAAAAAATAAAAATAAAAATAGACAAAAAGTACCTAAAATAAAATTAAAACAATTATGGATGAACTTGTAGCTAATGAAAATGGTGCCGTCAATGGACCAGCAACACACACAGTTTCCTGTGCCACGAACTTTGTTTCTTTGCTGACTGCAGTGATGTTTACTGTGGGAGCCTGAGTACTGTACTGTAGGTAAAAGCCCTTTTTGTGTGAATGAGTGTGAATGAGTGAGAATGAGTGTAAATGGGGGTGGAGGGAGGGAGGGAGGGTTTTTTGGGTTGGTGCACTATCTGTAAGTGTATCTTGTGCTTTTATGTTGAATGAATAATAAAAAAAAAAAAGAAAAAAAAAAAATAAAAAATAAAAAAAAAAAAAAAAAAAAATACTATATATGAATGCCCCTAACGCAGAAAATAATCAGCACACAATCCATTTCTTCAGATTTGCGACACAGAATTGGGCAAAAAATGGGTCAATTATGGGGTCGGTGTGTTTTAAACCGTCATCCTGGTGTTTCCAATGAACATATGCAGTAAAACATGTGGAGCAATGTCATAATTTTCCAATACATTAACATTTAATGCTTGTATGAATGACTCTCAGTGCATTTTAATGTAGCGTAATGATCATTAGTGTGACATCGTCCTCATTATTTCAGTGTTTTTCATTTAAATACATCAGACAATGTGTTCTGCGTTCAGTAGTTTTTATTATTGTGAAGTTTGTGTGTGTGTGTGTGTGTGTGTGTGTGTAAAGGCACTGTCAGTCAAGTCTATTTTTATCCCAGGCGTTTGGTGCATTGTTTCTGTGTTCCGCGCGCCGCTGGCCCCCTCTGCTGGCGGCGGGGCGGGACTGCGGGGGATTTACCTGTCGGAGGATGAAGCTGGTGGAGGTGGTGCTTCCGTCCGAGCGTTTCAGGCGACTCCTCCGGGAATAGGTCCCTCTGTTCACCTGGGGAAGAAGCAAACACACACAGGTTTATTTACAGTTTCATCTGCCTCAGTTTTACTTTGTTTTGTTTCATCACAGGTTCAGTAAAGTCTAAATCTGACTAAACATTAAACAAATGAAGTTGAGAATGTGGTGGTTTCAGGGTTAGCAGGATTTACACACTGCCTGAGCAAAACACAAATGATGCCACTCGGATTTAACATCTCCATCATCAATACAACACTGGATCTTCTGACATTGAAGAAGCTTTTTTGTGAATGAGCTGTAATGAGAGATAAAGGCGTCCGACCAGGGCGATGGAACCCTAACTTTCTCAACATCGATGATGAAATTATATTTTTGCACAATCAGAATCAGAAATATGCCAAATGTGCTGGTAAGCATTAAACGTACATTGCATAGTCGCTCAAAAAGATAATTGTTCTGAACAGACAAAGGGCAGAAAAAATTGTTTCCCTATTTCTTCCCTCCCCCTTTTTTTCTCTCTATTAATTTCCCATTTTTGGAAATTTTTCCCAAAATTTGCTTTATTTTTTCTGAATATTTCCCATTTTTTTCCCCCATTTTTTGTGCAACTCTCCTATTATTTTCTCATAGTTTTTCTCAATTCTTCCAATTTTTGTTTCTCAATTAATTTCCCATTTTTCCCAATTTTTCCCCCAATTTTTCCTGAATATTTTCCAGATTTTTTTTCTAATTTTTCCATTTCTTTTCCCCCCCAGTTTTCCTCAATTCTTCCATTTTTTTCCTCAGTTAATTTCCAGTTTTTCAAAAAAAAATCCCAAATTTTTCCCAAATTTATCCCAGTTCTTCCTGAATATTTTCCAGATTATTTCCTAATTTTTCCATTTTTTTTTCTGCAACTTTTTTTTCTTCTCTTTTTTTTATTAATTTATTTTTCCCTATTTTTTTCAGTCCCCCCATTTTGTTTCCCTATTTCGCCCAGTCCCCCTTTTTTTCTCTCTATTAATTTCCCTTTTTTTTCTGAATATTTCCCATTTTTTTCCCTAATTTTTTTTTCCAATTTTTTGTGCAACTCTATTTTTCCCCATAGTTTTTCCTCAATTCTTCCATTTTTTTTCTCAATTAATTTCCCGTTTTTCCCAATTTTTTCCTGAATATTTTCCAGATTTTTTTCTAATTTTGTTTCCCTATTTCGCCCCTCCCCCTTTTGTTTCTCTATTAATTTCCCCTTTTTGTAAATTTTTCCAAAAATTTGTTTTATTTTTCCTGAATATTTCCCTTTTTTTTTTCTAATTTTTCCATATTTTTTGGGGGATTTCTTTCCCCCCAGTTTTTCTCAATTCTTCCATTTTTTTTCTCAATTAATTTTTTTCCAAAATTTTTCCCAAATTTAGCCCCGTTTTTCCTGAATATTTTCCAGATTTTTTCCTAATCTTTCCATTTTTTTCTGCTACTTTTTTTGTCTTTTCTTTTTTTTTTCCTTCAGTTTTTCTCAATTCTTCCCATTCCCCCCCTACTTTTTATTTTTTATTTTTCTTCCCACATTTTGTTTTGCAACTTTTCTCTCCCCACACACTTTTTTCTCCATCTTTTTCCTTTGTCGCCCCTCTGTGTAAATTCTCATATCTCATATCTGAATGTTCTGCTGTATAATGTTTTATTCCCAGGGTCAGTGAACACAACAGGTGACACATCAAACCCTACACGAGTCTCATGACAAACTTCTCCTTTAACTCTCTGAATAAAAGCGCCTGTACATAAATCATCCTCTCTACCTCACGCCTCTCCTCTCATTCATCCTCCGATCCTCCATTAAAAGCCTTTTTAAGCCGAATCCCCGCGGACCAGGGCTAATTATCTGACTCCGCTTCGACCCCATTTTGTTCAAATCTCCAGGCGACCACAGTGGAAAAATAACCGCGGACCTACTTCCCCAAATCTGACTGAAAACAGGCTACCTATCTGGGGCAAGGTCCAAAAAAGAAGCCAAAGAAAAGCAAAAATAGCTGATCAGAGTTACTATTATTCAAGATATTCAGATGAAATGTGCTTTAATGGCAGCTCTGTGTCTGCAGATGCTTTACCTGGAAGATGGGCGCGTGGATCCCCTCCCCGATCTTGTTACGGATGTAAATGTGCCGCGACATTTCGGCCAGAACGTCCGTCCAGAGTCCAGGCTGCTCCGGACCGGCCCGGCGGACTGAGGGAGCGGGATGGGGGCTTCTGGGATCCAGGGTCTGGGACTTACGACTGGACCGGGGAGCGACTGAACGCGAGGCAGAGACGAGGTGATGGAAAGTAAGTGTTGGAGCGAGGAGTTGGTGAAACTGAGGAGAAAAGAGAGAGTTTGGGTGGAATGAGGGAGGGAGAAAGTCCAGGTGAGGAGGAGAGAGGAGCCGGAGCGGAGCTACAGGAGAGACGAGGCGGAGCGGAGCGGAGTGGAGTGGAGTGGGGGTAAATGAATGAATGAGAGGAGAGAGAGGAGAGAGAGAGAGAAAGGGAGAGGAGAGAGAGAGGAGATAGAGAGGAGAGAGAAAGAGAAGGGAGAGAGAGAAGGGAGAGAGAGACAGAGAAGGGAGAGAGAGGAGAGAGAGAGAGAGGGGACGGAGAGAGAGAGAGGAGAGAGAGAGGGGAAAGAGAGAGAGGAGAGAGAGAGAGAGGAGCCGGAGAGGAGCTACAGGAGAGACGAGGCGGAGCGGAGCGGAGTGGGGGTAAATGAATGAATGAGAGGAGAGAGAGAGAGAGAGAGAGAGAGAGGAGAGAAAGAGAAAAAGGAGAGCGAGAGAGAGAGAGGAGAGAGGGGAAAGAGAGAGAGAGAGAGAGAAGGAAGAGAGAGAGAGAGAAGGGAGGGAGAGAAAGAGAAGGGAGGGAGAGAAAGAGAAGGGAGAGAGAGAAAGAGAAGGGAGGGAGAGAAAGAGAAGGGAGGGAGAGAAAGAGAAGGGAGAGAAAGAGAAGGGAGGGAGAGAAAGAGGAGGGAGAGAAAGAGAAAGAGAAGGGAGGGAGAGAAAGAGGAGGGAGAGAAAGAGAAAGAGAAGGGAGGGAGAGAAAGAGGAGGGAGAGAAAGAGAAAGAGAAGGGAGGGAGAGAAAGAGAAGGGAGGGAGAGAAAGAGAAGGGAGAGAAAGAGAAGGGAGGGAGAGAAAGAGAAGGGAGGGAGAGAAAGAGAAGGGAGAGAGAGATAGAGAAGGGAGAGAAAGAGAAGGGAGAGAGAGATAGAGAAGGGAGAGAAAGAGAAGGGAGGGAGAGAAAGAGAAGGGAGGGAGATAGAGAAGGGAGAGAAAGAGAAGGGAGGGAGAGAAAGAGAAGGGAGAGAGAGATAGAGAAGGGAGAGAAAGAGAAGGGAGGGAGAGAAAGAGAAGGGAGAGAGATAGAGAAGGGAGAGAAAGAGAAGGGAGGGAGAGAAAGAGAAGGGAGAGAGAGAAAGAGGAGAGAGAAAGAGAAGGGAGAGAGAGAAAGAGAAGGGAGAGAGAGAAAGAGGAGGGAGAGAGAGAGAAGGGAGTGAAAGAGGAGGGAGAGAAAGAGAATGAAGAGATAGAGAAGGGAGAGAAAAAAAGAGAAGGGAAAGAAAGAGAAGGAAGAAAGATAGAGAAGGGAGAGAGAGAGAGAGACAGACAGTTAAAGAGAAGGGAGAGTAAAGGTGGAGAGAGAGAGAGTGAAGGAGGTGGTTATTATAAGAAGTGGGTTGGCATAATTAATTCAAATAAGGCTAAAGCAAGTCCTCGGGCTACTTTACTTAATATCTAAAGAAACAAAGATGGTGTTAAGGACAAAACTTTATCCGCTTTTTAACTCAAAATCAATCATTTGTCCATTTTTTGGGTGGGTTTTATTTGCTCAATTTAAATAACAACAGGCTGGAAAATGTATGGATCACGACTTTGACCAGCAGAGGGCGACACTGTAAGAAGCTGCTCGGCTTTACTTTGACCAGCAGAGGGCGACGTTGCAAAAGAAAATAATATCACTCACCTGAGCTCATGCTTTTAGTTCATACACTACAACTGAACTGGGATATATCTTTCCCTTTATGTGGACATGCCATTCATTATTTGAAAGCTTAGAACCTCAAATAACCTCAAAAAGCTGCATCATTTATAGATTTTTATTATGGTTTTACAAAGTGGCTCTATTTTAGTTTGAGACACTTTCCCGAAATAGAAACCTCCACTCTCTCCACGACTTTCTCCACCTGGAAAGTTCAGCGACTAAGTTTAGATTCAGACGCAACTTTTCAAAAATGGGTCAAAACTTTGTACTTTCAGTCGCGACGCACTCGACTGGGAAGACCCGGAAAAGAAGTAAGGCAGGAATAAAGTAGGACAAAAGAGGAAGAAGGAAAAGGTTGGTAGCATTTTATCAGATATATATATATATATATATAGGCCCATGTGTTGATATCAAAGTAATTAAGAAATGTACAAACAAAAAAACACAAAAATGTGAAGAAAAAAAGACAAAAATGTGATTAAAAAGAAACAAAAATGTGATTAAAAAATGACACAAAAAAAGTGATGAAAAATGACCCAAAAAAATTAGGAAAAAAGAAAAAAATTTGAAGAAAAAAAGACTAAAAATGGGAAGAAAAAAACACAAAAATATGAAGAAAAAAACACAAAAATGTGATTCAAAAATGACAAAAAAGTTATGAAAAAGAGACAAAAAATTTAGGATAAAAGACAAAAAATTGAAGAAAAAAGACAAAAATGTGATGAAAAAAGTGATGAAAAAATGACAACAAATTTAGGAAAAAAGCCGAAGAAATTGAAGGAAAAAAGACAAAAATGTGAAGAAAAAACACAAAAATATGAAGAAAAAAACACAAATGTGATTCAAAAATGATGAAAAAGTGATGAAAAAGAGCCAAAAATTTGAAGAAAAATAGAAGAAAATTTTAAGAAAAAGAAGAAAAAAATTACAAAAAAGAGAAAACATTTTGATGAAAAAGAACATCAAAAAAGTGACGACAACACAGCAACAAAACAAGGACAAAGATCTGTTTACTTCAGTTTTGTAGTTCTTAGCTTTCAAAAAAGGGTAAAGCCAAACTGGAGAAAAAGCACACAGTGAAGCCGAGGTTAAAATACGACACATCTAAATCACTTTTCCATTTTCAAAAGTCCCAAACTGTCCCTAACCCTGTTGGAGAACCTCTGGGCAAACCTTCTATCTAAGCACTTTTACTGCATCTATAATTCACCGCCTTTTAAAAGGGTCCGGGCAGGTAAAAATAAAAGTCCGCGGAGAAATAAAAGTTTTGCCTCTACCTGGGCCTCCGTCAATTATTCATCACGATGATGACGGCGCGTCTGAAAGTCCGACAGAGAAAACCGGGGTTTATTTTGGCACAAACATGGATTTATTTGTTCTTACAGTGTCCATTATACAAAAATAGTGTTGGAAAAGATCTGACAAATGAAAAATGACAGAATAAACCGTGCTACAAAAGCGTTATTTCTGGATATTAACATTTCAGAAGCAGAAGCAGTACAGTACATGTGGTGATAAGTAGCACCCGATACAGTAGTGTCAAGTTAAGAGGTAAAAGTTCTTCTTTTTCTATATTTCAACTCATGAGTTTCCCCAGACTAACACTTTAAAGGCCAGAAGTGAAATAAAACTGGTTTAGGTTTTGCACAGTGAGCAGCAAGTCCATTTTCATGCTTTTTTATGCCATTTTATTATGTTACAATGTTGTTCTCTCCTCAAAACCTGCACAAATTATTTTTCCCTTTGTTGAAACAGCTGCTCAGCAAAGGGGAGCAAGAGGAGGGGGAATGGGAGGAGCTTAGGGAACCAGAAAGTGAAACTACTGGATATTTTCTTTCAGTTTAAGATCAATATTGCATTTTTCTAACCAGCAAAGTGTGAGATTGTGATAAAGACGTGTTTGAGATTATTTTTTACTAAATACCAGACGTGGGTACTAGTACTAGTACTGTTACTTTTACCCAAGTACAGGTACTTAAAGCTACTCTCAGCTGCTTCATTTTGCCGTACTGTTGCAGGGGGAAAAAGCTCTGCACTGTAGAAATAGTTCTAAAAGGAAGTATTATGTTCTAAATGCCAAAAAGAAAAACATTGAGACTTACATGAAAGTTGCAGTTTAGCAAATATATTTAAGTCTCAAATGTTTACTTTGCTCCATATCTGATTTACGCTGATAAATGTGTGTGATGAATGAGATTTACGTGTCTTATTGAATCCATGATCAGAGCAGCGTATGGAGGGGGGTGAGGGGAGAGGGCCTGGTGAGGAGGGGGCAGAGCAGGGCTCACTACTGACACCTACTGGCAGAAAAAATCAAAAAGAAAAATATGAGGGCAGCTTTAAAGGGACTATACGGAGTTTAAAAATGTTAAAATGATGTATTTTCCTCCCTCTACATGTTCCAGCCATGTCCTAATGTGTAGAACGATCTCAGACCTGTTCACCACAACTGCCTCTAAAATCCTGCACTGTTGCTCAAAAAGTTGTTATTTCGGGTCTGAAGTGCCGAGCTTAATATAGAAGCTGCAGTTACACGTATGACCTGAGGTGGCAGTAGTGAGTATAAAATGGCTAACTTGCATCTAGCCCCTTTAAAGGGGGGGTATTATTATTATCATTCCCTCATTAAAAACATGCCTGAAGTGTTGCCTTGGCACATTCACGTATTTTTGAGTAATCTGTAAAAACTCTGATGGCGGCCATTTTAGGGATAGGTTTGCCTGAGTCCTCCTAGGAACGCCCCCACCTCCTGGAGACGCCTCCAAGCTTTCATCACCAGCCGAGTAACCAACCACTGCTCCTCAGCAGAACCCCCTCCCCACTGATGCCACAGACAGAGTGTGAAGGGGGCGTGTCGGAAAGGCTCAGAGGTTCAGAGGCCTATTTCAAGACATTCACTACAGCCATTTTGAGAGAGTAATTTTATACAAGGCAGTTTTTCTAATTTACTGCATTTACAGACCAACAGAAGGTTTGGTCATCATTGTAGAGTGATATAGACTGGTGCTATGTGACTGAAAAAAGCAGAATACCCCCCTTTAAATAAGGAAAATGTGGAAGACGGCATCTTGTCATAGAAGTGGGCGTGGCTTCTCCGAGGAGGAAAATAGAATCTGTAGAGAAACCGTTTTTTTCGCTTCTACTGAACAATCTGCTGTGAGTAAACATCCATATGGACCCAATTTACACTTAACTGTCTTTATGTGTGATAAATAAGTTCATCTTCCATCAGAAAATGGCTAAAAACAGTGAAAAATGTCTCTAAAGATTCTATTTTCCCCCTCGGCGAAGCCACGCCCCCTTCTATGACGAGATGCCGTCTGTATCTACTCCTATAGCTCCAAATGGGGTGAAGTTAGAAGCGACCACGCCCTTCCACAGGTACAAAGACCAGACAGGTACGCATCAACTCGTCTAAACTCAGGTAAGAACATATCACAGTGTGGAAGAACCTGTTCCTTTAACTCTGTTTTCCCGAGACTTTTGTCAATACATGAAATATCTGTTGATTCATTGTTTATGAATGAATAAAAATAATAATCGTGATCCTTTTTTAACGCTTCCAGTGAAGCCAAAACATTCACATTTCAAACAGCTACATTTCGCTACTTACATTTACATTTAGCAATAAATACGGTCACTTGAGAGAAAGTCCGTTAATACAAACTGAGTAAAGTTACATTCAGACAAACCTTAAGTGCTCGATGGTAATGTGTATTTTTACCTTTTCTTCTACTCTACCTCAGCGATGCGTTCAATATCAGTCTGGAAAAACAGCAACAACGAGCTTAATAATTGTAGCATTGTTTAAACACAGTTGACGATCACAAAGATTCATTTTTTTTTTGTCATATTGTACAATTCAGTCCCGGAACAATGTCTTTTTTTTAATTCAGAAACCACGAAAAAATGAGGTTTTATTCATCTTCTCCGAGGATAAACGGACTTCTCGTCTTTTAAAGTCCTTGGACGAGCCTCCTGACCCCGATCGTCCACGGGGAGGGCGTCTGATTCCAAGTTTCTTCTTTCAAAGTCGGTCCTCGATGCAACCAGGAACAAAGTCAAGCAAAACAATGAAAAGTTTCCCCCCCAAAAAATCTGCTTTTTTTGTAATTTGTCCAGTCTGGAGATAAATATCAGCAACAGCAAACGGACACAAAGCAAAAGGGGGAATCAGACGTACGGGATTTTGTTCTTTGTTTCCTGTTTTGGGCAGGAGTAGCTTAAAGGGATGTTTCAGGATTTTTGACATAGGGCCTCATTTCCTAGTTATCCAGAGTGTTCCTGATTTCTGGAGATTTATTTTTTGTAATTCATGCAGTTCTTATATTTGAAGAGTTTCGTGGCGCTAGGCTAGTACTAGGCTAGTGCATTCCTATGGTATCAGCTAGCCTGCATTAAAAACAGTCTGACCCGCTCCACACCTGAGGCAAATCACTTATAACACCAGACTAACCATATAAGTGGAGTGATCTGCTAGAAAATAGTCCCTCAAAATGCGATCATTCATGTGATGCAAGGTCAGTTATATTCCAAAAATGATTCTATGGACACAGACGTTTATATGGTTAGTCTGGTGTTATAAGTGATTTGCCTCAGGTGTGGAGCGGGTCAGACTGTTTTTAATGCAGGCTAGCTGATACCAGGGGCGGACTGGGGCTGGACTCTGACCCAAGCCTGGCCCAAGCTAGTGTAAATGCAGCACTTCCACAAAGACATATTTTAACCTCTCACTTCCCGTCTTAACTGAGTGCCTTTTCTCGAGTTCAGCTGTACCCGAATCTAAAAGCTTCTCAACGGTGTAACGCTAAATTTGAAAGCTAAGCCTACAAAAGTGATCGCTGCATTTTTGTCACATTTTCTGTTGTTTTTTGTTGCTTTTTCATTACTTTTTTTGTCACTTTTTGTTCCTTTTCCATCGCTTTTTTCATTGCTATGTCGTCATGTTTTCGTCACTTTTTTGTTGCTTTTCACCCTCGTTTTCGTCACTATTTCAACGCTACTCTTTTAAGCTTTTAGATTTGGGTAAAGCTCGGTTATGGTGGGGGGGTAGGAGGTCAAGGAGAAAATTGAGAGGCCAGACCGGTGGCCTGAGAGCCGGTGGCCCTTCTGTGCTCTTCCAGAATGGACATATGGCCAGTCCGCCCCCGGCTGGTAACGTAGAAATGCACTAGCCTAGCATTAGCCTAGCACCACGAAACTCTTCAAATATAAGAACTGCGTGAAATACAAAAAAAAATATCTCCAGAAATCAGCAACACTCTGGATAACTAGGAAACGAGGCCCTATGTCAAAAATCCTGAAATATCCCTTTAACGTGACAGACAGTGGATGGCAAGAAGTGGAAAGTACTAAACAAGAAATGCCCAAATATCGTAGGAATTCCAAGTCTTGGTAGAAAAAAAGCGTCTCCTCTCCTCACTTGTAGGTTCAGGTCTTGTTCGTTCCCTTAGCTGTGCATGTTGTAGGTCCGGCAGGGCGCCTCCTGGTGGTGGTAGTCGTACTTGCTGAGGCCGGGGGGGTAGTACGTGGTGGTGAACATGTTGGAGGAGCCCAGCGCTGCAGAGAAGTGGTTACAGCTCTCGTCGTTCACGTGGAGGTTGTTCTTGTTTAATGTCTGGAATCAGAGAGAAGGAATGTATTTATATATTTAACAGAGATGCAAATATCACGGTTCTTATCGACCACGAGGGGCAGGACATCAGGGAAGATCGTTGTTACGTGGCTGATTGCTGTAGTACCTTCCATTAGACCCATTAGAAAGCATTGCACTTTAGATACGTTAAAAACTACTTTAAAGTCTGGTTTCAAATTTTCCTAAACTTTCTACAGAGATCTTCCTCCTGTGATAACGCTGGGTTAGTTACAATTGAGGGCCGGACTTTGATTGACAGTCTGTTAGCATTAGAGCTAACGGCGCGGGCGTGGCTACGACTGAACTACACGCCACGCAAGGGCCGAGTCT
Source organism: Gobius niger (assembly GCF_951799975.1). Classification (NCBI taxonomy): domain Eukaryota; kingdom Metazoa; phylum Chordata; class Actinopteri; order Gobiiformes; family Gobiidae; genus Gobius; species Gobius niger. The sequence goes on from NC_136874.1 coordinate 4,386,218, forward strand.
ACAGTGAAGAGTTGTGGCCGTCCTGGGGGTGTTAGGACCGGACTGGAAGTCTTAGCCAGAGCATGCAGATGTTGTGACCGGCCTGGAGGTGTTAGGACCGGGCTGGAAGTCTTAGCTCCAGCCTGGAGGTGTTTCCGGACTGGGGATAAAAGCTTACAGCACCTGGTATTCCCAGGCGGTCTCCCATCCAAGTCCCTTATGCCCTTTTTAGGAAGCTGCTCCGTCACAGCAGGGTAGGAGGAGTCTGTAAATCCTCCATGATTTCCCCCTCGAATGTAGTCATGGTTGAAACTAGGGCGGACTCGGGCCGACCCATGAGGTGCTGCTACATGTATGAAACCGAAGTTTTAGTCCTACCCCCAGATCCCACATGTTTTGAATGTTCTGAAACCTTCCACACCGTCCGCCCCTCTCCGCCTCTCCACGATAAAAATACGGATCAACTCTATTTTCAGCCACATCAGCTCCAGCCGGATCAAGCTCCACAGCTCAGACCGCACAACGGGAAAAAAGAACGACAATATCTGAATTTTCAAAGTAAACACCCTTCGAGTGGACTGTATTATAACGAAAATGTCACTATTTCACACAAAGTGCCTTTATCTGGCTTTAATGAGACGAAATTGTGACAAAAATGTGATGAAAAAAGTGACAAAAAAGTTACACCAAATTTACAAAAAATGGACAGAAAAGTGACAAAAATGTGACAAAAAAAATCCCCCAAAATTACCATAAATTGACAGAAAAGTGACAAAAATGTGACGAATAAGTGACAAAAATTGGACAAAAAAGTGACCAAAAAATTTGCAAAAATGTGACAAAATTTTGACAAAAATGGGAGAACAAAGTGACATAACCGTGATGAAAAAGTGATAACATTTTGAGGTAAAAGTGACAAAAATGTGACAAAAAAAATCCCCCAAAATTACCATAAATTGACAGAAAAGTGACAAAAAATGTGATGAAAAAATGTGACAAAAAAGTAACAAAAAATTTACACCAAATTTACAAAAAAATTGACAGAAAAGTGACAAAAATGTGACAAAAAAGTGACAAAAAAATAACAAAGAATTTACAAAAATGTGACACAATTTTGACAAAAATGTGACGAACAAAGTGACAAAACTGTGATGAAAAAGTGAAAACATTTTGAGGTAAAAGTGACAAAAACACCACAAAAGAGCAACAGAAAAGTGGCAACAAATCGACAAAAAAGCAATGAAAACATATGTCAAAAAAGTAACTGCGATGCAACAAAAACGCAAGAAAACAGATCTGTTTAAACTAGTTTTGCAGGTCTCAGCTTTTTAAATGAGGCGTTACACTGGCCTATAGGCTGTGAGCTTTTTGGGTAAAGCTGAACTAGAGAAAATGCACTTGGTTAAGGCGGGGGTCAAGAGGTTTATATATCTCTATCACATTTCTCTAATATCAAAAGTAAAGTTTATGATCCTCCTCCTCACCAGTAAAGGCGTGGTAGAGCCAAACAATCACACGACCCGATCAAGCTTCTGTTGCGTCACTTAGCTACTGTATTTGCACTAATTCATTTCAGTGAGTAGCCTGTGAGCATTCTCCTTTACATTAGAAAAAGCTAAAGGAGTGGATAAAGCGCTGACCTTGAACTCCATGGGGATGTACTTCTCGTTCTTGGGCGCCGCGTTGCCAGGTTTGTTGTAGTTCAGGTGGTTGGGCGTGCTCGGGTGGATCACGGCCGACTCTGAGGTAGTGCGGTTCAGGTGGTAGCAGTAGGAGTAGCCCATGGCGGAGAGCAACGCCGCCACGAAGAAGCTGGCGAGCCCCACCGCGATCAACTGGAACAGGGTGTACGCTAACGGTGACAGGAAACAGGAAGTGTGCAGGGTTAGACGCTTTCAAGATGGCGTCACAGTAAACAAGCATAGGAAAGATTCTTACTTCCACAGCTTTGGTCTTCTTGTCCGGGTAGAATGACTGTAAAAGAGGACATTTAATTACGCTTATTTTCTCCAGTTCTCTCCACATTAGAGTGAGACTGACAGACCTGGGACCTCGTGGGGCTGACAGCGCCTGGACTGGGACACGTTGTTCAAACAGAGTCCAGAGTCTCCGCAGCTCTTCGTCCTGAACTGGAGGCCGTTCTCGTCACAGTCGCCCCAGTCCGTCCACTCCGGCCAACCTGAGGGAGGAGACGGAGACGGGACGGGACGGTCAGGACGACAACTCTGCTGCTGCTCGTGGAAGCTGAGGTCTAAGCCAAAACCGGTACAAGTGTTTGAATAGTGCTGTGAGTGAGGAGGGAGGGAGGGGAAGGAGCCTGTGTGCTTCCTCTTATAGCTCCTTTAGCTCCTTTGGGGACCTCTGGAGGTTCCTCACCAGAGATTAGGAGCTACAGTGGAAAGAAAATCAGTCAGTATTTTAAAAATGTCCCGTCAGAACATCCCGCTTGGTCATATAATGATAAACAGTGATTCTCTACTAGTGGGTCGGGACCCAAAAGTGGGTCACGGCAACATTTTCAGTGGGTCATGAGTCTATAGGGAAGTTTTATTCAATATTTTCCATCTGAAACTGCATGGAAACACTAACTGTGTCTGTTAAAATGAATGTTATTGGGTTGTTTTGATCATAATTTCAGTCTTAAAGGGAAATCTACGGCTTGTTCAACAAAAACTTGCGTGGAACGTACAATATTTTATACGATATATGACAAATTGCAATTTTATTTGGGTCCTGGGCTCGTCATCCGAGGGTAATGGTGGATCACAAAGCCACCTGAGAACCACTGATGTAAAACATTGGCATTTGCAGAAAGTAGTTCTTTTCTTTAGGCCTTCTTATGAGGTTCGGCCCTTGGGCGTTTTGGCAATGACGACCCCTGGCCTAAACTGTGGTCTGATCTTCATCAAAATCATAAGAATGAGTGAAGAGTGTCTGGTTAAACTAATACCACCCAAACATTTGCATTATATCATATTTTTATTGGCCACAACATGCAAACATTCACAGGACAGGGAGGAATAAGTAAGTGAACCCAGGAAACTCCCTGAACTGCAGCAGGTTTGTAAAGAGGAATGGTCCAAGATACAAGTCCCTTGTATTAATAGCTGGCTGATTCCTGGGTTCTCTGCCCTGTGATGTTTACATGTTATTGGTGGCATTAGTTTAAGCAGACACTGTGTATTCATTGTTGTGATTTTGATGACCACATTTTATGACCAACTTAGGCAGAAATGTGAGAAATTCCAAAGCGTTCACATACGTTTTCCTCCCACTGTATGTGCCATCCGTCTCCCGATGTCATGTGAAACCCCTAGATCAGTGGTTCCCAACCCTTTTTTTCTCACGTACCCCTTGAATAATTAATTAATACTCTGAGTACCCCTGCCTTGAGGATTTTATCAATATGATTACAAACTGCAACTAAACTATGATTATTACGTATTTAATAGTGTGTTGAGTTCAAATTGCCAAACTACATAGGACCCTTATGGTTGACCTTATCACATGACAAAGGAACAGGAGCGAGGATCAGGACTCAGGAGCTCTCATTGTAGGGATTCAGATTGAGCCTCATGGTCCTCGTACCCTCACAGCCGTGCGTGTTGCAGAGCGCCTCCTCCGTGTGCAGCCCGATGCAGATGTCTCCTCCCTGGGCAGGAGCCGGGTCGCTGCAGGTCCTGGTCCTCTGGAAGTGCCCCCCTCCACAGGACGAGGAGCAGGGGGACCAGGCCGCCCAGCAGGACCAGCCACCGTTCACTGGAATATATATTACGACTTTAACTCATCTCCAGTGTCTGTAGTATTAGTATTAGTAGTAGTAATGGTAGTATTTGTACCCGGGCACGGCTGCAGTCCACAGTCCTGGTACTCCACGGGGGAGCCCACGCAGTTGTAAGGGTTGGTCCGGCCCTGGGGGGTGGAGCAGAGGCGCTTGCGAGTCCTGAAGCCGCGGGAGCAGGTCTGGGAGCACACGGACCACGTTTCCCACAATCCCCAGCGGGCGCCCTGCGGGACGACGGGGGATTGGCCGCTGGACTTCACCAGGTCCTCAACCAGGGCTGAAAGTCACCGCAGAACAATGCATCAGGACAGGTACAGACAGTGTAGTGTTTATATCCTGGTGCCCCCCCCTCACCGTCGGTCTGGCAGGCCCCCGTCCCGTCGTTGGGACAGTAGCGCGTCTCCGTCTTCTTCTTGCCGAGCTGCAGCAGCGGAGCTTTGGGGAGGAGGGCGCGGCAGGTGTAGCGGGACCTCTGCTCCAGCCGGGACCCGTCCTGGCTCACGTTCACCGGGATCCAGGGGGTCCAGGGGGTGTTCCTGCGCACCTCCGGGCACGACTCCAGGTTACAGGCCCGGTACTCCTGCCACAGGGGAGCAGCAGAAGGAAGAGTTTATATAGCACCGGTGGAAGTGAAGTATCCAAACCAGTCAACTGTATTTACATAAAGCGAGTAAAGAGACTCAAACCAGACAAAAATAGGACTGGGATTGGAAAAAAGGTTTATATACTAATGATATCCAAAAAATGTAAGTATTATTTTTCATTTTTTATTATTTTAATTTCATTTAATGTTTTCAAATTTTTTTGTCCCCATTTTTAAGAATTTTTTTAGACATTTTTTTTTATTTTGCCCCAATTTTTTCAATTTTTCCCAATATATTTCCCTAAATTTTGCTCATTTTTTATTACTAATAATTTCCCCCATTTTTGCCCCATTTTTGCCTAACCCCGCCCCTATTTTTTTGCTCAATGTTTGCAGCATTCATCAAATTTTTAAAAGATTTTTTTCTTATTTTCCCATTTTCTTTTTTTTTCCCCTCAATTTATTTCCCTCATTTTTTATAACAAATATTTTCCCTATTTCCACCCATTTTTGCTCCAATTTTTATTTTTTTCCCCCTTATTTTTGCCACAATTTCTCAAAATTTCCCCCCATTTTTCCTCAAATTATTCCCCATTTTTCACACATTTCTTGATGACAAATATTTTCATATAGGTTTTGGAAAAGGTATCGTTCAGGTATCTGTATCGAAAACCAAGTATCTTTAAAGTACCGGTGTCTAAAAATACTGTAACGGTTCCCAGGCCAAGACAAAAATCTTGACTGAAACCACATTTCCTTCAAAGATGTCTGTGTCTAAATGAACCCCGCTCGTACCGTGGCACAGCCGGGACAGGAGCTTCCGTTCTCACAGGTCCTGCTCCGGGAGTGGACTCCGCCCCCGCACTCTGAGCTGCACTTGGCCCAGGCCGCCCAGGGCGTCCAGGAGACGGGCAGAGGACAGGGCCGTCGCTCGTTACAAAGCCTGGAAGACACGAATATCACACAGATCTGACCAGGATCCAGGGTTCACCCTTATCCCGGGCCCGTCCCAGCCCCTTACCTCTCCTCTCGTCCCTGTCCCACACAGACCCGGCCTCCGTGACGAGGAGAGGGGTTGTTGCAGGACCTCTGCCGGACCTCGAAGCCGATGCCGCAGCTGCTGCTGCACTGGCCCCAGGACGACCACGGGGTCCAGCCGCCGTTTCTATGACGACAGGAGCAGAAAGTGAAGCCACAGTGAAGGTGAGGAACGTCCTCTCCCCGTCCCGGGCCTTCACCTGGAGCAGTTGGCGACCTGAATGGTGGGCCCTTTGCACTCCTCCCCCCCGCAGCGCGCAGACGGGCCGTCACAGGACCGGGACCGGCACAGGCACAGGCTGGACCCCTCCCCGTCGCTATGGGAACAGGACTGCCAAGGAGCCCAGGGGCCAAACACGCCGTCCTGGGTCAGATTCCTCACCTGCTCACACGGGGTCAGAGGCGGAAAGAAACACGCCAGGGTTATAAAGGTTCAGATTAAGGTGAACTTTATTAAAATGTTAATTATTAGTAATGTAAAGGATTTAACCTCTTAACTCCCGCCTGAACCGAGAGGATCTTTTTCCATCATTTGTTTGTTGGGTATTCAACTCTTTTTGTAAATTTTTTGTAATTTTTTGTCAAATTTTATCGTATTTTTGTATTTTTTTTGGAACATTTTGTCACATTTTTGTCATCTTTTCGTCATTTTTTTATTACATTTTTTTATTACATTTTTTTTCACATTTTTGTAATTTTTTCGTCATTTTTTGTCATATTTTTGTAATTTTTCCCTTATTTTTTTTTCGTCATTTTTTTAAAATCACATTTTTGCCTTTTTTGTCATTTTTTTGTCCATTTTTTTGTCCATTTTTTATCATTTTTGTATTTTTTTGTAACATTTTGTCAAATTTTTGTCATCTTTTCGTCATTTTTTCATCACAATTTTTATCACATTGTGTCATTTTTTTCGTCACTTTTATGTCAATGTTTTCTCACTTTTTTGTCACATTTCCATCATTGTTTTCGTCTCAGTTTTGTTGCTTTTTTCCAGAAGCTTTTGGACTGGGGCAAAGCCAAACTGGAGAAAAATGTGCTCGGTTCAGGTGGGAGTTAAGGGGTTAAACGGGTAAAGGCCAATACACACAATACACCCACCCAGAGACAGGGGGCGCTGTAAACTTAAGTATCGCCTGACTGCAGACTCCTCAGGGCTATAAAGCTGGCTGAACTAAGTTTCTCTCACTTCGACGAACCAAAGTTGTACTACAGATGAGAATCAGTCGGCTGAGTTAAAGCAGTACTCAGTAACTTGTTTAATATGTAAAACAAGTGTTAATGGGATGATTGGGATGTCTTTCATCTCCCCCTGGTGTCTCGGAGGCCCCAATACACACTAATGGAATCATGAAGAAGAAGCTAACAGGCAAACGGGCAAAGCTAACTGTGGGCTAGCGTCGCTTAAACACTATTTACAGCCAAGTTTGAGAGAAAAATGAACGTTTTGTTTCCTCACAGGGCAGTCGGTGATGTTCTGAATCCACTGGTTCATGTTGGAGCTCTCTTCAAACGAGGTGCAGCGTTTCTTGAGCCGGTCCCAGCCACAGTACGGGTCCCGCGCCTCCACACACTGCCTGCATAATCAATAATCAATAATCAGTTAACGTCCAGACTACAGGCCTGTGTTTAAAGCGGCCTATACCTCTCGGACGCGTGGCTCGAGCACCGCTCCAGTGGGATCTTCACCAGCCGGTCACTCAGACCCACGAACAGAGACCTGTCGCTCTGCAGCAGACGCAGGCTCCTGATTGGTCCGATCAGTCCCGGTGGGAGGGGCCTGAGCTCTTCCAGGTAACAGCCCTGAAGCCTCTTATCGGAGGTGGACAGGGCTTTGAGGATCGTCCCGAACTCTGAAGCAAGAGGAGGAAACGGGGTGAAGCATCTGCCTTTATCTGGCTTTAGTGAGACGAAATTGTGACAGAAAAGTGACGAAAATGTGATGAAGAAATGAGACAAAAAAGTGACAAAAAAGTAACAAAAGATTTACACTAAATTTACTAAAAATTGACAGAAAAGTGACAAAAATGTGACAAAAAATGAGACAAAAAAAGTGACAAAAAAGTAACAAAAACTTTACACTAAATTTACTAAACATTTACAGAAAGTGACACAAATGTGAAAAAAATCCCCCAAAATTACCATAAATTGACAGAAAAGTGACAAAAAAGTGATGAAAAAATGAAACAAAAATGTGACAAAAAAGCAGCAAAAAATTTACACCAAATTTACAAAACAAATGACAGAAAAGTGACAAAAATGTGATTTAAAAAATCCCCCAAAATTGCCATAAATTGACAGAAAAGTGACAAAAAATGTGACAAAAAATTACAACAGATTTACAGAAAAGTGACAAAAATGTGACAAAATTTTGACAAAAATGTGACGAGCAAAGTGACAAAACTGTGATGTAAAAGTGACAAAAACGCCACAAAAGAGCAACAGAAAAGTGGCAACAAAGCGACAAAAAAGCAATGAAAACATATGTCAAAAAAGTAACTGCGATGCAACAAGGAAAAAGATCTGTTTAAACTAGTTTTGTAGGTCTGAGCTTTCAAATGCGGCGTTACACTGGCCTATAGGCTGTGAGCTTTTTGGGTAAAGCTGAACTAGAGAAAATGCACTTGGTTAAGGTGGGGTTAAGTGGTTTATATATCTCGATCACATTTCTCTCATATCAAAAGTAAAGTTAATCCTCCTCCTCACCAGTGCCGATGTACATGACGTGGTAGAGCCTGTCCCGGCCCTGCACGATGTCCACGGTGAGGCTGGAGAAGCGCACGTTGTCCTGGGTCAGCAGAGGGTTCACCGTGAGCGGCTGCACCACGTCGTTCATGAGGAACAGCCTCTGGGCGTCCTGAAGGCTGCGCTCCGTGAGGTTCCCGCCCGGGCCGCCCTCGTCCAGCGTCCCGCACTGAGAGAGAGGCGCAGGACAGAGTTATAAAGAGCCGGGTAAATACATGTACACACACGGACGAAGGGCACCTGAAAGTTGGGGATGGGGTTGGGCGTGTTCTGCCAGGCCGTGCGCGGGTTTTCCTGGAAGCGGAACGGCCCGTTGAAGGCTGTGGTGATGGCGCTCAGGTTGAAGGCGCAGATCGCAGACGCCGACAAACTGTTTCTGAGGAGTCGAAGCAAAGCAGAAAGACAAATCAGGGTTCACACAGGCAGCAGGAAGTCAAGTCGAAAGGTCAGCTCAGAGAGTGTTCGTAGCATCTTGGAAGTAGCTCTTGTATGAAAAATACCTGCTGTTTGGTACAAGCTCGTCTGCCTCTTTGCTACTACCATGTCCTCTGGATCTCCATGGTCTACGCAAAATCTCCCTAGTATTTAACCTCTTAACTCCCACCTGAACCGAGAGGATCTTTTTCCTCATGTCATCAGATTTTTTCCCCATCATTTTTTGTTGGGTATTCAACTAATTTTTGTCATTTTTTTGTCAATTTTTTGTTATTTTTTTGTCAATTTTTTGTCATTTTTCTGGTCATTTTTCGTCACATTTTTGTAATTTTATCGTCAATTTTTTATCAATTTTTTGTCGTTTTTTGTTACATTTTGGTCATTTTTTTGTCACATTTTTGTAATTTTTTTGTCAAATATTTATCACATTTTTGTCATATTTTTGTAATTGTTTTGTCACATTTTTGGTCATTTTTTGGTCATTTTTTGGTCAATTTTGTCACATTTTTTGGGTCATTTTTTTATCAATTTTTTGTAATTTTTTGTTACATTTTGGTAATTTTTTTGTCACATTTTTGTAATTTTTTTGTCAAATATTTATCACATTTTGGTCACATTTTTGTCATTTTTTCATAAATTTTTCGTCACTTTTTTGTCAATGTTTTCTCACTTTTTTGTCACATTTCCATCGTTGTTTTCGTCTCAGTTTTGTTGCTATTTTCACACCTTTTTTCCAGAAGCTTTTGGACTGGGGTAAATGTGCTCTGTTCAGGTGGGAGTTAAGGGGTTAAGCCTATATCCAGCCCATACAATTGAATATGGGACATATTTTGTGCCGGTAGCAAGTGAGTATAAGCCCCGTTAGCCCCGTTAGCTTGTTACGATCGCCAACAGCTCATTGTTGATTAAACCTCCGTGACTTGTTTACATCCGAGGGCCGGCATCTGCCTCGGTGGCTCAGCTCAGTGGGGAAAGCTCCTGATTGGTCGGCGCTCGCAAATTTCTCCAAAAAGTTCAACATTTCCCAACTCTAGCGTGTCCTCCATGTATTTCCGATGTCTCAGACTTACACGTTGGTGGTGAATATCCCGTAGATGAGGTCTTGCTCCGGGAGGTGGAAGGTGCTCTGGAGTTCGTTGAAGTAAAAGGGGATCTCTCCGGACCTGGAGCAGTTGAGCCGGGCCTTCATGAAGGTGGTCCACGTGTCCTCCAGCAGGAAGCGGCCGCCCATGTCGTTCTTACAGACCCGGGCCACGCGCGAGAACACCATTTTACCGCAGTCGTTCTCCACCGCCGTCTCCCGCAAGAAGAAGTAGGCGAAGCGGCCGATCTCGTACACGGACACGAAGTTCGGCTCTGAGGAAGGAAAAGAGAGAGAGAAACCTTTTTAATAATCGTCCTGAACCCACTTCCTCATTTATTAAACTGAAAAAAGTAGTTGTTCCTGTACCCGTACCAAATATTCTACGATACAGCGTTGTATTCTATTTTTGTGATGTTTATAGTTTCACTTCCTTCCTCCACCGACAGGAAGTGACATAGATGAAGGCAAACTATTTTAAACTGTTGCCGACCATGTTAAGTCAATGGGAAATGAAGCGTCTTTTCCACTTTCCAACAGTTCCGCCATGATCCCGCCCCCTCATTGTTCTAACTCTAACCAAACACTTTTTCCAAACCCTAACCTTAATTCTTAACCTTTAACATTTGTAAACGACATCATTAACTTAATAAAGCCAACTGACATAGCTGCATTTGGAAGGACATCCAATCAGAAATTTCGGGGGAAAAAGTATTTTGTGGTTTATAGATACAAACGGCATTGTGTCATAGAAGGGAGAAGCTTCGTGTTGTTTCCTGAGAGGAGGTGAAAGGATTCAGTCAAACTAATGGACTTGGGACAACTTTCTCCACTCAGAAGTCACGTCTAAACGGACTTTCCTGGAGGTAGCATGACGATGCTAACTAGCTCGTCTGCTTTAGCTGCTTGTTTATCTCACACTTTGGGACAACCCTCGCTGACTTGGACACTCATGTCCCAGGACGTGGACATTTGATGGAGAGAAGATTCAGGACCGTGAGGAGGAGCTACGACAGGAGAGGGGAACGTCATTCATTAGGTGTGTTTGAGATGAGCCAGACGGACGCAGTTTTGACAGCCGACTGCAGACTCTCGGTGCCGGTTAGATTTCTGTCCGACTTGCTCCAGACGGGCTCTGATGTCTGATGTCTGATGTCCGGGCACCTGGGGCACGGAAAGATCGTGAGACCCTAACGAGAGCAGCCGACTGGATCAGCCGCTGCATCTCTCCAGAGGCAACTGCAGCGGCTCCACGGCCCCGTGCATGATGGGAAAACGCCCACTTGTCCTCACGCTCAGGTGATTGGATACGAGTCTGCTGTGATCAGAAACGTGCTCCTCGCCCCCTCTCCTCTTTAGATCTGAACAAATAAACTATGACTGAAACTATTAAAGTTCTGCATCGCCCCCTAAAATAGAGCTCATGTTTGATGCTTTTCAGAACAAACTCATGATTTAAAAGGACGTATTTTATCTCACAAACTTGAACAAACGAATGGGAAAGTTTTCTCTGATGAAGAATGATGTTTCTGGAGTAAAGGAAACAGAGCAGGAGGTGAATGACTTTTATTTAGGATAAACTTTAAATGAACGCGATATCTGAGCGAGACGCTGCGTGACCTGAGGCCGCTCTCGGTGTTCTCTGCATGTGGAGCGGTCGGATTGGCTTCAGACTTTTTTCTCCGCCCCCGTTGCGCCGGCTACTCTCGCCGATCATCCAGGCGAGACACAACGGCATCTCGAACACACCTGTTAACTCAGGGAAACAGAGGTGGAGCTCCAGGTGCGTCGGAGGAGGAGGACTCTCTCCATAACGTGAGCTGCACATTATTTCTGAGCGCATCATTTGTCTGACGGTTTATACGGGTTTAAACCTGTGGTTCTGAGGCTCAGCAGGTCTGGGACTAAAACTGTACATGAAATCAAAGAGGAAACACTTCCTGCCTTTGATCTGGTTCTGTTGGTACAAAACACACATCAGTGGTGCACAAAACAAATATGTATACTGACTATCGTTACGCTTTAGTCAGAAATTCTTTATTTTTTAGTTGAATAAAACTAAATAAGTTTTGAATATATTCTACATAAAATAATAATATTAAATGCCTCTAAGATAACTTTCTTTTTTAAGCTAAAAACAATGTTTATAAGTATCTTCTAAAATATAATTGAAAGTAGGTAGAGGCAACAGCGCCCCCTGGTTTTCACATCACCAGCCGCCACTGTTAGAAACTGAAAAAAAGTTGCTCTGTGAAAATTGCTGCTTCTCAGAAATAAAAGGTAATAATGCAACTGATGTTTATCTAAATAAGTCATATTTTCAAAGTCATATGCACTTGAAACTTTTTAGTTCACATAAAACACACAAAACCCAGCGTGATTAAAAATATGAACCCAGCCCAGGATTGTCACGTGGGTCAAAGGTATTTTTAGAAAGAAAGAAAAACTCTTTGGAGCCAGACTTTTGAGCTGTGGAATCCCTTTAAAAATATATTGTTGGAGTTGCCCTTGGCCACCAGGGGGCGATAGTGCAAAAATGTCAGCTCCCCGCCATGAGGCCCAAAGAGAAGCACTTTCCTGACCCATTGATGTAGGTTTTGTATCGGCACAACCACAATAACACTCACCGTTTAGCCATTTGGAGTTGTACTGTGCGCTGCGGAGCGGGGGCATGTTCCCCAGGCTCCGGTACAGGACCGGGTCCCGTCCGGAGAAGTCGATGACGGTGGCGGCGTACAGCTCGCCCCTCGCCGTGATCATCGCCGTGGAGTTATGGCGCGGATCGTACGGACACCGCGCCACGCCGTTTATGGAGTCCAACACCTCGCTGATGTTCGAAATCTAAGGATAAAAACATTAACTCCTTAACTCCCACCTGAACCGAGCACATTTTCTCCAGTTTGGCTTTACCCCCAGTCCAAAAGCTTCTGTGAAAATAGCAACAAAACTGAGATAACAATGATGGAAATGTGACAAAAAAGTGAGAAAACATTGACGAAAAAATGTCAAAAATGTGACAAAAAAATGACCAAAAAACGACAAAAATGTGACAAAAAAATGACAAAAATGTGATTAAAAAATGACCAAAAAATTACAAAGATGTGACAAAAAATGACCAAAAAAATGACAAAAATGTGATAAAAAAAAAGGACAAAAATGTGACAAAAAAATGACCAAAAAATGAAAAAAATAAAATAAAAATTTGACAAAAAAATGACAAAAATTTGATAAAAATGTGACAAAAAAATGACAAAAATGTGACAAAAAAGGACCAAAAAATTACCAAAAAAAATGACAAAAAATGTGACAAACAAATGACCAAAAAATAACAAAAAATTGATAAAAATTTGACAAAAAAATGACAAAAATTTGATAAAAATGTGACAAAAAAATGACTAAAAATTGACTAAAAAATGACTAAAATGTGATAAAATGTGACAAAAAATGACAAAAATGTGATAAAAAAATTGACAAAAAAATTACGAAAATGTGACAAAAAAATGACAAAAATGTGATAAAAATGTATGAAAAAATGACAAAAAAGTTACAAAAATGAGTTGAATACCCAACAAAAAAATGATGGGAAAAAAAATCTGATGACGTGAGGAAAAAGATCCTCTCGGTTCAGGCGGGAGTTAAGAGGTGAATGAGAGAAATCCATCATCATGGTGCATTATGGGTGTTGGTCTCTCACCTGTCGGGTCATGCAGACCGGAGTGAAGGCGTTGGTGCCGCAGGTGAACAGCGTGTTCCCACTGGTCAACAACACACGGATGTAGTTCTGGCATTCGTCCTGCAACAACAACTAACACTTACAAAAACAATCCATAAAACAATCAAACATTTAACAATCGAACATTTAATTCACCCCTGATTTGCCTTTGCTCTGACAGGACTGTTTAGTGTCTTCATCTGGGGCCCATTCAGCCGCCTGAACCCGAAGATAAAAACAAGAATCATTAAAAAAGGCACCAGTGGCGTTAAATTACTTGTTTGTACAAAAGAATACCTGTAGCAATGAAATGTTGCTTAAGTGCAGCCTGAAGAGAAAGTTTCTGGGAATAAAACAAACCGTTAAAGCCCGTAATATATAAGCGTTAATTGAAAGTTCTTACCTCGCCCCGACGATGAGCTGGCCTCGGTTCAAATCCACCGCTAACTGAGAGAAGTCCTTTGCTCCCGGATGAGAAAAGTCCGACATCCACAACCGCAAAACTGGAAATGAAAGAACAGGTTTATTCATGTTCATTTAGAGATGTAAAAAAAAGTTGAGTTATAATGTTTCGTTTAAGGCGAGACACGGCAGGTTTAGATTTTTCACGCAGTGGTGAATTAACCCCTTAACTCCCACCGGAACCGAGGACATTTTCTCCTGTTTGGCTTTACCCCAGTCCAAAAGCTTCTGGAAAAAAGATGTTAAAATAGCGACAAAACTGAGACGAAAACAATGATGAAGATGTGACAAAAAGTGACGAAAAATGTGACAAAAAATGACCAAAAAATGACCAAAAAATGACAAAAAAGTGACAAAAATGTGGCAAAAAATAACAAAAAATTGACAAAAATGTGACCCAAAAATAACAAAAAGAGACAAAAAATGTGACAAAAAATTTACAAAAATGTGGCAAAAAATCACACAAAAAAGACAAAAAATGACAAAAAATTGATTTTAAAAAAAAAAGACAAAAAACTTACAAAATGAGTTGAACTTAACAAAATGCTGTATAACTGCTACTGGAAAGCAAGTATTGAAAGTATTGCAATACTTGATGAAGTATCGATACTTGGTATTGCGATCCAAATCTGATTATTTTGGGGGATTTTCAATATGTATTTCCTGCCTGATTCATCGAGTTGGAACCTCAAAAAAATGAGGCAATTTTTACATATTTAAGAAAAAAAAAACTAAACAACACGTAGTAGTTCAACAAAGCTATAAATTTAAACCTGACTCCATCCATTATTTAAAATATGTCGCTGAAAATAAAGTAATTTTGGCCAGTTTTATGCATAATGTTCCTTATTTTTTTAAAACATGAAATGGCAGAAAACTTAGCGATATATTCTTCTCTTAAAGGGACTATACAGAGTTTAAAAATGTTAAAACTAAGTATTTTCCTCCCCTACATGTTCCAGTAATGTCCTAATGTGTAGAATGAGACATATTCACCACAACTGCCTCTAAAATCCTGCACTGTCACTCAAAAAGGTGTTAATTCGGGCCATGCAGGAGCTTAACATAGAAGCTGCAGTTACACATAAGACCACAGGTGGCAGTAGTGAGTGTAAACTTCCCCCCTCTCTCTCCCGCAGGGTCTCGCCTCTCATCACTCTTCGTCAGTACCTCTGTGTGGGACGATGGGGTGCTCCTTCCTGGTGCAGTCCTCGGCTTTAATCTCCGGTCGGGGCACGGACTGGGACCAGCACAGCGCCGCAAACAGGCCCAAGGTGGTCACTGCACCCAGCCCAGAGCTCCACATGACTACAACCACATCGACCAGGTCCTCAGAAAACGCCTGCACGCACAAACAGAACCGTCACATCACACCGAAACAAACCCAAAGCATCAGCGCTCACTGATATCCCGCTCCTCGAACTCGAATTCCCGAGCCTGGCTGGTTGTCCCGGGTCTAAATTGGTCTCACTACGCCCCATTGTCCTGCTCTGTGTCAGTGGAGCTCGACCCGAATTAGACTGACCCAAAAACAGCGGGACGCCCCCGGACAAAGCGCTACATGTCCCGTCAGAGGGACCCGGGCCTGAACTCTGATCCCTGAAAGTCTGTAATGTGAAGAAAATAAGCATGAAGATATCGGTTTATTACGAGTGAGGTATCGCGGCTGATCTCCATGGCAACGGGGGATAACGACAGCTTTATATGGGCTTAAAGTCGGCAGAAACTGATCAATATCTATCTCTAAACGTTTTAAAATACACAAGTAAACCAAATTGTCTTATTGTCCAGGATCCCAGACCCGATTTAAATTGAACTTTCCGGCCCCCCATACAAATATATAGAGAGGCAGGTGCAATACTTAAAGGGATATGTCAGGATTTTTGACATGGGACCTCATTTCCTAGTTTCTGGAGATATTTTTTGGTAATTAATGCAGTTCTTAGAGAGTTTCGTGGCGCTAGGCTAATGCAAGGCTAGCGTATTTCTATGGTATCAGCTAGCCTGCATTAACAACAGTCTGACCCACAGTGCACCTGAGGCAAATCACTTATAACACCAGACTAACCATATAAATGTCTGTGTCGATAGAATCATTTTAACCATTTTGCATTTAAACTACCTTATATTTAAGCAGCATCAGCTTCGTGGTTGTATAAGCTACGCAGCGGTGGAGTGATCTGCTAGAAAATAGTCCCTCAAAATGCAATCATTCATGTGATAGTGTCAGTTATATTCCAAAAATTACTCTATGGACACAGACATTTATATGGTTAGTCTGGTGTTATAAGTGATTTGCCTCAGGTGCTCTATGGGTCAGACTGTTTTTAATGCAGGCTAGCTGATACCATAGACATGCACTAGCCTAGCGCCACGAAACTCTCTAAGAACTGCATGAATTACAAAAAAAATATAGATAAAGGGATATAAACGTTTAAGCTTTAGAGCTAGTTTCTGTTGCATTATAATAGTTTCCTACCTCAATATATGGAAGGCCTAGTTTCTGCTCAACATTCACCTTTAAACCTTCTTGCACGTCTCCTGTAAAAGCCCCCGGTCGACTCCTGTTGACACTAACTTTCTCTCCAGTTTATCTCCATAAGTGAGACTCTCCAGTCGCCGCTGGCAGAGCTCCATAAACAAACCTCCAGCTCTAACACACAGTGACCGCTTCATTTCACACAGGTTTTCCTCTTCACACACGGAGAGACTGTATCTGAGCGCTCACGTGTTTTCCAATGTTTTTACAACAGTTAGTGGAAGTTTTATCGGGATTTTGACACCTTCAGACGCCGTATTTTGCTAGATTTAAGTTCCTCATGCAAAGTCCTGCTGAAAATGTCTTTCCTGCACCTGCTGATGTCCCACACAGCTTTACTAGACTCTCTCTCATTTCAGAGTCCGTTAGCAGTAGCCTGCTCAATGTACTTTTCCTATAGCCATTAGCATTAGCCACCAATCATCGCAAATTATGAACGATCCAGATGTTTTCAGCTGTTGTCAAACATCAACCACATTTAAGTGAAGTCAAAGCCTGGTTAGAAATGATTAATGAATGTACAGACCTTTTGATATTGGACTTTAGATACAAATTAGCGTCTAAAAGCTGCTAACTCGCATTCAGTTACTTTTTGTGGGATCAGATCCAACGACCACTAGATAACATCTTAACCTCCTACCTCCCGCCTTAACTGAGCTTTTCCAGCTAGTTTTTCTTGGATAATGCCAAACTGGAGAAAAGCTCGGTGCATGTGGGGGTGAAGAGGTTAAAGATGATAAAGAAATGAAATGAAATGCCATGAGAAGGACAAAACATACCTCCCCATACTTAAAGGGATATTTCAGGATTTTTGACATAGGGCCTCATTTCCTAGTTAGTGTTGCTGATACCTGGAGATATTTTTTTGTAATTCATGCAGTTCTTAGAGAGTTTCGTGGCGCTAGGCTAGTGCAAGGCTAGTGCATGTCTATGGTATCAGCTAGCCTGCATTAAAAACAGTGTGACCCGCTCCACAGAGCACCTGACGCAAATCACTTATAACACCAGACTAACCATATAAATGTCTGTGTCGATAGAATCATTTTTGGAATATAACTGACCTTGCATCAAATGAATGATCACATTTTGAGGGACTATTTTCTAGCAGATCACTCCACCGCTGCGTAGCTTATACAACCATGAAGCTGATGCTGCTCAAATACAAGTTACTTTATCGACACAGACATTTATATCGTTATTCTCGCGTTATAAGTGATTTGCCTCAGGTGCTCTGTGCTTGGGCAGGCTAATGTGCTAGCCTCGCACTAGCCTAGCGCCACTAAACTCATCAAATAAAAGGACTGCATGAACAAAAAAAAAATATCTCCAGTAAATAGTCTCTCAAAATGCGACAATTTGTGTGATGCAAGGTCAGTGATATTGTGTGAGTGGGTCAGACTGTTTTTAATGCAGGCTACTAGTTACCATAGACACGCACTAGCCTAGCGCCACGAAACACTTCAAATAAAGGGACTGCATGAGTTAACCCCTTAACTCCCACCTGAACCGAGCACATTTTCTCCAGTTTGGCTTTAGCCCAGTCCAAAAGCTTCTGGAAAAAAGGTGTGAAAATAGCAACAAAACTGAGACGAAAACAATGATGAAAATGTGACAAAAAAGTGAGAAAACTTTGACAAAAAATGACCAAAAAATGACAAAAAAATGTACGAAAAAGTGGCAAAAATGTCACAAAATTTGACCAAAAAAACCAAAAATGTGACAAAAAAAAGAAAAAAAGAAGAAGAAAAATTACAAAAATGAGTTGAATATCCCCCCCCCAAAAAATGATGGGAAAAAAATCTGATGACGTGAGGAAAAAGATCCATTTAGATGAGTTTTGTAGATCTTAGCTTTCAAATGAGGTGTTACACTGGCCTGCTGGATTTGGATCAGATTAAAGCTGAACTGGAGAAAATGCTCTCGGTTCAGGCGGAAGTTAAGAGGTTAAAAAATAAATAAAACATCTCCAGAAATCAACAACACTCCGGATAACTAGGAAATGACGCCCTATGTCAAAAATCCTGAAACATCCCTTTAACTCGTTATCGGTCCAGAATGCTAACGGCTACCGCATCACGGCAGCCGTTAGCATGTCCTGACCGCACTAGTTGTGATTGTTGTGGGGTTAAGAGGTTAAATCACATTTTTCTCTTCGTTTTTTCTGTGTGAAATCTCTTTTTGGACATTATTCATCAACTTTCAAACTCGCCTCAACCGTCCACAACACATTCACCTTCCCTTTAACCGGATCTGCGCCTTCTCATTTCCGCGGCCTCTCCATAAAAGCGAACAGTGATCTCTGGAGCGTCTGCAGCCTCCCGCCAGTCTCAATACGTCCCTTCTTTTTTTGAAGAATGTGTTTTTGTCCCGGACTGGCTGGACATTCGGGTCCTTTCAGCTCCTCACAGCCCTCCCACCGAGAGAAATCTATGAACAGGATGGGACACTCCGCAGACACTATAGGCGCAACGCGAGGAGGGGAAGGAGGAACCTCTTCTGGGACGTCCTGCGGGTTACGGGCACGGTTTGACTGACAGGCTGAGATGTAAAGGCAATATTCTTCAGTTAACAGGCAGTTTCTGGGCTTTTAGATGGATTATTTACCAATTTGACAGCGGAAATCCTGAGAAAATGAAAAAAAAAATCTAATTGTCACTGTAGTTATAACCACCAAAACACCACACATGCTGCATTCGAACAGGGATTATAAAGATTTCTCATGAGGTGACGCAAAACCATCCCTAGATTATTATTCCTCATCATTTCCACTCCCTGTGTACTTAATCTCAACCTATTTTACTGTGAAAATCTTGAGAATATTCAAGGACAAAATGCCCACAATCGTCACTGTGATCATGAGCCAAAATGCTATTATGCTATGTTTTGAAAGGGATTAAAAAATATATTTTTTAAGTGACATATAGCCATCACTATATTATTATTCCTCGTTCTTTCCACTACCAGTGTGCTTAATCTCAATGAGTTTTACTGTGAAGATCTTAAGAAGATCCAAGGACAAGATGCCGAACAATTGTCACTGTGATCATGAGCCAAAATAACACACATGCTACATTCAGACAGGGATTATAAAGATTTCTTATGTGGTGACACAAAAACATTCCCTGGATTATTATTCCTCATCATTTGCACTATCTGGGTATGTAATCTCAATCAATCTTACTGTGAAAATCTTGAGAAAATTCAAAGACAAAATGCCCATAACTGTCACTGTGATCATGAGGCAAAATGCTGTATATGCTACATTTGGAAAGGGATTAAAATAATAATTTTTTGAAGTGACGCAAAACGCTCACTAGATTATTATTCCTTGTTATTTCCACTCCCTTTGTACTTAATCTCAATTAGTTCTAGAGTGAAATTCTTGATAAGATCCAAGGACCAAATTCCCACAATTGTCCCTGTTATCATGAGCCGAAATGCCATAGATGCTGCATTCGAACAGTGATTATAAAGATTTCATCATAGTTTCCAGTACAAGTGTACGAACTCTCAACCAATTTTATTGTGAAAATCCTGAGGAAAATTCAAGGACAAAATGCCCATAATTGTCACTGTGATCATAAACCAAAATGCTGTATATGCTACGTTTTGAAAGGGATTAAAATAATATTTTTTTGAGGTGACCAAAAAAAAAACATCACTAGATTATTATTCCTCATTATTTCCACTACCAGTGTGCTTAATCAAAGTTAGTTTTACTGTGAAATTCTTGATAAGATTCAAGGACACAATGCAAACAATTATCACTGTTATCATGAGCCAAAATAACACATGCTGCATTCAGACAGGGATTAAAAAAGAAATTCTTATAAGGTTACACAAAACATTCATCAGATTATTATTCATCATAATTTAATCTCGATCAATTTTACTGTGAAAATCTTGAGAAAATTCAAAGACAGAATTCCCACAACTGTCATTGTAAGCATACGTCATGCTACATTTGGAGAGAGATTATAATGAGGTAACACAAACTCTGACTGGATTATAATTCCTGTGTTTTACATCTTAAATCCTGGTAAGATTCAGGTCTCTCATGTTGTGGATGGTGAATGTACAGAAGGATTACACAGCGCTCGACTTCCACAGTGATCTATGGCAGCAGCAAATGAATTACATCTAATTATTTGTCCATTCAAAGTGTTTTTAATGAGCCCCTTTGTGTCCTGACCTCTGTGTATCAGCCTCTCCATGTGAACACTTGGACCGCCGCCAAATACCACAGAAAAACACGCTGTGGAAGTACAATTACTACAACTGCAGCAAATTACTGAGGAATTTTAGTGAAATAAAAAAGGAGCGATAGTTTAAAGAGACGACGGCGGCTCAGAGCTTTCTCCTAAAGATCCAAGTGAAGTAATGCTATACAGGAATCGCCCATATATGGTCATAAGGGGGAAAACAATTTGGAGAAAAATCTCATCTTTCTCTAATTATTCAAAAACTACTTTAACAAACGCTGAATTATGAATATAGTTTCTACTAAATAAAGATACAAAGACATGGAGAGGAGCAAAGTGGTTCAACAGCCCATAAATACATAAATAACAGAGAATGCTAACACGATGCGTCATGTTAGCATCGTGCTAATGCTAACGCTAGCTACAACTGCCGTTTTTCCGCTTCTACTGAACAATCTGCTGTGAATAAACATCCATATGAACCCGATTTAGACTTGACTTTATTTATGTGTGATGAATAAGTTTATATTCCAGCAGAAAATGGATAAAAAGAGTGAAAAATTGTTACCAAAAGTTGTTTACCAAAAGATTCTGTTTTTGTATTTTTGTTGAGAACTTAACTTAACTAATGAGCTCTTCTTCTAATAAGCTCTACTTGTTTACTTTGAATAATTAAGTATTTTCTAAAGATTTCTAAAGAAAGAGCACTTTAACCTAGTCAGAATTACTCGATATAGTCAAATATATATCGTTGCTGTTGCTAAGGACATATTCCTGCTCATTTCAGCCATGGTTTCAACATTTTATGAGACTTTTCGTCACAAGCTGATATTTTAACGGAATAAAACTATAATTATTTGTTACTAGGGCTGGATAATGTTCATTTATTTTCCGATACCAGTACTGGTGTTGTTTAACAGTACCCTGCCCTATAGTTATTACTGGTATCATCCCACTAAAAGGAAGAATTACAAAGAAAACCAAGCACTTTTTCTCCAGTTCAGCTTTACCCAAATCTAAAGGGTTACAGTCTTTAGGCCAGTCTAGCGCCCCATTTGAAAGCTAAGACTTACAGAAGTAATTGTGATGTTTTTGACGTATTGTCACCATGTTTTGGTCACATTTTTGAAGCGGTTATGTCGTGTTTTCATCTCTTTTTTTTAGCACTTTTGTTCCTTTCTTCATCACTTTTTTGACTCTGTTTTGTCATGTTTTTGTCACGTGTTTTAGTCGCTTTTTTTATCTTGTTATTGCTGCTTTTCTGGCCCGATTTTGTGGCAATTTTTCATCCTTTTTCATCACTTTTTAATCGTGTTTTTGGCACTTTTTATGTTGTATTTTCAACCTTGTTTGTGTCGCTGTTTTGACGCTTTGTACAAGAAGCTTTTCGACTTGGGTGAAGCCAAATCAGACAAAATGTGGCTGGTTCACTCTGGCATTAAGAGGAAAATTTAGAGGAGAAACTTTAACTTGTATTGGATGAGATGTATCTATATTGTTTAGTCTTGTTTGCTAATATCTCTTCCCTCACAGTTTTCCTCCTGTTTTAGCTCCGGTCCGGCCTCTGCGTCGAAACAAAGCGCCGCAATAATCAAACTCTTCCTGTAAAGTCAGTTTGCAGATTTGCCGGGCCTTAAAGCGCGGGACAGAAGGATCCTCCGCATCGGAATATTCAACAGAAATGGCTTCCTTCCTCCCGCGCAGAGAAAGCCCCCTGTGTGCTGCGGGCCAAGTATCTGCCACGGCCGGCCTCTAAACGCGCTGAAAGAGTGGGGTTTAGCCACTGTTACAAAGAGCGGCTAACGTGCCATGGACGCGCCACAATGGAGCCCTCTGCCAAATCTGAGCCGCCGCTTCAGGGCCAGGGCGAAGCGGAGACGGCCAGGAATCCTAAAGAGGAGCAGCTGCAAGGAGCGAACTGCCTCCTCTGGGCCGGCAGTCTGGGGGGTTACGCTCTCGTACGGGATTAGGGGCAAGTAACGGGTCAGAATATGGGTTTAGCCCTGGTGGATGTGGTGTGGACGAGGTCGATCACGTCTGCAGAGTAAAACTACGTTAAAAGTGGCAAATGAGACTGGATTAGATGGATCGAGTCCAGATCTGAGCCCCAGTGAGAAGCTTTGGGAGGTGCTGGAGGAGAGGCTTTGCGCAGTGGTCGCACTCTCCCATCATCAGTACAGGATCTTCATGAGAAATTGATGCAAAGCTGGATCTTCTGACATCGCAGAGGCTTTTAGAAACAACGCCACAACGAAAGCGCGATGTGATCAAACCTAAAGCCGCTCCAAATATTAGAACGTGTGAGGTTTTTTGTTTTTTTTTGGCAGTCATGTTTTTGTTTGGTCCGGCAGCGAATAAATGACGATGGTTTGGCAGTTCGTGCTTGTGCTTCACAGGGAGAAGGTCCCGGGTTTGATCCCTGGACGGGGCCAATATGTTCCCTGGTTTCCCCGACTAATCAAAGCATGTACAATAGGTCAGAATGAATGAGTGAGTGAGTGTCTACCCCAAGGAGCAGCTGTAGCTACAATAGTTGTATAGTAGAATACTATTGTGAAGTTTGCAAGCTTGGATTGTTAATTATATGCAAACGAATCGTAAAAATAACAGATTTATTTATTTTTGATCAATAATATTCTGTGTTTTATCCAATTTTAACCGTAACTTTTAAAATATTATTCCGTTACAATATTGACACCTCTCCTGGAGCCGCCACCTTAACGTGGTGGAGGGGTTTGAGCGCCCGATCCTGGGGCTTCGTGCCCCTGGTAGGGTCTCCCAAGGCAAACGGGTCCTCAGCGGTTAGAACCATGAGGCCGTCCTTCTGTGGACCCACCACCAGCTGGAGGAGCCATAAGGGCTGGTGCAAAGTGATTTGGGCACCCGGAAACGGAAATGTGGAAGAAGATGGACGGACGGATGGACAATATTGACAAAAAAGTGCTGTATTTCATACAGTAATAATTAATAATAAGTAATTTAAACTTTTACAGGCAAATACTGTTGCCTTTTATACCGTTTTCTTCATAAAGTTTGCAAGCTTGGATTGTTCATTGTTTTTTTTATGTTGTAACAGAATTTCTTTTTTGGGGTAATGACCGAAAGGACAAGATCACGGATACAAGCGACCGAAATGAGTTTCCTTCGCAGGGTGGCTGGGGTGAGGAGCTCGGAGTAGAGTCGCTGCTCATACATGCCGAAAGGAGCAGCTGAGGTGGCTATAGGGCATCTGTTCCGGATACCTCCTGGTCGCCTCCTGCGGGAGTTGCTCCAGGCCCAGGACACGCTGGTGGGACTATGTCTCCGAGCTGGCCTGGCAGGGGAGGGAGGCCTGGGCATCTCTGCTGAGACGCCGCCTCCACGACCCGGCCCCGGATAAAGCGGAAGAAAATGGAAGGAATAGGTTTTTTTGTCAGTAATATTCTGTATTTTATCACATTTTAGCCGTAACTTAGTACTATACTCTTACAATATTGCCAGAACAGTTGTGTGTCGTTACCACCACAGAGTATGGAGCGAGTGAAATACTACAGTGTGGCGCTTTGAGAAACTTGGAAACACAGGCTTGAAAAGTACAAGTATAAGCTATTATTATAAATGAAGGTTCAGATGTACTTTATTTGTCCTCTGCATTCTCTCTCTCCAGCCTTCGATGCCGCTGGGACGACCTGTGAGGAGCACCCAGGCACCCATCTCCTAATGTGAAGCCAGGCTCATGAGGATTCACCTATTGTGCATGTTTTTGGTTGATGGAGGGACCAGAGGTAACACATCCAGACACAGGGAAAGAAACACTCACTGAGCCCGGGACCTTCTGCACCTTCATAAATGAAAACGTTTCTGCTGAATCACCCATAAACCCTCACTGAAGCCACGGCTCAAGACCAACACAAACATCTTCAATACGACGCAAATACTTCAAAATATTCACAAAGGACAAACTCGGGTTGAAGAACAGGGTCGAAGAAGTCGGCTCCTCCTCCTACACTTTGAATTGCTCTTAAATACTTGACCTAAATCCACTAATCTGAATGGGAAAGGACTAATACCATTCCACTCTCTCGGCATTAGATTCAGACTGGCCACAGGCACGGTGAGGTCAGCGCCTACATGGAGGAAGTACTAGTATTAGTACAAGTACAAGGTCTTGTGATCAGGGCTGGGCACCGTTACACAATAACAGTCTGGCATCGAAAGAGAAGGTTTAGGTACTACCGGTATTGAGAAAATAAAAGTATCGAAAGCAGGAACCGAAAAAAAATCTTTATATTCAAGTTGTGATGCTGTTGGCGATCCCAATCTAAAAGAAGTGAAAGACAAAAAAAAAAATTTTAGTGGGGAAAATTGGAAATAAATTGGGTCACATTCGGGAGAAATTCTGGAATTGTTTTTAGAAGATTTTTTTTTCCCTCTTAAAAAAAAAAAAAAAGAAATCCAGAATTTCTCCTGAATTTAACCAAATGTTTTCCAATTTTTCCCACTTAAATTTTTTTTTGCTTTCTCTTTCACTTTGTTTTTTTCTTTTAGATTTGGATTTTGGATTTTTTTCCCCCACAGGATTTATGTGGGGAAAAAATTAGAAGATTTTGTTTTTTTAAGGGAAATTTTTTTGGGGGGGGAATTGAAAACATTTATTAAAAATGGGGAAAAAATTAAGTTTTTTTCTGCCCTGTTGTAGTAAGGAAGTTTCAAAGTATCAAACAAATGATACAAATGTAAAAGAAATGAAATGGAAGGAAAAGGAATAAAAACATAATTCATCTTAAATCATTTAGTGTAGGGCTGTGTCCGAATGTCCAAACTATTCCTTATATATTGACTATATAGACCATAGGTGTCAAACTCTGGCCCACGGGCCAAATTTGGCCCGCAATGTAATTATATTTGGCCCGCTTGGCTATACCAAATGACTACTCGAGCTGGCCCACCGGTATTATACATTTTTTTTCAGATTTTGCATATCTGGACTATTAAGTTATATATTGTATAGTAATAAGTGTTGCTTGTTCCATATTCAATGTTAAAGCAAATCTTGTTTGGGTCCATATTAAAAGGTTCATTTGTTCAATGGTGGCCCGTGACTTTGTTCAAGTTTTACATTTTGGCCCACTGTGTATTTGAGTTTGACACCCCTGATATAGACCCTTTAATTGTTTGTAAACATTCGGGGCTTAGCTGGAGACGGGAAGCTCGATCCCTATCTATTTCCATTGTAGCTGTTGTCATAGTAACGATAAACTAATGTCTAACTGTTGTTGGAAATTTCAGATAAACCTTATTTTATCGTCTCAAATGTCGTTCCTCTTGTTCTTGAACCTTAAGCCACAACAGGACCACATTGTAGTTTTACACTTATAATCGCTAGTTTTAGTTTAATCTTATTTCTCTTGATCACTTCCTGCCTCCAGATGATGATGTCACTGATGATGTCAGCAGCTAAAGGGTCTATAGTGCTCACGCCATTGTGTAAGGGTGTAGGGGTGTCCGAATGTCCAGAGAGAAAAAAGTAGGGCACTCAAAAATTCCCACAATGCATTCTGAAAAGTAGTAGAGCAGCGGTGGTCACTAAACGGGTCAATATAGACCACAATGCATTGCGAGAGTCGAACTAAACAACACGACTGAATGACATCAGCTGTTCCAGTCGTGTGTTGTGTATTGAAAAGTATAAACGACTTGAATATGAGATGAAAAAATGCTAACGCTAGCTGGTTAGCTTTAGCTCGAGCTAAATGACCGATCGCTCGAGGGGTTCGGGACGAGGGTGGACATTCAGACACAGCCTAGGTATCGAAAAAGTATATGAAAGTACTGGTATCGAAAAAATCTAGCGGCCCCCAGCCCTACTGTTATTAGACACAAGGACGTCTTTAGTATTCTGCATCAAACCACAGCGATTTGTCAAGAGAAAAACCCCAAAAAGTAAAGACTGTCCCTCACTCCTGACTCCATTTTCCGGCTAAATCTCAAACTCCTCTAAATGTCACGCTAAAGATGGCTGTAAGATTTATAATGTCCCCTTCGAGAGAGGCAGGAGACACAGCAGGGCCTAATTTAGTTGCATTATCTGGAATGTCCCGGGGCTGGCTTAATAATGTGTCCCCATTTGGCGAAAGTTTGAAAAAGCAAAGTTATAAATCAATGTAAAAGTGATGCAAGCCGCTTCCACCTACAACTAAAGCCCGGGTAATAACGCTCAGTCTGGGGGTGAATCGATTCCCCCGCATTGTTCCCAGGGCGATCTGACAGTAAATATGTAGCCGCTGTTTTAACACGACGGGATAAGTCTGACCTTGCCTCGGCTCAAAGCGAAGCAAAGAGGAGGGATATGGATTGATCGGCCTCGTTTAGCTCGATCCGATCTGTCTCCTGACCCGAGATGAACCGCCACACGTCGCGCAAACACTCGCCGATTGATGACACTTTGGCTTCGCGCCGCCGTCTGTGCCTTTTCCAGACACAGCTGTGAAGTCGCTAACGTGCTAATGATGAGGAGTCTGCCGCCTTTGACGGGTCTGAATGAAGAGACGGATAACGACCCCGGGCTGCGGTGGGGGAGATACCGAGTTATGAGAGATGGGAATGTGACACTTCACGGAGACACAACACTTGTATAGGCTCAGAATGTTGGATAGCGACATGATGCTAACGACGGCTTCCTGTCTGTGAAATCATGCAGCTATTGGATTATTACATGTTAAAAACTTTACTAATTTACTGCATTTACAGACCAACAGAAGGTTTGGTCATCATTGTAGTGTGATATAGACTGGTGCTGTGTGATTGAAAAAAGCATAATACCCCCTCTTTAAAGCAGAACTATGTAACTCTTGCCCCTAGAGGCCATAAGCGCCACTGCAGGTGTCGTGACATATTGCAATTTTTTAACGAAAAGATACAGAAACATGGAGAGGAGCAAAGTGGTTCAACAGCCCATAAATACATACATATATCGGGCTAATGCTAACGGTTAGCTAGCGGTAGCTACAACTGCCGTTTTTTCACTTCTGCTGAACAATCTGCTGTGAGAAAATATCCATATGGACCCGATTTACACTTGACTTTATTTATGTGATAAATAAGTTCCACCAGAAAATGGTTAAAAAGAGTGAAAAATTGCAGCCACGCCCCCTTATGACGAGATGCCGTCCCTAACCATCCCTAACGCTAACCTACCCATCCATGCTAACTTTAATCCATGTATCGATGTCTACTGCCGGGGTATGATCGCCAAAAATATGTAGATAAATCTTTTCTATTTTCTAAACTGTATCCAGGTTAAAATGAATTATGCCAAAATTAAAGGAACAGGCCACCGTATTTCCACGACAACTTGATGCGTACCTGTCTGGTCTTTGTGTCCGTGGAAGAGCTCGGTCGCTTCTAACTTCACCCCCGTTTGGAGCCATAGGAATACAATGGGAGAGGCTAAATGCTAACAACATCCAACAACAGGTACACATCAACTTGTCTAAGCTCAGGTAAGAACATATCACAGTGTGGAAAAACGGTGGCCTGTTCCTTTAAGGCAGTGGTTCCCAAAGTGGGGTCCGGGGCCCTCTGAGGCACTACGGGGGGCCCCCAAAGCTTGTCTGCAAAACAAGTACAATGAAAAGAGTTCATTTTGATGGACAAATACACCAGTTTGAACCAGTATTAAGCCTACTGTCCAGTGTTAATTTCGTCGACTAAAATATTTTATCTTAATTTTAGTCAGTGTTATTTTTGACGACTAAAATTGGACTAAAACTAAATTAAAAGTTTTTCATGAGACCAAAACTATGAATAAAATGTCCAGATATTTTAGTCGACTAAAATGAGACTAAATAAAAATGAAAAGGAGAGACTAAAATCATCCAAACTTCTATTGACCGTCTGAAAGAGCCTCAGATCATGTAAATTCTCTGCCAAAGGATCAGCTGAGCTTTGTTCATGTGGAGCAGCTCCATGAAGCAGAGGAACAAGATTAAATATGATTATAATGAATATTATCAATGCAAAGTCCACTAAATTCGTCTTAAATTTAGTCGACTAAATTTACTTGCAATTTTTTTTGACTAAAACTAGACTAAAATCAAATTACATTTTCATCAAAAGACTAAGACTAAAACTAAATTAAAATATGTTATCAAAATTAACACCGTTAGTGTCATTACTAGATGTTACTTTTTAGCTGTAAAATTATTTAAAATTCCTTTGATTGGAGTAAACTATTATGATTTGTGGGGCCCCGAGAGATTTTGTGATCAATAAGGGGTCCGCGATGTCCCGGACTTTGGAAGTGGCTGCTTTAAGGCATTCAAAGTCATTAAAAAGCATTTACATTGGATTCAAACTGGCATTAAATCAACATTTCCTTAACCTCTGACCCCCGGCCTGGACCGAGTGCAAATCTAAAAGCAAAATCGTGCTGGAAAAGCAACAAAAAAGTAACGAGAACACAACAAAATTGCGAGATTTTCAAAGAGAGCGAGTTGAATCAGCTGATGTGACACTGTTGACCTCTTTTGCATCTTGTTTATTTACTCGTGTGGAAAAGGGGGGAAGCTAAAAAGGCTTTGTGGTTTGAAGTGTCTGGGGTAAATCTGGACGAATGCCCTGAGCAAACTTCAGGGGCAGAACACGTCGAAACCAAGAGTCGGACGCATTAATCTGGTTTATAATGATTTGTTTGTGTTTATTGGAGTCTCGTCCTGTTTACTCCCGGGTCTCGCGGTCCTGGTTTTGTTTATTTTAGATAAACTTCCAATCAATCGATCCCCCTGGATTCCGCTGTTTTATTTCTCTGTGTTTTGTGCCAGCTGCTCACCTCGCTCCTCATCCGTCTCTCAGCGGTAACTCTAAAAATAGCCGAGGTTGTAGGCTAATAAATCTGATTCCATACATGCTTCCCTTAAATGGTCACTGAAGAAAACTCACCTTCTTCTTCTCCTGTCCAGCCGGTTTCTTTCCATTTATTATATCTCTTTGTGTATTGGCAGAACTGGTTCAGGAAGTAAAAAATGAAGATGCAATTTAGGGAAAAGTAGAAAGATATTGGTTTAGTTGGACGTATAGTTTAGTGGTAGTGGGTTTTGTATTTGTAGTATAGACCAGGGGTTCTCAACCTGGGGGTCGCGAGACAGATTTGGGGGGGTCGCCAGAGCATATAGATAAAAATACATATTGTTATTATGGTGTTGTAGCATACATGCTGTTTTACCAGGGTGCTATTATTTGTTCTAAATTTGATTAATTTGATTTTAGCCATTGTTTTATCTTTGTTTTTTAAAGCAAAATGGACTTTTTCAAGCTTTCCATCATGTTATTATGTCATTCCCTCATTAAAAACATGCCTGAAGTGTTGCCTTGGCACATTCACGTGTTTTTGAGTAATCTGTAAAAACTCTGATGGCGGCCATTTTAGGGATAGGTTTGCCTGAGTCCTCCTAGGAACGCCCCCACCTCCTGGAGACGCCTCCGAGCTTTCGTCACCAGCCGAGTAACCAACCACTGCTCCTCAGCAGAACCCCCTCCCCACTGATGCCACAGACAGCGTGTGGAGGGGGCGTGTCTAAAGGCTCAGAGGTTCTTAAAGAGACAGAGGCCTATTTCAAGACATTCACTACAGCCATTTTGAGAGAGACATTTTATACAAGGCAGTTATTCTAATTTACTGCATTTACAGACCAACAGAAGGTTTGGTCATCATTGTAGTGTGATATAGACTGGTGCTATGGGACTGAAAAAAGCAAAATACCCCCTCTTTAAGAATTATATAGGTTAATGTCCCTGTTTTTCCCATGGTCTGACCCGGGCGGGGGTCACGATCCTAATGAACTGTTATACTGGGGGTCACGGCTCCAAAAGGTTGAGAACCACTGGTATAGACGGATGACTGAATGGCTTAATATAGAGGGTGCAGTTACACACATGACCTGAGGTGGCAGTAGTGAGTATAAAATGGATAACTTGCATCTAGCCCCTTTAACCCCCCTTAACTCCCACCTGAACCGAGCAGATTTTCTCCAGCTTTACCCCAATCCAAAAGCTTCTGGAAAAAAGGTGTGAAAATAGCAACAAAACTGAGACGAAAACAAGGATGAAAATGTGAAAAAAGTGACAAAAAATTTACAAAAAATGACAAAAATTTGACAAAAAAGTGAAAAAAATTTGGCGAAAAATGGACAAAAAACTGACCAAAAAATATCGAAAAATTTGACGAAAAAGTGACAAAAAAGTCACGAAAATTTGACAAAAATGAGATGACTGCCCAACAAAAAAAGTGATGAAAAAAAATCTGATAATGTGATGAAAAAGATCAATTTAGTTTTGTAGGTCTTAGCTTTCAAATGAGGTGTTACACTGGCCTACAGGATTTGGGTGAAGCTGAACTGGAGAAAATGCTCTCGGTTCAGGCGGGAGTTAAGAGGTTAACAGCTTAGCATTAGCCGTCAAACATCGCAAATAATGAACGATCCAGATGTTTTCAGCTGTTGTCAACCATCGACTGCATTTAGGTGATGCCAAAGCCTGGTTAGAAATCATTAATGAATGTACAGAGCTTTGAGTTTTTACTACAGATATAAATTAGCGTCTAAAAGTGTCCTCTGAGCTAAAATTCAGTGAAGTTTCTGCTTTTTTGGAGTCGGATTCACATCTAACAGCATTGTCATCTTGGAATATCCCCGTGCCATCAGGGAAGAAGAAAACCCTTTGATTGAACCCTTTGATTCCTCCTCCGCTGTGTTCAGCCTCACACTTGGCTCTCCCGGGTCCCTAAACGGTTCACCCTTGTCCCCGCCGGGCCGCCGTACACGCGCCTTCCCCTAAGTGCTGTTTTACGGCTCCGTAAATCCCCAAAGTCAACAAGGCCAGCGCTTGTTTGGAAAGCAGTAGCCCCGAGTTCCAAGCGTCAAAGGTCAATATTTCTTTTTGCGAACAGAGAGCGCCGTGTCCCGAGTCCAGACCGGGTTTGTGCCGGGGTTTTTTCGGGAGGACTGGTTTGGGACGGACACCAGGGATCACCAAGCTCTCCCTCCACCTTAACCCAGCACATTTACTCCAGATCATTTGAAAGCTAAGACCTACTCATCTAAATGGATCCATCGCTTTTGTGTTGGGGTTCATCACATTTTTGTCACTTATTTGTTTTCATCCTTGTTTTCGTCGCTATTTTGATGCTTTTTTCAAGAGGATTTTAGATTTGAGTAAAGCTAAACTGGAGAAAATGTGTAAGTTCTTGAAAAAAGCTTCAAAATAGCAATGAAAACAAGATGAAAACAAAAAAGCCACAAAAGCCAGCAAAAGACCAATAAATAAGCTCCACAAAGTTATGTCATGTGACTTACACAATAATGCCACAAAACTGCAACTGTAAAGCCACAAAATTAAAGCAACAAAATGAATAAAAAAGCAATGAAAATGTGACAAACATGCACAAAAGAGCAGACAAAAAAGTGACAAAAATGTGGGGGAAAAAGTCACAAAAAAAACACAAAAATGCAACAAAAACATGAACAAAAAAGCCAGAAAAAGTGACCAAAAAAAGCACAAAAAAGTGACAAAAAAAAACACAAAAATGCGACAAAACATGAACAAAAAAGCCACAAAAAAGTGACCAAAAAACGCACAAAAAAGTGACAAAAATGTGACAAAAAAAAACACAAAAATGCGACAAAACATGACAAGAAAGCCACAAAAAAGGGACAAAAATGCTAAAAAATGCGACAAAAACTTGAACAAAAAAGCCAGAAAAAAGTGACCAAAAAAGCACAAAAAAGTGACAAAAATGCGGGGGGAAAAAAGACACAAAAAAAACACAAAAATGCGACAAAAACATGACCAAAAAAGTGACAAAAAAGCACAAAAAAGTGACAAAATGTGATGAAAACTTGACAAGAAAGCCACAAAAAAGGGACACAAAAAGTGACAAAAATGCGACGAAAACATGACAAAAAATCCTCAAAAAAGTGACAGAAAAACAAAAAAAGTCACAACAACACTTCAATCTCGCGACAACAAAGATCCGTTTAGATCAGGTTTAGATCAGGTCTTAGCTTTCAAATGAGGCGTTACACAACATTGCCCCAAAAACGCATTGTCTGTGTTTATTTCCTGTTTATTATTATTCCCTGCACTGTGCAAACCCAGGGTGCTGCAGTGCCCTCAGCACCCTGGGTTCCCACGGCCTTGGTTACACCGGCCCAGACTCCTGAACTGGAGAAACACTAGGTTAAGGCGGGGGGTAAGAGGTTAAATCTTTATAATGGTGTTTATTATGTACAACCACCATAATAATGAACCTGTCTTATGTTGACTTAGTCCTGCTTTAGTCCGAGTTTAGCTCCATGGTTTACTTTTCGCCTCTTACCCCCAGTGGCCTCGCTCGTTCCTCACCCACATGTGAATAAACACTATTAAAAATATCGTCTTTTTGACCTGGTGGGCCTTTTTCCAAGAAGGAAAACACGGATTTCTCCCGACTTCCCCCTCGGTAAACAGACTGTGAGGAGGCGAACATTGGCGGTGCTGTTCACGGCGCCCCGGCCCGTCCATCACGGCCTGAACCATGCGGCAATAAATGGGTTTTTTTAGTGCCCAAACATAGATCTTTCTTCACCTTTCCACCCCGCGAGGACCTCTGGGGAGACTGTGGAGGCCTGCGGTGAAGAGGATACAAGATAATCATTTCACGCCACTTATTTTGGTTCTGAATATGGAAAATGGGGTCAGCGTTTTCCCATTTTTTCCCACAATTTTTATTTATTTTTTCCCCTTGTTTCCTTTTTTTTGCCCCATTTTTACACATTTTTTTACTTATTCATGCCACAATTTTTTCTTGCTTTCCCTTTTTTTCCCCCTCATTTTTGCTCATTTTTATTACTAATATTTTCTCCAATTTTTTCCAATTTATTCCCATTTTTCCCCCCAATTTTTTCCAATTTATTCCCATTTTTCCCCCAATTTTTATTTATTTTTCCCTATTTTTTCATTTTTTTGCTCCATTTCTCCCCATTTTAACACATTTTTTTTCTTATTTATGCCCCAATTTTTTCTTGCTTTCCTATTTTTTTCCCCTAATTTTTGCTCATTTTTAAATTACTAACATTTTCTCTATTTTTCCCATTTTTTTTCAAATTTATTCCACATTTTTTCTAAATTTTTTCCAAATTTTTATTTATTTTCCCCCAATTTTTTCAATTTTTTTTGGCCCAATTTCTCCCCATTTTTACAATTTTTTTTCTTATTTATGCCCCAATTTTTTTCCCTCATTTTTGCTCCTTTTTTATTTCTCTATTTTTCCCAATTTGTTCCCAATTATTTCCCTATTGTTTTCTGGTTCTAGGAAAAAATATCGTTCAGGTATCGGTATCGAACACCAAGTATCACAAAAGTACCGGTATCTCATTTTTTTAAACGTATACCCAGCCCTACTTCTGCAATGTGGCTTTAAAAAAGTCTCCAGCAAACTGCACTAATTTAAAAACAATGAAATCATTCCAAATCAAAGTATTTCCTCACGTTAAACTCTTCCTACACCAGCTTTTGTCCGAGCCCGAGTGTCCCAGTACGATCTGCTGTCACTGCTCTCTCTCACGCAGAGCCCGGGACATTCCTCAATAATGATGTCCCGACAGGAGCTGAGCTTTCCCCACACGAGAGGAGCACCCGGCAGGAGCAACAAAGCGGGACACAAGTGAGGCACGGATGCTAGTATAACGAAAACAAAAGAATGACTAGGAAACTGCGATTGTACTGATGCGATATTGTACTGAGGGTCTTTTTTCTATGTTCTTCCTCCCTGTGGGCTAAAGCAGGCAAAATGATCTTCCAGTGGGGTTAAAGCAGAACTAAGTAACTTTCCGTAGTCCCTCTGGGGGTAATACAAGTGTTAAAGGGATGATTGGAGGGTCTTTATCCCCCCCTGGTGTCTCTGACCAGAAAACCACACTTGCAACTTTCCAGCACCGACCCTGAGTCACCAATACACACTAATGGAATCACAAAGAAGAAGCTAACAGGCTAACGGGCAAAGCTAACAGCGGGCTAACGTCACTTAAACAGTATTTACAGCCAAGTTTGAGTGAAAAAAATGAACAATATCCCTCTGTCCCTTTGTCTTTTCTGTCAGCGTAGTATTTACCCTCACGGACAATTAAAGGGGAGTAAAAAGCCGTAACTTGCTACGACACCTGCAGTTGCGCTTATGGCCTCTAGGGGCATGAGTTACTTAGCACTGCTTTAAAGTGATGATGAGGAGAGCAGGAACAGAATCGATCAAGCTCCTCCCCCTCCCTCCTGATTGGACCTGACAGGCTGGTTCAGAGGAAAAGCTCGTCTCATTGGTCAATGTGGGAGGATACTAGACTGTGATTAGCTGCCGAAATCTGGGAAGGAGGGACTTAATAAAAAAATATTTAGGTGTATTTGTACTTACTTCATTTTTGATTGATTTTTCACGTTTAAAAAAAATTGTAAAACATTTAGACTTCCAGACTATCACTTTAAGATCCAACAAATGAAAAACAAATACAGTATAAAGTGAATATCCTCGTATTTCCAAAGGATGTACCAGAAAAATACATATAATATGAAGAATTAAGTCCATGAAACACAAACTATATCTATGTCCTGTGTCACATTACTCAAGTAAGAGTACAGATACTACAATACCAGTAAATGTTACTGAGCATACTCGCCTCTGCATAGTAAAAAATCCTACTTTGTGAATGTGATTCTGATTGTGGAGACTCTTTATTCATGTTAAAGTCTAAGCAAAAATATCACAATCCGGAATCAGGAACCAGGAATAAAAAAACAAAACTGGTCTAGAACATGACTCAAATGGGTTAAACTAGGATTAAAATGTTGAAAAAGAACTCTACAATAGACAAGAGCAGCCAAATACAAGTAAAAGTGTTGATACTTGAATTATCACACGATTTCTGAACACAAACCTCTTTCAAAACGTAAGTGCAAAAGTATTATTGTCGTGTGTCTTTGATGCGTGTGTTAATTTGCATAAAGCCACATGCTCCACTGTGCACCTTACTTCTTCTCCGTGCACCAACTTCGCATGTTTGTTATCCTGCGTGCAAATACTCATAAAAAACGACTTAAAATTGATTTCTGCGCGTCGTTGTAATGTCGTATACGTGAATAACAAGTGCAAACCAGAACCAAAAGCGATTAAAGAAAAAAAAAAAACTTCATATGCGCATAATATGACGCACAAAACTAAATTTCTCCTTCAAAAACTTACCTTCTACTTTGGTGACATCGTCGGGCTCAAGTAGATCCAGTTTGGGGGGAGTTTTCGGGTCGTTTTTCCCCGAGGATGAAGGCGAGGCGAGGCGGACTGACTACTGCGGGTCGAAACCAAGTCTGGACCGAGGCTGGGACTCTTTGGGGGCTGTGCAGTGAGGCATAGCGGCCGATAGGGGGTGCGAAAGAGCAGCGTGACAGACACCGGATTTTGTTGTTATTACTACTAGTTGTTGTTTTTGTTGCTTTTGATGACTACGAATGACTTGATTGGGAATAGGCACAATATTAAATAAAGCATTTCGAACATAAATGCTAAATAAAAGCAAATTAATCTATAAATAAATCTATTAAATGCATCTTTATGTGTTAAAATGGGGAACGCCGAACATTAATGACTTTGGATCTGGCGCCCTCTGGTGTTGAACAAGAGCAAGACTGAAATAAATGATTGGAAGAAAAAGTCCTGTTAACCCCTTAACTCCCACCTGAACCGAGCACATTTTCTCCAGTTTGGCTTTACCCCAGTCCAAAAGCTTCTGTGAAAATAGCAACAAAACTGAGAAGAAAACAATGATGGAAATGTGACAAAAAAGTGAGAAAACATTGACAAAAAAGCGACGAAAAATTTATGAAAAAGTGGCAAAAATGTCACAAGAAATTGACACAAATTTGACCAAAAAAATGACAAAAAATGTATTTTAAAAATGACAAAAATGTGACAAAAATGTGATAAAAATGACAAAACATGACAAAAATGTGACAGTAATTTGACCAAAAAAAGGACCAAAAAATGTGACAATAATTTGACCAAAAAAATGACCAAAAAATGACAAAAATGTGATAAAAATGACAAAAAAATGACAAAAAAAATGACAAAAATGTGACAAAAATGACAAAAAAAAAATGACAAAAATTTGACAAAAAAAATTGACAAAAAGGACAAAAAATTACAAAAATGAGTTGAATACCCAACAAAAAAATGATGAAAAAAAAAATCTGACGTGAGTAAAAAGATCCTCTCGGTTCAGGCGGGAGTTAAGAGGTTAACAGACTAACAGTTTGCAGCTCAGTAATATCTTATTTTCTTATACTGAACATAAACTACAAATAAAAGTTAAAGTATGTCTGCGCTAAAGCTTATTTTTCTTAAACTTTCACTTTATAAATGGGACTATGGGGATTAAATTATGGGGTTAATAGACACATTTACTACTGATACAATACTGAGACTTCAAAGTATTGTAGTGAGGAGCTGCTAATCATTTGTATGTGCTGGCATTTAGATCATGTCATAAATAATGTAAGGCCAATATATGGTATGATTAAAGAAAGGAGTCATCAGACGTTCTACTAAAGAGGATTTATTTGTTTATTAACCTCTTAACCGAGCGCATTTCCTCCAGTTCAGGCTTTACCCAAATCTTAAAGCTTCTTGACTGGAGAGCAACAGTGTAATGCCTCATTTGAAAGCTAAGACGAAACTGATTTAAACGGATCTTTTCCCTTGTGTTGTTGCTGTGCTGTAATTTGTTTTTGCCGCTTTTTGTTGCTCTTTTGTGGCTTTTCCGTTGCATTTTTGTCGATTGTTGTTTGATCACATTTTTGTTTCTTTTTCGTCACATTTTTGCCACTTTTTCATTGCTTTTTTTGTCACTTTTTGTTCTGTTTTTAGGTTTTTCTGTTGCATTTTGGTCACTTTTTTGATGCTTTTCTTCACTGTTTTGTCTCTTTTTGTCACTTTTCTGTCACTTTTGTATCACTTTTTGTCTCTTTCATTTTGTGTCCCTTTTTCATCAGATTTTCTTCTCTTTTTTATCACTTTTTTCTCTGTTTCTTCACTTTTTCATCACATTTTTTTTTTGGTCATATTTTTGCCACTTTTTCATAGCTTTTTTTCTTCACTGTTTTGTCTCTTTTTGTCACTTTTCTGTCACCTTTGTATCACTTTTTTGTCTTTTTCATCACTTTTTTGTCTCTTTTTCGTTTTTTGTCCCTCTTTCATCACATTTTTTTCACCCTTTTGTCTCTTTTTTATCACTTTTTTGTCCCTTTTTCATTTTTTGTCCCTCTTTCATCACATTTTCTTCACCTTTTGGTCTCTTTTTTATCACTTTTTTGTCGCTCTTTTTCTTCACTTTTGTTTTATCACTTTTACGTCTCTGTTTCTTCACTTTTTCCATCACATTTGTCTCTTTTTTGTTGCGTTTTCCTCCTTATTCTCCTAATTTGTCGCTATTTTGATGCTTATTTCCAGAAGCGTTCAGATTTGGATGACGTCGACCTGGAGAAAACGTGCTCGGTTTTGACGTAGGTCAAGAAACTAAACTCACACTAAACCGATGACCAGGTTTTATCACCACTACGACGCATTTCATCATCGTATTGTTGTTGTGAACCAGCGGCGCAGATCCGCGCATAGTAATTTCCCGCGTTTTCCCTTTTCACCTCGCGCCAATCACTGCCCCGCACTCACTTTCTGCGCCTTTCTCCTCCAATGGGAGCCGTCGCGCTTCCCTAACCCCCGTAAGCCCCGCCCACTTCCCCCCTGTACGCCAATCAGCGCCGGGTGGAGCCGATAAACTCGACCAATCAGAGCGCGGGGAAGCTTTGTGGTGACCGAAGCGAGTGGTGAGCTGCAGCCGACCGGGGTGCGCTCATTTCGCCTGTGATTTCCCCCCCCCCACCACCCGGGCTGTTCCCTCTTTGGATCTTGAGTCGCAATGGCGGAGCAGCAGCAGTTCTACCTCCTCCTGGGCAACCTGATGAGCCCGGACAACACCATCAGGAAGCAATCGGAGGTGGGTGACTCCGGTTGTTGTCGTGGCGCGTGAGCCGATCGTGTCGGTAATCGTGAAGCTGCTCGATAGCCCACGTGTATTGGTGAACAGGGCACGCGCCAACTACAAGGCATTTCGCTCCGGGAGGGTCTTCACCTCGCACGTCACTCGACTAGTTGTTCAATTATAAACTCCAAACTGTTATAATAAGAAGTACGTCACTGTTAATAAGCCCTGAGATGAGGCTTGGTGTGTATTTATATTATAATCTCTCGTATGGGGGGGAAATGGTGGCCAATCTGGTGTTGCTGCCACAACTCGTGCACAATCAATCAAGTCATAACGTAGCTAAACGTGTTATAAAGCGTTCAATCACACACCTATTGACGTATAGCCTTAATCTAAACAATAACTTTAACATTTCTGCGATTACACTGATATTTATTGTCAGAAACGGCGTAACGTTGCATCCTCTCTCAACCATGACCACCCGGACCGAATGCCTGTGATTTAAAGTCCCGTTCGCGGAGAGAAGCCGCTAACTACAGCTTCCATGTTGCGTAGTTATGCCGTTTAAGCGCTACTTTTTACATTTTCACGTCCAAATTACGACAGGGACGCAGTTTGACCACGTACAACCGCCGTGCCGAGTAATTTAGCCTCGTTTAAGCCGATAATCGACCCAGCGGAGCCGTTTGATTCACCAGCTGACTGGGCTAGGCAGGAAGTAGCACGGCGCTAAACGGCCTGGCGCTGCCTGATCTGTATCGCCCCATACACCGATCATTTTAGGACAAATTACGTCGCTTTACTTCATAATAATCAAATAAAGGATGTTCTTATCCACGGAATATGGAAGATAAACCAAAAAGTCATTCGGGGTGTACGTAAAACCAGCCTTAAACTAAAAACACGAGGGGTATCTTTGAACATTGAGGCAAACAGAGATTCTTTCCCCTCCAATCGTGATATTACTTTACTATCTCAAAAACAGACTTGTAATGACTATTCGACTTTGATTTGCTGTCGTACTTGCTATTTATAGTCATTTTAAAGTGATCAGATTGGCACTTTATTGACGTTTGTCCCAGCAGTGTTGCCGTTACCAATATGGCAGACCGCTAACCTGTTACAAATCAGGCAGCGATGCTAGTTTGGAGTTGTATGGTCAGTTTCAGGGCGAGTTTAGCGCCCAGACTTGTTGACAGTTTTGGTTCATGGTTTCTCTTCTTTGTGGTCAGTTGTGTGAGGGGAACATCTGTGTTTTTTGTGTCGAGGAAGGTTTATCCAGGTGCTAGTACTAGTTATGTAATGGTATAGAGTTAGGGAATGTACACAGTTACCATGGAGATCCGCCATCTTTGCAGCTGTTGGCATACATTTCCATAGACTAACATTAGCTAAAAAACAGTATAAAAAGTGGAGAACAAACCAGTGGAACGACTCGGTTAACTGCTGAGATACTGCTGGTAAATACATGTAACACACTGTGGTCTCCAAGTGTTTTAATGTGAACAATAACTCCAGTATTGCAACTTTTAAAATCTCCATTAGTTTACAATGGCTGCCCATAATCCCATGATGCTTAGCGATATGACATCACATTCCCGAACTCTATTTAATTTGGAACGAATTGGGCTAGGGCTAGCATTAATGCATTATTTTTGCTATACGGTTAGCATGCTACCATATTAGTAGTACTTTGGCTGTTAGAAGTATTGCTTATACTTTGACTTGAGATTATTAACCTCTTAACCCCTGACTTAACTGAGTAGATCTTCTCCGGTTCATCTTTACCCAAATCTAAATGTTTACAGTCTATACACGTGCAAGTGGTGACGTCACAGCTCTACTTCCGGGTTCACAGATGTGCGAGAAACTACAAAAAACTCCACAATCAACAGAGTTACTGAACAGACTAATTTATCGAGAAATTTGCCAGAAATGCTGAACCTACTGCTATAAAAGTAGTATTTGCCAAAATCGGTACATCCGGGTTAGCGGAGACAAATGCTAACGGCGCAGCAGCTACGCTAACCCCGGAAGTAGTGACTTAAAGTAAATATTACATTTATAGCTTTAGCATTTTTGGCTCATGAGTCTGAGAAATAAGTAGGTTCAGTCACTCTCCGTTGAGTTTAGCAAATGTATAGGAGATCCGCCATCTTTGCAGCGTTTGGCATACATTTCCATAGACTAACATTAGTTAAAAACAGTATAAAAAATGGAGAAAAAAGCTGTGGAACAACTCCGTTAGCTGCTGAGTTACTGCTGGTAAATACAATAACTCCAATATTTTAACTTTTAAAATCATAGTTTACAATTGCTGCTAATCCCATAATGCTTAGCGATATGACATCACATTCCCGAACTCTATAGGCCAATAAAACACCTGATTTGAAAGCCAAGACCTACAAAACTCCTCTAGAAGGATCTTTTTTCTTGAGTTGTTGCCGTGTCATCGCAAATCTTTTTCGACGTTTCTTTTCATTGCTCTTTTGTGGCGTTTTTGTCACTTTTTTTTTATCTTTTGAGGCGTGTTTGTTGTTTTGCTTGTAGATTTGGGTAAAGCCGAACTGGAGAAAATGTCCAGGTTAATGTAAAGTAGGGGTAAAGTAGGCCTGTCACGATAACACAATTTGAAAGTCGCTATATTGAGGCAAGACACTATTGCGATGAAAGTTAAAAGTACTTTCTCTTACAAAACACAACTAACTTTGGGTAGAAATAAAGTATAACATTAGGAAAAAAGTGGGAATAAAGGCTAATAAATGAACAGATGATAAATATGGAGCCCAAAAATGTATTTTCATTGTCATTTATCGTACAATAAGACGGTATAGTATTTATCATGACTACTTATTATTCTTATGGGGGCATCTAAGTCTCTCACAACTGTTCTTCCATGCAGATGAATGAAAACACCTCTTCTTCTAACTAATGGATGTTCCCGACTATCTATACAGTGTCTAGTCTGAAGCTCCAACATAATGCTTTACATCCTACTAATGACATCATAGTCCGAGCTTCCCCCTCTCCCACTCCAGTCAGCGCTTCTCTTGACAAAACGTCGCTGTCTGCAGCTCTGGTGACTCTAAGCTCAATGGAATCCACTTCATTCAGCTGAGCCTCCAGGGTTTATTCACCGGGTTAGGTGTGGGTTATACAGGGATGATTCACCTCCACAAATGCCACATTAATCCCACGTGTTATTGTTTTATAAGACGCTGATTTGTGAATGACTGTTTGCGAGCTCTATCAGACTTTGAGTAAACCTCCTTGGCAACGATTTTCAGGACGCTTTCGGCTGATTTCTTTCAAAAAAAATATTACTTTTTACTTGTAGTTACTTTGTTTTGTTACTTCTCCAAACCATGACAACCAAAGCAAAGTGAGGTCGACATGTGACTCATTCGTAGGAGATACTGGATTTATTATGACAGTTAAAGCACCCATCTTTCTATGTTTTCATTCATGCACAAGTTAAAGCATCGTGTTATAGAAGGGGGCGTGGCTTCGCTATGGGGGAAAGTAGAATCTTTTGGGAAACATAAATTTCCACTCTTTTTAGCCATTTTCTGGTGGAATATGAACTTATTTATCACACATAAATAAAGTCAAGTCTAAATCGGGCCCATATGGATATTTTCTCACAGCAGATTGTTCAGTAGAAGTGAAAAACGGCAGTTGTAGCTAGACGTTAGCATTAGCACGATGCCAACATGAAGCATCGTGTTAGCATTCTCTGTTATTTATAACCTGGCTAACATCATGCTGCTGTGTGCGCTCGAATCATTTGGAACTGCACAACAGCCTGGGGACCATGGCTGAAATTTTCACGTGGATTTAGGAACCAATCACAGAACGAGGAGGGACGGCAAGATGATGACGAGCTATTCGATATACGGAAGCTTGTAGTTTATTTACGGATTTTAAAAAAAAGTTTATTTACGGATCCAACGTGACAGCAGCAGACGCGGCGCTATTTTTCGATCAAGCTTTAGACCTTGTTCTAAATAATTTAGCTCGAAAGTTTACAGCGGGTACGTCATACGTCATCTCATACGATGATACGATTGGCTGTGGCTACTGCAGACGCATGATAGACATTCGTATCGCCCAATAAACGACTATGGACGATCGTAAACCACACCTCTCCTACGAGAAAATGAATTGGTGTCCCCAGACTAAATATCACTTGTGATTTTAGTCTGGGGTTAGCCAGACTACGTTATTTATGCATCTATGGCTAAAAAGAATTTTCCACTCTTTTTAGCCATTTCCTGGTGTAATATAAACTTATTTATCACATAAATAAAGTCGAGTGTAAATCCGGCCCATATGGATATTTTCTATCCATTTTCTAGATTGTTCAGTAGAAGCGAAAAACGGCAGTTGTAGCTAGCCGTTAGCATTAGCTCGATGCCAACATGAAGCGTCATGCTAGCATTCTCCATTATTTATGTATTTATGGGCTGTTGAACCACTTTGCTCCTCTCCATGTCTTTGTATCTTTATTCAGTAGAAACTATATTCATAATTCAGCATTTGTTACGGTAATTTTTGAATAATTAGAGAAAGTTTAGATTTTTCTCAATTGTTTTCCCCCATAACTGTTTCAAACATGACCATATATGGGCGATTCCAGAGACGCCGTCTGAACCATTGCTGTGATTTTTTAGATTTTAATTGGCTCTCAGTTATTCTCTTGCTCTTGAGAATAACTGGAGCAAAAAGTCCAGGGAGTTTTGCAATTCTTCTCCAAAAAGTCAACACATTTTCACAACTAATTCCAAACTGGATGGAGCTAATTCATAAGAAAACTTTACCTTTTTATATTGTTTTATGCAAACCTGGCCTGAGAGGCTGTGGTTAAAGCAGAAGCGTCCGCCCTCTCCCCCTCTTGTCCGTGTGGTCTCCTTTGTTATGCTGATAAACTCCTGCTGCTGCTTTAAACGCATTTCAAAAGCGTTGGAAGCTTTTTCCTGCTCGCCTCCTCTTGGAGACAAACCGAAAGTGTCCGGGCCGTTTCACTCCCAGAGGACGAGACTTTGAAGTGAATTCCAGATTTACAGAGAAGTAGAACAAATAAAGTCCATGCATTTATCGTTTCCAAAAGAAGAGAAAGTGAAGTGTTAATTTTCTAAACGTTTCTGGACCTGTAATAAAGGCATATGAGTGTGTGTGTGGACTGTTTATTGAACTCTTTCCATGAGCGCCGTCTGTTTCCTGGACAGCAGCAGCTCCCTGTTCCAATTGATTTTAGGTATTTCAATTGCTTGGATACAGAAAACAATGTTCAATAGAAAATAATACACATTGATCTGTGAGAACTGGATGGAATAGACTGAGTTTTGAATTCTAAAAACAAATGTCGATTGGTTTCCCTCTCATACTTGGTTTTCCATTATGTGTAAGCTGTTTTTGAGGAATCCTTATCAGGAGTTTGTGTGAATGATTTTTATTGCTATGATAAAGTTAGAGCTGGACAATTACTCAGGATAAGATACGAGTATTGATCTCAAACTGGAGATAGAACATTCACAGGCTGCGATCAAAGAACAAGGTTAATGTGCGGACAATGAAACCCTCACCTGAACTGAGAACTTGGGACACAAAGCGATGGCAAAAAAACAAGAAAATGACGATAACGTGGAAACAACGCAAGGAAAAAAGAACCATTTTGTAGGTCTGAGCTTTCAAATGAGGCCCTACACAGCCGGCCTGTAGGGCAGGGGTAGGTGAACCCCACAATGGTTGCCCGATGTAGAGCTTTCAACAAATGCCTTTGCACGTCATTATGACTTAAGTGACTGTTCTGCAAAGAAATGTGAAGGATTTGACTTGATGTTTCACATTTTTGAGTGCTTGAACCTCTTCCCCCCCACGCCTTCACCAAGCACATTTTCTTCAGTTCAGCTTTACTCAAATCAGAAAGCCTCTGGAGCTTACAGCCTATAGGCCAGAGGAACCTTTTTTGTGGCGTTGCTGCCGTTTTTTTCCACATTGTTGTGTTTTTGTTGTGTTTTCATCCTCGTTTCGTTGCTATATTGACACTTTTTTTCAAGAACAGGCCTTTGATTTGATTTGAGTAGTTAAAGTTTTTTCTCAAAGTCATCTTGTGGGCCAGAGCTGCTATGCTAGAGGGCCGGATTTGGCCCCTGGGCCTGACGTTGCCTACCCCTGTTATGGGGCGTCAGCTGCGGTCACTTTTAAAGTTTTTTTTTTTTGTCAATGTAGTTGTAGTGTATACTGAAAGAAAAAACTTAAACTTGGATAGAAAACAAACACAGGATAGTTCTTATGATATAAATGACAGAGGAAAAAATACA
Organism: Gobius niger; assembly: GCF_951799975.1. NCBI lineage: Eukaryota > Metazoa > Chordata > Actinopteri > Gobiiformes > Gobiidae > Gobius > Gobius niger. Next base: position 4,431,133 of record NC_136874.1, read on the forward strand.
ACCTGGCTTAAACCGGACCAGTCTGGTATCGGTTCTGCTGGTATCGGAAAAATAAAAGTATCGGGGGAAGAAATGTTTTTAGATCCAAGTTTTTATGCTGTTGGTCCAGGGACAGCATTAAAGTGAAGAAGTGACATGGGTGTTTCAGCTCAAATAATATATTTTATTTTTACACATTTTATTCTTTTGTTTATTTTTTCCAATTTATGCCAACTGGTTCCTTTTTTTTCTTATTTTTTTTTACCCAATTTTAATATTTTTTTTACCCAATTTTTCCCTTTAATTATTTCTCATTTTTCACACATTGACACTGGAGATGAACCCGATCTTCCACACAGTATTCAGTTTTCTGTTTATTGGTGACATATATTGGATAAAGTATCTGTATCGTTAAAGTACTGGTATTAAAAGTACCCAGCCCTCGTACTTGATTTTGTCAGAGTGGAAGTGTCCCTCCGGCCTCCGTGTCGTGTTACGTACAGCTGTGGCATCGCTGACATGTTTAAAATGTCTGCTCCACATTCCTGGCTGCGTCTGAAGCTCCTGAGATTGTTCCTCTAAGGGAAGGCGGGCGAGGCTTTTCCAAAACGTGACCTAATCTGTCCTCCCTTTTCTTCCACAGGAGACGTACGACACCATCCCCGGGGCCAACAAGATCACGTTCCTGCTGCAGGCCATTAGAGATGTGTCGGCTGCAGAGGAGGTGAGTCTTCTCCACCCAGACATGGCCTTCAGCTTCATGAGGTGATGTAAGGAGGAGAAGGAAGGTCATGTCGGGGAACTGTGTTGATTTCAGTTTCAATATTACTCAAGTACAAGTAAGACAGTCCTACACTTTCTTCTTCTTCTGTCAGAATTCGCAGTACGTCTCTCACTTTTAGCCAGAGCTCATTAGCCAGTCATGGTTTCCCAGACTTCCCCGCAGCTGTTTACGATTCTGGAGTTCTTTTGATATTTTTAGCTTTCTCTGAACTGGAGCAGGGACCCGCCGCTCGCATCACGGCTTTTTATAGACGGCCAGGTGAAAACGCGCCGTGAAATTTAGGGCTCAAACAAGTGCAGGGTTTTGACCACACCATACTGGTACTTTAGCGATACTTGGTTTTCGATACCGATACCTGAACGATACATTTTCCCATACCTTTTATGAACCAGAAAACATAATAATAATGTTAATTCATTCCTTCCATTTTTCTCATGCATGTGTGTCATTTGTTTGAAGTGAAAAAACCAAGAAAGTTCCTTTAGATACTAAAGGGCAAAAGCACTTTTTCTAGTTTTAATTTTTTTTGTTTAACCAGTTTTGTCATGTTTCCCAAAAATTGTTTTTTTACATTTTTTCCCCCATTTTTGCCCCACATTTACCCAAATTTTTTCACTTGTTTTTGTGAGTTTTATCCATGTTTTTTCCACATTTTCCCCATTTTTTGCCCCAAATTTACCCACATGTTTCAACTTGTTTTTGTAAATTTTATCCATATTTTTCCAAAATGTTTCCCCAATTTTTCCAAAAAATGTCCCTCATTTCCCCCCAAATTTACCCCAATTTTTCCACTTGTTTTTGTAAATTTTTTCCATATTTTTCAAAAAAAAATCCCAATTTTTCCCCAAATTTACCCCAAATATGGATGTAAATTTCATCCATATTTTTTCCACATTTTCCCCAATTTTTGCCCCAAATTCACCCACATTTTTCCACTTGTTTTTGTTAATTTTATCCAAATTTTTCCAAAATATTTCCCCCATTTTCCCCCAAATTTTCCCCATTTTTGTACATTTTATCTTTTTTTTTTTCTTAACGGTCCCCAGCCTCGTCATTTGTTTGTCTTTTGCCCCATTTTAAACATGTTACTGCCCCTGTCCTCTCCATTTTTGGTGACTCGTGTTCCCCCTCCTGTATAACTGACCCGTGGTCTGTCCCGCAGGTTCGACAGATGGCGGCGGTGCTGCTGCGGCGCCTCCTGTCCTCGTCCTTTGAGGAGGTGTTCCCGGGCCTGACGGTGGAGATGCAGATGGCCATAAAGACGGAGCTGCTCACGGCCATCACCCACGAAACCTCCCCCAACATCCGCAAGAAGGCCTGTGACATCGCCGCCGAGCTCTCCAGGAACCTCATCGGTGAGGGGTCCACTCATCTATACTGTACCTTTAAAAGTATTTCATTTCTGTGTTTGATGAGGACGGTGAACATTAATGAACATCACAAGACTGTTTTACAGCCACAATCCCGAGGCAGAACACAGTCATCTATGTAACAGGAACAGAAATGTTAAACACTTCATGGTCACAAGACTGTTTTGCTTTAAGCCGCACTTTGAGTTTTGAGTTTTGTAAATGTGACGGTGACGGGGCGGCTGTTCCATCACGTACAGGCCACAGACGCAGCATTTGCACTGGTTTCACTGTGAAGCACTTTCTCATTTTATCTGTGAAAGCTGCGGTTTAAATAAAGTTTATTTTTTTCATCCCTCTCCTGTAGGGATGTCACTGTAACCGGTGTAGCGGTAAACCCCGGTAAAAATGTTGACGTTGAAAATGACCGTCTTGTTTTGTGTTTTTATTATTATCTCGGTGAATAACCGCGCCCGCGGTGTCGGCACGGTGAGCCTCACCAGCCACCGTCTCATCTGCTGCAGCTTCCGCACATGCGCACTTTGTTGTTTGCAACCCAAACAAAACTTTCTCGAAGCTGGAATCATGTCCGACACGACAGCGCAGGATCAGCCTCAGAGTTCAGTTTGCGGAGCGTGAAGGAAAAAGTGTCAGCAAATGCAGCAATACTTCGAAACTCTGACTCTCCTGCGTGACCGTCTCCCACAGCTCTATAGCAGTAAGCTAACGTTAGCGCTTTAGCTGAAATGCTGATGTGGGGTTGGGTTGAAGGAGAATGTAACGAGTCGCCCCATAGTGCGGCTGCAGCGCCACCGCCAGCATAAGCCATGTCCGGATACCTCCGCACGATGGCACAATGCATTACGGGGCTCCCGGTAGCAGATTCACTCTCGCCGCAGTTTTATGAATTTAATAATGATGGTATTTTCCCAAATCTGCAAAGTGAAAGCTCACTGGAATGACAACAACAGTTTTCCTGATACAGACGGTTTATCTTCGTTTCTGACGCTATAAATAGTTTATGTAACACCCTCGAAACATCAACACATCGTTATAGTTCCTTTGCTTTGATGGGAAAAGGCTTTGTCTGTATTTTTTTATGTAACAAGCACAGTTAAACTTTTTTGAAACGATTCCAGTTTGTGCAGGACGATCAATGCTTTCTCAACATATTAACACACATTAAATAAAATACCGCGATAAAACCGAAAACCGTGATCATTTTGGTCACAATAACCGTGAGGTAAAATTTTCATACCGTGACAGCCCTACTCTCCTGTCCTCTATACCCTTCTTCTCCTTTCCTCCTTTTAATTCTTCTTCTTCTATTCCTTCTCCTTTTCCTCCTTCTCCTCCACCTACTCCTTCTCCCATCTTTTTTTTCTCCTTTTCATCCTTCTCCTTCTCCTCCTTTCTTCTCCTTCTCCACCTCCCTTCTACTTTTCTTCTCCGTCTTCATCTTTTTTCTTTTTCCTACCTTTTCCTCCACCACCTCTTCCTCCTCCTCCCATCTTTTTTCTTTTTCCCCCTTTTCCTACTTCTCCTTCTCCTCCATCTACTTTTTGCCCCTTCTCTTCCTTTTCATTCTTCTTTCTCCTTCTCATCCTCCTTCTACTTCATCTTTTTGTTCTCTCCATCTTTTTTCTTTTCCTTCCCCTTTTCCTTTCTCCTTTCCTCCTTCTCCTCCTTTACTTCTCTTCCTTTCCCTCCTCCTCCTCCAGAGGCTGCTCCTCTGAAGGGATCCATATAGTTTTCCTGAAGCACAGTCTCTCTTCCTCACTAGTATTCCATTAAAACAAGTTTCCTTTTCTCTTCAGACGACGACGGCAACAACCAGTGGCCGGAGGTGCTCAAGTTTCTGTTCGATTCAGTCAATTCGGACAACGTCAGTTTGAGAGAAGCCGCTTTGCACATATTCTGGTAATTTCTTTCACATAATCCTCATCATCTTGTATGTAAATAAAGCTAACTGTTTACTGTTTTTATAGGAACTTCCCGGGAATCTTCGGCAACCAACAGCAGCATTATCTAGACGTGATCAAAAGGATGCTGGTTCAGTGCATGCAGGACCAGGCCAACCCACAGGTAAAGATCTCAGTCACTCAGATCATTTTTATACAGAGTGAGTTAATCATGGTCTTCTGTTTCAGATCCGAATGCTGGCGTCTCGAGCTGCTGCCTCGTTTGTTCTGGCCAATGAAGGAAACACTGTTCTTTTCAAACACTTTGCAGATCTGTTACCAGGGATCCTACAGGTAAGGATGTTCCGGACAAAACCACAAAGCCGGTTTTCACTTCTAAAGGGAATGTTTTTCGTCCTCAGTCCGTGAACGACTCGTGTTACCAAGGCGACGACTCCGTTCTCAAGTCGTTAGTGGAAATCGGGGACACGGCGCCCAAATATCTGCGACCGAACCTGGAGGCCACGCTCCAGCTCAGCCTGAAGGTGAGGGCGGCCATGTTTGTGCTTTAGTAGCAACATATATTCTATAAGTGATTCCCAACCAGGGGTACGGGGATCCCTGGGGGAACTCGAGGACCAAGCAGGGGGTACTTGAAACTAGTTCAGATTAAAAAAAGGGGGAAATTGAAAATAATTTTTATCGGAAAAGCTCTATTTCTCAGTCAAATGTGTTGCCTTGGGAGAATTTTTTTTTGGTTTAACCAGTTTTGTTATGTTTCCCAAAAAATGTTTTTTAATTTTTTTTCCCCCATTTTTGCCCCACATTTCCCTAAATTTACCCCAATTTTTCCACTTGTTTTTGTAAATTTTATCCATATTTTTTCCACATTTTTCCCAATTTTTGCCCCAAATTTCCCTCAATTTTTTCACTAAAAAGAAAAAGAAAAAAACTACCCATATTTTTCCACAATTTTCCTCAATTTTGCCCCAAATTCACCCCAATTTTTCACTTGTTTTTGTACATTTGTACATTTTTGCCCCAAATTTAGCAACATTTTTTCTCTAGTTTTTTGTAAATTTTATCCATATTTTTTCCAATTTTTTCCTCAATTTTGCCCCAAATTTCCCCCAATTTTTCAGGTGAGGGCAGCCAACGTTTGTGTTTTAGTTCAGTTTTTTTTTTAATCCCACTGCAAACTCGTCTCATCACTGGTAGCAACATATAATCTATAACAGTGATTCCCAACCAGGGGTTCGGGCATCCCTGGGGGTACTCGGGGGGCCTAGCAGGGGGTACTTGAAACTATTTCAGATTGAAAAAAAGGGGGAAATTGAAAATATTTTTTATAGGAAAAGCTGTATTTTTCAGTCAAATGTGTTTCCTTGGGAGAGCTTTGTCATGTTTCCCAAAAGTTGTTTTTTAATTATTATTTTTTCCATTTTTGCCCCACATTTCCCTAAATATACCCCAATTTTTCCACTTGTTTTTGTAAATTTTATCCATTTTCCCAAATTTTTGCCCCAAATTTCCCCCAATTTTTCCACTAAAAAGAAAAGAAAAAACTATCCATATTTTTTCCACAATTTTCCTAAATTTTGCCCAAATTCACCCCAATTTTTCACTTGTTTTTGTACATTTTATTTATATATTTCTTTCCAAATTTTCCCCAATTTTTTCCACATTTTTGCCCCAAATTTAGCAACATTTTTTCTCTAGTTTTTTGTAAATTTTATGCATATTTTTTCCACATTTTTCCTCAATTTTGCCCCAAATTTCCCCCAATTTTTCAGGTGAGGGCAGCCAACGTTTGTGTTTTAGTTCAGTTTTTTTTTTATCCCACTACAAACTCGTCTCATCGCTGGTGTGGATTTAGTTCAGTTTCGTAGCTGCACATGTGACGTAGCAACATATAATCTAAAACGGTGTTTCCCAACCAGGGGTACGGGGATCCCTGGGGTTACTCGAGGACCGAGCAGGGGGTACTTGAAACTATTTCAGATTGAAAAAAGGGGGAAATTGAAAATTTTTTTTTAGGAAAGCTTTATTTTTCAGTCAAATGTGTTTCCTTGGGAGAATTTTAGGTTTATTTTACTGCAACATTGTCCTTTTTCTTACAAATACCGTTCTTAAGTAATTACTTTAGAAGAGGGAAGTATTTCATGGATACGTATGACCTCAGGAGTTGTTTAAAAAGTGGATTTGCATAATTGTACAAACTACAGATGAATTAGTTCTGCCTGAATAGTTTAAAACGGTGTATTGTTTTGTGGCAGCTCTGCGCGGACACGAACCTGACGAACATGCAGAGGCAGCTGGCTCTGGAGGTGATCGTGACGCTGTCGGAGACGGCGGCGGCCATGTTGAGGAAGCACCAGGCGCTGGTGGCTCAGAGCGGTGAGAGACCAGGGCTCATGTGTGTGTGTGTGTGTGTGTGAGGCGAGTGGGTCCTGATGCCCGGGCTGTGTGTTTCAGTGCCCCAGATGTTGGCCATGATGGTGGATCTGGAGGAGGACGACGAGTGGGCGCAGGCGGACGAGCTCGAAGACGACGACTTTGACAGGTACGAAACAGACATTCAGTACTGGGTTTCTACAATAAAGTGTCATTGTGTTTTAAAAATGTCTGTTTCTAAATGTTGATGGTGTTGGATTGAATGTAACTATAACGTTGCTGTAAAGACACGCCACTTTGGGGGCGGCTTTTAAACATTTTCATAGACCGTTAGCTTGGAAACTACAAAAAAATGGGTCTCGTGCCTCATCCAGTGAACCTTTTTTTAATATATTCCAACTGAAACTGCCTGGAAACACCACCTGATGAATGTTACTGTGTTGTTTTAATCATTTTAGTCTGAAAGGCAGATCTATGGCTTGTTCAATAAAAACCTGCATGAAAAGTACAATATTTTATACGATATAGGATGAATTAAAAACCTTTTGGGGTTGTGGCTTGTCGTCCGAGGGAAATGGAGACCCCGACACAATCCTGAACTCTATTGACTCAACATAAAATATTCAGAGGAAAAAGACTCCGCTTTAATGCCAGTTTAATAGAAATAAAATGGCAAATAAAGTCAATCTAAGTAACTTGTTTACCTTTTTAGTAAATCCTGTCCGTATTCCCTCTGGGGGTAATACAGGTGTTAATCTTCCCCTGGTGTCTCTGGCCAGAAAACCACAATTGCATTGTGAATACCAGCGGGTTGGAGGTGCAATACAATAGATTAATAAACAAGAAGCTAACAAGGTAACTGGCAAAGCTAACTGTGGGCTAGCACCACTTAAACAATTTTTTCACTCAAACTTGGCTGTAAATAATTTCAAAATGGTAATTGGATGAACACTATCCCTCTCTCCCTTTGTCTTCTGTCACTGTAGTATTTACTCTCACGGACAATTAATGAGTAATAAACCGTAACTTACTACGACACCTGCTCTTGCACTTATGGCCTCTAGGGGCATGAGTTACTTAGTTCTGCTTTAAACCTACATTTCTTCATCAAGAGTCACATAATAAAGTTTATATCGCGTTCAGGGCCACAAACTGGTAGTAAAACCTTGAATGTTTCCCTGCATTGAACTCCCCACACCTTAATTGGACTTGGAAGCTGAACGCAGCTTTGTTTCACTGGAAAATGTTCATTTCTGAGGCTATAATCGTGCATCGACCTCTGTCAATGTGAGAGGTAGTACCGCATTTTGGGCACCGCTGCAAAAGTTTTTTCCCTCATTCCCCTTTTTTTTGCATTTGTGGCAGTATTAAGGCATTAAAATGGCGTTGTTTGACTTGCTCTCCCTGTACTCGCCCTGTAGCCTGATGATTTTCTCATTTCTCTGTGTTTCCCTCAGTAATGCTGTAGCTGGCGAGAGCGCCCTGGACAGAATCGCCTGTGGCCTCGGAGGAAAGATCATTTTGCCCATCATCAAACAACACATCATGCAGATGCTCTCGAACCGTACGTCCCACACGCCGCCGTGACCTTTACCCTCCTCCGCCTCCTCTTACCTGGCTCTGTTTGTGCCTTTAGCCGACTGGAAGTACCGGCACGCGGGGCTCATGGCTCTGTCCGCCATCGGGGAGGGATGTCACCAGCAGATGGAGACCATTCTGAACGAGATCGTGCTGGCCGTGCTGAGGTTCTGCGCCGACCCGGTACGAGCAAAGTTTAAAGTTCACCAATATGAAGTCTGTAAAAACATGTGCAGCTTTTTACACGTCCTGCCCCCCTTTGAGCTTTGACTTTTTAAGTGACTTTTCTACTTTAACATTTCTGTCCTGGTAAGAATGTTTCTCCAGGCCTCGTTCTTGAGCTGAGACACTACACAATACTATTTTCCAGATTGTGGGATAATTTTTAAGTTTAACAATAAATGGTATAGAAAAAAATATCTTTAGATCCAGTTTTCATGCTGTTGATCTTTAAAACTTGAGAAAAAGAAATTGTGGGGGGAAAAAATTGGAGAAACATTTACGGAAACGTGGAAACATTTTGAAAAATAATTGGGCAAAATTGTGAAAAACGTTCCGGAAAACAAAAGGGTTGTGGGGAAATGGAGAAAGATTTTTTATTTTTTTTTCCTGCCCTTTGTAGTCAAAGGATGTTTCTTGGTTAATTTACCTCAAAAAAATGATACAAATATACAAATTTCAATGGAAGCGAAAGGAATAAATTTGCATTATTTTAAATCTGTATTGAAAAAAATGAATCCGTTCCCAGCCCTCGGCACAAATGACTAATGGCCACATCCCCACAAAGACCCCACCAAACTGCACAACAGTATCACAAAAAGCTCACAAGAACAACTTTTTACGGCTCTGTTTAAGCTTCAGCTACTTCTCTCCTCCGTCGTGGGGCTGACATCTCCTTATTAAATCCACTGGAAATATCACTCGCTTCTTCTAGTCGCCAACTTTAAATTCCCACTTGAGAGAACGATAAATACGTTTTTCCTGCTGCTCTGAACTGTTGAGCCCACAGTGATCACATGACACTGTTGACCAATCTGGATCTCACACAGAGAGGCTGATCTTTGCTGATTTGGGGTCAGGGTTTCGCCTCTGTCCAGCTGCTGCATTTCTCAGACGTCAGCATCTGTAAAAGACTGGTGGAGTGTGTTCGCTCTCAAGATCGTCACTAGTTTTGTTCCCCCAGTCATTCTTTACGTGACTGGATTTAGCCTGAATAATGGGACCTCCATTCTTCACAAAGTGTGGGGGGTAAAATAAAAGACAGAGCGTGAAATCGTGCAGTCTGTGTGATGAGATAAGTGGTAGATGTCTAGAATTATATCCCTGCGCCTCTGTATTATTAACCTCTTACCACCCGCCGAAACCTAATGAATTCTGTCCCCTTTTGGCTGTGTAACACCTCATTTGAAAGCTAAGACCCACAAAACTGACCTTTTTCCTCGCGTTGTTGCTGTTGTGTCACCTTTTGTATGTTTTTTTTTTCTTTTTCCTTTTTTTTTTTCATATTTGTGACATTTTTGTTGAATTTTTGTTACTTTTTGGTTGAGCTTTTTGTCACTTTTTTGTTGCATTTTTGTCACATTTTTGGTGCTTTTTTTCCCAAGAATCTGTTTGATTAGGGTAAAGCCAAACTGGAGACAGTGGGGTCTGTTCTGGTGGGAGTTAAGAGGTTAAACTGCTGTCATTGTTTAGTTCATGTTCTGTCTCCCTGTAGCATCCTCGTGTCCGGTACGCCGCCTGTAACGCCATCGGTCAGATGGCCACAGACTTCGCTCCCACTTTCCAGAAGAAATTCCACGATAAGGTACAGACGGATCATTTCAGTCCCGTCTGAGTCTCTTTAAACGTCTCCTCACCCTGATGCTGATGCTGCTGTGTCTGCAGGTGATCGTGGCGCTGCTGGAGACCATGAAGGACCAGGGGAACCCCCGAGTCCAGGCCCACGCCGCCGCCGCGCTCATCAACTTCACCGAGGACTGTCCCAAGTCACTGCTCGTCCCGTACCTGGACAGTCTGGTGCAGCACCTGTGCGCCATCATGCAGGCCAAGCTCCAGGAGGTGAGGAAGCAGCAGTAAAAACAGTCAGCAGGAGCCATGAGAGGTTTCCACACACTTCAGCCCCGTAACCCTCTCCCCCCCCCTCTCTCTCCTGCAGCTGATCCAGAAGGGCACGAAGCTGGTGCTGGAGCAGGTGGTGACGTCCATCGCGTCCGTGGCCGACACGGCGGAGGAGAAGTTCGTGCCGTATTACGACCTGTTCATGCCGTCGCTGAAGAACATCGTGGAGAACGCCGTGCAGAAGGAGCTGCGTCTGCTGAGGGGGAAGACCATCGAGTGCATCAGCCTCATCGGGCTCGCCGTGGGCAAGGAGAAGGTGAGGAATCAAGTCAAACTCAACCTGAAGGAACTGCTGATATCTGCTCAGGGTTTATTTATGGAATAACTTGAGAAACTCTTCACTCTTTAGTTCATGTCTGACGCTGCCGCCGTGATGACGCTGCTTCTCAAAACCCAGACAGACTTCAACGACCTGGAGGACGACGACCCACAGGTGAAAAGATTCAGATATTATGTTTTGTCCAGTAAAAGCATCAGTAAAGAAACACAGATGCAAATGAAAACAGCAGTCGAGTCAGAGTGTGGAAAGCTTGTCTGAGTAGATTTAAAAACACAACTCAGTGATGACCGGCCTCTAAACTTTGTGCTCTGAACACACTGGTCACTCCCAAGTTCAAATATACAGAGTTCTGACCGGCGAGGAAAAAGGATTAAACTTGATTCCAGCAGGGAGTTCATTTACATTTGTTTGGAAATAATGACACAGATTGACTTATCAGAGGGCAGAGCAGCCGAAATAAGTTTACTCAAGTAAAAGTTAAAAAGTATGTATGAGAAAATGTTACGCGAGTGTTGTAACTGAGCGAAAAAGCCAATGAAGCTCATAAATTGTGAAACAAAACATAAAATCATGTGGAAATCATGGCATTTACAAAGAATATTCAAAGAAAATGTCAATAAAAACAAATAATTCCAACGAATAAGGAGCACGAGATGATCTAGGTCTGTTTTATGGATCAAGATGAAGCTTTAATATTTACTCGAGGAAAATTATGAAGGATCTGTACTCTTACCCGAGTAAAAATTGTTACTTTTTCCACTAAAACTACTCTAAGAAGTTCAAGTGCTTTTCAGAAAGTTATTCAAATACAACTGAGTACTACCCGCCTCTGCTTATGACTCCAAAAGTTCCAAAGAAATTCAATAAATATGGTTCAAAACACTGATTCAGGCTTCACTAAAGTTTTCTGGGAATGCTCTTAAAATTGTACTGAAATCTTTGCTCAAAACTCTCTTGTTGGGTTTAGTTTACATTTTACATGCATAAGTGTGTCTTTAAACCTGTAGAAAGTAGTTAATTGTAAACCGTAAGTAAAGGCTTGTCCCTCTTTCCCGTGTGTTCCAGACCTCGTACATGATCTCGGCCTGGGCTCGCATGTGTAAGATCCTGGGGAAGGAGTTTCAGCAGTACCTGCCTGTGGTGATGGGGCCGCTCATGAGGACCGCCTCCATCAAACCAGAGGTGGCGCTGTTGGACAGTAAGTCACTGATGCAGGAGTTCAACATTTTACTCAGTTATTATTAAGAAGATGGATGTTTTTACAAAGTGCTCGTTCTGTCCCTCAGCCCAGGACATGGAGAGCATCTCTGAAGACGACGGCTGGGAGTTTGTGAATCTGGGAGATCAGCAGAGCTTCGGCATCAAGACGGCGGGGCTGGAGGAGAAGGCCACGGCCTGTCAGATGCTGGTACGTGCAGTTATCGAGGAGTTTTATCACCTCAACACTTACAGATGGTCCTGAGTGTTGTGTACCTTGTTTTTCCAGGTGTGTTACGCCAAAGAGCTGAAGGAGGGCTTTGTGGAGTACGCAGAGGAAGTGGCCAAACTCATGGTGCCGCTGCTCAAGTTCTACTTCCACGATGATATCCTTTTACCATCATTTACTGTCAGATATGGCAACGTGTGGAGGGCGAGCCATGATTTTGAAGAGGTTTTTAATGCAGGCTACTAGTTACCATAGACATGCACTAGCCTAGCACTAGCCTAGCACTAGCCTAGCATTAGCCTAGCACCACTAAACTCAATCAACAACACTCTGGATAACGAGGAAATGAAGCCCTATGTCGAAAATCCTGAAGTATCCCTTTAACCTCTTAACTCCCGCCTGAACCGAGAGGATCTTTTTCCTCACGTCATCAGATTTTTTTTCCATTTTTTGTTGGGTATTCAACTCCTTTTTGTAACTTTTTTGTCAATTTCTTGTGACATTTTTGCCACTTTTTATACATTTTTCGTCAATTTTTTTATCACATTTGTCACATTTTTTGTCAATTTTTTGTAATTTTTTGTCAATTTTTTATCACATTTTTGTAATTTTTTGGTCACATTTTGTCACATTTTCTTTTTTTAATTTTTTTTGTCACATTTTTATTTTTTTTTGTTAATTTTTTATCAATTTTTTGTCTTTTTTGTTACATTTTTGTCATTTTTTGGTCACATTTTTGTTTTATTTTTTTGTAAATTTTTTGTCAATTTCTTGTGACATTTTTACCACTTTTTCATAAATTTTTCGTCACTTTTTTGTCAATGTTTTCTCACTTTTTTGTCACATTTCCATCATTGTTGCGATTTTCACAGCTTTTTTCCAGAAGCGTTTGGACTGGGGTAAAGCCAAACTGGATTAATGCTGTCGGTTCAGGTGGGAGTTAAGGGGTTAATTGTTCTAACATGTATATTAAGTGTAACTGAGCACACGGCTGTCGTCCTTGACTCCTCCCCCCTCACGTGTGCGGGTGGCGGCGGCTGAGTCCATGCCGCTGCTGCTGGAGTGCGCTCAGGTGCGCGGGCCCCAGTACCTGTCCGACATGTGGAAGTTCATGTGCGACCCGCTCATCAAGGCCATCGGGACGGAGCCGGACTCGGACGTCCTGTCGGAGATCATGCACTCCTTCGCCAAGTGCATCGAGCTGATGGGCGACGGCTGCGTGGAGAAGGCCCAGTTCGAGGAGCTGGGGGGGATCCTCAAGGGGAAGCTGGAGGAGCATTTCAAAAACCAGAGGCTCAGACAAGGTGAGGAGACGGAGAAACTGCTTTACCCTAACAAGTGAAAACAACACAGAGAAGTGACCAGGGTTTCTGTGTGGAATTAAAGAGCGTTAAAAGTGATTAGATGAATGATTCCAAAGTTAAAGGTTGCAGGTTCTAGAATGTGATGTCACAGGACCCAGTGGGGGCGGAGCCAGTTTTTCCTATTAACCGCATTACACTTTCACAAGTCGTATCTAAAAAGGAAATGTATGAAACAAAAATGATCATTATTATCAGTCACTGGGTCCTATAGAGCTTATTTCCATATTAGATGTTTCTAAACTTTTCCTTCGGCCTTTGTAATTATTGGAAGTTTAAAATTGAGACATTGGCCTTTAGTATCTAATTCTGTTCGACTCTAACCTTTTTGTTTCCTCAGACAAACGGGAGGATGAAGACTATGACGAGCAGGTGGAGGAGTCGTTACAGGACGAGGTAAACGGCTGTAAAAATCTACCTTTATAAACTTTCTTTGTTTTTAAATCTGAATCCTTGACTCTGACGTTTGTTTCCAGGACGAGAACGACGTTTACATTTTGACCAAAGTGTCGGACATCCTGCACTCGGTCTTCAGCTCTCACAAGGAGAACGTGCTGCCGTGGTTCGAGCAGCTGCTGCCGCTCATCATCGAGCTGCTGGTGAGTGTCCGACCACCAGGGGGCGCCTCCTCCTCCTCATGTTCTAACATCTGTGTTCCTGCAGAGGGCGGAGCGGCCGTGGGCCGACCGGCAGTGGGGCTTGTGTATCTTCGATGACGTGGTGGAGCACTGCAGCCCGTCTTCCTTCAAATACGCAGACTACTTCCTGGGGCCGATGCTGCAGTCGCTCACGGACGCGGTGCCCGAGGTCCGGCAGGCGGCGGCGTACGGGGTCGGGGTCATGGCGCAGTTCGGAGGAGCCAACTACTGCAAGTTCTGCACCGGTGAGATGAAGACTTGAGTAAAATATCTACAGTTCGGTTAGTGGGACCTACAGCCACAGGCCCCACAAAGGCGCAAAGCATTATGGGTCATGGGCAAGTAGAGAATTTGGATAAATACACAAGGAGCAAAGACGATAGAGAGAAGGTGTGCGGAGGTAAGGGGCGTTTCCAAAAGTGAAATGTGAGCCTCAATATTGACGAGTATCTGATCCTCATTTGAGACTTTTCCACACGAGTTTTGACACATCTTTGTTTCTAAATTCTTGCTCCAGATCATGTTTAGTTCAGCTCCATTTATCCCACAATCTTACATTATTTCCTAACATTGTCACACTCCTTTTTAAAAACCTGCTCTTGTTTAATGAGATATTTCTATCGATTTTCCGATATATCGTGATGTTTTGCGGGACGATACCGATACTATACTTTCTATTCCGTTATCAATACTTTTAGTGACGTCACGCATATTAATGAGGCAGCAGTGTTTTCAGAGTCAGAGGCCAATAATGATCAAGTATTCAGTCAGGACAGCAGGGGGCAGCACTACGGTTTTAAGCAAATGGACCAAACACTGTCACACAATTTACTTAAATGATGAGATTAATTTGGGGTTGATTTATTCCTTTTTCAGTGGGATTGTGGTTGTTTAAATGTAAATGAAGTCACTTACACACTGAAAATGGGTCTATAGATCTGTCAGGGAAAATGTAAATGATGAATAATATGTAGTTTTAAAATAAAGGTTAAAAGTGGCATTTTTTTTAATCGTGATGTATCATAGGTTATTTTTGTGCAATGCATCGATTATCGCAGTATCGGCGCATCGTGAGATGATCATTATCGTGAGCCATGTATTGAATCGTGAGGTACGCAGAGGTTCCCACCCCTAGTTTTAAAGCAGGTGCCGGGAAAACAAAAAATAGTTTTGATGCTGTTGGTCCAGGGACAGCATTGAAGCACAGGACTGGGTTGTTTCAGCTCAAATAGAATGATTTGTTTTCCCCTATCCATTTTTTTCCAATATCTTCCAGTCTATTTTTTTCTTTTTTTTAAACTTATTTTTCCCCAATTTTTGCCCTTTTCCCCCCTTCCCCCAAAATGTATTAACACATTTTTTCTAGCCACATTTTTTCCCCAAATTATTCCCCATTTTTCTCACATTTCTTCACATTTCTTCACATTGCAGATGAACCCTGAATATCTTCTCTTGGGACTTGGTTGTTTCAGCTCAAATAGAAGGATTTCTTTTCTTTTTTTTTAATATATACATTTCTTCCAATCGTTTTTTTTTTGCCACAATTTTCTTTTGTTTTCCCCAGTTTTTGCCAATTTTTTTATCACTACTATTTCCCATATTTCCCTTTTTATTTTTCCCACAACATTTTTCCCCCCTTATTTTTAGCCACATTTTCCCCCTAAATGATTCCCCATTTTCCACACATTTCTTCACATTGCAGATGAACCCTGAGTATCTCCTCAGTTCAGTTTCCTGGTTCTCTGACACACACTGTAGTATTACTGTAGCATCGTAACTATGACTACGGTGAGGTCTGACTTGTGTTTGCTTGTGTCTGTCCCGTCAGAGGCCATCCCGCGGCTGGTGGGGGTGATCCAGGCCCCGGACTCTCGCTCCAAAGAGAACGTGAACGCCACAGAGAACTGCATCTCGGCCGTGGGGAAGGTCATGCGCTTCCAGCCGGAGTGGGTGAGCGTGAACGAGGTGCTCCCCCATTGGCTGAGCTGGCTGCCGCTCAACGAGGACAAGGAGGAGGCGGTGCACACGTTCGACTTCCTGTGCGACCTCATCGAAAGGTAAACGCCCCGTCCCGCGCGCGGACACACCCTCAGAGACGCCCTGTGCTTTAACCTCCTCGTCTTCACAGTAACAACCCCATCGTCCTGGGCCCGGACAACGCCAACCTCCCCAAAATCTTCCTCATCATCGCGGACGGCGTGGCCAGCGAATCCATCAAATGTGAAGACGCCTGCAGCAAAAGACTGGCCAACGTTATTCGACAAGTTCAGGTCAGGAACCTCTGAGGAGCTTTACTTAGTTACAAAGCTAAAGGGAAGATGTGATTGTCCTGTGTTGGTCTGAAGAGTTTTCCTTCTTACCAAATCTTTATTTTGAATATATCAAATAGTGGTTTAGTTCCATCATAACGACGTCCTGAAGGCAGGAAGTAAAGTTCATGATTTCGATGATGCTGAGTGAGGGTTGGCTTTCCTGGAGCGCGGCGGCTGAGCTCAAGGATTTTAGAGCAACTCACTAAGGCCCTGTCCATATGAAGTCAGGCTGAGGACCAAACACAAAGATATTTGATCAGTCCAGTGTATCGTCCATACGAGCCCAGTGTCTCCGCAATGTTTACTTAAACGATGACATCACAGCTGCAGAGTCTGTGATCCATAATCCACTGACCTTATGATGAGTTTGACTCATGGATCTGTGAAGCCACAGGTGACAAGTAGAAAAACAGAGTCAGTCTGTGTGTTTGGACTGACAGTAAAAGTCACTGACAGGTTTTTCTGCTTTAGTCCCGTTACGTCTGAAGAATAAACTCTCCTCTTCGTCTCTGTAGATCCAAAATCCTTGATCAGTTTCATTTTCACTGTTCATGTTTCTCAAACTGCGCCCTCGACATCTTGTTGTTTTATCTGTATTAGCGTCACAGCGCCTCACACAGGCCTGGAGGATGAACTGCACCGTTTTCACAGACCTGAGTCGACCCATGTGGACGCACACATTTACTAACCTGGCCTCGTGCTTACAAAGAAAGTTTCTGAAAACGGAAGCGTTTTGTCTTCGTGTGGATAAAGCCTTAGTTCAGAACATTTTTATCTACAAGTGAAAAGTTGTTAAACCAGCAGATATAACAGAAACTCAAGTTCTCGATAAATACTTCTTAGAGCTCTGCCTCTGTCACTTTAACAAATTCTCTGAGCTTATTCTACACATTAGGACATGGCTGGAACATGTAGTGGAAGGAAAATACATAATTTTCACATTTTTAAACTCTGTATAGTCCCTTTAAGTGACTAATCTTCAGTGAAGGTTCTTGAGTCGTCTTCTGTACTCAGTTATTGAAGATGGACGACTCCTGTACGACTCCGACTCTTTAGGGCTGAAACAGCTGATCGATTTTTGAAATAGTCAACAACTATTTTAGTAATGAAAATAGTATTTTTTTAAAACCTACTTTTTATATATATATATATTTGGTGTATGTAGTGTGTTGTACATTTTTAAATTTCATAAATGTGTCTCATCCAATCAGAAAGCAGAATTAGAGCCTCCAACAGTTTGAATTTACTCCCTCACGTCCTCAAGCGACGCCACTTAAGGACGTGAGGGAAAAAAATTTAAATACAATTTTCCTGCACCCTTCACAGCCAAACGTTTAATAGAGAAAATAATCGATTACAAAATATGCTTTTCTTTTGTTGACTTCATTCTTAATAATTATGTTTATCGTTTTATTTCTCATTTATGTCACTACTGAAGCACAAATCAAACTTTTACGCTACGTTACTCACAGTACTCAAGTAAAAAGTCGTGGCCCAAATATTTACTTGAGTGAAATTATTTTAAAGTAACGTCACTCTTAAAGGGACTACACAGTTTAAAAATGTGAAAATGTTCCTCCCCTACATGTTCCAGCCATGTCCTAATGTGCATAATGAGCTCAGACCTGTTCAAAACTGCCTCAAGGTGCAGTTACACGTATGACCTGAGGTGGCAGTAGTGAGCATAAAATGGCGAACTTGCATCTAGCCTCTTTTTAAGTATTTTACTTACTCTATCCACTTCTATCTCCACATAACAGAAGTAATTGTTTTAAGTTTATCTTTACAGTTTGAAATGTAAAGTTTGTGCCACAAGTGAAGTAAAAATGACAGTTGTTTTGGGCAAAAAGCAATGAACCAATCTCCATTTAAATGTGTTTTTTTTTTCCGTTTCCTTCCCAGGTTTCCGCCGGTTTATGGACACAGTGCGTCTCCACGTTGAACGAGACGCAGCAGAAAGCCATCCAGGACCTGCTGAACACCGCCTGATCCCCGCCTCCCGCCTCCTCACCCCTCGCCTCCTAACTCTTAACCCCAGACGTACAAACCCACCTCCCCCTTTTTCTCCGCTGCTCCGGGACTAAAACCACATCCTGCGATTCATTTCGGACGGACTTCGACGCACCTTTTTGTTTTCTTTTTTAAATCGGGGGGAGGGAGGGAAGGAAGCGCCATCTTTGGATCGTCTTCTCTCCAAGTTCCCAGCATTCCTCCTGAACCATCGGAGAAATCTGGATTCGGACACTTTAAAGAGGACGGTGGAGTCTGAGGCGCACACTGCCCGTCTCCTGTGAATTACTTTTCTCTTTTTTTTTGTATCGTATTTTATTTTTTTCCGCGTTTCCGGCGTCAAGAAGTTACGGCATGTTTCTAATAAGTGGCTAACTCTAGACATTATAATATCTTACTTAGGATTTAAACTGGGGCGAGCCGGGTCGGCGCCGCTTCCCCCTTTTCTTTCCGATAGAACAGTTTGAAGGTGATCTTTTGAACGGATTGGACAGCCTGACAAAGAGCATATTGCTGGTTTCTGAAGGGCTGCGCACGTGCAGACGCTGGTATTGTATGTTTGAAAACAGACGCGACTCTCGGGGAGGTTTCCGAGCCTTCGCGGTCCTGCAGAAACGTGTGATGGAAGAGCAACACAATAAATTCCATTTGAGAGAAGCGGCCATGTTTCTGGTTCTTTTTAGATGTATAGGAGTTCAAAGGTCATGTGACTTTACTGCACAGGAGAGCCAGGAGGGAGACCCGGGTCCATCTCGGGCTGGTGCTGTGAAAAAACTATTCAACTCAGCCTGTCACGATAATGAA
Source organism: Gobius niger (assembly GCF_951799975.1). Classification (NCBI taxonomy): domain Eukaryota; kingdom Metazoa; phylum Chordata; class Actinopteri; order Gobiiformes; family Gobiidae; genus Gobius; species Gobius niger. The sequence continues at coordinate 4,450,067 of NC_136874.1, forward strand.
TTTGAAGTTCGATATATCGAAGCAGGAAAGTATCGCGATAAATGATATTATTGACTTTAACGATACTCGATACTGTCGACTCTCAGGCAAGAAAAATGCAGTGTTCATTTCGTCGACTAAAATATTTAGTCTTAATTTTAGTCAAAGTGATATTTTTGACGCCTAAAATTGGACTAAAACTAAATTAAAAGCTTTTCATGAGACTAAAACTATGACTAAAATGTCCAGATATTTTAATCGACTAAAATAAGACTAAATAAAAATGAAAAGGAGAGACTAAAATCATCCTAACTTCTATTGACCGTCTGAAAGAGCCTCATGTCATGTAAATTCTTTGTTCATGTGGAGCAGCTCCGTGAAGCAGAGGAACATTATTAAATATTATTATAATGAATATTATCAATGCAAAGTCGACTAAATTCGTCTTAAATTCAGTCGACTAAATTGACATGCAATTTTAGTCGAATAAAACTAGACTAAAATTGAAGATATTTTTTTGACTAAAACTCTACTAAAATCAAATTACATTTCGTCAAAAGACTACAACTAAAACTAAATTAAAATATGTTGACAAAATTAACACTGGAAAAATGACAGTAAAACTTTTCTATTCTAAATAGTGCATCATCATCACATCCAAAGTTTTGCAAATATCGAGCCCAAAAAAATATTGTTTATCTGCTATTTATTGAACGATAAGTCGATTATTTAATTATCGTGACAGCCCTTTGTTCAAGTTTGGATGCTGTTGGTCGATGGTCCGTCCGGGTCGTGGAGGCGTCTCGGCTCCTCCAGATGTTCTGACCCCGAAGGCGACACCAGGCCATCTCGGAGACAGAGTCCCACCAGTGTGTCCTGGGTCTTCCATGAGGCCTCGTCCCAATAGGACAAATGCCTGGAGCAGCTCCCGAGAGGAGGTATCCGGAACAGATAACTTTAATTTTTTTCTCATCTTTCAAATTTTGATTTCAAAACAACAGCTGCTTTCGGTCATCAAAATTGTAAAGAGGGAAAAAAACACAAGTCGAGTTTTTTTTAACGGAACATTTGGGGAAAAACAAGTGGAAAAATTTGGGTCAATTTGGGGAAAAATTGAAACGTTTGAGGAAAAAGTAGGAAATTTTCACCAAAAAAATTCAGGAAAAATTGGGAAAATGTGTTTAAAAAAAGAGGAAAAAAATTGGTTAAAAATGGGGCGAAAAAGAATTTTCTCCAGTTCGGCTTTACCCAAATCTAAAAGCTTACAGCCTATAGGCCAGTCTAACGTCTCATTTGAAAGCTAAGACCAACGAAACTGATGTAAATTGATCTTTTTCCTCGCGTTATTGCTGTGTTTTTATTGAATTTTTGCCACTTTTCATCACTTTTTTTTTTTTTCTGTCACTCTTCCTTTTTTGTGGCTCTTTTTATTGAATTTCCAATCAATTTTCGTCTTTTTTTCTGGTTTTAGGATGCATTTTTCATTGCTTTTTTTGTGTTTCATCCTAGTTTTCCTTTCGTTTTTGTCTAAGCTTTTAGAATTGGGTAAAGCCAAACTGCAGAGGTTAAAGGAAAGTACTTGGTCGTTTCGGCTCAAAAAAGAAAAAAATCCCCAATTTATTTTCTAAATGTTTGCCCCATTTTCCCTCATTTTTCTTGACCTTGGAGGTGAACCCGACATAAGTAAATCTCACGGTTTGTAAAAAGGAAACAGTTGTTCAGTTGGATCAGTCATGCTTTGAATTTATTAGAGCAAATGTGAACATCGGGAAAGTAAAGCCTGAAGCTCAGAAAAACAACGATGGAAATGGACATAATTCTCTTCCTTTTTACAAAACTTTACACGCGTGTGAGACGGGCCGGTGAGACTGTACACGTGATGCTATTCACAATGAGCACGGAGAGTTTCCTCAACTAAATCACCCGTTTATACTGAGGCTGCAGGAAAACGCAGTTTGCTTTTTGGAAGTTTTCCCTTTTTCAAATCCCAAACCAGCTGGGAAACCAAAGTGTGACTGAGAACTGGCAAAGTCAAATGGTTGGATTATAATAAGCAGAATTCCTATGACCTCATCGCAGCTAAATCTCTAAATACTGGGCCTTTCCACGTGAAGCAAAAGCTGGCACAAAGTTCTGCGTCTTCTCTGTGAGTATGAAGTAATAATATGTCAGTAGTGTCAAAGTGGAGGCGTTACTGCAAAACACGGCGACGTCATGAAATCTCAATGTTTTTGGCTCCGATTCGAGAAAGTGTGATGTCTGTCAAAGTACAAGTACTGGAGTGAAAGTACAGGTACAAGAGCAGCACGTTTACTGAAGTAAAAGTGTCAGATAAATATTGTACTTCAGTAAAAGTATCCACGTGCAAAGGTACTTCAGGAGTAAAAAGTAAAAGTATTTGGCTTTGGGTATCGTTTTTAAACCAGGACTTAACCAGGACTATTCAATGTTTAAACTGGGGCTGAACCTGAGGACTAAACTGGGGCTGAACCTGAGGACTAAACTGGGGCTGAGCCGGGACTAAACTGGGGCTGAACCTGAGGACTAAACTGGGGCTGAGCCGGGACTAAACAAGGACTAAACTGGGCCTGAACCTGAGGACTAAACTGGGCCTAAACCTGGACTAAACTGGGCCTAAACCTGGACTACACTGGGCCTAAACCTGGACTACACTGGGCCTAAACCTGGACTACACTGGGCCTAAACCTGGACTACACTGGGCCTAAACCTGGACTACACTGGGCCTAAACCTGGACTAGACTGGGCCTAAACCTGGACTACACTGGGCCTAAACTGGGACTACACTGGGCCTAAACTGGGCCTAAACCGGGACTAAACTGGGCCTAAACCTGGACTAAACTGGGCCTAAACCTGGACTAAACTGGGCCTAAACCTGGACTAAACTGGGCCTAAACCTGGACTACACTGGGCCTAAACCTGGACTACACTGGGCCTAAACTGGGACTAAACTGGGCCTAAACTGGGCCTAAACCGGGACTAAACTGGGCCTAAACCTGGGCTACATTGGGACTAAACTGGGACTAAACTGGGCCTAAACTGGGACTAAACTGAGCCTATACCTGGACTAAACCTGGACTAAACTGGGCCTAAACCTGGACTAAACTGGGCCTAAACCTGGACTAAACTGGGCCTAAACCTGGACTAAACTGGGCCTAAACCTGGACTACACTGGGCCTAAACTGGGACTAAACTGGGCCTAAACCGGGACTAAACTGGGCCTAAACCTGGGCTACATTGGGACTAAACTGGGACTAAACTGGGCCTAAACTGGGACTAAACTGAGCCTATACCTGGACTAAACCTGGACTAAACTGGGCCTAAACCTGGACTAAACTGGGCCTAAACCTGGACTAAACTGGGCCTAAACCTGGACTAAACTGGGCCTAAACCTGGGCTACACTGGGACTAAACTGGGACTAAACTGGGCCTAAACTGGGACTAAACTGAGCCTATACCTGGACTAAACCTGGACTACACTGGGCCTAAACCTGGACTACACTGGGCCTAAACCTGGACTACACTGGGCCTAAACCTGGACTAAACTGGGCCTAAACCTGGACTAAACTGGGACTGAACCAGGACTAAAATGGGGCTTAACCAAGACTAAACCAGGACTACACTGGGCCTAAACCTGAGGACTAAACTGGGCCTAAACCAGGACTACACTGGGCCTACACTGGGCCTAAACCAGGACTACACTGGGCCTACACTGGGCCTAAACCAGGACTACACTGGGCCTAAACTGGGCCTAAACCAGGACAACACTGGGCCTAAACTGGGCCTAAACCAGGACTACAAATGGCCCAAAAAGAGGTCACTGTTCAAAATCCAGTACTTTAACTTCAACTCCAAATCAAAAATGAAGCTCAGATCCTGCTCTGACGTGTAATGAAGTGAAAGTACCTCAAATGTACTTTTTACTTTGTTCCACCTCTGCAAACGACACAGATACTTGTTGAATATTTCTGGATTTCTGCACAAAACAAACGTCTTGAATCATCGTCGTTACTGCAGCATGTCCACGAACGCGTCAAACTCGTCCATGTTCTTCTCGTACACGGCCAGTTTCTCCGGTAAAGAGTCCTGTGGGGGGAGGGGTTAAAGGTTAAAGGTCACAGGTCACGTGGCTGTGTCGGGATCTGAGTTACTGACCAGGTCCTCGGCCATGGACTGCGAGCTGATGTGCAGCGAGAGGCTGGCGAGCTGCGGCGGGTTCTGGAACTCCCGGTAGAACGTGCCCAGGTCCATGGGCAGCAGGTCGTCTTTGGAGAACGCCGGGCGCTGCAGGCACGGAGACAAACGTTCTGAGACGAGGAGGACGAGGAAGACGAGGAGGAAGAAACAGGAAAGGGTTTTACGTACGAAGTCGACCATGACGAAGTCGTCCTGCGGCGCCGAGCCCTCGGAGCCCTGAGAGTGAAGGCTGCCCTGGAGCGGAGACGGGGAGGTGGGGGAGTCCGGAGGCTGCACCTGGATATATGAACACATGTTAACATATATGAACCTCTGACACCCCCACCTGGACCAGCACATGGTCTCCAGGCCGGCACTACCCAAATCTAAAGCTTCTTGAACCAAAAATGCAACAAAAGAATTCAAGAGCAACAAAAAATGTGAGACATGTGATTAAAAAAGCAATGGAAAAAGTTGTCAACATGTGACAACATCTGGACCAAAAATTGCGGGGAAAAAATAGTAATAAAAATGAGCAAATATGAGGGTGAAAAATTGGAAAAAAAACAGGAAATAATTGGGGGGGGAAAAAAGGTTTTTAAAAAATTGGGAAATTGGGGCAAATATTGTGCAAAAAAATAATAATTTTGAAGGAAAAAAATGGAAATGTGGAAAAATTAGGCAAACATTAATAACTGGGGGGAAATTATAAAAATGAGAAGAAAAAAATGGGGAAAACAAAAAATTATTAGGACAAAAACAACAAAAATTTAGAAAAATGGGGCAAACAAAAAAAATGGATAAAGGGAAAAAAAATTAAATTTGGGAATAGATTGCAGGAAAAAATTTAAATATTTGGGGCAAAAATAAGAATTTGTGTAAAAAAAAAAATGTGAAAAAGAAAAAATAGGGGGAAAAGTCATTAAAAAAATTTGAAAGGAAAAAAAAAAAGGCCCAAAAATCCCCATCAAAAATTAAAAAAAAAAGGGGGCGAAAATGCAATGGAGAAAAAAAGGAACAGAAGTAGCTGCAACAAGGCAAGGTAGAAGATCCGTTTCGTTGGTCGTAGCTTTCAAATGAGACGTTACACTGGCCTATTGCTCTCCAGTCCTGAAGCTTTTAGATTTGGGTAAGGCCGAACTGGAGAATGCCCTCGGTTAAGAGGTTTTAACCGACAGCACGTCCTTTATTAAAAGTGACTTCACCCCAGAGCCCAAAAAGTGCCTCCACTTTTAACGGCATTAAAATCCCTGTACTCGTGAGGGGGTTAAAGTAGATACAAATATTTTCATCTAATTGCAATTTTAATAAAGGTCGATCTGGATAATCGCGTGTTGCGTTGGAGAATTGGCCAGTATGGACAATGCTGCAGCGCCTGCCAGGTCAATCCCAGGGAAGCACAGGATGAACCTGCAGCAACAAGGACAGGACCAAAGTAACTCGTCTAACGGACAATAAGAAACACCTGAGGAGGAAAAGTTCACCTGTGAAGACCTAAACTCTCGCTGTTTGGACCGTGTGGATTATTACTGAGCTGCAGCCGTGGATTAGCCGGACTTAAACCGTGAATTGTAAGTTCGATCGTCTTTTATACTGATATAAATGCGCTGTGTAGAGTAAGTTCTTCACTAAAGTGGATGCTGCTCTGAAAGTACCATGCGGTCGTTCTCCTCCGGGTCGAGGCCTCTGGGAGCAAAAGCAGCGAAGGGCAGGTCCAGACTGGCCGCCGTCACCTGGACAAACAAAACAAATGAAGTAACGTTGATCCGCTTGAGCAGGTTCAGTCCCAGACTTACCTGTGCGTTTGGTTTGTTCACGAAAGCGCCAACTTTTCTGGTGAAATTTGCCAAAGACTCGACCGGATCTGAAGGAAACGTGTTTCTGCCGCTGTGGCAAAGGCCGTCGTCGTCTCCACTGGACAAGAGAAAACACACGGGAATATTTATATATCACCACTTGTATTGTAGTTAGGGCTGGGTTACCAGTACGATACTTCTACTAGTACTTATACAATACTTGGTTTTCAATACCTATAAATAAGTGTAGAATCAGAAAACAAAACGATGTTTGGAAGATCTAAAAATGTATAATATCGGGTTCATCTCCAATGTCAAGAATGTGGAGAAAAGGGGAGAAAATGTATAAATTGTAGGGGAAAATTGTAAAAATGAGAAGAAAAAATGTGGGAAAACAAATAATTGGGGCAAACATTGGGAAAAAAAGGGGGAAAAATGTGATAATTGCGGGAAAAAATTGTAATAAAAGTGAGCAAATATGAGGTGCAAAATTTGGAAAAACAATATAATTGGGGCAAAAATAAGAACAGAAATTGAGAAAAATGGGGCAAACATTGGGCAAAGATATATTGGAATAAATTGCAGGAAAAATTAGCAAACATGAGAAAAAAATGGGGCCATAATAAGAAAAAAATTAAAAAAAAATTATTTTATTTTTTTTTATTTAAAATTGGGGCCAAAAACAAAATGGAAAAATGAGGCAAACATTAGGCAAAAAAAATATGAAAAAATTAATCATTGGGAATAAATTGGGGACAGAAAATGGGGGAAAAATGTAAAAAATATGAAAAAATTGGGAAAAGAAATAATTGGGGCAAAAAAGGGGAAAAAAATTGAAAATTGGGAATAAATTGCGGGTAAAATAGGACAAATTTGTAATAAAAATGAGCAAATATGAGGGGGAAAAATTGGAAAAACAGGAAATAATTGGGGCAAAAATAAGAAAATTGTGTAAAAAAAAAAAAAAAAAAGTGGGAAATTGGGTCAAATATTGGGCAAAAAAAAAAAAAAAATAATGAAAAAATAATTTTGCAATTTAAAAAAATGGAAATGGGGCAAACATTAACCAAAAAAAAGGGAATAAAAAATAAAAAAAATATTTAAGCTGAAACGTCCAAGTCACTTCCTTTAATGTTGTGCCTGGACCAACAGTATCTAAACTTTGTTAACTGTGCCCCGCCCTGACTGTAATGCTGTGGAAGCCCAGTATGTGCTGTACCTGCTGCTGGACACGTTGGGCCCCTGCTCCACTGCGAGATGCGTCTCATGTGTTGGCACCAGCACGACTCCGCCCTCCTTCCCAGCATGCATCGCCTGAGGATTACACCTGATGTCACGCACGTGTTCCTTTAAATAGAAGCGGGTTTAATTCCCAGCGTTACCTGGTTGGAGCCTGGATGACACGGCTCCGGGCCCATCATGCCCGGAGGCTGGCAACACAATCTGGAACTGTACATCTGTGAACAAAAGCAGTCGATGAAATACGTTCTAAAGCTGGAGTGAGACGTCAATCATGCAGAATAACTAGTTTACTACGGCAGTGAGCGGTGAAAGACCAGGAATACAAACAATACACTCTATCAATGTCAGCTGCATGCCAGTTTGCAATACAGTCACCTATGGGAGATTGTACAAAACATAAATGTAGAGGTTTGGGGGAAACTATCAAAGTGAAAAGGAGTCTTTCAGCCGGTTTATTCTAAAATACTGGCTCACATGCTTAATGGATACAAAAGACCTCAAAATCATTTCAAATTCAACACCACACATGTAGGGCTGGATACCAGGGGACTCACATTGTTGTGAGTGACAAGTCCGGCAGCCAGTGGGAGCGGGAGGCTGTCCAGGGGGAGGGGCTTAGACAGTTTGGAGGGAGACGGACTCAGGGTACAAACGCACTGAGGTTTGACGGAGGGGAAAAATAAGTGAAAATAAAAAGGGGGAAAAAACAGAAGAGAGAGAAGCACATGTAGACTGTGAGAAGCAGTAACAGAGAGGGTGTGAAGTTTGAGCTTGAGATTAAGGCTAGCTGGACAGTTTGATCTTGGAGGTTTACCTGTGATGGAGGAGAGGTGGAGAAGGAGGTGGTGCAGACTTCCTGTGAATCTTGGACTCCGGGGAACGGGCCGGTGTCGTCGTCCTCTGAAGCTCTGAGCACAAACAACAGCCGCTCTTAAACTCTTTGCTAAATAGTGTATTCTAAGTACAAGCAAAAGCATTGTCCACAGTATAACAGATCTGCTTGATATTTACCCACTAAGGACATGAAAAAAGCGTTTGAATGTCGTATTTTGACTCCACCTGTAGTTGCAGGGCTGTCCCATGGTCACAGGGCGCTGGCCTCCGCACGGGCCGTCCACGAAATGATCCACGATGATCCCCATGATCGGAGCCGAGCGCTCGAACTGTCTGCAGGGGGAAAAGATATCAGAACGATTACCGTCACCCACTCAAAAAGAAATCTGATGCTGTACATGAGTAAGCTTTCTTCTCACTTACCGACTGGACATGAATGCGAGGTTTGTGCGATAGGCGCAGGAGAGGGTAACCGTGCCGACCGGAGTCCCGACCACGCCGACTCTCACTGTCTGAAAGCCTGGAGGAATGAAGCAGGAAAAGAGGTCATTTTAGAGAGATCGAATCCATCCCGAGCACGTTTTTAATTTCCACGTTACCTTCTCCTAATCCACTGAGCTGGACTTCACCAAAATAGATTCTAGAGACAAACAAATCCAGGAGAGATAAGCAAGGCCACAAATGTAGTTATACATGTCTTTCAGTCAGGTTACTTTTGTTGTTATGGCGGCCATTTTGAACATCAAAGTAGAATTATGCAGTAATACAACATGTAACAATATTGTAACAGGATATAAATGAAAGACAATTGACTGACAGTGGCATTTTTATGTACTCGTAATCTTTGCTCAAGAAGAAAAAAGTTAAAACACGGCCCCAGAGACGCACGTTTATGTGAAGAAACTAGCGAGTCAGTGTTTAAGCTGCTCAAGATGTTAGCATTTAGCTTCTTTTAGCTTCTCCGAGAGAAAGCCCTGAACCACAAACATCTAGCCTTGGATACAACATCTGACAGACGTCAGAGGTCAGAGCCGTTACTGTAGTATTTCCTCAGTGTTCATAGATGTGAGACAAACATGTGTTTTACAGTTGCTAACCGGTAGCATGCTAACATCTTGAGCAGCTTAACCACTGACTCAGACTGAGACTCTGTTGACATGACAAACTGTAAAAATCACAGAGAAAGGTTTTCTGTTTTCTCTTTGATGTGTTCATTTAGTCTTCAGAGTGAAGCAGCTCTTTAGTAAATCCTGCTGTAGCTCGACAGACAGAGCTGCTACGTCTGAGCCACATTTGCTGCTTATATCACATAAACTCTCTCTCTGGGACCGTGTTTTTACTGATATCTTCATGAGCAATGAAGACAATCAGTAAATCAGTTGTCTTTCACTTTCATCCTGAGTAGAGATATTGTTACATGTTGTAGTATAATATTCAAAATGGCCGCCTAACTATGTGTGATGTCACTGGAAACACATGTATACTGTTATCTTAGTTGTATGAAGTTGTGTTCTATGTTTTAATACTACTGTAATGAAATAATAAAACGTCCCTTTACCTGTACAATATAACATAGTCGTGTCCTTGCTTCCGGGACAGTTTGTAGGCTGGCGTGACTCTGGCGATGGCTAACAGTGACTTCAGCAGCACAGACAGACGATTATACACAGTGTAGGAAACTTTAATGTCCTTGTCGCACCTGGAAGAGAAGCCCAGATTTAGCGGCTGTGATCTGAAAATGATTTTTCTTTATAGCAACAATAAAAAAAACAACACTCACTTTTCATTCATTTCGACACACCACGTCTCCAGCTCCATAGAGTCACCCTGAAAAGAAAGCATGCCATGTATTTAGACAAAGTTGTATGTTTGTTAGAAGGTTAACCGTCTAAAAGTCTTGCCTCTGATGTTTTCAGTGAAATCTCCACACACATGGACCGCCCAATGCCGGGGAGCTGTCCGGCCAGGGCCTTTTTAGCTTCATGGGTCACCTCCGGGATGTCTTTGATGGCTAAATTGAACTGGAATAAACCAACACAAATATTATAACTAACCTTATGGAAGACTGTTAATGCATTGTTATCATTGTTGACTTACCCAATCTGAGCCTGTTGGTGATGACGATGAATGAGTGCATATCTTCTCCCCAAGTCGAGCCTGAACTATCACCTGGACAGTCTGGAAATTGTGAAGAAAAGCATTAAAAGGGAGCCCTTCATCCAATCCTCTCAGAACATGGCAGCCTTTGAAATGATAAACCTCACCTTTAAGGCAAAGAACTTAATAAATTTGTCCAGGTCTTTTTTATCCTGTGGACTCAGGTCACTGTCCATGATGAACCCTTAAAAAAGCAAAACATCAAATAAGTATAACAATAAAATGTGACTTTGCAACAGCTTATGCACTAAATAACTTGTAATTAAACAAAACGAAACAACCATGAAAAGATCGGGGTGTAATAAACGTAGTGCCACGTGTTAACATTATTGTGTGTATATTTTATTGGCCTATTTCAGCCAATAGGCCTGGGACATCGCCTCAATAGTACGAACATCACCATTAAGGGGGTAAATCACATCTAAACAACACTGACAGCCACATCAAGATGCACAAAGCATGAAGTATACACGTTATGGTTGTGAATAAGAGGGATTTAGAGCAGTTTTCTCCGTGAAATAGACGAGGTTGCTAAAGGTGAGTCATTGGTTAGTGCGCTAGCTACTGTTGCTAACGCTACGGAGCTAACGCACACGCATTTCATCCCAAAGCCAAAACACTGTCACTTACATTAGATATTTCCCGGTTAGTGAAGCTGTAGCACGGTGTGACTCGACACAAAGTCGATAACATTCAGCGACGAACTCCACATATATTAATACGCTTTTAATTACACATTTACAACAACGAGAACAGAAGCCCGAGCCACTGCACTGTTTATCTCCAGTTTGTTTGGGTGGCGGGGTGTTTGCGTACGCACTTTCAACACGCATTCAGCACCATTTTATTCTAAAAGCTCAACAAGGTATTTAAAACATAATTATTAGCACTGAACTGAACTACTCTCCCTCATGGAATATATTTGTATTAATATAAAACTGTTTACCGATATGACTCAAATTCCTTATGTCGAATCTGCGAGTGCATTCAGCGCTCTAACAGTAACTCTTGTTTGTTTTGGTTCGTTAGCCTAGCCAGCTAGTAGTTTCGATGCTTTCTTTGAGGATTTTGAGTAAACTCGCGTACATTTTGATTCAACGATGGGCAATAATGTATTATGTAAATTAACAAATAATTTACTACGTCCATGCATGTAATGATCTAAAGAACTTTGACGCTAATCTCCAAAAAAGTAAAGTAAGTAGGCAATGCATGTATCAGTAGCAGTGATACTGTATGTTTTCTATTTTTCATTTGATCGAATTGGATTTGAATGTTACAAACTAAAACATGGTCAGAGCGTGTTTGCAATTTATTATTAAAGACACACATTTTTTCCTTTACATTTGAATTATCTTTCAGTCATTATGGCCATCTCCATCGCCATCCTGGACTGCGATCTGCTGCTCCACGGACGAGGTCAGAAGACGATGGACAGATTCGACCTGGACTCTGTGTCAGATGACTTCCTCATAACAAACTTTGGTTTCCCCAAGGCCTTTATACTGTATTTAGTTGAGTTATTGAGAGAAGTAAGTGTCTTCTGCTTGACCACTCCCTATACACTAACATGAAGACTCTGCATTTCTACTTATTATTGTATCATTATAGTTACAAACAGTTCTAGGAGCAGAGTTCTAGTTACAAGAGATAGTACTCGGTTACTTTTACATTACATACAGTACCTTTTACATCTACTTGAGTAATAGGAAAATGAAGTATTTATACTCTTATGTTTCGCTTTTAGTGTTGTAAAAGTACTTTTTGCTGCTCAAATAAACTCATAAACAAAACTAACCTCTTAACCCTAGAACACTATCACTCAAATTCAACACCATCACTAACGCCGGGTGATTTTCACCCGATAAAAAGTACTTAATCAAAATCTATCAAAACATGACACATGTGAGTCGTGTTCTTTTATATTAAACTGTGTCATGTCTAGTAAAATGAAAGAAAAGCATCATAAGATAAGATAAGATAAGATGGTACTTTATTGATCTCACAGATGGAGAAATTGCATTCGATGAGAGAGCATCCGGCAGCAGCACCCATTCAGTGCGCACCACTCTTTTTTTGAGAGGACCAGATCAAAATGCTCCAAAATTACTGGAAAATTAGAGACTTCTCTTCTATGTGAGACTTCTCTGGTAAAGGCTCAGTGTCCTCGGCACAAACAGCCGCAGGAGAGAGAAACTTAATATGTCATATTTTGAATGGGTGTAAATGACCAGCTGACTAAAATGACTGTGTTCCTCATTACTGTGAGGCCAGAGACACCGAACTCTGCCACAGGAGCAAAGCTGTAGATGAAGTTGCAAAATAAATGTGTCAGCCCTGAATGTCAGCCTTGAAAGGAGACAAGATTGTCTGATTTAATACACTAACCCTGCCCTAACTTCTATCTCTATCGCTGGGTGAAAATCACCCGAACATGTGTCTGTCTGAAAACGTGTACTTTGGATTAGGAAAACCCAGGCCATCAAAGATGTTAATGATAAAGCTGAAGCTCAGAGACCCAGGACACATGATGAAAATCACATAAATGTATTTGCTCGGGTGAAAACCACCCGGCAATAGTGTTCTAGGTTTAAACCAGCACTTTTTCTCAGCTTTACCCTAATCGAAAAGCTTCTGAAATGGAGAGCAACAGTGTAACGTTTTTGTTGTCTTTTTTCATGTCTTTGTAGTTGTTTTGTCACATTTTTGTCGCTCTTTAGTCACTTTTTTGTTGCGTTTTCGTCCTCGTTTTTGTTGCTGTTTTGACGTTTTTATCCAGTTTCTTCTTTCATAGCGTTAACACTGAATAACATTTCGTCCTTGTTTTCCGTGTGCATTTCAGAGCCTGTCCCGCCGCACGCAGAGATCCAGGGCCATCAGTCCGGAGGTGCAGGTCATGGCCGCGCTGGGTTTCTACACTTCGGGCTCGTATCAGACCTCGATGGGCGACACGATTGGAATCAGCCAGGCCTCCATGTCCCGCTGTGTCTCTAACGTGACCAAAGCACTGGTGGAAAAGGCTTCGCAGTTCATCGCTTTCCATCGGTGAGAGGGATTTTCACATGTAGAGGAGAGGGGAGGATAAAGTATACACATGATAAAGCACTAGATGTTTGTATTAAAGCTTCTCTTCTGTTACAACAGAGATGAGTCCAGCAGAGACCAGTGTTTCGAGATGTTCCAGAGAGTGGCTGGTTTTCCTGGAATCATCGGTGTCCTCGACTTCGTTCAGGTTTGTCACTGAGACATGTTTCACTTTAGTCTCAACCCCCGACATAACCCAGCACGTTATGGCTTTACCCAAATCTAAAAGCTTCTTGGAATGATTATAGCGATGAAAACGCAACAAATAAGGGACAAAAGAAGCAACAAAAAAACGACAAAAACAACTAGAAATGCAATGGCTGCGCCATTGCGATTGACTGCGGAATTGCGGGAAGCGAATGCAGAAATTGCATAAACTGTTCAAATTGCATAAATTGGTTATATGCGAAAATCCCTATTGAGTTGCATAATAGTGCTTTAACATGCCTAAACTGTTTAAATTCCATAAAGTGGTTAATTTGCATAATCTATTTTGCATAAACTGGTAAAATGCATGAATGGGTTAATTTGCATAAATTATGTAAATTGCATAAACGCTTTAAAATTCATAAATCCTAAATGGCATAAACTCTTAAGTTGCATAAACGGTTTAAAATGCATTAACTGGTTAAATTGCATAAACTTTTAAATTCCATAAACTGGTCAAACTGTTGAAATGGCCTCAGTGCTTGATTGGCAGAAGCTGCACAAATGGCTGAAAGGCCTGGAGTCTCCCCATTGGCTGGATTCCCCCATACACACTAATGCAAAAATTTCAAACTCTCGTATAAAATAACTGGAAAACTGCAGAAGGCCAATTTTTTCTCAAAACCCACAAGTTGCAGAAGCTGAACATGCACAAAGTGCAGAAATTGCATAAAATGCAGAAGAAAGTGCAGAAAAGCATGGATTTGCAGCAGCCCCATTATAAGTCAATGGGAAAAATCTCCGACATTTTGTCCGATTGCGGAAAAACCGTAAGTTGCAGAAGTCCCAAAAGTAATAGCACCCTTCTCCTCAACATGCGGAACATTTTGATGCATAACTTGCATAAATTGCACAAAGCATGAAGGTGCTGAAAGCTCTAGAAAATCGGGAAAAAGATGGAAGAGGAATAATAATAAAGAACATGAAAACCAATAATTGACTGCGGAAGAATTCCGCAGTCAATCAAAAATGGGACGAAAGAGTGACAACACGTGATAAAAACATGAAAACAAACCCGATTGAAAAGCAACAAAAACATGACAAAAAACTATGAAAAGGCGCCAAAAAAAAGAGATGAAAACACAATGAAAAAAAGATGAAAACACGATTAAAAAAATGACAAAAACACAATAAAAACAGACAAAAAAGAGACAAAAAAGAAACGAAAACACGTAAAAAAAAAGACGAACACAATAAAAAAGACGAAAACGTGATTTAAAAAAGAGACAAAAACCCGATAAAAAACAGACGAAAATACGTCAAAAAACAGACGAAAACACAAAGCAGTTACGATCAGTTTTGTGGCCTTTGCTCCCTACATGGATCAGATCTCCGGTTGTGAAGCTTTTAGATTTGAGTAAATCTGAACTGGAGAAAATGTGTTGGGTTAAGGCGGGGGTTAAGAGGTTAAAAGTGCTGTACAAACTCACTATTGTTTTATTCACTAAGCTTCTTACCATATGTCACTTTTCATTTCATCTTATTTATTTCATATTCTTAATGCGTGTGATTATTTCTGTTTATTGTATTTCATAAGAAAAATGTTGCAAAGGGTTGTGATTGAGTTGCATTATTTGTGTTCCGTTTGCACCTTAGCTTTATTGTAATTGTCTTTTCCTGTTTAAACCCTTTTATTTGATTTGTGGCGTTGTTTTGTGTGTGCGCAGGTGGCGATCAAAGCCCCCAACAGCGAGGACTCGTCGTACGTGAATAAGAAGGGCTTCCACTCGGTCGGGGTGCAGCTGGTGTGCGACTCCAGGGGTTTGCTGCTCAGCGCCGAGACCCACTGGCCCGGGGCGCTCCGGGACTACGACGTGCTGCAGCGCTCCGCCCTGTACAAGAGCATGGAGGACTTAGAGGAGGGCTGGCTACTGGGTGAGTCCAAACACAGAGACATCAGGGACCAGTGAACGTTAAAGCAAATACACTGTAAAACTGCACTCCAGAACCATCACACTGAACACGGGGGCTCCCCAAGGCTGTGTGCGGAGCCCCCTCCTGTTCATTTGTCAAGTTTTGGGCCTGTTTGCTCTGAGCATAGAAACTTGACCCTGGAAACAAATAAATTAAAGAGGGGGTATTATGCAAAATGGACTTTTTCAAGCTTTACATCATGTTATTTTGTCACTCCCTCATTAAAAACATGCCTGAAGTGTTGCCTTGGCACATTCACGTGTTTTTGAGTAATCTGTAAAAACTCTGATGGCGGCCATTTTAGGGATAGGTTTGCCTGAGTCCTCCTAGGAACGCCCCCACCTCCTGGAGACGCCTCCGAGCTTTCGTCACCAGCCGAGTAACCAACCACTGCTCCTCAGCAGAACCCCCTCCCCACTGATGCCACAGACAGCGTGTGGAGGGGGCGTGTCGGAAAGGCTCAGAGGTTCTTAAAGAGACAGAGGCCTATTTCAAGACATTCACTACAGCCATTTTGAGAGAGACATTTTATACAAGGCAGTTATTCTAATTTACTGCAGTTACAGACCAAGGTTTGGTCATCATTGTAGTGTGATACAGACTGGTGCCATGTGATAGCATAATACCTCTTTAACTAATCTTCACAATCAGGTGACAGAGTTTAAAGTTTATAAGCACATTTCACAACCACACCATGATTCTCCTGCTCCAGATTTCACAGTGAGTGAAGTTCAAGTCATGTGTGGAGGCCATATTGGAACATCACCAACATCTTTACCCTCTCCTCGCTGTGAAGTCTGGAGCAGGAGAATCATGGTGTAGGGCTGTTTTGTTGCCTCAGGGCCTGGAAAACAGATCATCAATAGAAAAGTGAATTCACAAGTTTATCCCGATACCAGTGTGGAATAAGTAAGTGAACCCCTGATCCTACTTTTGCAGCAATAACTGCTTTTCTGTAGTTGCAGATTAGACTCTCACAACAATCAGGATGAATCTTAGACTATTCCTCTTTACAAAACTGATTCAGGTGGTGTACTTACTTATACATGTTATTGCCAAGTTGGGAGGTCAAATCGATTCATTTTCATGATTATGGAGCTCTCTGCTTAGAAGAAGAAGGTCCCGCTGAACAAATGTGCCTCAGTGACCTTTTTATTAGCATAGATAATTTGGATTTTAACAATCTTTGTTGCACAGTGACTTTTCAGTTAGAGAAAGGGTTTGCTTTTGCAGTTTTGTTTATCAGTTCAGTTCAAGTTCTTTATTCAGCCATGGCGTTATTACAGACACAACAACAACAACAACAACAAAATAATATTCAATACTGAATAGGAGCATGAGGAAGACATTGTCTTATAAATTTCATGCCCCTTTTTTTTTTTCAAAAATCTAAGCTGGCTCTGAACAGACGGCTTGCCCGTTTTTGTTCTAGCCTATATCAAGGTACAATAATACTTTACATCTAAATAAATGACTGTCTCAAATTTGTCTTGTTTATGTTGGTGAACTTTCATTAAATACAATGAATATATATTTCTATAATATATTTATAGTTCGCAGTTTTTTTGTTTTAAATGGGGGGGAAGAATCGAATCGTAAATCAAGTTTTTTATTTTAAAAATTGCTGATTTTTTTGGGGGGGGAAGTCTCCCAGCTCTACAATTTAGGCAGAAATGTGAGAAATTCCAAAGCGTTCACATACTTTCATACATTTTTCTACTACTATATTGTTCTAGTCTTGTGTTTTTATGTGTCGGTTAATTATGAATAAAACCATACATGTAATATTGACATTATCGATATTTGGTTGTCGGGAAATAGGCAATTTTTGGTCACTAGTAGTAGTTTTTTGTTATGAAAAAACACCCTTTCGCCCTCATATTTATATCAGTAATCTACAGCAAAAAGTTCAAATCAACATCTCTAAATGATTTTCACCTGCAGCTTCTCGCCTCAACCTTCCCAGATCAAAGCCAGCGTGAAGTAAATCCAGTGTCTCTTGTTCCTGCTGTGCTTTATCGGCCCTTTTCTTCCTCCTCCTCTTCCTCCTCCTCAGGCGACAGCCGGTACCCGCTGAGGAAGTGGCTGATGACGCCCGTGGACTACCCAGCATGCCCTGCGGATTTCCGGTACAACCTGTCCCACAGCACGACGCACGAGATCGTGGACCGAACCTTCAGGGCCATCCAGACCAGGTTCAAGTGTCTGGACAGCAGCAAGGGCTATCTGCAGGTAACAAAGCCCCGGGTTAGGCTTGGTTTAGCCCCCGCATTTTCTCCAGAGTGGCTTTACCCAAATCTAAAAGCTTCTGGAATAAAGCATCAGCGTCCGCCATGATAAGAAGCCCCCGAATTGGGCTGTCATTTAGGAAGGAGGTAGGAGAAGGAGCCTCAATGCTAACTTTCATACATTAGCATAGGGACCTCTGGTGGTTCGTCACAGGCAATTAGGAGCTATGTGCCATCCCATAAGCCACCACGCCACCAATCCCCCTACCCTCAGGGATTCATGCCTCAGTAAACGGCCTAAATGAGGGCAGTTTGTGCTTTTGCTTTCATTTAGTAGAAACTTAAAGGTATAGCGGAGGATGTTCTATTTCCGGGTGGATCATCAAGACGATTGATCCTCCTAATTGTCAATCATTCTGGTGATTTGCCTACGTAAGGCCGTCGTGCGTTCTCGCCCCTTGTTCATTTCTGCGCATGCGCACTTTCAGGCCTATGTGAGTTACGCTGCTCGCAGAACCCACCGAGTCATTTGAAAATGGCAGAAAAAGTGTCTTCGAAGTGTATGAGAAGAAGAGAAAGGCTTCAGAAGAGAGAAACAAGACCAGAGTGTTTTTGGGAGATTCTTCCTCCTCGGAGGCAAGTTTTTTTAAAGTGGAGAGGGCGGTTCTTTCCTAAAATTTGGGAAAATCCTCCTGTATACCTTTAAGTACGTGGACAGGATTTGGTGGAATGTTTAACCAGAGCATTTTTTTATTTCTGTGATAAAGCTGTAGGTGTGAAACAGCTCTATATCATCGTCTGTTTTCTGTGTGGCTTCATGTCATTATTGTGGTTGTAGCACCCGCAAGGATTTAGCATAGGCACGAGGTAGTTAAAAACAGGGTTTATTGGCTTGACAACCTTGGCAACCCATGAGAACTCGTGAGCTGACCTCCACGAGGGGCTAAATGTCCATGAGCTCTTAATTTGTCTTCTCCACCTTCAAATTCAATTTGCGGAACGAGCTGAAACGTAGCTGCTGCTAGTTGTGGTGAATCTGAGCTCATTGTACACATTAGGACATGGCTGGAAAAATTAAACTCTGTATAGTCCCTTTAAAGTCAGTGACTGCAGTAGGAGGATTTTTGTAGTCTAATACGATGTGGAGGATGTAGTTTTTCATGACACATCTGTTGGTGATGTCACTTCCTCTGTGTTTTTCGCGTTGGGTGAGGACGGTCGGATTGGGAAAATGCTGCTGAAGCTCTAGTTCCTAACAGTGGACCCAACAAAAGAGTGAAATGGGACTAAAAAAAGTGATGGAAAAAGTGACACAAAAGCAACAAATTACCAAGAAAAAAGTGACAAATATCTGAAGCTGCACTGGAGAAAATGCACTGGGTTACGACTTTAAAAAGATCTCCTCCATTAAACGTCCTTCCTTTTCTGGGCAGTATGCGCCGGAGAGAAGCTCGTCCATCATCTTGGCCTGCTGCGTTCTCCACAACGCGTCCCTGCAGTCCGGACTCGACGCCTGGACTCTGGAGAGGACGGACCCGCGAGAGTGTCCCGAGCAGATGGAGGAGAACCCAGAGGACCGGGACCACAAGGCCCACGAGCTGCGGAAGGACATCATCCTCAAAAGCTTCAGCTGATGCAAGAACTCACACACTTAAAGAGACAGTGTTATGGTTTCCCTCACGAACTGAAATGTAGAAACAAAATATGCAAAAGTTAATTCTGGTTTCATGTCAGAAAGTGAGGAACAAATGTAAATATGTCTTTTTATGACGTGTATATGAACATATGGTTCTGCAGCCACCAGTAGAGAACAGACTATAGTGTTAATAATGTTTGTTTTTTTAATGCCACTGATTTATGGGCGGCCTTTGGGATAATAAAAATAATAATAATAATAGTAATATATCAAACTTGTAAAACACTTTGTTTGGACACTCAAAGACGCTTTACACGCGGGATAAAAAAAACAAAGAAGACGTTTCGTCGTTTTTGACCCGGATTGTTGTTTTTGACCCACTTTTGTCGCTTTTTTGACTCTTGTCGTTTTTGACCCTTTTTTTTTTGTCGCTTTTTTGACCCGTTTTTGTCACCTTTTTGACCTGGTTTTGTCATTTTTGGCGCTTTTTTGACCCAGTTTTACCCGTTTTTGAACCAATTTTGTCGCTTTTGAACCCATTTTTGGGTTTTAAAAAAAAAAAAAAAATGAAAAAAAATGCGGGAAAATGCGGGGGGAAAAAAATGCGGGAAATTTTTTTAGATTGCTTTTTTGTCCCTTTTTCTTGCTGACCCATTCTTGTCCCTTTTTCCCCCCTGTTTTCAGTGGGGGGTTCCCGAGTTTGTCCCTTTTACTCATTTATGACACATTTTTTTAACCTGTTTTTGTTGTTTTTTGACCCTTTGTTTTTGTTTTTTTGACCCTTTTTGACCGGTTTGTTTACCTCAGTGACACTGAGACCAGAGCCAGGCTCGATCCCACAACCTTTGCGGACAGGCTGCTCCGGGGAGCAGGCCGGCCAGTAACCGGGTTGTATTCCGCTGCTCGAGCAGAACACAGCGGGGTTGGGCCGTAGGCAGCCCCGGGAGCTCACAGCACAGTCACACCGTGACAGGCGGCAGATGCGGACGACCGGGCAAACACTGGTACCAGGCGACATCGGTACGTAAAAACCGCTTTGAGAAGCGGCCGCCAAACCGCGCCAGCGTCCTCTCACTTCCGGTCAGTTACGGACTCAAACGAAGCGTAAAAAAGAGCGTTTGTTCACTGGTGTGTCGTCTGTAAACCAAATGTTATGGGCTCAGTTCCTCCTCTCTCAGACATGACTCTGTAACCTGAAGTCACTGTTTATGTTTGAGTTTGTGAACTCTTGGGAAGTCCTGTGTGGTCAGGGGGCCAGTCTGTTTCACCTCTTCAATAAACGGAGATCTGACATTTGTCTCCAAAGAGTAACCTGGCTCTGCCTCTCTCTGCTCTCGCACCTTCCAATACTTAGTTCTGTCAGACACGGTTTCTTGGGGATTACCGTCTTTGTCGGGTTTTTTTCGACCCGTTTTTGACCCACGTTTGTCACTATTGTCGCTTTTTTGACACGGTTTTTTTCGTTTTTGACCAGTTTCTGTCACTTTTTTACCTGTCTGTCGTTTTTGACCAGTTTTTATTGTTATCGACCAGTTTTGTTGCTTTTTTGACCCGTTTTTTGTCACTATTGTCGCTTTTTGACCCGGTTTGTCATTTTTGACCTGTTTTTATCATATTAGGCCCGTTTTTGTTCCTTTTTTGACCGTTTTGATCGTTTTTGACCCGACTTTGTTGTTTTATGACCAGTTTCTATCGTTATCGACCAGTTTTGTCGCTTTTTTGACCCGTTTTTTGTCCCTTTTGTAGCCTTTTTGACCTGGTTTTGTCGTGTTTGGCCCATTTTTGTCGCTTTTTTCATCCGGTTTGTCATTTTTGACCAGTTTTGTTGTTTTTTGACCCGGTTTTATCATATTAGGCCAAGTTTTTGTCCCTTTTGTAGCCTTTTTGACCCGTTTTAATCGTTTTTGACGAGTTTTGTCGCTTTTTGACCCGGTTTGTCATTTTTGACCCGTTTTTGTCATATTAGGCCAAGTTTTTGTCACTTTTGTAGCCTTTTTGACCTGCTTTTGTCGTTTTTGGCCTGCTTTTGTCGTTTTTGGCCTGATTTTGTCGTTTTTTTGTCACTTTTGCTGCTTTTTTGACCTGGTTTTGATCGTTTTTGACCCGACTTTGTTGTTTTATGACCAGTTTCTATCGTTATCGACCAGTTTTGTCGCTTTTTGACCCTTTTTTGTCACTATTGTAGCCTTTTTGACCTGGATTTATCGTTTTTTGACCCGTTTTTGTCGTTTTTGACCCAATTTTGTCGCTTTTTCACACATTTTTGTGGGGTTTTTTCACCAAAAAAAAAATGCGGGAAATTTTTTTTTAAATTACTTTTTGTCCCCTTTTTTCCCCCCCTTTTTGTCGCTGACCCATTTTCCCCCCTGTTTTTGGTGGGGGGTTCCCGAGTTTGTCCCTTTTACTCGTTTCTCTCACTCTGTTTTTGTTTGACCCTTTTTTTTTTTTTTTACCTGTTTTTGTTGTTTTTTGACCCTTTGTTTTTGTTTTTTTGACCCTTTTTGACCGGTTTGTTTACCTCAGTGACACTGAGACCAGAGCCAGGCTCGATCCCACAACCTTCAGACCTTCAGACCTTTGTGAAACCCACTTTCATTGTGTAGTAACTTTACCTCTGAGCCACAGCGGCTCTGCTTCATCTGGTTCAGGTTCTTCTATAGGAGCTTATAGAAGTAAAGCTCAGGGAGGAAGAGGCTCGGTCAAGGAGTCGCACGATACAAAAGAAAAGACATTCACTGTAGTTTGTCAGGGCAGTAGCTCAGTGAGGAGAGTGTTTGGCTACTTTTGTGTCGTCTGTGAACCAAATGTTGTGGGTTCAATTCCTCCTCAATGAAGAAGTTTTAATACTTAGTGTCGTCACTAAAGTATAATGTCACTAAAACCCTGCAGTTCTCAGAAGCATCACAGGCTCAAGTCTAACTGACTCAGGTGGGACTTGATCCCAGAACCTCAGGGTCAACACACTTTTAAAGTCCTGTGATTTACCCATTCAACCACATCAGGATGCAGATGTTCTCTGTCATGTGTTTATTTGACTTCACTTCACAGACGCACAGTTGATTTTGTTGATATTAACGACATTTAACTCCAGATGTTTGCTGTGGCAGGAGCTCAGTGACTAGAGCTGTTGGATAAAGTGAACCTTTCCTGATCCAAAGGTTGAGAGTTCGATTCCCGCTCTCTCACAGAAAGTTTTAAACCATAGTGTTGTTTGAGTTTTACTAAATTACAGATGTGGAAGCAACAGGTGGGACTCGAACCTACGACCTCAGGCAGGTGAGTCTTCTTAAAGCCCTGTGCTTTAACCACTGCACCACATCTGCACACTGTCTGTCACTGTTATGAGTTTATTTGACTCAACAGATGCACAGTTCATTCATTATTAAACTTGTGTTTCTCAGGTGTAAAAGCAACAGCAGACAGACCCAGAGGGACTCGAACCCGGGACCTCAGGGCAGAAGAGACTTCTTAAAGCCCGAGATCTGAACCACTCGACCACATCAGCACCTCGGAGCTGCTTCAGTGTCACTGTCATGAGTTTGTTAAACTGAACTGACTCTCAGTGACGAGAGCAGACAGTTGAAATAAAGCGTCCCTGATCCAAAGGTTGAGGGTTCGATTCCCGCTCTCTCACAGAAAGCAGCACTTTTAAAGTATAGTGTGGTTTAGTGGAGCTGTTGGTTAAATGTGTGACGTCTGATCCTTTAGTTTGAAACTATAATGTGGTTTGAGTCTGAACAAACGTCACAGACAGAAGTGGATCAACAGCTCTGGCACAGGCGGGATTCGAACCCTGCACGTCTGAGCAGCAGAGGCTTTTTTAACCCCTGGACCATCAGAACACACTGAGAGTCCAGCAGATGATCAGGTTGAAGAAGCTCCAGCTCCTCAAGCACTCAGTCAGACCTGAGTCACCAGTGAAGGTTTAAATCTACAGACGTGGATGGTTGTCCTCGTGTGATGAAGGCCATGGAGGGACCTGGAGGAGCTCAGGGACCTGGAGGAGCTCAGGGACCTGGAGGAGCTCAGGGACCTGGAGGAGCTCAGGGTCCTCGAGGAGCTCAGGGACCTGGGTCCCCTGTGATCTACATGAGTTTAAGCCTCGGACTCAGGTGAAGAAACACAAGGACAGAAGCTCAGACTCTGGTGGATCTGGATGTAGACGCTGAATCTTCATTTATCTGAGATTATCCACATTTAAAGACTCCTGCTCGACGTGGCAGTAGCTCAGTGAGTAGAGTAATAATAATAATAATAAAAATACAAATACAAATAATAAGTAAAATAATAAACAATAATACTAATAATGATAATAATAAAAATAAAAATGATAATATAACAAACTTGTAGCACTTTTTTTGGACACTCAAACACGCTTTACACGTGGGATAAAACAAAACACAGAAGGGGTTTAAGGAAAAGCTCGTTTGAAGAGGTGGTTTTGATGCTGATTTAAAGTGAGTGAGTGAGTTCCAAAGGGCGGGGGCTCAGCTGTTTTCAGATCCAGCTGGGATGGAGATGGGGCGGAGGGAGATGTCGGTGTAGGAGGATCCAGGTGCTCTGATTTAATGCACTTTAGTCCATGGGTTTGTCCCAGGTTTCAGTGAGACAGAGTCAATCCACTTTATTGTCGGTGATGAAATCACAGAGGAGCAGCTTTTATTGTTGACTAATCTCGTATTGAAGAGCGCCGTCTGAAGTCAGGTGACGAGTGCGCTGATGACGTATGCGGATGTTGTTGTGCCGGTGTACGAGAGGGAGTGAGCTGCGCGCGGACTGGAGAGATGGAAACTGTTTCACCGCTGAAGTTGTAGAGGAGATCGCGACGGGAGCCTCGGTGGAGAAGACGGTGTTGTTGCAGAGTTGTGCTGATGTCCAGTGAAGAAGGTGCGCGGTGGCTGAATCTGAGGAGCTGCGAGGACGTGTGTGAAGCGCCATGGTCGGAGCCGGGGATGGAAACAGCCGCGGAGAGGCAGCAGGAAAGCCACGAACAGGAGCCGCATTGCGGACAGGCTGCTCCGGGGAGCAGGCCGGCCAGTAACCGGGTTGTATTCCGCTGCTCGAGCAGAACACAGCGGGGTTGGGCCGTAGGCAGCCCCGGGAGCTCACAGCACAGTCACACCGTGACAGGCGGCAGATGCGGACGACCGGGCAAACACTGGTACCAGGCGACATCGGTACGTAAAAACCGTTTTGAGAAGCGGCCGCCAAACCGCGCCAGCGTCCTCTCACTTCCGGTCAGTTACGGACTCAAACGAAGCGTAAAAAAGAGCGTTTGTTCACTGGTGTGTCGTCTGTAAACCAAATGTTATGGGCTCAGTTCCTCCTCTCTCAGACATGACTCTGTAACCTGAAGTCACTGTTTATGTTTGAGTTTGTGAACTCTTGGGAAGTCCTGTGTGGTCAGGGGGCCAGTCTGTTTCACCTCTTCAATAAACGGAGATCTGACATTTGTCTCCAAAGAGTAACCTGGCTCTGCCTCTCTCTGCTCTCGCACCTTCCAATACTTAGTTCTGTCAGACACGGTTTCTTGGGGATTACCGTCTTTGTCGGGTTTTTTTCGACCCGTTTTTGACCCACGTTTGTCACTATTGTCGCTTTTTTGACACGGTTTTTTTCGTTTTTGACCAGTTTCTGTCACTTTTTTGACCCGTCTGTCGTTTTTGACCAGTTTTGTCGCTTTTTAAACCAGTTTTGTCGCTTTTTGACCCTTTTTATGTCACTATTGTCGCCTTTTTGACCTGGTTTTGTCGTTTTCGGCCCGTTTTTGTCGCTTTTAAACCCGGTTTGATCGTTTTTTGACCCGTTTTTGTCGCTTTTGACCAGTTTCTATCACTTTTTTGACCTGTCTGTCGATTTTGACCAGTGTTTATTGATATCGACCAGTTTTGTCGCTTTTTGACCCGGTTTGTCATTTTTGACCCGTTTTTATCATATTAAGCCCGTTTTTGTCGCTTTTTTGACCCGTTTTTTGTCGCTTTTGTAGCCTTTTTGACCTGGTTTTGTCGTGTTTGGCCCGTTTTTGTCGCTTTTTTCATCCGGTTTGTCATTTTTGACCAGTTTTGTTTTTTTTTGACCCGGTTTTATCATATTAGGCCAAGTTTTTGTCGCTTTTGTAGCCTTTTTGACCTTGTTTTGTTGTTTTTGGCCTGATTTTGTCGTTTTTTGTCACTTTTGCTGTTTTTTTTTTACCCGTTTTTGTCGTTTTTGACCCGATTTTGTCGCTTTTTAACCCATTTTTGTGGGTTTTTTCCAAAAAATGAAAAAAAAAAAAAATGCGGGAAAAAAAAATGCGGGAATTTTTTTCTAAAATTGCTTTTTGCCCCTTTTTTTCCCCGACCCATTTTCCCCCCTGTTTTTGGTGGGGTGTTCCGGAGTTTGTCCCTTTTACTCGTTTCTCTCACTCTGTTTTTGTTTGACCCTTTTTTTTTTTTTACCTGTTTTTGTTGTTTTTTGACACTTTGTTTTTGTTTTTTTGACCCTTTTTGACCGGTTTGTTTACCTCAGTGACACTGAGACCAGAGCCAGGCTCGATCCCACAACCTTCAGACCTTCAGACCTTTGTGAAACCCACTGTCATAGAGCAGTGACTTTATCTCTGAGCCACAGCGGCTCTGCTTCATCTGGTTCAGGTTCTTCTATAGGAGCTTATAGAAGTAAAGCTCAGGGAGGAAGAGGCTCGGTCAAGGAGTCGCACGATACAAAAGAAAAGACATTCACTGTGGTTTGTCAGGGCAGTAGCTCAGTGAGGAGAGTGTTTGGCTACTTGTGTGTCCTCTGTGAACCAAATGTTGTGGGTTCAATTCCTCCTCAGTGAAGTAGTTTTATTACTTAGTGTCGTCACTAAAGTATAATGTCACTAAAACCCTGCAGCTCTCAGAAGCATCACAGGCTCAAGTCTAACTGACTCAGGTGGGACTTGATCCCAGAACCTCAGGGTCAACACACTTTCAAAGTCCTGTGATTTACCCACTCAACCACATCAGGATGCAGATGTTCTCTGTCATGTGTTTATTTGACTTCACTTCACAGACGCACAGTTGATTTTGTTGATATTAACCACATTTAACTCCAGATGTTTGCTGTGGCAGGAGCTCAGTGACTAGAGCTGTTGGATAAAGTGAACCTTTCCTGATCCAAAGGTTAAGAGTTCGATTCCCGCTCTCTCACAGAAAGTTTTAAACCATAGTGTTGTTTGAGTTTTACTAAACTACAGATGTGGTAGAAACAGGTGGGACTCGAACCTACGACCTCAGGCAGGTGAGTCTTCTTAAAGCCCTGTGCTTTAACCACTGCACCACATCTGCACACTGTCTGTCACTGTTATGAGTTTATTTGACTCAACAGATGCACAGTTCATTCATTATTAAACTTGTGTTTCTCAGGTGTAAAAGCAACAGCAGACAGACCCAGAGGGACTCGAACCCGGGACCTCAGGGCAGAAGAGACTTCTTAAAGCCCGAGATCTGAACCACTCGACCACATCAGCACCTCGGAGCTGCTTCAGTGTCACTGTCATGAGTTTGTTAAACTGAACTGACTCTCAGTGACGAGAGCAGACAGTTGAAATAAAGCGTCCCTGATCCAAAGGTTGAGGGTTCGATTCCCGCTCTCTCACAGAAAGCAGCACTTTTAAAGTATAGTGTGGTTTAGTGGAGCTGTTGGTTAAATGTGTGACGTCTGATCCTTTAGTTTGAAACTATAATGTGGTTTGAGTCTGAACAAACGTCACAGACAGAAGTGGATCAACAGCTCTGGCACAGGCGGGATTCGAACCCTGCACGTCTGAGCAGCAGAGGCTTTTTTAACCCCTGGACCATCAGAACACACTGAGAGTCCAGCAGATGATCAGGTTGAAGAAGCTCCAGCTCCTCAAGCACTCAGTCAGACCTGAGTCACCAGTGAAGGTTTAAATCTACAGACGTGGATGGTTGTCCTCGTGTGATGAAGGCCATGGAGGGACCTGGAGGAGCTCAGGGACCTGGAGGAGCTCAGGGACCTGGAGGAGCTCAGGGACCTGGAGGAGCTCAGGGACCTGGGTCCCCTGTGATCTACAAGAGTTTAAGTCTCGGCCTCAGGTGAAGAAACACAAGGACAGAAGCTCAGACTCGGGTGGATCTGGATGTAGACGCTGGATTCGTCAAACAAAGAAGTTTTATAATTAAAGAGTAACTAAACCCCCCCTTCCAGAGCCTCAGCCTCAGATTTGAAAATCTCACCTCCCGGAAACTCCGCAGTCGGCCGGAAGCTGTCACAAACAAAGTCTAACTCAAAACTACTGCTGCCCTTTCATTAATCGCCTGTCTGCTGGGATGTTGCTGATCTAAAGGTTCATCACTCACTTCACTGTCATCGATTTAACCAGAATACTAAAATATTTTCTCATTCCAGTAAAGTTGGATGAGTCTGTTTTGTTTGACATCAGTAAGATTCAACACTAGAAAAACATATATTAATGATTAATGATCAGTTCAGGTGATGAAAGAATATCACTTATACTTTCTTTATTCAATGAAGTCAATCATCTCAACCCTTTTATGCCAGGACTGTATCGCGTAGAGCAGTGGTTCCCAAAGTGGGGCCTCAGATGCACTGCAGGGGGGGCCCCAAACACATGTATTTGCTAACATGTAAGATTTTAAAACCCAAAGTCAAAGCCAGATGTTGTTTTTCATGTAATGTTCGTCGTAAAATAACAAATTATTCCTTAGAATAGAGTAAATTATTGTTATTGAGGGCCTTGAGAGAATTTCTGATCCCGGACTTTGGGAATGGCTGGTCGCGCTCCAGTCTGCAGTACCATTTACTCCCACATGAGGGCACTATTGTAATGGTTTAACCTGAAAGTAAATGCCTATAATCTTTGTTTTACACGTTCAGCATTGCTTAATATGATAAGAATGAAACAATATAAGTAGGGAGCAACGCTAGTGCACTTAAATCAGCAAATACAGTCAAAGAATCTCCATTTTCAGCCACATTATTGAATAACCAGCATTTATTGTTCAGGTGAAGCAGAAGGCACAGGTACAGCATGGCAGGGTCAAAGCCTTAGCAAAAATAGAGCTTCGTACAGAATTATACAACTTTGTCTAAACACTGAAGCCAAACAATTATCAAAAGCGATTAACAAGAAATTAGACATCTGTTTTAGAGCGCAAACATCGGCCAAAAATATTAAACTTCTGTCAAAAAACGAGAATAGGAAAACGGACATTTTCAAAATATACAAGTTCACCAAAGTCCCTTACGGTAAAAATACTTCAACAGCACGGCTTTAAAAGGTTCTTTTTGGTCAGGAGGAGTTTGAAAACAGGAAAACTGGATTCACGTCACACGGAGGTTTAAGCGGAAACAATTTGTACAAAAAAAGTCAAATACGACGCAGGAGTTTTAAGAGTTTCAACTTATGTAACAAAAAAAATATGCACGAAAGAGCGAAGGAAACTTAACATTTGTGTCATAAATATAACAACATAGAACAGTACTTTGTTTCTTTGTAAATTCTGAAAATATTTTGAAAAGAAAATAATAATAACTGAGTGAAATATGGTTAATGTAAGAATTAGGTTTATTTCTATCCTGGTGTAAAGTTGTGCGAATGAACTCGTTAACATGTGGATATAAAACAAACGGTTAAAAGAGTCTAGTATGAAAACGGCACATCGGGGTAAGGGAGTCCCATGATGCATTGCTCCGTGACGTCGGGGAGGTAAGGCCCCTCCTCCTCGCAGGGGGGCAGCGCGAGGACGTCCTCGTCGGGCACGGGCAGCGGGGCGTCCGGGTCCGGCTTGATCTGGGTCGGCCGCGGGTTTTCGGGGAACGCCATCGAGAACAGGGCGTCCGGGTTACACACGAACTTGTACACGTACCGCTCCCCGGCCACCTGACGAAGACGAGGAGGAAGAGGAGGAGATTTTAAAGCAACATTATTTACACTTATCGCTCTGGTAAAGCCACACAGCGAAACGTTTCAGGTGATAAAAAGAACAAACAGCCAAACATGAGGGTTACCTACAAAGCCCTGTTGTGACATTATCCCCTGGTTCTACAAAGCAAATCACAGAAAATGACCAGAAGAGGGCGATATTTCAAAAGAAAGAAAATGCACTTTTGAACCCCCACCTGAACAGAGTACATCGTCTCCAGTTCCACTTTAACCAAATCTAAAAACTTCTTGAAAATATGTGTCCAAATAGCGACAAAAGAGCAACGAAAAAGTGACAAAAATTGATGAAACGGTGATGAAAAAGTGATGAAAAAATGTAATGAAAAAGTGACAAAACCCCCTGAAAAAGTAACAAAAAAATGACAAAAAGTTACCTAAAAAAATAGATGAAAAAGTGACAAAAAAGTGACAAAAAAATTCTGACAACAAAAGCAAAAAAGTGCAGAAAAATTGACAAAAAAGTAAAAAAAAAAGAAAAATGTATGAAAAAGTTATTTAAAAAAACTGACGGAAAAAGTGACAAAAACCCCCTGAAAACATAGCAAAAAATTGACAAAAAAAGTGACGAAAAATTGACAAAAAAGTGATGAAAAAACAAAACAAAAAAACACTGCAAGGCGACAACAACACGAAAAAAATGATCCCTCTCGATCAGTTTTGTCGGTCTTGGCTTTCAAATGAGGCGTTACTCTGGCCTACAGTGTGTCACCTTTCAAATTTGGGGGTGAAGAGGCTAAACTGTAACCGTGACTCGTGCGTACCTTCTGCATGATGCCCTTCTCGTAGTAATATCTCAGGGACCGGCTCAGCTTGTCGTAGTTCATGGCCGGACGGTTCTTCTGGACTCCCCACAGACGAGCCACCTGCGGACACAAGCACAGCGGTCATTCCCCGCACTCTGTTTTACACCAGACTCCTGCCGCCTCTCTCTCTCGTCTCTGACCTCCTCGGGGTCGATGAGCTTGAACTCCATGTTGCGGCCGGTCCAGACGATGAGGTGGGCGTTGTTGGGGTTTTCCAACAGCGTGAGGAGGAACTGCCAGAGCTGGAGCGAGCCGCGGCGCTGGTACGGCAGGCCCTCGGACTTCAGCTTACCTGGAAACAACAGAAATACGAGTTTACAGTTTGTTTAACGTCTTAACCCCCGACAAAAAACAGAAAAGTTGTTATTCTGTTACCGTCGAGTCGGTCTGGAACCACGCAGGTGTCGTCGTAGTACATGTGCGGCTCCCTGTTGTGTGGGAATCCTGTTCAAACACAATCATTTAGGATCAAAACTTCAGGAAAACGTATATGTAGATACAAAGTCCACCCTACTTACCATTGTGGTGATTCTGATACAAATGTGGAGGTTTGTCGAACGAGGACTGGCAGCTTTGGACGTCTGAGAGAAAACAAAAACCTGTCAAATCCTGTCTGGGAGATCCGTGTATTCTCTCCTACGACTCTGAGGACTGACCTGCGTCGAAGGCGTGGTCCCGGGGCTCCTGTTTGACCGTGACGTGGCTGTAGCTGCTCTGCTGAGGCGGAGGAGGAGGAGGGGGGCCGTGGGTCTGGGCTGGTCCCGGTTGGGGGTAGAGGGGGTCCACCAGCTCCTGTTTGAAGCCCATGGCCCCGGACTGAACCACGGGCTCCGAGTGGTGCCGCTGGTACAGGGGCCGGGAGTCCCGAGGGGCGGCGGGGGGCAGGAACCGCAGGCTGGGGTCCGACAGCTGTCTCTGGAACCTTTGGGGGATTCACAAGACGGTTTAGTGAAGGTCTGTCGGACACGTGTTACTCTGAGTCCATCCTGAGCCTGAACTGACCGCTGCTGTGCTCCGTATCCTCCAGACGGGGGCGCCGGGCCGTGTGGCAGCGCGAAAGGCGAGCTGTGGCCGCTCTGTGGGGCGCTGTGGTGAAGGGGGCGGGGCTGCGGGCAGTGAGCGACGGGCAGAGCGGCCAATGGGTGAGCCTGTCTCTGCAGCGGGGGCGGGGCTTTGAGCGCGGCTGGTTTGGCGTCACAGGAGGCACTGGGGGCGGAGAATTTTACACTTTAACCACACAGACATCTGACAGTTTAGATCTGGTTTTAGATTTAGATCTGAACCTCTTAACCCCCACCTGAACCGAGCATATTTCAGGTTGGCTTTACCCAAATCTAAAAGCTTCTTGAACAAAGCCTCAAAAGAGCAACACAAAATGAGACGAGAACAATGATGAAAGCACAACAGAAAAACAACAAAACACCTACAAAACCCCACAAAAAAAGTACATGAAAGCAATGGAAAAAATGTGACAAAAACACAATAAAAAACTCAAAAGAAACAATGAAGACGCAACAAAAAAGTGGCGAAAATCTGACGAAAACGCAATAAAAAAAGCCACAAAAGAGCAACAAAAAAAGTGGCAAAAATGTGACAAAAAAAGCCACAAAAGAGCAACAGATGTGCTCAGTTGAGGCGGGGGTTAAGAGGTTAATCTGGTTATTACAAATGTACTTAGTGTTAAAAGTTTGAGCTCCACTTTTCCTGACAGAAACAAAGGACACATAGTTCACCCTCCACAGTCGTGCAGTTTTGAGGCTCTTCTCCTTTAAGAGCTGCAGATTGTGGTTTGGTGGTGAAGAGTAAACAGACTCTTGCACAAGTGCAGACACGTCGCATGAGTCACTCAGTTTATAAAAACAAAAAGCTGCTGCTGCAGTCGTTACTGCGGCGCAGGGGCGGAGCCAAGGCTCCAGCGATTCGCACCAAAGGATGTTATTACTGTCTAATTAAGGCCGTAAATCTGACACATATGATGGATATTCTGCTGCTAATGTGAACTTTTGACACTTAAGTGACACTTTCAGGCTTTTCCAGTCACTCCAGTCCTGAATAGATAATATTGAGGAGATTAAAGCGTGCTGCTGTACCTGTATTGTGGGTAAAGGCACATGTCGCTGTGGGGCGTCCTGCACGGAGACAGCTCAGAGGACGGACTGGGCTCTCTCTTCACTTTACTGAGCGCTGGACTCACCAACACTGCGGGAAAACACAGACAAATCAGGACTAGGAATATGGAATCTGATAAGTAAATAATACATCAGCGCACACAGTTGTTCTCTCCATCAAACACGAGTATTTTTGACAAGGAATTACCGATTAACCCTGAACTGGGAGTGTAAAAAAACCCTTTAAGTATCACAGTGGAGAATCACGAATAGAGTTAGTTGGTATGAGTGAATAAAGCACCTGGCTTCACTGCCGAGTGACGACTGAAAAGTGCACACACTGGGACACTTTTATGCGAGCGCTAAAATGAAGTATTCTGACAATGATTCTGCACAGCCCCGAAGCCGGCAGCGCCTTTATTTGAATCCTGTCACCCATCCTTCGATAACGCGTACGGGCTAATTACAATTTCCCCCAACACCATTCTCAGAAGAGCCGTCATCGCCGCTGTGACGCAACTGCTCGTCCACATTTCCATCTGCAGCCGCTGTTCAAACATTAGTGAAAGCCAGCGTCCCCGAACAGCCATAAACGCAGCGGTTTAGTGTCGCCGCCTTATCTCGCAATGACGACAACGTTTTAGAACAGGAGAAATGTGGAGCGTCATAAAGACCTTTGCTTCTGGTAGGTTCCAATCAGGTTTTAGATAAGGGCACACGAGGGGGATTTGAATATTTTGAAGCGTTTAAAACATGCAAATAAAGTGGAAACGGACTGTGAGGTAGCTGGATTTGCAAATCGCAGCGTTATGAAGGACACTGTTCCTGTCACTCACGTTCACCCGACTATTTTAATTGTTTGGGCCAAAAATCACGACATTAGAGACACAAACACAAAGTCAAACGCTTGCTCCAGGTCAGAATAAATGAAGATTGTAGTTATGAATCACTGAATTGAAAAGCTAAAAGATAAGTGACAAACTTTCCGGCTGGCTGCCAACTTTCACTTCCACAATTGTATTTTTATCTGCAACAAAAAAGCCCTTCTGTAGACATTTTCTTGAATCTACTCACCATTATTTGGCTGAAAATCTGGGACAAACTGCTCATCATCTGGGGACTGGGCTGTAAATAAATGTGAGACGAGAAAACAATGTAATATATAGATCCTAAAAATGAAACTTCCTTGATTAGATCTGGGTTAACGGTTACCTTCGGCTATCCAGATCTCCTGGAGCTGGAAAAGGTCTTGAAACAAATCTGAAAAATGACAATTTACACATTTATAAATCACTGCTATGGCTTCATTTTCATTATTATAACTTGCCCATTCAGTCAATAAAGTATCTATCTAAGTATCTATCTATCAAAGTATCTATCCAAGTATCTATCTATCTAAGTATCTATCTATCTAAGTATCTATCCAAGTATCTATCCAAGTATCTATCCAAGTATCTATCTATCCAAGTATCTATCTATCTAAGTATCTATCTATCTAAGTATCTATCTATCTAAGTATCTATCTATCTAAGTATCTATCTATCTAAGTATCTATCTATCTAAGTATCTATCTAAGTATCTATCTAAGTATCTATCTAAGTATCTATCTAAGTATCTATCTAAGTATCTATCTAAGTATCTATCTATCTAAGTATCTATCTAAGTATCTATCTAAGTATCTATCTATCTAAGTATCTATCTAAGTATCTATCTAAGTATCTATCTATCTAAGTATCTATCTATCTAAGTATCTATCTAAGTATCTATCTAAGTATCTATCTATCTATCTATCTATCTAAGTATCTATCTATCTATCTATCTATCTATCTATCTAAGTATCTATCTAAGTATCTATCTATCTATCTAAGTATCTATCTAAGTATCTATCTATCTAAGTATCTATCTATCTAAGTATCTATCCAAGTATCTATCCAAGTATCTATCTATCTAAGTATCTATCCAAGTATCTATCTATCTAAGTATCTATCTATCTAAGTATCTATCTATCTAAGTATCTATCTATCTAAGTATCTATCTAAGTATCTATCTAAGTATCTATCTAAGTATCTATCTAAGTATCTATCTAAGTATCTATCTAAGTATCTATCTATCTAAGTATCTATCTATCTAAGTATCTATCTAAGTATCTATCTAAGTATCTATCTATCTATCTATCTATCTAAGTATCTATCTATCTATCTATCTATCTATCTATCCAAGTATCTATCTATCTAAGTATCTATCTATCTAAGTATCTATCCAAGTATCTATCCAAGTATCTATCCAAGTATCTATCCAAGTATCTATCTATCCAAGTATCTATCTATCTAAGTATCTATCTATCTAAGTATCTATCTATCTAAGTATCTATCTATCTAAGTATCTATCTAAGTATCTATCTATCTAAGTATCTATCTAAGTATCTATCTATCTAAGTATCTATCTATCTAAGTATCTATCTAAGTATCTATCTAAGTATCTATCTAAGTATCTATCTAAGTATCTATCTAAGTATCTATCTAAGTATCTATCTATCTATCTATCTATCTATCTATCTATCTATCTATCTAAGTGTCTATCTAAGTATCTATCTATCTAAGTATCTATCTATCTAAGTATCTATCTAAGTATCTATCTATCTAAGTATCTATCTATCTATCTAAGTATCTATCTAAGTATCTATCTATCTATCTATCTAAGTATCTATCTAAGTATCTATCTATCTAAGTATCTATCTATCTAAGTATCTATCTATCTAAGTATCTATCCAAGTATCTATCCAAGTATCTATCTATCTAAGTATCTATCCAAGTATCTATCCAAGTATCTATCTATCTAAGTATCTATCCAAGTATCTATCTATCTAAGTATCTATCTATCTAAGTATCTATCTAAGTATCTATCTAAGTATCTATCTAAGTATCTATCTAAGTATCTATCTATCTAAGTATCTATCTATCTAAGTATCTATCTAAGTATCTATCTAAGTATCTATCTAAGTATCTATCTAAGTATCTATCTATCTAAGTATCTATCTATCTATCTATCTATCTATCTAAGTATCTATCTAAGTATCTATCTAAGTATCTATCTAAGTATCTATCTATCTAAGTATCTATCTAAGTATCTATCTATCTATCTATCTATCTATCTATCTATCTATCTATCTATCTATCTATCTATCTATCTATCTAGCTATCTAAGTGTCTATCTAAGTATCTATCCAAGTATCTATCCAAGTATCTATCCAAGTATCTATCTAAGTATATATCCAAGTATCTATCTATCCATCCATCCATCCATTACCTTCAGTGTCTTGAGCGAGTTCCGTCTCCATGAATTTCCTTTTCCTGCCGTTTGCTCGTACGTCGTCTTCAGGGACACATCTCTGCAACAGGAGTTTGAGGTCAGTTCTTTGTAGGTGCTTTATAAAAGGGATCCCATGATATGATGGAGGATAAGACACTCACCCGCTCAGGCACCCCGAAGGGAACCTGCTGGTCATAGAAGCCGTCCATGTCTGAGAGCACCTCACCCTGGAACACAGCAAAGGGGGTTTTAGTTGATATTTTAGTGCTGGTTTATCACAGAAATTACAAAACTGTGGTAGACGCTAATGTAAAAAAATGTCAAGTGTATTCATTTCGTATGTTGTGTAATCCGCTTTTTAGTCGATAAAAATGTATCTTTTGTTGTGACTATTCATTATAGTGGATGGATAAATCTCATATGTGGAAAAAGAGATGGATTTTCTTCCATTTTTAAACCTCTTAACCAGTTGAGCTTTACCCAAATCTAAAACGTCACAGCCTATAGGCCAGCGAAACACCTCATTTTAAAGCTAAGACCTACAAAACTCATCTAAACTGATCTTTTTTTTTCCAAGCGTATTGGCGTGTTGTCAATTTTCTTACTTTTTTTCCTCCATTGCTCTTTGGTTGCATTTTCATCCTAATTTTTGTCACTATTTTGACACTTTGTTCCAGAAGCTTTTAGATTTGGGTAACGCCAACGAGAGAAAATGTGCTCGGTTCAGATGGGAGTTAAGAGGTTAAGCAAATTACAGATTTAACTGGATGAAAACAACAAACGTTTTTCCTTGAGGCAGTTTTCTTTGTAGCAAAATGTACGATTTTTTTGGCGCAATGTTGTTCAAGTAAAGTTACAGATGACAACTTTAACAAGCTTTCTCTACAACGGAAAAACCACAACCTCACTCGCTACTAGTTTTGAGCTCGTATCTTTCTTACCCCTATAGTTCTATATACTAGCGTAGCGTTTTTTATACTAGTAGCGTTTATATTATTAAATGGGCCCCCAATGCAAAAGCCCCCGTGCCCCCCGTTTAGCCAAAATCCGTCCCTGCGCGGCGGCTTTGGCAGATTTGTGAATGAAGCTCGCGGTGACGCACAGAGCCGTGGGACCTCCTTGTTTTTCTCAATGGACTGAAACCTGACTCTCGTCTCCTAAGGGTCCCAAAAAAAAAAAAAAAAAAAAAAGGCGAAGGGAGGGGGGGGCAGCAGCGCCATGCCACGGCTCAAAACCTCCACGAGTTATAATTTAGCCTTCACCGATCACAACCAGCACGACAAAGCGCTGTTAAAACGCTGACAGAAGCGGAAAAAAGGGGTCGTGAATCGCTTCCAAAACATTACGCAGGAAAATGGCGTTAGCGCAACAGCAGCAGCAAGCACGAGCCCCCCCCCCTCCTCGTTTGCTTTCAAGTCAACACACAACACGAAGCAAGCGCGCGTGCTCGCCTAAAGCTGCATTTTCATCACATTTTCCAAGCGCTAAACACGCGTCCTACCTCGAGTGAAGTTTTTATGGCGCAAACGTGATAATCCGATCGTGTTTCCCAGCCGACATCGCCTGCAACTCCGCGCATGAAAACTCCACTCTCTGTTTTTCTCAATGAAGCTTCTCCCGAGGTCCTACATCGAAGCCCGACCTCCCGTGCTCGCCTCCGATTGGCCCGTGAGCCAGTTTGTCAAAGCGCCCCGGCCAATCGCGACGCGGGACACAGAGACGCCCCTCCCCTGTGTTCTTTATGAATGGCTGCGTTTCATTCATGAATTCACAGCTCTCTTAAAGCGACGCGGACTTTTTTTTCTCTCTCTTTTCTACGGAGGTATTTAAGCCGACATAAAGCAGGAGGTACACGGCGTACTGGGAAAGTAATAGTTACGCAAAGACCGTAAAATGATTAGTAATAAAATCATTAAGGATTACTGTACCGTAAGTTTGTATTGTGGGTTAAAATGGCGCACACACCCCTTTGTTTTACCTATAAAGATGTTTGTTTTTTTAAGGCTAAAACCTGCAAGATTTGGAGATGGGTCCCTGGGTCGCACAACTACATTTTCTTTCAGAGTCTGTAGCTTTTTGGGGAAACAATCTAGTAAAAATGGTTTATTACAGAACCCAAATCCCTTTCACTTGGACTTGACTTTCCCAGACCAACTCATGACCACGTCCCGTCTCAGTGGGAGGCACCTCTGAACTTCTGATCCATCTTTGATCACTTTACGCTTCAAAATTCACCCAGACAGCGGCCGCGTCACATGACTGTACACTAGACGGGGATTTGGAAGTTTAACAAGGGCCAGAAAGCTTAGTCTCTCTCACCAGACTCAAGATGTGAACTCAAGATAGACTTTGGAAAGGCCTAAATTGAACAAAGCAGGTTAAAGTCCGAGGCGAGCCCAAATCACAATCCTGGTAAATCTATTCTGTGATAAACGCATCGATGGACGGCACTGGAAATGGCCATTCGATATAAAGTCTAGAAGCTGTTGTCCCGGAGCGGTTTGTGAATGCCAGGTCAGCGTTGGCCGGACGGTACAGGCTGAGCTCAGCACTGTGTTTCCAATGTGTTACTGATTGGCAGCGTCTCGTGTTTACTGCAGTCCAGCAACACAACATCAGTGCGAACGCTCACCGATCTGCATCAGATTTATATCGAATCATAAAGTCAGGAGTGTAGATTGTGTCTCATACAGTGCAGGTTTATTTGAATGTTTTGTTTTGTTATAGAGAGCGATAAGTGTTTGGAAGGGTTCTTATTTAAAAACAATTATATTTACTCATTTCAAAATCCTTCAATATAGTTCAAGATAGATTAGTTGAAATAAACAGCAAGGTTATGTAAAGACTAAAATGTTGAATTTAAGTTTTGCCTAAAAGGTAAAGAAAATGCTTACTTTGTTGATTGTATAGACAATATTATGAGCAAATGTGACAACTTAAAGCCATTCTTGACATCACGTCTAAATAGTTCATGTGTATAAATGCAAACATGTAAATGTTATGTTTGATCTGCAGAATATGTACTGTGTCATTTGAAAGTCTTTCTTTTGTAGGCTGCCTCTGTTGCCACAAGAGGGCGCCCTATGCTTCGTTTAATTTGCTCCTATTTGAATATGACTCAGTTCTTCTACAAATTAGATTATTTCTTCAATTCTTTCATGGCTAAATCAGCCTAATCATCAAACCTATTAGTGGATAATGGATCTGTATTCCATAATCACACATCCGTTTTGCAAAAACAGTTAAAAAAAACATTATAATTATGTTACATCATATTTCACAGTCTTTAAAACCACTTTGGTACCACCCACTTTGCTCTAAATCAGAGGTGGGCAAACTAAGGCACAGGGGCCAAATGTGGCCTGTCTAGCCTTTACATCCGGCCGGCAAACATGACAAAACTCCAAATGTATGACAAGATTCATGAATATTGTTTCTGATATACATGAAAAGTAATGCATAACCACTGTCATTTTGTATGTTTAGACGATGACTATTTGAAAGTTATACTTGTTTAAAATGTCCCACACAAGCCCCCTGACAACCTTAACAACCCAATTTTGCACTTGCAGTAAAAAAGTTTACCCAAACCTGCTCTAAATTATTTTAAAACTGATTAACGTTTTAACATGATTGAATGACCATTTTGCATTTAAACAAGTGCTATTTATTCCCACACAACATTTTATCCAAGACTCTCATCTGCACATCTGGTCTGCACATCCTTATTTACAACGTGTCTTTTTTGTTAAACCTCAGTGACCCGTCTGACTGACCCAATAGAGGGATGCAGCGCGCCCCAGTCCACATGTCTCCGGTATTCGCCCTTCTCCAGCAGGTACTGGCGCCCCCTGTAGTTGGGGTGCTCGTGGAACACCCAGACCCCGTCCTGGACTTGAGCGGAGTGGACCTCTCTGTACCTCCATCGGTCCTGCAGATTAGTCAGATCCTCGCTCACCTCCATCATCTGCCCGCTGAAGTCTGGCCGCTCGTAGATGCGCAGGCGGTGGCGATTGGAGGACTGAATGGAAACGAAAGGACAAAAATAAAGTACACAAATATTCCAAAAATACTCTGGACTTTGGCAGTCAGTAGTCTTACGTGTCTGATGGCCCGACAGGAGCGTATGGTGTCGCTGTAGCCGTTCCAGCTGTGGTAGTTGGGGTACTCTCCTCTGATCAGGACGTACTGGTATCCCGTGAAGTGGGACCTCTCGTAGACCACCCAGGTCCCCGACTCCACCCGGATCGAGTTGCAGCGGCTGAAATGGGCGCTCAGCTCCGAACAGTCACTGCTGCACTCGAAGTACTTGCCCAGGAAGTTCTTATCCTCATAGAAAATGATCTACAAGAGAAAACAAATATGTTAAAGCCAGTTCGTCAAGTGTAGGGCAGGTTGGTTTGCATTGAAATAACAGAAAACTGACCTTTGCTGCACGCTCCATTGTGTCTGACTTTGTTTCCTGTCCGATTAATTTCCTCTGTTTAAACTGTAGCTCCACATTTATACAGCGGACTATAAAATGCCCAGGCAGCAAAATCCCTGTCATTCAGATGAGCGCGCAATAATTAGCTGAGGCTGCAATTGTTTTAACCAACAAACCATCATCTGTGGCTGGTCGTCTCTGGAATCCAAATAATGACCTAATAACTCAATCTGAATTAAAAGTAGTCGTATGTAGTATACAGTGTTGCTGAAGTGAACATCACAATTGATTATATTGATACTCCTTCCCCTGTTATTGTTGTGTAGTCAGGTCAGTGCATGTTGTGATCACACATGCATGTAAACACGCCACGCCGAATAGTTAATCTGTCAACCCCAGACTTCAGACATAATAAACACACTCAAGTATATAACTATTTTCTTTATAATTTCTCGACTAAACCACTTTTTTCCTCCTGAAAACATTAATTAAACCTATTATTTTGCTCGCTCCTGTACTTTCCAGACAGCCTCGCATTACTAAGCGGGATATCAAACAGGCGACGACCCGGTGTGACCTCTCCCGAACCCGAGCCTCATTCAGGGTACAATAAAGAGGCCTGCGGCTACAGTACAAATGAATGCGGACAGATCTATGTGCGTCGGTGATGACTCAGGCACTTTTCAAACAGACGTTAGCAAAGCGATGAGCAGCCGATGGTCTATATAAAGTCTATATAAAAGTCGCATGGGGTTAGCATCATTGGCAACAGCTAAAACCAACATCATGGGCAGGGTAATGATGATTTAGGGCTTGTGCTTGCATTATTTCTGTGAATTTCCTCAATAAGATATTTAGTTTGTGATGTTGATTTGAATACATCGGCTGCTTCTAACATGCAGGGATCATGGAGTAAAGCATGTCATTGTCATTTCAGATCATTTTCTACGAGGAGCGTAACTTCCAGGGCCGCTCGTACGAGTGCAGCGGCGACTGCGCGGACATCCACATGCACCTGAACCGCTGCGGCTCCTGCCGGGTGGACAGCGGCTGCTTCGTGGTCTACGACAGGCCCAACTTCATGGGGAACCAGGTGTTTCTGAGGAGGGGCGAGTACTCGGACGTGCAGCGCATGAGCAGCCAGACAAGCGGGGGCGGGCCCAGCCTCATGGACAACATCCGCTCCTGCCGCGTCATCCCTATGGTAATCTGCACAGACATAGACTACTCAGCATTATTTATACAAAAACAGACTAATTCTAATGTTCCCGTCGCCTCCACAGCACCGCGGCCAGTTCCGAATCCGTGTCTACGAGCGTGAGAACTTCGGCGGGCAGATGCACGAGCTGATGGAGGACAGCGAGTCCCTGCAGGAGCGCTTCTACATGTCGGACTGCCAGTCGTGCAACGTGATGGAGGGCCACTGGCTGCTGTTCGAGCAGGCCAACTACAGGGGGCGCATGATGTACGCGCGCCCCGGGGAGTACAGGAACCTGCGGGACATGGGCGTCAGCAACGTGCAGCGCATCAGCTCCGTGCGACGCATCATGGACGTCTGCTGAGCGCAATGACAATGGACAAAGTTTAGGACAAAGCTGTGATCAGATATTATAAAGAAATGTGAATAAATGTTGAAATACGTACCTCTGGTGCCTTTTGTTGGTCATTTCATTTATATTTAATAAACTGTTCATCTCACAGCAGGGAAATGATCTTAGTAAGGCAGCTCAGAGTACATGAGGTGCAGAAAAGATGAATGGTCTTTGGATGTTTTTGCAAATGCATGAAACTTTAACCTTTACTGTAGTATTTAAGTACTGTAAAGTAGTTGGACAATCATTATGATGTTTACTCATTAAAGGAATAGGCCACCGTTTTTATATACGAAGATATGTTCTTACCTAACCTTAGTCGTGTTAATATATCCCCGTCTGGTCTTTGTCCGTGCGCTCTGTCACGCAAACGGAGCACATACGCAGCCTCTCCCACATGTCACATAGCTCCAAAAAAGCTCACGATAGAAGCTACCAAGCTCTTCCACGTGTTCCCTATTTAAATAAAGTTACGTGAAGTGCTTTCATGCGAAGTATATTTACACAGAAATGTAGCATGTCGATTTTATAAGCAAATAAAAAGGGGGACTATATTGTGAGGCGTAATGATACGAGTAGCAAAACGTCCGCGCAGTAACTCCTAAAGGTTATTGACGGAAGTGAGCGGGGGAAGTCTTTAGGAGTTACTGCGCGGACGTTTTGCTCCTCGTATCATTACGCCTCACAATATAGTCCCCCTTTTTAT
Organism: Gobius niger; assembly: GCF_951799975.1. NCBI lineage: Eukaryota > Metazoa > Chordata > Actinopteri > Gobiiformes > Gobiidae > Gobius > Gobius niger. The sequence goes on from NC_136874.1 coordinate 4,492,231, forward strand.
CTGCTTATAAAATTGACATGCTACATTTCTGTGTAAATATACTTCGCATGAAAACACTTCACGTAACTTTATTTACATAGGGAACTCGTGGAAGAGCTTGGTAGCTTCTATCGTGAGCTTTTTTGGAGCTATGTGACATGTGGGAGAGGCTGCGTATGTGCTCCGTTTGCCTGGCAGAGCGCACGGACAATGACCAGACGGGGATATATTAACACGTCTAAGGCTAGGTAAGAACATGTCTTAGTATATAAAAACGGTGGCCTATTCCTTTAAGTATTACAAATAATTAGCACTACTGTTCTTCATACTACGATGCACTTTACATATCTATAAGGGACATATTCTAGAAAAAGATAAGCATTTTTGTCCAGGATAAAATAAATAAATGTTTGTATCTTTATGCTTTTTGAAAGGGGCCCATTCTAAAGCTACAACAGCCACTACTGACTTAATATGAAATAAAACAGGTGACAAAGGCCCATGCAGATATGCAGAATCATTATACATTTAAACAGATACATTGAATCAAATTGACATAGTAATCCGTGACCTAAATCATATACATTTTCAGAACATTTCAGAAGGTTACAAGCGCCATCTTTCTGTCCTTCACTTAAGTTTGACAACAGATGTTACAGAAACACATTTACTGTTAAGATCATGGTCATTTTTGTCATTTTTGTGTCATGTTTTTTCCAAGTTTGACGATTTTTGTCATGTTTATGATTTTTGCAAATGGAGATGTGTCATTAAAGCTCGTCCAAGCTTTATGTCCTTAAAGTGCATGTGACACATTAGACACAATTTATGCTAAGACATAGTTAACACAATTATATTGAAGATTTTGCTAAAGATTTTACCCAGTTTTCTTTAGTTTGGTCATTTTTATGATGTTTATAGTTTCACTTCCTTATTTTTACACTGACAGGAAGTGACATAGAAGAAGGTAAACAAGGTTATAACTGTTGCTGTGCAACCATGTTAAGTCAATGGGAAATGAGTGAGTCAAGCTCAACAATTAAAATTAAAATAACTTTTCTGCATTAAAATTGCTGCTTCACTGAAATAAAATGATAATTATGCAGCTGATGAACGTGCAACTGATGTTATCCATCTAAATAATATTTTCAAAAGCATTAAAACCTGTCATATGTACTTTAAAGCAGGGGTCGGCTAGGCAACGTGACGCCAGGGGGCAAAATCCAGTCCTCCAGCCTGAAACCACTGGCCCCATGAGGATTTTGAGAAATATTACGACACAAGTCAGTGGTCAAATATGTGATGTAGTGCTCTAAAAAGGATGAAAATACTGTCAGTTACTTTCATATTTTCTAGGTTAATGCCCCGACCCCTATATTAGGACAGATATAACTAACAACTCTGGGTTATGGACAAAATGGGGGTTACTTTGGGCTAAGACTGGGAGGTTCTTAAAATCGGCCCATGGCACTCTCCCTCTTCCCATGTCATTTGTGTTTCAGAAAAATTAACTCCTCGGAAGTTTATAACTAATACTACATATGCACTTTAGTTTTTATTTATTCATATTGACTTTTATTTACTCAGCTTCTCTTCTGCTGTTTTTAGTGGTAAGGGAAAACCAGAGCACCCGGAGGAAACCTGCACAGACTCGGGTCAGAACATGCAAATTCCACACAAAGACCCGGAACGGAACCTGGGACCTTCTTGCTGCGCGGCGAAGGTGGCTAATCGCTGGCCGTAGATGACCGCGCATATAGAAGCGGCATCACGAACGTTATCAACGTGTCTGTGAAAAGAGCTGATTCGCTGCTACAGAACGATATTGTTGAGGTGGAAAGAGCTGACGCGCCCAGTGATTGTTGGGCATCACAAAAGCTCAGGTCAGATGAGGGTTATAAATGCAGGAGACACCAGGGCTGCAGCAGGACAGGAGACAGGACACACACAGCGACACCATGGGGAAGGTGAGGACACATCTGTACTTGTTTTTATATCAGAGTTGAATCACCACATAGTTAAGGCCCTGCTAATTGCTTTTTGATAACGTAGATGAGTGTCAAGTTCAAATGGTTGGACAAGAAGCGACAAAGTGTTTGAGACTCTAGATTTGGAGTACGGTAAAGCTAGCTGTGGCTGTAATTTGAGTTGCATGGTGACACAGTGGTTAGTGCTTTCCCCACACAGCAGGAAAGCCTCAGGGTTCATTAACAGAACAGATGTTTTTTTTTTATTGTGGAGTAAGCATGGATGTATCCTTCCACTAAAAACATGCAGAATACAGACTCTTCCCGGCCAAGAACTATCTCAGTGGGATTTTCCAAGCAATCGTCAAATAAGAAATAAATGAATGTGGTTTAGCAGGATCCTTGTGTGGAATGCAGCTTGTTTTTCCTGGTTATAAGTAAACTGTCTCGTCTTTAGATCACGTTTTTCGAGGACAGGAACTTCCAGGGGCGTAACTACGAGTGCAGCAGCGAGTGCTCGGACCTGCACTCGCACTTCAGCCGCTGCAACTCCATCCGGGTCGACTCGGGGACGTGGATGGTCTACGAACGGCCCAACTACAGCGGCTACCAGTACTTCCTGCGCAGGGGGGAGTACCCAGACTACCAGCGGTGGATGGGCTTCAACGACTGCGTGCGCTCCTGCCGCATGATCCCATCGGTGAGTCAAGAAGCCAAGACTTCAGAGTTTATTTTATTAATATTAGTGAAGTGTTAGTGTAAAAATATGGCATTTTAACTGAGGCTGATTCCTAACCCCGCAGCACCAGGGCTCTCACCGGATGCAGATCTACGAGCGCCCGGAGTTCGGAGGTCAGATGATGGAGCTGACGGACGACTGCCCCTCTCTGTACGACCGCTTCCACTTCAACGACATCCACTCGTGCAACGTCACAGAGGGAAACTGGATCTTATATGAGCACCCGCACTACAGGGGGCGCCAGCACCTCATGGGCCCAGGACAGTACCGCAGGTTCAACGAGTGGGGAGGGGTCAGCCCGCGCGTCGGCTCCATCCGCAGAATTATGTGATTTAGAAGGTCCGTGTTGACTGTCAATAAAGATGTTTCAAAATAAATGTGCAGCATGTCAAATATTTCGCTTTCTTTTTTCATTTTTTTAGCTAAATGTCTCACTTTTATTTCGACATGCAGGTTTTGACATCATTTTTGGTAATTGTTTTGAAAGATAATTTAAATTTTAAAAAAAGTAATGTCTCTTAACTTAGAGACATAGAGAAAATATGAAGAAAACAAAAGTACGTAATGAAAAACTAATTCGAGCTCATGTACGCAAAGTAATTGAACCAAGATAAACATTTATTTGCAACAACAAGGAACATATAGATGACTTATCTTAAGGATCTGCAGCCTCCAGTGAGCAAGAGCACATTTTAATGGTCTTCACACATTTAAAGAGGAAACAGTCAGTGTTCGAACTATTTACTATCATAGGTCTCGCCCAAGTGATTCAGAACAGACTGAAGAACTCTAGTCAGTCCATTGGGGAAAAAAATAAAATCACAAAGAAACTATAGAGTATTATTTCACAGAGTTACCAGTACCGTTACTGTTGATACTTTGTAAAACACATTTCCATAAATTGTACATTAAATATTACTGCAGGGTTACAGTACGTGGCCATGACACATTCTTTAAGTCCAGTTTTCCAAATGAAATGCAGTTTCTGACTGAAGCGTTAGTGGAACACACGCACAGTGTGTTGTGATGCTACAAAAATAAAACACCTTTGGTTTAACACTCGGTGAGATATGCTCAATATAGTTTAAAAGTAGATAGTATTTGTTGTATCGGCGACGCAAAGCGTTAAGTCAATTCCGACAGTTTGGATTTGTAAAAAGACAATGATGTAAAAACTGCTGTATTAAAGTCTGGTACAAACGTAATTATGGACTAACTTCAGCTGCCAGTTATTCCTGTAAAATCATCTTTTCCTTGAGCCTTGAAAAGGTACAGCAGTGTAAATGCTAAGCCAAGCGGTTTAATCTGAACTCATTGTGCATTATAGTGAGTGATAAAAGCGTCTGAAAGAAGCAGGTGGAGGTCAGAGGTCAGAGGTGTGAGTGTCTTCCCTTTACGAGCCTCTGTTTTGGGATGAACTACTGCGCAGACTGGGGGCCCTGGGGCTCGGCCTGCTCCAGGGCACTGGGATGCTCTCTGTTCTGGTTGTAGGCCTGAGCAGCGGGCATTTGGAAAGACGGATCCAGTTGGTTCTGAAAGAAAGCAAAATGAAGTGTTTATCATTTTATATAACACGTGGACAAGTCCAACACATTAAGTAATTCATTCTTCTAACACTAAATTTATAAAAACCGTGTAAGGCCAGCACTAGACACTTGACACTAGCTTGCATAACTTCATATCAGATTTGGAGGTACCTTTCCAGATTCGTGAGAAGGCACAAAGCGAGGAATCCTCTCTCTGAGACAATACATAGAGTAACTCTCATGCATTACGGGGTCATAGTACTGGAAGACAGCCATTGCATCAATGAAAAACAATACCGTGGACATATGTTAAACATTTCCAACATAGTGTATTATATCAAAAAGTACAACTTCATAGAAAGTCTATCTTTAGTCTTTGTAGTAATAAGTTAAACTATGTTTTAAAAGTGAGGAGCACTATAGCAAGCTGGAAAATTGCATATGGCTATTTGTGAACATGTTGCACCTAATTTACTATTTGAAATGGCCTGTCTTACTGAAGGGAGCGAGTGATATGGGATGAGTGAGTAAAAAAATGCATAATAACTGCTTATCCACTTTTGCATGTGCTACTTGTTTTGCACGAGTTCACACTTGGTAAATAATCCAAGCGGGTGACTGTATTTACAAACCTCAGCGTTGGGGTCGTCCAGGTGGGACAGATGGGAGGAAGGGGGCTGATGGAGCGGGGCTCCATCTGGGACGTGGTGCATGTATTCAGGCTGAGCGTAGATCACAGGTCCAGAGCCAACTGAAGCCTGGAGGAAAAACATTATATTACATTAGAATTAGAATTTCAAGCTTTAGAGTTGACAGGACTAAACTTACTTCAACATTGTTCCACTGGAAGTGGTTTGGGAAGCACCGAGGCTTAGGGGTAGAGGAAAGGAACACGTTTTGTTAATTCACTGCTGTAATTACCCGAGCCACAGAGTCCTCACCTGGTAGTGGTGGTAGGCAGGCTGGTGATACACAGGCTGACAGGGCTGAGGCACCATCACAGGAGAGGGCGGCTGCAGCACAGCCACAGTCAAAACTTATTTAGAGTATTTCATCAAATCTAGAATTGCATTAAACTCAAGACTGTGCCATCTTGTAGTTAAATGCAATAATGGTGCATAATAGTACATCTAATTTAACTCAAAAAAATATTTAAAAATACCAAATATGATATTTCGGTCTATTGTAATGAACATTAAACGATTTATTTTAAAAGAAAACTTCAGCTTTAAAAGTCAATCAATCAATTCTTATATTCTGGACTCGTATGACTCACAGGGGTCCAGAGGTGAGGGGAGGGGCTGACCCGGGGGCCCTGGAAATAAGCCACTCCATTGTGGAAGGTGTAGGGGAATCCAGAAGAGGTGGTGAGGTACACTGCCCCACAGGACACCTGCTGCAGAGGCTCGGGGCTGAACATGGGCACATTCGAATCTAAAAATTAAATGTATATAATATATTTATTTCGATATTTTGAATAAAAAAAACAGGAAATGTCTATTCAACTTACTTCCTAAGTTGTGCTGTCTGCGAACGGCCGGACGAATACTGAGCCTCCTGTCTCTGTAGTAGATCCCATTAGACTAAAAGACAATAAGTGAGTTTAGTAACACAGCTCGTGAAATTGTCCTTATGTGTGTAATTTATCAAAGTACTTTACATCGAGGAGCAGTTTTCGGGCATCCTCGGAGTTTTCAAATGTTACAAATCCAAACCTATTGAAAAATAGTTATACATTTACTTTTTAAATAAATTCTAAACCAAAATGAGCATGAAAACTACTCGCTGTTACCCTTTGGTCATTCTGGACTTGTTGGGCACGTTGACCTCCCTCACTGTCCCATACTTAGAGAACATGTGATACAGATCGCTCTCAGACACCTTTCAAAAAGAATGAATAACATTTTAAACACCTTTCTGTAAAATCGTCTCAACTGTTTAGACCTTGGGAAATAACTGCATGTTATAACACAACTATTATGGAAGAAGCAACAATAAACTCGGACACACTCCCCAAACGATTTAAAGCTTGGTCACTACCAGTAAAACATACTAGTGTGTGTGAACTCTTACTGTTCTTCACTGCTGAGAGAGAACTGAGAGATATATCGTTATCGTATCGAGATATAAACATTCAAAATATTAAAATCTACATCTAAATCGAGATATCTGGCATGAATATCGAGATATGAAATTTTGTCCATATGTTCAGCCCTAGTAATAATATATTATGAGTCGCTCACCTTGTGGTCAAACCCTCCGATAAAGACGCGGTTGGGGATGATGATGCCATGTCTCGGGCTGAAGTTGTCCAGACTCTCAAAGCTACTGCTGTGTTGCTGTAAAGGGGACACTTCGGGGGTGGGACATTCACTCCCAACTGGAGACACACCACTGGATCTGATCTGAAGAAATAAACTCTCAGAGGCATCTTGTCTTTGGACTTATTTTAGGAAATCAAAGCACGTATTGTCTGAAATTACATTTTGTTTAAAAACAGATTTTAAACACCTTTCATTACTTCCTTTGAAGGGTGAACATTACTGTTAGGTAAACAACGTGCACCTGCACGTTAGCATTGCTAATTTTAGCTAGCGTTAGCTATGTGAGTAGCCTGAGTTATAACTATGTTGTAAACAGCAGTTGCACAACCAAATCTGTTAAATAAATAACGGTATTTTTTTTTAACAATGCTTGCTAAAACGGTTGAGGGTAACGTCATTTTTTCAGCAATCCATATAATCATGTGCATAAACTGATACAAGGCAAAAATGTAAAGAAAATTCCTAACGCTAAATATTAGCTTAACTGCAGATAGTTAGCTACCTCTGACTAGCGCAGCTAACGCTCAGCAACATGATTTTTGTCAAAGAGCGAAAAGTTACATTCAGCAGATAAATTTGATTTTAGTGTAAAACGTAGTGAAATAGCTTGTCCTTGTGAAATGTTGGTATTTGTTGCTCCTACATTTGTAAAAGTTAACGTCAACTGACCTAACGTTAGGCTAACAGTTATGAAGCTAATCGAGCGCTAATCAAACACAGTCGTGATAAGAACACGCCACTTTACTCACCCCTGATTTGCCGTCCAAAGCCATGTTTTTAGGATAGATTTTTTTGAATGTGTCTTGACAAATGTTTAAGTTAAAAAAAGAAAGTGACCATTGTTTGATTGTCAGAAATAATACTTGTTCGCCCCGTGTGCCCCTGAGCCTCAGTGCCGCCCAGGTCAGCCCCAAGTGTAAACACAACTGCCACGAAAATCAATTCAAACTGTAATAACGTTTTATAATCAGGAGTTATTTTATAAGTGACATTTCTCATTGCAACTATGGTAAAAGGGAACCCACCAAAGTGTCACAGTAAAAAAAAAAAAAAAAAGAACAAGCTGGAATTCACTTATTTTTATCAAATACATTATAAGGATGTAATGGATAAACAATGGATAAACGTTATCTTCCGCCATGAAAAGTAGTTCCTGTCCTCTACCTTCGTTGATATTAGGTTTAATTTTATACTAACCCTCTAAAATGTTCAAATTATTTGATTATCGCGATGAAATGTTAGTATTTAATGATCAAATTACATGAAGACACATTATGTAGAAGAGGAAAAGTATTTCAAGAGGCAAATCAAGCGATAAGTAGTCCACTGCGTAGGGATACTCTCACGCTCACGCAGTTGAAACAAGTTTTATTTTTTATTTTTTATGTTCTTTCGTGTAACCATGCTTGCTAAATGTTTTATTTAATTTTTTTTTATATAATTGGAAGTTATTCTAATACCGTACAAACTAGTGTTTTCAACAAAGGATGAGCTAAAATCGAGTACCAAGACTGTCCACAGGAGGGCGGCATTCTCTCAATTATAAAGCTCATGGAGTCAATCTTTATTTGGCAAAAAAAAGAAAAAGATTAACAAACTAATGTGGCAGAATAAAATATAGCCATCCAACCCCTCTTAGATTTCCCATAATTACACTCTAATTCCATGGCATTGTTTTTAATTAAGTGCAAAAAAACAAGCAGCATTTGTCATTTATTTCCTTAATGGCGAGGTCTGACTGTGCAAAATGAGTAGGGCTTGTCTGATAATTACTGCAATTAACTAGAGCTAAAAGTACTTTTTAAACTCAGCATGGATCATTGTAGACACGTGTGCTGCCAGGGAGGCCGCCAAACAGACACTTTGACACTTTTATTAAGGTTATTATTATTATTGTTGTTGTTTGTTTGCAGTGTTTAGCTGAAATGCAGAAAGTAGTGAGTCAAACTTTCATATAATATCCAAGTTTTCGACTCATTCTTAAAAGCAAAAAGTACATAGTGAAAATACTTGAGCAACTGCTTGAATAATTGTTCAAAATAAAGAATAAAGAAAGAAAAATAATAATAATAATCATAGTAATTCATCAGGTTTTTTTAAGCGTTGAAGTCGGTGCTTCTTAATCGTCTTAACCGAGCACATTTTCCCCAGTTCAGTTTTGCCCAAATCTAAATGTTTCTTGACTGGAGCTTACATCCTATAGGCCAGAGTAAAGCCTCACTTGAAAGCTAAGGCCTAAGCTCTTTCCTCGTTTTGTTGAGTTTTTGTCAGATTTTGGTCACATTACATTTTTGTCACATTTTTGTCATATTTTTGTCACATTTTCGTCACATTTTTGGCAAATTTTTCTTACATTTTTGTCATATTTTTGTCACAATTTCGTCACATTTTCAACACATTTTTGTCAATTTTTTCTTACATTTTTGTCGCATTACACTTGGACAAATCTGTCCGAAACGCTACAAAAACCAATGAGAACATGACAAAAAAATGACTGAAATTGAAACTGAAACAAAAAAGGAAGGAAAACAAGAAGAATTTTATAGGCCTTAGCTTTCAAATGAGGCCTTACACTGGCCTGTAGGCTGCAAGCTCTCAGCTCAAGAAGTGTTTAGATTTGGGTTAAGAGGTTAAGATCAGATACAAGGGAGGAAAATTGAAAGTTTAGGGTCATTTTTCTATGTAAACATTCAGCTTCTGTTTCTTGAATGCTGATACTATATAAATATAATATAATATTGTTATCTCTTCTCCATCTCTGGGGTCCGCAATCCGAAGTTGAGCGTCTAAAGCGCCGTCTTGTTTCGGACAGAGACAGACAGACAGTTGCGGCGACAGAGTTTGGTGAAAAACTGTGGGTTCGACTTTAACGGCTCTGTAATTACTCAACAAATGCCTGATTCCCCTGCGCTATTTATAACCCTCGCATTCCTCCCCGTGAATAAAATGATCTCTTTGAGACAGCACAATGCCAGAAATAACAGGTTAGTGCAAACATTGGGCGAGGCGTGGTGGGCCAGGCTGACCAGCGCGGAGTTCCACTGCGGTTTAGAGGCTACTACGCTTCTCTCAGCGCCACTTATTCATCTGGGAGAAGGCATTTTGTTCCCACGCGAGGGGGAAAGATCAAGTACAGAGGAGTGTGGAGCTCGGGATGACCAGTTCACGGATGAAGGAAAGGGCAGAGGGACGATCTGAGCTGTGGGGCTTTGAGGGTTTTTAGGATAAAAAACACAACAAATATGGGACAAAAAAAACACAGAAAAGGCCACATAAAAGTGATAAAAAGTGATGAAAAAGAGACTGAAGAGTGACAAAAAAGAGACAAAAATGTGATGAAAGCGCAACAAAAAAAACAATAAAAAAGTGACGAAAAAGCGACGGATAGGTAGATAGATAGGCAGCAAAAAGAAACAATAACACAACAAAAAAGTGATGAAAGAGCGACTAAAAAGCCCAGACAAAAAAGCAACTTAAAAGCAACAAAAAAGCGACAAAAAAGTGACAAAAAAGACACAAAAAAGACACAAAAAAGAGACAATAAAGTGACAAAAGCACAAAAAATTGCTAAAAAGTAATGAAAAAGAGACTGAAGAGCGACAAAAAAGAGACAAAAAAAGTGATGAAAGAGCGAAAAAAGAGACAAAAAAGAGACAATAAAGTGATAAAATACAATAGATAGGCAGCCGAAAAAGTGATGAAAAAGCCACCAAAGAAGAAACAAAAGAGTGACAAAAGCTTGCCAGAAAAGTAACAATAACACAACAAAAAAGTGACGAAAGAGTGACATAAAAACATCAAAAAAGCAACTTAAAAGTGACAAAAAAGTGATGAAAAAGCGACTAAAGAGCGACAAAAAAGAGACAGAAAAGTGACGAAAAAGTGATGAAAAAGTGACAAAAACACAACAGATAAGCAGCAAAAAAAGTGATGAAAAAGCGACTAAAGAGCGACAAAAAAGAGACAGAAAAGTGACGAAAAAGTGATGAAAAAGTGACAAAATACAATAGATAGGCAGCCGAAAAAGTGATGAAAAAGCCACCAAAGAAGAAACAAAAGAGTGACAAAAGCTTGCCAGAAAAGTAACAATAACAAACCAAAAAAGTGAGAAAAGAGAAACATGATGATAATATGACAAAAAACTGACAAAAACACGAGGAAAACAACATGACAAATACTCAACGCAACAAATAACTTCCGTTTTGTAGGCCTTAGCTTTCGAGACGAGAATAAAAAGTGACACAAAAGAGCAACAAAAAAGCAATGAAATAAAAACGTTAAAAAGGAGACGACATCACAGCAACAACACAAGGAAAAAGGTCCATTTCGATCAGTTTTGTAGGTCTTAGCTTTCAAATGAGACGTGACACTGGCCTGTTTAAACTATAAATGAACACGTGGGATTACAGTTTGCAGGAAACCACAAAAAAGGGGGGGAAATAACTCTAAATATGTTCTATATTTAAATTGCCACCCTTTATTCTTGGCATTTTCTCCATGAGCTTCAAAAGGTCGTCCCTGAAATGGTTTAACCGTCTGTGGAGTCAAAACCATTTCTGGTGACGTGAAGCTCATTTAGAAAATGTCAAAAGAGTCACCACAGAGTCCAGATCTTAACCATACTGTTGGGATGTGCTGGAGAAGGCTTTGCGTAGGTGCCGCACTCTCCCATCATCAATACAAGATCTCAGCTGCAGCCATTTTGTTTGGGTTCTTTGAGGGTTAAAAAGGTTGATTCTTCGTTTCTTTGTTCCGTCAGAGCCGTGAAGGCGGACCCAGTGTTATTAAACGATGCTGTTGTGAAATATTAACTCGGTCTAAACAGCGTGGTTTATTTATTTGCGAAGTGGAAAAGCATGTTTACCCCAGTGCTCTGCTCATCATTCATTCATCAGACAAACACCACAGTTTACTCTCGACACTGCACTGGGCCGTCACCCGTTAGTACTACAACTACTACAGTACTGTGAATACTATGGAAACGATGAGGCCTATATGATACTGGGCTATAGGGCAGAGCTGTGTTATCTCTACCACATGTAAAGCACAGACTGTGTTACTGTCAGATATCTTGGTGTATTAAAGAGCAGCTGTGGATGAAACTGCCTGTCAGTCAGTTGGGCCTGTCCTGGACTGAGACCCTGCAGTAAAACATGCAGTAACATGACCACCACTTCTTCCACTTTGAGCACATTTTTAGTGACAAACACGATGAAAATTAGCCATAAGTTCTGTGGATTTTTAACTTTAATTAACCTCTTAACCCCCACCTGAACCAAGCACATTTCCTCCAGTTTGGCTTTACCCAAATCTAAAAGCTTTTTAAAGAGAAGCATCAAAACAGCAACAAAAACAAGGATAAAAGGCGACAAAAGAGACAAAAACATGCGGGAAAAATCAACAATAACACAACAAAAACATGACTAAAGAGTGATGAAGAAGCAACTAAAAAGCCACAAAAAAGTGACGAAAATGTGATGTAAAAGAAACGAAAACATATTTCTTAAAAATGCTTAAAAAAGCCACATTAAAAGTGACAAACGCACAACAAAATGCTTCAAAAGTCAAAACCCCAAAAAAAGAGGCGTTATGATCAGTTTTGTCGGTCTTAGGTTTCAAATTTGGCATTACTCTGGCCTAGAGGCTGTAAGCTCTGGTTGAGAAGCTTTTAGATTTGGGTAAAGCTGAACTGGAGAAAATGCACTCGGTTTAAAGGGACTATATGGGGTAAAAACTAAGTATTTTCCTCCCCCTACATATTCCAGCAATGTCCTAATGTGTCGAATGAGCCCAGACCTGTTCACCACAACTGCGAGTTTAATATAGAAGCTGCAGTTACACATATGACCTGAGGTGGCAGTAGTGAGTATAAAATGACCAACTTGCATCTAGTCTCTTTAAGTTATCTCATATTTAAGTGAGTGCTGACTCTGTACCTCTGCTTTTAGGTCAGACTAGGTTATGTGCAGCTCTATTATGGAGTGAGTTTCAGTCCAGAGAAAACAGTAAATAGATCCAATAGTCGTGGCAGCATTAATATCCGTGCTTTAATTTGCTCTTTGTTTGTTTACCCAGCCCCAGCTAAAGTAATTACCCATGTCATATTTATAAAATCATTGGCCTTAACCAGTGCCTGCTCATATTAACCTGTTTAATGCAGCGTTAAGGCATCTGACGGTAAGGTGCGCTCTTCCTGTATCCGCGCGCCGCCCGAACCATAATGCAATTTTCAGCCCTAATTCCACTCAAGCCACTTACCGCGCGGCTAATATCGTTTGGACCCGGGCCGCAGACGCCAAATGAAATATTCAAGCGGCCTCACGTGTCGGTTCGAGGCCGCCTGGAGACTTCCTGGTCCGCGCTGGGCATACAGTAAACAGTCATTTTGACCTACTTTCAACCTAACACGGAGGAGCGAACGGGGGGGGGGGGGGGGCAGCGAGCCGTGAATGTAAAAGTGAAATTAGCGCGGTCCAAACGGCGAATAATTTATGACGTTTGTCCCTGAAACGATCGCCAGGAGCCATGACTTATTTAAGACGTCGCTCAGAAAACAAAACTAGTAAATAAAAAGAACATTGGTGCGTTAAGGGGAGGGGAAAGCGGAGAACTGCCTACAGTGATCCTCTGCAACGGTGCACTGCCTCTCCTGGGTTTGTCCCTGTTTCAGAGCGTGGTGTCCTGCACTCGTCAGCTCCACCTCCTCCTTCCTCTTCCTCCTGCGCAGCTCCCTCCGCTCCACAACAGTCTTTCACCATCGTCTGGGAAGAGCTTAGCAGTTCATGTTTTAATCTCCAGTGAACGTCCATTAGCCAGAACAATAGGACAGAAGGCATGTGTGGCTTAGCTGTGAGTCTTGCCCGGATACCTTCTCTTTTGTCTCTTGTGTCCTATAGCGCCTCTTGTGGTGCCTGCTGCAGGTGTGGGGGGCTCTTGGTGCCTCTTCAGTGTTTCAGAAGAAGACATTTGTAGGTCTCAAATGTCTTTAGCTCATAAGCTATGAGGCTCTTTCAAGCTGTGTCACTGGAAGTTCATGTTTTAGTCCCTTCTTTTTCTTTTTTGGTTTTTATTAGTTAAAAAAAAATCATCAATCAGTCATTAATTAAGTCAAATTTTAGGTAGCAGGAATACTATGTCGGCTAGAATTATAGGCAGCAAAAGCCCTACCTGATACAGACGGCATTGCATCATAGAAGGGGGCGTGGCCTCGCCGAGGGGGAAAACAGAATCTTTTGGGAACCCAATTTTTCACTCTTTTTAGCCATTTTCTGACGAAATCTGAACTTATTTATCACTTACAAATAAAGTCAAGTCTAAATTGGGTCCATATGGATGTTTATTCACAGCAAATTGTTCAGTAGAAGCAAAAAAACAGCAGTTTTAGCTAGCTAGCGTTAGCATTAGCACAATGTACATTCTCTGTTATTTATGTATTTAAGGGCTGTTGAACCCCTTTGCTCCTCTCCATGTCTTTGTATCTTTATTTAGTAGAAAACTATATACAAAATTCAGCATTTGTTAAAGTAGTTTTTGAATAATTCCAGAAAGTTTAGATTTTTCTCCAGATTGTTTTCCCCCTTAACTGTTTTCAAACATGACCATATATGGGCGATTCCAGAGATGCCGTCTGTATCTGACAACACAAAACTAATTCAGAATTTAATCAGGTCTAAGAAACGCTGGTAGCACGACTTCTTGAAGCAGTTTTATCACAGAATATTTTGGTTACTCTGCCCACCTCTGCCACACTCGTTTCATAATGTTGTGGCTCATTGTTAACTATTTTAAAACGTGCCCTTGTCGTCTCCTCCTCTCCCTCCTCGCGAGCCTGTGCCTGGGCAGAACAGATGCCAGCGGTGGGGTAAACTCTCTCTGGAGGGGCGGACAGCAGCACACTGCTTTATAATTAATGGAATTAGGGGGCGCTGTCTGCAGAGGAGGCCCGCGTCCCAAAGCTGGATCCAGGGAAGAGTGCCAGGAAGAAGAGACACGAGGACGAAATGAGGATAACAACTAAACAATTTACAGTATCTTGTCCTGTGCCTGATTTCAGCTGCCGTCTGTGCTCTGGGGGTAAACAAAGAAAGAGAGAATTAGCTGAGTGTGGCTAACGGAGCTGATGAACATTGAGTTGAGGCGGCACTCGCACATGCATGAAGCCCACTGTGCCGGTCCGACCATGTGTCACAGAAACAACAAGAGAAACCGGCATTTCGGCTTAAATACTAGTGTTATTGGCAACATTAGCTTTATGTCTGTATTTGGAGACTTCAGAAATCTGTCATCTGCTTTTGATCCATCCTTAGAGATCTGTCAGGAGTAATACTGCTTGAAATATCACTCTCTCACACAGTACTTTTTACTGCTACTTGAATAATATTGTTTTGAAGTAAAAGTAATCTAGCTTGTTGGAGTAAAACGAGTAAAACATTGGGTTGGTCTTTCCAGCGTGAGTAAGATTAGTAATGACCAACACTTTCATGAGTGCAACTAAACATTTTTCCTCAAGCCAAAATCAGGTCCATTTGGATATTTTTTCACAGCAAATTGTTCAGTAGAAGCGAAAAACGGCTCTCAATGCTAATGTTAGCATAGCATGAAGCTAACGTAGCTTCCTGATTAGCATTGTCCGCTTTTTAAAGTATTTATGGGCATTTTGCTCCTCTCCATGTCTCTGTATCTCTATTTAGTAGAAAAATATATTCATAATTCAGCATTTGTTAAAGTAATTGTGGAGAAATGGGAGAAAGTTTCTTTTTTTTCTGTTTTTTGTTTCCCCCTGCTAGTTGACCATGACCATATACTATATATAGCCTATAATATATAATTTATACCAATTCATTTTCTAATTGCAAACTCTTCTGTACTAAAGAGATCATTGTCTTTCATCCTTATGCAAAAAGTGTTTTTTAAAAGCTGATTTGAAAAAGTATACAACTGTTTCAATTTCATTATCGGTACTGAACCCATGTCTTTATGATGTATTCAGGCATTTTAAATTGTTTAAATGAACCCAAATCTTTGTTTGGAGCCCGGCAAGCACGAACTAAATGTAAATGTAAAAATGCACTGAGTGAACATGCCATGCAAACTCCACAGTCCACACAAAAAAGGCCATTATGAAGGTTAAAATTTATTACACCTTCAATATCTTTTAAAAAATGGCCGCTGTTTTGGATGCACCACTAATGCAGTTACAGTAATTTCCAATTTAATACATTTAGAGCCGCTCTTAATGCCGTCCCGCTGTTTAATGCCAATTCCTCCCATAAAAGACACATAGAGGTTACACTTCACATGCGCGGTCAGTGACTTGTAAAGCCATAGAGTTTCCCAAAGGCTAGATTAGGCTGGCTGCTTTTGATAATAAACGACATAAGGATACGACTTCTGCTACTGCAATAATTACTACTACTATTAATGAAAATACGTCAAGACAAGATGATTTTTTCCTGGTGGCAGCAGCAGTGCTGTGATGGTCTGAGACTCTGAGGCATTTGTTCTTTCTGGCGTGTGAAAGACCAGCCAGTGGTAATGGACTTAATGATGCTTCAGCGACTACAGACGGTCCAGAGAAGAAGGACGGAGTGGGAGAGACAGGAAAGAACAGGCAGATAAAGAGAGAGGAAAGATAAGGAAGATAAAAGAAAGGAAAGCTGAGCAGTGGTGGTCAAATACTTGATTTAATACTAGATTTTCGAACTTAATTTTTTTTTTCCCATTGCAATCAATTAAAGAGGAATTGAATTGTATTATACTGTTAGTTGTGGTTGAACTCAATTCTTCACAGGGACGAGTTAAAGCAGTACAAGCAACTCGTGCCGCTAGAGGTCATTAGTGTCACTGCAGGTGTCGTAGCATGTTGCTTTTGAGAGTAAATACTACGCTGACAGAAAAGACAAAGGGACAGAGGGATAATGTACATCTAAATACACAATGTAGATCATTTTTTCACTCAAACTTGGCTGTAAATACGGTTTAAGTGGTGCTAGCCCGCAGTTAGCTTCGCCCGTTAGCCTGTTAGCTTCTTCTTCGTGATTCCATTAGTGTGTATTGGTGGCTCCGACCTAGAGGCAGGGAAGTTGCAATTGTGGTTTTCTAGCCAGAGACACCAGGGGGAGATGAAAAACCCTCCAATCACCCCATTAACACTTGTACTACCCCCAGAGGGACTACGAAAAGGATTTATTAAGGTAAACAAATTGCGTAGTTCTGCTTTAAAGGCACGTTCCACAACTTCCAGTGTTTTTCCCACAAATGTCAGAGTTTAAGTTTGTTACTTAAGGACAAGAGCTTCAAAGACGGTGCCCAAATTCCCCCTTTGTACGGCAAACCTTCTTCCTTGTTATTCATTGAACAGAACATCTGCACAGCGCCACCTACAGTTCTGGAGTGCACAGTGTCTTCTGCCTCTACTTACATGTGCAATCATATAACGGACTCACAATCTGACCAAACATAATTACAATCTGCATTTTCAAGCCCCCAAAACACAAAGTTCCAAGTGTACAAGTGCTTCTCTTGCTGTTTGGCGGCTTATAAAGAATGTAATGACCCAATTTACGGACGCGGATCGAAAAAGCGCTGATGTTTGGAGCTGCAGTAATTACAAGTTTGTTTTTGACCAACGTGTGATGTGGCCAAATCGAAGCCGGTTCATGTGAGGGCTTTCGTCAGCCCTCCCCCACTTTCTCACGATGACGGGTACGAATGCGTCCACGAGGAAAGTCCCGGGTTCGATTCCCAGACCGCTGTGCACAGACTTAACCTGCCTCTGTACGGGAAAGTGTGTGAAATGGTTCCTGATGTAGACATTTCAAAGTGGAATGAAACCATATCATCAATCACCATATCATCTGATAAGAGTGGTGAGTGTTCTTGCCTCACAGTGGGTCTCGGGTTCGATTCCTTCCCCAGATCGTCTATTGCTCGTTGAAGACGTTGAAGGATGGGTCCAACACAGAGGACGGATCATTTTCTACCGGGACAAGAAAGTACACCTAAACACAAACATTACAAAATCTCCCTGACGCTGTATTTCATATGATCTGGAATTGAAGGCAGCATGATATTTGTACAAATATCAATTTAAACAACTTAAATAAATATAATGAAGCTAAATATTCAATGTTTTGCTGCTTGAAGTCATAAAAAGTGGTATTTACCTTTAACAGTGGGGCTCACAGCCACAGAAGTTTGCGAACCACTGCCTTTTTGTTGCTGTTTTGGCTCTTTTCTTTGTTACACATTTTTGTCAATTTTTCATCACTTTTTCGTCACTTTTCATCGCTCTTTTGTTGCATTTTCCTCCTTGTTTTCGTCTCATTTTTGTTGCTATTTTGACACTTTTGTCAAGAAGCTTTTAGAAGAAGAAGAAGAACTTTATTTATAAAGCGCCTATCACAGACATAGTCACAAAGCACTTTACATGAAACAATTTTACATTCACTCTACACTCTGGTGTTCAGTTTCCTCTGGGGGAGACTGACAACTGCACACATCTCTGACCACCATAAATTCACGCACATCATTCATCCTGGCCTATTGTACATGTTTTTAGTGGTAGGGGAAACCGTAAAGCCAAACAAGAGAAAATGTGCTTGGTTCAGGTGGGGATTAAGAGGTTAAATACCTTTATTTTTCTATACTAGTGTGTTGTGTTTGATTGTAAACCAAGAAGTGGAGAGGTTATTACATACATATAACATACATATAACATCATGGGGTCACTCTACTCTGGGAAATGTGCTTAAGTATGAACTCATTCATCACTTAAATCTAGACCAGGGTTGCCGCAGTAATCGTTTTTAGCTTTTGCGGTTCATAAAAGCTGTCGGTGTGTTTTGTCCGCGCTGTTTTCCATATAAAACAGGCTATATTTCCCTTACTCACTGATAAACGTCACTGTTTCAAATAACAAACTCTCAAACTAAAGGTAATAAGCTGCTCTGCTAGTGAGAGGAGGAGTTCCACATCATTAGACGAGTGCAGCGGTTTGGGTTTGGCCTTTTTTTCCTGATATTTTTGGGCGAGTTTGGCTGCTGATTCCTGGCATCCCTGACCTGGATGTTAGGAATGCATGAGGAAACTACATTTGGACCACAACAATAAGTTTAAAATGGCGTGTATGATCACCTCGGTTTTGTTTCATTCTCCTTGGTCTTCTAATTTTTCCTTACTTGCTCCATTGTGAACATTTTACCACTGGCGCCTGAAAACTCCCTTGTTTATTGCAGTATATCAGGACTGCAGTCGAGTTCAAATACATTAGTCCAATTGTTGAAAGCGTGCGGCCTGCTCTCCTGATCACAGTGATATTAGCCCATCAGTGCGTGTGCGTACGCTCCAGTAGCTCGCACAGCTGTCTATTAAACACCCGGCCCGTAACGGGACAGGAGAGGGGCGCAGGTGCATGGATTGCCTGCGATGCTTTTGGGCGAGGGGTGTCTCAGCGGGGCCCGTAAACACACCTGTGATCTGAGGATGGAGCGCACGGCCGGGCTAACGTGGTGCTAATATTACACACTCTGATAAACAGGCTAATACTGGGGACTGCACGCTCCACTGGACTCGGCAGCAGAGGACATGCAATCTGGGATGGAGCAAATGACGGCATTTCAGGACTGTAGGTGTTGATGTTTCTGGAGTATACATGAGGTTTTTAAATATTTTTTTTTATAAATAAGACAAGAAGTTCCTAGAGTTTTCTCCATCAACTCAAAACCTAACAGTACGTAATATAAATCTGGAAAGGCTCTGGTTTAAAGACTTTTACTGGGATATTTGCTGCTGTTTGGATCAAGTGAACCTTGTTATAGCCAATCACAGCCGATCACCAACTCTAAAGCTGAAAAATGACAGTAAGTCAGCTTAAATGATCCCACTATAAACATGAAAAGATATGATAAAGCCCTATGCAACACTGGATCTTCTGACACCGCAGAAGCTTATTGAAACAATGTCACAGCAAATAAGAGGAGGAACCAAGTAACCAAGGAAAATTCGCTGCGCCCGACAAGTTACATCCACTCTGGAGCCTGTAAAGTGAACCTTAACCTTAAGGGCCTACAGTATCTCATCAGCCTGGAGACTAGTTGGAGACTCGAGTTACTCCAAGACTTCCCCTGAAGATAAGGCGAGTCTCCAGGTAGTCTCGGTGAAAACAAACAGGCTTAACTTCAGCTGAGACTTTTTCAAGTCTTCCACAGATCTCGGCGACATTGTGGAGACCTCACACAGGGTATAAGTGTTTTAAAGTAATTTTACAATGTATTCAGACACAGTTGCTCCTCAGTGTCTGCTGACCACCATTCCAACTACCCCTAAATCATCCATCCATCCATCCATCCATCCATCCATCCATCCATCCATCCATCCATCCATCCATCTTCTTCCACTTTTCCGGGTCGTGGAAATCCCATTGCACCAGTCCCCTATAGCTCCTCCTGCAGGTGGTGGGTCCACGGACGGCCTCACAATTAACCGGGCCTGTTAGTCTCTCATAAGGGGCTTTTGAACTGCTCTTTGTCTGACCCGTCACTTAGGACCTGTTTGCCCTGGGAGACCCTATCAGGGGCCAGAAGCCCCCGACAACAGAGCTCCAGGATCATTCGGGCGCTCAAACCCCTCCACCACATTAAGGTGGCGGTTCCAGGAGGGGTACCCCTAAACAAATCAGTCAAAATAGGGAAAGTGTAAGTTTACTGGTTCCTGGCTAGAAGTTGAAAGATTTAAACCTTTGTTGAAGCCGCTCAAAGATGCCATGAGCCCTTATGAAACGTAATAAACTTGACTGTGGGATTCCTGAAGATTCCCTGTCACAGAAACGTCTCACAGGTTGAGGACAACAAATAGGATTCTCAACGTTGCCACACTAACACTAACTGCACTTTCTGGACTTACATGTCTGATGTTTTCCCTGGGATCTGCTGTGGCCCTTCCTCCAGCTTTCTCCTCCATCACAATGTCCATTCTGTCAGTCTGTATCTGGAAGTCTATTGTAGTTAAAGCCTAAATTAATGAAAGAAATACAATTACAAAGTCAGCACGATTTAAATAAATTGCTTTCTTTTTTATTATTAAACATGTTCTTAAAAAGTTGGCAGTTACATATATATGAAACAGACAGCAGTATAAAATTTCCCTTGGTCAAATTTGTTGATTGGACTTTCTGAAGTTTGTCAAAAATAGTCCCTTCGCACAGACTGTATAAAACTGTGGCCAAACGCTCGTATTTCAGCCGCTTCGAGTCTAAACGTGTCATTTTCTCCCATTTAAATTAAAACTAGTCTTTAGGTTTTCTCAGGACGACGCCTCCACAGAAGTATCAGACACAGAAGTGCGCAGACGTAAACACCAACGCATAAATAAACGGAAGATTAAAAGGTGCGGGAGAAAGGTCCTTGTCGTCAACAGCAAAAAAATGGAGGATAATTAAGGTCCTGAAAGATCTATGGCAATGAAATGAAAGTTAGTGATGAAGAATCTGGACTGTTGCGAGAACGATTTACAATTCAGGACATCTTCTGTGCGGTCAAAAGTCCAGAAGCCTGTTCATGCATCTACTGCCTCCCAAGATTTCCATGTATTCATATCTCCATTTTCCTCATTTTGCGTAGTTTTCCTCGGACTTCCAAAGGGCGACGAGACTGAAACTGTACTGTTACTTTCCGTCAAATCCACTTCCATTTCTCGGCTTATTTCTGGTTCATTATTTGGCGACTCCTGCCTGAAAACGGCCCCATCTCCGCCCGGGTTTCCAAATAGATGCTGCTTGGCCTCGTCGCTCGGGCTGGGACTGTCCTCCTTGTGGTGCCTGTTGTTGTAGCGCTGATTTTGAAAGAATTTGACGATGGTCTGCTTGGGGAGGTCCAGCTGAGCGGAGAGCGTGTGGACGGCCTCCTGGTCGGGGTACAGGCCCACGTCGCCGATGAAGCTCTTGAGGATTCCCAGAGCCTCCAGGGAGATGCGACTGCGAGATTTCTTGGCGAGTTCTTCGGAGGAGGCGGGTGCGGAGGGGAGAGAGAGGGGGCGCTGGTGCTCGTGGATCGGGGACGCGGCAGAGGGCAGCGAGGGCAAGGGCGGTCTGTGGAGAACCTGGAGAAACAAAAGAAACATTTCTGATGATGCAGAAGTCACACCACACAGAGGTTTCATAAGGACAAAGAGGTTTCAGTTTTTGTTTTATTCCACACACACTCTAAACACTGCATGAAGAGTGCGGATTATCTTTATCCCTATCTTACACTTTGTTGGTTAGAAAGAACAATATTGATCTAAAACAGCAAAAACAGAAATATCCAGTAATTTCAACTGATGTGACATTCATAACCGAGCGGCTCTTTTATTTTATCGATCACGTCTTGGATATTGTGAGTTGTCTGGCCGGTGTTAT
The DNA here is from genome assembly GCF_951799975.1 of Gobius niger. Lineage (NCBI taxonomy): Eukaryota > Metazoa > Chordata > Actinopteri > Gobiiformes > Gobiidae > Gobius > Gobius niger. The sequence continues at coordinate 4,514,160 of NC_136874.1, forward strand.
CCAAATTGTACAGTAAAAAGAGCCAGTCTTTTGAACGGCTCTTTGCCCAAAGACTCCCAGTGAAGAGCCGTAAATCCCATCACTAGTAGATTCACTTCCTGATATTGACACAGAATCCTCCTAAGCCCCTCCTCTTGCTGCCCTTCACTGCGCAGCGGTTTCATTAAAGATTTAAGCTGTGATGAAGCTATGACGAGTGTTTTACTCAGCGGTGGCAGGATCAAGCTTATTTAGAGATGGAGATGTGAGGAAAGCATTTCCTGGATACGTACAACAGCCACTGGGGGAACACAGCTCCAAGTTTGTTTCTGAAGGGAGAACAACATTGTAACAAGGTGAAAAGCTCTAAAAAGTCGATTTTATACAATAGCTTCCTTTTAAAGCATGCCACCGTGAACATGTGCTGTCCTAAACAAAGTGGCTGATCAACTTCACAGTTCAAGTGCAAACTTAACAGGAGAGTGCCGCAGCAGAGAGCAGCCTTAACAACTTCAGATTCATGTTCATTTAGAAGCGTCAAAATCTTGATTAAAGCTGCGCTAAGCTGTGTCTTTTTGAATTTTTGTTTGTCAGTAGGTGTCAGTAGTGAACCCTGCTCTGCTCCACCACCACCCCCTTCTTCTCACCTGGCTTTGCCCCCGTCACCCACGCCCCTCACTCCCCTCCACACCGTCGACCACACGCTGCTCTGATTGCATTCAATACGAGATACGGAAATCTCAGCATAAATAAGATTTGGTAAATGGACTCAACTTATATAGCACTTTTCTGCCTTTATCAGGCCCAAAGCGCTTTACAGCAAGCACCCAGTGACCCATTCACTCTGTCATTCATACAGTAGGTATGGAGTAGGGTGAAGTGTCTTGCCCAAGTGCACTACCGTCACCCCATGGAGCAAAGTAAACATTTTGAGACAAACATTTATTTGCTAAACTGCAACTTTCATGTAAGTCTCTGTTATTAAAGAGGGGGTATTATGCTTTTTTCAATCACATAGCACCAGTCTATATCACACTACAATGATGACCAAACCTTCTGTTGGTCTGTAAATGCAGTAAATTAGAATAACTGCCTTGTAGAGGAGCAGTGGTTGGTTACTCGGCTGGTGACGAAAGCTCGGAGGCGTCTCCAGGAGGTGGGGGCGTTCCTAGGAGGACTCAGGCAAACCTATCCCTAAAATGGCCGCCGTCAGAGTTTTTACAGATTACTCAAAAATACGTGAATGTGCCAAGGCAACACTTCAGGCATGTTTTTAATGAGGGAATGACATAATAACATGATGTAAAGCTTGAAAAAGTCGATTTTGCATGAGGCCTTTAAGGACATAATACTTCCATTTAGAACTAAGTTAACAGTGCAGAGCATTTTTTTTCAGCTCCAAGTCACTGATGAGTGGGACGAGGGATTGGTTTAGGAATAGGCCCCACTCACCTCTGTCCTCATGACTCTAACGCCCTTTCCAGATCCTGACATGAAGTATTCTGGTAAAAATGAGTGGCTGGAATCTGTCTCAGAGGAACCAAGACAAACTGAGATGAAGTTAATACCAGCAGTTTGTATTTTTATTGCGCTTTTACAAGTTTTCCCACTAAACCCGTGACGAGGCATTCAGTTCTTGTGTGTTCCACCTGCCGCTCCGGCCTCGTCTCTGCCCACTAATAATTCTCGCAACAAAAAAAAACACTAGCGGTAAATACCCTCCTACACATTTCCTGCCCCTCTCCTTCCAAACCCCAAAATGTCCCGTCTGACCAAACCTCAGCATTATTCACTCCACAGCCTGTAATCATTGGAGACAGAGGCATTGTCATTATCTTTATTTAGGTCTCTGATTTAAATGGACCACAGTCAGAGCGCGGGGCGGGCGGCGCAGGCTTAATAAACTGCAGCATCTGTGTTTGTGGGACATGGAGTCGGGATTTATGATTTCAAACACATCTTGGTTATAATATTTTGTTGTTTTTGACGACTTAAAATAGACCAATTATTCTGAAAAACGAAATCATAAGGAATTGATGAGAGTTAAAGAAGGGACACAGTTTGAAAAAGCCTCATATCATTACTTAAATCCACTGTCCATGCGAGAAGATATGTACATATTTAATTTCATATGTTTAGGACTGGGTACCATAAAGAAAATGTTATACCAGTACTTTAAAGTGATAGTCTGGAAGTCTAAATGTTTTACAAATTTCCTAAAATCAACCACCAGGCCTTGCATTTTGATCAGCCTCTAGTATCCTCCCGCATTGACCAATGAGACAAGTTTTTCCTGTGAACCATCCTTTCAGGTCCAATCAGGAGGGAGGGGGAGGAGCTTGATTGTTTACTTTGAAAATCCTGTTCCTGCTCTCCTCATTTTGCAAACAAAGAAGGGCTTTCTGGCTAAAGAGGGGAGGGATATGATTATTTACTTTCAGATTTCACGCTATTGCTCCTCAGGACACAATGTATGGTAAGAATATTGCTGTGTGTCTTTTACATGTGATGATGAGGATGATGATGATGGCGATGATGAAATATAATAAGAGACTGAGTGATCTGTTATGGATGGACTACAGATGGAAATTAGCTGGTGAAGCAACATCTGGTACGGTCATCTTTGCTCTCGAGCATAATGTAATTGTGCACTGTTCTATGAATCAATAAACAAAAACAATATTTGCAAACTGACAGACTATCACTTTAAAGACACTTGGTTTACGATACCAATACTTGGACATTACTTTTTTCGATTGTCATCTAGACCCAAAAAACATAACAGTAATGTGAATTTGTTCCATAAAAGATCATTCATTTGAGCTGAAACAACCGTTGAAACAAAAGTTACTTCCTTTAGTGCTGTCCCTGGACCAACAGGCTTAAAAATTTGGTTTCTAAAGATATACAATTTGCTTTCGATACTCCCAGTAGTACCTTAACTTTAATTTCGATACCATACTAGTATTGTATTGGTACCCAGCCCTACACATGTTCTACAAAAAGAGGAACAATTTGACATACTAAGACTAATAGTAGATAGAAATATGTTGTCACCATTAACACAGCCGTAAACCTGGTCTGACTCTAAGGGGGGCACTTCCTGGTGTCGTAGAGCTACAGGAGGAAACCGGAGGCGCAGGTTATGAGCAGGCGCCACTCAAACATGCATGACACGCTCACAACACAACAGTAGGTACTTATGATTTATGATGACAGAACAAAATTGGAACATGGCAGAAGCTGTAAAGATCTCTAAATCTCTAAACAGAGTCGACAGAACCCAGTGTCACGTGAACCTTACAGTGTGTTAAACATGACGACTGAAACTGTACCTGTACTTCAGGGATGAGTCCGGCGGAGTAGCCCCTCTCCCCGTGCTGCAGCCGGCTCTCCTCCTCGTACACCGCGTCCCGCTCGGACTGGGACAGACTCAGGAAGCGGCGGATGGTGCAGAGGTTTTCCCACAGAGTCCTGTTGTCGGGACTGGGACTCTCCTTCCAGCGCAGCAGCTCACACAGCCAGCCCTGACACGGAAGAGGGACACCATCACATAAATGACGGATAAAACTAAAGATACGTCTAGAGGCACAAAGGGCCAGTGTTTAAAGCAGCTCGGTCTGTGAAAATGTCAGCTGCCAAGTTCTTTCGACCAAGATTTTGACCCTTAAATCAACAATAATCTGCAGAAAAATACAGTTTCTTACCAGATTCAAAGTGTGATAAGAGCTGAGGAAAATGTTCTTCATGTGTCGTCCTGCGATCATGACGGGTACCGAGCAGTGTTACTTACGTCGCTTAAATGTTTTTGCTGACTAAATATGACTAAAACAAAAACAGCAAAAAAAAAATGGTGCAATTTCCGCCAAAGCTGCAGCTGAATGTTTAACCAGAACATTTGGATTTTCAATGAACTTTCAATGAATTTCCCTCCCAAAAATGTATTTCATGCCAATTTGAATTGTATTTAATGGTTGTACAAAGAATTGAATGACTTTTCACGCTTTTTAATGCCCTGCGGAAACCCTGTAAAACTATGACTAAAGGGACAAGATATTATTGATGACTTATTAAAACTACTGAAGGCAACTGAAACATCTCAACTTCACTGACACAGACTGAAAGAGCCTCATATCATTTGAATTCACTGCCGAAGGAACAGGTCTGTGCTTGAACACTGTTCTGCTCACAAAACAACAAACAAAACCCTTGTTCGAGCTCAGCCTGTGAGCTGGACAAACTCAGTTCAATCAGAAGGAGCTGCAGAGACGTTGCAGAGTTTTCCTCCTTAAAGGCTGCAAACCCCAGCAGCAGCGCAGACACTGCGATACAGCTGGTACAGTCCCACAGCGTGTTTGATGTGGCTCCACATGTTCAGACTGTTTACTCTGATGATGAAGACAAGTGCTGCCCACGCCTCGTGCAGACACTTCAGGGACAGCTTCAACGTAGACACAACACGAGGAGCCATTTTCAAAAGGTCTTACTCTTAGCATAGAGTAAGACCTTTATTATGCAGAGTTCAGCACTTTTTACTGAACTCTGTATATTAAAAGTCTTACTCTGTTCTTTATTCAGTGTTTTTAACTTATTTGGAGGGAAAACTTAATTCAACCCAGTTTTAGAGCTGACAAAACATATGGACTCAATGGTAACATTTGAGCGCTGAAATGAGAGGGACTGACCTGGCTCTTGTTGGCGGCGACTTTAGCAAACAGGGCCTGGGACACTTTGGCTCTCTTCATCTCCAGCTGGATCTCCTCGTAGATGTTTTTGGAGATGTTCATGTGGGGGTCGATCTTCAGGGACAGGTCTGAGGCGGGAACGCTCCACTTCGTCTGAAAAGAAACACAGTCGTTTAAACTTGTGAGCTTTTTGAGCATCTAACCATGTTATAACGTGTGTTCCCTCCTCAAAGAAATGACCTGGAGTCAGGGTCAGGGTTTACACAGGCAACAAGTACAATTTAATGCTTTTTAATGCCATTTTAATTCCCAAATACTATGGCACAAGTGCAGGGAAAAGGGATGCATATTTCCTTTCATAGGATTTGAAAACATTTAATCAAACAAAGGAAAGAGAATCGGACAAAACGGGGAACTTATATGCAAAATAATTGCTTTCTGCCAAAACTGCAACTGTGTTTTCGACCATAATTTGGGGTATTTTCAATTAACTTGTACAGTAAAAAAAATGCTGAGCATGTTGTCATACTTTTCCAATAAAATTTGATTTGAATCCAATTTAATGGATTCAAACACATTATTGACATTGAGTTGCCTTGCGTACGAAATGTGCGGTATAAATAAACATGCCTTGCCTAATTACATTCAAGGCCTCGATTTTAGCACAATTCAATTCAACGACTTTTTATGCTTTTCAATGGAAACCCTGTTTGTATTTCCTCCAGCCTGAATGGGTGTTCCCAGGCCACAGAGACATGATCCCTCCAACGTGTCCTGGGTCTTCTCCTCCCAATAGGACATGCCTGGAACACCTCCAAAGGCTTGTGACCAGGGGGAGCCATCTCAGCTGACTCCTCTCGATGTGAGGGAGCAGCAGCTCTACTCTGAGCTCCTCCCGGGAATCTGAGCTCCTCACCCCATCTCGAAGGGTGCGCTCAGCCACCCTGCGAAGGAAACTCATTTCGGCCGCTTGTATCCGCAATCTTGTCATTTCGGTCATTACCCAGATCTTATCATCATAGGTGAGGGTGGGAACGTAGATTGATCGGTAAATCGAGAGCTTTGCCCCCCGACTCAGCTCCCTCTTCACCACAACAGTCCGATACAGCGACCACAACATTTCCGACGCCGCACCGTTCCGTCTATCGATCTCACGCTCCATCCGTCCCTCACTGACACCACCTTTTTCCGCTGGAGAACCATGGCCTCGGGTTTGGAGGTGCTGATCCTCACCCCGGCCGCTTCACACTGGGCAAACCGCCCCAGAGCAGCTGAAGGTCATCATTTAATCCACCCAATAGAAAAACATCACCAGAATGGGCTGAGAAATTAAGTGATGAACAGAACCGGTGACAAAGTGCAGCCCTGGAGGATGTTTCTCATTATGTAAAAAAACCTCCTACATATTTAGTTTGTAACCCAACAAACACGTGATTCTTGTTTCAGTTCAGACACTTTCACAAAACCACAGCGCCCACCTGTGCATGTCTGACGGCGCTGGAGGGAGAGACGTGATTGGTGGAGTGGTTGTGGTGGGCGGAGCTAGACGTCCTCTCCTTCTCCTCCTGGTAGATTCGGTCTCTCTTGGACTCGTGCAAGTTCAGGAAGTTCTGCATGGCCTTGAGATTGACCAGAAGGGACTGAGAGGCGGCGCGCGGGTCCTCCTCTTTACGCAGGATCTCAGACAGCAAACCCTGGATTTAAAGACGAGCATTGCTTTAAAAAGGGTTGAGTCAAGAGCAAACTTTGGCCTATAGGCTGCAAACCTTTAGATTTGGGTAAAGCTGAACTGGAGAAAATGCACTTGGTTAAGGCGGGGATGAAGAGGTTTTAAGTTGTGTCATATTAGGATGATTGTTTACTTGATCTCACCTGAGTCCTGTTGAAAGCCACTCTCGCGAACACGGCCTGGGACACGCTGGCTCTCTTCAGCTCGTTCCTCACTCGCTGGTAAATATCCGGCGACACTTCCGAAGACGGCCAGTTCCCGTGGTGTCCCTGCTCCCCGGACGTCCCGCCGCTCTTACACGTCCGGGCGATGGGCGGGTGGTGGAGGAACTGCTGGCTGGGGCCCTGCTGCTGGTGCTGGTTCTGGTGAGCGAGCAGGCGGCTGACGGCGAACTGCTGGTTCAGCAGGTGCGCCATGGCGATCTGGTGTCGGACGATCTGCGGGGGGAGCTGCGGGGTGAGGAGGGAGTGGCCCAGGAGGGGCGTGGCGGTGCTGGGGTGGTGGCGTTGTTGGCCGGACGGGTGGGGGAGACAGTCTGTGGCTTTGAGAGAGATGGGAGGGGACAGGTGAGTGGAGGAGGGGCGCAGAGAGGCGGGACGCTGGGAGACCAGGCTCAGATCCATCTCTCTTTCCACTGTGAAGACACAAAACACAGAAGAAAGTTCAGCTATTATAGTTAAGAATCCAGGCAGTAAAAATATCCAAACTCTTGAAGACACAACTTGAATTTTATCCTTGTCCTTCGTGCATTTCCTGAACGGTCCATGAGGCGTCCGACATGAATAATACTCCAAATGAACTCTCTCGTGGTCTCCAACCTTAGTGAGCTACTTTTACGCAACAAAACTTACCAAGAGCTACTTTTACTTTAGGGATTAAAGGCAGATATCTCAGGAACCAAACGGGAATGAAACTTTCTAGATCTCAGGGGAGATGAGAAACCTTGGATGCTTGAATTGTATTTTATATATAAACAGCTAGCGTATGAGCTTAAGACATTTGAGACCAACAGATGTCTTCTTGTGAAACACTGAAGAGGCACCAAGAGGGGCTCGTATAGGAAACAAGGAAGTATCTGGGCAAGACTCACTGCAAGCCACACATGCCTTTCTATCCCTACAGGTGTTCTGGCTAATGGACGTTCACAGGTCAGGAGAATAAAACAAATTAACTGCAAAGCTCTTCCCCGAAGATGGTGAAAAACTGTTGTGGAGCAGAGGAAGAGGAAGGAGGAGGTAGAGGAGCTGACCAGTGCAGGACACCATGCTGTGAAACAGGGACAAACCCAGGAGGCCTTTCAGAGGATCAGAGGAGACTGAAGGCAGCCAGCCAGGTTTCCTCCGGGTGCTACGGTTTCCTCTACCTCCAGAAACATGCGGGTCAGGTTGATCCACAGTGGAAGGCTCAGGACTAACACCTGATCACTATTTCGTTGTACGATGACAAATAAAGCACTTACTTACTTACCTAGATATTTTATGTTGTAGACTTTTGCTTATAATTTCAGAACTACACGAGATAGAGACTTCCCGTTTTGGCTTTGGAATTGGCTGAGTTTTGTGTCAACAAACTCCCTCTGAAATCAGCCCCATGCCTCTAATAAAGCGCCCCTGCTGTCACAGGCAACACTGACACATTTTAGAGTTTAGAAGCATCAAACACAGGATTATAGACACGACATTTGTATAAATCAGCCAAAAATATCGGCCAAAAACATCGGTAGTGCATATCAGCATCGGCCAATAAAAAATCCCCAAAATCGGCATCGGCCTTAGAAAAACCCACATCAGTCGAACTCTACTGTCAATGTCTATTCTCCTGCTCTATACAAACATGCCAAAAAGCCTGTGATACTTTGGTATTTTGCAAATGAACAAACGAGGAGCGTCTGCGTTTGCTGCTGTGGGAGCGCGGAGGGTTGACAGGAGCAGGGGCTGACGCTGTACAAGAGTGGCGACAACAATAGGAGAAATGAGCAAAGTCATGGTGATATTAAAGCTGATATTTTCACCAAACATCACTGATCTAGCGCAGCATAACCACAGCGGGTGGAAAAAGTGGGGGCGCCTGTGTACAAACAAGCAGCTCTTCTGTAGCCGTTTGATCGTGTGTGTTTGTTAAAGGCTTTTGAGACTTCGGTGGAGTTTCTGTCAAACAACAACAAAAAAACAAACATAACTTTCCAGTTGATACTTTACCTAAATGTTTGCAGGTTGTGTCCGACATGTTCAGAACAAAAAGCAAAGTCTGCAGCCAAGTATGTCCGTAGAAACACCTTCTGTTCAAGTTATATTTAAGAGTTTTGGAATAATTGTTCCTATTTTCCAGTAAACCTTAAACATATCAATAAAGCAATGATGTTACAAGGCCAAGAACTTGTGTTGTAATCGCAACATTGCAATCGTCCAACTTTGGGAAACATGAAATCCAACTCATGCCCCTAGAGGCCATAAGCGGCACTGCAGGTGTCGCAGCATGTTGCAATTTTTTACTTATTAATTGTCATTTTTTTCACTCAAACTTGGCTGTAAATACTGTTCAAGTGGTGCTAGCCCGCAGTTAGCTTTGCCCATTAGCCTGTTAGCTTCTTCTTCCTGATTCTATTAGTGATTCTATTAATGTTTTGCACCTCCGGCCCATAGGCAGTGAAGTTTCAATTGTGGTTTTCAGGTCAGAGACACCAGGGGGAGATGAAAGACCCCCCAATCATCCCATTAACACTTGTACACTGCAAAAAGTAAATATCAAGCATTGTCTTAAATGACTTGAATTGAGGAAATGTATCTTGTTTTGAGCGTTTTTCGCTAATTTAGACATTTTTCCTGATCCGACCAAGTTTACTTTGCTTGTTTGAGGACATTTCAGACTGGTTCTAAGGTAAATCTCGCTTGAAATAAGAAAGTAAAATTGCCAATGAGATAAGACCGTTTTTTTTTTTAAATAATCTAGGAAAAATGCCCAAGAACAACTTACCTAGTCAAAACAACTAACATTTGGATTATTATGCTCAAATTGAGATGTTTATACTAATCTAGTTAATTACTTTTTGCAGTGTACTACCCCCAGAGGGACTACAGAAAGGATTTATCAAGGTAAACAAGTTACTTAGTTCTGCTTTAAGTATTTAGGAAGGAATCCAACCCCACCTTTGACGTCCGATTGATCCTGAGCCGTCCACTTCTCCACACAGTCGCCTGGAAGACAGAAAGAAATCTTATAAGCTGTCATGCAAAACCAAATAATGACGGCAACTTTCTACTTATTTCCACTTATTATTTCAACCACAAACTCTAGAGACGAGAGCGAGATTTTGGGCATATATTATTACAAAAAAATAATAAAGAAGGTTTTAGCGTGGCGTCACATAAGCGTCCTCCCCGGCGTGTGTTCCATTAGGAGTTAAGATCGCTTCCGTTTTGACACATCCCACTGTTCGTCGTCACGAGTTTGACAGTCTTTGAAAGGGGGCGGACAGCGTTTGGGACAGGTAACACGTTCAAACTGGCGTATTAGGACAGAGTGGCACTTTTAAAAGGGGACTGTGACACATCTCAAACCAACAAGTGGCAAAAAACAAGTGATTACGGGAATGACAAAGTGCTGGGAGAGAATAATTAGGAGCTATTAGGGACATTGATAGCAAAATAACTGTCTTAATGAGAGGCAGGATAACCACGAGGTAATGCACGATCCGTTTTTTTACCTCGATGCCGCTTCAGTCTCTTGTACCATTGCCCGAACTCCTGGCATTTGGAGGCGGAAACGTTGGCGTAATATGAGCCGTGGACGATCGCTAAAACCGTGCTCTGAAACAACAAAACAGTAACATGTTTTTAGGAAGGCATTGAGGGGGAAAAAAAAAGCTTTGGACTCTAGTAGTCTCCTTTCATTCCAACATATCCAGCCCACAAAACCTATTTATAATTCTGTCAGGCAAGAAAAATGCTGGAATATGTAAATTCTTTGTCTTCTCAGGGTGTTGTGCAAAAGAAATAGTGAAAGGAAAAAGGGGCAGAGTTCAAAAAACGATTCAAATGCAGGTTGTGTACAATAAATAAACGCCTCTCTAGGGCTATCAACAACCTCCCATTTAAATAGAGCATGTAAAGTGCGTATCCTGATATCCTAGGGTTTGAAAACATTCCTGAGCTTTGACATCTTTAACTTTATAACATGAAATAAAGGCCAAATTTGCTTCCTGGCCCCAGAGCTGCTGCTGGCCTTTCTGAGGCCCGAAGCAAAAGTCCAGTCAGGGGCCCTACCGTACGTACCCGAGGCTAATCCACGAAGAACAAACCAATTTACGCACAATCACAGTTACATGCAGGATTGCAGGCCAGAAGTGGAACAAAATGACGTCAATCCAGGCCCTGCCCCACTGTTTGAGAACCACTAACGGAGTGGGTGAACGGAGGAACCCTGCATTCTGGAATCTGAGGACTGGACGGTCTGTGATCTTGGCCCGTCTGCTGAGGGATCCTTCGGCCCTGGGTCTCTATAGCCTGTCCGTCCATGGGAGTGGATCTCTCCTTCTGTGGTTCTCCCCAAGGTTTCTCTTTTCTCCTGCCGGTTTTTGAGTTTTTCCTTGCCGTGCTGGAGAGTCTAAGGACCGGGGACACCCACGCCGCTCGTCGCTACCTCCTATTGGACATTATATTTGCCTGGATTCACCTGAACTTTATTTGTCATATTTATTTATCTGTTTTATTGCCTTGATGTTTGGTGCAGCTGTGAGGCGACTTCTGTTGTGATATTGGGCTATACAAAACCATTAAACTTGAAACTAACCATTTTCTACAGTCAGACTGGTGTTTAGGACTACACTATTTTCTCTTTTTAAAATGGTATTTTGTCACATTATCTCTGGTCCCTGACCCACAGTCTGGGAACCAAACCACTGCTTTAAAACAAACTAAAACCTGCACCTGATTGGTTACAACTTATTTCTATTTTACCATTGAGAATAAGCCTGATATCAATTTGTTTTAGACCCATGAGAGCCGTGTGGATTCAGCTCCCTTTGAAGCAGAAACAACAGCTTTGCAAACTTCTATTCGTCAAACCACTGTCCTGATATGAGTGTCCTCGTGAGTCTAAACACCACAGCGAGAACTTGAACACTGCGTGGGAGACGGGGGACACCTGAGCGGGGGAGTGGAGACACGGGTGCATCTTCGCTCGAGTCCCTAGTGAGCTGATTTATATTCATCATATTGCTCACGAATAGCTGACAAATAGAAGTCAGCTTCAAGGGGGAAGCCTGTCACCCCCGGCGTCCCCCTGGGGGTGATAGAGGAAGCTGGAAAGGCCTCTCCTGTGCATCCACTTCAGCAGACTCTTTCACTTTGGTGTTATATGTGGCAAAGTGAGGAGAGAGCCCTACCACTGGTTCACGGGCTATACAAATGTGGAGGACAGTAGTTTAACCAGGAAGTAGAAGAGATTTATTCTAACAAGATCAGCCATCAACAAGATCAAAGTTGGTCCCACACTGACAGCACCTCGTCTCCTCCACATGGGAATCAGAGTGAATTAAAAATCACATGGATGGTGCTCCCACACGGCTCCCCTAATCACTAATTACACGGTGACGAAGGCGTGATGAATCTGTGGTCGTTAATGGCAGCAGGGCGCGTCCCGGAGCACATCACTGAGGGGGGTGTGCTTTCCCACGGGACCAACCCAAGAGGCAGGGAGTGATGGAGGGGGTTAAGTTTGTGGTTAAGACGGTGATAAAATTATACGCGTTGTTATAAAAAAACTGTGCAACAAGTGCGAATGAAACCATTAGGGTAGCGGTGTCACAACATATTGGAACTCCTGCCATTCCCATTTATACTCCAGGAGATGATGGACAAACCTAATGTATTGTATCTATTTCGCAGTTACCTGGGGCAGCGGGCACTCTTTTGTCAGGTGGTTCTGGTTGTTGTTTCTGAGCAGCTCTTTGAGGGCGTTTCTGACAGTGGCTTGAGTCCACTGCTCTGAAGGCAAGTCCTCCAACCGAGAATAACTGCAACAATAAAATACTGCAACGTTACAATTAGGTTATACAGGTTTAACGCACAATGCAGAGAACAGCCGACAGTGACAGGTCTCTGAACTAAACAGTTTCAATCACACGTTTTTCATGAATAAAAATCACTTAAATATAGAGGGATGGAAAGTTATCATTTCATTGTTATCATGGAGATCCACCATGTTTGTGTAGCAAACTTGTTGCATGAGCTAAAAACAGTATCAAAAGTGGAGAAAAAAAGCCACTCCATTAGTGGATAGTGGATGAAAACACAACAAAAAAGCAACAAAAGATCTCCAAAACTGTGGTACAAAAGTGACCAAAAGCCACAAAAAGGTCATGAAAGAGCAACAAAAACATGACAAAAAAAGCGATGAATTTTTTGCCAAATATTTGTTGAATTTTTGTCACTTTTTGTTGATTTTTTGTCACTTTTTTGTTTAATTTTTTGCCAATTTATAATAGAATTTTTGTCACTTTTTTGTTGATTTTTTGCAAATTTTTGGTTGCATTTTTGCCACTTTTTTGTTGAATTTTTGTCACTTTTTTGTTGCACTTTCCTCTCGTTTTTGTTTTTCTATTCAGGAAGCTTTTAGATTTGGGTAAAGTCAAACTGGAGAAAATGTGGTCAGTTTGGTTAAGAAGGAGTTTAAGAGGTTAAGTTTACATGAACATGAAATACAATAAGACATAACTTACTTTGGGTTAAAAAATAATGTATAACTTGCAAATAAAAAAGGCAAATAAATAAAAAGGCAAATCTTGAGTCCAAAAATGTATTGTTTATCTGTCATTTATTGAACGATAAGTCGATGTAGTAATGATCGTGACAGCCCTAGTCTACTATATAGTACGGTGCTATATTGTATAGTGAATGAGGAGTAAGGGGCAAGAAAATAAGCTAGCATTACAAATTCTCACTGACAACGGTGGAAAAGTAAAAAATTCGACTGAAACTCTGACTAAAATCCGCAGATATCCCACACTTGCCTGTACAGCAGTATCCTGAGCGTGACCATGTGGTAGACGTCCTGCAGCATGTCGGCGACGGTGGCGTCCGGGGCATCTGTGAGGAAGTGGATGGGCATGGGCTTCCAGCGGCCCACAGTGATGATGCCTGTGATACACACAACACAGTCCAATAACATCCATCTACGGTTCAACCATTCCTTTGTTGTTTTCTATACAAAAATACTCCATTATTGATCCTCATGCAACATTTGCTAAGGGATGCAGTCAAAACACCGTCAATAACGGCTTAGTCGCAGCTTAAAATACACTTTTTGTGCTTCCTAGAACACAATGAGCGCTTAAGCAGCAGCAGGAAGGTGTTTACAATTGTACAAATCTTGTTAAGCGGCGTAAGCACGAACCAAACCTGCCAAATGTGTCACTTAAAAACCAAATTCAAGAAATAAGTGAGGGCCAATTAGATTTAAAAGTTTAAAAATACAAGCGGCAGTAAATTCACCACCAGTAAACAGCCAGAGTTATGCAAGCGAGCAATTCCACGCGAGGTTAAAATAGAAGTCATCATTTTGGTCGTCACCGCATTTGCAGGAAAAAATGCACGACTGTAGCCAGAAATTATTTATTTGAGAAGAAAAGGCCGATTTCCCAGAACAAAGCGCGAGGGCCGTTTGGTGCAGGCGGGCGAGGGGGGGGGGGGGGGGGGGCGTCCTGGGGCGTGGACGGGGCGGCTTCTGAGGCCTGTATTTAACAAAACCAGGAATGTCTCTGAGGAACGTGGACTGAAGTCTGAGTCCAGGCCACGAACAGGACGCAAGAACCATGACCAGGCCGCAAAGTTTGGGCTTTAAGAGACTCAGACTGACCTCGTCTTTAACAGGCAAATACCTTTCCCAGGGACAGGTTCATTTCATACATTTATGCAAAACACAACAGGATCAGGGATAATCTAGACTTAAGCAGTTAGAGAAGCCTCATGATGTGTGACACCAATGAAACAAAACACTTCAGGTCGTGCTGCTGAACATATCACCACATTACGGGGGATGTAATATTGACATTGTACAAAAATATCATAAAAGCCCTGAGGTCTGACTGAGATTTCTAGATTTTAAAACCGAAAACACACATGGTAACTACAAAAAAGTGCTGCAAAGTTTAGTTTTAGTCAAGTTTTTTCCAGGTTCTACAATCCGGTGTGGTTTGTTCATTAACATGTCACTACCACATAAATAAACCAACAACAATTTGAGACTGGCGGGTTCAACAACATCTTTGCAACTCGGACTGATTGCGCTCATATAAAGGGCTGATCTGGAGACAAGTTGGAGACTGGAGTCGCCACTAGTCACAGAGATGTCTGATAGATCCCCTGGCAATAAGGCGAGTCTCCAGGTCGTCTCGGTGAAAACAGTTTTGATTTCACCGGAGTCTCTGCATGGTCTACGCAGTCTCAGGCAGCTGTGGCAACGTTGTGAACACTATTTGTTGCCCTCAACCTGTGTCGTACAGAGTTTCTTTGAGATCTCCTTGATATCAAACAGGTCTCAGAAACATTGCAGAGACGTCACAGAAACGTCTCACAGGTTGAGGACAATAAATAGTATTCGCGACACAAGCTTGAGACCGCGTAAGACCTCTCAGAGAACAAGCGAAGACTGACGCTGAAATCGATCTTGTTCGTTTTCCCCGAGACGACCTGGACCTGGAGACTGGCCTTATTGTCAGGGGACGTATCGGAGACATCTCTATGACTAACGTCGACTCTAGTCTCCAACTAGTCTCCAACTAGTCTTCAGACTGATGAGATCGGCCCTTAAGTTCAGTCTTAGCCTTGTTTTGATGCTGGTTTACATTTGATGGAATTGCAATAGTAAAGTTATTACAATAATCAATGTTTTTTTCAGAAACTCCAGGAATTGCCAATATAACATAGGTTTCCTCCAGGTACCCCACAAATAATATGTCTATTTGTTTGTTTGTTTAATAATTGTTTGATTGTTTGTCTTGTTTGTTTTGTTTGTATACTTTCTTGTCCCTGTAGGGAAATTTGTCCTCTGCATTTAACCCATCCATCGATGAACAATAGGCCAGGATGAAGGATGAACGAGAGTGTGTCTGTCTTGAAAACAGATGGACATCAGCAAATTGGATGAAACAAAACAAAAAGTGTAAAGCTTGAGCCAAAACTGCAGCTGAATGTGTTTAAGACGATCCTTTTTGACAAACTTATGCAGTAAAAATAGTCAAGCAACATCATTATTCTTTTGAAGTAGACCCTGACATAAACTCATAGACAAACCCCGTGTGTCTCACCGTAAGCCTGCGCCGCGGTGCTGTGGGAGTAGCCCAGCGCCAGCAGAGCGGTCTCCACCAGCTGAGAGAAGAGGACGTCTCTCCGGACCAGGACGAACTCCGCGTGCCGCCCCCTCGGACCCCCCTCCTCATGGGACAGGCCCGTGTCAGCCTCCTCCACCACGCAGTACACGGGGATCATCAGGCCTGGAGGAGGAGAGGAAACCATCAGAGGAGGAAGATTCGGAGAAGACACTTTGCAACATAACATGAGAAGTTTCTGACTCGATTCAATACATTTTGTCTTTATTCGAGGTTGTTTTATCTGCCAAGGGGGTAAGAAAATTGCACTTGTCCCATTGGTAGTTTTACTTTCTTATTTCAAGCAAGAACCAGTGCGAAATCTCAAGAAAAAAGTCTAAATGAGTGAAAACCGCTCAAAACAAGATTAAGATTCTCAATTCAAGTCAATCAAACCGGTGCTTGATATTTAGTTTTTGTAGTGATTTGGCATCCATGTGACGCACGGAATCTCCCCGACAAGACTCACTAAACTTTAAAGACTGTTTTATAAAGCTTTCATTGCAACATCTCCACTTTAGTAACTCCTACAGACTCCAAAGTTTCCAACAAGAGGATTTTTCTAATTCCTAGGCTGATTCATTGAGTTTTGAAACATAAAAACTCAATGATTTTTACTATTAAGTAGCTTATTTAACCCCCAACCTCCCGTTTTAACCGAGTGCATTTTCTCCAGTTTGGCTTT
Organism: Gobius niger; assembly: GCF_951799975.1. Classification (NCBI taxonomy): domain Eukaryota; kingdom Metazoa; phylum Chordata; class Actinopteri; order Gobiiformes; family Gobiidae; genus Gobius; species Gobius niger. The sequence continues at coordinate 4,530,602 of NC_136874.1, forward strand.
ACCCAAATAAAAGCTTCTTGAGAGGAAAACGAGGATGAAAATGCAACAAAAGAGCGACGAAAAAGAATAACAGAAAAGTACAAAAAGCGACAAATGTGTGAAGAAAAAGCCGTGAAAAAAACGTATATATAAGAGACAAAAACAGCGATGAAAAGGAATTGAAAAAGGCATTGAAAAAGATCTGTTTACATCAGTTTCGCAGGTCTTAGCTTTCAAATGAAAAAGAACTTTATTTATATAGCGGCCTTCACAGACATAGTCACAAAGCTCTTTACATGAGACAATTTAACATTCACCCCACACTCCCCACACTGACCACCGTCATATATTCACGCACACATCCTTCATCCTGGCCTATTGTACATGTTTTTAGTGGTAGGGGAAACCGGAGTACCCGGTGAAAGCCTACGCAGACACATGAACACAGAACATGCAACTCCACACAGAAAGGCCCATCCAGGTGGGAATCGAACCCGGACCTTCTAGCTGCTAAGCACGAGCACTAACCAATGAGGCTTTACACTGGCCTATAGGCTGTAAACTTTTAGATTTGGGTAAAGCTGAACTGGAGAAAATGCACTAATGCGGGGGTAAAGATCAAAAAGGAAAAAAATCTTTGTAACTAATAAATTAACAAAATGAAACCATAACTTTAAACCTGGCTCTTTTGGTCATTCTCAAGCATAAAAGTCAGAGTCTTGCCTTGTGTTTATTTTCCCTTTTCTTTTGTATTTAAAAACTATTTAGTTACAATCCGACTCGCTTCTTCCTACAATAAACACTGTCTCGTAGCGGTGTGTGCTGTCTCCTCACCCCCCAGTGTCCTGATGGGGCTGCTGTTGTTGTTTGCCTTTTGGTTTGACCCCGCCGGGCTCCCGTTGACCTCCAGGACACCGGCCCTGCTGGAGACGGGACTCTCCCCGCGCTCCTCTGTCTGCTCTGGGCTGCTGCTGCTGCTGCTGCGGACGCTGGGGCTCCGGTCGCCCCGCTCCCTCTGCTCCATGATGAGAGGAATCACCGAATCTGTGGACAAAACAAAGGGGTTTAGAGAAGAGTCATCAGTAAATATCTCTGTGCTTTTAGGAGTATTTCATGTGGGAATATGGGAAAAGCTCGTAAAAAGGTATAATATCGATTTACAAGGTGACTAATTGTTCTGATCTGGGGTCAAAGGATTTCTTCTTCCCTAAGTCCATGGTTATATTCCCAGATGGCAGGATTCATGGGGCTCACGTTGGGAAAGAGTGGATCAGGGAGCATGAGATGGATCGGCCACCACAGAGTCCAGATCTCAACCTCTTTGGGAATCTTTGGGATGAGCTAGAGAAGGTTTGTGCAGTGGTCACACTCTCCCATCATCAATACAAGGTCTTCAAGACAATACAGAAGATTTTTGAATGCCTGTGTTTTACTATTTATATTTATATATTTATCTGCCTGAATTGGTTCTAAAATGTGGTCTGATCTGTATTAAAATCATAAGAATGAGGAAACAGAGTCTGCTTAATCCAACACCACCCAAACAACGAGGATGAAGGTAGAAAAGCGCTTTGTTGAGACCGTTTACCATTTGCATCAAGATATGGGATATAGAGAGTAAATGAGGTCATGTGTTGGAATAATTTTTGAGGTAGGGGTGGGGGAGTTGAGAAAGGTCATGAACGCAGAAGGAAACAGATGCTGGTTAAGAATTGTCTCGTGTCTAATGTGCACCAAGCTTCACTTAAAAGAGCAAGAGGCATGTTTTTTTGGTGGAGGGCCGACTTTCTTTATTGTATATAGACCAAGGGCCGAAGCCGCTGATTATTAGCCTAAAGTAAAGCACAACACTGGAATAATGACCATCTTAAATGAGATAAATGACTTAAAATTGCTTGAATTAAAGTTCTTCTATGTTGAATTTGACTCGGTTTGAACTAATCCAAGATATAAATGTTAGCGCCAATGGAACAAGAATAAATCCCACTTGAAATCAGACAAATAATCGTTTTTCACTTGAAATGACATGAAATTATCTGAATTAAGAGAATAACTACTACTTGAGGTTTTATTTAATCTAAAACCAGACCAAATCAACTCAATCCTTAGATTTAGTCTGTTAATTCAATTAGATTTATGTCATTTCTACCTTTAAGCGATTATTCTTTTCCAGTGCACTTCTTTCAAATGCCAGTGTTGTACATAATATATGACCTAATTGAGTGTATTGTCAGTATTTCTACCTCTTTTCTCCCATTTAACTCTAATAATGTTAAGAGTATTCTCTGATTTGTGTGATAATGTTTCCCAAAATCATCTTAAGGTTCCAGAGGTGCTGTGACTTCACACCTGACTTGAAATGTCTGCATAAATGTGTCTAGTTATCTCTTGGAGGATCCTCACCTCAGCCAGGGGGTGTACTCACTTATTCCTCGCTGTGCTGTGAATGTTTACTTATTATGGCCACTAAAAAAATTACACAATGGAACTGTTTGGGTGGTATTAGTCAAAGCCGACACTGTTTACTAATACTTGAGATTTTAATAAAGCTCAGACCACATTTTATGACCAATTTAGGCTTAAATGTGAGAAATTCCAAAGGGTTCACAAACGTTTTCCTCCTTCTCAAAAAGGCTATAATTTCGATTACGATACGAGCAATTAAATACAAAACAATACGAGCTGCAAATATGACTGTTGTTTTAAATTACAGACCTAATGTTGTTGCTTTTCTTCGGGGTTTTTTACTACACGACCAATAAAGTGACTAAAATAGGGCTAATGACAGAAAAAGCCGATTAAGTGAAATATATTAAACATGTCTCTAACTCGCTCAGACTTTTTTTTTTTACCACTTCACAAACGCATTTGTTTTTTTACGGCCCTCAGACCACAGCTCCGACTGCACATGTGGGGCCCAAATGCAGCCGTTGCCTCAGCAGTTTATTCAGCGTCCATCATTTAACCGCAACGAGGAACTAATGGGGTCTTATGAGAAACGCTGAAGACTATATCAGGGTCGAGGTGTTTTCTATTTTGTTCTGAAATAAACATTTGGGTTGCGGCGAATTTTTAAAGGTTGAAGTTTAGCTGAAGTTGTTGAAAACCACTGATCTAGATTTGATTTTTCAGTTTCACTTCACAGATTTGTTACATCTGTGATCGGTGACTCAGACAGCGAGTTTTTCATCTTTTTATTTGATCTTTTTATCGATGATTTAATCTCTTAACCCCCGCCTTAACTGACTGCATTTTCTCCACATCGGCTTCACCCTAAAGCTTGAAGTTTACAGCCGGTTAACGCTTCAATTGAAAGCTAAGACCTGCAAAACTCATCTAAGCTTCTTCCTCGTTATGATTGTGACGTTTTCATCCTTTTTGGTTGTGGTTTGATCTTGTTTTTGTTGCTTTTTGACATTTTTTGGTCACATTTTTGTTGCTTGATCGTAGTTACAATACACACACACAAAAAAGCGAAAAGCAGCATTCAAAAGGCGACAAAACCTTGACAATAATGGGACAAAAATGTGAAAAAAATATTTAAAAATAGCAACAAAAATGTGACAAAAAAACAACAAATATGTGACAAAAAATGTGAACAAAAAACAACAAAAATATGACAAAAATGTGACAAAAACATGAGAAAACGGGACAAAAGTGTGACAAAAAATGTGACTAAAATGTGGCAAAAAAGTGAAAAAACTTGACCAAAAAAATAACCAAAATGTGACCAAAAACATAAAAAAAACATGACAAAAAAGCAACTAAAACATAACAAAAAAAGCATTTAAAAATGTGTCCAAAAAACGTGAAAAAATGGACAAAAATGTCCCAAAAAAGCAATGGAAACGTGATGAAAAACGCAACAAAAACGACTATGTGCTTTTTAGATGAGTTTTGCAGGTCTTAGCTTTCAAATGAGGCGTTACACTTTAAACTCCAGTCAAGAAGCTTTTAGATTTGGGTAAAACCGGAGAACATGTGCTCGGTTAAGCCGGGGGTTAAGGGGTTCATGTCCAGCAGCTACACATTATTATTTGTTTGTAGATTATATTTGAACACAGCTCAATGAACTACAATAAATCTAAAATATGCAAATGTACATAAAGTGTCCATCTCTCACAAAAAAGACAAACAAACTATATTTCCCAGCATTTTTTTTCACAATTCATATGAATGTAATCTCATCTGTTATTGCATTGTGCCTTTCAAATCAACTTCCTGGTTTTATATCAGTGCTTTGTCTTATGTTTCTTTGTCCATTACAAGAGAAAGATACAAAAACTGCATTTTAATAATTTCAAAACAACCAAATAGCACCATGCATCCTCTTTTCTTTGAGATTTCTGCTTTTAAACTTTAAAAATCCACTCAATCCACTCTATGTTCACTTACCTCCTGTTAACTGGCGCTGGATCTGGAGTGAAAATTAGCATCCATTGGTCAAAAATAGAGTTGTTTTAAAGGTGGCAGAATCAGGCGACGTTCAGGCAATGCACCGGCGAAGAGAAAATACTACGACTACTACGACTAACTACTACTGCAGCTGCTGACTCCGACTGTGAGAGAGAGAGAGAGAGGGGAGAGGGAAAAGGGGGAGGGATGAACAAAACATGTGCCCAATCAAACACAGGACAAGGCGAGACGCTGCAGGTGAATATGGGAGGAAAACAAGTCTCCCTTTGACTTTCACTGGAGATTAATGACAAGTATTCATCATTTTATGTATTTAAATGGACAATATTTTGAAGGGACAATATTGAAGTTAAGGTTTATGTTTGTGGCTTTGTTTTGTTTAATACAAAGGGGATTTGGGAAAACTTATTCAGTCAAAGCAATATTTATTACTGAAAAACATGATCATTTTTCAGGCTCAAAATACTACAAAATTCTTTCAGAAAAGAATAAAAGCCTGTTTGAAGTTACAAGTCCTCATACAAAGACATGCAGGAAAGTGAACCTCTTAACCCCCACCTGAACAGAGCACATTTTCTCCACAAGGGTCTCGAAAACAAGCGTCTATATAGCGACTTAAATGATGAAATGATGAAAACGTAGCAAAAATGTGCCGAAAAAGTGACAAAAAATGTGACGGAAAACGGACAAAAATGTGACGGAAAAGTGACAAAAATGCAAAAAAAAATTGACAAAATGTGATGGAAAAGTAATGAAAACATGATGACAAATTTACAAAATATTTATGAAAAAGTGACAAAAATGTGACGAGAAATTGACAAAAATGCTCCAGAAAATTTACCAAAATGCCCTTTTACAAAAAATGATGACAACAACGAGGAAAAAGATCAGTTTAGATCAGTTTAGTAGGTTTTAGCTTTCAAATTATGTGCTGCAATAGGCTCCAGTCGAGAAGCTTATAGATTTGGGTAAAGAAAATGCAGTATTGTGGGAGGGTAAGAGGTTAATTCAGTGCAACGATAAAACAACCTGTGTATATTAGTTTTGTTCTTTGTTTTAAGGTAAAAGTTTGACATGAGGTGAATATGATCTAAATACTGAACCTTTACCATCTGCCTGCAGAGTCTCGCCTTGAATGAGCAGGAGTTATAAATACCCAACGTAGGAGAACTGATTGCCCGATTAAGATTAATGGCTGGGGTTAAATATGGCCACTACATCATATTTCAAAGATTTGCTGAATCTATTTTTGAGCTAAAATGCCTTGAAATATCGACACATTCAGGACTGATGTGGAGGAAGAGATAGATTGTAGTTATTATTGTACAAAAACAATGGACTTGATTAATCTTGTGGACTCACTTTCTGACAATTTGTGAATGTTTATTATATCTTTGCTCTTTGCTCTCACAGATAAAGCTGCATTAGCTCCTGCTCTCCATCATTCAACCCTTCAAGAGCTTTTTTCAGTGGAGTTTTTACCAAATCATAAATTGTCCCATTCTTCAATATACAAATGCTGCACTCTGGTGGGCATAACGGGAATAGCATGTTTGTATTGTCCTACCTCAAGGACAAAATTCAGGATCCCCCTCACCATAAGAACCGCACAGTCACCTGGACTTTCTAAAAAGACTGTGGTGAAACATCTGGCCGACGGCTATCGCTGTGACCACGAGTGCCGGACACTGTGGCCTCACACCGGTGTGTTCCTCCTTTTCTGTGTGACCGCATGTTTTCAGTGTTGAGCTGATGCTGATGCTGTGTTTGTTTTTTACATTTTTCCTGCCAAATAAATGAAATGAAATGAAATAAAATGGAGCTGCAGTTTATTTAGAGAGCAATCACTGAAAAGTTCTATTTGTAAATGAAAAGACAACAATTGAAACTACACATTGAACTGCGAAATAAAGCTTGTCCTATCAAGTTATAGAGATGAGGGTCTTTCATTTAAATTTGTGTTGTGCTCTGTCTCATAGTGTTAACAAGTGCTCAATGTTTCCTTACCATCGTTGCCATTGTTCATTCTCCTTACATTGTAGTATACATTTTTGTTACAATGTAGTAATTATTGTAACGCCACCATGAAATAACATTTGTATAATAATCCTTGAACAAAGTAACAGTGAAGTTGAATGTATTCATCTCTGAATGGGGACCTGGGGGTGGGATTAAATAAATTATCTTCTTCCCCCTTTCAGGTAGAAATGGATCATCATGTTTACATACTGTATACCAGGGGTCGGCACGTTTTCTTAATGGAGGGGCCGATTTTCTTTATTGTAAATAGACCGAGGGCCGAAGCCACTGATTATTAGCCCAAAGTAAAGCACAACACTGGAAAAATGACCATCTTAAATGAGATAAATGACTTAAAATTGCTTGAATTAAAGTTCTTCTATGTTGAATTTGAGTCGGTTTGAACTAATCTAAGATACAAATGCTATAACACAAAATTATCTGAATTAAGAGAATAACGACTACTAGAGGTTTTATCTTGTCTAAGACCTGATCAAATCTACTCAAACCTTAGATTTAATCTGTTAATTCAAGCAGATTTATGTCATTTCTTCATTAAAACTATTGTTGTCCCAGTGCACTTCTTTCAAAGGCCAGTGTTGTACATAATATATGACCTAATCGGGTGTATTAACAGTATTTCTACCTTTTTTTCTCTCATTTAACTCTAATAATGTTAAAAGTTCTCTCTGATTTGTGTAATACTGTTTCTCAAAATCCTCTTGAGGGCCAGAGGGGCTATGTTGGAGGGCCGGATTTGGCCCCCGGGCCTGACGTTGCCTACCCCTGCTGTATACTGTACTTTCTGTGCCATTGCCTGAAATAAATGAATAAATTAAAAAGTTAATAAGTTTTAACCTCTTAACGCCCACCTGAACTGAGAACATTTTCTCCATTTTTTTTCTCGAAACGTTAAACTTTTTGTGTTGAACAAACAGGATGTGTTTTTTAATGTGACAAAAGGATGTATCAAAAACGACACATCACATGTTCCTTTTGTCACATCAAAAAAGTGACAAACAGGACGAAAACACGACAAAAAAGCAACAAAAAACGAGATGAAAAAGCAACAAAGGCCCACAAAAACACAATAACAAAAATAGAGGCAAAAAAGCGGTGACAAAATAGTTATGATCAGTTTTGCAGGACTCAGCTTTCAAATGAGGCCTATAGGCTGTGAGCTCCAATTTAGAAGCTTTTACATTTGGGTGAAGCTGAACTGGAGAAAATGCACTCAGTTAAGAAAAAAAATCCTATTGAAAAAAAAAAAAAAAAGTACTTCCAGAACCTGAAATCCACTCTTTGTAACAATAACAAACGCCTGATCCAACATTGAACATTTGTGGTAACTCTGAACCTGTTACTTACAGTTTGTTGTTTCTTGGCACCGGCTCCTCTTCACATTTGGCTCCGTCTCCGTCTCGGTTTCTTCACCTGCTGCCAGGGTCACGTCACAAATCGTCAAATAATTGCTGCAACACCCAAAAATTGGAGCAGAGCAACCCGTGAGACGACCGCGAGCAGCTGCTTTCCTGTTGGGGTTAGGTCAGAGATATAGGGCACACATGTAGATACGGCGACACCTTTAATCTCACAATGAACCATCAGATACGGGCGTCTCGATGGCAACATCCATCTCTGACTCCATTTGTTCACAGCGACACAGAGAGAACAGGGGAAAAGCCACACTGCGGAACATTCCAGTAATACGTCACAAGAGCAGCGCAACTGTCACTCAAATGAAGGACGCAGAACTTTAATCAAACAAATGCTTTTCACGCTCAGACTCGCAGGACTTAAAGGAATAGGCCGCCGTTTTTACACACTGAGATATGTTCTTACCTTAGCTTTGACGAGTTCTTTAGGACCTGTCTGATCTTCACCCGTGCCTTCAGTCACGTAAACACAGCGCAGACGGCGTTAGCATTTAGCCTCTCCCTCTCTCCTCTATAGCTCCAAAACAGGTCAAGATAGAAGCTACCAAGCTCTTCCACGTTTTCCCTAGGAGTAGTTCGAAATCCTCGTAATCTTCACTTTACTGGGCGGATGCCAAATTACTCCTGGTATTATTACGCCTTACAATATAGATCCCCCTTTTATCCGCTTAGAAAATCCACATAGTTTAATTTTGTGTAATTATACTTTGTAGTGGAACACTTCACGTAACCATATTTAAATAGGGAAAACGTGGAAGAGCTTGGTAGCTTCTATCTTGACCTGTTTTGGAGCTATAGTGGAGAGAGGGAGAGGCTAAATGCTAACGCCGTCTGCGCTGTGTTTACGTGACTGAAGGCACGGGTGAAGATCAGACAGGTCCTAAAGAACTCGTCAAAGCTAAGGTAAGAACATATCTCAGTGTGTAAAAACGGTGGCCTATTCCTTTAAAGGCTTTGTTACTGATACTTTTTTTCCTCAGTGAATTGTGAAAGAAAAGTTTATTAAAACACTTTTTTTGGGTCAAGAACTGGCTGGCAAATTGTTTCAGCTTTATTCTGACAAGGGCTGGGACGATCCACTTTTGCGATCCAAATCCGATCCGATATTTTGTCCCAGCCCTAATACTGACAGCGATTTAAAAAAAAGTGACACTGAAAACTCTGAAACAGAATTTACACACAATGAGAGCAAACGAAGTGATAAAAAGATAACATAAAGATCATGTATAGGACCTTTAAAGGGACTATACAGAGTTTAAAAATGTTAAAAATTATGTATTTTCCTCCCCCTACATGTTCCAGCCATGACCTAATGTGTAGAATTCAACACAACTGCCTCTAAAATCCTGCACTGTCACTCAGAAAGTTGTTACTTCGGGCCTGAAGTGCCGTCATGCACGAGCTTAATATAGAAGGTGTAGTTACATGTATGACCTGAGGTGGCAGTAGTGAGTATAAAATGACCAACTTATCTAGCCCCTTTAATGCATTGATAGAATATTTCGGCTTGAACCTCAATTTCGCTTTATCTCCCAGTATAATACTAATAATAGTCTATGATATATATTAGTTTCACCACACGGAAACGGAAAAGTGGAAGAAGATGGATGGATTTTAAGTTGAATAACAGAAATGAATGCACTTTTTAACAAAGTAAATACACAAAGATATCAGTAAAACAGTAAATATTTAGAGAGTTGGACATAAATGATGAGAAATTGTCTGGAACTCGCTCAGTGGAAATGGTTTATATTTTGTTCTAAAGATGAAATAAATCAGAACAATCGAAGGGATTGTGGAGCAACAAGAGGCAGATGCTCCTTTTCATTCAAATTGACTGTTTTTTGTTTTGCTGAGTGAAACGAATAAAACTTGCAGTAAAAAGTACCGTCTGTGGCCATGTGTGCCAATTTAAGAAGGAGGCCACCAAACTGTGGTCTGAGGGGCACACTTAGGGCACCCCGACCTAATGTGTTCAACCTCTGAACCTGAACCAAGAACATTTCCTCTGGTTTGGCTTTACCCAAATCTGAAAGCTTCTAGAAAAAAGTGACAAAAAAATGACAAAACAGTGATAAAAAAAATTACAAAAAAGTGACAAAAAATTATGAAAATGTGATGAAAAAACAATGAAAAAAATGATGAAAAAGTGACAAAAAATGATAAAAATGTGACGAAAAAATTATGAAAAAGTGGCAAAAAAAGGACAAAAAAACTTATGAAAGAGCGACAAAAATTTAACAAAAAAGTGACATAAAAGTGATGAAGCTGCAATAAAAAATGACACTCAAAAAAAAAGTGACGACGTGAGGAAAAAGATTTGTTTCAATGAGTTTTGTCGGTCTTTCAAATGAGCCACTGGCCTGTAGACTTTAACCTTTTCGATTTGGGTAAAGCTGGACGGGGGTTAAGAGGTTAAGCCTTATTTTAGCCAAGCTGCTTTTTTTTTGTAGTTGTTGCCATTTTCATCAGCAAAAACACTTCACGCTCTAATCAATATATGTGTTTTATTCTATCCGGTGAAATGTTACGCAGTGTGGCTTTAACTGCAATTTCATCACACAATTGCGCCCTCTGGTGGCGACGCTGACATTTTGCGTGCCCATAAATAAGATCTTGCTTCCCACACATATAAAACATGCCACGGTGTACAAAAATACTATACAAATGCGTGATATAGGAACTCTGACGTCGCTTTTATCACAATATGGATAATTATGAGACAATATTCCTTGGATGTGGTTCAGAAAAGACCAAGAAAGAGCTGTGTGTTTTTTCTTTTTTTTTCCGCAGTGTCTCTAAAATCAAGCATGCAACCAATGTTAGGAAATGAACATGCTCTTGTTTTGGGATTTTTTTCCTCCTTTTTTTGCTCAAGCTGCTGGTCTTTCTTCGTCTATGAGGGAAAACTGCGTGGCTTGGTGCTCCTGGATGTTTAAAAGCGAGTCCTGCTCTGTCGTCGCCTGCAAGCGCGACCAGGAAATGTCTTCGTCGTTGTCCAGGTCGATGAGGAGCCCGGTGGATAAGTTGGGATTCGAGTTGAAGGCGTTTGTGGATTTCTGCGCGCCGCGTTCGTGAGGGGAGCTGTTCACGGACGGCGGCGCTGACGAGTGGCTTAACTTCCTGGATTCGTGGGGAAACATGGGCGTCGGTTCTTGCTGAAGTAGCAGAGCGGAGGTTTGAGTCTCGGTGGAGAGCGTAGGCGGCGGCTGAGCGAGGTAAAGAGGAGGAGCCGGGGAGACGCTGAGGGAAGACTGGACGCTCGGGGGCGGGGTTATGCTGGAAAGGGGCGGGGGTACGGTCATCGCCGTGGAAGGGCTGAGGAGGAGGAGGGGCCGGAGGAGGCGAGTCACTTCCTGTAACTCCTGGCTCACACTGGTCACCTGACGAGACAGAACGCTCATCTGGGAAGAGAGAATGACGTTTGGATTAGAATTTCTTAGATCCATCAATCTATATTTCGGTCTATATTTCTTTCTTTCTTTCTTTCTTTCTTTCTTTCTTTCTTTCTTCTCTTCCTTCCTTCCCTTCTATATCCCTTCCTTGCTTCCTTTCCTTCTTTATTTCTATATCCCTTTCTTACTGCTTCTTTCTTTCCCTTCCTTCCTTCCTTCCTTCCTTCCTTCCTTCCTTCCTTCCTTCCTTCCTTTCCTTCTTTCTTTCTACATCCCTTTTTTGCTTCTTTCTTTCTTTCTTTCTTTCGCTTACTTACTTCCTTTCCTTCTTTCTTTCTATATCCTTTCTTCCTTCCTTTCCTTCTTTCTTTCTTCATCCCTTTCTTGCTTCTTTCTTTCTTTCGCTTCCTTCCTTCCTTCGCGTCTTTCTTTCCTATATCCCTTCCTTGCTTCCTTTCTTTTTTCCTTTTTTCTTTCTATATCTCTTCCTTCCTTTCTTTCTTCCTTCCTTCCTTCCTTCCTTCCTTTCTTTCTTTCTTTCTTTTTTCCTTTTTTCTTTCTATGTCCCTTCCTTCCTTCCTTCCTTCCTTCCTTCCTTCCTTCCTTTCTTTCTTTCTTTCTTTCTTTCTTTTTTCCTTTTTTCTTTCTATGTCCCTTCCTTCCTTCCTTATTTCATTCCATCCTTCCTTTCTTTCTTTCTTTCTTCCTTTCTTTTTTCCTTTTTTCTTTCTATATCCCTTTCTTCCTTCCTTTCTTCCTTCCTTTCTATATCCCTTTCTTCCTTCCTTCTTTCCTTCCTTTCTATATCCCTTTCTTCCTTCCTTCTTTCCTTCCTTCCTTCCTTCCTTCCTTCCTTTCTATATCTCTTCCTTCCTTCCTTTCTATATCCCTTTCTTCCTTCCTTCTTTCCTTCCTTCCTTCCTTCCTTCCTTCCTTCCTTCCTTCCTTTCTATATCTCTTCCTTCCTTCCTTTCTATATCCCTTTCTTCCTTCCTTCTATCTATCTATCTTGCCACTGAAACATTAACTTCCATAATAAGAGGTTAAAGTAATGTCAACATATTTCAAACATACTTTCACAGTTAGTGCATCATGTTCTTTTCTATTTCCCTCCCTCTGATCCCGAACATGTGGAAGGTAAAGTTTGGTGAAGTTAAGTTTAATAGCTGAATAAAGCACATTCCTACGTCTTCTGAGTCGACGTCTCTCATGCAGACGTTGTTTTCCTTTTTTTCTTAGCATTAGCGCCGTGCAGTTAATCAAAATTCAATTATGACTCCAATTATTGCTCTCAACGCGAACAAAACAACATTATTGAGGCAAAACGACTAACTGTGTTAAGTGTTTGATGCGACGCCCACGCGAGCTCTTCAACGCCTTTTAAACGGGAGGGACTGTGGAAAAAAAAAACTTTTACCTCGTGCTTGAGCTTGGAAATGGTCCTCATAGTGTCGGCTGCATCCGTGTCCACTGTGGGCAATGTAAGATCGACATTACATTCTGAGGAGGAGTATTAGTAGAAGTAGTAGTATTAGTAGTTAGGGCTGGGGACTGTAAACAATACCAGTTTGGTATATACAAAAAAAAAGGTTTGGGCAGTACTAGTATTGAAATAATAAAAGTATCGAAAGCAGGTACAGAAAAAGAAACATCAAATCTTTATATTCAAGTTTTGATGCTGTAGGTCCTCAAAATGTAAAAGAAAAAAAAGTTTATTAATATTAATGTATTAAAAAGTTTGTAAAACATTTAAAAGGGAAAAACAAATTGGGGAAATTGGGGGGAAAAATCTGGAAAAAATGGGGAAAAACTTAGGAAAAATTTGAAAAAAAGTGGGGCAAAATTGTGGGGAAAAAAGAAAAAAATTGTGGGGAAAAATTGGGAAAAACATGAAAAAAATGGGAAAATCTTGGTAAAAAATATGGGGAAAAATTTGGAAAAAAGTGGAAAAAAAATTGGAGGAAAAATTGTGAAGAACATGAAAAAAAGGGGAAAACTAGGGGGGAAAAACTGAAAAATTTGGGGCAAAATTGGGAAAAGATTGAGGTAAAATTGTAAAAATATGGTTAATTTGGCAAAAAAAAAAAACGTGAAAAACTGTGTTAAAAATGGGGGGGAAATAAGAAAAACTTGGGAGGTGTTTTTTCGGCTCTTTTGTGGTTAAAGGAAGTTTCTTGGTTGTTTCACCTCAAACAAATCATACAAAATGCAAAAGACTTGAAATGGAAGGAAAAGGATCATTCAGGTATCAGTGTCGAAAAACAAGTATCTTTAAAGTTTCCAAAGTAGTAGTAGTAGTAGTAGTAGTAGTAGTTTAGATCTATGGAATATGACATTGACCTGGTGAGGGGGAGTCAGGGCTCGGAGAGAAGCTGTGGCTCGTGCTCGGAGAGAATTCAAACCCGGGATTGGAGTCGTTGTGGTTTTCAACTCCGTCCACGAACCTAGAAATTAACCCAGAAGAAAAATCAATTCATGCGAAGGCTTTTGATTTAATTTCCAAAAGGTTATTAAGGGTTGAAGCTGGATGGGTGAAGACTGGAGACAAACAACAGACAAACCTGGGGCTGAGGTCGGGCGGCGGGCAGGAGAAGCTGACCACGGGGATCTGCAGAGTGGCCGGGCGAGGGCTGGGGTCGCTGGGGGATCTGAACGGTCTGGGCGGGGCCAGCGGCGACCGGATCGGCGACCGGAGCGGAGAGCGCACACCGCGACTCAGCCCGCCCATCGGCAATCTGGGAGATCCCTCCGAGCTGGAGCCCTCCTCATCCTCTCGGATGGAGGCCAGCTTCTTGGCGATGCCTCCGTTGCTCTCGAAATCCTCCTGGACAGAAAGAAGGGTCGTGTTAGAAATGCAACAGCGCTACACAAAGTTGAAGATCTTTATTTATTTATATGAATAAAGATCTTCTTCTTCTTCTATATATATAAATAAAGAGCTACACAAACTTAATATCAAGCATGGGTTTATTTAAATGACTTGAATTGAGAAATTATTCTTGTTTTAAGCGGTTTTCACTCAAGTTCACTCTGCTTGTTTGAGATAATATCGCTTGAAATAAGAAAGATAAACTGCCAATTTTCAAAGAACAATTTTCTTACCCCATCAGTAAAGAAATTGACCAGAAATAAAGACAAAAAGTATTAAATTGAGTCAGAAACATCTCAGAACAAATGAAATAATCTGTGTCAAATACCCCACTACATCTGAACTCGTTAAAACAACTCAAATCTAAAATATTATGCTCAATTTCAGACGTTTAATAGCCTGGCTAACACCAGACTAAAATCACAAGTGATATTTAGTCTGGGGACCACCAATTCATTTTCTCGTAGGAGAGGTGTGGTTTACGATCGTCCATACTCGTTTATTGGGCGATACGAAAAAAAAAAAAAAAGTCTCATGCGTCTGCAGTAGCCACAGCCAATCGTATCATCGTATGAGATGACGTATGACGTACCCGCTGTAAACTTTTGAGCTAAATTATTTAGAACAAGGTCTAAAGCTTGATCAAAAAATACCATCGTGTCTGCTGCTGTCACGTTGGATCCGTAAATAAACTTTTTTTTATTATCCGTAAATAAACTACAAGCTTTCATATATCGAATAGCGCGTCATCGTCTTGCCGTCCCTCCTCGCTCTGTGATTGGTTCCCAAATCCACCGGAGATTTCGGCCATGGTCCCCAGGCTGTTGTGCAGTTCGAAATAATTCGAGCGCACACAGCAGCATGGCGTTAGCCAGGTTAGACGTTTAAGGTAATCCAGATATTCATTTTTTGGAGTGAGGGATGCATGGTTTTGACGGGAAAAGATGCCATTGTAAAATATTGCAGTTACGTTTAATATTTACAGCAAAAAAAGCATTTTCAGAAGCATTTTCGTAGTTTGATATGCAAGAAATAATCCTACAACCTATTCCTGTAACAAATATCAATGTCATTTCACATATGTTGCATAAAAATACTTGGTTTAATAAGTTAATAATAATAATAATAAGTAAAATGTGACTATATTAAAACCTCTTAACCCCCGCCTGAAACGAGCACATTTTCTCCAGTTCCATCTAAAAGTTTCTTGGGAAAAAAAACGTCAAAACAAGACATAAATGAGGGTGAAAACGCAACATAATGGGCGACAGAAAAGTGATGAAAAAGCAACAAAAATGTGATTAAAAAGGTGAAAAATCTTCAGTTTTGTGGGTCTTAGCTTTCAAATGAAGCTTTCAGGTTTAGGTAAAGTTGAACTGGAGGAAATGTGCTTGGTTAAGAGGTTACAGCCTGAACTTATATAGTGCTTTTCTTCCTTCATTAGTCCCTAAGCACTCAATAATGAAAACACAAATCCAAAAATGCTGGTAAATGTCCACCAGGAGGCGCTTGTGTGCTGTGAAAAAAGAAGCAGGGCCATTCACAATAGCAGCTGCTGTGCTTAAGTCCATTCATTTTATCAGTGAAAGAATCTCATTCAGAGCAAAGCGAATCCACAGGGGAACCTCCATTGAGGAATTATGAGATTATTACCGATTTCGACCTACTTTTGCCTACGAAAAATAACAGTGACTTTCTTTACAATACCAGCTCTACCTCAGACTTTAAAGGGCACCATACAAAATGAGGAGAATCATGATTAAAACTAATTTCCCCTGATTTATGAGCGATATATTATGCAGCCTTGCTTGGAGCTGCGCAGTTACTCAGCACCTCCACTGTAAAGTATCCAGTATTTAACAGGAATGATAAAATAAATCACATACACTGCTTTTCCATACGATCAAAGTCACTTTACAATTTACCATGCATTATTCATTGGCGCTCCACACTCGGCTGGTAAGCTCCTTTAAAGCCTCCACTGCCTTGAGGATGAGTGACTGACAGAAACGTAGCAGCTAATCTGCGCCTCTTTGACCAACTGCATGAGGCGCTGACACGGGCGGGCTGGAGAAGTGTCTTGCTCAAAGACACGGCGGTCGTATGCACTACAACCTCAAGTGCTTTGGAATCATGTTTTATCCTCAACGATATTAATATTGCATCATGGATTTTGGTAAGCTTTAAAATTTGATATAATGTTATTTATTTAAAGGTGCATTATGCAACTTTTTATGCGGGGAAAAAGTTGATATTTCTGCGTGTTTGACCTTGTAGTGACCCAGCGACTGTATGAAAGGTCAGCATGGTGTCTTTATTATCTGTCACAGTGTCTCTACAACGCTTGTTTGGAAGATTTTCGCTGCTGACGGACCCTCTCACCAGAAAACCTACAAAACAATTGATCCTGGAGCTTTGTAGAGACACTGTGATGGAAAGTGAAGGCACCATGTTGACCACTCATACAGCCGCTGGTTCACTACAAGGTCAAATACGCACAAATATCTACTTTTTTCCCCGCATAAAAAGTTGCATAATGTACCTTTAACCGCTTAACTCCCACCTGAACCGAGCACATTTTCTCTAGTTTGGCTTAACCCCAGTCCAAAAGCTTCTGTGAAAATAGCAACAAAACTGAGACGAAAACAATGATGGAAATGTGACAAAAAAGTGAGAAAACATTGACAAAAAAGTGACGAAAAATGGATGAAAAAGTGGCAAAAATGGGACAAAAATGTAATAAAAATGTGATAAAAATGTGACAAAAAAATGACAAAAATTTGCTAAAAAATTGACAAAAAAATGAAGAAATGTGAGAAAAAAATGACAAAAAAATGACAAAAAAGTTACAAATTGAGTAGAATAACCAACAAATAATGAAAAAAATCTGATAACATGAGGAAAAAGATCCTCTCGGTTCAGGAGGGAGTTAAGAGGTTAAAGAGAAGATGTTATGCTTTTTAATCACTATCTTACACTTTGTTGGTTTGAAAATGTAATATTGACCTTTTGTTTATTTTTTCATTGCATTTCTGTCGTTTTTTCCCCCACATTTTCATAATTTTTTGGCACTTTTCTGTTACTTTTTTGTGGCTTTTCTGTTACATTTTCAACCTTGTTTTTATCTCATTTTGACACATTTTTTCTAGAAGCTTTAACATTTGTGTAAATCCAAACTGGAGAAAATGTGCTCGGTTAAGGGGGGGGGTTGAGAGGTTGGATGAGCAACATTTCAAAAGCTAAAAAAGACAATTCCACATGACATACCTCCTCCAAACACAGGAATAAAAAGTTGTAGTAGTCAAAACATAATAAATCTTTTACAGACGGCCCTTTGCTTATTAAGTAATAGTCCCTTCACTAGATTCCAGCACACAGCCCCTCACTCCCGTTTGTTGTCTCTCTCTCTCTGGCACGTGCAGGCTGGTATTTTTAGCTCACCGAGGTTTAAATATAGCAGCGGTTTTGCCTGGGGGGACCACGGGCGAGAGGAGGATGTGTTTGGGATTTCACAGTGAGCGTATGAGGCACATGCCAGCCTGGATAAGACGGGCGAGCGCGGCAGAGGCACCGCGGTGTTTACGGGCGCATGTGCTGCTCGCGAGGCATGTCAAATGTACATGATGTGTGATGCCCGCGTCGCCTGTCACATGTGAAAGGCCACTGATGCCAACTGTAGCGTTCAGCGGCTCCGCATGAGCCCACACGGGCACATTGATGATGCCAAGTCAAATACAGTAGAACACGTAGCTCGACCTATTTCATTATTTAGTAAAGAAGTGGTTTATTTGTCATTGTACAGCTGTGGTACCTGACTTGTTTTTTACTCTTACTTGAATAAGGTTAGGTTAGGTTAGGTTAGGTTAGGTTAATTTATTTGTACCCGTGGGTAAATTCGTTTTGCAATTCTGAGAACTAGTCGACACATTAAAACACATTTTACAAAGATAAAACATCACACATATAAAATACAAAACTTGTAAGTGCTCCACATACTAACAGGATGTGCCTTTGGTACAAAAAACAACTGAAATTTAAGCCACTTGACAGTAACAAAGATAAAAAAAACCTGCGTCAGGGGCAATTTGATCCCGACTTGTTCATAAAGGAAAGGGCAGCGGGAACAAAGCTTTTCTTAAAACGGTTCGTGTGGCTCATTGGCATCAAAAAACGACGCCCAGACGGAAGCAATCGAAACTCTGAGTGCAAAGGATGCTCTGAGTCTTTTGCGATGCTTCGTGCCGTCCTCTCTAACTGTCTATCATGCAGAAAGTCCAAACTGGTCTGAGGCTGGCCAATGACTTTACTTGACCACTTGACGAGCTGATTCAAGGCGTTTCTGTTTCTAACAGAGGAGCTCCCGTACCAGGCGACCAGGCAGAAAGCTAGGGTCGCTTCGATGAATGCCCGATAAAACAGTGTCATCACAGTTTTATCTACATGAAAGAAGGACAGTTTCCGAAGACAATACAGTCGTTGGTGGCCCTAAATCATGGACCACTGTTTTTGATTATTTTAAAGTAACATTAATCTAGAGTAAATGCTTCTACTCTAACCTATACTCTGGACATCTCCCTTTTCCTGTGTCGCATTAAAATGTAAACTTTTTTGGAGGTTTTCTTCATAAAAGTGTCATTGTAAATCTAAAACTATGTCCCGCGGCAGCTGTGGATTGTGTTGAGTGAATAAGTGACAATATAAAACAGACTTACTGCTGATCCAATTTGTAAAATAGGTTTTAAGGCTTTTGGTTTCCTTTTGGGGTCACCGTTATGCCCCTTAAGTCGGCAGTGATTTGCCTACAGTAGTTAGCATATACTTTATTAATTCATTTATTTAACAAGGACTTTGCAATTAAACATAGTACAAAACAAGCTTGTAGCTGATGCAAAAAGAGTTTATGTTGCTAGTGCTAATTGCTAGTGCTAATTTTCAACTTCAGTCCCTGGTTGGACCATTTTACACTACATTCAAATTTTCAATTTCATCCTGAAAACTTACCTATATACACCGCATGAATCATTCATATACAAACTCTCAGTGCTATTTACAAATGGGCACATTTCTGTTTTTCAATTTCAGCCATGACTGAACATTTAAACTCATTCATGGTTCTAAGTTCAGTGGGTAATGAGTTCCACAACTTTGCACTTTTATCCGTAAAAGCTCTGACCAAATGAAGTCTTACAGTGAGGAACTGTACAGTTTATAGTTTATACTTGTGGAGAATATTGCAGTGATGGAAGCGGATTGGCTTCTAGTCCATAATCTTTATTGTATAATGACCAGATGTGTATTGTGGCTGAGGGATCCTATTTACACCTGATGCCCTGCCTGACACAGATATCCTCTCTATATATAGGCGAGCATAAACTGATTAAATTTTCAACGCATCCATATCATACCAGTGCCATTACTTCCTCATTCATGCATTTAATAGCATCATTTACCCTGCATCCATTATTAATCACTTCAGCTGGCCATTACCGTAATTACCGCAATATTCGCGCCACATAAAACCAGTGTAAGGGCACGTGACGGCAGACATTATTCGCCTGCAGCTCGCTGTGTCCCGATGTTTCAGTGTCCCGTCTCCATCTGTCTCTTATGTTGCTCTATATTTATCCAACCGGGGATGACCCTCCGCTCCCCCCACCCCAAGCACGGCGCTATTTTTAGGCTCACGTCGCCGCGCTCGTCCCGGTCTCTGGAGGTGCTGTACAGTGGAAACACATAATACAGGCTTTTATTCAGCAAACGGGTCACTTGCTGTGCGTTTATGAATGAGGTCAAGCAAACAGACCACAAAAGTCACAAACTGAAATACTTTACGTTGTAGTTTAGAACTGAAACATGCTCTGAAAGGGATTCTGGTTTTAGTTCAGTAGTTCATATTTGTGTTAACCTCGTAACCCACGCCTTCACCGAGCACATTTTTCTCCAGTTCGGCTTTACTCAAATCTTCTTGACAGGAGATTACACCCGATTGACCAGTGTAGCACCTCATTTGAAAGCTCAGACCTACAAAACTCATCAAAACTGATCTTTTTCCTTACGTTGTCACCGTATTGGCATCATTTTTTTAATTGCATATTTTTTGTGATGCTTATGTCACTGTTTTGTTGCATTTTTAACACTTTTTTGTCACTTTTTTGCCACTTTTTTGCCACTTTTTGTTGCTCTTTTATGGCTTTTTTGTCACTTTTCATTTGCATTTTTGTGGCTTGTTTTATTTTTGTTGTATTTTTGTCACTTTTTGTTGTATTTTTGCAACTGTTTTGTAGTATTTTTGTCACATTTTTGCTACATTTTTGTTACTTTTTTGTCACTTTTTTGTCACATTTTTGTTGCATTTTTGTTACTTTTTTTGTCACATTTTTGCTACATTTTTGTTACTTTTTTGTCACTTTTTTGTCACATTTTTGCTACATTTTTGTTACATTTTTGTCACTTTTTTGTTGTATTTTTGTCACATTTTTGTCACTTTTTTGTTACTTTTTTGTTGTATTTTTGTCACATTTTTGTTGCATTTTTGTTACTTTTTTTGTCACATTTTTGCTACATTTTTGTTACTTTTTTGTCACTTTTTTGTCACATTTTTGTTACTTTTTTGTCACATTTTTGCTACATTTTTGTTACTTTTTTGTTGTATTTTTGTAAATTTTTATTTGCATTTTTGTGGCTTTTTTGTCTCTTTTTAACGCATCACGTTTTCATTCTCATTTCAGGCTTCATTTTTTTTTTTTAAAGACGTTTTTAGATTTGGGTCAAGCCAAACTGGAGAAAATGTGCTCCGTTCATTTGTGGGATTAGATGTTAAAACTGTGAATGAACTTTGTCTGAAAAATCCCAATAACAAACCATATTTTCCACTAAGAATTACCTAAACAAGACCAAACACATGACTCTGGTCCTGTTTGAGATGCAGGTCCAGCAGCATCTGTCCACATTTCGCTAAAAGCCCCGGTACATTTGGGCCGCTCTCTCCGTGGCCCCCCTGAAACAGCACATTTCGTCAGGGAGAGAAAGCATGTCCCAAACCTCGCTCTGGGCAGTGCGCTGTGTGCCAACAAAACCGGCTTTTAAACATCCCTCTACTCTCGCTCACTCGCTCGCTCACTTTCCATCTCAAAACGCCCCAAAACATCACAGAAAATACTGCAGCGTTGCTGAAATCGTGGTGGTCGGAGAATCCACGGAGCAGCAGCCGCCACGCCACAATTTGATCCAGATTTTCAACCTATATTTAATGCTGTGTTTAATGGTGCATGACCTATTTGTGTCTACAGACATAAATTAAACTGGATTTAAGGCACACATCTTTTAAAACCTATTAAGGCGAGACACTGCAGGTGAATAGGGAAACTTTTCAAATGTTGACATATCAATTTGAAACTTTTGCTGTAGATTACTGACAAAAATATGAGGGAAAAATGCATTGTAAGTTTTCTGTCATTTCATGCTTTCATATATAAATAAACCTTTTGTGGCAAAGTGGATTTGTTCCATTATGTATTTTGGTCACTTTGCTTTGTTTAATTTGCAATATCCCTCAGCTAACAACAACCAACCAGATTCATTCGTTTGTGTAAGTTAAGGATTGCACTTCTCATTGTCCGTTTTAAAGCTTTGTTTATTTATTCATTTACTCAGTATCATTTACCTGTACCACCTGGTGGGAACAAAGAAAAGGCGTGGTCTTTGTCGGCCATCTTAAAATCTGAGGCTGAACCATGTGGCAGGGGGAACCTGGCTTAAACTTTGCTTTGAGTTTCCTTTGTGTATGATTTTTGGTTTGTATCTTTGCTTGTTGATTTGATTATCATTTTGGAGGAAACACCTACTTGTTTTATGTAAAATATAAACGCTCATCAGCTGAACTTATATTTGAAATTTACCCATCAAGCAATGCTACTAACCTGTGGGAGGTCCTTTCCAATCAGGGGAGGTATAAAACCTGACTGCTCCTAGTCACTAAAGGGATGCCATTTTGTATGTGACATGTGGGTCATTGAGGTTCCTTTGTGTGGAAAACATAAATGTCTGGTAAGAACTAATACTGGTTGTCAGTCTGCCTGCCCATTTCGACCCCTCATGGCCAGCTTCCTCACACCTTTTCAGGTTTAAATTCATGGTTTTATTTTGTTGACATATTAGGTAAGACTTTTTCTGGGGGGAATTTTTGTTTTTTATTAGTGGAAATATCTATAAAAATGTAAATTTTGCCTTGTTCTTAACTTAATAAATCCCTCTGAAAAAATCTTCAAAATATTGTTCAGTCCAAGGCTGGGAAATGTGTCTGTAGGCGCTACTTATGTGGAGATACTGTTGAAAATGGCCCTTGAAATTACAATTTTCCAAGTAAATCATGAAAACATTGAATCAGTGCAATCATTTAAACATGTCATTGTGAAGATTAGCAATTTTTTTTTGTTTCCAGGTGAAAGTTTGTGAAAATGAACAAAACAGAAAGAGCCTGTAGTGTCTCCTCTTAACCTGTGCTTGAAGAGAATCTTAAGTGGCTGTATTTTCATTGCATAACATTATTATAACCGAGAAGCAGGGCCTTATTTAAAAAAATCCTGCGCCCGCCGCCACTGACCTCCGTTCAAGTCTTTTCAAAGGGATTAACCATCTGGCTTTGGGATGCTTCAACCCGAGACATAAATTGCCTGGAGATATTGCTATGAAACTATATGTGAATGCCAGCGCTTTACAGTTGGCTTTAGCGCACACGTGAGCGAGCAGCATATGCATAGCATTTATATGTACAGTGAGGCGCTAATTGGAGCAGACGTGCCAGAGAGATACCGAGGGACCGGACCAGAGCTTTGGCAGGGCATGAAGTACATCACACTGGCCTGGACTCGCCAGATTCATTATGCAACGGCTTGGCTCAGGTTTACACTGAAACACTAAGGAGGGAAGATGTTTATTCTCTGCCATGTGTTTTGGGGAGTTTGGTGGGATTGTAGGATTCATTATCAGAGCCGATTTCATTATTTTACTCTCAAGAACGCTTTCAAAATGTACAGCGGTTAACACGTCCGGCTCACTAGGTGGTCTCGGATTTGTTTCCCCGGGCGATGGACCCTTTTCTGTTTGCAGAATGTTCTTCCTGTGTCTGCACGGGTTCCTCCTGGTGCTATGGTTTGAAGAAGAGACTCTCATGGTGCTTTCGCGTTTAAAAGTTAATGTTTGTAAGATGCAATTTTAAAACTTTTAAGCAAAGAATTTCCATTATTCAGTCCATGCTCCTGTAGCCTCCTAGCTACTGGAGGCTACACGAGCACTAATTCTAAAGCAAGTCTAAAACTGCAGATGATCCTAAGTAATACCTGAAGTACAACCACGTACACAAACCACAGTCACTACGTTTACATGTGACTAGGCTAAAGATTCGACTCCAAAACCTGTCACTGTCGCAACTCTCGGCCAGCAGGGGGCAGGGCGTGATGGCCATACGCACTATTTCCCGTTCACCTTTTGCCGCTATGTTGGAGTTAGCCCAGTTAGCCCCGTTTGGCCCCAGCTGCTTTCAGACCAAACTGCTGTTTTAGGGTTAACTGTGATGTCTCACAGTTTACGCCAGGATTTCTCCCGGTAATTAAGCTCAAATCCACCTGAAACACTAATAAAGAGGCTGATTAGCACTCAGCGGCTAACGGCTAACGTTATATGACACTTCAGTGTTGGGGGTAACGTATGACAAAAGTAACGAGTCTGTGCATTTAAATGTATGAACGGAAAAATGCCAAACTCCTCCCAAATAAAATGCAGCACCAAATCAAGTTGGACACTGGTGCATAAGAACTTTGTGTGTAGCTAATGTTGATAAAACAAAAAACGGGAATAGCAAAGAAAAAGAAAATCTTTGACTGCACTTTTGCTTGGTGGCATTATAACTATTCTAAGTTTATATTTTGCCAAAAGTAACTCAAAGTAGTGTAAAGGCCAGTTTTGTATGTAGCTTATGGTTTTCGTGACTTTATTGCTGCTTATTATTCGTCTTCATGTGATCGATCGGAGTTAATCATAGCTGTGTCTCATGACCAACACACATTCTCCGCACTGATGCATCCTTTAAAGTTAGCTTAGTTAGTCGGCTCCCCCAGTCGAATCCGTCGGGTTTACATGGGTTTGGGCGAACCTGTTCTGGTCTGAAAAGGTGAGAGATTTCCCTTCGTCATGTAACCAGTGAGTGACTAGAGTCCAATCATAGCTAAAAACAGCATAGCGATGGTCCCTAAGGATGGGTCAGATGCAGGGGGGGGGTTACCTCAGCGTTGCGCCCCTCCCGCAGGTTGTAGGTGAGGTCGTGCTGGATCTCGGTCACAAACTTGAGCGCGTAGTCGGGGTACAGGCTGAGCACCTCGCGCAGCCCCTTCAGGCTGATGTACTGCAGGTCACAGTACGTCAGCGCCTTCACACACGCGTTGGTCTTTATCACCTCCTCCTGCGTCAGACAGTCTGAGCCGATCAGGTCGCCCCGGCCTGCGCAGAGACGGGACAAAGGTAAAAGAAAATGACACTTTTTAGGCCCACTGTACAACATCTTAGAGGAATTTACGAGATGCTTTCGCTCAGGGAGTTTTATAGGATTTTTATGGGATTTTGACTGAAGCCTGAGCGCTCCTGTGCACTGTCCCTTTAATAAATCCAAGTTCCCAAAATAATGGCTTCTTTACTGCGAGCTGTTATGATGCAAGGCTGACAACAACAGCTCACATCCGCCTGGAGCTGCGGCGGTTTTGCTGCGCTCTGGGACCGAGCTCTACTCAACATAATGCAGGTAGCGGGCCACAACAGAGTCTGCGAACTAAAAAAATCCAGGGCTTATCCGCGTGAAGCAAACACCGGCTCTAATCATTCTCTCTCACAGTGCTGCCGGAAAGTGGTGACAGTATTCAAACGCTCGCACAGTTTCAGACTTTCAACCAAAAGATGAAAACATGGCAAGTTTGTGGATCCAGTAATGATCAGGGTCAACGTTTGTGCATTTTATATTTAGAGATTTCTTCCAAAAACTCCATCTGAGATTACAACATGAACGCAACCAATAAGGACTAAATGGCAAGACCCCAAGAAGTATATTACTGTTGATACTAATGGTTACTAATGACTCATGGTTGCTCCGCCCACAT
Source organism: Gobius niger (assembly GCF_951799975.1). NCBI lineage: Eukaryota > Metazoa > Chordata > Actinopteri > Gobiiformes > Gobiidae > Gobius > Gobius niger. Next base: position 4,555,860 of record NC_136874.1, read on the forward strand.
CTTCAGCACAGAGACCCAGGTGCGCGAAAGCAAAAAAGCCCCCTCATCCCGGTTTTCTGTCCCGGTTTCTGGATGGAAAGACAGTGCCAAAACTAGGGCTGGGTACCGTTACATTTATTTCGATACCAATACTTTAACGATAATGGGTTTGCGATACCAATACTAAAATATTTTTCAAGAAAAGTCAAGCAGTCAAGAAATGTGTGAAAAATAGGGAATTATTTGGGGGAAAATTGGGGGAAATTGTGTAAAACAATGTTTGGGATGGGCCAAAAATGATGACAAAAATTGGGAAATATATTCAGTAAAATATTGAGAAAAATTGGGGGAAATAAGGAAAATACTAGTGTTAAACAATGAGCAAAAATGAGGGAAATAAACTGTGAAAACGAACCAATATAGCGACAAAACCGAGGATGAAGATGGAACAAAAAAGCAACTAAAAAGAGACAAAAAAACACTATGTAAACACGACAGAAAAACTATGAAAATATGACAGAAAAATTATGAAAATATGACAAAGAAACTACGAAAATATGACAGAAAAGCGGCAAAAAAGAGATGAAAACAGTCTCGTCATGCTTTTCAATCACTCACTTCAATCACAATGAAGTGTGCACACCCAGAAGCAGCAGGTGGCTTGAGTTTCTTCGTCTCGACAAAATAAATACAATCACTGCGGTCAAATCTAAGCTTTAAAGGGACTACAGGGAGTTTAAAAATGTTAAAATTGTGTATTTTCCTCCCCCTACATGTTCCAGCCATGTCTTAATGTGTAGAATGAGCTCAGTTCACCACAACTGCCTCTAAAATCCTGCACTGTCATGCAAAAGCTTAATATAGAAGCTGCAGTTACACGTATGGCCTGAGGTGGCAGTAGTGACTATAAAATGGCCAATTTGCATCCAGCCCCTTTAAGAAAAGTGGGATTTTTTTGGCACGTCGCCTTCCTCTTATTATGGGTCTGACGTCGGACCAAAACAAGCTTTTCGTTTCAAACTTAGTTAACCTCGTGTGCACCTTTGGAAGAGCAGAGGTGTGATGGATAGCTCTTAATTCCCTGTGGAGATTAGCCTGTTGATTGTGGAGCTCAGACAATCAGTTACAGCAAAGTGGACATGATGATTAAAAGCTTAGATGTGTTTGCCGGCGCCGTGGTCTTTGCAGCGTTGGTGATTTGCAAAGTGCAACCTGGGATTCGATTGCAATTATATGCATCTCGCAGGGCTGAGTGAAACAACGGCTCGTATTTGCATACACAGATGAAACGGACTGCGCTAATACGACGGATACGGCTCAGCGCGTGAGGCAGCGGGAGCAAATTGCCAGCAGTTTTCCATATTTTAATGAAGTGTAAATAATAAACTACAGAGGGATTGAAGTAATTACTGCAGTAGCAGTGAAGTAGGATATGTATTTGGGCATGAAACAGATTTGGCGGAGAGGAAGCTCGGTGCAAGTGTCTGGGAAAGCCCTTGTTTTCTCTGACCCACATTTCCGAATGCCAAATGAATCATGATCCATCCAACAGCGCAGGCGTCCTCCTCCGTCTCCCCCGTCTGTAATGTCATCGCTCCCTGAGTTCATTTACTGCAAGAAAATGTAGTCGTTGATATAAATGAGGAAAGTTTGTTATGTATACTTTACACATTTAACCCAAAGAACAAACCTCTTTCTGCAGTCTTAATTATGGTTGACGGTGTCAGTGGAGCATAACAAAGTTTCCACTGTTCAATACTTTCAGGTAATATAAGTAGGTTTGCAAAACTCCCGAGTCAGTCACCAGGGTTTGAAGAGGACAGTGTTTTAGGTTGAGGCTGATACAAAATAGTTCAACAGAGTCATTCCATGTTTGTGTCTATCTTACTTATATTCACCAAGTGTGTGCAGCATAACAATATGATATTGTTTCCAAAGTCTATAATTTAAGTCTGTTCTGTGTCAGACACAGGCCCCGTCCACTCCTCATACAGTAATGGTTCTTTTTCTAACTTCGTTCGGTGTTTCACTATGGGAATCGCCTCGGGCGTGACCATCCACGGAAGCTCCAATGGCACCACGTCTGTCTATGACAGACAGGATGACTGTACCTTGGGCTACGCCCCTTCTCCTAGGTACAGCCAGCCTCCTCCTTCAGTAAACATTCTCGCTTTCTTCCCGCGTGGAAGCCACATCTTTCTAGCTCCCTCAGCGCTTTTCTTGCCAGCAAGCTAGCTACTGTTTAACTGTTCACAGACGAGCCGTAAAGGACATCGTTGACGAGCACAGTTGCCGGCATTGGCTCGTTTACGCTGAGTAAGTTCTCACGGACTTGATACCGCTATTACACGGTTAGTTTGTGCAGCGACCGCGTCGAGGCGAGCTGCTTGTTAGGCTGCTTGTATTAGTTTACTACGCACCGCTAACCGTATAGCTTATAATAAGCCAAGTTAGTTAGCATTTATTTGTCGACTAACTTAGCCTTTGCATTCGGCTACCGTCAAGGCAGCTTCTTGCGGGTGACATTTACTTGTTGCCCGCTCTTTTGATCGGTTGACATTAATTTGTGGACTGATTCGATAGTGCGGTGTTCTGCTAACGCGTTACGGCGAGCAGGCTTCCCGGACCCGGCTACGGTTTGAAACCCGTGTCCCGGCTTCTCCAGTCGTGTTTACTTCACGACACGACTAGCACTGCACTTATACCTGGTCTTTTTTCCCGGTTTTAGGCATTATGTCCTCGGCTCCTACCCCCGCCAAAGGGTCGGACCCGAAGTCCAAGGAGGTTGCATCCCGCCCTTGCCCCGCGTCGTGCGGGGCTACCATTTCAGGGAGGGACCCTCACCCGATGTGCATCGCTTGTATGGGCGCTAAACACGCTCAGACAGCGCTGGCGGACCGTGACTCTTGCCATCACTGTACATCAATGCCGGAGAAAATACTGGAAAGGAGACTTAGAGTGGCGGTGGCTAACTCTCAGGACCCGTGCCTGGCAGAGGCCACCGCTAAGCCCACAGCCGATACCCATCAGCGAGCTGCCACTAGCTGGGGCAGCGCGCTGGATGTATCAGACGCTATGCCGCCACTGTTTGAGGACCTCCTCGACATGGATCCAGGCAGTGAGGACGCAGAGTGCGATGCTGCCTCTGACCTCCTCGAGGCTGTGGATATGGAGGATGTGGAGGAGGACTCCACATTTCCACTGTCCCAATCCAGACCCCCGAGTGCGTCAGAAACGACGTCCCCTGTGGACAGCAGTTTGTACGAAGTGTGCAAACGCGCCGCCACCAGGCTCAACATACCCTGGCCCGCGGCTGTAGACGCAGAAGGAGGGATAAGGGACCTCTATGATGGCAAGCGGCTCCCACCGGCCCAAGCACCTCCAAAGCAGCTCCTTCCTGCTGTACCTGCATGCATGAAGGAGATGAGCCGGTTCTGGTCCAGCCCACTTAAGAGCAAGCTCCCAGTCCAGGGCTACTCAAAGCTGGAAGTACATGGGATGAAGGAGCTGGGGTTGGCCGAACCCCCAGCGGTGGAGCCTTCATTGGCATATCACCTACACCCTAATCGCCGTGCCATCTCAGCCTCAGCTAACATCTCCCTGCCTAACAAGATGGAGAGGGTCACATCCTCCATCTTTCAGCGGACGTACAAATACGCCGCTCAGTCGGTGTGTGTACTGAACACAGTGTCTCTGCTCTCCGCTTACCAGGGGGAAATACTTGAGGAAATGGGCCAGCAGTTGGACTCGGGGGCACCCAACCCGGTCCTCTGGGATGAAATCTGTGTGGTGAATGACCTCATTTTGCGCTCAGCTCGAGGGGCAGTCCAGGGCTGCGGCCACGTGATGGGACTGGCTGTGGCAGGTGAGCGAGGTCTATGGCTAAACCACTCAGGACTGACCGACACACAGAAGGCTGACGTCATGGACGCGACCTATGACCCCACCAAGGGTCTGTTTGGGCCAGCACTGGACAAAATGAAGGAGACAAGCACCCTCCGTAAGCAGGAGGGCGAAGCCTTCAACTTGTGCCTGCCCCGCAAGCAGCCTTCCCGTCCTGCACAAACTCAGCGACCAGGTGTCACTGCAGCAACCGGTGCCAAGGGCTACAGAGTTGGCCCTAAGCAGCAAAAACCGGCTGGACAGCAGAACGAACAGCAGCGGTCAGGAAATCCCAAACCATGGGGCAAGCACTCTTTTGCAGCAGCAGCGGCTAAAAACCGCTCCTCACACCCCGGGGAGGGCAAGAAGAAGCGCACAACCTAACAGTTGTGTCTTCTCTCAGCGCCCCTCCATGCAAAAGACAGAGAGTGTCCTTGGACCCCAGCCCCAGTTCAGAGGCCCTGTGCAGTTTGCCAGGCGTCCTCTCCTGTTCACTCACCCCGCATATGTTGCAGGAGGTGAGTCGGGGGCAATGTCAAAGTCACAAAGCACATTTTTCAAAAATAAAGCTTTCACACTCGCATCCAGGCCATGGGCTAAGGGCGAGTTTGGTTCAAAAAATAAGAACTCAATCAAATTTGAAAACTCTCCGGCTTACGCCACAAGAGGGAGCTCACGCTCCTTCTTATGCAGACGTCGAGACTCCTTTCAGGGGAGTGACGTCACCGAGCATTTGCATGGGGCCGCTCACTGCCCAGCTGGAGCAGTGGCGCGCATGCGCAGTTCATCCATGGATTCTTTCCATTATATCTCGAGGATACAGGCTTCAGTTTGCAATAAAACCGCCCACTTTCAACGGGGTTCTGCCTTCAGTGGCGAAAGGGGATGCAGCTCTTGTCCTAGCGGACGAGATCACATCTCTACTGAGCAAACAAGCAATACGAGCTGTTCCACACAGCGAGTGTCAGCAGGGGTTTTACTCCCGCTATTTCCTCGTCCCGAAGAAGGGGTCCTCAGCCTTACGTCCCATTCTCGATCTCCGCGTATTAAACATACACTTACGGAGATTTACGTTCAGAATGCTCACTCACAAAGTGCTCTGCCGCTCGATACGCAGAGAGGATTGGTTTACCACAATCGATCTGTCGGATGCGTATTTTCACATTCCAATACACCCCGCGCACAGGAAATATCTGCGGTTTGCGCACGGAGGGACAGCTTACGAATATCAAGTCATTCCGTTCGGGCTGTCATTAGCTCCGAGGGTGTTCAGCAAATGTGTGGAGTCCGCACTGGCTCCTCTTCGGAGCAGCGGGATCAGGATCTATTCGTACATCGACGATTACCTGGTGTGCTCCGCCTCACGCGAGCGCGCACTCACGGACACGCACACTGTCGTCTGTCATCTCACTGCTCTTGGGTTCAGAATAAACCGGACGAAGAGTCGGTTAGAACCCGCGCAGAATACAGAGTATCTGGGTTTGAGCATAAACTCCCTCTCATTCAGAGTGACTCTTACGGCTCAGAGGCTCTGCTCTCTCAGCCAGTGTCTCTCATTGTTTCGCCAGGGCGCACGGGTCACGTTCAGAACATGCCTCCGCCTAGCTGGTCTTATGGCGTCAGTAATATCTGTCGTTCATTTGGGTCTGTTAATGATGAGAGATTTTCAGCGTTGGGTCGCAGCGTTACGTCTGTGCCCCCGCCGACACCTTTACCGCAGGGTGGAAGTGGACAAGCGCTGCGTAATGGCGCTTCGCCCATGGCAGGACACGCACGCTCTGGCTGCGGGAGTCCCACTGGGCACAGTGTCCGCAAGGGTTACCCTGACAACGGACGCCTCCTTGTCAGGGTGGGGAGCCACCCTGTCCGGCAGGACGGTGAACGGGACATGGGGTCCGCATATGGCTCTGTTACACATCAACATGTTGGAGCTTTGGGCTGTTTTCCTTGCTCTGAAACACTTCCTACAGTATATTCAGGGTCAGCATGTCCTTGTAAAAACGGACAATGCAACTGTTGTCGCGTATATCAACCGCCAGGGCGGCACACGCTCTCTGCAGCTACACAGGCTGGCACAGAAATTGATTCTGTGGAGCAGCACCAGGCTGCTGTCTCTCCGGGCAACACACCTGCCAGGTGTCCTGAACAGGGGGGCGGACTTGCTGTCGCGGGGCAATCCCCTATACGGCGAGTGGGTTCTCCACCCTCAAGTGGTGGAGCAGCTCTGGCAGATGTACGGCCAGGCCGACGTAGATCTATTCGCCTCGCAGGAAAACGCAAAGTGTCCGCTGTACTTCTCCATGACGGACGTGGGCGCACCCCTCGGGATGGACGCTCTAGCCCACCCATGGCCGGACGTCCTGCTCTATGCTTTTCCACCGATCAGTTTAATCCCACCCACCCTGGCTCGGGTGAGGGAGCAGGGGTTTTCACTCATCCTGATTGCCCCGCGGTGGACGTCCAAACCCTGGATGGCGGAAATAATGCAGCTCCTTCGGGGACAGCCTTGGCCCCTCCCTGTGCGGAGGGACCTCCTATCTCAGGCGGGCGGAGAAATTTATCATCCTCACCCAGACCGAGTAGCTCTCTGGGCTTGGCCCGTGAAAGGTGGAACTTAAATGCTGCCGGTCTCCCTGCACATGTTATTGATACTATTCAGTGTGCCAGGGCCACTTCCACTCGGTCTTTGTATGACTGTAAGTGGCGCGTATTTGAGGAGTGGTGTGCGGCAAGGCAGACCATTCCTTTTCAATGCTCTGTGGCTGACGTCTTGTGTTTTCTGCAAGAGTTAGTCGAGAAGCGCAGAGCGTTTTCGACTGTCAAGGTCTATTTGGCCGCAATTTCGGCCTGTCATGTTGGTTTTGGGGACAAATCAGTCGGCCAACACCCTCTGATATGTCGCTTCATGAAAGGAGCGCGCCGCAAACTTCCAGTGGTTAAACCTCTGGTACCCCTTTGGGATCTGGTGGTTGTGCTAGACGCACTTTGCCAGCATCCTTTTGAGCCCTTGGAGGCTGTTGACATGAAGTATGTTGCTTTCAAGACAGTGTTGCTTCTGGCTTTGACCTCAGCAAAGCGTGTGAGCGAACTGCAGGCCTTATCTATTAGTCCTGCATGTCTACAGTTTGCCCCTGGTCTTTCTAGAGTCCGCTTACGTCCTAATCCAGCCTTCGTGCCGAAGGTATTGGACTCTGCATTTAGCTCCTCCACGGTCGAGCTTGAGGCTTTTCATCCTCCGCCTTTTTCCTCTGGAGAGGAGCGGCGGCTTAATACTTTGTGCCCAGTGCGGGCACTACATGAGTATGTGTCCAGGACAGCTGGCTTCCGCAAGGCTAACCAGTTGTTTGTGTCCTGGGCCACTCCCCATAAAGGGAAGCCTGTGTCCAGTCAGAGACTTTCTCACTGGATTGTTGAAGCCATTTCGTTGGCTTATACCGGTAGAGGCCTACAACCTCCACAAGGGTTGAGGGCTCACTCCACAAGGGGTATGGCTACCTCATGGGCCCTGTTCAGAGGTATCTCTGTTCAAGATATATGTGCTGCAGCAAGCTGGGCGTCACCACACACTTTTGTGCGGTTTTACAGATTGGACGTCTCTGGTCCCTCTTTGGCCCAGGCAGTCTTGCAGCCAAGGGTTGCTGGTTCCTTTTGAGGTCACCGTTGTGACCTGCTGCTTCAGGAGCTTTATTTGCAATCCGGGAGTAGGCCATATCTCCCATAGTGAAACACCGAACGAAGTTAGAAAAAGAACTTAAGGTTACTCACGTAACCCCGGTTCTTTGATAACAGAGTGAGGTGTTTCACCTTCATTGCCCTCCTTGCAAGGCGGTCAGAAATCGCTTTAGAATGTTTACTGAAGGAGGAGGCTGGCTGTACCTAGGAGAAGGGGCGTAGCCCAAGGTACAGTCATCCTGTCTGTCATAGACAGACGTGGTGCCATTGGAGCTTCCGTGGATGGTCACGCCCGAGGCGATTCCCATAGTGAAACACCTCACTCTGTTATCAAAGAACCGGGGTTACGTGAGTAACCTTAAGTTTGTCATGATCTGAATTAGAGACTTAGAGTTTAGTGAATTTAACAAATCACAGTGTGATAAAACAAAATGATTATATACAACTTTGCCATTTGTCCATTTGTCCGACCACTCAATAGAAAGAGGATTAAGCAGAATGTAGGGTTTAGTCCGGTTCACCATGTCATTTCCCAGTATCAAAACTATTCATTTTTGAAAACTTCAGAAAAACAATGTTTCCATTTGCTCTGATATGTAAAGGTACAATAATAGCGATAATAACATTTATATGGAGAGGGAAAAACATTTTTGGCAGAAAATTCCATCTGGTCGTTCCAATCAAAAGAGTAAATGAAACCCTTGTCACATGTTTCATATCGATGACAAGAACTCCCCATTTACTCTAATGGGAAAATGGTATAATTACACAATTTCACCAAAAAGCAAAGACAATTTTTGCATTGCCATATGGTTTCCAAAAATATATAGGTTTCATACTCTCCATGGAAATCCCACAGCAGTGGAAATCTAAACATAGTGAACCGGACGAGAAAGGAAAGGTTTTTCATGACTCTTGCTATGGTTGGAGGTGTGACATCACTCAAATGCATATTTTATGGTTCAAAAACATAATTAATGGTTGGCAAATAGTTTATTCAGCAAAAAATGCCAAAAATATGATGTCTCTTTAAGGATGTTGACCAAACTTCTGATCTAAAGTTCCCATTTAAAATTGCCCTTTGCACTCCTCAATACAAGGTCCTCTGTGTTACTAAATCAGGGGTTAAAGCAAAAAATGTCAATACTGATATCGCTACATCAATGCGGGACAGTGGCGTGCAGACTTATTCTCGCGCCGCCGTTTCCCAAATATGCTCCTGTTACAGTCACAGAACAGAAGCTTAGTCGGAGCGCAGTCTGGAGCACGCCGCCCCCTCCACAAAAAACAGTGAGTCCATCCACGCTAACACAGCCGTACACACGCTTTAGCTTCGCAGGCAGCTAATGTTTTCAGATGAGACCAACGCCCCCCTCTCACTGCATCAGCTCACTTCTGATTGGCTGAAAGACGTGTTGCTGAATGTGCTATCTTGACACTACTTTTATTGATTTATTTCTGACAGTTTCTAGGGGACAGACATTTTTCCCAGATTGGTTAAAATGACGGAGAACTTTAACCCATGTACTAAATCCATAACTAAACCATGAATTAAAGATTCTCTCATTACAATCATCATCATCGTAGCCTAGCACCGCTGAGTCTGGAGTGAATGAATGAGACGCTTGGTTCTTACTCCCACAATAGTGCAGCCCTCGTCTTTCCTGTGACTGCCTTTCCACTGTTCAAAGTGTTATCCTGCAAAGAAATCTCGAAAAAACTGTGAAGTCAGTGCTTGTGCATGAATTCGATGATGAGCAAAGAGACGGGAAAGACGGGCCTCGAGTGGAACAGCATTAAGCAAATAAAACTAACCGGGGAATCGGATTCAGGTCGCGCCGCAAGTGAGCCATTTTCGCACAATAATGAGTTTGCACATCAGTCTGCAGCCTCACTGTAAACGTCTCTGTAATTACGGGGCCAGGAGATAAAAGATGAAAGCCTTCGTGACGTAAACGGTCTCACCGAGTATGGCCAGGACGGTGCTGTCCTTGAGCACCTCCATGGACCCGGAGCAGACGAAGTAAATGGCCTGAAGCGCGTCGCCCTGGCGGATGAGGAACTCCCCGGGCGCGCAGAACGACGTCTTGATGATGAGGGACAGCGAGCGCAGGCACCCCCTGCTGGCCGACTCGAACAGCGGCAACTGCAGGAGCTCCTTGTTCAGGTGCATGGCGATGTCGGCGCGCAGCTCGTCCGGGAAGTCTTTCAGCAACTACCAAGCACAGGAAACAGGTTAGCAAAGAGAAAGTAGAAGCTAAAACATCCATTCATACAGGCTTGGTACTGAAACTATCAGAAAAACTACTTAGATCTGACTTCTGAGGAATTGCTACATTGAAATACGCACTCTTAGCAATATATCGTCTACAAGATGATATCGAAATTGCGGTTTGGAAGACATGCTAATATGATATCGAGTTTGTCTCCAATGTCAAGAAATTGGGAAAAATGTGGGAAAAACTAGATACATTTTGAAAAAAATTGAGGAAATTGTAAAAAAAAAAGAAAGAAAAAAGGGAGGAATAAAGGGGAAGAGATAGGAGGAAAAAAATATTGAACTTGAGGGAAAAATTGTGAGAATTTTTGAAAAAAAAAAAGAACAAATGGGCATAAATTCAGGATTTATTTATTTTTTTAAGGGAAATGATGGGGAAAGGAGAGAAAATATATTAAAACATGAGGAAAAATGGTGGAAAAATAGGGAAAAAGTTATTTTAAAAATTGGGGATAAAATGTTTTAAAAATTGGGAATAAATGGGGATAAAGTGAGGAAAAAACTATTTGAAAAATGGGAAATAAAAGGGGGAAAAATGATTAAAAGCTTGAGAAACAATGGTGGAAAAAATAGGGGGAAATTGGGGGGGAAAAAAATAAAAATGCGGAATGAATGGCGAAAAATTTTGGATAAAATTGATTAAAAATGGGGGGATAGGGAACCAATGTGTAAAGTGTTTTTTCTGGCCTTTATAGTCTGTTCAGGACATTCATCTTTTTGAGCAACAAAGCAGCACATTCCCCCATATTTTTGACGGTTTGCAAAAATATCGCTGCGTCATCGTTATCGAGAAATTCACCAAAAATACAGACATTGATTTTCGTCAACATCGTCCAGCCTGACTTACATCTTCACTTATTTTGACTCCCATCCTCTTTCAAATCCAAACACATCATGCTTATTCATATATTTATCACTGTGGTCATGTTTGCGACTAAATAAAGCTTCTCTTGCAGTGTAGGTGGGTGGCAAGTTATAACCATTCGCCCTCCCACAACCTGCAGATGTATAGATCCAGGACACATGACTGTACTCAAGTTAAAATGTCTTCTACACAATATAAAACAAATTAAATGTTTTTGGAATCCACACAAAAATGGCGTCTTCACTTTTACAAAGAAAGTGCATAAAAGTGTAATGAAAGTTCCTAAAATTGAAATGTTTTGACTTGTTATTCCAAAAGCAAAAGCCGAGCACAGAATGCATTGGTGTTTTTCCAGTCAACAAGCCCTAGGTATAAAGAAAAAACATATTCATAATCTATGTGAACCTACAGAGCTCCAGCCTCCTGTCCATAAAGCAGATAAGCCAGATTAAAAGCCATGATATGCCCCCACCGCGCTGGAGTTTATCAGCACCAGAGCCACTAAGCCTTAAAATTAAACAGTTGCCTTGGCGTGACACAGCGCAAATCCTTCACGCGACTTTGTTTCACGGCCAAACCAGCGGCAAATCGGCAGGTCTTTTTTTTCAGAGTAACGTCGGGAGCGCGAGTGCTGTTGATCCGATTCCATCTGACAAGGGCGATTCGGGCCAAGGCAGAGGTGACCAAACGCAACAGGACGCGGAGGAAAAGCCTGTCAAGGTACGTTCACGAGGAGAAATATCTAAACCACTTCTGCAACTATATTTCTATCATTAACATTTCATAAAAGACTGAAGGAATAACGGTCTAAAGTACGATTTTGGTTTGGTTGCTTTATACAAAAGAAGATCCCATTTAGATATGATCGTGTTTTGCAGAGGACATTATATAACCTAAATAAACAGATTTACTAATTGCAACCATTAAAACTGCAGGAGAGCATCCTATATAAATAAAAAGGAGAAGCAGCGTTCGATCCTAATGTATGCAGACAGTAAGCAAGTTGACTCATCTGGGAGACTTTTCAGAGTCCGTTAGCGTTAGCCTGCTCAATGTATCTTTCCTATAGCTGTTAGCATTAGCCATTAAAACATTCAAAATTATGAACGATCCAGGTGTTGTCAGCTGTTGTCAATCCTTCGACCACGAAATCATTCATGAATGCACAGACCTTTTGAACACTTATTATACATATTATGTTATGAGGCTATAAAACCCCTCACCACACACTTTATACATGTTTCTCACTAGTTCACGGGTTCTGCCTTATGCCTGGTGTCACTGCGATTTTATTTGTCTAATAGGATTCGTAGATATCACATTACACAACATGGGGATGGTAACATCATGAGCTGCTCTCGTCTCTGCTATGCAATTGTTCAAACTAAGAGACAATCGCAGCAATGAACAAAGTTTTTGTTCAGTTTCAGGCTTCAGAAGGCGAGTGTTTAACTGAGGCGAGCGCCACATGCTAGCAGTGTTTATTTACTCGGAAAAGTGCAGAGAAGGTCCTGTAAAATGTGGAGTCAGACTTGCTAAGGTTAGGGCTAGGGTTAGGAAAAGGGATTTGGTTAGAGTTAGAACAATGTGGGGGGCGGGATCATGGCGTAACTGGGTTGGAAAGTTGAGAGACGCATTGATGGGACACTGACAGAGATCCTCTCTGCAGTGAGAGGAGGCTCACTCTACAACTAGCCAATCAGGAAGCAGAACACAATGCACACATGGCGTTCATACGCTGTAAAAAAGCTGCAATATTGCACTAAATAAGGTGAAGCGTGTTATAGCGAGAGACCACTGTATTAGTGTCCTTTGAGCTAAATGCTAACTCTGTTTCTGCTTTTAATGGGGTCAGATACACATCCAATGGCCACTAAACTTAGGGATAAAACATACCTTGCCAAACTTTAATATTGCACAAGTCTTCCCAATTCATTTGTATGGGGGATGGAACGTTCAATTTAAATCGGGTTCAGGATTCGACGGCGAGAAAAATGTGTGCCTTTGTAGGAACAGGCTCAGAGCTAAATGTATTTCTGTGATTTCTATGGTGCATCCTCAAACATATCACCAAATTAATGTTATTGCAACACTAGGTGATGATGCAAAATCATTAAAAGTCTTCCCTCTGACTGAGACTGGCACAGTTTCTTCCTAATAAAGTGGGTTTTAAGTGCTGTGATTTTTATATTATCCTCATGTCGCCTTTCTTTTGTAGATTAATTTGTAACCACCTCGACCACGCTCTCTCACCTCACTGACATCGATGCCGTTGTTGACCGACCACGTGGTCTGGAAACACTCCATGAGGCGCTGCTCCAGGGCTTTGGGCAGGCGGTGCACTCGGATGAAGTCTTTCAGGTCCTTGGTCCTGGTGTGGTAGAGCGAGCGGCGCGAGTACATCCGCTGAATGATGGCCGTGACATTCCCGAACACCACGGCGTGCATCAGGGCTGCGGGGACACAGGGGGAGGTGAAAACCAGTCACTTCTGTGGAGGAAACAGCACCTGGTCTGGAGTCTGGAGGTGATTATTTGTAAAACGTCACTGGAGATTAAACATTTATTTGAACTGAGGTTTATTAGGTCAGAAAAAAATAACAAATAGAAATGAAAACCGAGATTGCTCAAAATAATGTGCAGGCAGTGGTAATTTTGTCATAATCTTAGTCAAAGTATTAAGTCCAGGAATCGAACCAGAGACCCGATCAATGTGAGGCAGGAGAAGTGACAACCACAATTCTTCATTTCCTCTGTCGAACTCGCACGCCTTCTGTGGACGGCACTGAGTCAAGCCTCGTCCTCGCACTAAACACTCACATTACCATGTAAATGAATGGCTTGAAATGCCCCATAGGGACAAGATGGAGTGTGAACGCTTGTTGCCCTGTTATTAGGAGGCAATTGTCCTGGGTCGACCCGCCTCGTGATCAAAGTAGCAAAGAGCAGCTGGGAGACACATATTAGCCTCCTGTCATTCTAAAGGACATAAGTGACAGCTAATGGATGAAGCAAATGAAATACAATTACAAGGCAGACCGGCTGTGTGTGCATACATGTAAACTCTATAGAAATATATTAGGGCTTGTTCAGTGTTCACTCTTGTTGGTCTGTGTGGCCGTAGTGGAGCTGTGGCGAGTGTTTTTACTTTGCAATGAAAGGATTCAACTTAGCGAGTGATCGAGAGATGCAAAGGACGTGAGGAGGAGCTTTTTGGGAGCTTTCACAGCGAAGAGAGAACATTGTCACATGGTAAAACGTTCTAAAAAGTCACTTTTGTGTAACAGAGTTCAGGATCGTGCTGTCATATCGCTAAGCATCATGGGATTTGCAGCAACAATAAACCAATTGAGATTTTAGAAGGTAAATACTGAAGTTAATGTTCATATTAAAGCTCTTGGACACTACAGTGGGTTAGATGTATTTACCACTAGTGACTCAGCAGTTTTTTTGACACTTTTCCTTCTGTTTTTATCTAATGTTTGCTAGCACCCACAAACATAGTGGATCTCCATGGTGACAGTGAATTTTCCCGAACTCTATACCCGCCCTTTCATTCACCAGCTCCTCAAATGAAGAACAACCACAGGTCTGAGATCCCCACCTCCGATCAGCATGGTGCATATGGAGAAGATCTTCTCCGAGTCCGTATTGGCCGACACGTTCCCGAAGCCCACGCTGGTCAGGCTGCTCAGGGCGAAGTACAGCGAGGTGACGTAGGAGCTCCGCACAGAGGGGCCTCCGCCCAGAGTCATCCCGGCCCCGAGAGCCTTCAGGCGGGTACGGTCCGGCGATGAGAGCCCTGAGGAGTTCCACTGGCTGCTGTTGGAGAGCGCTGCAGACAGAGCGGGCTGGGACACAACACAAGACACTTACTGCACTCAAAATGGAAATAAAATAAATAAAAAAGCAAAGTGGTGCTGGTCATCTTAAATATGAAGACAGATTTTAGCTGCTTTTCTCACTTCTGAGTCGGAGATGCCCAGCAGGGAGGAGAGCGGAGTCAGGAAGTACGGTGTCCCCAAGCGTTTGGCCAATTCGTGCAGCCATCCTGGAATAAACGAAACAACAAACATCTTAAGATGGATCAACAAGGGCGAATGTTGACCTTTTCGAGGCTAGCGTTCCGAGAACAGCGCCGTGAGGCCTGCTGGGTAATTATTTCAGTCGTCGTGTGCGTTTAGAAGCGCGCCACACCAGGCAGGGCACGGCGCACTTAAGGAAAACGTCAGCTTGTATTTGAGCGAGGGCCAATGACATGTCCGCCACTTGTCAACAGCGTTCTCCACACTTTGTCAGGGATTTTCTTCAAGAAGGAGAGAGAGAGTGAGAGGGTCCCTGAGTGCATTATTAGAGGCTTAAGCCAGACTCGGGAAAAGTTGCAACATCTTTCTGGTAATGTCTATAGTCACAACTTTATTCTGAAACATTTATATAGAGACAGAGGTCACTTCTCCAACAGTATAACATAACTTTGTACCCTAACAATTGTATTTGTTATGACTTCATAATACTGTTTTCTTCTTCTATGGCTTTATTTTTTGCTGGCCACGAGTGGGCAGGCAGACTTGACAAAAAATATGTTTCTTACCAAACAAAATGTGTTTTACAAAAAGAACCTCTTCAATGCTACATGCACACACATCTACATTTCAACCTGGATAGACTCAAACAGACAAAGATTAGGATTAGGAAGATGTTAGTTTTGGCGATCAGACCACGGCGGTAACATCGATGTAGCCTGTAGTTAGGGATGTCTTCCCCCGGAGCGAACGAACCATGAGTGCTGGGGCTTAAAAGCGGGACCGAGGTCGATGATTGGCTGCTATGGAGGTGCGGCTCTTACGCTGATGGCTGAGGTGGAGGTGTGGCCCTCTCGGAAGCGGTCATTGGCTGGAGGTATGTGATCCTGAAATTAGTCTCTCAGGTTGAATTAACGCCTAGGCTTCATAATGTCCCTCAATGAGACTACAATCGCCAGCTTTTCTACCTCCAACAGGTAATTTGCTTTACAGGTCAATTCACAATAAGTCAAGCTGGTACGTTTGTTACTTTTCCATAAAAGTAGTAAGTGCTGTTTAGTCCCCCATGATATGTTCAGACAAAAGCAGTTCAGACAAAATACAGACCAAAATGTGTAAATAAAAAAGGAAACTCAAAACAAAACCAGTTTCAACCCGCCACATGGTTCAGCCTGAGATTTTAACACCGCGCTCACACCAACAGCGGCGGAGGAGAAGCAAGTGGAGAGTGTCCATTCATTCCCTATGCTGCCTGGTGACCGGAAAGAAGCCACCGGAAATACACAGATACACATAGAGTTGAAATCAATCCATGGTTTGTATGTACATTAAATCAAATACTAATAATAATGAAAATAAATGAAAGTGCTGGGATAAACTCACTTTGTCACAATGCTAATATGAAAATTCCAATGACTTTGGCTTGAACATTATAGTAATGTGCTGAATTAGTGTCATATTGTGGAGATGTTAGGAGACAGGGGTTCACCAGACGACAACATCAATGGATCACAATGAGTCACGATCATAAGTTTCATTTTGCTGCTTAAAGAACTGTATTAAAGGGGCGAGATGCAAATTGGCCATTTTACACTCACCACTGCCACCTCAGGTCATACGTGTAACTGCACCTTCTATATTAAGCTCGTGCATGACAGCATTTCGGATCCGAAGTAAGTTTGAGTGACAGTTTTAAACTCCACATAGTCCCTTTAAGGTTTGAATTTGCTCCCATTCGAGCATAAAGATAAGTTTGATTATGTATCCCATGTATCATTATTCATATGTGTGATATAAAATGTACATATGGGGGGAAAACAAATACTAACATTGGTTTGTTTAAGTTGCATGAATAACAAAAGGTAGAGGTAGATTAAACATTAAACCAACAGTCGATTGTGTTCATCAGATCAGATTCAGTATGTAATCTGTATAGAGACTGAAGTAGCATCCAGATTATTGTTGATTACTGTTTCCAGAGCACATTATAATAATTTGCCGACAGAACAAATTTCTAGTCCAGTATTACAATGAGTTATATAAGCGGATGTTTATCCTAAAAAATATTGCTCACACACATCAGAAGCGCTTAGTGTTTCCATTCAATCCAATTCTTATTAGACTAAAATATACATAATTTAGCAATCCTCACAGCAGCTCTCTTGCTTTATACAGACTGTGTAAACAAGTCAAACATTTGAAGCGTTGGTTGAAATTTCCAGCAGATGTTTTTTTGTCCTTTTTTATATTTCGCTGCACTCACTCCGGTCCCAATCTGCCCTCCACAGTCACAGCTGTCCCCACTCTAACTACCCCAGGCTCTGTCAAAGCTTTATTATTACCACCACCACTGCTGCTGCTACTACTGTGTTTACTACTGCTGGCTCTGCTGCTACAACTGATCATTGGAGACGACAAGAGCTGCACTGACCCAGGTCCTCTGACAGTTACTGACCACTTCAGACGAGCAACAACAAAACATCCCCAACTCTCCGACAGAGAGCAGGCTTTATACACACAGCTAAGTCATATTTAGTGCACAAATGCAATATTTTTAATGCCACATTTGTAAAGACATGCTTTTTTTTCTTCTTTCGATTTGGCTATACATTCAATTGTGTTTTGATAATAGGGAAACTTTTTACATTTAGTTTTCTGTCATTTTATGTTTCCATACAAGGCGTTTTATGCATAGACTGCAAAATTAATAGACACTCCTCCCCGTTTGCCGTAATAACTACGTTCGAGGAGGAAATCACAGCGAATTTACAGACTCCCCCTACCTTGCTGTGACAGAGCATGTTCCTAAAAAGGGCATAAGGGCGGGATCTTCACTGTAGACTTGGCCATTGTGCCATTAGCGCTAATGCTAACGGCCTGTCCTGTTGTTGTTTTTTAACCTGAAAATATGATTTAATTTGTTGACATATTAGTTACAAAGAGGATTTGGGATTTCTTGTTTAGTTTTAAAATAAGCTGTGTATTAGTGGAACAATCTTTTTTTTTTCATTCAACACTCAATGTAATCAGGTTAAGAATTAGATATTAAAAAATCCTTCAGAAAAAACTTTAAAATATTAAGTCCAAGGCTGTGGAAGCTACTTATGTGGAGATATTGTCGCATGGAAAACAAATATCTTGAGAAAATGGCCCTTGAAATTACAATTTCCCAAATAAATCTAGGGAGAAACATTGAATCAGTGCAATAATTAAACAAGTTATTGTGAATATCAGTTATTTCTTTGTTTCAGGGTGAAGGTTTATATGTTAAGAGAACAAATTACCCCATAACCTGAAAATTTAAAGTGCAGTGTCTCCCCTTAATACTAATATTAACAGGCTGTTTTCAACACTACCACATCCCGGGAGCCATTTTGTTTGAAAAGCGTTGAACAAAAACTCCATCAAGTCGAATTTTTTCTCTCAATATTGAACTTCCAACCACTCAGAGCAGACCCCCAACTTGCACCCACTGCCACCACAGTAATCAATAGAAAGAATAATATTGATTGCGAAACGGCACCGTGCAGAGACGAGTCAAACGCGGCATGAGAAAAAGTGAAATGTGTTTTGTCCCTCCCCGCTTCCCGTCTGATCGCGCCTCACTTGCAACAAAAACAGGATGACGACTGGAGCGGCGCTAAACGCAGCGGGAGCGGAGGCACACAACCACAATTAGAGGTGTTTTCTCGGCAGAAAGGGACGCCACACGCTGCGAATACACAATAGAAAAGAGCTTATTGACGAGCACTATTTATCAGAAGTGCACAGATATGCGATTCCCGGGTCATTCCATTGATTTACGGCTAAATTAAGGCGCACGGCTCAGAATGACACAGAGATCGGCTGTATGCACTTTACCATAGAGCCTCATTTATTAGAAGGAACATCGTGAGAAGAGCCTTGATTTAGGATATTACTTCCCTTCCAGCACACTCACATGCACAATTATTCAAATATTATACAAATATGTTTTGTTTGCGGAGATGAAAGTAATACATTAAAGGGGCTAGATGCAAGTTCAGCATTTTATACTCACTACTGCCACCTCAGGTCTTATGCGTAACTGCAGCTTCTATATTAAGCTGGTGCATGACGGCACTTCAGACCCGAATTAACACCATTTTGAGTGACAGTGAAGGATTTTAGAGGCAGTTGTGGGGGGGACACATAATTTAAAAAATTTTAAACTCTGTATAGTCCCTTTAATGTCATTATCCATATAATGTCAAATTTACACAAACTGGTTGGCTCCTGATTAGTCCAATTGGAAATTAAAACATATGCATCTAGCTGAATTATTCTTTTTTGTTGCTTTTAACCACGTTAAAACAGTGTTTTCATACACGGTGTGAATGAAGAATCTTCCATAGCTTTTAGCGTGGGCAGAAGCTTGTTCATGCGAGCTGTTTGGCTGTTTAGTTTTTGGAGCCAGCTCTATTATTTAGAAGATGGCGAAAATAAAAATGGAAAGTGGACAATGTTGCCCATGTTAAAGGGGCTAGATGCAAGTTTGTGATTTTATACTCTCTACTGCCACCTCAGGTCTTATGCGAAACTGCATCTTCTATATTAAGCTCGTGCATGACGGCACTTCGGACCCGAATTAACACCATTTTGAGTGACATTGCAGGATTTTAGAGGCAGTTGTGATGAACAATTCTGAGCTCATTCTATACATTAGGACATGGCTGGAACATGTAGGGGGAGGAAAATGCATAATTAACATTTTTAAACTCTGTATAGTCCCTTTAAGACAAGCAAGTGTTGAATATTGACGTTTAAAAAGGGTAAAAAGGTTTCAATCAAAACAGCATAAGAGCCAGGAACTTCTGGAGTCATTTACTTAAGGCTTCAGGAAGCAGTGGGCCGCAATTAGTCCATTCTTCATTTACAGTCTATGGTTGTTCTCAAAGGGAAAAACATACCTGGAGTATTTTGCTTCATTCAAACGGTTTAGAGAATTCCTTTTCACTTTGGTTGTTTCTTCTTCACCAGCTTAAGCGCCATCGGTTGGTCTACATGGCGTACAGTAGAAAAACAGTATATATAACCGAAGTTTGAACCCACCTATGTCCCAGGAGGCAGTGATCTCGCTGCGTCCGATGAAGTACCACACGCAGGCCATCCAGTGAGCGAGGAGCGCGAAGGTGGACATGAGCAGGGTCAGCACCACCGCGCTGTACTGGGAGTAACGGTCCAGCTTCTGCAGCAGGCGCAACAGACGCAACAGGCGCACCGTTTTCAGCAAGTGCACCCCGAAATTCTGCCAGGGCAAAGGCACAGATTACAATTTAGATGTTTAACCAATGAAAAACATCCATATGAATCATCAGCACACATTTTCTAATTACATATGAAACAAATAGGGGGATGCAGTGACAGACTTTATCCATATCATTGGTAAATAAATGATGGCGCCTGCTCTTCAATGCTAATCAAGCATGCTGCCTTCATCGATTCTTTGCCCTATGGTGCATTAAGCTAGCTGTGGTCTGCTAATTGAACTACGCCATTGGCCTAATTGATAAACTGTAGTCAGAGATTTTAATTTAGAGAGTGATAGAACTCCTCCAACTCCCCACTTTTGTATCTATGGCACTACTTGTTATATTTCTTAATCGTACATAAATATAATACTGCAAGTAAAGGTGAATGTGTAAAGCACTGACCACACTGATGTTGAAAGCATAGAGCAGGTCAAAGGGCAGGGCCGCGATGAGGTCAACGAACAACCAGGAAGTGACGTAGTGGATGCAGATGGAGCGGGCGTCGTACACAACCTGCCCGGAGGTGCTCACGAAGGTCGTCCGGAAATTCAACACGATATCTGTGAGGAGAGAAGGTTATTCAGTCCAGGTCTGTGAAAAAACTATGAAGAGGTTAGAAAATAAAACACAACCAGCTGATAATCATGTAACTCACACCATCGGCTATAAATACTTTGTGTCTGGTTCATGAACAGGGAGTGGAGTCATTCCAGATTGAAATAGACATTATGCCAGGAAGGAAAACTAATTTAAATAATTGATTAGGCAAAATAAAAGCAATTAACTCTCAGGGTAAATTTTAATTATGCAAATGAAGTCAGTCAACTCGTGGTCAGTTTGTCTGCAGGCATCATCACGGGAGAGAGAGCTCAGTCCCAGCTGCTTTGGACCTGAAATCAGTGTTGTCTCTGGCAGCCATTATAGTTTAGGTCTCTTGGATGAAAATGCTTTTTGTTTTATTCACATTTTAGTCATTTTTACATGTGATAGTTTTAGTCACGCTTTAGTCAGACGAAAACACAAAAGGTTGTAGTCAAGTTTTAGTCAGTTTCATTATAAAAAGTAATAATTCATTTCGATAAGTCCCAGTGACATCCGGCGCTCAGTGTCACGTGAACCAGGTGTGTTAAAGGGGCTAGATGCAAGTTGGCCATTTTATATTTGTAGGGCAGGGGTAGGCAAGTTTTCTTAACGGAGGGCCAATTTTTTTCATTGTAAAATGACCGAGGGCCAAAGCACTACACTGGAAAAAAATACCATCTTAAATGAGATAAATGACTTAAAATTGCTTGAATAAAGGTTATTTATGCTGAATTTGAGTCTGTTTGGACTAATCTAGGATAAAGATACAAATGCTAATTCCAATGGAACAAGCATGAAATCGACTTTGAAATCAGACAAATTAACTTTTACTTTTAAAAAGATTTGTTTTTCACTTGAAATTATACAATATAATCTGAGCTAAGAGAATAATGACTTGTTCCATTGGTGAGAGGATGTTTTATCTGATCTAAGACCAGACCAAATCTACTCAAACTTTAGATTGGATCTCTTAATTCAAGTAGGTTTCTGTCATTTCTTCTACAATTATTTTTTGTTTTGTTTTGATAATGACCTAATTGGGTGCATTGACAGTATTTCTTCCATTTTTTAACCTCAAAAATGTTAAATTACCTTCTGATTTGTGTCATAATGTTTCTCAAAATCACCTTGAGGGCCAGAGGTTCTGTGCTAGAGGGCCGGATTTGGCCCCCGGGCCTGACGTTGCCTACCCCTGATGTAGGGGGAGGAAAACACATAATTTTAACATTTTTAAACATATAGTCCCTTTAACCCTAGCGGTCTGACGAACCACTTTCTCCCATTTTTGTCACGTCTCGTCTCATTAACACAAACATCTCGTCACGTTTTAGTCCCCAAAGACCTATTTTGCTGCTGCTACTCCTATGATTTCAATGAATGTCCAATTTATTACCGATAATGAAGAGGATCTCCACCAGGATGTCGCTGACGGTGGGCGGGTTGCGAGCGGACGCCGCCCCGTCGTCTCGGATCTCCACGGCAGTGAAGCAGACGTTGTAGGGGACGGTTATGGCCACGTAGAAAGTGGCCAGGAGTATCAGCCAGTCCCAGCCGGCCTTGAACGCTCCGTAATGTAAGAGGATGAACCGGGACCTCTGAATGTCCGCCACTTTGTACTCCGGGATCGGGTTTGCGTTAGCGGTGAGGACGCTCTGTGAAAGAAAGTATAGGAAAACTTCAATGTTGTCAATAGGAACAGGTTTAAAAACAGCAGCACCATTTACGACGTGTCCTTTAAGTGTAATGTAAAGCAATTATACACTTGTCTAGACACTGAACCTATTTTACATAATAACACTGTAATGGAAATACCCACCACTGTGAGCAGCAAATGCTACTGAATATAGAATATAGAAGATAAAGCACATTAATATGAGGGGGCTGTCATGTTTTCATTTGAGTCAGCTCCCTTCATGCTGCGATTATACTCAAACTGTCAATTTGCACTGCATTGAATTGTTTATCATAATACAGCCAATCATAATACAAGCCCCTTTCAAACAGCTGTACATTTCCATTAAAATGAAGATATTGCATCACTTATATATTATAAAAACTATAATTTGCCGACATATTGTGAAGACCTTCTTTGAATTACTACATGATCATCTCCTGGAAATAAATAGCTTTTCTGTGGATTTCAGAACACTTGCTAAATTAATATTCAAATCACTGCATGTTGAAAGGCAGCCGATCTGTTGTAGCAAACTTTGAAGAGGAAAGTTGAGAGAAGAAGATATATCTAAGAAGTTAAGAGAAAGTAGACAGGATATCAAAGAAGTACATGGATGCATTGGTAGTCACGGCGATGGCTTGCTCTTTGCTTTGACATGAATTATTGCCACAGATAAGAAAAATCTCTATTGTGATCAAAAGCCCAAACAAAGGCGCTGAAGTTTGAGAGGTGAGCTGATGTGAATACAAACGTCTTACCGCTCACGAGAATGATCACTGAGACTAAGCCATACTCTGGAACAAACAGAGCTAATTTTAACACATTATTTTGTTTAGTTTTAGTCCTTATCTTTGATGAAAAAGTACTATGGAACTTTTAATGTAAAAAAAAAAAAGTTCACATTAAAGCAGAACTAGGCAGAACCTTTCCGTAGTCCCTCTGGAAGTAATACAAGTGTTAATGGGATGATTTGGGGGTCTTTCATCTCCCCCGGTGTCTCTGGCCAGAGAACCACACTTGCAGCTTTCCCTGCTCCGGGTCGGAAACCCCAATACACACTAATGGAATCACGAAGAAGCTAACAGGCTAACGGGCAAAGCTAACTGTGGGCTAGCGCCACTTAAACAGTATTTACAGCCAAGTTTGAGTGAAAAAATGTATCTCCATTGTGTAATTGGATTTACAATATCCCTCTGTCCCTTTGCCTTTTCTGTCAGCGTAGTATTTAAAAAAAAACTTAACATGCAGTGGCGATCATGGCCTCTAGGAGCATGAGTTACTTAGTTCTGCTTTAATACGTATTTGACCTTTCAGTGACCCAGCAGCTGTATGTGTGTTTGTTTAGCGCTTTTACTTTCCAACCCGGTGGCCTGTAGGACGCTCCAGGATCAATTGTTTTTTAGGTTTTCACTGCTGATTGAACCGTATCCATCCTCTTTACATAAAGAGTTGCATAGTGCATCTTTAATTGCATTTACTGTGTATGGCTTGGAGGTCACGAAGTTAAACGATATGAGGCTCTTCCAAACGGTGTCACTGTATGTTTTTTATGATTTTAGTTCCTTCTTTCAATTTTTACATTGTTTTTAATAACAATATCAAGAGATTTTAGTCATAGTTTTAGTCTTATTAACTACTTTTAATTTTGTTTTAGTCTAGTAACTATTAAAGGTGCATTATGCAGCTTTTTATGTGGAAGAAAACGCTAATATTTGTGCACATTTGACCTCGTAGTGAACCAGCGGTTGTATGAGTGGTCAGGATAGCACCTTTACTTTCCATCACAGTGGTCTCGAGGACGCTCCAGGATCAATGTTCACTGCTGACGGACCCTCCCACCAGAAAACCTACAAAACAATTGATGCTGGATCGTTTTAAAGCCAACCATAATCGAAAGTAAAGGCGCCATACTGACCACTCATACACCCGCTGGGTCACTACAAGGTCAACTACAACAGCAACTACTTTTGCCCAAGAACACAGGTGCAAACTTCTCGCCAGGTCGCTCAAGAGGACCGGGTACTGCAGAACTACAACTCCATACAAGGTGAATCTCTCACATTGTTGATCTTGAGCTTGCTCTTGCTCTTGTCCTGTTTCTGGAGGTGTCCCGAGAGCTGGTAGAGGACGGCCCGACTGCGGCGCCTCTCCAGGCTGAAGCCCGAGGGACGACTGACGCGGTGGATCTGAAGACCTGTCTCCTCATCTGCAGAAATAAAGGTAAGACAGGTTTAAACCACTGGTAAAATAGCCTCTGTTAACTTGTAGGATGTTATCAATCAATCAATCAATCAATCAATCTTTATTTATAGAGCGCTTTTCATACACAGGTGCATCACAAAGTGCTTTGACATTTAAAAAAGACATTAAAAACATTATCGTCCGTCAAACCCTCCCAATATATACAGTTATCACAATACACACACACACCTACACCCCTTACCCTTTACTCTACACTCATGCTCACACACAGAATCAAAATCAAATTATGGTCTAGCTGGATAAAAATGGCCAGACGCTAAAGGACTTACGCTAAATGTCCCAATAAAAATGAGTCACAAAGGTCTCCAATCTAATTTAAACCAGGTAGAAAGTGTCTGTTTCTCTGAGTAACAACTACAGTCGAGCCTGATATCTATAAACCCGTTTCATAAAACTGATTTAGTGCCGCAGCTGCCGGGTCTGTGTCTGTCATTTCAGGTGAATTACAGTAAAATAAAATCTTCTTTCTCTCCGCGGAATTGGACTCACCGATCTCAGCTTCATTGCTGTGGTCGAGTCTCTTATTTTCGGTGATGTCCTTATGAGAGACCAGGAACAGCACCACCTCGCTCTTCTCATTCTTTATGGGAACGATATCCAGGAGGCACCAGAACTTACAGCCTGCAATAAGAGAGGAGTGGGGTGAGTATTCAAATCTACAGGGATCCTACATTTCTATTGATATACCACATAAACCGTGAGTATAGGGATGGGCAATTTGGCTGTATGGAGTTATTATGTTCGTCCAGGGATATATTTTATCATCGTACCAAATATTTTAAAATACCGTCGACTAACCCAGTCCTTTCAACGGTCAGCCTAGACTATTTTTAGACTTTGTAAACAGTTTTTAGCTAATGTTTGTCTACAAAAGTGCTCCTAAAATAGCAGATTTCTATAATAAAATTAAAGTAATAACAAAAAAACTCTACACTGCCAGTTAGAGGAGATTAACGCTATCAGCATCTTTTGAGAGCTGTTGTCAATGTGAAGTCAACCGGTAAATCCCCTGTATTATGTGACAAAGCCTATCAAGGAGTTTACCCATTGTCAATTACACCTGCTTTCGTACACACCTACGGAAACAAGACAGTGTAGAATTAATGATAAAGAAGTGCGTCTCTGGAAAAAGAAATGAAAAATTATAGTATTGCTCATAATTTTTTGGCTTTCTGTTCAAATTTATGTTCTTTCTACTTTCTGTCATTGAACAGGAAACACACACACACATTCAAAAAACACACAAAAGTCTCACCGCTCTTTTTGTAGAGTATAATCTCCGTCTTGAACTCTTTCCGTTCGTCCAGCGCCTTTTGCATCTGCGCTGTCTGACTCTCGTTGGTCTCGCTGCCGTAGAGAAAGTGGCACATGCAGCGTTTCTGCATCAACTCTCCCCGAGCGAAACCCGTCAGCTCACAGAACCCGTCCGAGCAGTAGACGATGGGGTACAGCGACGGAACCTGCGCGTTCCCCAGCACAAAGTTGCTGTCTGGAGAGGGAAGGAAAGACACGAAAAGGCATTAAGTTATTTTTGGTTCAAACTTGCTTAAGTGTAGTTCAGTTTCCTTTTCTTGTCTGTGTCTTATTCTAAGACCTGCAAATAGTCCTTATTTAGGTCTAGTGCAGGGTTATTAGAGTGATAAAGATTGGTCAAGACAGAAATCGAAAAGCAAAGTCC
Organism: Gobius niger; assembly: GCF_951799975.1. NCBI lineage: Eukaryota > Metazoa > Chordata > Actinopteri > Gobiiformes > Gobiidae > Gobius > Gobius niger. The sequence continues at coordinate 4,582,024 of NC_136874.1, forward strand.
AGCAGAGAGTCCTACATCAAAGACAGTGCTAGCTTTTGTCAAAATACAGTTTGACAGTTAACTCATAAAAACTTAAAAATAGATATTCAATCACTTGCTTTTTGGCTTTGATGCCAGAAATCCAAGAGCAATTGACATGGGAGGCACTGACAGCAAAAATAGACCAATCAAACTAGATTATGTTGGTATTTATCACGTCAAAAAACAAACAAACACAGCGACCCCTTGTGGTTCTACACTGACGAGATTGAAAAGAGCAGAAGGTATTAGCATCTACAGGTAAACTTACCTTTTCATCTTCACATTACTTGTCCTGCTAAAATATTTCATCAAATTTGACATTGGTTAATATATTTTCACTTACAAGCACATATTTTTACTTGCATAATCGTCAACCATAGCTAGTTTACCGATTAGCAAAGATTAGCTTAGCGTTAGCAGCTAACAACTCGATTAGCAAATGTAGCTAACGTTACATTAATTGTTGTGGCTATATTTTAACATACATTTTTACAGTCTTTCGGGAAATAAAACCAAACTTATACCCCGTTGGTAAACACTGGCCACGACACACATACATAAGCAATAAAATCAAAGATGAGAAGAGTAAAAGTTGATGCTATCGGGGAAAGTAAACCAGGGTCACGTGATCACCACACGAACTTGTGATTGGTTTATTACAGAGATGGGTTAAGGTTGATTATGTGATAAAGTAAACATTTTAGCTTGGATATAATGATTAAACAGCCTGAAAATTACAGGCTATATGATGTAAAGGCAACTTATACATAACTATTAAGATTATGAAAACAAATTAGACTCCTCTTTACAAAACAATGCTTTTTTTTACTGTTTAGTTTGCACCATTTGCCACAATAAAGGCTAATTGCTAAGGGGCGTTTTGTGCAAAGCATTTAACATTATCTGTTGTGTCTGACAGAACATGATTCATTGTGCGGTGCTGATTTTGTATTTCAAAGCCATGCCTTCAGGCCTAAAATCTACAACACGCTGCAGCTGTCATCCATTTTGTAGAAATGTCAGTGAAAACATAATTAAAATTTCAGGCATTGCTCTTTCTTGTGTTTGTCGTTGTTATAGCGGCTCGATCCTGTTCGGTAAAGCCAGAGCAAGTCATTCAGCTCACTCCTGGAGCAGCCCTTGGGGAGAGTTACTACTACAACTGCTCAGAGTACATGTCTCTATTCCTTACTTCTTCACCCATTACTGTTCATATAAAATAGAAATACTATTGTTCAGGAGTTCGGACCCATCTGTGGTTTAGCTATTTTGTATATTTTTGGAGTTGGGGAAAACCAGAGCACTCGGAGGAAACTGTTGCTGTTACTCTTGTCCTGTTCTGTATTTTTCTTGTCTATTACAATTGAAATCGGCTGAACCCTTCCAACTATTGCACTAAACTTGGGATTTTTAGGGCTGCAATTTGCTGCCATCATTGATTTGTTTTCTCTCCTCTGCCCTAGTCCCGTGTGTGAGCCATGTGAGGTGACCACAGGAGCCGTTAGTATTGGAGGGATAAGACAGGCCAGGACACACTTCACAGACGCCGCGCCGCTCGGACTGAAGACGCCACAAGATCCGGACCAACAGGGCGGAAAACCCATCAGTGACACCCCACCTCACCTCCCCATCGACCTGCTCTGGTATACTCTGAATCACTACTGAAGGCGAAGGAGTTTTCTACACATAAAACACAGTAAAAATACAATAGTAACACTTAAGATTATTCCCGGCGAGTTCCATGTGTGGGTACAGGTAAGTACATGTAAGTACAGGTTTGCACATTAAAGAGCAAGGTTTAACAGCGGTGTACGAAGAGTAACAAGGTGAACAAGGTGTAAAAAGTGTATAGAGCGTCTCACTTTAGATTACAGCCCATGCTCATGTACAAGGTTTCCACAATAAGCATTCAATGTCATTATGCATTAAATTGGATTCAAACTGGCATTAAATCTGAATTTCTCGGAAAATGATAATATTACTCAACAATTTTTACTGAATAAGTTCATGGAAAATACTGTGGGCTAAAACATATTCAGCTGCAGTTTTGGCTGAAATTGACATTGACAAAGCTCTAAAGTTTCCCGCTTTGTCCAATTCTCTTTCCTCTGTGAAATATATGCCGTTTTGTTATGTGTTTGTGGAGTTAAAATATTGTATTTGGGTATTCAAAATGATAGTAAAACCCTGCTTTAGGTACTGTGTCTTTGCACATTAGTTAGACGGTCGGTCATCCATTCCTCTGCTTAATCTAATGTTTCCACGTTCTGAGAAATGACTGCTTTGTTGCATTTGTTGCAAAATATACAATATTATGTCCCAACTTTCTGGATTAGAATATTTTCTGACCTACTCCTATCTGTTTGTGTGATTTTAGTCCAAAAAAAAGCAAAGAAAACACTTCAATTCTGATCTTTATCTAACTTTAAATTTCCCACTGCATCGATATCAGTCACACTATACTACACATGAGGCTGCATTTACAATGTTGTACAACTTATTGGAACTTTAAAACATCAAATAGCACATTATTAGTCAAAAAAAATAATGATGAGTTCAGGCAGTGATGAGGCTGCTTTAGGGATAATCAAAATAGCATCAAAAATGGCGGCTCTTTGAACCAAAAATGCTTTAAAGTTCGTCCAGATCTCCCTTGTGTTGTCTGGACTGGAGCCTCAAACAGGCACAACAGAGAGCAGTAAAAATAGCATTTAAAGCAGGTGAAGGCAGGTGGTTCTGAATCTCGGGAGTCTTTGAACAGTTCGAGCTCCGACGTTACGAACAGGTCTTAAACTACAGGCTTGGTCAGATTTTGAAAGGCCGAACTAACAGGACCCCGTGGAGCCAGGTGATTGTGATGTTTGCAGGAGACACAACTCACTTTAAACCCGTATGAAGCAAAGAGCTAAACCAGGATTACTTGAAAACATGCGCGGCCGTTCATTATACCCATTCACACTGCCCCAGATATCTCCGTCCGCGTTTATTTCAATGGACACTGGTGTGAGCTTTGGCGAAGGGCTTATAATATATTCATAGGCAGCATTTGCATATCCTCCCTCTGCTAATTGAGAGCTGGGAATCTGCAGAGAGACTGACAGGAACTCCAGATTATCGCAGTAATGGGAAGCCGGGTGATTGTAATTATTATATCTCTATATCTATAGTTCATTTGGACGCTGCAAAGTCACGCTGCGTCACTCTTCACCCATTGAATAAAATATGAGCATTAAGGGTGTTTGTTGGTGAAACAGTGTGTCTTTACTGGGAGCGGGACATCTCCGGCTCGTCTCCATGGTGATGTCGCTTCGACCACAGGTCGCCAAATCAGGTTTAAATGCATTACGTCAAGTTCCAAATTTCAATTGCTTTAATTTTTTGTGATTTTATGAAGAAAAGAATCAAATCAACATATTTTCTACTTTCGTATCACCTTAATGGGCTTGTAGTATTGTCTGTGTGTCACTGTATCACTCTCTTTTGGCTTTTTCTGCTTGTAAACTTGATTATTTTGAGTTTGATCTGTCCTGGACCTGTTTATGGTTTATAGATATTGAACCATCTTTTACACATGTTTCTATTGTGAGCCTGCACCATCCTTGAAGTCCTACATCTCTTTTTCACTCTATAGTCAGTTCACGTTCAAGTCATGATCATGCAACAAGAAATTGTCACTTAGTCTCCTCGATTATATATTGTTCTCCATTGGTCTCTCCTATGTGCACAATGTTTTCTTGATTCACAAAGCACTGCACTCTCGGGTCAAAAACGTGCAGTTAGTCAGAGCAGCATCATGTGTGCAAAATGATTCAAAGTTTGGACAAAAGAGGCATGTTTTTTAAATGAGGTGAACTGACAACTGTGATGGGAAACACGGTGCTGAGTTTGGGCATCTCTACTCACGGGTCCCGTCGAAGCGCGTGGCGATGGTGTCCAGGAAGGTGTTCTGCGGCGCGATGAGTCCCCGCATGACGGGCATCCGAGTCCGGGTCGACCCTCGCCTCTCCCGGGGGCGCTCCGAGCCATTGTTCTCCGCCGTGGTCGTGACGAATCCCGGGAGGAAACGGGACGTGCTGCCGCCGCTGCTGCTGCCCTGAGCGGAGCCCCCCAGACCCTGCAGGAGGGCGCCGAGGCGAGACACGCGCGACTCCACGGCTGCACGAGGGCAAGGGCACGCGAGAAGAAAAACAAGAGGAAGAAGTAGTAGAAGAAGAGGGATGGGATGCGAGGGGTGTCCCGGGCAGCGAGGGTGTAAGCGCGAGGAAGGAGAGGAGAGGATGCAGAGGATGGAGAGCTTTTACGCTTTTACGCTTTTACGCACGAACTCTCTCTCTCTTTCTCTCTCTCTTCAAACCCTCCCTCCTCGCGCCGTTGGAGACTTGTAGATAAGTTAAACCAGGGCTAAACTCAGGGGTGATAAAGAATAAGGAACATTAAAGGTAATCATTAAAAAATAGGCTTAAAAGTCGAGATTTACGCTCTTTTCATGTATGGCCAAAACACGAGAATTTCCTTTTAGATCCTTTTATATATAATGAAAGAAATGCATGTTGTGAAATCCTTTCCTCGGATCTAGACAGTTATTTCTGAAAGAATCACATGGCAAAGATAAACGTGGACAGACCTAATGTTACTACACTGTACGTCCGAGACTTTAAGCGGCGTGACCAGCACACGAGAGTAATGTTGATGAATGGCGCCATCCTGTGGACACTCTGACTCCTTACAACCACAAGCCCATTGGTTATTTATGAATGCCCACAAAAAGATGAGGTAATACTATTGATCTTGAGCGCCGTCGTCCGCGCAGCGTGCAAACACACAGCCCTGAGCTTTTTCACAAACGAGGGCTTGATGTTCCACCTGTGGCGATCAATGAAACGGCTCCTCTCAAAGGTGCCGGGACACTGCGCAATGCAGTTATCAATCAAAAATATCAATCAAACGCGCTGCACAGGCACACAACACGTCAAAGATTGATCAAAATGTGCGTAGGGGGAGATGTGACACATACTAGGCGACATGTAGGATCTATTTGGTTGAATAAAAAGCGCAGAGATATTCAGACTCCTTTGAAAAGAAGTATCAATTTTTGGTTTTTTTTCCATCGTGGTAAAATTGGTGGTTGGCATTGACTAAGCCTTGTTAAAGAATAGGTGGCGTTCACGATTTAGAATGTGATGATGTCATAATGTCAGATGGAGGGCAGGGCCAATACAACTCGATGGGAAAAATGCAGTTTTTGGAAGAAATCTCCAAGACGAAAATTGACAAATGTGTTTCCTCTTCAGTATTTGATCGTGACTGGATTCACAAACCTGTGAGATTATTGTTATGTCTGAAAGTCCTTTCTATTGGACAATATCATGGTCATGTTTTCGCATATTGTCACCACTTTTTGACATTTTTCAGAAATAATAATTGGACATTAGTTCATATGAGCCGACAGAGGAGACAATGAACTTTGTGACAGTTTTTGTTTCATGCAGATTCCTCCAGTTACGACTGAGATATGAGCCAAAAAACAAAGACATAAAAATATGCATTTTGTCAGTTACTGCAGTTACCATAGTTACCGTCAGTTGACCTCCACCTCAATGTTAAACTATAGGCTCTTTAGAATGTTGTGATGTCACGTGAACGCTACCTATTGCCTGGAATATACAGTATTATGTTAAAAATGTTGAACTGGCTAATGTTTGACTTATTTATCCTTTGAAATGGACATATTGTTTCTCGTTTTCAAGAGATGCAACAACTGTGCAACGTGAAACTATAAGAAGACTCTAAGGGAATGCATAGACCGCTATTGTTCTATGTCACAGTAACAGTGTGTGTGTTCACAGATGTGCAGGTGTAATAAGTGTTTGCAGCAGCTCGTGTGGACCACATAGTGCAACAGAGCAGTGCAAATGGGTTATTACGTTCATGAGTCTGCAGAGAGTTATTGGGTCTTGTTTTCGTTCATGAGTCTGATGGCGGAGGGGGGGAAACTGTTCTTGTAGCGGGAGGTGTGGGTCTGGACCGTAGATGAACACATTTCCCCACATTATTGTTATTCATCATCATCTTCTGTAGACCCAAACATTGCCTTGAAATCGCGCCTCCTGCTGCCGAATGCCATCCCCGCCGCGGCTGCCTGTCTCATCGATTTCCCACGGCTATTACGCGCGTATTTTCTCTCGCAACGGTGGCTCTGACCTGGCAACTCTCGCGCTACACCAAACTGGATGAGCATCTGGCGCGCGTTCCCGCCCCTCTTCTCTCTATCCATCATTTTCTCTCTCTCTCGCTCGCTCGCTCTCTCCCTCCCTCTCTCTCTCTCTCTCTCTCTCTCTCATTCTCTCTCCCCTCTCCCTTTCTCTCTCCTCTTTCTCTCCTCTCTCTCTGCCATCCTTTCTCTCCCCTTCTCTCCTTTGTCTTTCCCCTTTCTCTTTCCCCCTCTCTCTCTCTCCTCTTTCTCTCTCTCCTCTCTCTCTGCCATCCTTTCTCTCCCCTCCTCTCCTTTCTCTTTCCCCTCTCCCTTTCTCTCCCCTCCTCTCCTTTCTCTTTCCCCTCTCCCTTTCTCTCTCCTCTCTCTCTCCCTCTCTGACCCTTTCTCTCCTCTCTCTCTCTCCCTTTCTCTCTTCTCTCCTCTCTCTCTGCCATCCTTTCTCTCCTCTCTCTTTCCCCTCTCCCTTTCTCTCTCCTCTCTTTCTCTCCTCCCTCTCTCGCCCCTCTTCTCTCTGTCTCTCCTCTTTCTCTCACCCTTTCTCCCCCCTCCCTCCCTCTCTCTCTCTCTCTCTCTCTCATCTCATTGGGGTGCGCGCTCCCGTTTACGACTCACTGACGCACGCTCCCTCTCGTGCCCCCAGTCGCGCTCCGCATCTCCCTCTCGCTGAACCAAACGCTGGGGACGACGCCACGATGGATGGCTTTGGCGCGTAAAAGGCATCTCCTGACAAATACATTGTTTTGGTTTTAAAGGAGGGGGGTGTGCGCGAAAAATGGCGACGGGGGCGGGATGGCAACCTCCGTACAGCAGCAGCGGCGGCGGCAGCAGCGGCAGCAGCAGCACCTCCACATCGACGAGCAAGTACATCCAGTCTCCAACCTCCCCGAGCATGTTTTACGACGGGGGCTTGGCGCTGGAATATACCCAAGACCTGCATCTGAAAATGAGCAAGAAGATCGCGCAACTGACCAAGGTAAAGAGAGAAGGGGGGGTGGAGGAGGGTCACATGGTGCGGGGCAGGTGTGGAGAAACGCACGGACGGGGCAGTTGTTGTTGTAGTAGTGGTGGTAGGGAGATTTGTAGGGAGAAAAGGCTTTGCTCAGTTTGCTGTGTGATGGTGGGAGGGGGGGCAGCAGCAGCACTGGATAATCCCGTGGCAGATTGGAAGCGGATGGGGGGGACGTGCAGTGTGCAAAGACAACACGAGAGAAAAGGTGAAAATGAGGAATAAAAGAGGCACCGAGCGCGAACAGGTGCGCAGCGATAGTAGCGCGCGATTGTGCACGTTAATTCATTCATGACATTGACAGTGCAGGGCTGCACAATCCAACCGAGAGCAGCAGATGGCGAAGACTGCGATTATTTGTCGGACTGTACGTCTTTGTAAACAACAACCAATGGCCCGTCACTATGGGGTCTCATCATGTGTAAAACCTGCTCTGCAAAAGTATTCTTGTGTTAGTTTATATTGAAGTCTTTCCTCAATGTGGACTGGATTGATTGACATTTATAGTGTTTCCTGTCATTATAGCACAAACAACCCTGTGGTTTGACTTGTATTGTATTTGTGAAGTGATATTTTAAGACCTGCGATGCTACTCAATAACACAAGAGGATAGGGCTGAAACAACTAATCGATTAATCGACGACTAATCGATTATGGAAATAGTTGACAACTATTTTAGTAATCGATTAATCGTTTTCAAAATCGTAATTCGTTATCTGTTTGTGTCTCATCCGATCAGAAGCAGAATTAGCACCAAGAGCCTCCAACAAACATTAACTTTACGTTTACTCCATCAACACGTCCTCAAGCGGATCCACTTTAGCTTTATGTGATAAAAAAATGGAAAAAATTTAATTTTCCTACACCATTCATAGCCAAGCGACTAAGCGATTAATCGTAAAAATGGTCGATAGATTAATCATTACAAAATAATCGTTCGTTGCAGCCCTACAAGAGGAGAAGCTGATAGAATTTCATAGAAAAAAATCAATTTATGAGATTGATAAGCGACTCTTCACACCGAAATGTCTTAACAGAAGATGAAACTTCACTCATCGATGTCTTCTGCATTCGTAATCTTCTTAACTCAAACATCATCGTTTTCATATCTGGGCAAAGCTGCTTTAAACCGGGTCTGAACCAGATCCAAACCGGCTGTAATTAAAAACTACGACAAAAGAAGACGACTAAGCAAATGTGCAAAACTACAAAACAAGGCCTTGAATAGGAGCAAACCAGATCTAGGTCTATGCGCCGAAGCTGGGACTGGAGGAACTGAGCCACGACTCATTCTGGTGAAATACTCGAAAGACAAAAAGAGCAGTCATTTGTAGAGCCCTCTCCTCTGCTCTGTGTGGGCCGTAGTAAACTGTACTTGAGGGGAACAGACGGAGAGCTGAGTAAGAGCGTTCAGTCTGGCCACAGAATAACAGACACAAACCGTCAACTCTGCACTCGGAGCACGGTTCAAATGGAAGGTTTTCAGATGTTCTGAACCGATTTTCTCTTAAGGACTAAAACGGAGGAGATACTTGGAATTGAAGCGGTGCAAAACATCGTCAAATTATTGTTTGGCGAAATCCACACAACAATATATCACAAAATCACTGCATAAAACTATAATGCACAGTGACTTTATCTATCTATCTATCTATCTATCTATCTATCTATCTATCTATCTATCTATCTATCTATCTATCTATCTATCTATCTATCTATCTATCTATCTATCTATCTATCTATCTATCTATCTATCTATCTATCTATCTATCTATATATGAAATTTAATTGGTTATCAAGCTGTAAGCAAGTAGATAGAAATACCTTTATTTCATTATTCAGATACAAATGTACAAAGAGCAAAATTGTGTTGCATTTAGGGCTGAAAGATAAATCGTTATTGTAGCAATATCGAGATGTGGACATTTCTTTCTTTCTTTCTTTCTTTCTTTCTTTCTTTCTTTCTTTCTTTCTTTCTTTCTTTCTTTCTTTCTTTCTTCTTTATTTAAAACATGTGAGCAACACAACGCACCTTTACAAAATGACAAAAACATAAAGGCTGTCACAAATCAAAAATACAAAAGCAAACTTGTCAGTTCCCTTTGAAAAGCTAAATATATAAATGCACACGTCCAAACAGGAGTGAGGAGAAGTTTAACTTATTTAACCCCACCCCCTATTCCAAAAACATCAATTTCCTGTTCCTATATAGTCTCTCAAAACGCAAAAGAAAATAACTGTCTAATAATTGTCTGAGAAATGAAAGAGGAACATTCAAGACATAAACGATATAGATTCTCATCAATCAAACTGCACTCTTTTGTATTACGATGTTTTTGCTTTTCTGAAAAGGCTTGGTTTTCACCAAACCCGTAGATATATCGTATCGATATCGAGAAGATATCTGGCATGAATATCGAGTTAAGAAATGTTGTCCTTATCGTTCAGTCGCATACGAGCGATCGCGATGTCGTCACATCCGTTGGCCGTGGTAGGCATTTTACATTTTCATATTTGATAGACATTTTATTCAAATCCTATAATCAGCAAAAACAATGTCCATAAACAGGGCATTGCTGTTGCTGACCATTCACCAAAACATCCGGCGAAAATTGCGGAAGTAAACAATAACAGCGATCGCTCGTATTGTACTTGCAACTATCCAAAAGCTGATATAATACATGGTTTCCGAGAGGCATTAAAAGTAATGAAGCCCTAAAATGTCATTAAATTTGATTGCAACTGGCACTAAATCTTAATTGCTCAATATAATGATAACTGCATACATTTGTCTAAAACACATACATTCTGGTCTGTAACTCAGCTGCAGTTTTGGCAGAAATCGTCCAGAATATTTTGCTCATAAGTTTCTTGTTGTGTCCAGTTTGCTTTTGAAGATCCAAATGTCCCCCATTTCTCTGCAAATCTTAAGAAATACTACAATATGCACAGATTTGCTGTGACTGTGGGAGTATCAGAGCATTAAAAAGCATTAAATTGTACTTGTTCTACTGTAGTACTAATAATAACACGTCGAGGAGCTCTAACATTTGCGAAAAGGCTGAAAAAACAAACTGCTGAACTACTTGGAGAGTGTTTCATTTTTGATGCTCATAGACACCATTGTTCGCTCGCTGCCTTTTGTTTGGGCTGTCGTAGAAGAAAAGCCGACAACAGACACGAGGCAGACGACATTATCATTTGCAATCGCTGCTAAATTTATGAATTATGATACATTACTCAGTGTATTAGCCATTGTTCCTCTCCATAAAAGAGTCCCGACACCACAAAGAAAGGGAGAGCCGGTTATGTAATGGCTAACGCAGGATTTGCCAGCAGCTTAAACATGCCAGTGTGAGTTACAATGAGGGTGCGGGATACTTAAAGCACTACTTCTACTCCGACTTCTGCAATATTGCATTTGAACATCCTGTACAGCCTGAAGCGTGCACGTCAAGGACCCCGATCGACGCCATCTGGCTTTGAATAGCAATCAGCGCAGTGTGGATAGTGTGGCACTAATGTTTGGAGGAGCTATAGTATGAGCGTGCGCGGCTTTGCATCGCCACCTGCTCTAATGTCTGTCTGTACTGTAGTCGCACATGGCGATGCGTTTTTCTGTGTAAAGCGGTTGCATAATAACAAGGTCGGTACTAAAGAAGTGCGAAATGTTTTGTGTTGAAAGAGGGAGACAAAATAGGTGTCTCTTATCCGCTCAAATCGGTTTCAGCCAGATTCCAAAAGCACTGTTCTTTTTTTATTGGAATAAATATGAAGTGATGATGGGCACCTGTCAGTATCTGCGACGTTTCCAAAGGAGGAATGTTTCTGGTTGTGTTAAGGGAGTTTGTTTCGTCCTGTTAGTGTAATGTTTTAAAGGTAGTGAATGCAATGCACTTTAAAGGTTTGTAGCAGGCGCTTTTACTGGTTTAAAAAGGCAAACATTTAGATTAGAGAAAGACCTGCCATGTTTGGTTGTTTAGCCACAGGATCCGGTAAAATTATCTGCTCAAGAACTAAAACAAAAAATACAAAAGCATACACAACTTGTAACGTGTGTTTTTGTAATTGTGGAAGCAACGTTACAGAAGTTACAAGTGAAAACAGTTTGATTTAATGCCGTCTGATGGTTACTGGGCTGCAGTCGGCTCCTCAAAATCAGATCCTCAGCAAGGCCGTGGGAACCCAGGGTGCTTAGGGTGATGCAACATTCCCTGGTGGATGGTTTGTGCATTACAGGTATTATTAATAAATACTAAATAAGCACATTTTGGGGGGCAGTCTTGTACCTCGGCATCTCCCAACCCAAATGTGTTCCCACAGCTCTTGCGGCTCAGTGCTGGTGACATTTTTTCTGACCCGACTGTGGAGGAGCTGAGCAGCTCTTTCAGTCTTCTACAGACTGTACAACACTACTGTGAAGTAACTCATGTACAATAACTTCTGTGCAAAACTATGTGCAACAATCTCTGTATCAGCGATACTTTATCAACCACCTGCACTAGGACTGTAAGCTCTGCACTGCCAATGCTGACAGTTTGATATTCTACAATTTACAGTCTGTTCTAATCATATTTTCTCTTATTTAAGCTTTTTTGCTCCTTAAAGGGACTATGCAAAGTTAAAAAAAATGTTAAAATTATGTATTTTCCTCCCCCTGCATGTTCCTGCCCTGTCCTAATGTGTAGAATGAGCTCAGACCTGTTCACCACAACTGCCTCCAAAATCCTGCACTGTCACTCAAAAAGTTGTTACTGAATTGCCGTCATACATGAGCTTAATATAGAAGCTGCAGTTACACGTATGACCTGAGGCGGCAGTAGTGAGTATAAAATGGCCAACTTGCATCTAGCCCCTTTAAAGTTTTTTAATTCATTGTATATAAGACACATCTATTTCCTGTCTCTTTTGCACACCCTGAGTGTTTCTTCTGATAAAACAAGTTAATTTCTCCATTGTGAGATCAATAAAGGCTTATCTTATCTATTTAATCAAAACTATAATGTTCTTTTGCCTTTAGGACGTCATGACAGTGTGAATACCTGACAAAAAATGACACAGCTGCAAAACAACCTCTTTCAGTCAATTGTTTTCAATGAAAGATTTACAGTTTTTTGTCTCTCTCCCATTTCTTCTTGTTGGATTCTCAATATGATATAAAATGTGGATTTCTGCCATCTTTCAACTGATCTGGACACAAATGGGTTCTGTTTATACATTATCTATATCAGATTTAAGGTCCTATAGGTGCAACATTCCCACACACAGCTGTATGCTTTTTTCCAGCCTGCACTTGTGTCTCGTATCTCTATAAATGAGCACCTTTGTGCACAAACTGTGCTCCACAAAAACGCCATGCCGCTGCTTTTCTTCACTTTTTGCTTAATCTTTCCTTTACACGTATAGCTTTTATTCATGCAGTAAAAGATGTTCACTTTAGACATGAAAAGACTTTTATATTTTTGCATGTTATACTATTATGCTAATGCTGCTCCTTTCTTTTGCTAATGTCAGCAGACTTTGGCCTTTATAAATACAGCGTTTTGCTATTGTAAACAGTGCGAGTACATCCAAGAAAGTCTGTTAATTGCTCCTGTGCAGCAGTCAGAACAAATGGCCTTTTGATGTTGCAGAGATTCTCAGGGAATTATTGAAGAAAGTCGTGGAGGAAAAAAAAAAAGAAGCGGCTTTGGTGGCAGTCAGAAGGAACCCACTATCCGATTGTTATGGTCGTGACTTGCTTTTACTCCGTGGATTGCTGCTAACTTTGCTGTAAAAAGTCACGCATTTGGAAAACCCCAGGTGCTGAAACCGATTTGCAAACCCCCCTTTCAACATTTCCAGAGTATTTCCCGCACTTTTGACTGCTTTCTTTGGTCTATTCTATCCCGCAGTAGACATCATTTTACCCTCTTCCACATTTTGAAATATTTGAAAGCAGGTTTTTTGAAGGCGTCCTCGCGCCTCGGGGCTCGCCAGTAACATGCAAAACCATCCCATTCTTATGGCTTTCTGCAACTTTCCCCCTTCATCATTGGTGAACGTTGTTGTGCCCCGTTTGACTCGGTTTTCACAGTCGTATTGTTTGGTAAAATGCTGCATTGCTTTTGTAAGGTGGAAAGTAGGACATTTCTATTTGCAGAGCAGATGAGAAATCCTTTTGTTTTGGAAGTGGATCTATTATTATCGCGCGTCCAGAGAGAGCCATCTCCTCCTCAGCCCGTCCTCGATAAGTCCGCTGGATAATTACTTGTTGTGCAAAAAATAGAAAGTCCCAATGGGCCACAATGTAGGGAGGAGTGTGTGACTCGGCTGTTTGTAATGCAAGGAATGGAGAGCCAGGATTTGGGAGACCGTTCAGACAGTAATGTAGAGAGGCTAGTAGCAGGGTTAGTAGAAGCTGTATTAATGTTAGCAGTGATAGTATCGAGGTCTGGGAGATGTGACGTAGTTCCTCTGGGGGTGTTAAGTGTTAATGGGATGATTGGAGGGTTTTTCATCCCCCCCTGGTGTCTCTGGCCAGAAAACTACAATTGCAACTTTCACTGCCTCCTCCTGAAGGCTAGCACCACTTAAACAGTTACAGCCAAGTTTGAGTGATACAAAAGATCATTTTTTCATAATTAGATGAACAATATCCCTCTCTCCCTTTGTCTTTGTCAGCGTAGTATTTACTCTCATGGACATTAATGAGTAAAAAAACGTAACATGCTACGACACCTGCAGTGGCGCTTACGGCCTCTAGGGGTATGAGTTACTTAGTTCTGCTTTAAATTGAGTGCAACTCTCTGCTCAAATACTGTGAACTAATGCTATGTTGTGGTTATGTGTGAAGTGTAGCCTTAATTTATATATGTTTCTAAAATTATGAGCTTATATTAATAACTGTTATAGATACCAGTAAGGGGAAGTGGGCGACCGCAGTGCAGCGCTCTGGGACCCATCTCCAGATGTGGAGCCAGGCTCATGGTCAATGTCACCTGGCTGGGGATTCGCCTATTGTACGTGTTTATTAGGGCTGGGGTGATCCACTTTTGTCACGATCTGATATCACGATAATCAGGCCCGTCTGATACGTATTGTGATACAGTAAGTAATTAAGATAAGTAATACGTTTACCTTTAAAAGTGTTGTGTCCAAAGTTTATAAACCAAAGGTCATTTGACATTTATTGAAGTGTTAAGATTGAAAAGTGCATTATCACAAGATGTAACAATATGCCGTGTAACTGTTACTGGAGTGTGTGATAAAATGCCAAACACAAGTATTGAAAGTATTGTGATACTTGAAAATGTATCGATGCTTGGTATTGTTGCACAAAGTACTGCGATACGATATTTTGTCCCAGCCTGAATGTTTTTATTGGCAGGAGAAACCAAAGTACCCAGAGGAAACCTATGCAGACACGGGGAGAACATGCAAACTCCACACAACTCCCTTTATTGATCTCACAATGGAGAAACTAACTTGTTACATCGGCTCTCATAAATACTCAGGGTTTGCAAAATAGACAGGAAATACACAAACAATTAATCAGTAAATATAGGTATCTTCCAATACAATGACTACAGACACTTTAGGCAGCAAACAGTATAAAGATAAAGTGATGCAGATACAGAGATTTTTGCATGTAGAAACTGTGAAGCACAAGCCTCTAATCACTGTATTAGCCCTATAGCGAACACTAACAACTTTACAGAAATGTTCATCACCGTGTCCTTGTCCTGCTGCTCGGAGGAAGATGCTTTAGTTTCCTCTGAAAGGCGACACACAGACACTAAGTGCACATAAACTGTGAGACAATCAAAATCCTGACCTCAGCCAAAGAAGCTTTTTGAATGAATCGCTCGCCCCTAATTTACACCAATTTTCTTTGGCCTTCTACTGTTCAATTGGTTGAGATGAAGCACACAGATGGTGGACAAAGGATATGATAGAGAGTCTGTTTCGCCTCAAAAGAGATGATTAATAGCATTATGTATAATATACGGTCCACACAGTCGCCATCGATGCAGCTGTAGAACCCAGGATGAAGGCAGGCAGTGCAGTAAACGTAGTAGGACTAGTAATTTTTGAAGTAGTAATTTTCCGTACAGTGAGAAACACCGCGCTCATTAGTAACGCCGCCATGTTTTGAAAGCCAAACCGATCAATACCCCCATGTTGCTCTGCTTGTTTCCCCCCTTTGGACGCCTTCCAGCTACATTAACTGTACAGGAAATCCCATTCAGAGACCGCGAACAAGGAGTTTGAATTGAACCATTGACACAGTGCCAATAAGAAGAGAACAGACTAATAATGCTACTTTCGCTTGTTCAGCTCCTAATGACATTTGCATATTGCTTCCCTTTGGAGTTGTCATTGTCTTACATAACGCTGCTGCTTCACATGTTTTGGAGGGAGCGTCTTCTCTCCTTGCAAGTCTTCCCGCCGGTCCCTGGGTTAGCGTTTAGCTCTAGGCTGCACTGTTCGCCTCTGGGTCCTTGTTTGAAGCTCGAACTTATAAAAATATCTGGCGAGAGCTGTCAACAGTATTGGCACGACGTATGTTTAGACGAAAAAAAACAGCCAAAGACACTTCCTTATGTGATAATATAGAAACTGGCGTGATTGCACAGTGAGAAAAAGAGGCATTAATTAGGTCTTTTGGTCCCACTGGATAGTCCTATTTTCTCAGACGCTTTGAAATGGGTTTCCCGACGAAAAATCATGATTCAGGCAAGCGCTGCATAATTGTGAGAGAATATCTAATTGCAAATGCCATTTCTTAGTAAATAGTGCTAATTTTACATCGCTTGGATTGATTGCGACTCATTAAAAATACACATTTGCTTCGTTAAGCCGTTCAAATCGCCATAAGGTCATGTTTATTTTTATATACCGCCGTGGCTCGCGTTTTTGAAAGTTTCCCCAAAACGTTCACAGCTTTAGAGATCAGATGATGCAATTTGGATCCGATTAAGTGAAATTCTCCCACTGTGCAATGGTTCAAGCTGAGTGTGAGGGCATTATGCAGGTCGTAACATCTGAACTGTAATTGAACTGGAGAAGTGATGAGTAGTGAAGGCAGTTTAGTCTGGGGAGGTCATGTTTATGAGATATTTGCAAAGAAATGTTACATATCTTTTGCTTTGAGTTACTTGAGAGTAGGGCTGCATGATGTGGGGGAAAATGAGACATAATAACTGGCATAATCGTTTTTTGTGAGTCATGTGAGAAAAAAAACACCCGCCGCCATATTGAATGCAAATAATGTCAAACTGAACCTCAAAGCTTCTGCAACAGGAATTACTACAACCACAGGGTATTGGGCTGTTACAGCATATACAATACAATATACCTTTCCTAGTTATCCAGAGTGTTTTCTTTAATTCATGCAGTCCTTATATTTGAAGTTTAGTGGTGCTAGGCTAGTGCATGTCTATGGTAACTCGTAGCCTGCATTAAAAACAGTCTGACCCAAGCACAGTGCACCTGAGGCAAATCACTTATAACACCAGACAACCCATATAAATGTCTGTATCGACTGAATAATGTTTGAAATATTACCATTTTGCCTTTAAAATGACTTATATTTGAGCAGCATCAGCTTCCTGGTTGTAGCTACGCAGCGGCGGAGTGATCTGCTCGGTTGCCGGATCTACAGTAGTTTGTTTACCTGCGGCCGCATTACTACACATGGGATTCACAAAGGAGCTTCTACAAATCAGATATGGCAACGTTTGGAGGATGATCCGATGTTTTTGAAGAGGTTTTTAATGCAGGCTACTAGTTACCATAGACCTGCACTAGCCTAGCATTAGCCTAGCACCACTAAACTCTTCAAATAAGGACTGCATGAATAGATAAATAAAATGCCTCCAGAAATCAACAACACTTTGGATAACAAGGAAATGAGGCCCTATGTCAAAAATCCTGAAATATCCCTTTAAGTCTTCCAGCAACTGAAAAATGCTGTGAAAATGTTTGAAACTTTCAGCAATTATGTTTATTTATGTAATTTAAAACTTTTAGAGACAGATATTGACCAGTTTTTGCTGACTTTAAAGGGACTATACGGAGTTTAAAAATGTTACATGTTCCTGCCATGTCCTAATGTGTAGAATTCACCACAACTGCCTCTAAAATCCTGCAATGTCACTCAAAAACATGTTTACTTCGGGTCCGAATTGCCGTCATGCACGAGCTTAATATAGAAGGTGCAGCTCCATGTATGACCTGAGGTGGCAGTAGTGAGCATAAAATGGCAAACTTGCATCTAGCCCCTTTAAGTCCATGGAAAGCTGTCTGTTATCCCCCAGTATGGAGAAGTAGCAGAGTTAGCAAGTAGGCTAGCCTGGGAAACTTTTCAGAGTCCGTTAGCATTAGCCTGCTCAGTGTAGTTCCCCTATAGCCGTTAGCATTAGCCACCAAACATCGCAAATCATGAACCCTCCAGATGTGTTGTCAACCATCAACCACATTTAGGTCAAAGCCTAGTTATAAATCGATACTGATCTTTTAAGATTTTACTTTAGGTACAAATTAGCGTCTAAAAGTGTCCCCTGAGCTAAACGCTAACTCAAATTCAGTCAAGTTTCTGCTTTTTGAGGGGTCGGAGACACATCCAGTGGCCACTAATTCGACGGCTTATCAACATGAACGCATTTGTAGGAACCGGCTCAGAGCTAAAAGGCATTTCTGTGATTTCTATGGCGCTGCTGACTGTCCTGCGTTACCATGGAGACCAGCTGTCAGCTTTAATAAGCCGATTGTGCTAATGATTCAATTGCAAGCATTTCAGCACAGCACGTTTAATTAGATTTGAGCAAAAGGTACGTTAGTTAATTTTTCATCAAACTGTCAAAACAAGTTGTGAAAATGACTGAAACATAACCAAAATGAGGCTAACTTTGAAGTAAAAGAGAAAAACCGAGACGTAAACGTACCATGTATATAAGGATAATAATAATTTGTTGATATAATGAGCATCCCGAGTTGGAGAGCAATATCTTTAGCCTCTCCTTCCCGTCTTACTTTTACCATTGTGCTCTCCATCACACCGATGACATAATCTGATAAACGGACGCCTTTTTCCCGTGCTCATCATTGCGGATCTTTTTTTTCTTTGTGACTTTCTGGGTAGGAAAATAAAAAGGCGTCTATTATTCGTGCAAAGCGTGGTTCGAGTACAAAAGGGTTGATGGAGTCTTCGGAGTGGGAGGGGCTAAAGACAAAAACAAACCGAGATGAAAGCGAGCGGGAGAAGGCTGCAGTCATTAGAATAATCATTTATAATTTACAAGGGGAAGGCGAGGGGCTGAGATTTTCAGGAACTACAGGACTAAACCAGGCAGAACTTAATCGGGAGCCTTATCGCACGCTTTTGAGTGGAGAGACATCCGAAAAATGCCCTAACTCCCTAGGCATTTTGGCAAAGCCTCCCCAGGATTCCCCCCTCATTTCAAAAACAGCCCATTGAATCTGCCGTCGCTGCATTTTTCTGCCTCTTTTTTGGCTTTTCTCCAGTCCGTTACTCAGCAGCTGCATTAAACATGTTTCTGTCGACTTTCATCAACGTCACCAAAAGAACATTTTGTCACGACCTTTGAATCCGCGCTGGGAAATGTCAAAATACCCTCCCTACAATATTCGGCAAATGTTCGCTTTCCCCTTTTATTAGCAAAACCGAACAGTGTGAGCAAAGCAAGCGTGACTGAATGAAATGTCGGGCTTATGTTTGCGTCAGGACTTTCTTTTTGCCTCTGCGTTCCTGCTACACAGTCAGATGTTAAGATTCTTATGTTTAATTCCTGTTGGGGACTATACATGCCTTTCAGTCATGTGACCTTTGTTGTTAAGGCACCCATTTTGAAGACCGAAGTAACATTATCTAGTACTACCACATGCAACAATATCTCTACTCTACTATGAGAATGAAAGACAACTGATTGACAGTGACATTGTTGTTTACTCGTGATCATTGCTCAAGAAGAAAACAGTGAAAACCAGTGAGTCAGTGTTTAAGATTTTAGCATTCTACCGGTTAGCATTTAGCTTCAACAGCTCAGCTCCAACCTCTCCAAGAGAAAGCCCTGAACCAGACTCCAAACCTTTGCTACAACTTGTGACAGAGCTCAGAGCTGAGCTGTTCCTCAGTGTTCATAGATGTGAGACACACATGTGTTTATAATGTTGAAGCCATTGACAGTTGATTGATGGCAGTTGCTAACGGATAGCATGCTAACGTCTTGATCAGCTTAAAGGGATAGATTTTTGACATATGGCCTCATTTCCTAGTTATCCAGAGTGTTGCTGATACCTGGAGATATTTTTTTTTGTAATTCATGCAGTTCTTATGTTTGAAGAGTTTCGTGGTGCTAGGCTAATGCAAGGCTAGTGCATTTCTATGGTATCAGCTAGCCTGCATTAAAAACAGTCTGACCCGCTCCACAGAGCACCTGAGGCAAATCACTTATAACACCAGACTAACCATATAAATGTAGAATAGAGTAATTTTTGGAATGACCTTGCATTACATGAATGATTGCATTTTGAGGGACTATTTTCTAGCAGCTTTTTTTAGCTTATACAACCACGAAGCTGATGCTGCTCAAATATAAGGTATTTTAAATGCAAAATGGTCTAAATTATTTGACACAGACATTTATACGGTTAGTCTGGTGTTATAAGTGATTTGCCTCAGGTGCACTGTGGAGCGGGTCAGACTGTTTTTAATGCAGGCCAGCTGATACCATAGAAATGCACTAGCCTAGCGCCATGAAACTTATGAACTGCATGAATTACAAAAAAAATATCTCCAGGTATCAGTAACACTCTGGATTACTAGGAAATGAGGCCCTATGTCAAAAATCCTGAAATATCCCTTTAAACACTGACTCAGACTGAGACTCTGTTTACATGACAAACTGTAAAAATCACAGAGAAAGGTTTTCTGTTTCCTCTTCGATGAGTTAGTTTAGCCTGCATAATGCTACTTCGGTATTCAAAATGGCAACCGGAACAATGCGTGATGTCATTGGAAACGCATGTATATCTTTAGCATTTATTTACCACAAACTTTACCCCCTATTTGAACAGATGAATGTAAACCTGTGCTTGCTGCTCGGACCCATTGATCTGTGTAACATACTGGCCGTCTGCTCTTCTGCTGCTGACTGTGTGCGATTTGTTTTCTATTTGTTTCCTGCAGGTGATTTACGCGCTCAACACCAAGAACGACGAGCACGAGGAGGAGATCGACTCGCTCAAAGAGGCCCACGAAGACGAGGTAGGGATTTGTTACAATGTTCGCTCTCCTAATGAATGGGAAATGGAGTTTAGGACCGTTTTGTATAAGTAGTTTCCACATTTTGGCTTTTGGTGTCTTCATTTTGGCCCTTGGAGACAAAAAGTTTGGGCACCCCTGGTTCAGTGTCAGATATTTTTTCCGTGTATCGGCCACGATCCCTTGCCAAGATTAAAGAAAACATGACACAGGGTCAGCAGAGTTTTAAAGTGGTGCAAATAGAGATCAGAGTCATGAAAGTACATTGTTTTACGACTAAAAATGAGGCTGCCGTGTTCCCTTTTCAGTCCTGAAGGTCCAGTCCTCCAGTGCTGGCAGGAAACGCACCAGTAGTTCATGAATAACTGAGCCTTTTATTGGAACAGAACTGTACAGTAGTAAATTCTCCAACAAATGAAACTCAGCTGAAGTTTTTGCCCTGATCATTGCTGCGTACAGTGGATTGTAAATATTACATGGAGCTGCCCCGTCTGAAAATAGTCATGTTCATAACTGAGCCCAGAGAGTGGGGCCTGAAAGCTCTTCATGTAAAAGCCCGGACTCCGGCGACAGTTTAAGTATATAAAAAAACATCCTCTTTGGCAGCTTTGATACGGCCTCTGAGTCAACTTTATTAACCTTTACATTTACATGACCCAGATTCAGCAAATTCATCTAGATGTGAGTTGTTTTGTCAAGATTGATTGGGTATTTCACCTAGATTATTTTATATTATGAAACCATCATGATTTGGGGTTGTATTGACAATGGCACAGTGAACATTTGGTTAAATTAAATTCCAACAATTTGTAATGTCAGCTTTTTCACTGGTGATGTTAGAATGATCATAAACACAGCTCACACTCCACGATGGATGATCTCAAGAGGTTCAGCCTGAAGGTTTTGCCGAGGCCTTCACGCCTTCCGACCTAAACATCATTGAAGATGTGGCTTGACCTCTGAAGAGCAGCTCTGGAGGAGTTATGTCAGGAAGAAAGAGCAGTCATCACTCAAACTGGCCTTTTTTGATGTAAAAGATAGAACTAAAACCTGATTTTATTTGATTCTTTATGTTATGGAAGTCTAGGGATGCACCGATCCGATACTGGTATTGGATATTGGAGCTGATACTGGAAAGAATACGCTATCGGGTATCGACTACAAATAAGGAATAGAATAGAAAAAACTTTATTGTCTACCTGCACAATGATGGCAGAAATTTGCCTTTGGCTCATACATTCTAATACATTTGCCCAGCAGTGTACATAATAAAAGCAGTTCATTATAAAATCAGTTCATTATAAAAATCAGTTCACTGCAGACACAGCAGCAGCAGGTTCACTTCATTGAAGGAAAGGAAAAAAAGGAACAGACTGACTGAACGACATTAATACTTCCAACTTATTCAGCTCCTTGATGGCAAAGGGAACAAAAGAATTCCTGTACACATTTATCTGTTCTAATATCTATTCATATTCGATACTGAACCAGTTTTGGCTCTTAAAGTTTTATAAACACAAACATATTTTTTATCGCTGCACATAATGCCGCAGCTAACAACAGTATATTGCTAGCGACAGAATGCTAATGCTAGCGGCAACTCATCAAAGCTGGGACAGAAATTATCATTGGATCACATTATAAGTGGCCAAAGTGATTGTATTGCAGTTTGTAAAATGCTGTTAAATAATAACTGATCTAACATATTAATTAGTTACAATGATCAGATCATTCATTATATGTGAGTTGTTTATATCAATAATAAGGTTATTTAGTGTAGAAAAGTCCAGTTATCATTAATGTTAGTTTATTCAAAGATATAATTGCCCATGTAACATGTCGTTTGCAAGAAAGGATAAGACTTCATTGATCTGACACTGGAGAAAAGAGGAACATTCACTTTTTTTCATTCACAACAGCTACTTTTAAGAAAGTCTCTTTGTATCGGTTAATATCGTCAGATACTCAAACCCCCGGTATCGGTATCAGAAGCAAAAAAGCTGGATCGGTGCATCTCTAGTCTCATCTGTAACTTCATGCATTGGGAGATCATTTCATCTTCCCCTTGCTGTATTGTTCACATTTGTAGACACTGTGTTATTACTGCTCAGCCTTACTTGTGATAGTCAGCAGCATGTCTCCCTACAGGGCTAGTTTTTGCCCCTAAGCTTTCACTTGTCTTCATTACAAATCCTCTCTCTAACATGTGCAATATTTTCCTCCAGGTGCAGCACATAGTGACCGAGACGCGGGATAAGATCATGCAGTACAAGAGTAAGATGGCGGACGAGGCGGACCTGAGGCGGAGGCTGGCCAGTCTGGAGGAGTCTGTGGAGCTGCACGAGCACATGAAGAGACAGGTGCAAACCGCCTCAGAAAAACTCTCACTCCTGTTGGCTTTTTGCTCTGAAGTGCAGTTTCCCCCGGAGCCACTGTGGTGCAGAGTTAGTTCAGCTCCTCTGAGTTTGACAGTCGAGGGAAAGAACCCAGAGGTTGTACTTAACGAGAAACGCACATTTTACTAATTAAGATGGGACATGATTATTATACAAATAGTTAAAGCGTACTTTTGAAGCTGTGGCACCGGATTTACCATGTTTTCAAACCGTGAAAGGAGGAGGTAGAGCTGTGTACTGTGAGCTCGTTTCTAGTTCTTACAAAACCTCCTTGATTGTTTAAATATATTAGTTATATGCATAGATTGGGCACTTGTACAGCTTTGCCAGACGACAGGAGTGAAACATTTCAGACCACAGTAGAAATAAATTGCACTGAACACAGACTATTAATTACTTTCATGAATTTTTTAGCCCGAGATATAAAATTGTCAACCAAAAATGTAAGAAAGCTATGTTAAAGGTGCACTATGCAACTTCTTGTGTAAAAAAAGTTGGTATTAATACGTATTTGACTTTTCAGTGACCCACCGGATGCTTGGGTGGTTAGCATAGCGCCTTTTATTTCCATCCCCATGGTCTGTAGGACGCTCCAGGATCTATTGTTATAGGTTTTGACTGCTGATTGAACCGTATCCATGGTTACATACACATTTCATTCCAAAAACCTACCAGAAACCAGAAAAAAATGAAATAAAATGGATCCTGAAGCATCATAGGAGCCATCATGGTGAAAACGAAGGTGCTAAACTAACCACCCATACACCCATTTTGACGTGAAAAGTTGCATAGTGCAGCTTTAAGATATAAAGGTATCCTATGTTTATTGTTTATTGTTTATTGTTTATTGAAAGGATCCCCATTAGCGCAGTCATGCTGTCGCTATTCTTCCTGGGGTCCCACTAAATCCATTCACAAAAAGTAAAAACAGTATTTAAATCATACAAAAATGTGTATCAGTACATTTGTATATCCTACTAAAATCCTATAAAAGCTGTACATAAAAGTAGCACATATTTGCATTCAGAAAGGAATATCACATGACACGTTCATTCGCCAAATTCAATCCACATTTGTTTGTAAGAGTTTTCTCCGTAACAATTTAAATTTCTTCTTGTCCTCCACTATCGTTAGACTGTCTGGAAGTCCATTCCATGCCTGCATAGCTCTGAATGTGAAGGTCCTCGTGATGCTATTCGATCTTACTGTTGGCAAGATAAATTTTCTGGCCGTTGCATGTCTGGTTTTATATTTGTGTTTCTCGTGGCTGAACAGGAGATTTTCATAAGTGATCTTTGGACATCTGAATGGAGGACATCTGAATGTCCCAATGGAGGAGATACTACACTGCACTGCCTGACCAAAAAAAGCTCACAAGCTATAGTATTTGATTGGAAAGCACACATGAGATTCTGCAAACGATCCAATATTTCACCAAGACCTTGTATTAATGATGGGAGAGTGTGACCACTGTCGATCCATCTCCCCGATCCACTCTTTCACAATGTGAGCCTGATGAATCCTGGCATTGTTGAATCTTTGAATATGCCTGTGCCATCAGAGAAGAAGAAACCCATCCAGTTATTTAAATCCAGTTATTTATTTTTGGTCAGGCAGCGTATTTTGGCGACATTCTCAAGTCAAGTCAAGCTTATTACTACTACTACTCAGTCCTGTTTCTACTGTACAGTTTACTCCTCAGCCTTTGAGCTACATCACTTTCTTACCCCACATAATTTCCCTCCTCTAATCGACCTCTAAATCACGGCATCTCCCACTGCGGTGCGTTCATGCCCCCGCTAAACCCCCTGGAAACTGCGGCTTTGGCTTTGGCGGCGGTGCTAATGTGCCATCGTGTTGCATTCAGGCGCTGGCGGAGTTCGAGATGTACAGACAGAGGATGGAGGACTCGCAGCTTTGCACCGAGGCCCAGCACACGCAGCGAGTGGTGTCCATGAGCCGCGAGGTGAGTGAAGGAGAGGGGAACCGCATAAATATATCAGCGCCACATGAAAAATTAATATGCTATGCTCTTCTGTTTTAGCTTCAGATTCTGGGGCTGTTTCCGAGCCCCATAATAGAGCAAGATGTAGACTTTGGGAACATAATAATATAGCCCCATAGAGAGAGGACATATACATAAAGCTATATAAATATAGTTCTCCTTCTCCTTCTTCTTCTTCTTCTTCTTCTTCTTTTACTCCTTCTTCTTCTCCTTCTCCTTCACCTTCTTCTTCTTCTTCTACTCCTTCTTCTTCTTCTTCTTCCCGAGGACAGGGGTCTCCAACAACGCAACTAAAGAAAATAACTTGAGATTATTGTTTATTCTTTACTGTATATGTTCAAAACAACCCAGTAACTTCAACAGACTCCAGTTTCAGATGGAAAATACTGAAATAAATGTTGGCTGGAATAGGCTCGTGACCCACTGAACATGGTTCCAAGGCCCACTTTTGGGTCCCGACCCACCAGTTGAGAATCATTGCCCGAAACAATAGCAGCGTTTGATTTGCTAATCGCCACCATGTGAATTGCACTTTCGCTAGTTGCAATTAGCAAATCAATGGAAACAACCAAAGCTGTTTAATAAAACTCTAGATAGGACGTGGCCATAGCAATACGTTGGGACCTATGGTAATTCTGGCGGCCATCTTGTGACTGGCCGTTCTAACCCAGGGCAATGTAGTCAAACGGAAACACAACTTATTTCCTTGATACTGTTTTGATCTATTTTGAGTGATTTCATGACTCTTTGATAATTGTGTCCGACGTCCTATCAGGCAAGAAAGTTTTGCAGTTTTTCAAATTTCAGTTTTATAGGATGCACAGACTTCTGCTACATTTGGAAAACCCATGAACAAATCAACACATTTGTTCGTGGATTTAATGTGATATTTATATCAAATATCACATTAGTTTCCTACTTCAAAACAGTATTTATGTATTTTTAACACGACATGACTAATATTTATTGAACATGGGACCGTGATCAGTGTTAATTCTGTCGACAAACATAGCAAAGTGATATTTTCGCTGACTAAAATTGGACTAAAACAGAATTAAACGCTTTTCATGAGACTAAAACTATGACTGGATATTTTCATTGACTATATAAAAATGAAAAGAAGAGACTAATATCATCGAAACTTACAATAAGAGGCTCAGATCATAAAAATTCACGGCCTTTGGAACAGCTCTGAGCTTTGTTCATGTGGGAGAAGCTCCATGAAGCAGAGGACCTCAATTAAAAATGATTATAATAATAACATTATCAATGTAAAGTCGACTGAATTTGGCTTAATTTTAGTCGACTAAATCTCGACTAAAATTAAACTAAATTAAAACATGTTGTCAAAATTAACACTGACAGAGATACAATGAATGCTAACCACTGAACCCTGGGAATGAATGGAGAAAACAAAGCTAATGTGGCTAAACAACACGACTAAAAACGAGATGATCGTGACTGAAATACCGAGACGTAGAAGTAGCAATGAGTGTATCTCACATTGTGTCTTTGAATCAATGGAAATGTTGCTCCTGGTTTTGCATTGGTTGCTATAGGGGTTAGCATAACCCGGCCAGTCACAAAATGGCCGCCACGTCAACGAGCCTCATATCTAGCATTGTATTAAATATCTTTGGAAACAACACCTCGCTGCTTGTTCACGATCAACAAAAGGCTTTATAATTAGACACACAATGGCCTTTTTTTCCTGTTTTTACAAAATACTAAAGTACTCTTCACTTACAGATACCACACAAAACTGTAATAGAAGCCGGTTTTACTGCTTAGATAACCGCAACATTGGCTCAAATGTCTTTCTCTCTTCGACAAATTATGCAGATAAAACACACTGCACAGGGGTATGAATGCAAAGTGGATTTTCCTCAGAGGAGCATGTGCCGGCCATTACTTAGGTCTTGAATTAGGTCAAAGCCGATGAGATTTATTTCCCAAACCGGCGACAGAAGCTCAGGCTGAGAAGAGGAAAAAGTGGTCTAATGTAGTCGGCTGCACGTACGGAAATAATACTGGGTTTTTTTGTGGTTCAGTCAAATAACTTTTTACTTTTCTGAACTTATGGGTGTTTGAAAGTAGGATTTTTGATCGCAAGAGAATGATAAGCTTCTTAGTGATGAAAAAAAAGGCTTCAATGAACTGACTTTTGTACTGCAGAGAGATCAGGTAATCACACCATAATCCATGTTCAATCATACCATGCAAAAACACGTTTAATTTAATTCATTTTGTCCCATTGACTTTGGTTCTCCTTTTCAAAGTCTACTCCGTGTCCTGATCGCACTTCTGAGAAAAGCTTCGACTTTGCTCTAAGACGATTTCGCAGCATCAGAGTCTTTTTTTTTTTGAGGCGTAAATGTGATCCTGGAGTTAGCCGGCGGTCCCTGGAGAGCCTCGCGGCGGGCAGTGTGGCGGTACCTAGCGGCTGTGGTGGTGCTTTCAGGTGGAGGAGATGCGGCGGGACTTTGAGGAGAAGCTGCGCTCGTTCAGCCAGGCCCAGGCGCAGTTCGAGGCCGACAAGAGGCGGACGCTGGAGGAGCTGAGGGCCTCGCACCGGCAGGAGGTGGAGGAGCTGATCAACAAGCACCAAAACCAGAGCGCCTCGTCCACGGAGGACCAGGAGAGGCTGGCCGAGCTGCACAGACAAGAGGTGGGACCAGGAGGGGGCGCCCTCTTTTAGCGCCGTCACACCTCCACCTGCCGCATGAGAAGAGCCGGTTGTTGTGCTGCTTTTAAGCTTTTTCCCCGCTGGGATCTGCATCTCCTCTGACAGTTTAGGGCCAAACGTGATCAAAGAGACTGGGATTCAAAGAGTGACTTTTAATTCAAAGGAGCAGGGCTTTGCATAAGCAAACCTGAAGCATTTTGGGAAAAGTAATTACAACACAATGTAGAGCATTTTGGGGATCTTTACCAGGGCTTGACTTAACATTATGGATAGGGATAGCCAAATTCTGCTAGAGTTTCAATTTTGTTTATTCCTACAAGCCTTTGGTCAGTTGGACTTTATGCATAGCAAAAAGAAACTACAAAGAATAACAAAACATAAAACTAAACAATATACTCAACCGTGTTTTGAATATATTCACAGTTAGAAATGCACCGATCCAGCTTTTTAGCTTCTAATACTGAGACTGGGGGATTGAGTATCTGCCGATATTGACCAATTCCAAGAGACTTTCTTAAAGGGGCTGGATGCAAGTTAGCCATTTTATACTCACTACTGCCACCTCAGGTCTTAGGCGTAACTGCAGCTTCTATATTAAGGTCGTGCATGACGGCACTTCGGACCCAAAGTAACAACATTTGAGTGACAGTGCAGGATTTTAGAGGCAGTTCCTGAGTTCTGCTCAGGTCTGGGCTCATTCTACACATTAGGACATTACTGAAACATGTAGGGGGAGGAAAATACTTCATTTTAACATTTTCAAACTCCGTATAGTCCCTTTAAGGCGGTGAGCACCAAAACTGGTATCGGCTCAGTATCATATATTAACAGATATTTGTTGCCAATACCTGATAGCGTATTTTTTCCAGTATTGGATCGGTGCATCTCTATTCATCATGCCCGGAAACTAGAACACTTTGTGCTGTCTTTCCTAGTTTAGACTAAAACTGTACAGATAACTTAATTGTGGCTTGTATAAATCATTTTTCCCAGTGGCAAGTGAGGAAAAAGGTTGATGTCAAACCCAAAAAACTGTGGTTCCCAAACCTTTTTTTTTCCAACAATCCCAATATGGAAACATCCAACCTGACAAACAAATGGATTTCAAGGAAAATCTGTTGTTTATATTACTATTAATTACTGATCAGTGGCCAAATAAAGGAGTAAATGAAGTACTTAGTCTGTGGACTCACTGAAGTTTTGTCCCGTGGTTTGGGATCTGACTAGGCCAGATTCTGAATTGGTGTCCTCCTGTTCATCAAAGCAAGTCATGATCAAACCCCTCCTTTTTAAATCAACCACATTTTTACCAATCTTTTCAAAGGTTTAGCAGAAACTAGAGGAGATGTTAATCTTGGCATTAGCTTTGGCATGTCCAAACTTGTAAGAATAGTGATGAATTAGCAGTTTGTAATGGAGCGAACGCAGCGGCAGGTAATGCATGATCGTTGACTTGAATGCTTGTGACGACACAGGAGCTTTTTGCATGTCATCCTTTTCATTTCCTCATTTTAATTTCCTCTCAATGAAAACAATACTCAGATATAAGCCGATACCAGCTCGTGCGCTGACTCCTGAAAGCCCTGACTGTTCGTGAAAAAGCATCGTCGTCTTGAATTGCAGGTGGATTCGTTGATGGAGCGTGTGGAGGAGCTGTCCAAGGATAAGGTGCGTTTGGTGGAGGAGTACGAGGCCAAACTGGGCAAAGCTCAGGAGTACTACGAGAGGGAGCTGGAGGCCATGAGGAGGACGCACCAGCTGACCACGGAGAACCTGCTGGCCTGGAAGAGGACCGAGGTACACAGAGCGAGCACTACTGGATGGCAGACACAACGCTTTTTAAACGTTTTGTCTGATTTCCATGTAAAATAGACTATGTTGCTTACTTCTAGGGCTGGGTACTGTAAAAAAAAAAAATGGATACCGGTACTTGAATGATATTTTTTTGATACCTATACTAAAGTATTTCTAGAACCAGAAAACAGAACAATGTTTGTAAGATATGCAAATGTACAATATCCTCGTCAATGGCAAGAAATCAGGGGGAAAATTGTGTGGATTAGGGCTGGGTGCTATTAAACAATACCAGTCTTGTATCAAAAAAAATAAAAGTGTTGATGCAGGAACTGAAAAGAAATATGTTCAAGTTTTGATGCTGTTGTAAAAGAAATCAATAAAAAAGTTACACAAGTTGAAAAAAATTGGAAAGAAAGGGGGTAATTGAGAAAAAATGGGAAAAACAAATGGAAACATTGGGATAAATTTGGGAAGGTTTGGGGAGAAAATGAAAATTTAGGGGGGGAAATTGAGAAAAAAATAAGGGAAAAAAACACATAGAATTTTTTTTTTAATATGAAAAAATTCAGGGGAAAAATTAAAAATGAGTGGAAAAAAGGGGTATACTTGGGAGAACAAATTAAAAATGTTGAGAGAGGGAGGGAGAGAGGGACATTGTTCATCCAATTACACAATGGAGATCATTTTTTTCACTCAAACTTGGCTGTAAGTACTGTTTAAGTGGTGCTAGCCCGCAGCTAGCTTTGCCCGTTAGCCTGTTAGCTTCTTCTTCGTGATTCTATTAGTGTGTATTGGTGACTCCTACCCGGTGACAGGGAAGTTGCAAGTGTGGTTTTCTGGCCAGAGACACCAGGGGGAGATGAAAGACCCTCCAATCATCCCATTAGCACTAGTATTACCCCCAGAGGGACTACGGAAAGGAGGGATTCAAAACTCAATAAATCAGGCTAGGAATTAGATATTTAAAAATGCCTCTGATAAAACCTTCATAATCTTGTTTACTCCAAGACTGGAAAAAGTCTGCTGGAGCTACTTACTTGGAGATATTGTCGCACCAATGTGAGAAAAATAAATTCTGAGAAAATGGCCCTTGAAATTATAATTTTCAAAATAAATCTGTCGTGAAACATTGACTGAGTGCAAGAATTAATCATGTTTTTGTTAAGATCAGGGATTTGTTTTGTTTCCAGGAGAAGGTTTATTTCTTAAGATACCCAAAAAATGATCAAGTGAAGCCAAAGGAATCACTGAACAAACCAAATACATGAAAAAACATGAGACTTCCAATAGGATACTGTCTGTGGTAAAGTCCATTCATATCCCGTGAAACTACATAAAGACTGAAAGTAATTTGAACATTGAACAGACTTCAGTAAAAAATAGCACAGGAATAAACAAAGGTCTGCGTATACTCTTTGAACCTCCTGTGAAGTCACTTTCACAGGCAGAGCGGCGGCGGCGTTAAAGTGGTTACACCGGGAGCGGATTCCGTTACCTTTTGCATAATGTTATTGAGATGATCGGTGAAGCTGTCAACCTTTTGCCCAGAGTTACGTAACAAAGTGGCGAAGGATTATTATCTCCTCCGAACAATGAAAGCGCTCCAAAGCCGAGGGTATTTTTGGAGTCGTGGCGGGAGATGAGCCGCGGACAGAGACCTGGGCACACAACCAAAGTGTAGTGAGGACGGGCCGCGCTCCAAGATTCAAGCTTAACACAAGAATCATTAGTGAGAAGTTGTATCAAATCGCCTCATGAGGGTTTTACAGCATATATCACAGCGTAGATTGACAAGGTTTCGACAGCCGCACTTTGGTCGCCTTGAGTGTTGCACAAAAAGCAGCATGAAGACATTTGAATTGATTATTAAATGCATAAAACAATCTGAAATGTTGTGTTCTGGTCTTTAGGTGGAGCTGCGTAAGGAATTCCAGGCGCAGGAGGCGGCTCTGCAGAGGTCTCTGTCCAAACTGAGGAGCGAGCTGCAGAAGGCCCATGAGGAGGCCCGAGAAAACAGGGACAAGACCAACAGACTGCAGACGTCCCTGGCCAACGCCGAGGGCACCATCAAGGTACGGCGTCCACTCACTGTCCCATCAGAGAGCACTCAGTATGTTGCCAAGTCCAATGGCTAATTTAAAAACATAAATGGACTCTTTCCTACTTCCACAATCCCAACACCTGTGCCCAATCAAGTCCTAAAGAGTCTTAGCTTTCAAATAAGCAATGGTTGTTTGTATATTGTGCCTCGTCGACTATAGAATGTTATTATTTTGGATTGGTTCCAAAACAGTGGCCCAAGGACAAAAGGTGTGGCCCCCCTCTTTTTAAATGTCATCATTGTAAATGAGAAATGGTTCTCAATTGACTTACGTAAATAAAGACTAAAATAAAATAAATAAAAAATAAATCATTCCACACAATTAAAATCTCAAAAACTAACATTTTATAGTGAGACAGAGCTGGCATTAATATTCCAAACATGAGGGGCATGGTTTGAACCGTTGTTAAATGCTATTGGATTTGCGGCCCTTGATGAAAAAGGAGTTTGGACACCCCTGTCCTACATGATTTTAGGATAAGAATCCTTCAGAACAGGATTTTGTACAGGATTTTATCCTACAGGATCACCTACACGATTCCGTAAGAATCCTCAGTCATCCTACTGGGTTTTATTATTTTCGATTTCTGTAATTGTTTCTACAATAAGACAAGATAAGAGATAAGATGGTACTTTATTGATCTCACAGATGGAGAAATTGCATTCGATGAGAGAGCATCCGGCAGCAGCACCCATTCAGTGCGCACCACTCTTTTTTTCTTTGGTGAAAGATCGTTGTGTCGCGGCCGCCATCTTCACTGTTTTGGTCACAGGAGGAGCACTGGTGATAGTAATAATAGGAAATCCAAAAGGATTAAGTCTTACAGGATTTCTATAAGAATCCTTTCAAATCCTGTTGGAATTCTTATATTAACTTTTTGCTTCTGTTACTACACCTTTTGGAGCCGCGACCCTCACTATAACAATTAATGCGGTTTGTTAGTAATTATCTAACCAACCAATGAGAAGTATGTTCCAGGAGAGAAGATCGTTGCTATGGAAACCTGCTGTGGAGTTCTGATGGTGATGTCGTTTGCATAGAATGACATCACCATCAGAACTTCGTTGCCATGGAGTTCTGATGGAGATTTGCATAGAATAGTATATTCAGAATGTTTAGTGACGTCACCTGTCATTATCGTCTGCCCGCACACAAGAGACACACGCATTTGCCCTTCTCTGAGCAAAACTGACCGTATTTTCGCACTTTTGACAAAGTGAATTTAGGAAAGTAAAAGTTCCTGTCATCTCCGTCAAGGAAAGAGACAGGCTTCATCTTGAAAATACCTCAGACCTCGAACTGATGTTATTTTCAACAAGTAGACCACAGGCTGAAGAGATGTCTCAAACTGCTGTGAGCTTCAACACGGAGAGCGCACAGACTGAAGAGATGTCTCAAACTGCTGTGAGCTTCAACACGGAGAGCGCACAGACTGAAGAGATGTCTCAAACTGCTGTGAGCTTCAACACGGAGAGCGCACAGACTGAAGAGATGTCTCAAACTGCTGTGAGCTTCAACACGGAGAGCGCACAGACTGAAGAGATGTCTCAAACTGCTGTGAGCTTCAACACGGAGAGCGCACAGACTGAAGAGATGTCTCAAACTGCTGTGAGCTTCAACACGGAGAGCGCACAGACTGAAGAGATGTCTCAAACTGCTGTGAGCTTCAACACGGAGAGCGCACAGACTGAAGCCTCCGTCATGGAGACTGAGATGCCGGAGGAGGTTTATAAAACTGACCTGACTCGCCTGCACGACCTTGCCGCTCTGCACAAGTTACACGTGCAGTTCAAAGAATTGAAACACATCGGCACACCGCAGGCAAGGATCTTCCAAATGGAGTTGCGTGTGGGGGAGTTTGTCGGCCTTGGGAGTGGACCGACCAAAAAGAAGGCCAAATTACAAGCTTCCAAAGAAGTGGTTAATAAACTGGCAATGCTCCAAGTGCCAGAGACTGTGACTCCGTACTGGTCTAGGCCCCAGACTGATCTTGTGGACATAAAGGATCGTGAACATTTCTTTTTTGACAAAAATCCTGTCTGCGCCCTTGTGGAGGTGCTTACAGTGAGGCGAGAGAAGCCCCCGGAGTTCAAAAACATCAAGACCACTTATAAAGGCCACGTCCCTTGGTACACGGTGGAGGTGAGAGTGGGTGAGATGACTACCCAAGCTGAGGCGCCTCATAAGAAGAAAATTGCAAAGGAAATGGCTGCCGACCGTATGCTGGTGATGATGGGATTTGAAGATCAAATGAGAAAGGACCAATTGCTGGCCCAGGGACCCCAGCGAGCGTTTATTGCTCCATTCAGGTCAGCCCAAGCTCCCAGGCCAGGAAAAGTACCTCCAACTCCAGCGACAAGGACTAATCCTCCTGAGGTCCTACAGATGACAGTGGACAATGGACCAAAGGAGGTCTCCAGCTTAGCACAGCCCTCACCTGCACAGAAGCCTGCAGAGTCAGTACCTCCAGAACCACAAGTGTCCACCCCAGAAAAGCTCACAACACCACAGGATTTGACCTGGAGTATTGACTTGGTCACTCCAGCAGAGGGTGCTGTACAAGAAGTCTCCAGCTCTGAACATGAGCAGTTCTCAACTCCACAGACCATCCCTGATCCCACAGAGCCTTTCATTCTAGTAGAGGGCTCCACCCCCCCAGAGGACATCACTGAACCAGAGACCCTCAGCTCCCAGAAGCCTTCACCTCATCAGGACACTGTAAGTCTGCCAGAGGACCTTAGTGAGGGCTTCACTGAATCAGAGACACTCAGCACTGAGCAGTATTCACCTCTACAGGACACTGTAAGTCTGCCAGAGGACCTTAGTGAGGGCTTCACTGAATCAGAGACCCTCAGCCCTGTGGACCATGTCAGTCCAACAGAGGGCCTTGTCCCTCCAGAGGACGTCATGGAAGCAGAGGCCTCTTGCCCTGTACCACAGCAGTTCTCAGCGCCACTGGATTTAACCAGTGCCGCTGAACCCACTTCATCAGAGGACTCCCCTTATGCACTAGAGAACTTCACTGAGCCAGAGGACTCCCCTTATGCACTAGAGAACTTCACTGAGCCAGAGGACTCCCCTTATGCACTAGAGAACTTCACCGATCCAGCTTTCTCCAGCGCTCCACAGACCACTAGCCTATCATCTCATCTGGATAAACCAGACCTTCCTGCAGCAGGAAGCTTAACTGAGGCCTCTGCTCACCCGCAAACTGCTGTGAGCTTCAACACGGAGAGCGCACAGACTGAAGCCTCCTTCATGGAGACAGAGATGCCGGAGGAGGCTTATAAAACTGACCTGACTCGTCTGCACGACCTTGCCATTTTGCACAATTTACACGTGCAGTTCAAAGAATTGAAACACATCGGCACACCGCAGGCAAGGATCTTCCAAATGGAGTTGCGTGTGGGGGAGTTTGTCGGCCTTGGGAGTGGACCGACCAAAAATAAGGCCAAATTACAAGCTTCCAAAGAAGTGGTTAATAAACTGGCAATGCTCCAAGTGCCAGAGACTGTGACTCCGTACTGGTCTAGGCCCCAGACTGATCTTGTGGACATAAAGGATCGTGAACATTTCTTTTTTGACAAAAATCCTGTCTGCGCCCTTGTGGAGGTGCTTACAGTGAGGCGAGAGAAGCCCCCGGAGTTCAAAAACATCAAGACCACTTATAAAGGCCACGTTCCTTGGTACACGGTGGAGGTGAGAGTGGGTGAGATGACTACCCAAGCTGAGGCGCCTCATAAGAAGAAAATTGCAAAGGAAATGGCTGCCGACCGTATGCTGGTGATGATGGGATTTGAAGATCAAATGAGAAAGGACCAATTGTTGGCCCAGGGACCCCAGCGAGCGTTTATTGCTCCATTCAGGTCAGCCCAAGCTCCCAGGCCAGGAAAAGTACCTCCAACTCCAGCGACAAGGACTAATCCTCCTGAGGTCCTACAGATGACAGTGGACAATGGACCAAAGGAGGTCTCCAGCTCAGCACAGCCCTCACCTGCACAGAAGCCTGCAGAGTCAGTACCTCCAGAACCACAAGTGTCCACCCCAGAAAAGCTCACGACACCACAGGATTTGACCTGGAGTATTGACTCGGTCACTCCAGCAGAGGGTGCTGTACAAGAAGTCTCCAGCTCTGAACATGAGCAGTTCTCAACTCCACAGACCATCCCTGATTCCACAGAGCCTTTCATTCTAGTGGAGGGCTCCACCCCCCCAGAGGACATCACTGAACCAGAGACCCTCAGCTCCCAGAAGCCTTCACCTCATCAGGACACTGTAAGTCTGCCAGAGGACCTTAGTGAGGGCTTCACTGAATCAGAGACCCTCAGCCCTGTGGACCATGTCAGTCCAACAGAGGGCCCTGTCTCTCCAGAGGACTTCATGGAAGCAGAGGCCTCTTGCCCTGTACCACAGCAGTTCTCAGCGCCACTGGATTTAACCAGTGCCGCTGAACCCACTTCATCAGAGGACTCCCCTTATGCACTTGAGGACTTCACTGAGCCAGATGACTCTCCTTATGCACTAGAGAACTTCACTGAGCCAGATGACTCTCCTTATATACTAGAGAACTTCACTGAGCCAGAGGACTCCCCTTATGCACTAGAGGACTTCCCCAATCCAGAGGACGTTCCTTTTGCACTAGAGGACTTCACCAATCCAGAGGACTCTCCTTATGCACTAGAGGACTTCACCAATCCAGAGGACTCCCCTTATGCACTAGAGGACTTCCCCAATCCAGGGGACCTTCCTTTTGCACTAGAGGACTTCACCAATCCAGAGGACTCCCCTTATGCACCAGAGGACTTCACTGAGCCAGAGGACTCCCCTTATGAACTAGAGGACTTCATTGATCCAGCTTTCTCCAGCACTCCACAGACCACTAGCCTATCATCTCATCTGGATCAACCAGACCTTCCTGCAGCAGGAAGCTTAACTGAGGCCTCTGCTCAGTCGTTGACCTGCACGTATTCCCAGGAGAGTGTGGTGCCACAAGCCTCAGCCACTGTTCACAGTATGGTCAAAGCCATGGTCAAGAAACTACTCAAAAAATCCCCTGTGTCCTTTGACACTCAGCAACAAGTGGACCTTGTTCACAGACTCAGAGAGGTGGAGAGCAGAGTCCTGGTCCCTGAGAACCTTGAGCTCAGAGCCATAATGCTGAAAACAATCGGCAAAGCAGCTGCCAAAGGCCTGCTGCTGGAGTTTGGCTCCGCCTCTACGCTTTTATCACAGAGTGAGGAAGATTTTATCATGGCCACAGTCAAACATCTGCAGATCCACATCAAGGGTTCACTGACCCATCCTCTCACTGCAAAACCGTGGCACAAAAGAGTCTTAAGTAAGGTTTTCAAGAGAAACAGAATCCCCGCGGGTTCATTCAGCGACTACCTGTCATCAGAGCCAAGGGTCTGAATCAGACCACATGTTTTTTTGTTTTTTAGATACAGCAAACATAACATCCTGTAGACATATAAGTCCCAACGCCCTCTTAGCACCATCTCATCCCAGCCAAACTTCTAAATTTAAACATGAATCTTATTATAATTTTACATTCATCTTATTTTTGAAGAATCGTTCAGATGAAACAAAAACTAAAAACATAGGATTATAATCGCAGTGAAGCTTAAATCATCGTCTGGACTGGTTTTGTTTAAGTTGAGGATGTCTTGCTTCTATCCACAGAAGACGCTTCTTCACTCTTGTAGTCAGAATGTGACACTACACCCAAGCTAGAACGGTCTCATGACGGACTCGGGAACCAAAACTACCAACAACCATCCATTCAAGCTGTTTAAAGTAGCACTCGATTCAGAAGTGATGCTGTTAAGTGAACAACTTGAATAGAAGGCTGTTAGCAGCTTTGGTACCTGAACCTGTCATGAGACCGCTCTAGCTTGGGTGTAGTGTCACATTCTGACTGCAAGAGTGAAGAAGCGTCTTCTGTGGATAGAAGCAAGACATCCTCAACTTAAATAATACTTTCTGGACGAATGAGAGCCCTCACTATCATAGGATTATAATGTGAGTTAGAAGCATTGATCCAGGCTGACTCCCTAAGACCCAGGGCCGCATTACAATAAAATGTGACCTTGGGTTTTTTCAGGCTCTGTACTCCCCCTTTGCCTGTCTATAATTAATAAGTCAATGCTTTTATTTGATTAAATCACCCATAAAATGTGCACAAAGTCAATTATTAATTTATTTTTAGTTTATTCATTCCAAGTTCCATGTTATTCGGCAAAAAATATCACATCTCGATTGGCTTCTGTGTGGTTTAGATGAGGTTTTAAACATGGTTTGCGTAATATTGGCACATTATAATGGGCTTCAATGCAATAGATGAATGATTAAATACAAGGTTCAAATACTATAGTTTTATTGGTGCTGGGGGAAAGTGGGGCAAGATCATTTAGCTGTTTCTGCTCGCCACCGTCCGACTTGTTGAATCGTCTGCCAGGACTTCTTGTAGATAAGCTACAAGATCTCGCGTTAGCGCGTACCATTGTAAGTCGCTGACCTGGGCTAATCTTTTAATAAAAAACATGTGAAATATTATGTAGGATGGAGTTTTGTTGTTTCTCATGTGATAAGGTCAAATGTCCATATCCATGAAGGATGCGAGTGGGAAAGGATACAAGTCTATTTGTACTACTTGCAGTAAAATATAACCATTATCTTAAAGGGAGGGAGGGGGCTTTTTGCCATGTTATAATGTTGTTCTCTGATCTAAAACAGGGCTAGAGTTGTGTGTTCAGGAACTAGCACAACTTTCTTTGAATCCTCCTCAATGCAATGAATGAATGAATCAACTTAGCTCCTTCACTTTTTGGGTTCATTTTGTCAGACCCTAGGGTTAGAGATGTTGAAAATCTTTTACCTTTACATGTTTCAGCCGCCGTCTGCAGGCCGTCATCAGAAGTATCACCGGCGTGCGGTGACGTGTCACTTATCAGCTGTTTTTTACTTCCGAGGCGTGACCAGTCTGACGGTCCCAACAGGTCCGACAGACTGGCCACGCCCCCTGCCGCCCAGTGGATTCAGGGCGACAGGGGGCGTAATCATTGGAGGAGGGTGTCCAATGGGCGCTGGCTGCTCTGCTTTATGACCATGACACTGGGGGCCGCCATTGCTCCGCCATTGCTGTAGTACCTCCATATCGCCACTAGTGCCCCATTGAAAAGCATTGGAGTTTAGACACCTTAAAAACAACTTTAACGCCTGGTTTCAATTTTTTCAACACTAGACTAGGCCAGATATTCCTCCTGAGATAACGCTGGGTTAATAACAATTTATGAAACCAGGCTGGTTTTCGTTTGAAGAATTTTAGAAATCTCGTACTTAATGAGGGTCGGACTGTTAGCATTGGAGCAGCGCGAGCTACACGTCACGCAAGGGCGGAGTCTACGGTGAGGATCCCGCCCTTATGTCCTTTTTAGGAACATGCTTCGTCAGAGTTGGGGAGGGGGAGTCTGTAAATCCTCCATGACTTCCTCCTCGACCGTGGTCATTATGGTAAACGGGGAGGAGCGAGCAGAAGACGTCCATTATTTTTTACAGTCTATGAGGGTGTCCCAGGTGTGGGACAGGAGAAACGCTCCTACGTCACGGTTGATGGTGTCGGTGCAAAAAAACAGCTGATAAGTGACACGTCACCGCACGCCGGTGATTCTTCTGATGACGGCCTGCAGACGGCGGCTGAAACATGTAAAGGTAAAAGATTTTCAACATCTCTAACCCTAGTGTCTGACAAAATGAACCCAAAAAGTGATACTGTAACACAAGTAGACACATTGAACGTTACGAAGTTTGAACTTAGCTCCTCCTGAGGTCTACATGCTCTATGTTCGTATATGTAGGTCATTGACGAAGACTTTTTATTTAATTTTTTGGTTTATGTGATCAGGACAGTGCACTTAACTGTCAAAGAAAAAAGAAATGATCTGAAGAAGGCTATGCCGAAACGTAATCTTGAATAAATAACATAAATCCACTTTTTGGCTATGAGTGTGCTGTTTTTTTTAATTTTTTCCTCAACATCTGCACCTCGGTTACCACTTTTGGTGAGCGTTACTCCTCTTCTCTCAACCACTTAACTGCCACCTTAGGGTTAACAATAGGTGGCGTTCACGATTTCAAATGTGATGATGTCATAATGTCAGATGGAGGGCAGGGCCAATGCAACTCTATGGGAGAAATGCAGTTTTTGGAAGAAATCTCCAAAACGAAAATTGACAAATGTTTTTCCTCGTCAGTATTTGATTGTGATTGGATTCACAAACCTGTGATAATATTTTTTTGTCTGAAAGTCCTTTCTATTGGACAACATCATGGTCATGTTTTTGCATATTGTCACCACTTTTTGACATTTTTCAGAGATAATAATTGGACATTAGTTCATATGTGCCGACAGAGGAGACGAACTTTGTGACAGTGTTTGTTTCATGTGGATTCCTCCAGTAATGACTGAGATATGAGCCAAAAAACAAAGACATAAAAATATGCATTTTGTCAGTTACCACCGTTACCATAGTTACCGTCAGTTGACCTCCACCTCAATGTTAAACTATAGGCTCTTTAGAATGTTGTGATGTCACGTGAACGCAACCTATTATCTCAAAGCGTATTGACTGGAGATCTTACAGCCTATATGCCGGTGTGATACCTTATTTGAAAGCCAAGACCTTCTAGTTTCTAAAAATATGTGTGAGATCTGTGTGAGATACATTACATTTGCCGTTTTTTACCCTA
Organism: Gobius niger; assembly: GCF_951799975.1. Classification (NCBI taxonomy): domain Eukaryota; kingdom Metazoa; phylum Chordata; class Actinopteri; order Gobiiformes; family Gobiidae; genus Gobius; species Gobius niger. Next base: position 4,622,266 of record NC_136874.1, read on the forward strand.
AATATCCTGATTAGGGTTAACTCCCCCTAACCCTAGCAGGTAGCAGGTTAATGAACATACATGGGTCTCATACATGTAAACACGGCACACCCCCATGCGCACTCTCAATCACACTCTCATTCATCCTGGCCTATTGTACATGGGCCCATTGTACATCCGATCATACTACCCTTTTAGTAGTAGAGGAAACCTACACAGACACGGGGAGAACATGCAAACTCCACACAGAAAGGCCCGGTCCAGGTGGGAATTGAACCCGGGACCTCCTAGCTGTGAGGCATGAGCGCTAACCACTGAGCTACGGCACAGTATCTCGTAGCTAAGGATTGGAATAAAGAAATATTGCAAAATCTAAAAAGTGTTTATACTAAAGAAAGGCTGATTATGTTTTGAGCAGCTCGTTCAAAACCTCTTTTAATTTACAGCTATTTTAATTTAGATTTAATTAGCCATCCATCCATCTATTTTCTTCCTCTTTGGGCCGGGTCTCGGAGGCATCAGTCTGAGCAGAGATGCCCAGACTCTTCTCACACACTTCCTCCAGCTGTTCTGTGGGACCCTAGACCAGCTCAGAGACATAAACACACTTTACTTTAACAATAGCTGAATAATGAATGTAACAAAGCCATAAATACATAAGTAACGAAGGAGGTAAACCGTGTTTCTAACGTTAGCTTCATGCTACATGCTAATGGCTAGGGTTCAGACTTGGCTTTATTTGCGTGTGCTAAATATGTTTATAGTCCCTCAGAAAGCGTCTAAAAAGAGTTAAAAAGTGTGATTCCCATAACCAGCTTCCTTCCCCCTGGGCTCTTCTCATAAAAGCGAAAACTTAAACTATTTAAATTCCAGACTCACGGACAAATGTTTGAAATGCTAAAACACATTCTTCTGCTTCACGGAGATAAACGTAAAAGGCCAAATGGGTTTAAACTAACGAATAAACCCCATCTCCAAACAAAGACGAGAGGAACACGCCTGAGGGAAACGTGTGGGACGCATCGCGATAAATTTGAGCTATTTTTTGTGACTGTGGGCAAAGTTAAAATGCTGTATTTGAATTATTTGTGTGTTGTTGTTTTTTGTCAGAATCTGCACAAACAGCTGGAGGAGGCCATTCAGGACGGGGAGATCTGGGTCATGCAGCTCAAAGACACAGAGTACGAGCTGGAAGTGAGCAGAGAGAGGGTGCAGCAACAGGCCACCGAAATACTACACAAAGCAGGTACAAAATACTGCAATGTCGAGTGCGTAGTAGTAGTGGGAGTAAATGTAGTCAGTAGTGTGAGTATTGGGTTTCCTTGTCCCAGGTCAGATCGGGTCGTTGCAGGCCACGCACATGTCCCACGAAGCCACGATCCGCAACCTGGACCAGGAGCAGAGCCGGCTGAAGGACAAGATCCGGAACATGGAGGAGGAGCGGGAGGCGCTGCTGAACAAGAGCCAAGTGGCCAGTGAGCAGCACAAGCAGCAGGTGCACAAGCTGGAGCAGGTGAGGACTGAGCCGCCCCGCCCTCTGCAGCATGATCCTGCAGTATGTCGGAATAAACGTCACATGTTATACGAAATATTATTCGTTTTATAATGCTAAAACCTCATCAAAAACAGACCAGAGCCTTTTGCAAACAGTGCACACAGTTTATCTACAGCTACTCCATGGTTTCCACTGGGTATAAATTAACTGTGCCAAAATGAAACCCTTAAAAAGCATTAAATTGGATTCAAACATGGCATTAAATCAAACATTCTTGAGAAATAAAACATTGCTCCACTGAAACATTGATCTTAAACACATTCAACTGTGTATTTCTGGCTCCAAAGTTGCCTGTTGTGCCCCTTTTGCTTTTGAATATTGTATATAGCCTGTTTTTTTGTGTCACCTCCCCCCCGGCGCAGGACAATGAGCATGCGCTTTAGTCGTTAGTCATCACCCCCATGGTTTGGAGACAAAACAGCTGCAAAAACCTACTTTTTAAGACACGGCATGTCGTTCAGTGAAGCCTTCACTTCCTGTGGACCGTGTTGAAGTCAGTGGTGGTCACCGTTTATGTCCCACTTACACCTTGAGGCTTTCATTTATACTTGAGTGACCCCTAACTTGAGGTTCTTGCCATTTTTTTTACAAAATGAGTGACATGCCAGAGATTATGCAGTATTTAGTGGAGTGTAATGTTCAAAATGTTGCTAAAATACTCTCACAGTCAAACCTTATACTCAAAAACATCATTAAAACTAACTGTTCTTTAAAAGTAATATTGAAATTCTACTCAGTTTCACCTTTGTTTAATCTGAGGCAATGCCAAGTACCCTCAGGGGCCCCCTTACCCCTGATTGAGAAGCACTGCTCAAAGTGATTGTCAATAAAACTTGGTGTCCGGTGCGTGATTTTATAATATTTACTTATTCGCAGGATTTTCTACTGGTTTGAACAGAAACCTGACACAGTATCCAGACAACACAGACGCGTGATGACACATGAAAAGGGGCTTGTTAGCAAAGTTCTTGGAAGCGAGGGCAATATAAATGCTAATATTTCCAATCCAATCAGCTTCATTCAATTCAAGACATTAAATGTAAAGAAGGAAATTGTTTCTCTCAATCAATGGATGCAAAGAGAGAATAGTCGGAGTCAAAGGTCAAAGAGGCTGTGAGGACGAGGCACCTCCCTCTGAGATAACCCTGTCCGTTCAGCCTTATAAAGCTGGTTGAACGGGATCATTGGAGTCCACTGAGAACTCTTGGTGGGAAAAGTGGATATACAGTCAAAAATACCAAGGCTAACCTGGAGTGTTACACAGTGCCGCTTTTGAGGGGCTCTCACTGCCCTGGAGACTAGTAGTTGGAGACTCGAGTTGCCACTGGTCATGGAGATGTCCTCTCAAGATAAGGCAAGTCTCCAGGTCAGGGGTGTCAAACATACAATCCAGCCCCGGCCCTGTAGAGCATAAATTCCAGAGTATGTAAAAAAAAAAAAGTAACTCTTTAGCCCATTCCTGTGCGGAGGTATGATTTTTTAAATAACCAGAATGCTCATTCTCGCCACTAGGGGGCCTTAAATGTAAATAAAGGAAAGAGCAGAGGGCACTGACATAATAAGAGCTCAGGATATGACCACCACATTATATAGCCACGTGGTAAATGGACAGTCTGCCCCAGGACGGCTGTGGCTTCAATAACAGCTTACGACCAGTGTTAATTTTGACAACATATTTTATTTTAGTTTTAGTCTTAGTCTTTTGACTAAATTGTAATTTAATTTTAGTCGAGATTTAGTCAAAAAAAACTTTCGATTTTAGTCTAGTTTTAGTCGACTAAAATTGCATGTCAATTTAGTCGACTAAATTTAAGACGAATTTAGTGGACTTTGCATTTATGATATTCATGATAATCATATTTAATCTTGTTCCTCTGTTTCATGGAGCTGCTCCACATGAACAAAGCTCAGAGCTGCTCCTTTGGCAGAGAATTTACATGATATGAGGCTCTTTCAGACGGTCAATAGAAGTTTGGCTGATTTTAGTCCCTCCTTTTCATTTTTGTTTAGTCTTATTTTAGTCGACTAAAATATCTGGACATTTTAGTCACAGTTTTAGTCTCATGAGAAACTTCTAATTTAGTTTTAGTCCAATTTTAGTCGGAAAAAATATCGCTTTGATTAAAATTAACACTAAATATTTTAGTCGACGAAATTAACACTGCTTACGACCACCACCGAGTGTGGAGTAAATGAATAATGACTATGTAGTACTTTGAGGAACTTGTGACACAGGCTTGTAAAGTGCAATACAAGTGTAAGTGTACAAGTGTGTTAATGAAGCTAAAGTCAAGTTGGGGTTTTGACCAAATCACAGCTTATTTATTGGGAATATTTTCTCTACTATATGCGGCCCGCGACCCGCCGTGGGAGCTTAATTTCGGCCCGCGACCCAAAATGAGTTTGACCCCCCTGCTCCAGGTAGTCTGTGAAAAATAGCAGGTTAAATTTCAGGTCTTCGTGAGGTCTACATGGTCGGATACCAAGAAAATCTCAAAGAGTCGAAATTGAATCCAGACATGCCCGTGACCCGTGGCAACTCGAGTCTCCGACTAGTCTCCGGGCCGGAGAGTTGCGGAGACCCTGAGCTAGGCCCTCAATGCTTTTCCGTTTTCTCCAGTCCCTTCGCGAGGAGCACCAAGGCCACGAGAAGGAGCTGTCCCGCCTCCGAGCGCACTTCGAGGACGAGACGCGCCGGTTCAAAGACGCCCAGGTGAGGGCGCTGGAGGAGCTGGAGGAGAAGCACCGCCGGCTGAGAGACGACGCGCAGCAGGAGAAAGAAGAAGAGAAGCAGCTCGTCATCAAGGTACGAGCTTTCCTATCGTCTCCACTGACAGGACGTGGACTTTTTGGGCCGTGTTGGGTCACCGCGTTCTCGTCTTGAGTGCGCAGGTGAACACATCTCCACCATTTGTTGCCGCTAATGCTCCCTGTCTCTAAACGAATCGCCGGTAATTAATTGATGGAGGTCAATTTGCCCCGATAGCGTGTCCCTCCTGTCTGTCTTGGAGCCCATTAGTATTCCTCTCTTGTGCTCCTTTGAAGCTTGTAGAAAGAGAGTGAGAGAGAGTGGGGAGGAGATAGGGGTGATGGGAAAAAGGCAATCTTACATAAAGCAATGGAGAAAAAGGGCGAACGATTTGTGTGTCTTCAAAGTAGCACCGAAAGCTTATTTATATATAAAGCGCTGGTTTGTGGCCCTGTTGGCTGAACTGGATGCCTCCCTGTGTAGAGTTTCTTAGGTAAGCCACTTAATAAAGGTTGTGTTTGCTCAGGAGAGGATTTTAGTGTAGGAGTCGCTCGTACATTGCTTGACTGTTTGACATTTACGTCTCTGCTGTGACTCTGGAAAGTAAATAAATGTATTCGCGAGGCCACAGAGATGACAATTATATAGACACAGACCTGGATGGTTCAGGGATAAGTTAGTCCACTTTAGATCGATTTTACACCGGGTTTGTTGTGATTTGATATTGATTTACACCTGGGAGAACTCGAAAGGTCAAATGTTTCATGAGGTGGTGCTACATTTCTTCGGAAAATGATCAAGTATTTTTCCGCTGAAGGGGAGATATTACAAGCACATTGGTCTCTTAACATATGAACTTTCACCTGGAAACAAACAAAAAACCCTAATCTTCACAATAATACGTGTTTAATGGGCATCCTTCTCACATTGGTACGACAGTATCTCCACATAAGAAGCTCCTACAGACTTCAAAGTTCCTAGCCTTGGACTGAACAATATTAATAATAAGTATTTTCAGAGGGATTTTTTAAAGGGATAGTCTGTACATGAGGAGAGAGTGAAATTTGAAAGTAAATAATCAAATTCCTCCCCTTCTTAGTTTGCAACATGAGGAAAGCAGGAACAGAAGCTTCAAAAGTAAACGATCAAGCTCCTCCCCCTCCCTCCTGATTGGACCTGACAAGCTGGTTAACTGGAAAAGCTCGTCTCATTGGTCAATGCGGGAGGATGCTAGAGTCTAATTGGTTGCTTAAAAGAAGGGACTTTACCAAAAATATATATAAAAATAATACTTAATATCAAAATGCAAGACATGGTGGTCGAATATATTTAGACTTCCAGAGTATCACTTTAATTCTTTCCCCCTTGGTCGCCTACTAGGAACAACCCATGCATTCATTACTAGAGCATAACTTCATAAAATATCGGCAAAAATATATCCTTGAATCCTATTGGTCAGCCTAGTATGGGTAGTGGTGACCTCCACCTTTTACAGCCTCTGTTACCAGCGAAAAAATGGTCGTCAAATAATGTCTTTCTAATTCCTAGCCTGATTTACAGATTTTTCCACTAAAAAACTGCTTATTTTGAAATTATACAAGCTATACTTTATAAATCCAGTCTGAAAAAAGTCTAATATGTCAACAAATTAAAACATACATTTAAACCTGGCTCAATCCATTATACAGATTTTGTCACCAAAAATATGGGGCTTCTTTTTTTTTTTTGCATAACAGGCCTTACTTTTATATGGAAACATAACATGACAGAAAACTTCCAATATATTTTTTTCTCATATTTATGTCCACAGTAAATGTTTCAAAAGTTTCCCTATTCACCTGCAGTGTCTCCCCATAAGTGTAACCCCATACGTTTCGGCTGAAATTGTTAATTTTGCTTTTGAATATAAACATTTCCCCTCATTCCTTTGTTTTATGGAATGTGTGTGACTCTAAAGAAGTGAAATATGCCCTTTTTTTTTTTACATGTATGTTGTTAAAAATGCAGTATTTGGGCTTTAAAGTGCTCCCTTAACCTTGTCTAACACTGTAACTATTTGTGTTGTTAAAATGAAAGCACGATAATAAGGTTTCTCTGCATCACGGATTGACCTTACATGCTTGTTATTGTAATTTATTCGACCACCTCATCTCTCTCCCCCCCTCTCTCTCGCTCTCTTTTTATTTGAAGCTTATCACTAATTGGTTGATCTTGACATTGACATTAAGCCAGGCCTGGGAGCGAACTGAGCGTCTCTGCACGGATTTACTTTCATGATGCACAACGATGACGAAGGAAAGGGTTTTTTTAGAATGATGTCGTTATGTAATGCTTTTGTCATCGGGTTTTAAAATAGAGAGAATCAAAGCAAATGCGAGATGAAGAGGTAATGATGCAGATGTGCACGGCTGTCCTGGCACCGCCTCACATTCATTTAGAAAACTTAAACAATGCAACCCCTTTAGAATTGAATACTTTTGTATACCATGACTAATGTGGCGAATAAACTCGTATGTAACAAAACGGCTAATGCTACTACAGTTAGCTCATACGATGCTAACGTCATATGAAAGCTTCTCCAAACCAGATATAAGTAAAAACATGCGACATGACGTTATGTTGAAGGCTGTGACCAAAAGTAAGTTGTATTATTAGTTGCTCCAACACTGGGAGGCGCCATTACTCGCATCTGAACTCGTAGCAGTCTGGAGTTTACAAGTTGCAATTGAAGCAACGCTCCTTCCAAGTGGGGAAGTTTACCAGTTGCCTGGAACGCACCATAATATTACAACGTGTAGATACAGACGGCATCTTTGGAATTGCCCAGGTCATGTTCGAAGCTGCCGGGGGGAAGAAAGAAGGGGGAAAACATTTATTTCTCCACCATAACTTTAAAGCAGTACTAAGTAGCTTGTTTACTTTACTAAATCCTTTCTGTAGTCCCTCTGGGGGTAATGCAAGTGTTAATGGGATGATTGGGGTGTCTTTCATTTCCCCCTGGTGTCTCATTCCAGAAAACCCCACTTGCAACTTTCCTTCCTCCAGGTCGGAATCACCAATACACGTTAATGGAATCACAAAGAAGAAGCTAACAGGCTAACGAGCAAAGCTAACTGCGGGCGAGCGCCACTTAAACTGTATTTACAGCCAAGTTTGAGTGAAAAAAACGATCTCCATTGTGTAATTGGATAAACAATATCCCTCTGTCCCTTTGTCTTTTCTGTCAACGTAGTATTTACTCTCACGGACGATTAATGAGTAAAGAACCGTAACATGCTACGACACCTGCAGTGGCGCTTATGGCCTCTAGGGGCATGAGTTACTTAGTTCTGCTTTAACAAACGCTGAATGCTATGAATATATGTTTCTCATAAATAAAGATGATGAGGAACAAAGCCCAACTGTTAAAAAACGGACAATGCTAACCTGGAGGCTAACCTTAGCTTCATGCTACATACGAGTGCCGTTTTTCGCTTCTACTGAACAATTTGCTGTGAAAAAACATTCATGAGGATCTGATTTTGGCTTGACTTTATTTCTGTGTGATAAGTATGTTTATAGTCTGCCATAGAACAGCTAAAAAGAGGGAAAACCTATGTCTTTCCTCTGCAGTTGTGTTCGTAGCAGGGGACATTTGAATAACACTGCACTAATACGTGTTGTATTTTTGCATTTTGTGGCTGGCTGCTTATGTAAAGGCTTCTGTTCTAATCAGAGTTAAGTGAACGGCTCCGAGGCAGGGAAACGTGACGGGGGGAATGTGCTCGTCTCCGCTCGACCAAAGAGTGCACTGAAAACCTAAAGCTGATTCATATCTGATCGGCCGCTACGTCCCATTGTTCAAGCCACTTTACTCCGAGGAGAGAGACGAGAGATGCAAACAGGAATGTAGAGATGCCCATGTCTCTGCTTGACACTCCTCTACTTTAGCCGAACCACCTTCCTCAAATTGAAACGGCCCCACCAACGATTTGTGTCTTAATAAATCCCCTGCGCTCGAGAAGCCGCGCGTGTAAACATCAAACAGGGGGAATAATCTTCCGGGGCTCTCCACTTTTAAGGAAACTAGCCCTATTTTAAATCCAGACGGCATCTCACGTGTCCTCCCGGAGTCACGTGAAGCAAATAGGATTTACAAATGCAATTTAAGCCTCGCTCAACCAACGGGGCAGAGGCAGCGCCGCTTATTCTGGGGCCAAAGTCCAGCCAAGTTTGCATATATATGGAGGTGTGTAGAAATCAAGCAAAACATGAGGATCAGCTATGCATGATGAGACTTACCCAAGGCTAAAGTGAGGATGAAACGAGGATGAATGTAAGTTAGGGTTAGAAAATGGCTGAACCAGGTCAAAACTAATATAAAACAGCTAAACCAGGACTATTATAGAGTTTTAAAGGGGCTAGATGCAAGTTATCCTTTTTATACTCACTGCTGCCACCTCAGGTCATACGTGTAACTGCAACTTCTATACTAAGCTCGTGCATGACGGCACTTCAGACCCGAATTAACACCTTTTTGAGTGACAGTGCAGGATTTTAGAGGCAGTTGTGGTGAATATGACATTGTAAAAACATGTAGGGGGAGGAAAATACTTCATTTTAACATTTTTAAACTCTGTATAGTCCCTTTAACTTCTTAACTCCAACCTGCAGGATTTTCTCCAGTTCTAATACCTTTTGAAGCATCAAAATAGCGAAAAAATTATGATGAAAACACAACGAAAAAGCGATAAAAGAGCAACACAAACGTGCTGGAAAAGCAACAATAACAAAATTAAAAAGCGACAAAAAAAGTGCCAAAAACACAACAAAGAAGCAACAAGAGTGCAACCAAAAACATGCCGGAAAAGCAACAATAACACAACAAAAGTGATGACAAAGCAACGAAAAACCTACGAAAATAAATTTAAAAAAATATGTTATTTTGTCACGAAAGCATGACCAAACACATTCAGTTGCTCATAAGTTTCCTGTTGTGTCCAATTTACTTTTGAATATCTCTCATCAAGTATAATTGCATATATTTTTTTGCATTTGTGGAATTAAAAATATTGTGTGTCAACATTAAAGAGCATGAAATTTGACTTACTGCTACATAAAGCTAAATCAAGAACTAAACCAACGCTCTTAAATGTTCACTTTCCCGCAATATGTCCCACTGACTGACAGGAGAGCCTGTGCTATGGGTTTATTATTTAAGAAAAACTTTAACGTCATTTGTTTTTTGTGTTTTTAATCCTTCAGAAAATGAGCCAGGAGTTTGAGATCAAGCGCTTGTCGTTGGAGGAGCAGAGAGACAGACTTCAACAGCAGCTGGACAACCTGAAAGAGGAGCTGTCGGCCAAACTCAACATGGCCAATCAAGAGGTGAGAGAAAACTCGGAGCATCACGTTATTACCATACATGGAGACGCTTGTTATTACCTTTTTCCTTCATTGTTATTACCGTATTCATCAAAAACCTGTTGATTTTGGTCTTTGCTTATTGCACTTTGACTTGCCTTTTCTGGAAGTGGTTGTGTGATATAGGGGTTTCCAAAACTGTTCCAGGACTGACCCCCAAAATGACCATACGACCAAACCAGGACGCCCCCCTGTAAAGGTTAATTAGCTTGACTCAGATTATTTCACTTGTCCTGAGAATAGAACACATTTTGTCTATATTTAAGGCTGTTTTATTTGCCAATGGGGTAAGTAAGTTGTCCCATTGGCAGTTTTACTTTCTTATTTCAAGCGAGATCACCTCAGAACCAGTGAGAAATGTCCTCAAAGACGCAAAGTATTCTTGGTTCGATCACGAAAAATGTCTAAATTAGAGAAAACCGCAAGATTTCTTTCTGCATTACCACCCATTATATCTCCAAAATACAAAAAGAAACAGGTTTTAGGAATCACAGAACCCAATGCATTAAGAATTGTTGAATAGACATCTTCCCACATGGATACTTTGGGAACCACTCACATAAAATAGCACAGATCACATGTTCTTATTGTGTTTATCACGGTGTCATTGATCAATTACCAAACCGCTAGCTTCAAATTAAAGCTTGTATATTCCACTTAAGACGGACAATTTCCACTTCTACCAGGAGAGGGAACTCCCACCAAACAACAACATACCATCCTTAGAGATTAACGTGAATTTGACCAAAACCATGGCCTTAAATGGATTTAAACTGACACTTAAAGAGACTAGATGCAAGTTGGCCATTTTATACTCACTGCTGCCACCTCAGGTCATAAGTGTAACTGCAGCTTCTATGAGTGACTGCACAGGATTTTAGAGGCAGGTCTGGAATCATTCTACACCTTAGGACATGGCTGGAACATGTAGGGGAAGGAAATTTAAGGAAAGGACATGTTTAAACTCCGTATAGTCCCTTTAATGTAAATTTCTTAGAAGATTCTGACATTGCTCAACAAGTTTTACTGTATAATTTCAAAACATGTTCAGTCCCAAGCATTAAATTTGATTAGATCTGACTTGTTTAAACCCTGGTTCCTGACAATATCAAACTAAAGCAGATTGAGAAGCTGCTCATTCACTTCCCTGTTCTTGCCCCGCCAGGTGTCCCATCTGCAGGAGCTGGTGCGAGAGGGGGAGCAGAACGTCAACTCGGCCCAAACCCAAATCTCCTGCTTGAAAGAAACGCAAGAGAAGCTCCGCATCGAGCTGGACGCGACAAGGGCCCGAGTGAGAGAGACCAGCAACCTGCTCACCGACCTGCAGGTGAGAGGCAGTGAGGCAGCAACCACTTCCTGCTCACTCTGACATTGAAGTGAAGATGCAAAGGCAGGAAATGAGCTGCTATTAAACCAGCTGTGATAATGACGAGACTGCTGTTGTTAAGCTATTTTCAGCCCCTGTGAGTTTCAGAGTCGTTGTTTTGGATCAGAAAAGCTGTGCCAAAACTCAAACGACCTTCAGAAATCTTCCAAATAGGTCCAATAAGGTCAGCACACACTACACGGCTTTTATGCCCGATTTTGCTCTAGTTCTCAGTCACGCCGAGTTGGGTCCTGTAGTGTGGGGGGGTCACGACTGGACTTGGATTCAAATCGTGTCAGCAGAAAGACGCAACTAGACTCCAGTCGTAGGAAACATGTTTGATTCATAAACCCGATTTTCTTGGACGCACGGGAAATGCGTAGGTGATTTTACCGTTCCAAATGTGAACACACAGAAAGCAGCGGCCAATGACAGAGTGAAATAAAGACAGAAAAACGCCGCAGCGCCTCCCCCTTCTCTTTTCTCTGTCAAAACAGCGGTGCATACGACTCATTTCATGGCCACAGCCCCACACGAAACAGCACAACTTTATATCACCAAAAGTTCACGAGAACCACCAAGCAACATTTCAACCGTGAACAGAGTTTAGCGGGACTTACTTAGTTCAGAGTTTGGAGACAAACTGCTCAGCTTCACCTCGCCGCTAAAGGCTAGCCTTTCTCCGCTCGCCTCTCTCCGCTGTCTCCTCCTCCGTCTCCTCCATCTCGGGGCTGAGGACCGTCTCCTTTTCTTAGTAAATCCACTGAAATACGTCCCGCTTCTTCGTGTCGCCGACCTTTGTCTCCAATTGACAGAACTACACTGTAGAGTTCGGGAAAGTCCACAGTTACAATGGAGATCCGCCATCTTTGCAGCTCTTAGCACACATTTCCATAGACTAACATGAGCTAAAAACAGAACAACTCCGTTAGCTGCTGAGTTACTGTTGGTAAACACATCTAACTCACTGTGGTGTCCAAGTGTTTTAATGTGAACAATAACGCCAGTGTTTTAACTTTTAAAATCTCCATTAGTTTACAATTGCTGCTAATCCCATAATGCTTTGCGATATGACGTCACATTCCCGAACTCTATAGCCAAGTGTAAGGCTTCGTAGCAGTAGTCCAGCACTGCGGTGTTGTGACATTGTTGACACTGTTGACCAATCGGGACACGCACATGTTTTCCCACGCTCACAAACACAGGCCTGTCTTTGCGGATTTGAGTTTTTGAAGCCGGAGGAGAAATGAGGTGGTAGAGAGGACAGACGTGCTATAAAACATCAGCTGTTTGTCAGAATCGTGTCGTGTGTCGCTCTCACGATTCTCAGGCGTTATGTGTGAACCCCCAGACGTTCTAGTGTGTAGTGTGGACCCCCCGTTCTATATAAAATCCTTTAAGACCAGAAAAGTCATGTAGTGTGTGCTGACCTTAAATCGTGTTTGCTAAGCGCTAACGGCTGCTCCACGTGTTTTCTTTTGCTTCGTGATCATCTGTGTTCACTAACAAGTCATTCTTGCGTTCCCCGCTGCTTGTTTTGCCAATGCAGAAAAAGCGATTTAAACAAAAAATGTCCACGCTCTTGGTAAGATCATGAAGTCCTTGGATTTCTTTGAATACTTGCATCGCACTCTTCTAAAGCTCTGGCACTGCAACTTCACTGAGAAACACAATGAAGGAGTAAAGTTCACTTTGCACAAATGCACTTTTCCCAGTATTGTAATGTTTGCATCTTCACCAGCCTGCTCTGCTTGAATTGAACATGAAGCTTCACTGCCTTTTGTTCTTTTTGCAATCCTCCTTCCACAATCCCTAACCTTTAAAGGCTCTATACCTCATGTTTTTCTCAGTATGGAATGAAATGTGTTTTGTCCTTGAGTATAATGTAAAAGCAGACAAAAGAGTGAAGAAGAGGGTGAACTAGCAGCGAGTTTACATGACAGTCACTCAAAATATCAAGTATAAGGCCTTCAATGTTATTGTGATTATCTTTCAATCTTTATGTTTTTGAAATGTCCCCATAAGAAAAAATGGCACTTATTTTTTTCTGTATAAACTGCTGTAGTAGGGTTGGGACGATACACGCGTTTCCACATTTTTTCATTAAATATAAATCAGTCTAATATTGATCAAAACTTGTAGACCAATCAGAACCAATAATGGATTGAACAAAACTATCTTTGAATCAAAAACATTTGCATATTTTTTTTTCCCTATAACGGAGTTGAGTATCAAAAGTATTGCGATACATGGTTTCCGATATGATTTATGTATCGATGAAAACAGAAGAGGGCGAGTGTGTCAGTGAAAAGGTCGACCTTTAAAGTCTGGGCTGAGCTTAGTATTACTGTATATAGTATGATGTTCCTCCTGTGATGACGCTGGGTTCGTCACAGTTAAAGAAACCAGCACTTATAGCACAAGCTGTTCTACAAACCAGTCTCAGCTAATTTATTCCACGATATATGTATCGCAATAAAGTTGAGACATATTGCAAAACGATATTTGACCCAGCCCTGTAATCAGCCCTGTTATATTTCAAAATCGATGTTTGTACAGATCTTGACTTTTAGAATCAATATTTCGTACATTAAAGCAGTCCTATGGAGTGTTGCCAGTGATGGTAATTAGATTATTATTACTTAATCAAATAACTGTTGATTACAGAAATCAGAGCCGTTGAAACATGTTTTGTTTAGGGAGTGCTGCCCCAAAAAACACTTTTTCTGTGCCATTTCCTATTCAATAACACTGCTTGCAATGCACAAACTATCAACCAGGGGGTGCTGCATCACCTTCAGCACCCTGGGTTCCCACGGCCTTGTCAGAAATGTAAAGTCTGGCTGGAAACAGGTTCTTTTGGCAACAAGACATTTTCACCAGAGAAAAATTAAATGGGCCAGAGCTAAACAGCCTGGTTTCATCCTTTTTTACAACTAAAGCGAATAGTAATAATAAAGTAATCAAAGAAGTAACTAGATTGCTTGTAGAAGTATTAATCAGTCGTTGGATTACTTTGATTATGCTGGTCTTATTAAGTCTAAATCATGTACAGTTTAATATTATCATGGAGTTTTTTTCTTCTTCTGACAGCATCAACACTTGCTCAGGGCAGTATTTGTTCAGATTAAAGATTCTGTCAAGAAAAACAAATTGTAGGCCCTGTGATCACTTACAACAGATAAAACTCCACTTGTTGTACGTGTGTCTCTCCACAGCGCTCAGATTCCACAGTAATAACATATCTGCGGTAATGTTTGCCCATATCCGAGCGCTGGAACATCGGCTCTCTGGCTTTGCCGTCTAAAGCTGTACAAACTGTCTGTGTGTTCAGCGACAGAATGACACCGTGGCGTTAATGTGTCTAAATATTTACCCCGTCTCCGCCGCTCGAATGAATCAAAGCCCTCGCTCGCGTCAAAACACGCTTAGTCATCATCGCAATCTGGAGACGGGCCGGCGATTTACAACTCAATATTGACATTTCTGATTATGTAGTTGAGTGGAGTAGGATTGCCGAGCCGCTAAGTGATAGTGTATGGACTGTTTTCTTTTTGTATAAGCCAAACTTTGTCCCTAAACTTGATACAGGCAACATGATATTTACTTTCTCTAAAGATTACACCTTCACCTACATTACTGGACAGATTTTGTGAGCTGAAACTACTGCTTGATGACTGTTTGCCCTTAAAATGACCAAACTACTTAGGCATTGAGTTGCCTAGGCGCATTGAGTTGCCTTGTGTACGAAATGCGCGGTATAAATAAAGTTGCCTTGCCTTGCCTTACTTGAATAGGCCACAAAAAGCCACAAAAGAGCAGCAAAAATGTGCAGGAAAAAAAGAAAAGTCCCAAAAAAGCTCAAAAAAAGGGCATAAAAACATGTGTGTTACATATAGTCATTATTAATTCACTCCACACTGGATGGCTGTAAGTTACCATTGTTACCACATGGCTATAATGTGTTGTTTATCCTGATCTCTAATGCCAGTGCCCTCTGCTGGACACGGGTGGAATCATTTCCTATTTTTTTAATTCAAGCTGCCCCCTAGTGGCTGATTATTTCTTTAAAAATGCATAACTCAGCACAATAATGGTATTTTTTACATACTCAGAAATTCATGCTCTACGAAGGGCCACATTAAATCATGTATGAGGTTAAAGTGTAATGACTAATATATTACCGTAGTTTGTATAAGTAACATTCCTGGTCAGAATATGACTGTGCAAACAAAATAAAACAATTATTTTTAGGCTATTAAACATTAAACACCATAGGAAGTGTTTAAAGCAGTACTATGTAACTCATGCCCCTAGAGGCCATAAGTGCCACTGCAGGTGTCGTAGCATGTTGTGTTTTTTTTACTCATCAATTGTCCGTGAGAGTAAATACTACACTGACAGAAAAGACAAAGGGAGAGAGGGATATTGTACATCCAATTACACAATGGAGATGAGTTTTTTTTTCACTCAAACTTGGCTGTAAATACTGTTTAAGTGGCGCTAGCTCACAGTTAGCTTTGCCCATTAGCCTGTTAGCTTTTTCCAGAGACACCAGGGGGAGATGAAAGACCCTACAATCATCCCATTAACACTTGTATTACTCCTAGAGGGACTGCGGAAAGGATTTATAAAGGTAAACACGTTACTTAGTTCTGCTTTAACGCTTCCAGTGCCTGTTTTTTTCTTCTACCTTTACCAGTTGGACATAAAAACGTCAAAGGAATTAACAGTCAAATCATTTCAGGTCAATCAGATACAAAAATGTGGCGAATTTATTTCTATCAATCCTATACATCGTTCATTAACGGAGACGTTCCTGTCGGCGTCTTAATCTATGGCTAATTAACATTTCAAAGTCAGCGTTTAGCCCCGGGTTCTTTGGATTATGTAAAATGTCCTTTTTAAATGAAATGTTGGCTCTTTTTCCGCTCGGACTGCGTCACTTTCTCCCGGAGCTGAACGGTTTCTAATGAGCTCATGAACCATCTGAGCCCGAGGTGCTTCCACTGTCTGGATAAAACTCGACCTCCGTAGCTTCATGTTGTGTGCGATCCTGATGAGTCACTCTGCTCCTACAACGCAGGTTTTGTAATTGATACTTTTTGGAGCTTTTAACCGCAGAAAAGTTATAAAAACACAAGTACAAATGTTAGATCAGTTTTGTAGGCCTTAGCTTTCAAATGAGGCATTACATTGGCCTGTAGGAAGCTTTTAGGTTTGGGTAAAGTGCTCGAACCGGAGAACATGCGCTACGTTAGTCCTCACCTTACATTTTCTCAAGTTCGGCATTGCCCAAATCTAAACGTATCTGGAAAGAAAGTGTCCCCTCAAAAAACGTTTTTCTGTGCATATTACCTATTTATTTTTATTGCCTGCTGTTCCCAAACTATCCACCAGTGGGTGCTGCAGCGCCCTCAGCCCCCTCGGTTCCCACAGCCCCCTCGGTTCCCACAGCCTTGTAAAACACATTGAAAGCGGCAAAAATAACAACTTTTTTTGAGAACGGTTTACCTGTCCAAAGATCCCACCCTTTTTGAATATTGTGTTGACTTTGTTTTTTCAGGAGGAGATCGAGACGCAGAAGCAGCAGCACGAGGCCAGGGTCATGTCGATCCGAACCGAGGAGAAGCAGAAGATGGACAAGATGGCCGACGATCTGGACCAGAAGTGGAGAGACGCGCTCAGGTAACGACGCACTGCACACAGAAGGAAGTAGGGCTGCTGGGTATTATAAAAAAAAAAATAGATACTGGTACTTTGAAGGGGCTAGATGCAAGTTAGCCATTTTATGCTCACTACTGCCACCTCAGGTCATACGTGTAACTGCACCTTCTATATTAAGCTGATGGCATGATGGCAGTTCGGACCCGAAGGAACAACTTTTTGAGTGATCCTTTAACAATACTTTTTTGATGCCTAAGCTAAAAGGTATCGAATATATATAATATTTTTCATATAGAACCAGAGAATGGCATTTGTATCATTTTTTTTTGATGAAATACGCAAGAAACTTCCTCCAACGACAAAAGTGCAGAAGAAACACTTAATTTTCCCCCCATTTTTAACAATTTTTTTCCACTTTTCCCCAAATCTTTTCTATGTGTTTTTATCCAATTTTCGCCATTTATTTTTCCTACATTTTTTGTATTTTTTCCCAATTTTTTTCTTAATTTTGCACCTCATTTTCCAACTTTTATTCCATTTCTTTTCCCAATTTTTAATTTTTTTTCCCCTTATTTTTCCCAGCTTGTTTTTCCCAATTTCTTCCCCTTTTTTCAATTCATCATTCAATTCTTGTATTCCACTTTTTTTTCTTTGATGACCAACAGCATCAAAACTTGAATATAAAGATTTATATTTTTCTTTTTGATACCAGTCGTACCTAGACCTTTTTTGTCTATACCAGCCCTAGAAGTAAGAAAACTTGTTTGTGACTCTTTCATTGATTGATTTCCGTGATTGTGTGATATAAGTCCATCGTAAAGACATTTTCCACACCTGTTTCTTTTCAGAGAGGAGGTTCGTCTGCTGAAGGAGGAGCTGAACGAGGAGTACGAGGCGGACAAACAGGCCGCGCTGAACCAGCTCGCTCAGCAGAAAGAGTTAGACCTGATGGCGTCGCGAGAGTCCTGGCAGAGGAAGGTGGAGGATCTACTGGAACAGGTGACGAAACCAGGACTAAAAAAAGAGACAAAAACTGACAAAATAACTAGTAATAATTAGTTATATCTACAGCAAAGGTTCCAAATTGTGTCTCATCTGAACATTACTGAACCAGGGCTAAAGTTTAAGTCACAGGAGTCTTCCATTTATTGCCGTTTTTGTCGTGAAATACCACATCAGAAACGTATTCCCGAGCCTCCAAATATTTACATAAACTCTCCGCCTTTGTGATTGTATTGACAGCCCCCTGTTCTGCTTATAAATAATGCATGGAGCAGCTCCTAACCCCATCTCTCCTGCCTGATAGAGGTCAGCGTTCGAGTGGCCGCCCGTACGCTTCGCATCTCAACAATATTTCGAGATGTTGGGCTTTTAAATCACCGTGCGTCACTGCAATAATGATACAGTTTTCCGACGGGCGGCTGCTGTCGGTGCGCTCTGGGACTGTGCCGTCGCTGCTGGGCATTGTGGAGATTGGAAAACAAAGTCATTGACGCAAGCGAACGACGTAATCGCGAAGAGAGGAAAAAAAACACCGTCTCTCAACCTGTTTTGCTCCAAACGCTTTCCCCTCGCCTTCCCGATCCTGTGAATGTACGTTACTCTGACCAGTGCTGAGGTTTGTTGCCGTTGTATAGGCTCCAAAATAAAGTCGACAAAACAAAAAAACTAAAAAAAGCAACATAAACATGAAAAAATCCCACAACTAAAACTTGACCTCAAAAACAAGAAAGAAGCTTAGATGAGTTTTGTAGGTCTTAGATTTCAAATGAGGCGTTACCCTGGCCTACAGGCTGTAGGCTTTCAGGTCAAGAAGCTTTTAGATCTGGGTGAAGCCGAACTGGAGACAATGTGTTTTGTTAAGGTGGGGGTTAAGAGGTTAACAGAGTGTACATTGGAGCATGTGGTAAGTTATTGACAAGCCTGATGCACCACGTGGACAGTGTGTGGTGATGCCGCCATTAGCTCTACAGTATAAAGACTGTAGTCTACAGTCTACGGCATTTCCTCCATAAAAAGATGGTTTAACCTCTTAACCCCCACCTGAACCGAGCACATTTCCATTAAACTTCATAAAGTGAAATATTAGCATTTATAAAGCAGCCACCGCAAAGGACTATTGCTTTTCCCTCCGTTAGCGCTGCGGCTAACGCAATGCTACACATGTACTGATCACTGAATTATTAAGGCTATTTACAAAAACAGTAATTCAGTTTTCATGTGGACTATTTTGAATTATATTTGATATGATTATATAGGACTTAAAGGGGCTAGATGCAAGTTGGCCATTTTATACTCACTACTGCCACCTCAGGTCATACGTGTAACTGCAGCTTCTATATTAAGCTCGTGCATGACGGCACTTCAGACCCGAATTAACACCTTTTTGAGTGACAGTGCAGGATTTAGAGGCAGTTGTGGTGAACAGGTCTGAGCTCATTCTACACATTAGGACAAGGCTGGAACATGTAGGGGGAGGAAAATACATAATTTTAACTTTTTTAAATTCTGTATAGTCCATTTAATAGTAAGTAATACTTTCAGTCAGTTGTAAATATTTCATTGTTTCAGTTTAGGCTATAGTTCATTTATTTGCAACAAAAAGTTATTAGCGGGAAAAACGTGATGAAGAAAGAAAAATGATACTGAAAATCAGGCAAAAAGAGACAAAAACACATCAGTTTCATAGGTCTTAGCTTTCAAATGAGGTGTTGCTCTGGCCTATAGGCTGCAAGCTCCAGTCAAGAAGCTTCAAGATTTAGGTAAAGCAGATTAAACATCCATTTGAGTCTATAACACCTCCTAATAAAATAAAACAAACTGGTTTTCACTTGTAGTCCACTTTTTTTGTAGAAATGTGTAGCAGAGACACAGCGCCCCCTTCGTATAGTCAGTGGAAGTGCAGTAGAGGCAGGTCTCACCTCAGGTCTGGTGGTTTAAAGTCAAATAAACCGTTTTTTTTTTTTGCCAGATTCTTTATCCAGATGACAGAAAACACATTTACAAAGGTATTTTACTTTTCGGAGAGATAAAAAAAAAGGAACAATGGAAGACCAAACATCTCTGACAAGTCAAGCCAAAACGAGCAACCAAACCAGCTCGAAACTTGACCCTTTGACTCTTTACATCCTAATTCCAGACGTGACAATTGTTTTTCAGAGACTTACAGAGGAATTGAATCTTCTCTGCAGCTCCGGCTATAAAAGTAATTATGTAGTGACAATGCAGTGTAATTAGAATTGTCGATAAAATCAGCCGCACATGCAGAAAGAGCGGTTTCCGGGGCTGATGTGTGTGAAAGTGCTCATGTGGCGGGAGCTGGAGTTGGTGAGTGATGGATCGGAGCCGTCTTGTTTTGGACAGACTGTTTTTAAAGCTGCTGTCAGTCAAACGCGCCGCAGTGTCTCCCAACGATGTATCCTTCCTCCATGGGATCTTATTAGTCGTGAAAGCTGCCAGCGCTGGAGTTTACAGAGCTACAAACATGTTAGCAGGATAGATTTATATCTGTCTTGAGGGAAGAAAGTTTGGGCCGTCATGTAGTTTCAATAATGTAGTTTCTAATGGGTAAACACACCAGACTTTAATAACCCCAACACAAATTGAAAAGGTTTCTTGAAAAAAAGGCGTCAATATAGCGATGAAATGTACTCTGTTAAGTGCGTTTTGTTAAAGCCCAAATAATAAACTTTAACGGCAGAAAAAACGGCCCATATTTCATTTGTTAAAGGCACACTGCGTAACATTTTGGATTATACGGTTGCTATCAGTACAAAACATGCTCCTAATGACACTCGACACAGAAAGAAAGAAAGAAAGAAAGAAAGAAAGAAAGAAAGAAAGAAAGAAAGAAAGAAAGAAAGAAAGAAAGAAAGAAAGAAAGAAAGAAAGAAAGAAAGAAAGAAAGAAAGAAAGAAAGAAAGAAAGAAAGAAAGAAAGAAAGAAAGAAAGAAAGAAAGAAAGAAAGAAAGAAAGAAAGAATCTGGATGAAGACTTCCATCCATCCATTTAAGATAAGAAGAGCCTTTATTGATCTCACAATGGAGAATATACTTGTTACATTCAGCTCTTAGAAACACTCAGGATGTGCAAATAGGCAGGAAATGTGAGGAAAAAACTATTCAATAGTAAATAGTGACATCTTATATACAATGACTACCAAGGATTTTCTTCCTCTTTATCCGGGTCGCGGGGCAGCAGTCTCAGCAGAGATGCACAGACTTCCCGATCCATAAACACCTCCCCCAGCTGTTCTAGGGGGACCCTGAGGTGACACCAGGCCAGAGAGACATAGTCCCTCCAGTGTGTCCTGGGTCTTCCACGAGGCCTCATCCCAATAGGACATGCCTGGAGCACCTCCCGAGGGAGGCGGCCAGGAGGCTCTGAAGCAGATGCCCCAGCCACCTCAGCTGCTCCTCTCTACGTGAAGGAGCAGCGACTCTACTCCTAGCTCCTCCCGGGTGAAGCTCTTTTCGGCCGCTTTTGTATCCGTGATCTTGTTCTTTCGGTCATTACCCAGATCTCATGACCATAGGTGAGGGAGATACTTGAACTCCTCCAGTTGAGGCAAGGACTCTCCACCGACCTGAAGAGGGGAAGCCATCTTTTTCCGGTGGAGAACCATGGATGAGGACTTAACCTTTGAATCTCTAATCCTGCTGATTTAAGTCACATGTCCATGGAGACGAGCTGGAGACGTACCCTCTCCCGTTAAAGCTACCGTCATGTCACAACAAAGGCTCATATTTGTTTGCACATTTATGAGGTATTTTCCAATGTCATGAAAGAAATGCTTGGATTTCAGAGGAAAGAGAATTAGACAAAAGAGGAAACTGAAAAACTTATATTGTAAAAAATTGTAGAGTAATATCATAAAGGAAGCTGATATCACAAAGGAAAATGCGTTAGATAAGGCAGTACAAGTGGTTGGAATTGGAGTACGTTTCTGTGTGAATCTATATTTTCTACATGACTTATCCGCTGTAGGTCATTGAGTCGTCTTAACCTGGCGCGCTCAGCTGCACTTCCTCCCTTTGAAATCCATGTCAGAGAAATCCCACTGGGGATTTAGGGCGCGAGCTTCAGAGACCAGAGTCGGGCCATTAAAAACCGTCCATAATGGCTCGAAGCATGAAGGAAGGACTGAGCCAGGACTGAACCAGGACTGAGCCAGGACTGAGCCAGGACTGAACCAGGACTGAGGTCTCGTTTTGGTCTTGTGTTTGCAGATCTCGCTGCTGAAGCAGTCCTTGGAGCTGCAGTTGTCTCAGTCTCAGGCCGCTCTACAACAGCTGCAGTCTCAGTTCAGCCAGGAGAGGGAGCTCCTCACACAGCAGCTCAAAGGTAAGAGATTGACCCATCACATGCTCCATATGGCACATATATTACTGCTTTTCATCTCCAGTTATTTCCCAATGAAGGATCAGTGGCGTTTCCTCATTATCTCGGTGCTATTTTAACTTAAAGCTGCATTATGTAACTTTTATGTGGGGAAAAAAAAGTTGATGTGCGTATTTGACCTTGTCTTGAGCAGCTGTTTAAGTGGTCCGCATGGCCTCTTTACTGTCCATCACAGTGGTCTCTACAACTCTCCAGGATTAATTGTTTGGAAGGTTTTTATTGATGACGGACCCTCTACCAGAAAACCTACAAAACAATTGATCCTGGAGCGTTGTAGAGACCACCATGATGGAAAATCAACCACTTGGGTCACGAAAAGGTCAAATATGCACAAATATTACCTTCTTTTTTTCACATAAAAAGTTGCATAATTCAGCTTTAATGTCTAGTGGAAAATTCAGGTTTAGCTAAGTCACATAAAATGAAATATCTTCAATATAAAACAAAATTTTCACATGAAATTCACACTGAACACTGACTGTGGCATTATTTCACCTCAGCTGAAACCCTGACATTGTAGGTTTAAAATTAAACAAAATATATCAGTTTTTTTCTACTGAGGAAACAAGATGGCCGCCACTGAACTGGCTGTTATTCAGAAAATCGTAATATGTTAAAAATTATACAGGATTTTTCCATGAAATTCACACAGTGTATAGACTTAATGTGACTTTATGTGTGTGCAAAATGTCACATTCATAGGTTATTGTAAAAATAAATTGTAGGAAGTTTAATCAGTCAATATTAACCGAAATGGCCCATTTTTATCCATGTACTGTCTGTCATACAAAATTAAATATTTTCACTGTAAAACCAGATTTTCACATGAAGTTCGCACTGTATGTGTAGTTTGACATTTTATCACCTCACGTGAAATCTAAATCTAAGTTTAAAATAACCAAAACATCGAGTTTTAAATTTCATCTTGAAGTGATGTTTTAACACGTTGCTGTCAGTAACTCACTGTCATGTAATCTGGAGCTATTTATTGATTTGGATGAGACGCTGCTAATCCTTCATTGCAGCACATCACTATTGTTCTACACCATCTCTGAGTATTTATACAACATTTTCTACACTAGTGTTTGTACAAAGACTTCTTTTTTTCCTCAGAGATGCAGAGAGAACACCAGAGGAGAGAGCACCGTCTGCAGGAGGCTCACTGCTGCGCCCTGAGCACGATGGAGGAGGCGCGGCAGCACCAGATCAGGGTAAATCTAAATCTATCAGTGGTCATGAGAAACATAGGCAACTTTGGCCACTTTAAACCATATATGCCTCATTTCCATATGAAAACATTAGACAATAGAAAACCTCTTACCCCTTACACCTTAACCGATTGCTTTTTCTCCAGTGCATCTTTACCCAAATCTAAAAACTTACTATAGGCCAGAGTAACACCTCATTTCAAAGCTACGACCTACAATACTTGTGGGGAAGCTGGTCAGGTGTGGGGCAGGCAGACTTCACAGAAAAAGTAGGGATCTTACCAAGCAAAATGTATTCTTCCACAATAAGGAACTTCTGACACATGTCACTCACATGAACAAAATGGCCGCCCACAGGTAAGTACCATTCGCTTGATGGAGAAATTCCAAAAATAGGTTTAGCTGGCAAGTTTTCATTTTTTACATAACATGAATACGTCGAGAGTCCAAAATGATGAGTGTTCAAATCAAACAAATAAAGACAATACAAATGAAAAATCATATACAAAAGGAAACTAAAAGCAAAGTTTAAACCAGTTTCCCCCCCGGCACATGGTTCAGCCTGAGGTTTTAAAATGGCCGACAAAGACCACACCTTCCCTTTGTTCCAACCATGTGGTACAGGTAAGTAAATGAGTAAATAAACAATAAACAATGTGATGTAATTATTAACATAATAAATGAATCAGATGGTTGTTGTCAATGGATATTACAAATGGAACAAACAAAGCAAATTAAAATAAATATGGCACAAACCCACTTTGTCACAATACTGATAGTGACTTTTTTGTCATGTTTTTGTCTTGTTTTCGTTGTTTTCTTCATCGCTTTTCTTCCTTGCTTTCTTGTCATGTTTTCGTCACATTCTTATCACTTTTTGGTCGCGTTTTTGTTGCTATTTTTATTGGGGGTTTTTTACACTTTTTTGTCACATTTGTATCGCTTTATTGTTGAGTTTTTATGGCTTCAATGTTACTTTTTCATCACTTTCTTTTGTTGTGTTTTTGTCATATTTTCGGCTCACTTTTGTTGCTGTTTTGACACTTTTTTCAAGAAGCTTTTAGATTTGGGTAAAGCCAAACTGGAGACCACGTGCCCGGTTCAGGTGGGGGTGAAGGAGCCGTGTCTGGCTTTAATAATGACCAATCACAGTGAATGTGGGATTGTCACAGTGAAGAGAACATGTGGCTCCTGTTGGCAGGCGCTGGAGGAGCGTCTGAAGCAGGAGCAGCGTGAGGAGGTGCACGCCCTGAAGGAGGCGCACAGACGGACCCTGGACATCCTCAGACAACAGTCCGACCAGGAGCTGCAGACGCTGAGGTTCGAGCTGGAGGACGAGGGGAAGGCCAAACTCGGTGAGACAAAAGGATCGGCCTCACATTTACTGCACAGTTTGATAATTGTACTTGTTAAGTAGTTTTCGCCGTAAATGTCACTAAAACCATTACATTGCAACTCTGGAAAAAGAATAATCATTTTAGGGATAAATGTGGGATTATGTTTTTGTCACTAGTTAAACATCAGACTGAAAGGTTAGTAGCGACATGAACAGAGGAAGTGACCTCCCTCTCTTCTGGTACACCTGACTTTTTTTTACCTTTTTCTGCAAACTGCATTTGTGGTTTTTCTGGATACTTTTGTACATCTTTGCTGTGTTTTCTTGGAGGTTTGGTGGATTTGTTTACTTTGAGAGTAGCTTTTGACCCAAAAGAAAAAATGTATGGTTAATTTAAAGGGGCTAGATGCAAGTTTACCATGTTTTACTCACTACTGCCACCTCAGGTCAGACGTGTAACTGCACCTTCCATATTAAGCACGTGCATGACGGCACTTCAGACCCGAATTAACCCCCTTTTGAGTGACAGTGCAGGATTTTAGGTCAGGTCTGAGCTCATTCTACACATTAGGACATTTCTGGAACATGTAGGGGGAGGAAAATATTTAGTTTTAACATTTTTAAACCCTGTATAGTCCCTTTAAGGCTCTTTTTTGAGTGTACATTTTTTTTGACATTAGGGTCTTGAAAGGGTTCAACATGGAAGGATCACATTTTAAAGGTAAACAAAAGCTCGCTTATCAGCTAAACCCATTTGAGACCTACACATTTCTTCTTCTGAGAGACTAAAGAGGCACCAAGAGCCCCCACACCTGCAGCACAGTGGAGGGGTCACAAGAGGAGCTACAGGAAACGAAGAGACAAAAGAGGAGATGGTGGAAGACTGTGGGGGAGCGGAGGGAGCTGCGCAGGATGAAGAAGGAGCTAGAGGAGCTGACCAGGACACCACGCTCTGAAGCAGGGTTACCCAGGAGGCAGTCATACGATCAGAGGACACAGGCCAAGTTTCTTCCGAGTGCTTCAGTTTCCTTGTCCTCCAAGATCATGTGGATCAGGTTTACACACAGCAGCTCAGGACTGACACCTGAACGCTATTTCGTTGTACGTACAATGACAATAAAGGACTTACTTATTTCATCAAACTCACTAAAGGAATATGATTGAGAGCCATGGTGGTATAGTTCTGCTGTTGTTGTATTGGCTCTGAATAGTCTATGTTCATGTCATTGCGGTATAGAAAACATATTTAAGTTGGATTTGCTCACATTTTAAACTTTCTTTCCCTTTTCTCAGCTTCTCTCCGCGCCGAGCTGAACCACATCCACGCCACGGCCATCGAGCACTTGAAACAGATCCACCTCAAAGAAAACACGGCGGCCAAGCGGGAGCTGGAGAAGGCCATCGAGCACAGCAGGCAGCAGGTGACCACATTGGCACATCCGTGTTTTCCAGACCGTAGCATGAGCTGGTGTCCCTCTATTACAGGGGTGGCTAACAGCTGAGAGGCCGAGACCCAAAATGATCTACCATGACCCTGTTAAGAGCCACAGCAGGCACCGACAGAGCGCGAGGTCCAGAGGCGATCAGGCAAAGCACATTACATTTGATCATAATAAACGACTACCTCATGTCTGGCCTTTTTCAATTATGTGCAAACACTGTAATAACCGAGGTTCACCGAGTGCATTTTCTCCAGGTCAGCTTTACCCAAATCCATAAGGTCACCGCCTATAGATACAGAAGGCATGGCGTCATAGAAGGGGGCGTGGGTTCGCCGAGGGGGAAAACAGAATCTTTAGGGAAACAGAATTTTCCACCCTTTTTAGCCATTTTCTAGTGGAATATTAACGTTTTTATCACATACAAATAAAGCCAAGTCTAAATCGGGTCCATATGGATGTTTATTCACAGCAGATTGTTCTGTAGAAGCGGAAAAACGGCAATTGTGATGCTAACATGTAGCATCATATTAGCATTCTCTGTTATTTATGTATTTATGGGCTGTTGAACCACTTTGCTCCTCTCCATGTCTCTGTATCTTTATTTAGTAGAAAACTATATTCATTATAGTTTTTGAATAATTAGAGAAAGCTTAGATTTTCTCCAAATTGTTTTCCCCCTTAACTGTGATTCTCGAGATGCTGTCTGTATCTATAGGCCAGTGTGATGCCTCATTTGAAAGCTAAGACCTACAAGACTCATCTAAATGGTGCTTTTTCCTCACGTTGTCTTCACTTTCGACATTTTTTTTCCTCATCACTTGTTTGTTGGGTTTTTGTCATTTTTCTGTTGCTCTTTGGTGGCTTTTGTTGTCACTTTTTCATCGCTTTTTGGTCACGTTTTATCTCCCTCTTGTGGCATTTTCACTCTTGTTTCGTCTCATTTTTGACGCATTTTTAGACTGGAGAAAATGCGCTCGGTTAAGGCAGGGGTTAAGAGGTTCAGTAAATCCAGGAGGGAAAAATTGCAATTGAATGCTTGATGTTTTATGCCATAAATTTATCAGAAATACAAACAAACATGATCAAAAGCACAATGTCATTATACTGGGGGGAAAAAAGCCATCTTTTTTAGATAAAGTGACTTAAAAGTGCTCGAAATATCAGCATCTGTGTTGTTTTTGAGCAGATTTGGACTTTATTACAAGAACGATTTTCTAGCCTTATTTTAAGTATCCTATTTGCGTTCACGTGACATCACAACATTGTTAACAGCTCATAGATACAGACGTTTTTTCTGGATTTATATGGTCATGTTTGAAAACAGTTAAGGGGGAAAACAATTTGTAGAAAAATCTAAACGTTCTCTAATTATTCAAAAACGACTTTAACAAATGCTGAATTATGAATATAGTTTTCTACTAAATAAAGATATGAAGTCATGGGGAGGAGCAAAGTGGTTCAACAGCCCATTGATACACAAAAAAACAGAGAATGCTAACATGATGCTACATGATAGTGTTGTGCTAATGCTAACACTAGCTAACGCTTGCTATGACTGCCGTTTTTTTCGCTTCTACTGAACAAACTGCTGTGAATAAACATCCACATGGACCCGATTTACACTTGACTTTATATGTATGTGAGGAGATAAGTTAATATTTCACCAGAAAATGACTAAAAACTGTGAAAAACTGTTTCCCTGAAGATTCTATTTTCCCCCTCAGTGAAGCCACGCCCCCTTCTATGACGCGCTGCTGTCTGTATCTTTTCTTTTGTCTTAGTTTTTGGTTAATATAGAATCCAATCCTTGACATATTCCTATCAAGGATGGTGTTTATACATATTACTGGGGGACGTGGGGGGATTTGTGATGCATAACATTGAGACAATTCCTCTTCATATACACTGAGGGTTTGGAGACTTTAGACATGATTTCAGGAGGCCTAGAGAAAGACTATAAATAAGCAGATTTTGTGCATGCGGTGACACGATATTAGCCGGTGTGATAAGTGTGCTTCCGAATATTGCCAAGATGAATGACTTAATCGCTCGAGTTCGCCCCCTGTGGAGCAACAGTGTCAAGATTCTAATCGCAGTCATTAGGGAGGAAGAACTGGGCCACACAACAGCAGCCAAAGTAGGTCAAAGTAACTCAGGGAAGAGAGAGTTTGGAGAACAAAAGTAAATGACACCACGTCTTCCTGAAAAATCTAGTGTTAATTTACAGGTTTGTGGTGTGGATGAGGCAAATAAGTGTTTCTGACCAGGGTTAATCTCGTCACATGTTTATCTCGTCACTCATATTATAAACCCTTTAAAGTGGACATGTCATGCATAAGGAGCTTAAAAAGAGACTTAAAAACATAGATACAGACGGCGTCTCGTCATGTAAGGGGGCGTGGCCGAGGGGACAAATAGAATCTTTTGGGAAACACAACTTTTAGCCATTTTCTGGTGGAATATGAACTTATTTATCACATAAATAAAGTCAAGTCTAAATCGGGCCCAAATGGATATTTTCTCACAGCAGATTGTTCAGTAGAAGCGAAAAAACGGCAGTCATAGATAGCGCTAGCTAGCATTAGCATTAGCACATACATTTATGTATTTATAGATACAGACGGCATCTCTGGCATCGCCCATATATGGTCATGTTTCAAAATCAAAACTTTCTCTATTCAAAAACTACTTTAACAAATGCTGAATTATGAATATAGTTTCTGCTAAATAAAGATACAAAGACATGGAGAGGAGCAAAGTGGTTCAACAGCCCATAAATACATAAATAACGGAGAATGCTAACATGATGCTTCCTGTTTGCATCGTGCTAATGCTAACGCTATCTAGGCTGCCGTTTTTTCGCTTCTTCTGAACAATCTCCTCTGAATAAACATCCATATGGACCCGATTTAGACTTGACTTTATTTATGTGATAAATAAGTTTATATTTTGCCAGAAAAAGGCTAAAAAGAGTGAAAAATTGTGTTTCCCAAAAGATAGTTTTCCCCCTTGGCGAGGCCACGCCCCCTTTCCCCTTCTATGACGCGATGCCATATGTATTTATGGGCTGTTGAACCACTTTCCTCCTCCCCATGTCTTTGTATCTTTATTTAATAGAAAACTATATTCATAATTCAGCGTTTGTTAAAGTATTTTTTGAAGAATTAGAGAAAGTTTAGATTTTCAAACATGACCATAGGTCAAGTTTACATTTTTCTCCCAATTGTTTTCCCCCTTAACTGTTTTCAAACATGACCATATATGGGCGATTCCTGAGATGCCGTCTGTATTGCTTTGGGCGCTTCAGCTTTGATATTTTACGTTTTATAATTTTAAAATATGTAAGAATTAAGAAATGATAAATGCACTGATACGTTGCGTTTATGTCATACAAAATGTCTCCAAAAAGACTTAACCTTATTCTAGTTTATCCGTCTGCACAGTATATTTGTCAGAAACACAGAATATAACCCTCTGCCTCTGTCCCAGCAGTCAAAGAGGGTCTGTATCCCCCCTAACAAACTGTCTGGGCTGTTTGTTGTAGGAGCAGGAGCTGGTGGTGCGTCTCTCGGACCTGCAGGCCGAGGTGTGTTCCCGTAGTAACCGCATCACGGACCTGGACCACGAGATCCACTCCCTGAACGAGACCATCGACACCCTGACCCGGGAGCTGGAGCACAAGGGCAAAGAGGTGCTGCGGGTGCGGAGCGAGGCCAACCACCAAATCCGGTCAGAATCACACTCCTTTATTATTATTTTGTCCCGTCTCTGCACCGTCGATCATTTTTTATGTCCCGCTGATGGACTGTGACCGTGTTTCTGCGGCGAATAATGAACTGTGCCAAAGTTAAGGCGTTAAATGTCATTGGAAAACATTCAGCTGGAAAAATGGCGTCTTATCTTTGAACAAAATGACTCAAAGGTGCTTCAATTATTGTCATTTCTGTCGATGGAACAAGAACCTTTGACTTTTAAGTTCAAGTTTTTTGTGTCGTAATTTACCAAGTGCATTTTCTCCAGTTCAGTTTTACCCAAATCTAAAAGCTTCTAGACTGGAGCTTACAGACTATAGGCCAGGGTAACACCTCATTTGAAAGCTAAGACCTACAAAACTGATGTAAATGGATCTTTTTCCTTGTGTTGTTGCTGTGTTGTCGTCACTTATTAGACGTTCTTTTTCATAACTTTTTTGTCTCCTTTTCTTCACATTTTTGTTTCTTTTTCGTCACATTTTTATTTCTTTTTCTTCACATGTTTATTTCTTTTTCGTCACATTATTGTATTTTTTTCTCCACTTTTTTGTTTCTTTTCCTTCACTTTTTTGTCTCTTTTTCTGCACTTTCTTTTTTGTCTTTTTTCATCACATTTTTGTCCTTTTTTTCTTCACATTTTGTCTCTTTTTTGTGAAGTTTTCATCCTCGTTTTCGATTTATCAACACATTTCTTTTTGAACAGACAATAAAATTCTATTCTATTCTACTTTTACACTTTCTTCCTAGAAGCTTTTAGGTTTTGAATACACCATATCAACTTTATTACATAAAATGGCATTAAATAGTGTTAAATTTGACTTCACTGGAATAATGACCCTCTTAAATGAGATAAATGACTTTAAAATCCCTTGAATAAAGGTTCTTTATGTTGAATCGGTTTGAACTAACCTAGAATCAGACAAGTTACTTTCTTGGACTTGGGATCAGTTTTGTGACGTTTCTGTTTGTCTTTGTGCCTCAGAGCTCATGAGCAGGACCTGACGAAGCGGCACGAGCGCGACCTTGGCGAGATCAGCGCGGTTCATCACAGAGAGGCCCAGATCATGCTGGCCGACTTCAACAAGGCACAGGAGCTCCTGAAGGACAAGATCTCGGCTCTCCAGATACTGTACGCACAGCGGGACACGGGGTTAAAGGGATAGTTCAGGATCTTTGACATAGGGCCTCATTTCCTAGTTGTCTAGAGTGTTGCTGATTTCTGGAGGTCAGTTATGTTCCAAAAATGATTCTATGGACACAGACATTTATATGGTTAGTCTGGTGTTATAAGTGATTTGCCTCAGGTGCTCTGTGGAGCGGGTCAGGCTGTTTTTAATGCAGACTAGCTGATACCATAGAAATGTGCTAGCCTTGCACTAGCACCATGTAACTCTTCAAATATAAGAACTGCATGAATTACAAAAAAAATATCTCCAGAAATCAGCAACACTCTGGATAACGAGGAAATGAGGCCCTATGTCAAAGATCCTGAAATATCCCTTTAATGTGGGATCTGTGAATCATGTCTGATGAAACGTGTGCTGCAGGCTGGAGGGAACAGAGGAGAAGCTGAGGAACAGGGAGAGCCGGCCTGAAGACCTGCACGTCATCGCCGAGCTCAGAGAGATGGTCACTGAGAGGGAGGCACTGGTGAAGAAACTGGTGGTACGGGTAAAATAAACACAGGGAATGAACTGAGCACCACACAGAGAATACTATAAAGTTTGTTTCAGTATAATAATACAAACCTTTGTTTCAGGACGATAAGAAGTTCTATCAGCTGGAGCTGGTGAACAGAGAGACGGGCTTCGGGAAAGTCTTTAACGCCAGCGCAAACGTGGGAGTGATCAACCCGCTCATAAAGGTGAACGGAGCCCAGCAGTTCACCAAGGCACGTACCTCTCACGCTTTACCCCGCCTGAGATACGCACGGGCAGTTCAGGGGCAGGTCTGTGGGTCTGCCCCAGACCGGGCTGGGACCGTTACACCAGAGCAGTGTGGGATCAGAAATATGCTTAGGTACTACTGGTGTCGAACAACTGGGAGAACTGGGGAAAAGTGGAAACATTGGGGAAAAAGTGGAAGAATTTGGGGAAAGTGGAAGAATTGGGGGAAAAGTGAGAAAATCAGGGGGGGAAATAGGAAAAATTGGGAAACAGTGGAAAAATGTGGGGAAAAATCAGAAAGAAAAAAAAATCAGAAAAAGTGGAAACATTTGGGAGGAAAAAAGTGGAAACATTCTGAAAATGTGGAAACATTCGGGGTAAAATTGGAAAAAATTGGGGTAAAATTGCAAAAATTGAGAAGCATGGGGGAAAAAATTAGAAAAAAATTCAGAAACAGTGGAAACATTTAGAAAAACTGGGAGAAATTGGGGAAAGAATTGAAAAAAAAATCAGAAAGAGGAGACATTCGGGGGGGAAATCTGGGAATAAATTTCAGAAAAAGTGGAAACATTTTAGAAAAATTAGGGGAAAAATTCAAAAAAGTGGAGACATTTGGGGGGGGAGTGGAACAATTGGAGTAAAATTGGAAAAATAAGTAGAAAAGTTGGAATAAAATTGGAAAAATTGACAACTATTGAGAGAAAAAAGTTGAAGCATTTAGAAAAACTGTGAAAAATTGGGGAAAGAATTGGAAAAAATTCAGAAAAGGTGGAGACATGTGTTTTTTCTGCCCTTTCGTAGTTTCTTGGTTGTATCACCGCAAATAAACGATACAAAAAGAAACTGAATGGAAGGAATAACAATAAATTAAGATTATCATTATTTTATAGTTCTATATGACATGAAATTACCGGTGTCGGGGGTGGTAACGGTGCCCAGCCCTGCTCCTGAACAGCCTACACTAACCTGCGCACTCTCTGCAGCCTGTCTCTCCTCTGACTGTGCTCCTCGGCTCGACCTGATGTTGTTCAGGCTTTTCGAGGACCACTTTATTCAGAACTCACTCTCACCGTCACTTCATCACTCCACAAGCCACTGTCTGCTTCCAGTATGTTTTCCATTGCTTCAACGCTTCACTCCCTCGTCACCAGAAAACAAAGCGATCCTAAAGTATTCTCTGAGCTCTGTCAAGACTGTGATGGAGAATGAAGCAAACACTCGAGACGGCATGGCACCTGCATAGCAAATATCAAGTAATTTTTTTATTTGAACACTTTTGCGTTTGGCTCACTATCTCCCCTTCTCACCGAATGACAATTGTTAACATTTGAGTATCTGGGCGTTAGTAAAGAGCCAAACTCTGCTGTGTGTAGCTTAACTCTAGCCAGTCCGCTCTGGCCGTCTGTGCCTCGGAGGCGGGGCCGGACGTGCGCTGGTCGCTGCCGCGGATCAGGAAGCGCCCTCCGCTCTCCGCCCCCGTCCCGCCATTTCCTCTCACCGCCCATCCTCATCCAACGTCACTCCTGCCAAAAGAGCTCACGGACTGCCAGAGGTGAGGACTGACAAAGACGTAACCGAGGTCTAAAACGAGGCTAAACTTAGGACTGCACCAGGACTAAACTGAGACGGTGAGCCTCGAGAGATCGAAGCCAAATCATGAGAAAATGAATACAATTTTACTCTAAAGATGTTTGGCATCAATGTTGTTCACTCGCACCATGCAAAATCACTCACCTTTAAAGCAGAAATGTTTAATAAATTCTCATCAAAGTGGTCAAAATTAACCCAAAATGCATTTGTATGAAACAATAACAGTCCACCAGGGCCACTCTCGTCCTTACTCTGGAAAAATGACTTAAAATCGTTTAAATTAAGGCACTTTATGTTGAATGTAAATCAGTTTGAACTAATCTAAGATACGACAGTAAAGTTAATGCCAGTGGAACGAGCAAAAATCCCACTTGAAATCAGACAAGTAAACTTGTAGTTACTTTCAATGTATTGCTTTTTGTGATTTATTACAAGCAGCACTGAGAGCGGTCTCTGGTTCAGCCTCACATTCATTTCCTCGTTTACATCGCGCTGCCTTGTGTTCTTCCTTAAAGGGACTATGCAGAGTTTAAAAATGTTAAAATTATGTATTTTCCTCCCCTACATGTTCCAGCCATGTCCTAATGTGTAGAATGAATCTAAAATCCTGAACTGTCACTCAGAAAGTTTTACTTCAGGTCCGAAGTGCAATCATGCTCGAGCTTAATATAGAAGGTGCAGTTACACATGTGACCTGAGGTGGCAGTAGTGAGTATAACATGGCTAACTTGCATGACAAGTTAGCATGACAAGCTCTCACAGGTCAAACTAAAAACTGTATTAACCCCATCGTGAGCTGAATAATGTTTGTGTCTCGAGAGAAAGAAATAGCCTACAGTCGGCACTCGCTCGGCCAAAATCCCAACCAAAACAAAAGCACTTGTTCACCCCCCACTCCCCCACAACCCATCCTCCTCCTCAACGTGGAGTCTGGTTGATGGAAAAAGGCTGTTCTACAAAACATCGCCATTGGTCATGGGTGTTTCTCCATCGCATGATCTCGATCTCGCAATCTCAGAGTGCACTCCTACCCAGCACAAAATGTTACCGCTATAATCTGTGTTTGGAAACACAAGATCGGGCACTCGATCTTACCTAAGACTAGATCAAACCTAAACGTTAGATTTAAACTCTTAATTCAAGTAAATGTGTGTAATTTCTTCCTTAAATGATGACAAATCAGGACCAAACTTGGCAATCGGTAGCTACATTTAGTCAGGATACATAACCAGTACATACACGGTCTGACCTCAAAATAAAAGTCGCCTCCTGGATTTAGTCTGTCAGGTCGAGGTTCAGCAACATGTGGCCAAAGAATGAGGTCAGAACATCTTGAATAAGCTGTAATCAAAGCAACCAAATATTGGAGCTTGAGACATGTTTTTGTGGTAACTTTTCATTCAGTGGATTAAACCAGCCTGTTTGTGGATCCTGCTTTGTTTACATCCTCACTTCTCATCTTTACATTATTACAATTGCATGTGAAATCGCACTGGAGCTGCTTTGTGGATACGCTTGAAATGAGTTTATGATTGGAAGAGAATGGCTATACAGAAGAGCTTTGATGTTTTATTTAATTTATCCCATGTCAAAACTTTAACAATATTTGAATCTAGAAAATATCGAGGCACTGGTATAAAAGCTGGAACTCAAATTCTTCTGAAAAAGTTTTACAATCTGACGGCTCACACAGTCTTTAGTCTTTAGCCATTCTATACAGCCTTTCAGTCATGTGACATTTGTGGTTATGGCGGCCATTTTGAATACCGAAGTAGCATTATGCAGTACTACAACATGTAACAATATCTCTACTCAGGATATAAAACAAAGACAATTGATTGACAGTGGCATTTTATGTACTTTTAATCATTGCTCAAGAAGATAACAGTAAAAACATGGTCCCAGCGAGTCAGTGTTTAAGACGTTAGCATGCTACCGGAGAGCATTTTGCTTCAACAGCTCAGCTCTGACCTCTCCAAGAGAAAACCCTGAACCACAAACATCAGAGGTCAGAGCTGAGCTGTTACTGTAGTATTTCCTCAGTGTTCATAGATCTGAGCCACACATGTGTTTATGCTTCCAGTTGCTAACAGGTAGCATGCTAACGTCTTGAGCAGCTTAGATACTGACTGTTGACATGACAAACTGTAAAAATCACAGAGAGGTTTTCTGTTTCTGTTTGATGTGTTAGCTTAGTCTTTCATTTTCATCCTGAGTAGATATTGTTACTTGTTAGTACTGCATAATGCTACCTCGGTATTCAAAATGGCTGCCGGAACGATGCGTGATGTCATTGTAAAAGGATGCATTTCAAGCTATTGTCCACTTTTGAAATATCGTCACAAAGTCGGTATTTGTTTTACTTTATCTTACCGTGGTCCTCTCTCTTGTGTTCCTCCTCCAGCCTTCCTGAAGCTCGCGACGCCGACGGCCCAAAGTCCGAGACCCGCGCGCTGGAGCCGGCTCCGACCAGTCCCGACCTCGACGCCAACTACTTCACTTTCTGACACGAAATACTCACGCAAAAAATGCAACACGTCAAAAAAGCAGCGCAGCGCAGTGGGGCGCGGGGGAGAGGGGGGCGAACGGGGGTTGGGTTTCAATATTCAGTGGCTGTAGTTTTTAGATACTGTACGACGGGAACGTTTATCAGAAACAAATACTAATGTACGGACAAGCATAGTAGGACTAAAATATTCAACATACAGTAAATACGTTTATTTCTGATTGGACTTGCTTGAATTTTAGTAGATTTAGACTCGTTTTGTCCTGAGATTGCCAAAGGAACAAGCATCAATCCACTTATTATATCGGGAATTCCTTTTTACACTTAAAATAACTCTTTTCCACTTTCCAAAAAATGCCTGTTCCGTCGGCAATCATTTATATTTTTATATCTTATTTCAAGACTAGTCCAAACTTGCTCAAATTCAACACAGATTCTCGTTTCTCGTTTTCAATGTCTCGTTTAAGATGCTCCTTTTGTCTAGTTCATACAAATGCATTTGAACTTCCTTTACTTACTAGTTTCTCCTTATGACAGAAAGTGTCTCTAAAGTCATTGTAGTGCTGTCAGTGTTGGGCCAAGGAACATATTGCACATCTCACGCGGTGCATTATGGGTAAGGTAATGTTTTGGCTGCCAAACAACCATTTACTCGCTAGAAAGTTTAGCATTTTTTTCCTTAGATTTCCTGCTACAACCAGTTTCAGTTTAGATTTTGTCAAAAGTAACTAAAAAGTAACTCAAAGTAGTGTACCTCAGTTACATTTCTGAAACAGTAATATGTAATACAAACATTTTTTGAAGCTGTAACTACTAATATAGAATATATATTACAATTTTAAAGGGGTCAAGGGTCTGAAACTGTGGCCTCACGTCACCGATAACGCAGAATATTTAAACAGGGACGAGAAATCCACCGGCTGGTAATGAAACAGAAATCTACATAGTAAGGGAGGACTTTTTTAAAAATATTTACTACAATCTGGCATTTTAAATTGGAAAAACAAAGACAGTCCATTCCAGAGGAAAGAGGCAGCTATTTATCCACTATATTTTAAGCAGAACTAAGTAACTTGTTTACCTTAATAAATCCTTTTCGTACTAATGCAAGTGTTAATGGGATGATTGTGGAGTCTTTCATCTCGCCCTGGTGTCTCTGGCCAAAAATCACCCTTGCAACTTTCCCTGCACTGGGTCAGAGGCGCAATACACACTAATAGAATCACAAAGAAGAAGCTAGCAGGCTAACTGGCAAAGCTAACTGTGGGCTAGCGCCACTTAAACAGTATTTACAGCCAAGTTTGAGTGGAATAAAATGCTACGACACCTGCAGTGCCGCTTATGGCCTCTAGGGGCATGAGTTACTTAGTTCTGCTTTAACCTCTTTAAACCAATGCCTGTTTGTTTGGCAGCCGAAATATAGGAACTCACATGCACAGGTGAGATGTGCACATTGCATATTTATTCACCGTTTGAAATGCTTTACACATTACTTTCTTTTATTTTCAAACCAAAAGACGACAAGATCCCTGTTTGTTCGTCCATTTCTCTGTGTATTAATGATATTTACCTCATTTTTAGCACCAGCAGAGCGCCCTGACTCCGCCCGCCCGTGCCACTGCGCTGCCTTTGTACATAAAATAGATGTCTCTACAATTGTTTTCAGATCTCTCCCAAGGTGCGCTCGATTCGCCGCCGTGAACCGAGCGCTCCTTCGGATTTTTACTCTCAAAAGTATTTATAACGTAAAATAAGCTGTTTTTCTACGGTCGGTGCCAAGTTACGCAAACATAATTTTAGTTTTCCAGCCGAAAACCTTGAGGCTAAAATTGTGCTTGCCGTTTTTTGGCTGTAGGCGGACCATAGAGCATGTGAAACAGGATCACTCCAAACACACTTCTTATTACTGTCCTGTTTTGGTTTCTTTTCTATTCAGAGTTAAAGCTGTACAAGTTGCATGGTCCTGGTCAGCTAAGTTTAGGGTTAAAATGATAAAAAACCGAAAGGCGTTTTGATTTCGAGGCCTGTCTTCCATAACGTTATACGCTGTCTCTCAGAAATAAATGACCCCAGTTTAGCCAAGGCAATGCAGTTCCTGTCGTCGAATCCGTCCAGTGTTACTTTTTGTACCACTGTGAGTCTGTGAGGAGTGGCAACCGCCCGGTGACCAGGAGTTTGGCGGTTTGATCCCCATGAAGAGCGATGAGTAATATCAATGTGATCTTGGGCAAGACACTGTAGGCATTAGGGGAAAAAAAGGTTTCAATGGAAAAAGTAAGGAACGTCCGGAGCCTGATCCCACTTCCTTACGGCTTCAGGAAGGAGGAGGCCATGATTAGTCCACTCTTAATTTACAGTCTCTGGTCGCACGTTCTCCAATGTCCAGCATTAGCTTCCACTTTATTTGATGTCCAGACTTTCCTGTCCAAGCACACTTCCCCCAGCACGGGTTTTATCCAGAACTTTGTCTTTTCAGCGGGGGTTTCCGTTAAAATGAAGGGTATCAAAAGATTGGATTGGATTCCAACATAAAATAATGTTGCGTGGAAATAATAGGACTGGGACAAAATATCGTATCATATCGCAATACCTTTTCTCTGCAATACCAAGTATCGCAATACTTTGAATAATTGTGTTTGGAGGCATTTTTATCCTGCACTCCTTTGTTTTCCTTTTGTGTTAATGCACTTTTCAATCTTGACACTTCAATAAATGTCAAATGGCCTTTGGTTTATAAACTTTAGACACATGACTGTTTTCTTTTTACACATGTTGCTTATCATAATCACTTTTTGTATCGTGATATCGGATCGTGATCGTTCATCGTCCCAGCCCTTGAAAGTAATGACTTTGCTCGACTATTAAATAGTGAGGTGGTCGGAGTAAAGCCGCTGCTCCTTCACGTTAAGAGGAGCCGGCTGAGGTGGCTCGGGCATCTGTTTCAGAGGCCTCTTGGTCTTCCTCCTGGGGAGGTGTTCCAGGTGTGCTCCAGGTGTGTTCCATTTGGGAGGAACGACCCAGGACACGCTGGAGGGACTATGTCTCTGTGACCTGGTGTCGCCTCGGGATCACCCGGAACCGCTGGAGGAAGTGTGCTTGGAGAAGGGAAGTCGGTATCGCTTTAGATTAAGGTGTACTCAAGAGGCTAGATGCAAGTTGGTCATTTTATGCTCACTACTGCCACCTCAGGTCTTATGCGTAACTGCAGCTTCTATGCTTCTAGCTTCGTGCATGACGGCACTTTGGACCCGAATTAACACCTTTTTGAGTGACAGTGCAGGATTTTAGAGGCAGTTGTGGTGAACAGGTCTGAGCTCATTCTACACATTAGGACATGGCTGGAACATGTAGGGGGAGGAAAATACATAATCCATAATTTTAACATTTTTAAACTGCATATAGTCCCTTAAAGCATTAGTAATCATTTTAGGGTATAATTTGGCTATGAATAAGCATATTTTTAGTGTCCTATTAGTATGTTAACAGATAAAAGTATAATAAGCAGTGTTTTAATACTTTGCAAGCATGTTATTAATGCATATTAATACCTTATTAATACTTAATGAGCACACCTTAATATAAAGCGTTACCTTAGTCTTAGTCTAAGGCTTTTCTACTCAGACTGCTACCTCCACGCCCCGTATACTTCCTTGTATATCAACATTTTCCCTCATTCCTCTGTTTGATGGGATGCTTGCAAATCTTAAAGGAAGATTTGCAAGTATAGTTTTATTTGCACATATATAAAAATGCATTTCTGCCATTAACAATATAGTATTTATTAAAAAGGCATTACAAATCAGTAAACTGGACTTGTTTCTGCCCCTGAATGGATCCTGTTATCTCTGAGGACAGTTTAGAGCTCGCCTTTCGGTCATCCCTCACTTCCTGAGCGTAGCTGAGAGTATGAATGTAGAGCTTTGCCTTCTGCCGAACAGACAAGTGTCTTGCCCAGGGACACAGCAGCAGCGTGCAATGAGGAGGCACCAAACTTCCACGCTCTGTTTCTTCTTTACAAGCGATTTCTGAGAGACAGCCCCTCAGTAAAGAACCCCTGTACAGTCCACTCGATGAGCACACTGTTAGCAAACCAACCATTTTATCTTTACTCCCAAATCCCTCTCCGAAATATCCGCTACTTCTGCAACTTTTACTTTGAGACGATGGTGCCTATATCGCGCTCGGAAAAAGGCGAAATCCTCCCACTGTAGTGTTTTTCCCTCTTACTTTAAATTTGCACATTTAAGATTTCAGAATAAAGCTACAGCTACAGTGAATGTCGAAGGTTTTAGTTGTAAATACAGAACTGGCCTTTATTTTGAAGGCGGTGGCCCGATTTTTCCTCCGTACACTGTGATTTAACCAATAAATTCACGTTAATGTCATGTGCTCTACGGACATTTTCAGCATGAGGCAATGCCGCTTGAACTTAAATTAACTTTTGTTTTGAAAGCTTTAGTCCGATATAAATGTCCCATCCACGCGTTTTTTCAGGGAAAGTTTGTCAAAGGGCAGAATTGCAATAGAAAAAGGGACAATTTCAGCGTTTATTGCGTCGATAATGTGAAGCTATAGTTTAAAAGTTGCACATTCAAAGTGACTTGACTTGTATCTCCGTGTGCGTCGGCTTATGTACTTCTGTATGTTTGGTGCTTACTGTGTTTTTGTTTTTTTACTCACGTATGTTGAGATTTAGGGTTTGATGTGGAGCGGAGTTACAAGGGGCTAAAGCCGTGGACTGTAAAAGACGAGTGGGCCAAAAGAAGCTTCCCTTTATTTCAGCAGAGCCCAGGAAAGTCCTTTAGTGTCATTAGGTCACATGTGCTTGAGAGTCACGTGACCTGTAACTGCAACATTCTACACAGTACATGCATTACATTCATGAAAGAGAAAATCGGATTGCAACTTTTTCCTTGAAATTGTCTCGAAACAAGAAAAATCCCTATGACTGTTCACTGTTTATCCATGAGGGGCAGTACCTTTACACTGCTTTATACCATTGGTGAATACTCAGTTCTGATTGGCTGGAGGGTGTCCGTTAAATTTTTTTTATTATACGGCTCTTCACACCGCAAGTAGAAGCTCCATTGACTTGAATGGGATTTTCCAACGTTCTACCGGTCATTATTTTCTGGACCTCTGAAAAAAATAATGACCGCTGCCAATGGTAACGGAGTTCGTGCTTGTAATACAGGGGCCTTTCCGAAACCGCTCCCTCCTCCCTCACTCTACCCCCCAACACTCAGTAGAAAAGCTCCTTCTCAGCGAGTCTGCATCGACACCACACTTAACAGGTGTGTGTTACACTGAGAGCAGTCCCACGAGCAACACACCAAACAACTACAGTTCCACGTTTACTCAGGAGCACCTAAGTGTTCATTTTAACAACTTTATCATCATATAGACATTTATTAATGAAACAGAAAGTGACAGTGAGACTTAATATGATTTTATTGGGAGATGAAAAGTTCTCACTTGTGAGTTTGAAGAAGCTAAATTATATAATGTAAATATATAATGTATTTGAATCTGAATTACTTTGTAAACTCATAAGAGAAACTTTTATTTATTTAAACGTATGATCAGTTGAACTTGTGATTTTTGCCACATTATGGGCTGTGAGGACAGTGGGGGCGAGGGAGAGTGCGTCTGAAAGTCACAGCTCAAATTTCTCTGAGTGAACCTCAGAAGGTGCCCTCACTGAGTGGAAGGGGAAGGGAGGAGGGAATGGTTTCGGAAAGGCCCCATGTCTTTCATATCACTCCGCACGTACGTAGTCGAGGACACTATCTCTGTCCCCGTCCATAAGAGAGAAGTCGGGGGAATCGCTCGTGAGGTTAGCGAGAGTCCGACTTTCAACTTACCCAGAGATTCACCACCATTCCTCCAACTGCACCTTCAACTAAGTAGCCAGGCTAACTACTAGCCTGGCCGCAAAAATATTTTTCCTAGGATAGTTGGTAAACGGTGGACATTCATCATCCAATCAGAGACTAATTGAAGATTAGGCACCAGCCCACTATCCTTAAGGTTAGTGGCTGGGGCAGGGTCAGGGTTAAGCTGGTTAAGTTGATATATGTGTGACGTTTCACTCTCATGACTTGTGACTGGTTGATCTACCAAGTATCCTAGGAAAAATATACTCTCAGCCTGGCCAAAAAGTGTATGAAGTTTATGTTGTGTGTTCAGTTGGCAAATGGCCGTATAATAAGCGGATAATGTAAAGAACGCTGGTCATTATCAGGAAAATAAGTACCGACAATAATAAATACTACACAATAGGATATTTTTACCAGTTTTTTTGTCCCCTCTTTGTTCCCATATCGGGGCATATTTGAAGTCAGAGTCTATCCCCCATCCGTCAGCTCCTCCTCCAGCCCTGACCTGAGTCCTCGGCCCTGGTTCTGCCCTGTACATCATCCCTTACTTAGACCAGGGGTTCCCAAACTTCCTGAGTTGCAACCCCCAAAATCAATATTATGAACTTATGATGTTTTTTTGTGCAAAACATTTCAAATCTGGTTTATCAACATTAGTTTGAATGCAATATTTTGGTATATTGGTCGAAAAACTATGACGTTGGGACCCACAATCATCCTGGGGTCGACCCTTCAGTTCATGGGTAAATGCTTGACCTTCTCTTCTCTTACAGTCCATGTCTGAACAGTTAAAACCTCTATCCTTTAAAGACATGTACATAACAACACAGGCCACACAACTCCTTATCATTTACAACATTTTACTCTGAATACTGCTTTTGCGCACGATCACTCTGCCTTTTTTTTTCTTCTTTTTTTTAACGGTTTTCACACAAACGGCCAAAACATCACAGAAACACACGATGATAGCGTCCGAATCGAAAGCTACGACCCGGTATTTGTCAAGTAAACATTCCAGAACATAACATTGCTGACTGTTGCATGAGCACTTCACACACGTACAGTATACTCAGCTATAGTGCCATAAAGATGTCCATGAACAAGTTTGTTTTTTTATATCATTTTGGGGTTTTTAGTTTGGATTTTCATTGTGGTCGTTTGTCGATCAGGGCTATACGTGTCCTGTAAAATGTGTGTCTTTGTCATTTCTGAGGTATATATCTATCAATTGACGATATTTATTTATATTTATATCATTTCTGTTGTATGGTATGGAACAGTAAAATTATACTTGTGAGATTTCACTCTTGTCGTTTTTGTCTCCCTTATTTTTCACTCTGTAAACGATGGATCCTTTGAGTTGTAGAAAAGGTGGCAGCAGTAGAAGTGTCGAATACAAACTTATTATTTTTGTTGCAATTGGAGCATTCATAAACCTCTTACCACCCGCCTAAACCGAATGCATGCTGTCCTCTTTTTTTTTTTTTTGTCACTTTTTGGTTGAGTTTTTGTCTTTTTTTTTGTTGAGTTTTTGTCACTTTTTGGTTGAGTTTTTGTCTTTTTTTGTTGAGTTTTTGTCATTTTTTTGTTGAGTTTTTGTCCCTTTTTTGTCGAGTTTTTGTCACTTTTTGGTTGAGTTTTTGTCATTTTTTTGTTGAGTTTTTGTCACTTTTTGGTTGAGTTTTTGT
Organism: Gobius niger; assembly: GCF_951799975.1. Lineage (NCBI taxonomy): Eukaryota > Metazoa > Chordata > Actinopteri > Gobiiformes > Gobiidae > Gobius > Gobius niger. The sequence goes on from NC_136874.1 coordinate 4,665,672, forward strand.
CACTTTTTGGTTGAGTTTTTGTCACTTTTTGGTTGAGTTTTTGTCACTTTTTGTTGAGTTTTTGTCATTTTTTGTTGAGTTTTTGTCTTTTTTTGTTGAGTTTTTGTCTTTTTTTGTTGAGTTTTTGTCCCTTTTTTGTCGAGTTTTTGTCACTTTTTGGTTGAGTTTTTGTCATTTTTTTGTTGAGTTTTTGTCATGTTTTTGTTGAGTTTTTGTCAATTTTTTGTTGAGTTTTTGTCACTTTTATGTTGAGTTTTTGTCATTTTTTTGTTGAGTTTTTGTCACTTTTTTGTTGAGTTTTTGTCACTTTTATGTTGAGTTTTTGTCCCTTTTTTGTTAAGTTTTTGTCATTTTTTTGTTGAGTTTTTGTCACTTTTTTTGTTGAGTTTTTGTCACTTTTTGGTTGAGTTTTTGTCATTTTTTGGTTGAGTTTTTGTCACTTTTTGGTTGAGTTTTTGTCACATTTTGGTTAAGTTTTTGTCACTTTTTGGTTAAGTTTTTGTCACTTTTTGGTTAAGTTTTTGTCACTTTTTGGTTAAGTTTTTGTCACTTTTTGTTGAGTTTTTGTCACTTTTTTGTTGAGTTTTTGTCATTTTTTTGTTGAGTTTTTGTCACTTTTTTGTTGAGTTTTTGTCATTTTTTTGTTGAGTTTTGTCACTTTTTTGTTGAGTTTTTGTCATTTTTTTGTTGAGTTTTGTCACTTTTTTGTTGAGTTTTTGTCATTTTTTTGTTGAGTTTTTGTCACTTTTTTGTTGAATTTTTGTCACATTTTGGTTGAATTTTTGTCACTTTTTGGTTGAATTTTTGTCACTTTTTTGTTGAGTTTTTGTCACTTTTTTTGTTGAGTTTTTGTCATTTTTTTGTTAAGTTTTTGTCACTTTTTTGTTGAGTTTTTGTCACTTTTTGGTTGAGTTTTTGTCATTTTTTTGTTGAGTTTTTGTCTTTTTTTTTGTTGTGTTTTTGTCACTTTTTGGTTGAGTTTTTGTCACTTTTTGGTTGAGTTTTTGTCACTTTTTGGTTGAGTTTTTGTCACTTTTTGGTTGAGTTTTTGTCACTTTTTGGTTGAGTTTTTGTCACATTTATGTCACATTTTTGCTGTGTTTACATCCTAGTTTTCTTCTCATTTTTTGTGGCTGTTTTGGTGCTTTTTCCCCAAGAAGCTTTTCGATTAGGGTAGGAGAAAATGGAATCCGTTCAGGTGGGAGTTAAGAGGTTAAGGAAACTGTAAAAGAGAAAAACATTGAGAGAAATGAACAGAGCCGATTATATTTATAGACATGCTGTTTATTTAAAGACTTACAATTTAAAACATTGAAACAAAAGGTGCAGTCTTTCACATACAGACAAAATTCACTAAAACCTGCAGTACATCATCTCAGTGGAGATGCAGTACAGTCACATACTAAAAGAGCACGTTTTTATCATAACGTTGCTGGTTTCAGTGCTTTTTTCCCCCCCTCTCTCCACAAAGTATTTTACAAAGTGAGCTCACACCATGCTAAAGTGAAGATTTCATTCATGAACGTCAAGCAAAGATGAAATGCAGTTTTGTTCAGGCCATTTGCACATTTTAGATGTAGATTAAATGTATATAATGGGGTGAGAAAAGACAGATTTTTCAGCTGTACGTTCAAATGTGCGGCAGTCTTGTAAATGACCACCAGAGGGCGACAAACTGCAGCATTCGCAACAGACGTTTTTCATTTCCAAACACGAATAAGAAAGTTTTTTGGGGATTTAAAAGCATGAAACAAAGGTCAGATTGCAAAGTAAACTGCGTAAATTCATGTAAGTAAACCAGATATTTAAAGTTTTGCTACTTGATACTTAAAAGCGAGGAAGTGTTTTTCATATAAACCATGAATCTGTGGTAAGTGCCTTTGAAAACACTGAAGACGCGTTGTTTCCTTTGTCTTTGTTGAAAGCAGACACGCATTTACGAGCGGAGACTAATGACCCGCTTTAGGACTTTGTGTCGCGTTCACGTCCAAATATTTAGCTTTATCTGACACCGCCTCTAAAAATAGCGCACTTTACTTAATGGACGACTCCTCAGAAGCGTCACAAACATAGGTTGCGTTCACGATATTTCTACAAGTTTCAGAAATAAATGTTCAAACAGAAAATGTTGGCTCCTGTGCTAGGAAATTACATAAATCTAACTTTACTTGAGGAGAATTCAGGAAAAATTGCTGTTACCATGGAGATGCGCCATGTTTGTGGGTACCGCTAGCATTAGCATAGCATTTTCCATCGACTAACAGTAGCTAAAAACAATAGAAAAAGCCGTGGAACAACTCCGTGGTGTCCAAATGTTTTAATGTGAACGATAACGTCAGTATTTTACCTTCTTTAGTTTAATAATACATTTTAGGTTTGAGTTTTTTGTGTGTGTGTGTGCAGGAGCTAGTTCGGGACTGTGACGTCATATCGCTAGGCATTATGGGATTAGCAGCAATTGTAAAATAATGATTGAGATTTTAAAAGTTAGAATACTGGAGTTATTGTTCACATTAAAACACTTGGACACCACAGTGAGTTAGATGTATTTACCAGCAGTAACTTTTAGCTAATGTTAGTCAGTGGAAATGTATGCTAACAGCTGCAAAGATGGCGGATCTCCATGGTAACTGTGAAATTTCCCAAACTCTAGAACTGTCTGAGGGCTACAAACTCTCGCGGTCTCCTTATGATAATGCATAAAAAGACGCCATTGACTAAGGGTTAACACCACAGCTCAACATGTTGTGTTTTCTTCATTTTATGCTCTTAGAATTTGTCTGAGAGATAAAATAAATCATTAGTTATGAGACAAACTTGATTCAAAAATGTCACGTCATTGTATATTGCTCAATAAACCTGACCCTAACCTTTTCCTGACCTCATCCAAACCATTGTCCAAAAAAGTTAATTGTTTTCCTGTTTCTAAACTTCAGCGTTTTCCAAGTTCTGGCCCAAACTTTAACAAGTTACATATTGTCCATATTGTCCATATGTATTCAAGTGATTTTAAGTCAGTTATCTGAGTAATGATGGTTGTTTTTCCAGTCTGATCATTATTTGGAAGTGAGTGGATCCACAAACCTGCCACTTTCATCTTATTGCACATTGTTTTGAATATTGTCTCCACTTTTGGATGCCTTTACGTGACTGTTATTTGACTTAAATTGATTTATGCTGAGAGATAAGACACTGGACTTTGTGACAGTTTTTGTTTCATGTGGATAAGTCCAGCCATTACAGGGATGTTAACCATAAAGCAAGTCAATATTCAGCTTTTTGACGGTTATCATAGTTATCACAATAGAATTCTGTGACTTCATGTGAACGCAACCCATTTATATTTGTCTAAAATTGCGCAGCCCTGGTCACTGTGTGTTTGTGTTTTGCATTGTTATCTGACATTCCCCCTTGAACACTTGCGGTCGCAGCTCGTGCAGCGCCGCCTTTCAGCTGCTGAGGAGCACGATGATGTAGATGAGCAGGAGGCAGATGAGGATGAGCGTGAAGTTGACGAACAGCTCCTGCAGGTTCCTCTTGGCCTGCGGGTTCACCTCGATCTGCGACGCGCGCCGGATCGCCGACTTGGTCATGTGCTGCACCCGCTCCATCGCAAGCGCGCTCTGGGCTCCGGTCTGGGATGTGGACTTCGGTCTCTGGGCTGGACTCAGGGAGGACAGAACCAGGGCCGAGGACTCAGGTCAGGGCTAGAGGGACGAGCTGACGGACAGGGGGACCGACTCCGACTTCAAATATGCCCCACTATGAGAACAAAGAGGGACAAAAAGACAAAATTCAGGTAAAAATATCCTATTGAGTCGTATTTATCACTGTTAATGTTGTCAACTATAATATATTCTCATGGATTTAGTCAAAGTAAATGAACTAAATCGAAATGAAAAGTAGCTATGAGACATGAGTAAAATCTCCAGATATTTTTCCTCCACTGTTTTGTATTCTGTCTCTTCTATTTCATCTAAAGTGCCTTGCCCACGGACACAAAAGCAGTAACCACATGTCATCCCCCCCTGTGTGCGTCGTGCTCAAACGCCTCTCAAATGGGTCACGAGTTTTCAGGTCAGAATTTCCGCCTTTCAAGTTATGTAGCTCACTCTTCCTCCAGATGTTGTGCCCCAAATACCACCACAAGTTCATATGAACGTCCACAAACCTTCCACCCGGTAATCTGAATAAAGTACAAGCACTTCATCTTGTATGAACATTTGCCCATCCTTAGACCAGCTACTTATAAACAGGAATGTAACACAGAGTGGCTTTAAATTCATCCTTTTCTGTTCACTGTCTACACTGCTGAGTTTTGCATAGAGACTAAGGCTATTTATTGGGTGAAATGTTACGCGGTGTAGCTTTAAGTCCATACACTTTACCCAAAACCCTTCTGCTCAAATTACATGTAACTTAAACTTTAAAGGAGACATGTAGAAAATGTACCTTTTTGAGCTTTAAAGCAGTACTAAGTAACTTGTTTACTTTAATAAATCCTTTCCGTAGTCCCTCTGGGGGTAATACAAGTGTTAATGGGATGATTGGGTTTTTTTTCACCTCCCCCTGGTGTCGGAAAACCACAATTGCAACTTGACTGCCACCGGACCGGAGCAACCAATTCACACTAATAGAATCACGAAGAAGCTAGCAGGCTAACGGGCAAAGCTAACTGCAGGCTAGCACCACTTAAACAGTATTTACAGCCAAGTTTGAGGGAAAACTGAGCTGTTCTGCTCCAGCGTTTTTTTTTACGACGTGCTGAAGCTGTAAACCACGCCATGAATCGAAACTGAAAGTTTGTTTTAAGTTGTTCCTACAGTGGCCAGCAGGAGGAGCCCCAGTCACAGTTTTCATCAGCTCATTGCTACTATTTAATTCCTCCAAAGACATCATGTCAGATTATAAAACACAAATATCAATGCCTTTATCAATCTTTTAAGCCCTATATTCATGTTACGTCCGCTTTAAAGAAGCATTATGCAACTTTTTATATGGAAAAAAAGTTGATATTTGTGCTTATTTGACCTTGCGGCTATATCGGTGGTCAGCATTGAACATTTATTTTCCATCACTGTGGTCTCTACAACGCTCCAGGATCAATTGTTTGTAAGGTTTTCACTGCTGACGGAGCCTCCCACCAGAAAACCTACAAAATAAGTGATCCTGGAGCGTTGTAGAGACGACTGTGATGGAAAAAAGTGGAAAGTAAAGGCGCAATGTTGACCACTCATACAGCTGCTGGGTCACTACATGGTCAAATACACACAAATATCAACTTTTTTTTCCACATAAAAAGTTGCATAATGTACCTTAACAAGATGTAAAGTATTAAATATTGAGGCTACGGGGTCTAAAACACAGTAGACTTTGTGCCTTGTGTCTCTCTTCCTTGTCCTCATCCTCCAGCTTGGCGCCGCTGTTACCCAGGAGTCCCTGAGTCTACAGTGAACATAGCGCGCATAACTTCGCCAAATTTAACCCCGGCCGAACAAGATGGCGGCCGCGGCTTGTTAATTTCCAGCAGCTCGTTCCCCCTGTCAACACTTACGCCTTTACGCTTAACCTTCCAGCCTCCTGTCCGGGCGCCGGGATGGGACGCGGCGAGGTGACGGCAGCTCTGCGGGACAAGAGGGACAACTTAAGTGGGGGTCGCTGACATGTTAAGGACGTGTGACTTAAATAGCGTCATCTTTATGTCGCTGCTCGTTTGTTTTGGCACGGCGCAAAAAGGCCGTGGGAATTTGAGCGGGATTAAAGGGGCCGCACGCCGGGCATTCCTGCAGCGTGTAGTTTGTGTTTTATTAGCAGGACAGGGCGCGGGTATTCGGATAAAAGGGCTTTTCCTACATCTTGATGAGCGAAAATGACTGGAATTAATAATATATTCAGTAATTCTGGACTCTTTTTTTCAATACATGTCAAGATAAATCATTACTAATATCTAAGAACAATGAGATAATTGAAATAGTGAAAACAAAGCCTTACTCCCTTGGCAAATAATTCATCTTATTCAAGCCAAACACAGATTCTAGGACAAAATAACAGCAAAATAGTTCAACCAGCTCGATTAAGGACTTTCTTTCTTTAACACACATGGTCACAAGGCGCTTCACATCGGGCAGTTTTAACTCACTCCATACTGGGAACAGAACCCGAGACCTTGAAGGTCAACCGAATTCTGGTTTAAAGGCATTATTTTTCACATTAGCACCCTATTCGGTGAATCTAAAAGCTGCACTAAAGATCAGAATAACAGTAACTTCGATGAAATTTGTGCAAAATACTACTTTTTTAGTAGTGAATACAAGTATTTTTGTCTCCTGTATCCATCTAAATCTATGCACATTCTACATTATAGGGGTGGAAACCTCTGAGTACATCACGATTCCATATGATGCATGGCTCACGATAACCTTACAATACGCCGATGCTACGATAATTGATATATTGTACAAAAATAACCAACGATACATCACTATTTTTAACCTTTTTTAACATACAGCAGATGATTCATGCTTTACATTTGTTTGCATTTGTTTGTACCCATTTTTCTATCAATAAAAGTAATATATTTGCGTGACAGTGTTTGGTCCAAGTGCTACTATTTACGTCTTAGTGTGGCTTTACCCAAATCTTAAAGCTTCTTGAAGTGTCAAAATAGCAACAAAAACAAGACGGAAACAAGGATAAAAACACAACGAAAGAGCGACAAAAGCGTGCCCAAAAAGCAATGAAAAATTCCCAAAATGTGTCGAACGCAATAAAAGAGCAACAAAAAATTTACAAAAAAGTGATGAAAGTGTGGCAAAAATGTGATGAAAACCCAACAATTTTTATTTTTATTAAAAGTGACAATAACGTGAGTTTCAAATGAGGTGTTGCACTGGCCTATAGGCTTATGGACCGTTTGGATTTGAGTAAAGCTGAACCGGAGAAAATGCACTCGGTTAATGTGTGGGTTAGGAGGTCAATATGCACGACGTCATCAAAGTATCAGAATAAACCGTATAGTATCTTATCGCCCCCGCAAAATATCACGATATATTGCAAAATATCACGATATATTGCAAAATCGATATAGCCTTTCTGTGTGTGTTCTCCCCGTGTTTGTGTAGGTTTCCTCCGGGTACTCCACCACTAAAAACATGTACAATAGGTGAATCCTCCAGCCAGGTGATTCTGACCCTCAGCCTGGTGATCGGTCCCACTGAATCGAAGGATGGGTCAAATGCAGAGGACAAATTTCCCTACGTGGACAGCAACTTAACCTTGTCCCACCTACAGTAAAACAAGATAAGACTAGGTACTTAAAGTGCTTTACATTCTCATTCACACACACGCCAACAACACTCAAAGCGAGGTGTGTGAAGTGTCATGACAACAACGCTCTTTACCGCCTTTTAAATCTAACCAGAAACAGAAACTTCATCAGCAACAAATCGAGTGACAGATCAATGAATGAGTTTAGTTATTAATTCAGTTTAGCCTCAGTCTGCAGTGATATTACCTCTATATATTTATTGATTTGTCCTTCCCGTCTCCCTCTAATCTCAGTCTTGTACTTGAGCCTGATGATTGCCTCAGATGCCCTCCCCGTGCAGCCTCCTCTGCTGTCCCGCTGTTTCCAGGAGCGATGGAAACTCGGCATCACGCTCTTCCACGCTTTCAAACAGGAAGATGCCAGCCATAGCTCAGAGTTTATCGGCTCCTGTCAGCGCCGAGGAGCAGAGCGAGCGGCGCGAGCACCAAGGGCAAACTCTGATTTTACTTTCATGATGCGATTCGTCCTTTTGATTCGGCGAAGCTTCTGTCTGAACTGCTGCCAAAACCTGTTCGTGGTTCAGTTTGGAGTTTGCCTCGGCCCCGGTTCTAAAGATAAAATCCCCTTTGTACGTCACGACTAGTTACACAAGGTTTCCGCTGGGCATTACTGGGAAGATAATGACACTGCTGGACTTATGACCTGCTGCATACGTTCATCACATATACAAAAATATATAATCTAAAACACTTTAAAGGGGGGGTATTATGCAAAATCGACTTTTTCAAGCTTTACATCATGTTATTATGTCACTCCCTCATTAAAAAAATGCCTGAAGTGTTGCCTTGGCACATTCACGTATTTCTGAGTAATCTGTAAAAACTCTGATGGCGGCCATTTTAGGGATAGGTTTGCCTGAGTCCTCCTAGGAACGCCCCCACCTCCTGGAGACGCCTCCGAGCTTTCGTCACCAGCCGAGTAACCAACCACTGCTCCTCAGCAGAACCCCCTCCCCACTGATGCCACAGACAGCGTGTGGAGGGGGCGTGTCTAAAGGCTCAGAGGTTCTTAAAGAGACAGAGGCCTATTTCAAGACATTCACTACAGCCATTTTATACAAGGCAGTTATTCTAATTTACTGCATTTACAGACCAACAGAAGGTTTGGTCATCATTGTAGTGTGATATAGACTGGTGCTATGTGATTGAAAAGCATAATACCCCCTCTTTAAGCTGCAGTTTTGTGCCGAATATTTTGCAAAAACGTTTCCTGTTGTGCTTGATTTTTTTTGTGCATACCAAAACTCCCCTCATTCCTTTATTTGATAGAATGTTTCCAAATCTTAAGAAATTGAATATGACATTAAAATTGTAGTATTTGGGCTTTAAAACGTCGTTAAACAGCAATGAATTTTATCTTCAGAGGGGGGGAAAAGTATTTGGCCAAAATCCAATAGAAAGTCTCTGGGGAACTGACCAAATCCTTTTTTTCCCCACTGTATACCGGGGGTGTCAAACAGTATATGTAAGAGTATGTAAAAAGAAGTAAGTCTCTTGGAGTTTTACATTTTTAAAGAATAACCAGAAAGGTTAAAGGGACTATAGGGAGTTTAAAAATGTTAAAATTAAGTATTTTCCTCCCCCTACATGTTCCGGCCATGTCTTAATGTGTAGAATGAGCCCAGACCTGTTCATCACAAATGCCTCTAAAATCCTGCACTGTTTCTCAAAAAGGTGTCACTTCGGCCCGAATTGCCGTCATGCACGAGCTTGATATAGAAGGTGCAGTTACACATATGGCCTGAGGTGGCAGTAGTGAGTATAAAATGGCCAACTTGCATCTAGACCCTTTAAGGTTAAGGTATACTTCATTCATTCTCTGCATTTGTCCCAATGCTGCTGGGGCGACCTGTTGGAGCAGTGAGCTGCCAGCCTGGGCCGGCGCTCGGGGACCCATCTCCATGATGTGCAGCCAGGATGGTGGTCTGAAACACCTGGCTGTACTTATTGTACATGTTTTTGGTGATAGGGGAAACCGGAGCACCCGGAGGAAACCTACGCAGACATGGTAGTAACCACTGTACTACCGTGCCGTACTCATTCAAGCCACTAGGGGGCATTAACTAAAAAAAAGGAAAGAGTTCCACACTGACATAAGAGCTCAGGATATGAACAACACATTATATAGCCACGTGGTAAATGGACAGTGTACCCCAGGGCGGTTGTGGCTTCAATAACAGCTTAGAGTGTGGAGTGAACAAGTGAATGTAGTACTTCGAGGAACTTGTAACACAGGCTTGTAAAGTGCAATACAAGTGTTAGGCGTTATTAATGAAGTCAGGTTGGGGCTTTGACCAAATCACAGCTTATTTTTATTCATTTATTGGAAACATTTTCTCTATTACAGTGGGGAAAAAAAGTATTTGGTCAGTTTCCCATAGACTTTCTATTCAAAATGAGTTTGACACCGCACTTCTACACTCTAAAGCACAGCGATTGTTTTTAGCCTTGTTTGAAATGCTTCACTACTGCACTGGGGACGGATTTTACACTGTTCTGATTTACACTGTTCTAAGATGTAAACATTTAAATACCGAGGCTAAGAGGTCTTAAATTAGCACCAAAAAAGCATATTTGTTTCAATCAGGGAAGGAAAAAACTATATACTGTATTCAACTACGGGTTTTGCTGACATTTCCTGCACATTTTCTGTCAGTTTTACACAAATTTATTCGCAAGAGTTACCCCGTTATGACCAAGCTGCTTTAGAATATCCACGTTTCTCCTCATTAAACTCACAAACTGCATTTGTGAGTTGCTGCTGCTCATACAAACAATGGTTATCACTTTGCAACTTTGAAAACTTTTCCAAATTGACTTCATCTTTATGGATAAATTTGTTTCCCTGATTCTCGTTTCCCGAAAGAGTAAATAGAAAGTAAAAAAGGAGCCTTGAATTGTTTGTCTCCAGGCTGTTGACGGTGGAAAAGTCATTTCTCTGAGTCCCATGGCCTTATCATGTGCTCCGCTTCAGTGCAAAAGGACACTGTTTATTCCTACGGGAGGCTTGGGACCAGTTTCCATTCCCAGGCCAGTCTTAACCTTTAGAGCCAAATGAGTTGAACCACTTTAACCTGAGACACAGACCTTTTTTAATCAGAATACATGAGGCGCTTTCAAACACTGGAATTTCATTTTTTATTGGTTTTCATTTTGGACATTTTAGTCATAGTTTTAGCCTCATCCAAGTTCCTTCCCCTTATTTGGTCACGTCTTTCTCTCTGTTTATTCCTTAGGCTTTGTTTTGTCCAGTATTAGCACTTTATTCAATTCATAATCACCTATAGAAAGCCAAACCTTTTTATCAGTGTGAAAAGTTGCCTTCGCTTTCCGTAAATCCTAAAATACTTGAAAGAAAGGGTTGTTAAATGTGAGTGAATGTGTTGCTTACCTTCTGATGTGGACAGCGCTATGCAAAGTTGAGGGCAGAAATGTGAGAAATGCTGCTGCGTTTGGGATGTGAGCGAATGCTTGGAGCGAGAGAGAGAAAAGAGGCGGAGTCAGAGGGAGGATGAGGCGTCCCACTGCTCTGTTCAGACGACTGACTGGGCATCCTTCATAAAACACTCTCATATTAGATTATTACACAGCCTTTAGTATGGATCATAATGCAAATGTAAAGTTGTAATCTCAGAATGTATTCAAAATGTGTGTGTGAGGGAGCAGATTTTGAATGCCAGGGGAAGCAGGGGGGAGGGAGAGAGTTCAGCGTCCTGACAGCTGGATGAAGCTGTTCCAAATAAATTACACTTCGATGAGGTGAAATTACTCAAATTAGGAATAAACACTGGCATGATTTACCAATTAGAATAAATCAGTCAGTGGAAGTGAGACAAAACAACATCCGGTAAATTGAGATTTATTAGGTAATTCTTTCTACGATACTAAGAGACTAGATGCAAGTTGGTCATTTAATACTCGCTACTGCCACCTCAGGTCTTACATGTATCTGCAGTCTCTATGTTAACTCGTGCATGACGGCACTTCAGACCCGAAGTAACAACTTTTTGAGAGACAGTGCAGGATTTTAGAGGCAGTTCTGGTGAACAGGCGTGTGCTCATTCTACACAGGAGGACGTGGCTGGGGGAGGAAATACTTAGTTTCAACATTTTTAAGCTCCATTTAGCCCCTTAAAGGCACTATACCTGATTTTTTATCTAGTAGTGGAACACATTTTGCTGTGTCCTCCTTTAGTATATTCAGCTCAGACATTTGTAGGAAAAACACTGTCCATCTAATTACAGCATTTGTATCAGTGTAAACCTGAATAGACTCAAACAAAGATCTATTGACATATATATATATATTTTTGGCCATTAGACCCCGGCAGTATCCATTCATATATGAATTAATGTTAGTAAGGATGGGTAGGTTAGGCCTGGTCGGTACTTGGATGGGAGACCGGTTAGTGACACCAGGAAGCCTAGCGAATGTAGTGAGTGAGTGAGTAATTGGTGGTGGTCGGAGGGGCCGATGGCGCAGACTGGTTGCCTAGCTTCCGTCAGTCTACCCCAGGGCAGCTGTGGCTACAATAGTAGCTTACCACCACCGGGTATGGAGTGAATGAATAATGCAATATAAAACGTCTTTGAGTGTCCAGAAAAGCGCTATATAAAACCGATGCATTATTATTATTATTATTATGGGAAGAGGTGGAGGTGGATCGCAGCACAAGCCATGGGAAGCAGACAAGCCATAGACCCTGTAGGCTTAAATGCAGGGCCGAGGGCGATTTTTGGCTGTGACGAAGGTGTGGCTCTGTGCTGAGGTGCAGGTGTGACCCTCACAGACGAGATCATTGGCTGGAGGGAGCAGGTAGGTCACGCTGAAATTAGTCTCCCAGAATGAATTTACGTCTAGGCTTTATTCATGAACTTGCAGGCTAGTTTTGTAGCATTCCTTAGACCCCGGAAAGTGACGCTGAAGGTTGAGAAATTTGCCGATAAACTGGTCCCTTTTGAAGAATTGGGATATTACTAATATGATAGAAAAGCTAGGAAAGAGTTTGGACCACAACAAACATTTTAATTGAATGGTTTCCTCTTTTGTTTGAATAAAGAAATACTCCTCCGCAAATTCTTCAGGGTAAATGTAGGGGATGATCTTCGCTTGCTACAAACATTAGTTGCCTATGTCTATGAACAAGTCTTGCTTTGTTGTGAAGGCGATTCGAGAGCAGAAATGATCTGAACTCTGCTTTAGTCCCGGTTCCTGTGGGGTTTTCCTGATCTAATCACACGTAGCTCCCTGGAAATGGCGGTGAATCAGAGACAGGTGATGCCGAAGCCGAGCCATTTTTAGCCTGGTCAATCGTGCAGACAATTGCAACACGCTTACGTAATAAAACTTCAATTTCATTTGAGCACTGGCCCGATATGCTCTCTCTATTGTCATCGCAGCGTCCACAGTGATGAATTTGTATTATTTTTAACTTATATATTATTTTTAGTCGCCGTCAGCTGTTCATTGGTTCTTGGGCGGATAATCAAAACAATAGAGACACATGCAGAGTATTAGGCTGCGCTGCAATCAGACACCTACTGTTACCACTGGGACCACAGCGTTCAGGCACATATGGAACAAATACAGCCCAGCATGCACGTCTTCTTCCATATCAACTTTTATGAACTTCTGACCAGGTTCTGTTGATCAAAAAACAGGAGTTGTGTATTGTATTCCTGCCCAGACACCTTTACCGGACTTGATCTGATCAATTAATCTTCACAATCTAAACTAAAATGTACTTAACATAAAATTTCTACCTAGTTTTATGTGGTTGCCATTTTTTCATGATGTTTATGATGTCACTTCCTTGTTGGGCACGGGCAGGAAGTGACATACGTAGAGGCAAACGTTTTGGTAACTGTTGCTGTGCCAACCATGTTATACCAATCATAGAAATAAAGGAGAAGCGGCGGCGTTCAGCATTCGTTAGCCTGTCTTCAATGTGTTTTTCCTATAGCCATTAGCATTAGCCACCAAGCGTTGCAAACTGTGACTGATCCAGATGTTTTTAGCTGCTGTCAACCCATCGACCACATTTACGTGAGGTCAAAGCCTAGTTAGAAATCATAAATGAATGTTCAGACCTTTTGAGATTGTACTTTAGATACAAATTAGTCTTAAAATGGCCTCTGAGCTAAATGCTAACTCATCTTCAGTCAGGTTTCTGCTTTTTTGCTGCCGTAAACACACTGTACATCATCTTATAATATGTTAATGATGGAGAAACCACAGAAATTATATAAATACCATTTAACAGACATGTCATACCTCGCCATACGTTGATATAGGGCCTGACTTCTCATTTAATTTGTATGGGGAGAGAGTTAGCGCTATTCAAACAGGTCCAGGAAGACACCGCATTTGTCTGAACAGGCTCTGATAGATGATATCATAGACTTTTTGCTCCCTTTTTTCTTCGTAAATTGCCATTTCACTGAAGTAAAACTATGATTAACACCTGCCCCAGGCTAAGTCAGAATTACAAAAGGATTTCTTGCTAAAAATCCAGCATCTGATCACTACCTTCTTTGCAAGCTTGTTTTGCATCATCCCTATCTTGTTTCTAATGGGCGCAATGACCCCTAAGTGCTTCCTTGCTTTTCATTTCATAGATTTAAAGATATGATTGAAGATTTCACATGCTAATTCTCTGTGTTTCTTCTAAATGGAGCCACTAAAGTAAAAATAACTTAGTCTTTGGCCTGAAAACCCAGTCAGCCTTTACGTAAACAAGCTGCCACGTCGCTTGAAATAGTGACATCGAGTCAAACCGTTAAGGGCTCTTTTGTATGTGCGAGGACTTTGATGCTTGTGGGACACTTCGACCCACTTTACTCGGGATAGAGGTTACCCGTACCAAGTTAATAATGTTAGAGAGGATGGACTGACCTCGTGCATACTTACTGTAGGTTTTCTGCTCGCTTTGATTTGTGGCTCCTGACCATTTTAATCCACTTACACAATCCGCCTGTTATCTGAACTCCTGGCTCTAGTTTCGGGGCCGATGGGGTTTTTCTCCATGTAAGGATGCGAGACTTCTCTGCCGCTCGGATTGAGAAGGCAAAAGAAAATCTTTTCTGTTGGTTAAACATGCTTGAAAGCTGTTTGATGGATTGTTTGGAAATCTTACAGAATGAAATATGCACTGATTTTTGCATTTGTGCCATTAACAACAGTTGTTTTGACATTAAAATGGCATTCAAAAGCATTGAATCTGACTTGCTACGACCTGTATAAGCCCTGCGAGGCTCCTTGCCCAAGTATGCATCATGTCTTTTGATTTTACTCTTGTTCAGATGCCCTTCCTGAGTAATGAGATGTCCACTGGCTTCTGGTTGCACTTAAAGGTGGAGTTTGGTACGGGTTTTTTTGGAAATAGGATCAATAATGTCCCAAGATCTGAGATTCACGTTGCAACAAGATTTGGGAGATTAATGAGAAATGTTATTCAAATGTACTTTTTATTTGTAGGCCGTAAGCTTTACCCTTTCCTGGGGAATATTACTTATCATCAACACATTCCAGAGTCTGTTAAATGCTAATCTTTTCTATATTTTCATAACCCAATTGTTATTTGGGTCACGGCTGGTCATTATAGATTGATGATGGGTCTCGACGGCATGCCAGTCGAGAAAGTCCTGCTTTATTAGACAGGACAGCACTGGGTCAGAACTGAGACTCAAACCCACTGAGGCCAGAACAGTGTTCAGCCTCATGAACATACTTTTTTTGAGCTTATTGCCATGTTATAATGTTATTTCCCTCGACAAAAGCTGGCCTGGGTATAATTCGTGCATAGTCGTCTTAGCTCTGGTTGCTTCTTTTGCCACTGAAGTGCTTCCATATTCTTTTCCTGGATATCATTGCATTGCATAGGGCACACAAAACTGTGCCCTAAAACAAAAACAAAAATCACACTTTCCCCATAATCATTCCCCATAATTTGCCCATAATTCATCACTTGAGATTGATTCGCTAGCATGCCATCCATCCATCCATCCATCCATCCATCCATCCATTTTCTTCCACTTTTTCATTTCTGGGTCGTGGGGGCAGCTGTTGGAGTTGCCCAAATCACATTGCACCAGCCCCTTATGGCTCCTCCAGCAGGTGGTGGGTCCACAGAAGGACGGCCTCATGGTTCTTCCCGGGCCTGTTGGTCTCTCATAAGGGGCATCTGAACCACTCTTTGTCTGACCCGTCACCTATAGGACCTGTTTGCCCTGGGAGACCCTACCAGGGGCACGAAGTCCCCAACAACAGAGCTCCAGGATCATTCGGCCACTCAAACCCAAGGAGGGAGACCAACACATTCATCAAAGCATAAAATATCACTGAGAATAGATGTAGAGGTCTATCTAAACTACATTATCAGCAGTTTTTATACATAATAGGACCCACTGGAGACAGGATATTTAGTTCTCTGTAGTCGATATTATGCTATGTGACCACTCGCCCCGTTATAAGTGATGCCTGTCTTTCGTCAGCCGTCGCTTGTATCTCTTTGCAAACAGAGGCGATGAGTGTCTTTAGGGTCTTCCCCCTCAGCTGTGTTTTCTCTGGGTTCTTGCTGCTTCTCTTGGCAGCGTCCAGCACATTCCCCTTCCTCTCCTGACCCTCCTCTCCTCATATAGACTGCTATTTAAGACCACGTGACCCTTCTTCCTGAGTTTAAAAATCCGCCAAATTCACCGACTTTGGAATTAAGGAATGTTCGTGATGAGCCATTTTTTCTTCAAGAACAACAGGACGACTTCAGTCCATAGAAATGCTGTACAAATATATTTTTATGTCTAGAAGATCGTCAAAAAGTTGAAAATGGCTGATGGACAAAGTCTGGCTAAGCAGTGTGTAACATTTGTTTGGTTTCCACAGTGAATAAGCCGTGGAGTGCGTCTTGCGGAGACTTTAAGACGGCGCACCTTGACTTGATCATCTCTTATGATTGAGTTACGAGACCTTGAAAGATGGATTTATGGAGATCAGAGTCATCAGTGCTGCAAATAGATCAGAGGATTGCAGAAATAAATGATCGCTGTTTTGAAGTATAGCACCGAAAAGCACAGAGGAGGGCAAAGTCTGGCTATTCCTGATCTCACAAGCAATGCCTGGGGTTGCTGAAGTTCGACAGGTCAAGGTTCAGCAACATTATTCTTCCATCAATTGATTTTTTTCTTTGCTAGAAGCATGGGCATATCCCAAGATGACAAGATGGCTGCTTAACTTATAAAAGAGTGGTTCAGGGAGCGTGAGACATCATTTTCGCACATGTATCGGCCACCACAGAGTCCAGATCGTAACTCCATGGAGAATCTTTGGAATGTGCTGGCTTTGGGCATTGGTGTGACTATCACATTGCTGCAGCGTGTGATCCTTTTCGTAGGAGAAAATGGATGGATGGAAGGATGGATGGATGGTAGGTTGGATGGATGGACGGACGGATGGACGGATGGATGGACGGATGGATGGACGGTTTCTGCAATGTCCAAAGATCCAGTGTTGCATTCATTTTCCACCAAGATCTTGTATTGATGATGGGAGAGTGTGACAACTGCGCAAAGCCTCCTCCAGCACATCCCAAAGATTCTCAATGGGGTTAAGATCTGGACTCTGTGGATGAGGGAACATGAGATGGATTGGCTTCCACACTTTCACAATGTTAAGAAATCCATTGATGGAATAACCTGGTCATTCAGGATGTTCATGTCATCAGCTGATCTTATTCTTCTGGGCTCATAGTGTTGCTGAACCTAAACCTGACCAACTGCAGCGACCCCAGATCAGAACAGTTAGTAACATCCAGGTGCTGACTTTGTTCTGGTCATATTGTCTCTGTTAATCATAAGCCTATTTTCTGCCCTGTAGACGCTTGAACAGTTGTTTTAACCTCCTCTAATCACGTCCATAAAGTTATTTCCAAACCTATATCTTTCGCGCTCTCTTGGGATTACTGTGTGTCCAGGCCGTGATGGATGAAGCACATATTCTGGAGGGACGTTTCGCAGTTGTTGTGGTTTCCCTGACTCGCGTGAAGGGGTGCAGCGTTGTATTGTGTCCCGGGTTTAAGGGTCTGCAGTGCGGGACAGGTGCACGGTCCAGCGGGAGGCCTGGGCTATTGTTGAATCACAGGCCAAATTTGAACTGACGAAATACAGTTCATCAATGTTGAATAGGGAGTTAGAAACCAGGGCCAATCCAGTGGAGAAATATTATAAGCATTTCTGGGAGAACAGCTCAACATCCTCCCCTCCAAGGCCTTTTTTCTTTAACAATCCAACTCAGTTCTACATGGATGATCATGGTTCTGAATGAAGCCGTCCTTCAAGTTCTTATAAGCCTTGTAAGCCACGTATAAGCCACTGGGAGAGTCTAAATGAGAGTGAAACACAACATTTCCCTAAAAAAAAAGGAAGATGAAACATAAAAATATGCTAATGTTGTTTTGCATATTCATTAATATCAATAATCACCTTTCCGCCTGTATGTTTCTTCAGTTTTGGTCATTTTTTGGGTGAGTTTTAGTGGTAGAGTATGAGTTTGGTATTCTTGGATTCTCTTTTGATTTAGCTTTTTCGTAAATTGCGTAGCTTTAGCCTCATTAGCATTTGTGTTGTGATTAAAGTGATGTCCCTGTGTCATTGCTCTTCAATATTATCTATCAGGATTTGCCCCTCCCTCAAATCTAACATATCATCACTCTGTAAATAGACACTGGGACTTCATTTCCCAGAATACATTGCGCTTCCAAGACCTGTAGAGCTGTCAGTTCTCGCTACGCCGTCACTTTTCGAGGTCAACAAGTGCTGTGCGATGGACACTGACACTGACCCAGTTGGAGACATTTTGAAATTTGTGACAAAATGCGATCTGCTGAATCTGATTGGTCGGCCTTGTGAGAGCGGAGGATTGTGATTGGTCAAGAGAGACTTGGATGGAAGCGATGGAAAAAAAACACGGCTATTTTTAAAGCCCTATTTCACTTCACACAAGAGGGTCATTGACGAGAGGAATGGGGGAGATACAGACGCACAAATGCACTGTCGGGCGGGACGAGGGTTGGACAAGTTTAGTTTACACATTAAGTCTTCTGTGGAGTCCGTTTGGAACCTGCTCACTCTCTGTAGTTTATAGACCAGTGGTTCTGAACTGGTGGCTTGCGGGCCAAAAGTGGGTCACAAAACCATTTTCAGTCTCCCATGACATTTCTTTCAATATTTTAAAGCAACTATGAGTACTGGGGCTTACTAAATGTTGATAAATGTTTTCCCAGGGCTCGGAGTAGGGGCCCATTGCTTAAAATCATATTAAAATTTATGGCAACAGTCCTCCAAAATCGTTTGCACCCAGGGATTATGTCCGTGTAAACTTCAATGAAGGTTCTTGAGTCATCTTCTGTACTCTAGTTGAACGTTTCGCCTCTCATCCAAAAGGCTTCGTCAGAAAACTACACTGTATTTGTAATAAATGTTGTCATGGGGTGATGGGGGGTCTTCTTGTGTTCTTGTATTAATTCCTATTTTTGTCTACTGTCCAGTGCAAATGCTGTGGTAAGGCTTTAATTAACAATATTGAAATCCAATTTTAAATGACTAAATAATAGAGCAGTTTGTGGCACATTATGTAAGTCTGTTTATTCCCAGAAACATTTGTTCAACAGTTTTAAAATGGGAAACATCATCATCAACCTGGTCCAGTTATAGCACAGTGCTGCCCTCTTGTGGACAATACAAAGTAGAGCGTACTTGCATAAATTCAAGTGACCCCTCCAACAAACGAGTCAACACGGTAATACCTTGCAATAAAGCAGTGATCTATAGGCGCATTTTTATCCGTACTTCCACACTCATTCATCCTGGCTCCAGAAAGAACCCTATTGTTCATGTTTTTTTAGTAGTGGGACAACCCTGGAGGGACCTGGAGGAATCCTACGCAGATACAGGGGCAAACTCCGCACAATTTTCTGCGCAATATCCTAAAAATCCTGCAACACGACTAATTTTACTTCCAGATTCACATCGTCTTTATAAGGATATAAGACAGGCGTTTCGGGAATTCCTCGTTTCACTTCAAGACGAGCAACTAAAAAGCAGAAGCAAGATGCAGAACAGTATCACAAGACATATACATCGGCTTGGTTGGTTGAGACTGAATCTAGTCCTGGTTTAGTCCTGGTTCACACGCGGATTAGTGCTGGTTTGGTTCTACTTGAGTCTTGGATATACACTTCATTTGACCCTGGTTTAGACCTAAATAAGTCCTGGCTTGAAGTTCTTTCTATGGTTGCAGCCACAGGTAAGTCCTTAGGTTTGGTGCGGGTTAAATTCAGCTGTACTTGACTTTATTATGTGAGTAAAAGCAGAGAAACAAAAAGCTATTTTTTCTTGTAAAAGTAATGGTTTCACTGTCAAATTTGTACTTGTGAAATAACTGGAGAAAGTACTTAAGTATTGAAAGTAGAACGTACACATAGGGATTGTACGGAAACACTATGGGGACAAAACTACAACCTTGTGGTGATAGTAGAAGTTCTTTCTACAGTCGCAGCCACAGGTAAGTCCTGAGATTTGGTACAGGTTAAATCCAGCTGTAGCAGAGATACTATCGGCAAAAGAAAAAATAATCCTGTAAAAGTAATGGTTTCACTGTCAAATCTGTACTCAAGTGAAAGGACTGAAGAAAGTACTTAAGTATTCAAAGTAGAACGTACAAATCAGTTTGAGTAAGTCTTGTGAATGATTATTTTGTTGCTTCGAAAACATGAATATTGTACGGAAACACAATGGGGACAAAACTACAGCCTTGTGGTGTGCCTCTGGCATTGACAGTACATTTGCACAACGTCACTCTATATTGGACAACATAAGGCTGTAAATGGGGCAAAATATGCAGCGAATTGTGTATTTTTACTTTTGAATTTAATATATATGTTGTGGAATAGGAAGTTTTATTTATCTTTCAAATGTAGTGGATTGAAAGATCCTGAAAATCTGGTTTAGTCTTGTGTTTTAGTTCTGTTTTTGTCGTAATAAATGTTATAGCTGCATTTAGTTCTTTTAAACGCTACTCAAAAGGCCAAACATTTCCCATAATTGAATTCTGATTTGAAAATGTTTAGATTTATTGAACAACTGGATGCCTATAATTTCTCTGCTGTGTTTGTTCAAAGCCTGAATTCTCAAATGCACTTTCCTTTCATAGATTTGGCATCATTTCCTCTGTGAGGCACCGCGCGACACGTCACGGATTCTACAGGAAACCAATTTAAACAAAAAGCCTCCGACAGCTGTGCAACATCATTACTAGGAAAGGCTGCAAGACGAGAGGAGGGGCAAGATGGCCGCCGTGATTTGGAGCGTTTCACTGGCTCTGGGCTGCTGTCTGCTCTTCACCCATGCAGGTACGAAACTCTGATGAGGATGACACCGGCCAAGAGGGGATCTTTTCTGATTTTATTGAAAAGTTGCAGGGAGTTTTCCAGATCACTTTTAATGATTTGGAAACAAGTGGACGAGAGCTGCAGACCCTTTACATCACTCTCCAAGAATAGGAAAAGTTTTAATGTGTTAGGAGCAGCTTCGATATGAGAATTTGAAACATATATTTAGTCAAAAGGTTGCCAAGCATGTCGTCAGCACAGCAAATGAGACAAACAGACAATATTTTCAACTAATATTAAAAATTAGAGAGAAAAAAGAAGAAAAATATGAGAAATGCAGAGAAAAAGGTTTATTATCAATAGCAGCTATAGTAGTAACAGCAGCAGCAGTTGTATTAGAAGTAGAAGTAGTAGTGATAGCAATATTTGTTATAGCAGTCGGGGTTTTAAGAGCAGCAAATCCAGCACTGTAACTTTTTGTGTGGAAAAAAAAGTTGATATTTGTGCGTATTTGACCTTGTAGTGACCCATGAGTGGTCAGCATGGCGCCCTTTCTTTCTATAACAGTGCTTTCTATAACGCTCCAGGATCAATTGTTTTGTAGGTTTTCTGTAAAGGGTCTGTCAGCAGTGAAAACCTTGCATACAATTGATTCTCCATCGTCCAATAGATCCACCGTGATTGAGAGTAAAGGCACCATAATAACCATTCATCATGTAGTGACCCGTCAATTACGCACAAATATCAACTTTTTTTCCCCCCTTCACATCAAAAGTTGCATAATGCACCTTTAAGCATTAATAATAAAGTATTAATTAGCTGTTTATTATACTTTTAACACACTAGTAGGCCATGAATAATATTGTTATTCATAGCCAAACCTAACCTTAACCTTAAAAAGATATGTATAATACTTAATGAGCACCTTAGGGTAGGTTAACCTCTGAACCCCCGCCTGAACCGAGCGCATTTTCTCCAGTTCGGCTTTACCCAAATCTAAAGCTAACACCTTTGAAAGAGATTGTAACTTAATGTCACATTGACACAGTGTTTTTGTCAAATTTATGAAGTGTTTTTTTTTTTTTTTTTTTGTCTTGTTTTCGTTTTTTTGTTGCTCTCTTGTTGTGTTTTCGTCATGTTTTCGTCATGTTTTGTTCATCATTTTTGTTGCTCTTTTGTTCATCCTTGTTTTTCTCTCTATTTTGATGCATTTTTGTTTTCTTTTCGGTTCGGGTAAAGCCAAATTGGAGAAAATGTGCTTGGTTCAGGTGGGGGTTAAGAGGTCAAGTTGCTTTATTTGTACCCGTTAAGGTAAATTTATCTTGCAGTTCTGAGAAAAGCTTATCCTACATTAAAACACATGAAGATAAACAATAAACATCACAAACATATTTAAATCCAAAACTTGCAAGTGCTTCAGAGACAGGATGTGCCTTTGTAACAGGATGTGCCTTCATCTACAGCGATAGGTTTCCACCAGGTACTATCCCCCCCATCACTAAAACATGTACTATAGGCCTGAATGATTGTAGTGTATGAGCGATTGGTTGGTGGTGGTCGCAGATTGGCAGCCGCGCTTCCTTCAGTCTACCCTAGAGGCGGCTGTGGCTGCAGTAGTAGCTTAAAGTATAGAGCAGGGGCGGACTGGCCATATGTCCATTCTGGGAGAGCACAGAAGGGCCACTGGCTCGAGGGCCACCAGTCCCGCCTCAACCGAGCTTTACCCAAATCTAAACGCTAGAAAGAAAAGCATCAAAATAACGAGAAAAAGAGGACGAAAACATGAGAAAAACACGGACAAAAAAACACAACAAAAAAATGATAGAAAAAATAATTAATTATTCAACAAAAATGCAACAAAAATGTGACAAAAATTCAACAAAAATTCAACAAAAATTCAACAAAAATTCAACAAAAACTCAACCAAAGAGTGACAAAAACTCAACAAAAATGTAACAAAAATTCAAGAAAAATGTGACAAAAGCTCAACAAAAATGTGACAAAAATGAAAAAGAAAAAAAAAACATACAAAAGGTGACACAACACAGCAACAACTCGAGGAAAAAGGTCAGTTTTGTGGGTCTTAGCTTTCAAATGAGGTGTTACACAGCCAAAAGAGGACAGAATGCATTTGGTTTAGGCGGGTGGTAAGAGGTAAATATGTATTTGTGGAAGTGTCGCATTTACGCTAATTTGGGCCAGGCTGGTCAGAGTCCAGGGCTGTTTTTCAGTCCCAGTCCGCCCCTGGTATAGAGGGAATGAATAATGAGAAATTTGAGAAACCTGGTACCGCAGGCTTTAAAAGAGCAATACCAGAAAGTACATAAAGGTTTGCTCCAGGGGTAGGAAAGTTGATTTTCTTCACTGTAAAAAGACCAAGGGCCAAATTAAGCCCAAAGTGAAGCAGCACTTTCTATAAATGCCTGTGTTGTACATAATGTATGACAGGGGTAGGCAACGTGAGGCCCGGGGACCAAATTCGTCCCTCCAGCATAAAACCTTTGGCTCCCAAGAGAATTTTGAAGAAACATTTATTCACAAGTCAGAGACCAAATACGTGAAAAGTCTCTTAAGTGTGAAAAATACTGTCTATATATTCACATTTCCCAGCAAAACATCCCATTAGATCATGTATTATGTATAAAACTTATATTTGTAGAAAAAAGCTGCTTTACTTTGGGCTACAGTTGTGAGTTTCGGCCCTTGGTGTTTTGGAAATGAAGAAAAATCGATCCATGACACAAACCTGCCACCCCTGATCTATGACCTCATTGGGTGTTCTGTTTCTTTAACCCTAAATATGTTAAAGTACTGATTTCTCTCATAATATTTCTCAAAATCACCTCGAGAGCCTTTACTGCTGTGATTTGAGTCATGTTTAAAGCCACAATGCGGAATATTCCAAGTAATTTGCTTCAACATCACATCCTGCTGATAAATAACCAAATAACTGAGCATTTGGAAGAGGAAATTTAAGATAAGAGAGTCACTTCACAGACTCTGGCACACGTCCTGTCCCACCCCACATGCAAGAAAACATCTACCAATCGACGTGAATGTTGTTAAAGGCACACTGCGCAACATTTTGGACTATCCTGTTACCATCAGAACAAAACATGTTCCTAATGACCAGCTCGACACAGAAAAAATGCTATTACTGCAAGATAAAAATAAAATAAATGTATTCATTGGTTAAAATTCTACGCTGTGCAGCTTTAAGTTACTCTATTAATAAAAAAACGACTATATTTTACCCCATTTCAGTTAAAAAGCTCAGATAATGGGTCATAACAGACACAGGTGATACAAAAGTGTCTGAGTGCAGTGAAGATATTTGTATGTGGAACATTCTGGTTTGTGTGGGCCTCCGTGGTTTTTAACGGCGAAAAATGTAGGTTAACACAGTGACTGAAATGATCATGCGAGCAGAGGGGGAAGAAATACGAGAAACAGAAGTATTTATACTCAAGTTGAAGTAAAAGTAAATATGTATTCAATCTTGAGGCTTAAAGTGATAGTCTGGAAGTTTAAATGTTTTACAAATTTTATAAAATGTGCACAATCGTAGCCTGGCATCCAGACTAATCTCCAATGTTTATTAATTAATAAACAGGAGACTAGTCTGGCGACCCTGTCGTAGAAAAGCTTCTGCTTGAGGCGGGACTAATGTGGGACAACCGAAGCGCAGCAGCCAATGAGAACATAGCAGATGTGACGACAGAAACAGCGACAAGAAAGTTGTATCATTCGGACGTTAACAATGGCGCTCCTGCCACACGGAGTTCAGTAAATGACTTCTGTCGTTTATGTCAGAAAAACTTAAGAATACAAGCAAACCGGAGCATTACGTGAAAAACTACAAAACAAAGGCGCAACAACGTGACGCCCGTTCAGGGAGCTGCGCTGATTGGTCGGTAGGCTCCATATCACTGCGTCACTTCCTTTGAAAGCGCGCAATGGAGTGTTGCCAGACCCTCTTCTGTAAAGAAGCGGAGTCTGGTTGGCGAGACTAGCACAATCGATCACCTGGCAATAATATAGTAATATAGTAATATGTAAAGTCCCTCCTTCCCGGAATCCAGCGACTAATCAGAGTCTAGTATCCTCCCGCGGCGACCAATGAGACGAGCTTTTCCTGTGAACCAGCCTGTCAGGTCCAATCAGGAGGGAGGGGAAGGAGCTTCATCATTTACTTTTGGAAATTCTGTTCCTGCTCTCCTCATTTTGCAAATGAAGAAGGGCTTTCTGGTTAAAGAGGGAGGAATTTGAAACGTTTTATCCTCACTTTGCAAACTTACAGACTTTCACTTTAAGTTTATAGGCCAGAAGTTCCTTTTTCTTGATCTAGTCCTTTACTAAGACCTTAAATGTCATTATAAAGGATTAAATTGGAGTCTAACTGGCATCATCTCAAACTTTTCTGAATAATAATGAACTAAAAAAACATTAGTCTCTAAAACACATCCATCTTCAGTTTTGCCTGAAATTGCACATCATTTTCAGCTTAAAATCTTTCCATTTCATTCAGCATTTAAGCATTAAAGAGCCCAATGTGGACCACAGACCACAGGCAGCAGTCGCTTTAGATCCTTCTGTGATTGTGGTCGAGCATTAGCTTCTGATAGCTGCATACGTATAGAATGATATAAATCTGTTCCAGCGTTCTCTGAAATCTATTAATAAGGTGCAGCTAAAGAGAGTTTGAGGAAGCTGTGGGTTTTTTAAAAAGTCACGTAGTTTCCTGAACAGAACAGACAATATACTTTTCCTTCAAGAGAGAACTCAATCATTAATAGCAACTTCAAAACTTGTGATGTTTTTGGGAAAATGAAAAGAACTTGACTGAGACAGAAGTACGGCTGCGGGATATGAGGAAGACACTTGAGTGTTGTGCTACAAAAAGTGAAAAGTAAATCGCTTTTTCATCAAATTGTGGCAAAAGGAGACAGGAAAGTTCGAAACTGGGACTAAACAAAAAGAAAACATGACAAAAACTTAACTTTTTAAAGTTCCCATGTGTTTTTGTTTTAGGATGTCAAAGAATGTCAGTCAGATTGAAGACTTTTGTGATTTTGCTGTATGCATGTGGCCAGGGCCGGCTCAGCCTATAAGCAGACTAAGCAGCTACTTAGGACCCAGAGGCAACCAGGGGCCCCCGAAGAGTCTTATTACAGTCTTATTGCAGAAAATATTCAAAATAATGAATGTGAAAACTGCAGTACAACGCTCAATATACTTAACAAAAGAATGGAACCTTGCCTAATTTCTGTTAGTTTTACTTTTCAGCTGTTTATGCGTGGGAAATGTGCTTAAAGGTTAACACCGTCTCAAAGGACCCTTCCCTTTAAGAAATAAGACAAGTTAAATAGAGCTCATGCACAGGACCATGAGACAACCATGAATATTGAGCCCAATCAGCACAAGTTTAATGAGGGGCCCCAGGTCGAATTATTCTCAGGGCCCCGTGAAGGCCTGAGCCGGCCCTGCATGTGGCTGTGGTGATACTTGAGCTATTCTTCTGTTGTTCTTCACTAAAAGGTTTGACGTGGAGAGTATTTAAGCTACATTTTAAGTTTATCATTGCACAATTAAACAGAATTACATAGGTCATTCTGGGCCAACCTGAGCCGCATGTTTTTGTAGGTCTGGGGTAAACCAGGGTACTGACTTCAGTCTCCTCTGAAATGGAGCACCGTCTCCTGGGTTTGTCCCTGTTTCAGAGCATGGTGTCCTGCACTGGTCAGCTCCCTCCGCTCCACAGCAGTCTTTCATCATCTTCTACTAAATACTGAATAATCGATGTTCACTCGCTCACTTTAGGGCAGGGGTCGGCACGTTTTCTTAATGGAGGGGCCGATTTTCTTCATTGTAAACAGACTGAGGGCCGAAGCCGCTGATTATTAGCCCAAAGTAAAGCACAACACTGGAAACATGACCATCTTAAATGAGATAAATGACTTAAAATTGAATTGAATTGAATTAAAGTTCTATGTTGAATTTGACTCGGTGTGAACTAATCCAAGATACAAATGTTAGCGCCAATGGAAGAAGAATAAAACCCACTTGAAATCAGACAAATAATTGTTTGTCACTTGAAATGACACAAAATTATCTGAATTAAAGCAGTACTAAGTAACTCTTCCCCTTAGAGGCCATAAGCGCAACTGCAGGTGTAGTAGCAAGTTACGATTTTTTCATTTATTAATTGTCTTGGAGAGTAAATACTACGCTGACAGAAAAGGCAAAGGGAGAGAGGGTTACTGTGCATCCAATTATACAACGGAAATGTTTTTTTTTTCACTCAAACTTTGCTGTAAATACTGTTTAAAGTGACGTTAGCCCGCAGTTAGCTTTGCCCGTTAGCATGTTAGCTTCTTCTTCGTGATTACATTAGTGTGTATTGCTTTCTCCGCACCGGTGGCCGTCAAGTTGCAAACATGGTTTTCTGGCCAGAGACACCAGGGAGAGATGAAAGACCCTCCAATCATCCCATAAACACTTGTGTTACCCCCACAGGGACTACGGGAAGGATTTATTAAGGTAAATAAGTTACTTAGTACTGCTTTAAGGGAATAACTACTACTAGACGTTTTATCTTGTCTAACACCAGACCAAATCTACTCAAACCTTAGATTTAATCTCTTAATTCAAGTAGATTTATGTCATTTCTTCCTTAAATTGATTATTCTTTTCCAGTGCACTTCTTTCAAATGCCAGTGTTGTACATAATATATGACCTAATCGGGTGTATTGACAGTATTTCTACCTCTTTTTTCCTCCAATTTAACTCTAATAATGTTAAAAAGTACTCTCTGATTTGTGTAATAATGTTTCTCAAAATCATCTTGAGGGCCAGAGGAGCAGTGCTGGAGGGCCGGATTTGGCCCCCGGGCCTGACGTTGCCTACCCCTGCTTTAGGGGGTATTCAGAATATGAATTAACGCCTTAAGGGATACGTGGGACAAATAAGGTTCCAAAAATCTACTCAATAAGTCTTCAAGTGTCATTAAAACTGTGTCTGTCAAATATAAATATGAGAAAACCGGATTATAATCGATTTGTTATTTGCACAGACTTCCTAATTCCTTTATAGGCAGTAAAACAAAACCATAATCTTCTCTATTGTTTCTTAAACATTGTCCCCCGGGTCGTGCAGTAAACCGTGCAGAGCTGTGTGCACTGAACATCGTGTGGTTTTGGCACCTTTGAAAAATTCGGGCAGGAAACAAACGTCGAGCGAATGAGACAATGCACAAAACAGGTTTCACTTTGAGTTTGGAAGCAGCAAAGATTCGGCCCGACAGGAAAACACGAGCGGGTTTTTTCGACAGTAAATGTGTCGATGTTTGGGTGACGAAGTGCAGAACGAGAAAGAAAACCTTAACCTTAAAGATTTAGCAGCAGGGTTTTGACTCGACTCGGAGCATTTCTTAAAATGAGTTTAGACTGCATGATTTCTTAGTGTCCACTTTACTTCATCACATCACTTTTATTGTGTTATTGTTATTTTTTGGGTGCTTTTTCATCACTTTTTAGTCTTATTTTTGCATGCGTGTTATTAGATTGGGGAAATGCTCCGTTCTGGTGGGGGTTAAGAGATTAAAACTCACATTGATCTTTTGTATTTGTGGCATTACAGAAAGACACTCCTGCTTTTTGTTACTGATCTGCCTGTAGAAATCAGAATCAGAATCGTTTTTTTATTGCCATTGTTTGTAAACAGGTTCACAAACGAGGATTTTTTCTTGCAACATTAAACATAAAAAACATGTAACACAGAGTTTAGATAAAAATAAGCTATAAACTTTAAACTATAAGGCAGGGGTAGGCAACGTCGGCCCTCCAGTGTAAAACCTTTGGCCCCCAAGAGAAAAGAAACATTTATTCATAAATCACATGAAAACACATGAAAAGAACTCTAAAATGTGGAAAATACTTGCAATATTTTCACATTTCCCAGCAAAACACCACGTTAGGTCATATATTATGTGCAAAGCTTATATTTGTAGAAAAAGTGCT
Source organism: Gobius niger (assembly GCF_951799975.1). Taxonomy (NCBI): domain Eukaryota; kingdom Metazoa; phylum Chordata; class Actinopteri; order Gobiiformes; family Gobiidae; genus Gobius; species Gobius niger. The sequence goes on from NC_136874.1 coordinate 4,694,399, forward strand.
TTACTCTGGGCTACAATTGTGAGTTTCGGCCCTCGGTGTGTTGGCAATGAAGAAAATCGGCCCTCCATGACACAAACCTGCCGACCCTGCTATAAGGCTTCAGGGGCATAAGAATATTAAAATAAATAAGAGGAAAATAAGAGGTAAAATACGGTAGATGACAACAATTGACATAGAACAACAGGATTGGATTTACATGGTGCATAAAGTCATAAAGTGACACAGTGATATAAAGTGATATACAGTGATACAGTGATATAAAGTGATATAAAGTGATATAAAGTGATATACAGTGACACAGTGATATAAAGTGATATACAGTGATATACAGTGATACAGTGATATAAAGTGATATACAGTGATATACAGAGATACAGTGATATAAAGTGATATACAGTGATATACAGTGACACAGTGATATAAAGTGATATACAGTGATATACAGTGATACAGTGATATAAAGTGATATACAGTGATATACAGTGATACAGTGATATAAAGTGATATACAGTGATATACAGTGATATAAAGTGATATAAAGTGATATAAAGTGATATAAAGTGATAGTGGTGCAGTGGATCTAAGTGCAGACAAACCCCATAGTGCAATAGAGCAGATTACAGTCTGTCCCCTTATCGTTCATGAGTCTGACGGCTGTGGGGAAAAGACTGTTCAAGTGGTGGGATCTGTGGGTCTTGATAAACCGTAGCCTCCTGCCTGAGGGGAGGGGGTGAATAGTCTGTGTCCAGGGTGAGAAGGGTCAGCAGTGATCCGACCCACACACCTCCATGTCCTGGAGGTGAACAGGACTTGGAGAGATGGGAGCTCACAGCCTATCACCCTCTCAGCAGCAGCACAATGCGCTGCAGTCGGTGCTCTGTGTAGTAGTTTTAGCCCTCGGGTGCTTTCAGTTTTTCATTTTCTGTTAAGCGAACGTGTTATTTTTTCTCTCCGCAGATGCGGCGGACTGCACGCACTACGCCGCTGTCGGCAAACGCTACGAAGTCCCTCTGGAGCAAACGCTGGAATCACAGCACAGATTACGTTGGACCCAATTCTCCACAACAGTGTACGACAAGAAAAAAAATGTGAATAAGTACTCAGTCACGACGGGAGGAAACTTAATTCTACCAGAAGTGACCCTCAAAGACGGTGGGGACTACACTTGGGTACTACTTTTGGTAGATGGGAGCCAAGTAGCAACAAAAACACTGAAACTGTGTGTTCTGGGTAGGTATAGAAAGTTATTTGAATATTATCAAACTTACTGTAGCTTTAAAAGAGCGGGTGTTCTGCTTTTTGCAGGTTTTACAGAAAATGCAATATTGATCTATATCAACCAAAACTAAATATCCTGTTGTTTCACTTCCTGATATTCCAAACATCTCCAATAATATAATTCACACTTTTAAACTGAGCAGCTGAATCATGACTTGCTTTATGTAATTACAGCTTTAGCTTTTAGTCTGTCCCTTTTATATTATCATTAAATAAAAATCACACAGCCTACGATGTCGTTTTGTAGCTTTTGGGCAAATGGTTTATGGTTCATTCAGCAGCTAGCCTAGTAGCTGCTAATGCTAACGCTAATGTTTTATAACTGAGAGAGTCATTAATCAGGCCTAACGCTGAGCACTTTTATTAAGTCTGAATATTTCTTTGATATAGCAACTTAAACAATCCATGATAATCACTGTTTGAAGCCTTTTCCCATGATGCAAAGTTGTTCGTATTTGAAAAACAGACCCAGAGCGCTCAAAATGCCTCCATTGTGCACAAACACAGTTATAAAACATGAAATAACAAAGCAGAGGCGTCCAAATGTTTTGTTTTAAAAGACTGATGGAGCAGAATACAGGAGTTTTGATAATATGTGGAGGTTTGTGTTGTTTTAGGGATGGTTTCAAAGCCAACAGTGGAATTCAGATGTGACGAGAGACTAAAAAAAGTCGAGTTCAACTGCAATGGGACTCAGGTAAGAACTAGCTCTTTTATCACTTTAAGTATTTGACTTACTACTGCCACTTTGTACTGTTACTACTGCTAACTGCTCCTACTATTACTATGAAACATACATACACTCTGTAAGGTCATCTGGAAATGATTAAAATGTTGAAATACGAGAGTTTGTCTTGATTTGAGTAACTAATTTCAAGAAATCTATCCCCTCGGCTCATTTTTAACACTTACATTGAAGATTAAAAGTACAGATGCACCAATCCTGCGATACCAAGAGACTTTCTTAAAAGTGTCTTTCTCTGAAAAAATGACTCTTTTCTCCATTTTAAAATCAACAGTCATATTTTATTGTCCTGATGTTACAGATAAATGATCAGTTATATCTAATGATAAACTCTTGGATACATTTAACAAGGATCACTGGACTTTTCTACACTCAATATCCTTGGATTATGACAGGCTTTAGGTTATATTAATATATTATAATATCAATATCACTTAATTATATATTAATTATATATATATATTATCTATATATATATATATCATAACTTAAATGAATATATGTTAATGTTAATTAATATAAACACCTCACATGAAGTGATCTGTTCATTACAGTTATATCAGTTAGTTCTTAAACTAGAATACAAACACTTGGCTTCAGCAGTGTATATTTTATTTTATTTGGCTACTTTAGGTATTTCTACGTTAGTTTCTGTCCCAGCCTAAGTGGTAAAAGTTGTGTTTTTAAGGCGCTGAGAGCCAGAACTGGTATCGGTTCAGTATTAACTTCAGTGTATTTGTTGCCAATATCGTATTTTTACATTTACATCCCTAAAAAAAAGATCGTATTGCTCTCGTTCTTACAAAAACAAATGTTTAAATAAGTTGTTTCCTGATTTAAGTGTAAAAAAAAAAGAGCAGTTAATGTTTTTCCATACTGGAAAAAAGAAATTATATATGAATAGGTTTGATAAAATCTTAGATAAAACATGGAACAATTCAGATTATTTTGGACCATTTCAAAAAGTAAATGTCAAAGTGGATTTGTCTTTTTTGTCTCATTTTTATCTCATCTTGGATTAGTTCAAACCGACTCAAATTCAGCATGAAGTGATTTAATTCTGTCATTTAAGATGGTTTTCAACATCTTCAAACAAGGCGTGGGAACCCAGGGTGCTGAGGGTGCTGCAGCACGCCCTGGTGGATGGTTTGTGCATTGCAGGCAATATTAATAAATGGGGAAATAAGATCAGAAAGGTATTTTTGGGGGGAAATCTTGTCCCTCAGCACCCGCTAACCAAAATATGTTCCCACGGCTCTGTCTTCAAAGCTGTCACAAACCATTATGCCAGTCCCAAGCTTTGATAACTGTCATAAAGAGCACCCGTCTTGTTCAAACTAATGTGTTTTTTCTTACATTTCTGTCATGACAGCCTGATGGCGCGGAGTACGCGTGGTACGATGGCAGCGGCGTCGCCATAGAAAATAAGCGGATTTTGGTCCGTACGTCCAAACAACTCAAGTCCAACTCCTTCTTCTGCAAAGTTTCCAACCGTGTCAGCTCCGAACGCAGCGACCCGGTTCAGCCGGACTGCTTCAAAACCCGTGAGTACTGACGGTAGAGCGCCGTTAACCGCGACACGTCGAGCCTTTGCCTGCTGTGTCTGCTAAACAGTAAAACACAGCTCCTTCTGCCTCTCCCAACTCTCCCGACTCTCCCGACTCTCCAGACGAGGAGGACGACAATCTGCTGTTCGGACTCGACTTTTGGCTCATGATCGGGATCTTGGCCGGAGGAGGAGGTGAGTCCACTGGAGTTATTAGTTCTAGGTCTTACAGATTACATTACACTTTGCATTATGGGCCGGCAAGTCCTTGGTACTTACAGTGGTACTTATGGTGGTAATTCTAGGTACTTATTGTGGTACTTAAAGGATACTATAGTGAGAATTACAAGGTATGTACTTGTAGATACAGTGGTGACTCTTAGTAATGAAGGTTGTACTTCTTGTTTTCCTTAATGCTGATTTATGTTTTATAGTCACAAAATCCTACAAATTACGTCTGTATGTAGAAGTTCCTCATTTACTACTTACGAATTGCTGCTGTAGCATTCTTGAATTACCAATAAGTACCATAGATGTATCACTGAAACTACTAGAAACTTAAAGTGGGGGTATTATGCAAAATCGCCTTTTTCAAGCTTTACATCATGTTATTATGTCATTCCCTCTTTAAAAACATGGCTGAAGTGTTGCCTTGGCACATTCACGTATTTCTGAGTAATCTGTAAAAACTCTGATGGCGGCCATTTTAGGGATAGGTTTGCCTGAGTCCTCCTAGGAACGCCCCCACCTCCTGGAGACGCCTCCGAGCTTTCGTCACCAGCCGAGTAACCAACCACTGCTCCTCAGCAGAACCCCCTCCCCCCTGATGCCACAGACAGCGTGTGGAGGGGGCGTGTCGGAAAGGCTCAGAGGTTCTTAAAGAGACAGAGGCCTATTTCAAGACATTCACTACAGCCATTTTGAGAGAGACATTTTATACAAGGCAGTTATTCTAATTTACTGCATTTACAAACCAACAGAAGGTTTGGTCATCATTGTAGTGTGATATAGACTGGTGCTATGTGACTGAAAAAAGCATAATACCCCCTCTTTAAAGTACCAAAGTACATAGAAGTATGACCTTCATTGAAAAGAGTTACCACTGTATCTCTCATTACTAAGAGATACAGTGGTAACTCTTAGTAATGAAGCTCTGTGTCTCCTTAACCCCTAACCCTAATGACTAATAATTATGACTTTTAGTACCACAATAATAACCTAGTAATTATCCTGTAATTACCACTGTAAGTACCACTGTCATTACTAGTAATTACCACTATAAGTACCACGGACTTACCGGCCCGTAATGTAAAGCGTTACCCATTAGATAAGGTGAAACCTGCTCACCCTGTAGTGTAGACCTCCACAAAGGCGTGAGACTCTTGTTTTTCACAGGGCTTGTGCTGGTGCTGATTGTGGCGACCATCGTTTGCTGCTCCATCAACAGAAGGAGGAGGCGCCTGCGGATAAAAGGTAAAGCACAATACAATAGTACAATAGAATTGATCAAATATATATATTTGTATCTAATCATGAATGTCTGATTTGTCTTCCCGTGTTTCAGACGAGCAGGAGCTGCGTCTCCAGTGGTCGACGGGCGCGGGGACCAACCAGCGCCCCCAAAACTCCCAATACGTCAACCAGAGAAGCCACGCCCACCCCCAAGGCCACTCCCCCCGGCCAGGTGCAGGACCGCCCACGGGCCCGAGCCAGGGACCGAGCCAGGGCCCGACCCAGGGACCGACCCGGAGCTCCGCAGGCAACACCGGGCCCAGACCCCCCAAAGCCAGACAGAACCGGCCCAGGCCCCCTGACCCCATCACGGGGCAGCCCCTCCCCGGGCCCCGGAGGCTCCCGCAGACCGGGCAGACTCAGGTGGGGCGTCTGAAGGAGTTAAAACCCCTTTACCCCCGGCTCAACCCAGCACAGTTTATCCAGTTTGGCATTACCCAAATCTAAAAGCTTCTTGAACAAAGCATCAAAACGAAAATGTGACAAAAAATTAATAACAAAGTGACAAAAAAAGTGACAAAAACATGACGAAAAAGTGACGAAAAAGTGACAAAAATGTGATGAAAATGCAACAAGTGAAAAAAAAATAGCTCCAAAAACATGACGAAAAAGAAATGTGAAAAGTAATGATAAAAAAGTTTTTTTTGTGCAACAACACGAGTAAAAAGATAATATTCGATGACTTTTGTAGGTCTTAGCTTTCAAATGAGGCGTTACTCTGGCCTATTGGCTGTGACTCTCTTTATTTTATGTTTATTATTACAAGATTAAGCTGCACTGAGGGGCTCGTTCTGCTTTCTTTTTAGCGAACATCCATGTTATGTTATATCTCAGTATGGAAAAACGGTGGCCTGTTCCTTTAACTGAGCGCATTTTCTCCAGTTTGGCTTTACCCAAATCTAAAATCTTCTCTATTGGAGCTTACAGCCTATCAGGCCAAAGTCGGGCCACATTTGAAAGCTAAGACCCGCAAAACAGGTTGTAACTTTTTTTGTTGTGTTGTCACCATGTCACATTTTTGAAGCGTTTTTGTATTTTTCTTTGTGTTTTTCTTTGTGATGTTTTGGTCGTTTTTTTGTTGCTTTTTCATCGTTTTTTTCTGGCACGAATTTTGTCCCTTTTTTGTCACTCTTTAGTTGTATTTTTGTCACTCTTTAGTTGTATTTTTGTCACTTTTTGTCACTCTTTAGTTGTATTTTTGTCACTTTTTTGTTGGGTTTTCATTGTGTTTTTGTCACTTCCTTGTTGCTCTTTTGTCACTTTTTCTCAAGAAGCTTTTCAGACTCCAGTAAAGCCAAACTAGAGAAAATGTGCTCGGGTTAGGTGGGGATTAAAAGGTTAAAGATTTGGGTAAAGCCGCACTGGAAAAGGCGGAAGATAAGAAGTTAAATTAAAAAGCATTATATTGGATTGAAACTGGTTGTAAATTTAAATAATATTCTTTATTTTTTTACTGCATAACTTTATAAGTATGGTCTGATTGTTGTCCTCTGTATTAGTAATGTCTGTATCAGTAGTAGAAGTACTTGTAGTTTCCAGAGGTATCAGGAAGTCAGATATACTTACATGATGTTCTTTTTTCCTTAGATTCCCGTGGACGATGAGGAGAATCCGCCTCCTCTGCCTCAGCCCAGGAAGAAAGGCCCGAGGAGGACACAAAAACAGTGAAAGATATATTACAACTTTTATGACGTAATGGAATCATATTTTATTAATTTGTTTGAAATACTGTATCAAGATCAGACAGTGTTGCTTAAAAGTTTAAAAAAGTCCTGACATATTCATAGCTTTTTTGTATTCTTGCTCTATTCTTCTTTTTTTAATCGCCATGTACTCACTTTTATTACCAAAACATCTCCTAAAACTGCATGTATATATGAATATTTATTGCCGCAACAATAACAATAAAGTTTTTCTCCTGTTTTTGTCTTAAGCTGTTGCTCTGGGTGGATTTCCTCTGCGTTTACTCACCTCTGCAGCATGTGTTGTTCTTGTATCCTGTATGTGCCTCACGCCGAGTCTGTGGGTGAACTTTGCACCGCTGTGGTTTCCTGAACGGGTGTCACCAAAACTAATAATGGCATTTGCATGTTTTTCCATTCTCACACGTTTACTTTTCCGATGCCCAGAGACACGTCTAAGTGAAGAAGGGACAGAAGAACTGAGAAAGAGTCATTTTATGTTTATTATTACAAGATTAAGCTGCACTGAGGGGCTCGTTCTGCTTTCTTATTACTTACATCCATGTTTTTGTTATTGTGGGTAAGAACATATCTCAGTGTGGAAGAACTGTGAGCCCTCAGTCACGCAAATAGACCAAAGATGTTGTGGCATTTGGCCTCCCAGTGTGTTCCTAAAGCTCCAAACGGGTTGAAGTTATATCTCAGTATGGAAAAACGGTGGCCTGTTCCTTTAACTGAGCGCATTTCCTCCAGTTTACCCAACTTTTAACTTTTTTTGTTGTGTTGCCATTGAAGAAAAATAGTAGGTCCCCCCTGACACCTCTACTCCAGTGTTTGAGTGACGTCAAGGTCTGGTTGGCTCAAAACTTTTTAAGTCTCAATGAAAACAAGACTGAAATTGTTGTGTTTGGCTCCATGGACCCTTCAAGTGACCCGGGCCGTCTTAAACACCGTGTTCGCTCTTCTGCCACCAGCCTCGGCGTCACTGTTGACTCTGATTTTAAACTTCACAAGCAAATCAATGCTGTTGTTCAAGCCAGCTTTTTTCACCTTCGTCTGTCAACAAAAGTTACACCTTTTTTTATCTTTTAAGAACTTTGAGCAAGTCGTGCACGCTTTTATTTCACCTCGCCTGGACGACTGCGATGCACTTTACACAGGCATGAATCAGAATGCTCTTTATCGCTCGCAGTTAGTCCAGAACTCTGCGGCTTTTAACAGGAACCAAAAAGTATGAGCACATCTCCCCCATTCTTGCGTCGTCGCACTGGCTTCCTGTTCATTTTAGAATTGATTTTAAGATGTTATTGTTTGTTTTTAAAGCTTTGAATGGTCTGGCCCCTCGGTACATCAAGGACCTCACCCACATCTACACACCGTTGCGCTCTGAGGTCTGAGGGCCAGCTCCAGCTCGTGGTGCCCAGGACGAGCTGTAAGACCAGAGGGGACAGAGGGCCCTAAGCTGTGGGACGCTCTGCCCCCCCACGTCCGAACGGCCCCCACCCTGGAGTGTTTTAAATCCCGTCTTAAAACCCACTTTTATTCTCTGGCTGTTAACACCATGTGAGTTGTGTGGTCCTCTGTGTCTTTTATTTGTGTGGTTTTATCTATTTTTAAATGTTTATTCTTATTGTTTTTATTTTCTTGTGCAGCACTTTGAAAACTTTGGATTGGATGTCATATTTTTGAAGCGTTTCTGTATTTTTCTTTGTGATGTTTTTTTTTGTTGCTTTTTCATCACTTTTTTCTGGCACGAATTTTGTCACTTTTTTGTCACTCTTTAGTTGTATTTTTGTCACTTTTTTGCTCGGTTTTCATTATGTTTTTGTCACTTCCTTGTGGCTTTTTTTGGGTCACTTTTTGTGCTTTTCTAGTTTTCTTCATTGCGTTTTCATCCTCATTGTTGTTGCCCATTTGTCACTTTTTCTCAAGAAGCTTTTCAGATTCCAGTAAAGCCAAACTAGAGACAATGTGCTCAGTTTAGGTGGGGATTAAGAGGTTAAAGCTGCATTATAGAACTTTTTATGTGAAAAAAAAAAAAAATCTACTTTTTATTTGTGAGTGTTTGACCCAGCGTCTGTATGAGCAGTAATGGCGCCTCTGTTTCCATCACAGTGGCCTCTGATGCTCCATGTTTGTAATGTTTCTGGTAGGTTTTCACTGCTGACGGACTCTTGCACCAGGAAACCTTCAACACAATTGATCCTGGAGCCTCAAAGACCCCACGCCAAGCTAAATTACGCACAAATATCAAGTTTTTAGTGGTGTAGTGGGAGGACAGTGTGGTAGGAGTTGAAGGAGTGCAAAGGCGCTTTAGGTCCAGCAGAGGGCGCACTAGCTCTACTTCTACACCACTGAAGAATTACAAACAGCTGACTTTGGACGTTTCACATCTTAGTTTTCCTCAAATCTATATAAAAAAACAGCAACTTTCAAACAACATATTAAAAACACATTTAAATATGTGGAGTTTTTGCTCAAAGTACTGCCCATCAAAAGTACTGCGTATATTTTACTGCCCTTTTACAGCAGCTACACCAACACCTAACGCGGTTCATAAATAGGACCCTGAATGTAGCTTTTGTGAATTTTTGCCCCTTAACCCCTGGGGTGAAAAAACGCAGAGCGCCTGAGGGTCGTGACCTTTCACCCCTGCGCTGTGCGTGTGCGTAAACATGCAGCGGGACTGGGACCAGGCTGGGACCCCCCAAGCACCGGCTAATGTCAGTCAGTCAAACTATTTATTAGAATGTCTGGACTAAATCTAATCACACTGAACAGAACGCAGGTAGTTTTTGTATAAGTTTAGCAGCTCATATTTCAGTCTCAAGTCTCAAGCGTTCAGGTATTTCAGTCGACACTCCCCATAGGCTGGGACCCCCCAAGCACCGCAGCTCAATCAGTCAAGATAAAGTATTTGTGGTCGTCAAACTGATGAGGGGTCCCGGGAGGCGGTCAGAGGGATTTACCTACAGATTCCCTGCATACTGTAGTGCAGTGGTTCTCAACCTGGGGGTCGGGACCCCCAAGGGGGTCGCGAGACAAATTTGGGGGGTCGCCAAATCATTTAGATAAAATATACATATTTTCATTAGCGTATAATCTAATGTTTTATTGTTGCATGTGTTGCTATTTTACCAGAGTGCCATTATTTGTTCGTAGTTTGATGAATTTTATTTCAGCCATTTGTCCATCCATCCATCTTCTTCCACTTTTCCGTTTCCGGGTCGTGGGGGCAGCTGCTGGAGTTGCCCAAATCACATTGCACCAGCCCCTCATGGCTCCTCCTGCAGGTGGTGGGTCCACAGAAGGACGGCCTCATGGTTAATCGGGCCTGTTGGTCTCTCATAAGGAGCTTCTGAACCGCTCTTTGTGTGACCCGTCACCGAGGACCTGTTTGCCCTGGGAGACCCTACAGGGGCACGAAGCCCCCGACAACAGAGCTCCAGGATCAAGACTATTTGTTTTTTATCTTTGTTTTATAAGAATTATAGAATAGAATAGAATAGAATAGAACGTTATTGTCTGTTCCAGAGAGCAGAAATGTGTCTTTCAGCTCATTGAAAATCCAATATGTCGGCTAATGTTCATATTTCTCACGGTGTGACCCTGGCAGGGGGTCACGAACCCCTTTACCTGTTATAATGGGGGTCGCGGCTCCAAAAGGTTGAGAACCACTGCTGTAGTGTATACAGACGGCCATACAAGGGGGCGTGTGTGGACTATAAACACATTTATCACACACCAATAAGGTCAAGCCAACATCTGGTCCAAGTGGATGTATTTTCACTGCAAATTGTTCGGGAGAAGCGAAAAACGGTGCTTGTTGCTAACGTTAGCATACGTAGCATGAAGCTAACGTCACTTCCTGGACAGTTTTGGTCAAGTTACTTTAAAATGGTAGCATACTCCATGTTACTTTCAGCAAAATGTAAACTAAAAATACTAATAATGCCACCAAGCAAAAGTGTAGTCAACAACACTCTTCATGGCGAGAAGGTCCGGGTTCGATGTGTGTGGAGTTTGCATGTTCTGTAGGTTTTCCTCCGGGTACTACCACTAAAAACATGTACAATAGGTGTGGATGAATGAGAGTGTGTTTGAGAGTGCACATGGGGGACGACGGCCCAAGGCTAATCCGGTGTGGCTTGTTTACATGCATGAGACCCACGTATGTTCATTAACATGCACTGTCCCGACCAAATAAACCAATAATTAAACACATGTTTTCCCATAGTTTGTCTCCTTTACCCAAATCTAAAAGCTTCATGAAAAAATAACAAAATAGCGACAAAAAAGATGTGAATGATGATGAAAATGCGGCAAAGAAGCATCAAAAGAGACGAATCCAAAATCTTAGATCAGGTTTGTAGTTCTTTTGTAGTTAATGGGCTGTTGAACCACTTTGCTCCTCTCCATGTCTCCTTTTATAGAAAAATATATTCATTATTCAGCATTTGTGGATCAATAGTAGAAAAATCTGTTGTTTTCCGTCTGGCTGCTCCGAACATGGCCATATATGGGCAAGTCCAAAACTACCCTCTACATCAAAGTCCATTATTTTGCTGGTTTGTCCTTGTTAATTATCTGAATCCTGCCACAGAGTCCCAGGTCTTTAGATTCATTAAGTATAAGCTGTTTATGAATAAGAGATGTGATGTGATCCCATTTTGAAGACTCTCTATTCTCTCTTATACTTACATTATTTCAAACTATAGTCTGATCCCCGTTATCTAAGCCTCCTTACTTAGAATGGAAAGTGGTTTAATGGATTAAAGTAATTAACATTATAAGAAAAGATGTAAATGAGGAAGTAAACATATGCAAATCATGGCAACAGAACAGGATTGGTCACAGAGGCTGGAGATGAGCAGTGAGACCTCCTTAAAGCACTTCATACACATTTAAATCACATCACTTCATTAGAACAGGCTTTCATTTGTGTTTTTTAAAGACATTTTGCTGGATAAGGTTGGATTAGTGCCCGTCTTTTACCCCAAATCAACTTAAATGTTAAACAATTTACCCCATTAATTCATATTGCGTGACCAAACAAGCAAAAATCCCGAGGAAGTTTTAGCGCCTAAGAGTTGGGGATTTTGTGGGGGGACGCTTGGCTCGGGGGCACAAAGCCTTTAAATCTCAGACTAATCTGATTTGCCACTGATTTAACTGTTTTTTGGTGTCTGATAATAATGTATGCAACAAAACAAGTCGATAGATGATTCAAATGTCACGTATTCCACGTTGCAAAGGCGCAAAGGTCAGACGCGTAATAGAATTTAGCCCAAAAATGGCACAACAGCTGTGCGTAAAACCGATTGAAATGCATTAATCTTTCTCTCTCTCTCTCTCGGTTCGTGTGACTGGGACCTCCCTTCGCGGCGGCACTCCTCCTTCAAGTCACCTTACTTCCGGCCACTCTTCGCTTGTCATCCCGGTCATTCCTGCACTTTCAGCCCGACGAGCGCGCGCCTTCTCTCTCGGATACACCGTGTGGACTATACGCTTTTGGATCATGCACTTTTGGAGGTTTTATCGCTGGAGAGCCTGACAACCACCGTCCCCGACCCGGCTGGTGAAGGAGTGCGTTCTGTGGAGGGCTGCTGGTGGTTGGCTGGTTGTGCCAAGCGCTGCCCGGAGAGGAGGCACTTCTCCCGGGAAAGGTTTTAGCGGCTCCCGAGTCGGCGGCTCACTTCGCTTCAACTCCGCGGCTTTTGTGTTGAAAGAAAAAGCACTGCGAGTCAGAACGGGGGGAGCGATGGCACGGAACTGTGCAAAAATGAACATGAAAAGCTGCTTATTTAGTCTAATCTTTGGGATTTCAATGCTAGGTGAGTAACGCCGATAAAACTCCAGCTGGTTTCTTAACGGCGAATCCCCTTTAACGTTTTAAGCTAATTTACATTTTCCGTTCCAGATAAGTTCATGTGAATTAATCAGAAAAACCTTTACACTGTCAAACCAATGCATGATGTGGATTAATTCGGCACAGTTTATTTATATTTATATGCTTGATTTTTACGTAGGGTTTGAACGTTTTCACAATCTCCACTTCCAAGTTTTCCATAGCGATACTTGAAAGGAGCAACGCTTATGTCGATATATAAACGTGACTACATTTTCTATGGTCTTTTAATGCCAGCCGAATTAAAGAACTGACGTCCTGCCTTAAGAATAATGCGACAATTGAAGATAACGCTTGATTCTCATGAGTAATGATGCGGAAATGCAAAAATATGAGTTTTAAAGGGGGTGTTTTGCATTGTGATCTGCACGTTTGAGGGTAAGCAGGTATATTGAGCTGTATGTCCTTGGATTACCTTGTTGGCCTATGTTGAATAGTTTGTGGTGCTGTCCTGGCTATAATTAGAGTACATTATATGGATTGTGTGTGATTCTCATACATTAATATAGAAGGCTAATCACATGGTATTTGAACTCCATTGCCCTTTGAGTTGAAATGAGTCGCTCGGACACTTCTTGCTATGATGGCTAACTTGAAATGAGCACTTTTGACAGGGTCCCATTGGCCGCTCTGGACCGGTCATTATTTCTATGGCTCATCTTCTGAGACTCCATCCATTCCCCGCTATGGGCCAGTCCAGCCGATGCTTACTCACTCGTCAGGTATTTGATTTTGTACAGGAGTAAAAAGGCCAAACGAGTCCAACGCCGGCCCCCGGATGACCACAGGACCGACTGTGTCAGGACTTGGCAGACCTGAATGTGATAGGGCGCTCCCCTGTGAAGCCTAAATTAGTCCGGTGTAAGATGATCGAATGTCCCACGCGTAGCTCTGGTGTGTGTTTCCCTGATAGGAGGAGGCACGAGCGAGGCCAGCTGCAAAACACGCTCCCTTCACCGAATCCATGAAAACCTGGGAGATGAGTTATGATTATACTTTTGGAATAACTAGGTATAGAATGCATGTGGTATGTATTAACTCCCTACCCCCCCTGCCTTTACTCAAATCTAAAGCCTTCTCGACTGGAGCCAGTGTAACAGCTCATTTGGAAGCTAAGACTTACAAACAAACAGATCTTTTTCCTCAGAGCATTTTTGCCAGTTTTTCATTGTGTATTTGTCACTTTTTTGTCGCTTTTTTTTGCGTTTTCAGCCTTGTTTCCGTCTCGTTTCCGTCTCGTTTCCGTCTCGTTTCCGTCTCGTTTTCGTCTCGTTTTCGTCTCGTTTTCGTCTCGTTTTTGTCTCGTTTTCGTCTCGTTTTCGTCTCGTTTTCCACTTGTGCTCCACAGTGTATAAACCAGGTCCCAGAGTGGAAAGATCTCAAAACGCCTCTTACGTGATTCCATTGCTACGACGTCTACGCAACTTTTACTAAAGCGATGACATCACAGCTCCAGAGTCTGTGATCCATAATCTACTGACCTTATGATGGTTTGACTCCGCTCCTCTTTGCTCCACTGCCGTCCACAAGCCACAGGTGACAAGCAGAAAAACGCGAGTCAGTCTGTGACTTTTACTGTTAGTCCAAATACACAGACAGGTTTTTCTGCTTTAGTCCCGTTACGTCTGAAGAATAAACTCTCCTCCTCGTCTCTTCTGTAGATCCTAAATCCTTGAATCAGTTTCATTTTCACGGTTTACATTCCACAAACTGCGCCCTCTACATCTTGTTCTGTTATCTGTGTTAGCGTCACAGCGCCTCACACAGGCCTGGAGGATGAACTGCACCGTTTTCACAGACCTGAGTCGACCCATGTGGACGAACACAAGAACGTTTCGGAAAATATAAGCGTTTTGTCTTCGTGTGGATATAACCTTAGTCTCATTTCTCATCTCGTTTCTTGTCTCGTTCTCGTCTCGTTTTTGTGGCCATTTTGTTCCTCTTTTGTTGCTTCTTTGTCACGTTTTGGCCAAACTGGAGAAAATGTAGTGGCAGTTTCATGGAAGAAAAGTTTCGTCCGACGAGGGAGAGTTTCATTTCTCAAATTCCCAAGGATTGAACTGGGACTCGCTCAAGGTTTTGGCCCTTAACCTCTTACCACCCGCCTGAACCAAATGCATTCTGTCCTCTTTGGCCATTATATAGGTCTGTGTAACACCTCATTTGAATTTTGAATTTTTGTCATTTTTTGTTGAATTTTTATCACTTTTTGGTTGAGTTTTTGTCACATTTTTTGTTGAATTTTTGTCACTTTTTGTGGATTTTTTGTCATTTTTTTGTTGAATTTTTGTCACTTTTTGGTTGAGTTTTTGTCACATTTTTGTTGAATTTTTGTCATTTTTTGTTGAATTTTTGTCACTTTTTGGTTGAGTTTTTGTCACATTTTTGTGGATTTTTTGTCATTTTTTTGTTGAATTTTTGTCACTTTTTGGTTGAGTTTTTGTCACATTTTTGTTGAATTTTTGTAATTTTTTGTTGAATTTTTATCACTTTTTGGTTGAGTTTTTGTCACATTTTTGTGGATTTTTTGTCATTTTTTTGTTGAATTTTTGTCACTTTTTGGTTGAGTTTTTGTCACATTTTTGTGGATGTTTTGTCATTTTTTTGGTTGAGTTTTTGTCACTTTTTTGTTGAATATTTGTCACTTTTTTGTTGCGTTTCCATCCTTGTTTTCTTCTCATTTTTTGGTGGCTGTTTTGGTGCTTTTTCCCCAACAAGCTTTTTGATTAGGGTAAAGCCAAACTGGAGAAAATAGGATCCGTTCAGGTGGGAGTTAAGAGGTTAAATACAGTATCCAAGGCCCATATCCAATAAGGAACTCAAAAAATGGAACTCCTGGATCACTTGCTATGGTCCGAGTCTAACTTTGCTCAAAAGCTTTAGTGTACGATCATTTAGTCCAACCCTTACATGGCCCTTCCTGAAGCACTTATCTTCAATTTCCTCTCAGCGTTTGATCCCCCACTGCTGCTTAACAAAGAAAAAAGGTGCCGATATGAACCAATAGGTGGTCATGGCATTGAAAACCCATTACATTAGTCACATCCTGGGCCATTTCTTATGCAGCGATACGCTCGATTGGAAAACTCATGTTTGAGAAATATTTCATGAGGGGAAAGCGGAGAGTTGAGCTGTACCAAAGCTGGGATCAAACTCGGGAGAATATTTTATAGAAGCAGCAGCAGATTGCCATTTCGAACAACATCGTACAGAAATCATTGACTTTTTAAAAATATCTCAAGTGGAGGAAGTTTTGAAGTTTAAAATATCTTTCCTAAACCAGGGCTTGAGTCAGCACGGAGGAGGGTTTGGCCTTTACTCGCCCATTTCTGTTTAGCCTTGGCATTTTAGGAGACGGATTGGAGGCTAAGGAATCGTTTCAATGGCAAACTTTATAGCGTCTTTGTCGGAATTCGGAAAATGTGTCCTCTGCATTTCAATGTCGCTAAAGTACGGGCGTTTCGTTCAGGTGGAGATGGTGGAGCAAGGTGGCCTTTGGTTCAGCTAATCATGAGTTTTAATGTACTTTGGTTGGGATGAAGGTTAGGAAATAGGGGTTTTAGCAATTTGTTAGATCAGAATTTCTTCCTTTCTGATTCACATACAATACAAAGTGTGAATTATAGTACCAGTAGTTTTATCTTATTTGCATACAGTACGAAGTGCCCAGAATTAGAGGGTCCCATCCATGGATAAAATGTGACGACCGTTCAAAATATTCAGTATAAAGTTACTGGGATTGCCTCCTGAAAAGGGTCCCGTCACTGAAAACCCTTGTGTTTTGAGTGTCCAGGTTTGAACCTCATACAATATTTGACCTTCCAAGTACCTCCAAGATCAAATAATGACTAAACCAGGTCTAAACCTAAATCATGTCTAAACTTTGATGTGAACCATGAAAATGAATCTGAAATTGTAGATGACCCTGAGTAGAGATGTAGCGATAAAAAAATGTTTGAGTCACGATTATTGTGAGGGAAAATATTGCAATTTTACGATTGTTCACGGTTAAAGAAATGAAGCAAGATCATACTGAGAATTTCTAAAATCCTTTACAGTCCTGTACACATGTTTACAAGACATTATATTATGTATGTTTTTACATGTATTTAACCTCTTAATCCCCGCCTTAAAGGAACAGGCCACCGTTTTTCCACTCTGAGACATGTTCTAACCTGAGCTTAGACGAGTTAACCTCTTAACTCCCACCTGAACAGCTCCCTAATCAAAAAGCTTCTTGGGGAAAAAAGCACCAAAACAGCCACAAAAAATGAGAAGAAAACAAGGATGTAAACGCAACAAAGATGTGACAAAAACTCAACAAAAAAATGACAAAATTTCAACAAAAATGTGACAAAAAATCAACACAAGTGTGACAAAAACTCAACAAAAAAATGACAAAAATTCAACAAAAATGTGACAAAAATGAAAAGAAAAAAAAATAACTAAAAACAAAACAAAAAGGCGACACAACACAGCAACAACGCAAGGAAAAAGATCCGTTTTGAGGTGCTACACAGGCCTATATAATAACCTAAGAGGACAGAATGCATTTGGTTTAGGCGGGTGGTAAGAGGTTAATGCTTACCTGCACCCCGTTTGGAGCCATAGGAATACACTGGGAGAGGCTAAATGCTAGCAACATCTTTGGTCTTTTTGCGTGACTGAGCGCACACAGTTCTTCCATATTGAGATATGTTCTTACCTGAGCTTAGACGAGTTGATTCGTACCTGTCTGGTCTTTGTGCCCGTGGAAGAGATTGGTCGCTTCCAACTTCACCCCCGTTTGGAGATATAGGAATATACTGGGAGAGGCTAAATGCTAACGACATTTGACTGAGGGCACGCAGAAAGACCAGACAGGTACACATCAACTCGTCTAAGCTCAGGTAAGAACATATCTCAGTATGGAAAAACTGTGGCCTGTTCCTTTAACCGGGAGTCAAGGCGGGGTTGAAAAAAAGCATCAAAATGGCGACAAAAATGAGATGAAAACCCACAAAAGAACAACAAAAGCGAGATGAAAACAAAGATGAAAATGCGACAAAACATGACACAAACATAAGTATAAAAAAGCAACAAAAATGTGACAAAAATGCAACAAAATAGCCACAATAAAGTGACCACAACACGGCAACAACGCAGGGAAAAGGATGAGACACTGGCCTATCGTCTATAAGAGGCTTTTCTCTTTGGGTAAAGCCGAACTGGAGAGAATGTGCTTGGTTAAGGCGGGGTTTTAAGAGGTTATAGGTTGTTTTAGTTTTGTCATTGTCATCTTTTATCTTTATGCTTTTACCCGTATGTTAAAAATAATTATAGGAATGTTTTGAAATGCCATAGAATATTATTATGAGCAATATCTAAAGGAAGCAAATTCTATCAGATCTTCTCCCTCTGAGTGACCGAAACAAATGAACCTCTCAGCTGTTCTTTTGGGACTCTTCCCCTGGCAACGTTATGCTGTTGCTCCTAAAATTCGTACTTTCATGGACCAGATTTCGAGGCAGCCGTAAAATCCACATCTTCTGCCGCAGCGCCCGACGTGCTAAGTTTCTCCACTCTTTCAGCAAATGACTCAGTATCCCCCAAAAGCATGTCTGACTGAGCAAACATCCGCCGCGTTTCCCTTTAATTTAGCTGAAGCCTGCCCTGCTAACCCCGTGTGATGTGCTCGCTGCTGAAAAATGCCCCGGCGCATGTTGTTGATTTGCCGTGGACGAGATAAATTAATCTTTTTGACAATTGCGCTTGAGGTAAACACACAGCACTCAAGGGTCCGGCGAGGCGTGGTGCCGGCTTTCCCCACGGGTTCCCAAACTGGGGGGGCAGGGATCCCATTGGTGGAACTATTCTGGGGTTAAAAGTGTGTCTTTAAAGCCTATAGATGCCTGTGCTGTATATACAGGCAGGTGCAGGGCCTGGCTGTCCATTGTAGTCGGAGACACGCCCAACAACTCATGCAAACAAGCTGAGGAACGAGCTCCATAGACTAGAAGACATACAGACTAATGGACTAAAGCCTGGACTCAAGCCTGGACTCAAGCCTGGACTCAAGCCTGGACTCAAGCCTGGACTCAACTCCATCTCCAGAAGTTCTCCGACGACTCCGCCATCGTGGGCTGTGTGTCTAAGGGGAACGACCTGGAGAACCGGTCAGTCATCATAGACTTTGTGGACTGGTGTGAGCGCAACCACCTGTGCTTGAACATCAGTAAGACGAAGGAGATGGTGATCGACTTCACGAGGAAGCCACTGCCGTACACACCGCTGAACATCCAGGGGGAGGACATTGAGGAGGTGGACAGTTTCAAGTACCTGGGTGTGTTCACCTCAACAATAAACTGGACTGGTCCCACAACACCAACGCCCTGTACAAGAAGGGCCAAAGTCGCCTCCACCTTCTGAGGAGACTGAGGTCGTTCGGAGTGAGCAGGCCTCTGCTCAGGACTTTTTATGACTCTGTGGTGGCCTCTGCTCTCCACTACGCTGCCGTGTGCTGGGCCCCGGGCCGCACAAAGCGGGACAAGAACAGACTGAACAAGCTGGTCAGGAGGGCCAGCTCCGTCCTGGGCTGCCCCCTGGACTCTGTGGAGGAGGTGAGGGACAGGAGGGTGTTAGCCAAGCTCACCTCCATCATGGACAACACCTCCCACCCACTGCGGGACTGTAGAAGAGCTGAGCAGCTCTCTCAGTGGCAGACTGAGACACCCTCAGTGCAGGACGGAGCGCTACCGCAAAGCCTTCATCCCCACTGCTGTCAGACTGTACAATAAGACTGTGAAGTAACATGTGCAATAATCTCTGTATCAGCTGCACTTTATTAACTCTGAGTGATCTTCTGGAACGCCGACTGTAACAAGTGAATTTCTCCTTTGTGAGATCAATAAAGGATTATCTTATCTTATCTTAAAGCCTGGACTAAAAGCCTGGACGAAAAGCCTGGACTAAAGCCTCTAAATCAAGACTAGAACTCGGACGTAAACCAGTGCTAATCCTGAACTAATCAAAGACTAAACTACTGCATTTTCACTTGCTCAATGTCCTCCTCCCTCCTCAAAAATGCTTAAAAGTATCTTTCTAAATGTGAAATGTGCACTTTATTAGGTCTTTAACATGGAGGTTTCCAGTTTTCTCTAATGTTTCTGTTTGTTGTCATTGCCTTGAGTTAGAGTCGATGGCGTGTGAATAATTGTCTAGACCTCAGATGAAATGTCGCTCTGTTGGCTTCAGGGGGAAATTATAAGTTCGTACTTTATAGCCCCGCAGTGTTGAGTTTTATGTAACTGAGACTTCCTGTTTTACTAAGAGTTTAGGCTTGGTTTAGTCCCTGGTCTGATCGAGGGTTAGTCTTGCCTTAAAGTGCAGATGACAGGTTTTAAAGCTGCTGTGACTTATTTATAGGGCTGGGTATCTTTTTCAATACCAGTACTTTCACGATACCTACAGTAAAATATTTATCATCCAGAACCAGAAAACAGACATTAATGTTTAGACGATCTGCAAATATCAGGTTAATCTCCAATGTCAAGAAATGTGTGAAAAATGGGGAATAATTTGGGGAAAAATGTGGCAAAAATAAGGAAAACGTGTGTAAAAAAAAAAAAAAAAACTGAGGCAAGAATAAGAAAAAAACAAACTTTTTTAAATTAGGCAAAATAAATTGGCAAATAATTGTGGGCAAAAATCATTTATTTCAGTTAAAACAACCAAGTCAGTTCCTTTAACGCCGTCCCTGGACCAACAGCCTCAAAACTTGGATCTAAAGATAGATTTTTTTCAGTACCTGCTTTCGATACCAGTTGTACCAACAATTATTTCCTGATACCAGACTGGTATCACTTAATGGCACCTGGCCCTACTTATTTAGATGGATAACATCTGTTATGAGTAATAATTATCATCATAATTATCATATTTCAGTGAAACAGCAAATTAATGAAGAAATGTTGGGCAGAAAAGTTATTTTTATTGAAAATTTGGAAGTGACATAGATAGAGGTGAAGTTCCATACGTTTGTTAAGTGTGACATCACACTTATTATACACACAATAATAAGCTACTTCCAGGTCCAAACTGTGGAGAGCTGTCTAGATCAGCGGTGTCCAAACTTTTTTCATGGGGGGCCGCATACTGAAGCGTACTCGGGGTGAAGGGCCATAGTTCGGTCCCGCGAAACCTTCGACTAGCAGAGGTTTAAATTGTGCCACAACACCTTTTATTTATGCTTAAAACCTTCATGCCAGCTCTGTCTCACAATAAAATGTTAGTCGTTTGGTTAGAATTGTATAGAATTATGACATTTCAAATAAAAAGGACAATCTGATGATGTGAACTGATTCAGCAAGAGGCCGAGGGCCACCAAATATTGGTCTGAGGGCCGCATTTGGCCCCCGGGTCGCACTTTGGACACCCCTGCTCTAGATAAACGCAGCAAAAAATGTAACTTTATCTGAATCTCCTCCTGAAAAAACAACTGATAAAAGGCCAACAACTGCTTTACTCCTAATTCAAACAATACAGCTCACCATCTCCTCTGGTAAAATGAAGATATTTATATACGTTTAAATTAGCTTTCATTGTGTGTGGAAAAAAAAATGATAATGAATGCATTAATAAAAATCCAGAGTAAATGTGATAATTCTTTGTGATCAGATGTGTAAAAAGAGCCTTGTAGTCGGCTCTACAGGAGGTTACAGTCAGCTACATCACATTATAGTGAATACAGCTAGAGCTCTAGAGCGATGACATCACCACTTAACAAACGTATTTGACTCATTTGCCATTGACAAAACATGGTCGGCACGGCAACAGCTTAAAATTGTTTGTCTCCATCTGTGCCACTTCCTGTCAGTGTCCAATAAGGAAGTAAATATTTGTGTTAACTATGTTTTAGCAGAAATTGTGTCTAATGTGTCATATGCACTTTAAGTTCTGATGCATTTCCATGTCCTAGGACGGGTCCTGGGACGGGTCCTGGCTCTGCCCCGTCAGGTTTAATCTGTGTTTACTCCAAGTCCGTGTTCAGGCGTTACTTGGATGCAAGACATTAGCTCCTGGCGTCTTTCCAAAGCAATTATCCCACATCAAACCTGCCCGATAGCCCCTTTAAGCTAACAGCACACTAGCATCAGCCCTTTGTTTGTGGTGTAATTAGCCTAGCGGTGGCGGCTAACATCTGCTTTGAATTGGTCGGGGCTGCGAGGGAGTTTCGCAGGTAAAGCTCGGGACATTCCTGGAGAGAGTGGAGCGTGTTCTGACACAGACGGCCAGGGTTTGTGGAGGAGGCAGGGAGAAGCATGGGAGAAACATGTAAAAAAGAATCTGCAAGTCATTTTGGGTATGGGGGATAAAAGTGTGTAGTCAAGGACGTTGTTTCTCAAAACCTCCTCTGCAATTTTATGCTTTATTCATGTTTATTAGGCATTTATCTTGGGCCTATGTGTAAATATAAAACCGACTGGAATGGAAAAACTAGGTTCTGGGAAGATGCCAGGGCTGATACTGTCCTTACTCTTGCTGCTGGCAAAACAAACAAAGTCGCGGGCACAGAAAAAAAGAGAGAAAGGAGGAAAAAAATAAATTGTGAGTTTGCTATTCTGCGTCACGGCCAAGACAAGCCCCGACAAGTGAGTAGTGTGGCTGCTTTTTCACTCCGAGCTGCTGTCAAAGATGGTGCGAAGATACTATAGTGCTGTTGTTTAGGAGGACAATAGGCGTGTACGGGCCGGAGTGCACTAAAGTTAGCTTGCAGGGTGAAAGGTGAAAGGCTAAAGAGGCAGCAGAAAGTTACCAGCCTGTAAAAATGTCTTTCAACCCAGCCTTAAAGGGATATCTCAGAATTTTTGACATAGGGCCTAATTTCCTAGTTATCCAGAGTGTTGTTGATTTGTGGAGATATATATATGAAGAGTAGTGGTGCTAGGCTAGTGCTAGGCTAGTGCATGTCTATGGTAACTAGTCGCCTGCATTAAAAACCTCTTCAAAATCATGGGCTCGTCCTCCTAACGTTGCCATATCTGATGTAGAAAGCTCCTTTGTGAATTCCACGTGTAGTAATGCCGACAAACTAATGTAGATCCGGTAACCGAGCAGATCATTCCGCCGCTACGTAGCTACAACCAAGAAGCTGCTCAAATATAAGTTCTTTTAAATGCAATACGGTAAAATTTCTAAAAATATTCAGTCGACACAGACGTTTATATGGTTAGTCTGGTGTTATAAGTGATTTGCCTCAGGTGCACTTTGGGTTAGATTGTTTTTAATGCAGGCTACTAGTTACCATAGACATGCACTAGCCTAGCACTAGCCTCTCATTGCTAAACTCTTCAAATATAAGGACTGCATGAATAAAAAAAATTAAAACAATCTCCAGAAATCAGCATCACTCTGGATAACTAGGAAATGAGGCCCTTTGTCTAAAATCCCGAAATATCCGTTTAAAGGGGCTAGATGCAAGTGCAAGTTAGCCATTTTATACTCACTACTGCCACCTCAGGTCACACGTGTAACTGCAGTAACACCTTTTTGAGTGACAGTGCAGGATTGTAGAGGCAGTTGTGGTGAACAGGTCTGAGCTCATTCTACACATTGATGGAGCAAATAGGGGGAAGAAAATACATAATTTTAAACTCCGTATAGTCCCTTTAAAGAATCAAATGAGAAACTAAGACTGTTTTTATATCCCATTTGTCCTAATTTTACCTCATAGGGATTATAATGTGAAAACACTTTTGTCTGAAGACTTTGATCTCTGCATTCGCCATGACAAAGTCTGCTTTATCAATTAATTACCATAAAACTCACAACTTAAGCTCCAGGCAGCCGCTTTTGTTATGTTCTTAAGCTTTCTGGCGCTCGCTGTATAAGTTCTGGATGTGTCCCTGTAGTCCCAGATACTCAACGATGTACTTGTAGTAGTAACAGTAGCTATGGAGGAAATTATCTTCGAGAATTCATTAAAAATTACCCAAGATAACGTCGTGACATCTTCGATTTTCCTTCGAGTTTCAGCGCAGATTCGGGATAAAGCACTTGTGTGAAAGAAACGTCTCCTGCCTCTCAGAATAAGTTCACGTCGTTAAAATGACTGAGCTTGACCCAATTAGTGCCCGGGCTGCGAGTGTTTTCGGAGGCGGGAGCAGCGTGAGTTCTGCTTTACAAAAGGAGAAGCAAAATGTCAAGACTGCGCCGGAATCAGACAAAGTTATGTCAAAAAAATCCTCCCAATTAGAATATCAAGGCTGTGGACTGACTCAAACTGCAGCTAATGCGTTCTTCCTCTTCACGATGTTAAAATGAGTTTGTACTAAGTGTGTTTTTGCTGTTGTAGGTGGCGTCTTTAGCCGTATAGTCTCTGTGCCTCCCGGGCCTTTGATACGAGTGGCGGGGCAGCCGGTTTCCATACGCTGCGATGTCACGGACTACGGCGGCCCGGACGAACAGGTAAACAAACTGAAAATTATTAATGGTTCTGTTTTCTCCACACTCTCTGGATGAATGTATTGTTTCGGGCAGTGCCACAGGACGTGTTCAGGCATGTCCACATTCTGTCTGTGGTGATAATAGACTTTCCCAATCCGTTTCTTTTAATGGATGACTTTATTGTGAGTCACGAGCACAAGGTTTGGTATTAGTTGACTGTATTGAAACTAGTCATATTGAACATCCTGTACTTGTTGCGCAGTTATTATTTTTCCACCTAACACAAAAGATTCCCGTTATGTGCTGTCTGCCTTTTAATAATCACACATTTTCATTGATTGTAAAACCCAGAAGAAGCACCCAAGCCCTGTTAGCAGGTTAGCTGTTTGGCCAGCTGTTATTGGAAAGCTAGCTTTTCCTTTTTTTTTGTAATAAAACAGATAATATATGTGAGCTAGCTGTCGTTAGCAGGCTAGCTTTTTATATATGTTTTTAGTATGAAACAGATAATAAAACATAAGCTGTTGTATGCAGGCTTTCCTGTCGTTAGCAGGCTAGCTTTTAAAAACGTTTTTTAATGCATAAGAGCTAGCTGTTGTATGCAGGCTAGCCTCATTAGCAGGCTAGCTGTTGTTAGCAGGTTAGCTGTCAATGATTGTAAACTCAAAAGAAGCACCCAAGCACGTTTGCTGTTTATAGCTGGCCAGCTGTTGTTGGAAAGCTAGCCTTTTCTTTCTTTTTTTTAAAATAAAATAGATATTATATATGAGCTAGCTGTCGTTAGCAGGCTGGCTTTTGAAAAATGTTTTTTTTTAATTAAACAGATAATAGAATATAAGAGCTAGCTGTTGTATGCAGGCTTGGCTCATTAGCAGGCAAGCTGTTGTTTGGAGGCTAGCTTTTTTTGCTGTCTTGCTGTTGTTAGAAGGTTAGCTGTCATTAGCTGGGTAGCTGTTGTTAGCAGGTTAGCTGTTGTTAGCAGGTAACTGTTGTTAGCAGGTTAGCTGTTGTTAGCAGGTAACTGTTGTTAGCAGGGTAGCTGTTGTTAGCAGGCAACTGTTGTTAGCAGGTTAGCTGGTGTTAGCAGGTTAGCTGTTGTTAGCAGGGTAGCTGGTGTTAGCAGGTTAGCTGTTGTTAGCAGGTTAGCTGGTGTTAACAGGTTAGCTGTTGTTAGCAGGGTAGCTGGTGTTAGCAGGTTAGCTGTTGTTAGCAGGGTAGCTGGTGTTAGCAGGTTAGCTGTTGTTAGCAGGTTAGCTGGTGTTAGCAGGTTAGCTGTTGTTAGCAGGGTAGCTGGTGTTAGCAGGTTAGCTGTTGTTAGCAGGGTAGCTGGTGTTAGCAGGTTAGCTGTTGTTAGCAGGTTAGCTGGTGTTAACAGGTTAGCTGTCAGATAATAGAGTTCGGGAAATTCCACAGTTACCATGGAGATCCGCCATCTTTGCAGCTGTTGGCATACTTTTTCCATTAACTAACATTAGCTAAAAACAGTCCAAAAAGTGGAGATAAAAGCTGTGGAACAACTCCGTTAGCTGTTGGTGTCCAAGTGTTTTAATGTGAACAATAACTCCAGTATTTTACCTTTTTAAAATCAAAATTAGTTTATTATTGCTGCTTATCCCATTATGCTTAGAGCTATGACATCACATTCCCAAACTCTATACATGAAGAGCTAGTTGTAGTTAGCATTACCCCTCAAAAGGCAAACTTAATGTTATTAATACATTAAGAAAGTTTGGAATGAGTTTGGACATTTTACAATTGTTTAGAAAAAAGAAAAGTCTGGTACGAGTTTACATTCCCACCTTTAGTTCGTGAAAGTTTAAGAGTCTGGTGTCATTGTACCAAAACCTTAGCAACAAAACAATTATAACGATTTGAATCAATTGTTTCTTGTTAAATTAGCTTCTGAGCGGTTATAAATGCATTTTTGTGATTTAAAAAAACAAAACGCTGATCATTATGGAAGCATGAGAGTCAAATAAAATGAAAGTCCTATTTGAAAACACTGGGTCAAAGGTCATTTTGTGGTAAAATATAAAGTTAACATTGACGACCTTTGATCTTTAGACACTGAATGATTTGTCCGCTGAAGGACCTTCGTTATTTATTCAGCCTAATCACATAATGTTATGACCTGGAGAATAAAGCATGACGCAGAGTTGGGTTGGGTTTACCTGATCACGCAGTGCAGCTTCTTTCCTGTTGCTCAGGTTTACTGCCCCGTCTGTGGGTGACTCTCTCCTCTGGGTGAGTCAGTGCCATGTGTTTGTTTAACCATTTCATCGCCATTAAAACCAACTGCATAAGTGCTCCGGGAAAGCAGGAATCAGCCGCCAAGTTCCTCTCCTCCTCCCCTTTTACTCTCTCTCTTTGCTTTTATGTCCTTGTAAAGAAATATAATGATAATTTTAATAGTGTTAGGCACAGTACAATCCGATGCTGTGCTTATTATCTCAGTCTAACAGTGGTGGTGTTGAGTTGATTTGTCTGTTTGTTGTGAAAACCGAAACCACGTGAGGCTAATGGAGCTCCTCTGTCGTCGAGTGCAGACACGTCCAAGCACAAACTCCTTTAACGCAACAAAAAACTAAGGACAAGTGAAGGTGTCATGGTGGAGATTTCGAAATCCCTTGTAAAAACTTTCTAATGGGTAATCTGAGTGAGCTCGGTTTGTCTCGGCTTTCAAAATGGTTTCAAATTCAGTCCTTGATTCAACTAACTCAGTGGTTCTTAGAGATTTTCCGGTCTTCATCATCCTGACGGTCCTTTATGAGGCTGATTAAAACTGTCCTTGGCACCCAGGATTCAAAAACCTGGGTCTTTGTTTGCTTAACATCACTTAATAGGTTTAACATTTTCAACAGTGTTAATTTTAATCATACAATAAGTTTCAGTTTTAGTCTTAGCCCTTTGCGGAAAATGTCATTAGTTTTAGTGAAGATTTAGTGGAATAATTCTTTGTAATTTTAGTTCCATGTAAATTTAATCAACTACATTTAAAATGCACATATTTAATCAAATTGTACAGTTTCACGAAGCTTCTCCCAAATGAACAAAGCACTAAATTTGTTCCTTTAGCTTTTTTAGATTTAAATTATATCAGGCTCTGTCAAAATTTCTAGTTTCGTTGCCCTTTTATCACTCAAGAAAATACCTCGATATTTTAGTCATAGTTTTAGTCTCATTGGCTACATTTCATTTACTGTAGTTTCAGTCTAATTTTAGTCAGTAAAATCCAGATTTTGAATGCAAGATCGGGCCGATACTCATACTCATACTCATGAACGAGGTCCCGATACCAGAAACCGATACCTACAGGAAACGGGAGAATTGTTTAGTGTAAATCCAATATTCCACATAGAGCTGACTTTATTACAGACGACACTCCCTAAATCAGAGTCTGTGCTGGATTTAACCAGAGCTAAATGTGTTTACAACATACAGGCTAATGATGCTAATGTTGCTAACTAGCTGCTAACTTGCAGCTAACAATTCTGGCGATTCTTAAGCCATTTTTTGCCCAGGGGTTTATTCATCTGAAAAACTAACCCAGTGACTCAAAAGTCCTTAGATAATCCAGAATAAAGACACACAGCATGTTTATATTGAGCGAAAATGAGCTGCAGCAGAACAATCAAAATGCTGAAGCTACTGGATAAGTTACTGTAAACACACGAGAAAATCCACACGGGGCTGAAGTAAAGACGAAAAGAGATCTTTTATCTGCAGTAATAAGTAACATCTCAATACTATTGTTAAATAAAAATACATAAATGAATGAAGCACGCGCATTGAGGAGCTTGTTCGGTCTATGATGGACAGTGTAATAAAAAATAAAATGATATTGAATGAAAAATAAAAAAAATAAAATGGCTCCTGTTCAATTCTGATATAATTTAAAAGTTTTGCCGATTTTGCTCAAGGAAATGTAAATGAGTAAATGAATTACAAACCAATCTGCTGTGAAAAAGTCAGTCCATAAACCGCCTATTCACTTCAAAAAGTAAGAAAATATTCGGTGTTGGCAAGTACTTAAATCAAAGTCCTCGTATTCGTATCGGTGCATCCCTAATATTTTTGTAACTATTTGATTAAAGTGGTAGTCTGCAAGATTGTACAATGAGAAGAGGGAGAAATAGATTTCCAAAGTAAAAATAGATGATGAAGCTGCTTCCCCTCATGGTCGGCCATTAAAGCCCCTCCTGGTTCCCTTTAGTCCGTACATGTAACAATCCTCCCTGTTCTGTGCAGGATTTCGAGTGGGTGATGACCCGAGTCCAGAACGGCCCCCAGATCAAGATCATCTCCACGTTCGACCCCAGCTACTCTCACCCGTCACTCACCAAGCGAGTGGCGTCCGGCGAGATCTCCATGAACCGGCTCAAGGACAACGAGGTGGAGCTGAGAATCTCCGACGTGAAGAGCGCCGACTCAGGCTTTTACAACTGCCAGACGCCCAGCACCGACTCCGAGATCAAGGGGAACTACGAGGACAAAGTCGAGCTCATAGGTAAGGACCATTTACAAATACAAAGTCTTTGTAGTTCAGTGTGTTGCCAACTTACCTTTATCGCAATATCAGCTGATGCAATATCGATAGAAGTCTGGTCCTAAAGCGTTGTTTGAATTTTCTGGACTTTCCTCTCGACAAAGCTGACATTGCACTAAATGAGGAATGAAGGCGGGAACTCGAAGTGGTGGATTCTTTCATGACATTATCGTCTGATCTCACTCCTCCAGTACTTTCACCTGTAGTTTTTCTTTCACCCTCGTGTTATTTCAACAACAGCAGGTTCAGGGACTTTTCCTGAACGAGAAACACCGGCCTTTCCTGGTAAAACATTGAAAACTCCTGTAGATTTATGTCCAGACCAGTTTGCAGCTTGACCATCGTGAGACAGGCTTTTTCCATTTGTTGCTATTTTGGGCAATTTTCTTAACATCTTACCGACCGCCTTAACTTCGGCTTCACCCAAATGTAAAAGCTCATGGACTGGACCTTACAACCTATAGGCCAGAGTAACGAAAGCAAAGACCTACAAAACTGATCTAAATGGATCTTTTTCCTCACTTTTTTGATACGTTCTTTTCACATTTTTGCTGCTGTTTGGTTAAGTTTTTGTCACATTGTTGTTGAGCTTTTGGCCTTTTGTTGTTTATTTTTTTGTCTTTTTTTTGTTTGTTTTTGTCTTTTTTGTTGAATTTTTCAGTAATTTGTTGCAGATTTTTTTTTTGCCTTTTTTGTTTATTTTTTGTAATGTTTTGCTTATTTTTTGGTCTTTTTGGTCATTTTTTTGTGGAGTTTTTTTTTTTTTACTTTTTTGTTTATTTTTTGTCTTTTTTTGTTTAATTTTTTTGTAATTTTTTTTGTAATTTTTGACTTTTTTTGTTATTTTTTGTGTATTTTTTTGCTGGATTTTTTGGGGGTCATTTTTGTAATTTTTTTGTTGCTATTTTGTGGCTTTTTCGTACATTTTTTGTCGTACTTTCATCTTTACTTTCATTCATTCTGGCTCGTTTTTGTTGCGTTTCCATCCTCTATTTCTTCTCATTTTTGTCGCTATTTTTTGACGCTTTCTTCAAGAAGCTTCTAGATTTGGGTACAGCCGAAAGGAGAATGTGCTCAGTTCAGGTGGGGGTTAAGAGTTGTTTTTTCTTTACATTCAAAGACTTACCTTACAACATGCGCCTCAAACAAAAGAAGCTTGATTTGATTCTGAACTTGACTAATGCATGATTGTGTTTGATATTTTTTGCATGGGGATCCAGTCACTCACTCACCAAAGCCAAAGTCAATTCTCTTTCCGCCTGGTTATAAATATGCAGCGATGCTTTTGGTGCAGTAAGGAGCACCGCGGGGGGTCAGCGGAAGTGTCAGGGATTTTATAAACATCTTCATTTAGGCTTTTGTCACAAACTATTTTAAGAGTAATAATATAAATTTAAGAGGACGTGGCACCGAGGCGGCTTTTCAAAGTGGGTTTTTGTCATTGGGAGGTGATTATTTTACGTGGGGATGATAGCGGCGCGGGCTTTGAAGTAGCGTCTAGCCTCAGTAGGTCATGTTTAATTCACGCTTTTATGGCTTTTTCCAACAATAAAAGAGAAAAACGGGGAGAAGAGGGGGACTTTGTGATTTAATAGCCAAGTAAAAAAGAGAGTTGGATTTCTGAAGGGCGTCCTTTCACATTGGTTTATACGGAAAGACTTTTTAAGCGAGTAAGCAAATACTGGAGGAGTTGTAGTTTCACAGGTTTGGGTCAGACACGGTTGCCGAGTAACCTGGAGGTTGGCAGTACAATTCTGTCGATGTGTTTTCAGGCCAGACCTTTGCCTTTTATAGACATAAAAAGGAGAGGTGGTGTTCGATCCTAGTGTGTGTGGAGAGTTAGCAAGTCGGCTAGTCCGTTAGCCAGCTCAGTGTATTTTTCCTATAGCCGTTAGCTTTAGCCTCAAAACATCACAAATTATGAGCGATCCATATGTTTTTTTGGTTGATTTTTTTGACATTTTTTTGGTCTTTTTTTGTTGTCCTTTTTTGTCTTTTTTTGTTGATTTTTTTGGTCATTTTTTGAGAGGTGTTGTTCGATCCTAGCGTGTGCGGAGAGTTAGCAAGTCGGCTAGTCCGTTAGCCAGCTCAGTGTATTTTTCCTATAGCCGTTAGCTTTAGCCTTAAAACATCACAAATTACGAGAGATCCATGTTTTTTTTTGTCATTTTTTGTTGATTTTTTGTTGTTGATTTTTTTGTTGATTTTTTTGGTCATTTTTTAAATCTTTTTTTGTCATTTTTTGTTTATTTTTGTGTCATTTTTTTGTGGATTTTTTTTTTCATTTTTCATTTTTTGTGGATTTTTTAGTCATTTTTTTGTCATTTTTTTGTCATTTTTTTGTCATTTTTATTTATTTTGTCATTTTTATTGATTTTTTTTGGGTCATTTTTTGTTGAATTGTTTTGATTTTGAGCTGAGCATAAAATGACAACTTGCATCTCGTCCCTTTTTGTGGGGACAGCTCCACGTCCATCTGCCACAGAAACTATATGAATGCCATGAAAAGGACTAAACATACCTCCCCATATGTTAGTATTGCGCCTGGCTTCCCTATTCACGTTTTGTAGGAACTGGTTCAGAGCTAAAGGCATTTCTGTCATTTCAATGTGTGACCGAAGCTGAACTAAAACTAAACTACTGTAATCTCATTGTGTTGGCCCAGAGATCCAGCACTTTCTTCCTTATTTAGCCTGAATAAACATCACATTCGCTCCAAAAATCTATTGTTCTAATCCGACATGTCAGCCAGTTTTATCTCCTCCCATTTGGCGCTTTCCAAACCCATGACTCATGTAGTGATTTGTCCAGGTTTTCTGTCGCGATGCCTTCACTGCCTTCACGGTCTCGAGTGCCTCTCCAAGTCTCCACGGGCTCCAGTCAGAGCGAGCCAGAAAACCATCCCACCTGACATCTGCTCCCAGCGCCGCCGCAGAGCACGGCCGGGGCGCGAGCGAGCGGGAGGGAGGGAGGGGCCGGTTTAAGGCGGTAATTGTGTGAGAGCAGCAGGTGGAGGAGACATGAGAGTCGCCCTGGTCAGCAGAGCGAAGGGAGAGACGTGATGGCTTTGAATTAGGGCTGTTTGATCTGAGAAATACTGCAATATTGGATAACTGTCTTGAACATGATACTTAATACATTTCAATTAGAACAAGAACTGTAACAACTACTGTAGATCCAACTTTTTTCACTTGAAGCTCTTTCACTGGGACCGAAAAGTCAATTGCATCAGCGGCCTAATACCATATTAAAAACATTGCTAGAATAAAAAACATAGTGTCTCCAGTTGGTTAGACTCGGGGTCCCCAAACTTTTTTGGCTGGGACCCGAAAATTGACACAAAAACAACTCGGGGACCCCTATTGTAGAACGGTATTGCCTCTTACGCTACTTTAGAGAACAAAAACATGTTATAATCAAGTTAATATGTATCTAAACAGTTTATTTTGAATAATTTAATGGATTTCCCTAATTATCGGCTGTTTTACACTAAAAAAGGTACTTAAGTAGCATTTTTGTTTTTGTTTCATCTTGAAATCATTTGGGGACCCCCACACAAGGCCTCGCGACCCCCACTTTGGGAACCACTGGGTTAGACTATTGTAACGGCTGCTCACTAGCCTTTCTAAACGAGCTGTCAGACCTGCAGAACATCCGGAACGCTGCAGCTCGAGTCCTGACAATAACCAGGAAATATGACCTTATTAGTCCAGTGCTCCGGTCTCTGCACTGGCTTCCTGTCGTTCAGAGAATAGAATTCAAAACAGCTCTGTTTGTTACAAGTCTCTTCATGGTCAGGCACCAAAGTGTATAGCTGACACGTTACAGCTGTATGAACAGTGAGGCTACGTTTCAGTTTTTCACGCTGCAGAAGTGTTAAACAGACTCAGTGAAGACGTGAGACAGGCCTCAACTCTGACTATTTTTAAGTCCAGGCTGAAAGGACACCTCTTGTGATACTTATTTACATATTGGGTTGAGTTGTCATATGAAATGTGCCATACAAGTAACCTTGCCTTGCCTTTTTTGCTTCCGATACCGGGTTGTGAGTATCTGCCGAGATCCGATATTTACCGATACCACTTTTTAAAAGGGCTTTCTCTGAGTGCAAAATTGAATTGACTCTTCTCCAAGTCATATTTTATTGTCAGGATATTAGGGATCAATTATATCTATAGATGAACGTATAAAAAGGATCACTGGACTTTTCTACACTGAATATCCTTGGGTTTATGACAGGCTTTAAGTTACGTTAATATGAACAACTCACATTACAAATATGTTCGATCAGTTATTTCTTAAACTAAAACACAAACACTTGGCTTCAGCAGTGGTTATTCTATGTATTATTTAGGTGTTTCTGTGTTAGTTTCTGTCCCAGCCTTGATTGGTTTTCGTTAGCATGCTCGCTTTAGCATACAGATGCTAACCGCAGCGATAGATACAGACGTCATCTCTGGAATCACCCATATATGGTCATGTTTGAAAACAGTTTAAAAAAATCTAAACGTTCTTTAATTATTCAAAAACTACTTTTGCAAATGCTGAATTATAATATAGTTTCCTACTAAATAAAGATACAAAGACATGGAGAGGAGCAAAGTGGTTTAACAGCTCATAAATACATAAATAACGGAGAATGCCAACTTGCTACATGTTAGCATCGGGCTAATGCTAGCGGTTCGCTAGCTCGAGCTACAACTGTACAGCCGTTTTTTCACTTCTACCGAACAATCTGCTGTGAGAAAATATCCATATGGGCCCGATTTATACTTGACTTTATTTATATGTGATAAATAAGTTCATATTCAACCAGAAAAATTGAGTTTCTCTAAAGATTCTATTTTCCCCTTCGGCGAAGCCACGCCCCCTACTATGACGAGATGCCGTCTGTATTTATCAAAAATGTGTTTGCGGAGGTGAAAACTAAGTCAGCGACTGGGTTCACTTAGATTTCGCTGGCAAAAGTTGTGTTTTTAAGGCGTTGGGAGCCAGAACTGGTATCAGATTTGTAGCTAATACCCGATATTGTATTTTTTTTCCAGTATTGGCTCCAATATCCAGTGCCTCCCTAGTTAAGCCGGGGGTTAAGAGGTTAAAGAGTTAACGAACAGCCCGACTCCTGCCTGATTATTCCTCTTTTGCACATCTTTCACTGGAATTATTTACGAAAACATCTAACATGTGCTGTCCTTGTGATATTCTTAATCCCATTCATCTTCAGCATTTCTAAAAGTCTCCCCTAGAGCCGCACAGCTCGCCGTTTCTCACCACAGCCCGAACCCTATATCTAAATTATGCATATCCACTAATTCAGCGCCGTTAAATGGGCCCTTTATGTTTGAAATCTGCGACTTCTTCTTCTTCTTCTTCTACTCTGCGCTTTTGGAAACTGGCCGGCAGCGGTGGAAGTTCTGCAGCCGCGATGTGAACTGGCGATGTACAAAGGCTGTGCAAATAATCGGCGTTTTGCTCTATCAATTAAAACGCGGCTGAAAGAAGAAGAAGAAGAAGAAGAAAAAGAGAGAAGCGGAGACTCCGGTCCAACTCTGTTACATAACGGGTTCCCACTGGAGCTGAGAGCACAAGTCTGCGCTGGTTACTGCCCCGAGCGCTCAGTCATGTTCTCTCTTTCCCACTGCAGCTGAACCTTCTACTGTACCAGCCCTCCCGCTCTTCATCAGGGGATCCCATTGAAATTTAATGTTGCTTCAAGGGATTTGTGTCGAGAAAAAGGCACTTTTACCGTTTGGATTTGATTCACCAAGTTTATGCTGCAGTTCAGGAGATAAAGATTGAAGAGATCTGGAGTAAACGAGAAGATTAAATATCTGTTCACTGCAAAAACTCATTAGTAAGAATATTTTACCTTAAAGGGATATTTCAGGATTTTTGACATAGGGCTTAATTTCCTAGTTATCCAGAGTGTTGCTGATTTCTGGAGATATTTTTTTTTGGAATTCATTCAGTTCTTATATTTGAAGAGTTTCGTGGTGCTAGGCTAATGCAAGGCTAGTGCATTTCTATGGTATCAGCTAGCCTGCATTAAAAACAGTGTGACCCGCTCCACAGAGCACCTGAGGCAAATCACTTATAACGCCAGACTAACCATATAAATGTCTGTGTCGAATATAATTTTAACCATTTTGCATTTAAAATACCTTATATTTGAGCAGCACCAGCTTCGTGGTTGTATAAGCTACGCGGCGGCGGAGTGATCTGCTAGAAAATAGTTCCTCAAAATGCGATCATTCATGTGATGCAAGGTCAGTAATATTCCAAACATTATTCTATCTACATTTATATGGTTAGTCTGGAGTTATAAGTGATTTGCCTCAGGTGCACTGTGGAGCGGGTCAGACTGTTTTTAATGCAGGCTAGCTGATACCATAGAAATGCACTAGCCTTGCACTAGCCTAGCGCCACGAAAATATAAGAACTGCATGAATTACAAAAAAAATATCGCCAGGTATCAGCAACACTCTGGATAAGTAGGAAATGACGCCAAAAATCCTGAAATATCCCTTTAAGCTGACAAATCTGCCAATGTAGTGAGAATTTATGCACCTACAATAAGAAAAACAAACATGTATTTCTAGTAAAATTAGTTTTGTTATTTAATTTTAAGAGCAAGAACAGTTTTTATTTCTTTTATTCGCAAACAAATGCTTGTTCCATTGGCAGATTATTTTACTTAATATAAAACAGTGTAGTTTCTCAGTCATCCAGGTAGTTCAGATTCAACAAAAGGACTAGACTTTTAAAAAAGAGCGGACAGTTTTGCTTCCCATCCAGGCAGCACCTCCGAGCTGTTGTCGTGGTGACCACACCCACCAGATACAGAAAAATATACTTATTTACAAATATTTGATTACTTTTTAGTAGTGTGGCCCTTTTAGCAGTAACACAATGGGAAATAGTCTCTACCTTTAATCAGGCCCAAAGCGTTTTACAGCAAAGAACCATCACCCACTCACTCTGTCAGACACTGGAGGCGAGGAGGGTGAAGTGTCTTGCCCAAGGACACAACAGTGTGCACCTTCAGGAGCTGGGATTCGAACCCCTGACCTTTCAATCATGAGACGACCCGCTACCAACTGAGCCACCGTCGCCCTAAGAGCTGCTTATAAGTACATTATTAGCTAGAATGTTAGAATATTAGATATACTTTTGTCACGATCTGATACGTATCACGATACTCAGGGGCCGATACGTGATATTTTTGATTTACCGATCGATCTACCTCACCTATACTCGTGAGATCTGGGTAATGACCGAAAGCACAAGATCACGGATACAAGATTTATTGAAGTGTTAAAGGGGCCAGATGCAAGTTTGTGATTTTATACTCACTACTGCCACCTCAGGTCATACGTGTAACTGCAGCTTCTATATTAAGCTCATGCATGACGTCACTTCAGACCCGAATTCACACCTTTCTAATTGACAGTGCAGGATTTTAGAGGCAGTTGTGGTGAATCTGAGCTCATTCTACACCTTGTAGGGGGAGGAAAATACTTACTTTTTAACATTTTTAAACTCCGTATAGTCCCTTTAAAGATTGAAAAGTGCATTAACACAAAATGTAGCAAAGTGCTGTGTAACTGTTACTGCAAAACAAAGGAGAGTGTGATAAAAATGCCTCCAAACACAAGTACTGAAAGTCTTGCGATATAAAGTATTGATACTTGGGATTGCTGCACAAAGTATTGCCATACGATGCAATACGATACTTTGTCCCGGCCCTATAAAGTATCATTCATAGCATCAAAGTACTTGTTAAAGTGGATACTTGGTTTTCCACAGGGGATTAAAAGACATTAAAAGGCATTAAAGGGGCTAGATGCAAGTTAGCCATTTTATACTCACTACTGCCACCTCAGGTCATATGTGTAACTGCAGCTTCAATATTAAGCTCATGCATGACAGAACTTCAGACCCGAATTCACACATTTTCTGAGTGACAGTGCAGGATTTTAGAGGCAGTTGTTGTGAATATGACATTGTTGAAACATGCAGGGGGAGGAATATACTTACTTTTAACATTTTTAAACTCAGTATAGTCCCTTTAAGTCGAATTCAAACTGTCATTACATTTTTTTGGGGT
Organism: Gobius niger; assembly: GCF_951799975.1. Classification (NCBI taxonomy): domain Eukaryota; kingdom Metazoa; phylum Chordata; class Actinopteri; order Gobiiformes; family Gobiidae; genus Gobius; species Gobius niger. The sequence goes on from NC_136874.1 coordinate 4,731,147, forward strand.
AAAATAGCAACATTGCTCAACTATTTTCACTGCACTGTTTTGTCAAATATATAAAGAACATGATCTAAGTCACATCTGCAGTTCTGGGTAAACCCCTCATTCCTGTTTGTTAATGCCGGCTCTGTTTGTAAAGCTGCACATACATCACCTACATTTGCCTACAGCTGTACAACAAGGAAATGTAAATATGCACAGATTTATTTGCGTTTGTAGCTCCTGAACAACCCACACTGCAAAAACTAAGCATCAAGCCTGGGTTTAAACGACTTGAAGTGAGAATATTAATCTTTTACTGTGATTCTCTCACTCCAATAGCAAATAAATCAACCTGAAATAAAGACCGAACGTATTGAACCGAGTGAAATCATCTTTTTGTTATTGTAGTGATACATATTTCCTGATTGTAAGAAATGACTTGTTTCTAAAAGTGTTTTGACGATTCCCCGGCGCCGCCAAAAGTGTGTTAATTAAAACCAGGCAAAGCAAACCCAGTTAATTCAAAGGAAAAAGCGCTGATTCTCGTGTTCTTCTTCTCGTGTTCTTCTTCTCCCTCTGCGCTTTTAATTATTTTGTGTTGGACAAAGTCTTTCCAAATGATTGTCTTCAGCTAACCGGGGACGATTTGGAGGAAATTCAGTGGTAACGAGCGCCCTGCTGGGGAGGCAATTTGAGGGCCGGCATGAGTCGTGTGGGTCCGGTGCATCGTGTAACCCCCATCACAGCCTACAGGCCAGTGGGACGCGCCTCATTTGAAAGCTAAGAACTACAAAACTCATCCAAACTGATTTATTTTTTATTTTTTTGGGGCGTTTATGTTTTATTGATCTCACAATGGAGGGATTCACTTGTTACTTTCAGCTCTCAGAAACACTCAGGGTTTGCAAAGAGGCAGAGAATGTGAGGAAAAAACATTTAAATAGTAAATAGAGGTTTCTTATAAGCAATGACTACAAAAACTTTAGGGGCAAAAAGTATAAATAGTGGGAAAAAAAAGATTTCTAACTGAAGCAAATTGAGCTACATCATATTTCATGTTTATTGCTGCTTGTGTGGTGTTTCAGATGTGATGATGCACTTTTAGATCAAAGGTCATTATTATGCCTGAGGGTTATCGGACAGTATCCTGTATCGTTAGAGTCAATAATATCGTTTATCGCGATACTTTCCTGCCTCGATATATCGAACTTCAAATTTGGCCTATGTAGATACAGCATGTTCTGCAAAGGGTTATTGCACATGTTACAGTACAGAAGTGTTGTACAGTCTGACAGCAGAGGGGATGAATCTGCCTTCTCTGTAATCCCAGGGTCAGTCACTGCCAGCAGAGATTACTGCATGTACTACATTCAAAAGATTTACTAAACGAAGTAAGTGAAGAAGAAAAAAATGGCTTCTGGAAAATCAAAGTTGCTCATGATCTGTAGCGACGTCATGAGGGAGAAAAAGGACTGGTAGAAAATGTTATCATGTTTCAAATGTATTTAAATTAAATGTATGTTAATGTATGTCTATGCGGAGTTTAAAAATATTAAAGCTAAGTATTCTCTCCCCTACATGTTCCTCCATGTCCTAATGTGTAGAATGAGCTCAGACTTGTTCACCACAACTGCCTCTAAAATCCTGCACTGTCACTCAAAAAGTTGTTAATTCAGGTCCAAAGTGCCGTCATGCACGAGCTTAATATAGATCCTGCAGTTACGCATAAGACCTGAGGTGGCAGTAGTGAGTATAAAATGGCCAACTTGCATCTAGTCTCTTTAAATTGTGCTCTGTCCTTGCTTAAATAAAACCATACTATACCATAGCACTCCTGAGAGAGCTGCTCAGCTCTTCTACAGTCCCGTGCAGTGGGTGGGAGGTGTTGTCCATGATGGAGGTGAGCTTGGCTAACACCCTCCTGTCCCTCACCTCCTCCACAGAGTCCAGGGGGCAGCCCAGGACGGAGCTGGCCCTCCTGACCAGCTTGTTCAGTCTGTTCTGTCATGCTCTGTGCTGACTGTGTGACCTCAGTCTCCTCAGAGGGAACTCAGTCTCCTCAGAAGGAACTCGGTCTCCTCAGAGGGAACTCAGTCTCCTCAGAGGGAACTCAGTCTCCTCAGAGGGAACTCAGTCTCCTCAGAGGGAACTCAGTCTCCTCAGAGGGAACTCAGTCTCCTCAGAGGGAACTCAGTCTCCTCAGAGGGAACTCAGTCTCCTCAGAGGGAACTCAGTCTCCTCAGAGGGAACTCAGTCTCCTCAGAAGGAACTCAGTCTCCTCAGAGGGACCTCAGTCTCCTCAGAGGGACCTCAGTCTCCTCAGAGGGACCTCAGTCTCCTCAGAGGGACCTCAGTCTCCTCAGAAGGTTCTTGTCCAGTCTAGTGTCTTCCTCCTAAAGTCGATCATCATCTCCTTCCTCTTACTGGTGTTGAAGCACAGGTGGTTGCGCTCACACCAGTCCACAAAGTCCATGATAACAGACCGGTTCTCCAGGTCGTTCCCTCAGACACACAGCCCACGATTGTGTTGTCATCGGAGAACTTCTGCAGATCACAGAAGCACATTTTCATCACACTTTTTTGCCACTGTTTCACACTTTTTTCCAGAAGTGTTTAGATTTGGGTGAAGCAGGAGAAAGTGTGCTCGTACCTTGATGAACACGCTGCCTCCTCCTCAGTTGAATCATCTGCCGTGGCTTGAATGAGATGCCGTGTGACTGCGTCCTCACACCTGCCTGTGTTTGCCTCACACACAAGGATAAAATTAGCAGCGGTCGCACTTTCTCTGACGACACTGACATTGTGAGAAACGCGTTTATGACGTGAGCGAGGTGATAAGATCTCACTGTATGGATCACGACCTTGTACATGAGAGTACAGTCAGTGCTGCTGATGCTTCACACGCCCTATTGTCTTAAACCTTCATTCTGGATAGAGTCAGTCAGCCCGCTCCAGTTCACAACAGAACTACAGTATTTAAGTCGTAGTAGTGGGAAGGAGTGGGAGGAGTCATTAGCAGCAGTGATGAAAGTAAAGCCTTATAGTGGTGCTTTGTGTTATGCAAATGAACTCGAGGGAAGTTTGTTTGTAGAACATGATTCGCACAAAAGGCAAAGTGTTTCAGTGAGATTACATTACAAGAAGGCAGATCAAATCAATCCGTATGGCTTCCTTTTGCTGCTCCCTTTTCATCCAAGTTGACCTGGAGAAAATGTGCTTGGTTAAAGCAATAGGCCACCGTTTTTACATACTGAGATATGTTCTTACCTTAGCTTTGACGAGTTCTTTAGGACCTGTCTGATCTTCACCCGTGCCTTCAGTCACGTAAACACAGCACAGACGGCGTTAGCATTTAGCCTCTCCCTCTCTCCTCTATAGCTCCAAAACAGGTCAAGATAGAAGCTACCAAGCTCTTCCACGTTTTCCCTATTTAAATATGGTTACGTGAAGTGTTCCACTACAAAGTATAATTACACAAAATTAAACAATGTGGATTTTCTAAGCGGATAAAAGGGGAAACTATATTGTAAGGCGTAATAATACCAGGAGTAATTTGAAATCTGCGCAGTAATCTTCACTTACTGTGCGGATGCCAAAGAACATATCTCAGTATGTAAAAACGGTGGCCTATTCCTTTAAGGCAGGGGTGAAGAGGTTGAATTGTGCCAAAATCAAGGCCTTAAATATCATTCAAAAGCATTGAATTGGATTCAAACTGGCATAAAATCTGGATTTAATGGAAAATGATTTGTATTTATTTGTTTATTTGACAAGACAGTGCACATTAATGACTGTAAATGTGTCTGTGTTAGCAGCAAAGCTAGTTTTTAACTGTCCCTGGGCAAGGCGTGTAAGGCCAACAGCAATTATAAAACATACAGAAAATGTTAACATGAAAGAGCTCAACAATTTTTCACTGTTCAAGATCATGGAAAATATCAAAGTTAGGATCTAAACCAGGGGTAGGTAAGTTTGAGTCGTAGAGGGCCGATTTTCATCATTGCCAAAACACCAAGGGACCTCACCATTATAGCCTGAAGTAAAGAACTTTTCTTTTTCTGCAAATGCCAAGTGGCTCTCGAGTGGTTTTGGCTTCGGGACCCACCATAACCCTCAGATGACAAGCCTCGACCCAAATACAACTGTAATTTGTCATATATCGTATAAATATAGTATTTTTAACAATTTTTTTTATTGAACAAGCAGTAGATAGGCTTTTAACAACCCAGTAATATTAATTTTAACAGCCTCTGGTGTGTTTCCATGCAGTTTCAGATGGAAATTATGGAAGAAAAAAAAAAGGAAAGGTTCAGTAGAGCCACTGAAAAGGTTCCGCGACCCACTTTTGGGCCACTGACATTTCACTCAACATTTTAAAAATACTGCATTTTAGGGGTACTTTAACAGGTATTTGATCTCTTATTTGCATAATAATATTTCTCAAAATCATCTCAGGGGCCAGAGGTTCTGTCCTGGAGGGCCGGATTTGGCCCCTGGGCCTGACGTTGCCTACCCCTGGTCTGACACATATTTAGCTGGAATTGACCACTTTTTTTGCTCAAAAGTTTCCTGTTTTGTCCAATTCTCTTCCTCTGTTTAATGAATAGTTTGCACATCTTAAAGCAGAACTAAGCCCCCCCTAGAGGCCATAAGCGCCACTGCAGGTGTCGCAGCATAATGCGGTTTTTACTCATTAATTGTCCGTGAGAGTAAATACTACACTGACAGAAAGGACAAAGGGACAGAGGGATATTGTTCATCCAATTACACAATGGAGATCATTTGTTTCACTCAAACTTGTCTGTAAATACTGTTTAAGTGGCGCTAGCCCGCAGTTAGCTTTACCCGTTAGCCTGTTAGCTTCTTCTTCGTGATTCCATTAGTGTGTATTGCGCCTCTAACCCGGAGCAGGGAAAGGACTCAGTGTTAAAAGTGCTGTAATCAAAGCTAAAGTCTCTTCTCTGTGCGACATCACATTCAGCATCTTCTTAATAGTTCACAAATCCCATAAACCCGCCCCCTTTTTGCAGCAGGACCACATCTGGAGGACTCCTTCCTTCACCTCCGTTGACCCGCCTCCTCCGCCACTGCAGTTATCTCCCAACGCTTTATTATTTTGTATACTTTTCCGATTAACCTCCCGCGTCGCCTCATCAGCCCGAGGATAATGTCTCTCCCCGTGGTGAGGGAGGGCCGGGAACGTCGTGACAACTTCTCCCGTTTTTTAATTTTCTTTCGCGCCGTGACGCATAAAGTTTAGTCATGACTCATTAGAGGAACACACAGAAGAAGCGGGCGCCATCGGGCGTTACAGCGAGCGAGGCGGAGGGACGAGGAGAGAGAGGAGCGCTTGTAGGTGGTTCTTGCTATTTAGTGCAGAAGCTGTCAATAGGTTGGCGGTTTGTATGGGAGAAACCTATTGTTCACTTAATTTGCAAGAAAACGCTTTGAGGATTTGTGATTTTTTTTTAATGCAGCTCCACTTGGGCGAGGAAGGGCTGCAGAGAGGTGGCTTCTGTGTGAAAAGAGCCGTATAAATAAACTCGCCTGGTTTTTGGCAGCTTTTAGTTTGAGTCCTGGTCGTTTTGGAAGAACATGCTTTTAGTTTTACTCATTTCTAACAGTGATAGTTTTGATTAGGGCCCGACCGGTGTGGATTTCCGGGGTCCGATACCGATATGAGGGGGTTGGCAGGGCCAGGGCCGGATTTAAGTAAAAGGGCCCCGGGGCTAAAGTTTGTTCAGGGCCCCCCATATACTGTCTGTCTGTCTGATTTGTCTCGCTCTACAAAGAAAGGAAAAATGAATACATTTAAAAACATGCACAAGTAGCTTCTTACACATTGTACTATTTGTATTCATAAAATATGAATATGAACATGACCCCAGTTTGAGCTCTGTGGCCCTTGTGGAATTACCTTTGCTACTGCCAGACTGGTGGTGGGACACATTTAGAAGGGAGGTCTGGGGGTCACAGAGATTTTTTTATTTTAATGGTGCAATTTGGTGCATTTTAACAGACCAATGGGTACATGTTTTCCCCCAGTGTCAACTCAGAGAAAATGGCTCAGACCTTGTTTAGACTTGGTTTAGTCTTGGTTTAGTCTTGGGTACAAAGTCTGCAAAGAGAGAGGGAACTCTCTCCTTTTCTCCTTATGCCCAGGGGCCCTTCAGCCTGCTGGGCCCCTGGGCTTAGCCCCTGTAAGCCCCTGCATAAATCCAGCCTTGGGCCTGGCCGATAGCCGATATTAAGGCCGATTTTTTAAATTTGATTTGTTGTTTTTTAAATCTCTCAAATAGCCTAAAGTTAAACATTTATTATTGTAGTAAAGGTTTCAATCATAGAAATATATAGACAAATTTTGGTCGACCGATGTGGGATTTTCCATCGTGCTAAATCTGGTGCAGCATCTTTTTAATGTAACTGCACACTGTCCTTTAATAAACTAAACTAAACAATTACCGGGTGTTTTGATTGGCCGATGCAGGTCTGCACCACTGATGTTTTTGGCCAAATTTGAGAACTGCCTATAAACCTGTGTTTAAAGCTGAATATTCTTGTTTAGTACCTACGTACTTCAGAGGCAGCTTGTTTGAAAGACAGAAATCAGTAGATTCCAAAACAAAAAACGTTAAAGGAATAGGCCACCGTTTTTACATACTGAGATATGTTCTTACCTGAGCTTTGACGAGTTCTTTAGGACCTGTCTGATCTTCCCCCGTGCCTTCAGTCACGTAAACACAGCGCAGACGCCGTTGGCATTTAGCCTCTCCCTCTCTCCTCTATAGCTCCAAAACTGGTCAAGATAGAAGCTACCAAGCTCTTCCACGTTTTCCCTATTTAAATATGGTTACGTGAAGTGTTACACTAAGTATAATTACACAAAATTAAACAATGTGGATTTTCTAAGCGGATAAAAGGGGGAACTATATTGTAAGGCGTAATATTACCAGGAGTAGTTTGGCATCCGCACAGTAAAGTGAAGATTACTGCGTGGATTTTGATCTAAGAACATATCTCAGTATGTAAAAACGGTGGCCTATTCCTTTTTTTTCTCTGCGATGTTTCTCTGCCGCCCTGAGGCCTAGGAAGTTATGGGAGGACTCATTTTAAAGCTCTGGCTAAGCCAGGGGCGCCGCCGGGAATTCTGGGCTCTTTGGAAACAAACAATTCTGGGCCCCCTGCATTTTTTTACAGATAAGATTTAACTCAACAAACAAAGCCTGTTTCTTCATCAAAGCTGCCATAGTGCACACATTCAGTGCATGAGAGGCCCCTGCACCTTTAATTTATGTAATAAAAAGGGTCTGCTCTTCTGGGCCCTTCTTCAGCCTGGGCCCTTACAATTGTCCTGACCTTCCACCCCCTTGTGGCGCCCGTGGACTGAGCTCTTTCCGGTGCTGAAAACGGGAATCTCTATCACAGATATCAGCCTTTTAGACGCTATATAAATAAAGACCTTCTTCTTCCTTCAGCCCCGTTCATTATACAGGTTCCCGAGTCGTGTGTGAACCTTCATGGCCGCTCTGTCTCCTCCTACACAGCCTGTTCTTTAAAAGGGCAAAAAGGCGGGAAACTGTCCTGAGAAAAGGTCGTCCCAGTTTGATCTCAGTCAGTCGGGCTCAGGCCCTGGATCACACGTGTCCCAGACAGAGCCGCTCATCCTCTGTTAGCGACCGGTCTGATGAACCACTTTCTCACGTCTCCTTAGTGAAAACTCTCATGTCTCGTCACGTTATCGTCATGAAGGGTGTGTTGACTAAATGAAGTGATACCACACTTCCAAAACTTCCTCATTTAAATTTTCAAACCAAATCCAAGCCGAGGGATAACTCGTTCTTATCTGTAAATCATGATCTATATTTTTCCTCCTGACAAAGAATCCGCTTTATTAGAGATCCGTGTAATGTCCGTACCTCATTCCTCTTAATCTTCCTCCATCTCATTGAGTAGTTTTGAGATTTCATTTGGGATTGCTGAGGCTGTCCGCGGCTCTGCTTATCTGCTGGTTTAAATTAGCATGTTAGAAGCACAATGCCTTTCTAAAAATAGCAACAATAGTTCCCTTTCAACAGCAGTGTGAAAGCTCTGTGTAAAGTCATGCTAAATCCATGTTCCTGTTTGCATGCGGTTTGTCTAGACTGGAATACATTTCTCGTACGAAGCCACGGATTAAGTTATTTTGAAAAGTGCGAGAAATGATGCAAGTCCAGCCCTCGTCATCTTCTTCTTTCAAGATTTGTGACAGCAAGAGAGTCATGTGATCAAACGTAAGGTCAGGTTGACAAAGTCTGTGCTTTCATCAGGGCTGGACGATGCCGCCAAATAAATGTCTGTCTTCCAGTTTTTGCTAAAGACGTAGCTGTAAACCTGATGATTAAACAGTCCAAAGACAATTTTTGACAAAGTAGAAAGGCCGACAAAGCTTCTTCCCCGGTTTTACAACAAAAATGGAACAAAAAACTCGACAATAACGTGACGGAAATTTGACAAACGTGACAAAAACACTCGATGAAAAGGTGATGAAACATGACTAAAAACTCTACGAAAACGTGACAAAAAACTCGATGCAACGCAAATGCAACGAAAAAACGAGATAAAAACTTGACACAAACGTAATGAAAACATGACGATAACATGACTGAAAACTCGACAAAAACGTGACTAAAAACTCGACAAATTAATCAAAAAAACAAGATAAAATCTTGACACAAACGCGATGAAAACGTGACGGAAATCCATCCATCCATCCATTTTCTTCCGCTTTATCCGGGGCCGGGTCGCGGGGGCAGCAGTCTCAGCAGACGTGATGGAAATATGACAAAAAACATGACAAAAAAAAACAGACAAAAACAGGGTAAGAGCTCAGGCTTTAGCTTTCAAATGCGCTGTTAGCCTTGCCTGGCCATGCTGCTGTGTGCGCTCGAAACATTTTGAACTTCATAGCAGTCTGGGGACCATGGCCTAATTCTTCGCATGGATTTGGGACTAATCACAGAACGAGGAGGGACGGCAAGACGATGATGCGCTATTCGACATACGGAAGCTTGTAGTTTATTTATGGATTAGAAAAAACAAAACATGACAGCCGCAGACGTGATGCCATTTTTCGATCAAGCTTTAGACCTTGTTCGAATCCGTATGCGACGTCATCTGATATGATGATACGATTGGCTGTGGCCACGAGCAGACTCATGATAGACATTCAGCCCAATAAACGACTATGGACGATCCTAAACCTCACCTCTCCTACAAGAAAATGAATTGGTGGTCCCCAGACTAAACATCACTTGTGATTTAGTCTGGAGTCAGCCAGGCCTATAGGTTGTAAGCTTTTAGATTTAGTTTAGTTTAGCCGGCTGAACTGGAGAAAATGCGTTTGGTTATGCTTTTATCATTTCAAAAAACACATTAGATTAAGCAGAGGAATAGAGTTACATTTGGATATTCAACTTATTTGGTTAAACAGACAGACATGCAGTTGAATGTGTTTTGGACCAGTGGCTTTTTGTGTATTTCTAATGATTCATGGCACAAAAGATCAAGAAATGTGGATTTAATGTCCATTAGAAGCAGTTGTATTGCTTTTCAGTGACATTTAAAGGAGCTAGATGCCATTTTATGCTCACTACTGCCACCTCAGGTCATGCGTGTAACTGCACCTTCTATATTAAGCTCGTGCATGATGGATTCAGACATTTTTGAGTGACAATGCAGGATTGCTGGAACATGTAGGGGGAGGAAAACACTTAATTTTAACATTTTTAAACTCCGAATAGTCCCTTTAATGAAGTGGATCTTTTCTGTGTCTGTAAAAGCCCAGTGACGGCGAAGGGGGGGGGAAGGGCAGCAGTGCAAGAGCAGGGGTTCAAAGTCCAGCCAAACACTTCAAACATTTGCTTTTCTCACACGCTCCTCATCTGAATAGACTCTACACATGTTCTGCTTTTCCACGAGGAGGAACCGGCTGCAGATAAACACTGGCAGGAGTGTCCGCCGGCTCGTATGACAAAAGTTTACCAGCACCATTGTTTGAAAAGAGAAAACTGGCAACCTGACACCGGCTACAACTAACAGGAGTTTCAATAATGCTTTGTGCGACACTTCAAGGGGAAATTGGTTATTGGAATTTGAATGGCTGCAATTAGCAAATCATGCTCTTGTATTAGTTTAGCAGATCATATTACAGTCGTCTCTCAAATGTTAATGCTCTGATGGAAACAGAACAATGCGTTTGATTAGACAGAGAGGCTTCATTTGGTGTTTCAATGTTCTTATTTTATTACGCTTTTAATTTTGTCTCCCTAACATCTTAGTTTTAATGTCAGAGTAACAACATGGCGGCGCTCCTTTGTTTTCCCCACGCTCATTCATTCACAAATGTTGACATGTTTGGTGTCCATGTGTAGCACGAACGGCGACCGAGATGATGCTGTAATCCAAATATGAGCATTTCCTTTCTGGGAGACAGCAGCGGCTAAAGATGGGAGAAATGTACAAGCGCATGTGTACATGTTTAGTAGCTCCTGCAGACTCCAAACTCTGCAGTCTTACACTGAAAAGCAGGGCCGGCCCGAGGCAATGTGGCGCCCGAGGCAAGACTGACCCCACCCCCAGATGCAAAAATATAGACAAACTGTAACATAATGACATTACGATTATTTATTTATTTTAAAATAATTGGAACATTTGCAGTCGTGAAACAGATATATTTGAGGCGGAACTTCCACTTCTGCAATAAATGTGCAAATCACTGTGATATTCCGCGGCTCCCCTGAGGCGTAGAAGGACCAGGGACAGGCCGTTTGAAAGCTTAAAATCTCTAGTTTGCAACAGAAAACTTGGCCTGTCTATCACTTTCTCTTCCAAAGTTATGTCCGAAAATTGCCAATGCTGTAGAGGGCCAGAGTATGAACCTCAAGGTCTGGCCCTGGGGTGGTCCGGGGCTGCTCCAGGGCTGGCCCGGCTTACAAGTATTTTTGAAGGTTTTTGTAAAGGGATTTTCCATCCATCCATTTTTTTCCACTTCACCGTTTCCGGGTCGTGGAGCAGCTGTTGGAGCTGCTCATGTCACACTGCACCAGCCCCTATGGCTCCTCCTGCAGGTGGTGGGTCCACAGAAGGACGGCCTCATGGTTCTAACCGGGCCTGTTGGTCTCTCATAAGGAGCTTCTGAACCGCTCTCTGTCTGACCCGTCACCTAGGACCTGTTTGCCCTGGGAGACCCAGGGGCACAAAGCCCCGACAACAGAGCTCCAGGATCATCTCCACCACATTAAGGTGGCGGTTCTAGGAGGGATAAATGATATTTAATGTCTAATTCCTAGCCTGATTTATTGAGCTTTGAACCACACACTTTTACAGATTTTCATTTAACTGATTATAAATGCCTTATTCAAAATAAAACCATAAATTTAAATCTTGGTTGTTTCATTATTTCGATTTTGTCAATTTGAGTCAATTATGAATAAAGTGCCTTCTTTATATGAAATTATGAAAAGACAGAAAACTCCCCATAATTCTGCAGGACACTGTATGTCCACTTGTGTTAATACTTCCGGTTTCTTTGTGTTCCAGTGATCCCGAACACCCTGAAAGTGTCCCCGGCCGCGCCCGCCCCCGTGGTGTCCGAAAGCGGGGACATCCTCCTGTCCTGCAACGTGACGCGCGAGCTCACCCAGCCCACGTACCTGTCCGTCACCTGGTCCATCCGCAAAGCCAAGACCCTGGAGACCGAGGAGATCCTGTCGTTCGGGCCCCAGGGCGAGGTGACCACGGGCCCCAAGTACACGCGGCGCTACACGGACGGCGGCGTGCGGCTCGTCCCGGGGAGGAACGGCGTGTTCGAGCTCGTCATCGCCAAAGTGACCACGTCCGACGACGGCACGTACGGCTGCACCGGGACGGAGTGGGCGCACGAGAGCAGCGGGACGTGGCTGCAGATCGTGGAGAGCACCAAGGAGATGGGCCCGGTCACCGTCACGCCCATAAGTGAGTGCGAAATACTTATTTTTGTAGATGAAATTCATACCTCGAATGGAAAATCAGCTTTTTAGAGTGTTCTACCACATTACTATGACCTGGAGTTGTGTTTCCAGCCAATTGCGCATCTTTGAGCAGTCTTTGAATTGGCTCTTCTTAGCTCCTCCTGTTCCTAAAGCCCATGTATGTCCACACTGGAAACAAAACCATATTAAATGAGATAAAGGACTTGAAATCACTTGAATAAAGGTTTTTATCTTGAATTTAAGTCAGTTTGAGCAAATCTAAGATAAGATGCTAATGTTAATGCCGATGGAACTAGCATAAATGTTATCACTTTACATTAAGGGGTGCTTGTTATTAATAAGGTATGAATAAGCTTTTTAGGGTTAGGATTAGGATAGGCCATTATTGAATGCTTATTAATACCTTATTAATCCTTAATATAAAGTAAAAATCCCACTTGAAATCAGACAATTGAACTTTTACTGTTAGAAATATTTATTTTTCACTTGGAATGATACAAAAATAATCTCAATTAAGAAAAAAAATGTGCCCCCCCCAGTGGCTATAAGAGTTTTTTTTTTATATCTAAAACCAGACGTAATCTCAAATTAAGGATTTAATCTCTTAAAGCAGAACTAAGTAACTTGTTTACCTTAATAAATCCTTCCCGTAGTCCCTGTGGGGGTGATACAAGTGTTAATGGGATGATTGGAGGGTCTTTCATCTCCCCCTGGTGTCTCTGGCCAGAAAACCACAATTGCAACTTGACTGCAAACGGGTCAGAGGTGCAATACACACTAATGGAATCACAAAGAAGAAGCTAGCAGGCTAACAGGCAAAGCTAACTGCGGGCTAGCGCCATTTAAACGGTATTTACAGCCAAGTTTGAGTGAAAAAACTGATCTCCATTGTGTAATTGGATGAACAATATCCCTCTGTCCCTTTGTCTTTTCTGTCAGCGTAGTTTTTACTCGGATTAATGAGTAAAAAAACGTAACATGCTACGACACCTGCAGTGGCGCTTATGGCCTCTGGGGGCACGAGTTACTTAGTTCTGCTTTAATTCAAGTAAAATTCTGTCATTTCCTCCTCAGAATGATTATTCTTTATCCAGTGCAGACAGTGCTTTCCTCACCTCTCCATCTCTCACAAATCTTTCTCCTTTCATTGCGGAGTAAAAACACTCGCCATAGTTTATCTTTATTGAAACTGAGCAGCAAAGGGAAGGAAGAGGAGGGGGTGGGAGGAGCCAACATCCCGGGTTCCATTCCCACCTGGACTGGGGCTCTCTGTGTGGAGTTTGCATGTTCTCCCTGTGTCTGTACCACTAAAAACATGTACAATCGGTTCCCTTCTGGGTCCAGGACTCGCCTGTAAAAGAGATTCTTAATCTCAGTGGGACTATCCTGGTTCAGCAAAGATCAAATAATTAACCAGGAAGTGAAACTGAAGGATATTTTGGCATTTTCTCACCAACAAAGTGTAGGCCAGTGATAAAGACATGATCAAATACTTACAAAAAGCATATTCCCCGCTCTTCAAGTAACTTATTTTCATACATTAGTTCTGTGCTGTATCATTTTGCCAATATTAGGCGTTAAAATTCCCTTTGCTGTGTTTACTTAATGACTTCAGTGAGAACAGGACTTCCTCATACTGATAAATGGGTAACACATTAGATACAGCGATAAAGTGACTCCATTGTCCGTATGTCATTGGTGACTGTGTCGAGTAAACAGTAATGTACGACTTTATTAAAGCTCCCATGAACAAAACCTGCTTTGTGGTGCGGAAAGTTTGAAACCTGAAAAATTATTTTAAAATAAGGAAGAACAGGGAGCTCAGAATAAAGACTGAAAAGTTGATTGTTGGTTTTGTTTGTGAAAAGAGATGAATTGACTTTAGACACACTCTTCCCGACCCTTCCCCTTTAAATCCACCTCATCACGTTAATCCAAAGCTTAAATACTTCTCCTTTTCTGTCTAAAGCGGATCCGAATACGCGGAGTTGAAAGCCGGACTGTGATTGTGCGCCGTCGCCCGCAGAGCAGTGACACATTAGCTCGCCGTTATTGAAGCCCTGATAATTTCCCTGAAGGCGCTTCCTAAAACAGGCGCTGTCCTTTTCTGCAGCGGGATAAAGGAGGTTAGCTTCTCTGTGGCAGCGCTGGACGTAAAGACCCGAGCGCTGTGCGGTTTCTGAAGGGAGACGAGCTAACGGGGCTACAGTGGGCTTTGAGGAGCTTGTGACACCGCCTTGTAAAGCGCAATACAAGCAGAAGCCGTGACTATTGTTCTGTAAGTCCAGATAATGGAAGAATTAGACACTTATGCTGGTTAGATCCTGGTTACGAGGGCTGAGACAATGAAACTTTTACTGAAATCAAGGTTTTGGCAGGAAGAGAAACAGGACTAGGGTCTGGGTACAGTTACATTTCTTTCGATGCCAGTACTTTAAAGGGATATTTCAGGATTTTTGACATACGGCCTCATTTCTTAGTTATCCAGAGTGTTTTTGTAATTCAAGCAGTTATTTGAAGAGTTTTGTGGCGCTAGGCTAGTGTAAGGCTAGCACATTTCTATGGTATCAGCTAGCCTGCATTAAAAACACAGTGCACCTGAGGCAAATCACTTATAACACCAGACGAAACAGATAAATATCTGTGTCCATAGAGTAATTTACACCATTTTGCATTTAAAAGAACTTATATTTGAGCAGCATCAGCTTCGTGGTTGTATAAGCTACGCAGCGGCGGAGTGATCTGCTAGAAAATAGTCAACAAATACTCAAAATGCGATGTGATGCAAGGTCAGTTATATTCCAAAAATTACTCTATGGACACAGACATTTATATGGTTAGTCTGGTGTTATAAGTGATTTGCCTCAGGTGCTCTGTGGAGCGGGTCACACTGTTTTTAATGCAGGCTAGCTGATACCACAGAAATGCACTAGCCTAGCACTAGCCTAGCGCCACGAAACTCTTCAAATACAAGAACTGCATGAATTATTAAAAAAAATATCTCCAGAAATCAGCAACACTAACTAGGAAATGAGGCCTAAAATCCTGAAATATCCCTTTATTGATACTTGGTTTTCGATACCGATACCTGAAGGATACCTTTTCCAATACATGTACGAAAATATCTGTCATCGAGAACCAGAAAACAGAACGATGATGTTTGGAAGATCTGCAAATTTACAATATTGGGTTCAATTGTCAAGAAATGTGTGAAAAGTGGGGAAGGATTTGGGGAGAAATTGAGAGAAATTGTGGCAAAAATAAGGACAAATTTGTTTTTAAAAAAATGGGACAAAATAGAGGGAAAATGGGGGGGGAAAAAGGAAATGTTAGCAATAAAAATGTGTGGAAAAGTGAGAAAAATAGGGCAAACATTGGAAAAATATTTGGGGGGAAAATGGGAGAAATATAAAAAAATTGGCCTGCAGAAGTCGGTAAGGGAAACCATTTATTAAAGCTGAAACAAATGAGTACCTTCCTTGAAAGCTGTCCCTCGACCAACAGCATCAAATATCGGATCTAAAACTTTGATGCTATTTTTTCCATACCAGACTGGTATGGTTTAACGGTACCCGGCCCTAACCAGGACTAACCCAGGCCTAAGCAACTTAAACTGAAAGTACATAGACTCCAGTGCAGCCTGAAGTACCTGTCCCTCCTCTCTTACCTCCAGCCTTAAGGGCATGGGAGAGTTGCCTCTTCCCATTTATTTAAACAACGCCCTTGAACCCTCGTGACCCCCCCGTCTCGCCTCAGCCCATCTGAGGGGTCCGAAATTTGCACATCTTATTGTCGGGACGCAAAGTTACTCCGGCAACACTATCTCGCGATCGGCCCGGGTGTCCGTCCTCTCAAATCCCTAATGAAACCGCATTGTATCGCGGCCAGCCTCGTATTGACTCGCCCAGTGTGCAAGAAAAGGCAAATACCAAGGTCTTTTGTCCGCACTGAGACGCCATACAGAGAGGCAGCAGGCTCGGCCGTTACTGGAGAGACCCGGGAGTGGTAGATTTAGGGGCAATGGGAGGATTGTAATTTCGTGCGATGGCGAGAGAGGGTTTGGGAAATGTACACAATGTTTTATATCGGAGCGAGCGGAGACAGAAGATAAAATATACATTAGTCACGTTGAACTGGGCCTGAGAGGCAGAGAGAGAACATCACGAGGGGAGGAAAGAAATGTCACGCCAGCTACTATTACTACCACTGCTACTACTACTGTATTACTACGACTGCATCTACTATTACTACGACTGCTACTACTACTGTATTACTACGACTGCATCTACTATTACTACGACTGTATATACTACTGTATTACTACGACTGCATCTATTACTGTACTGCGACTGTATCTACTACTGTATTACTACGACTGTATCTACTATTACTACGACTGTATCTACTATTACTACGACTGTATCTACTACTGTATTACTACGACTGCATCTATTACTGTACTGCGACTGTATCTACTACTGTATTACTACAACTGCATCTACTACTGTACTACAATTGTATCTGCTACTGTATTACTACGACTGTATCTACTACTGTATTACTACAACTGCATCTACTACTGTACTACGACTGTATCTACTATTACTACGACTGTATCTACTATTACTACGACTGTATCTACTACTGTATTACTACGACTGCATCTATTACTGTACTGCGACTGTATCTACTACTGTATTACTACAACTGCATCTACTACTGTACTACAATTGTATCTGCTACTGTATTACTACGACTGTATCTACTACTGTATTACTACAACTGCATCTACTACTGTACTACGACTGTATCTACTATTACTACGACTGTATCTACTACTGTATTACTACAACTGCATCTACTACTATACTACGACTGTATCTACTATTACTACGACTGTATCTACTATTACTACGACTGTATCTACTACTGTATTCCTACGACATCTACTATTACTACGACATCTACTATTACTACGACATCTACTACTGTACTACGACTCTATCTACTTCTGTATTACCACGACTGCATCTACTACTGTGTTACTACAACTGCTACTGCTACTACTACTGTATTGCGACTGTTGCTGCATCTACTACTGTATTACTACAACTGCATCTACTACTGTATTACTACAACTGCTACGGAATCTACTACTGAATTATGACTATTACTGCATCTACTACTGTATTACTTCGACTGTTGCTGCTTTTGGTCGTCAGAGATATTGACAAAAATGAATACGTCAATCAAACCAGCTTTTGCTTTGTCACCCATAAATATAGTTGTTTTGAGTAAAGTAAAGTGAAAACAAACCTTAACACCCTTTTAGTGAGATTACTCAAGTGTATTTTATTTACTTGATGGGTGTTTGCACCATTTGTGAAACTTTTTAGCTTGTTTGCATATCTCCAAACAACAAAACCCATATGCTGCTGCTCATCCTGAACAGCTTCCACTTCTGCTTTCTGTTCAAAAGCAGGAGCGTCTGATACTCTGTTCACAAACAATCCCACAACCAAACATTTTCTATATATTTAATCATGCTATAAGAAGCCACAATAATATCGCAAAATCACTTAAGTATTACATTTGACTCAAATCTTGTGTGTTTATTTATGTCTTGTCTTGACACAGTTTGCTGGAAAATTACTTTCCATTTGTCTTTAATGGAACTAAATGCCTCCAAAATCCTTACTTCGGTCCGAATTGCCGTCATGCATGAGCTTAATATAGAAACTGCAGTTACATGTATGACCTGAGGTGGCAGTAGTGAGTATGAAAATGGATAACTTGTATCCAGCCCTTTTAAACTGTAAGGAACATACTGTTTAAAAGGGCTGGATACTGTTTCTTATCCTCTTACCCCCCGTCTTAACCAAGCACATTCTCTCCAGTTCGGTTTTACCCAAATCTAAAAGCTTCTCGACTGGGGCTTACAGCCTATGTCAGTCTACCGCCTCATTTGAAAGCTAAGACCTACAAGCGTTTTTTTTGTTGTTTTTGTGTCATGTTTTCATCACGTTTTGATCAATTCTTATCACTTTGTTGTCACTCTTTTGTAGCTTTCTTGTTGATATTCCGTTGCTTTTTCATCACTCTTTAGTCGCGTTTTTGTTGCTTTTCCAGCCTGTTTTTTGTCACATTTTAGAAGTGTTTTTGTTGTGCTCTCGTCTTTTTTTCATCCCATTTTTGTCACTTTTTCCCATTATTCTTAAGTTGTGTGTTTTTGTTGCTCTTTTATTGTCTTATTTTTGCTATTCCTGCACATTTTTGTCACTTTTTTCCTTTATTCTTAAGTTGTGTGTTTTTGTTGCTCTTTTATTGTCTTATTTTTGCTATTCCTGCACATTTTTGTCGCTCTGATGCCACTGTTTTGCTTTTAGAAAGAAAAAGAATGAAGACATGCTCGGTTCATGTAGCGGTTAGGAGGTCTTGTAAACACATGTATTTTTATCCTTATCACCTTATTAAACTCCACAGTGTGACTTTGTGTTTATAAACTCCACAGCTCTAATGGGCCTAATTCTTCCTCTCTCCCGCAGGCCAGTCTCTCACCCTCACCGCCTCCTCCGTCTCCCCCCTGACCCTCACCCCGGGACAGCCCCTCTCTCTCCTCTGCACCGTCGCCGTTGACAACCTGCCCCAGATCGGCCTGGAGGTCACCTGGCTGTCCAACGGGCGCGACATCGTCACCATGGAGAGGAACGGCGTGGTGGTCTCCAACGGGACCAACTACCGGGGCGACGCCAGCCTGGAGCGCACGGCCCCGGGGCAGTTCCGGCTCGGGGTCAGGGGTGTCAGTATCGAGGATGCGGGGGCGTACTCCTGTCGGGTCAGGGCGTTCGTGGAGAAGGGAGGGAGGAGCTCGGGCGGCGGCGGCCGGTGGCACATGGCGGCGGAGAAGATGTCCACGACGGTGAATGTGAAAGTGGCGCAAATAAGTGAGTAGAAAAAAGCTAAATGTTGTTTTAAATGAGAAATCAAACTCCCAGAGGCTGTTGTTGCGCCAGGCGGGAGAGCAGACCCTCCAGTTTTAAGCAACAAAACATGGTGTGAATTTTGACATTTTTTGTGGCCTTGTCAGTAATGAAAGTCTCCTAGATCAGAGGTCCCCAACCTTTTTTGTCTGGCGGACCCCTTGGACAATTCAATGGTAGTCTGTGCACCCCTTACCTCAAGGGTTTTATCGTTTATTTAGAAAGCAATCACTTAAAGCAGATCTAAGTAGCTCATGCCCCTAGAGGCCATAAGCGCCACTGCAGGTGTCATAGCACGTAACGGTTTTTACTCATGAATTGTCCGTGAGAGTAAATACTTAAACTTGGCTGTAAATACTGTTTAAGTGGTGCTAGCCTGCAGTTAGCTTTGCCCGTTAGCTTGTTAGCTTCTTCTTCGTGATTCCATTAGTGTGTATAGAGCTCCACAGTCCCACCCAGTCCCGGTCACGTATCGGAGTCCAACATAAAAAATCCCATGTATTATTGCATTGACTTTTCGAAAAAGTTATCTATTAAGAGTTTAACATCGCGGCGCCGGCTAATCAGCGATGTGCTAACTCACGGACATGAAACATACAAGGCAGGGGCGGACTGGCCATATGTCCGTTCTGGAAGAGCACAGAAGAGCCACTGGCTCTAGGGCCACCAGTCCCGCCTCAATCGAGCTTTACCCAAATCTAAAAGCTAAAAAGAAAAGCATCAAAATAGCGAGAAAAAGAGGATGAAAAGTCAACGAAAACATGAGAAAAACACGGACAAAAAAAACCTACAAAAACGTGAGAAAAACACAACAAAAAATTATAGAAAAAATGATTTTAAAAAACAACAAAAATATGACAAATGTGGCGACGTGACGAAAAGTTTCCATCACTTGTAGGTCTTAGCTTTCAAATGAGGCGTTACATTGTTTATCTCCAGTCGAGAAGCTTTTAGATTTGAGTAAAGCCCAGTATAAAACAACATGAATCTAAAAGGAATTCCGTGGAGTATGGTGTACCACAAGGTTCAATTTTGGGACCATTATTATTTATTTTTTATATTAAGTGTCTACAACCACCTTTCCTGTTCTTTTTACTGATGATACCAATTAAAAAAATAAGAGTCCAGGGCTGTTTTTCTGTAAGTAAAATTGAGTATTTGTCTAAAACGGTATAAACTGCAAAATTCTAAAAGTCATTTTGTCGTATTTTCAAGTATTGTTTGTTTCTTTCTTGTAAAATACCCGCGCAAGTGTCGGTAGTTAGCACATAGCTGATTAGCCGGCGTCGTGCCATTAAACTCTTAATAATTGACTTTTTTGAAAAGTCAATGCTAAAAATACATGGTCACACCCACCGGGAGTGGGTGGGGCTCTATTGGGGCCTCCAACTAACACTTGTATTACCCCCAGTGGGACTACAAAGAGGATTTATTAAGGTAAACAAGTTACTTAGTTCTGCTTTAACAGTACTTGGTTTTTCGATACCGATACCTGAGTTCAGTTTCAGTTCAGTTTATTACGAATATACAGTAAAAACATTTACACATTCATTCATGGAATAATGCATATTCATAAATGGGACACCCTTGAAGCAACAGTTAGTTTATGTGGGGCCCAAGATAATACCTGAACGATACACAGAAACGAAAGTAGGCTTTTTATTAATGTGTGGAGAAATGTGTGAAAAATGGGGGAAAATTGGTTGAAATTGTGGCAAAAATAATGAAAAATGTGTTTAAAAAATGGGGCAAAAATAGGGAATAGATTGGGTAAAATTAGGGAAAATATTAGTAATAAAAATAAGGGGAAAAATTGGGAAAATTAGAAAAATTGGGGCAAAATAAGAAAAAAATTGGGGAAAATTGGACCAACATTGGGCAATTTAAAAAAAAAAAAAATTGGGTAAAATTTTGAGGCAAAAAAAATCATTTATCAACTTCAACCAGGCCAAGTTTGAAGCTAATCCGAGATGTTGAATGACTATAATGTCCTCTGTAAACAACAATTATGTACAAAAGCTGTAGTTTAGACCATATATTCAGTCTTCTCTCAAGCATATATTAGCATTTCCTCTATTCTACCATACTGTATATATTGCTTTAGCTCCGTATTGTTTGCGTGACCTTCTCCTGTAAGAACCCTTGTGCTCGTCCTGTAGCCGTTTGATGTCATTTCCCGCTGTTTCGTGCCCATTGTTTTTGCCCGACCTTGCCGCTCCCTGGTTTTTAATAAAGTTAACGGCGCAACCCAGAGGAATGCGTCGGGGAAAAAAGAGCAAAGGTCGCGGCGTAAACAGGCGGCGCATCGCGGGGACATAAATAACTGAGTGATGGACAGAGCCTACCAGCGAACAACGTCTTATCGCGCTGCAAGGACGTGCCGGCGCTATTGTTCAAAAAGGAGAAGTGGTTTGGGGAATGACTGCGCTCTCGCTTTCGTTGCCTGGCTGCGGGAAACAAAACATGCAAACAATAAATGGTGTTCACCGTGGAAAGAAAAGCTTATCAGACAAACATAAATGTGGACAAAAGTCAGGGTTAATGTTAACGGTTTACTTCATTGTCCTTTTGACCCGTTCCCGTGTTAACCTTACATTGCTATGTCATGACTTCAATGTTGCATAGATGTGTGTCACACTAGGGGGTGTGGCCTAGTGAGTTGGATGGAAATAATGTTATGGGAGTCATTATTTGCACATATTTAGGACACACAAATGAAGTCTAAATCCAGTCCATATGATTGTTTTGACACAGCAGATTGTCCAGTAGAAGTAAAAAAACAACCAAAAAGGCACTCGAAGCTAACCGTTAGCATGTAGCGTGAGGCTAGCGTTAGGATTATCATTAGCATTACCTGTTTGTATGCATTAGTTTGGGCTGTTGAAACACTATCTCCTTTTTCCGGGCGTCTCCATCTGTATTATGTAGAAAGTACCTCCAGAATTCAGCTATTGTTAGTTCTTGTTGTGCTGTGGTCACTTTTTTTTTCCCACTGCTTTTTCGTCACTTTATTGTTGTGTGTTTTTGGCTTTTTTGTCACTTATATATCACTGTTTTGTCGCTCTTTTGTTGCTCTTATGCTGCATTTTTATCCTCACTTTTGTTGCTCTTTTGTTGCATTTTCATCCTCACTTTTGTTGCTTTTTTTGTCGCTCTTTTTATCCTCATTTTCGTCACTGTTTTGATTTTGATGCTTTTTTTCAAGACGCTTTTAGATTTGGGTAAAGAGGTTAGAAGTTGTGGTGTAGTAGTTGGTGAAAGAAAAATCCCGTTCAGTTCTCGGCCTATAGGTTTAAGCCAGTATCAAGAACTCTTCCCCCGTAACCGAGTGAGTATCCGGAGTGAGTATCCGGAGTGAGTATCCGGAGTGAGTATCCGGAGTGAGTATCCGGAGTGAGTATCCGGAGTGAGTACACAGAGTGAGTATCCGGAGTGAGTATACAGAGTGAGTATCCAGAGTGAATATCCTTAGAAGCGGCGGTGGCGGGAGGCTTGGAGCAGTGCCATGTAACAGCAGTCCTCTGTGGTAAGTCCATAAATCTGAGAGGATCCATCTGCTGAGGAGACGTGAGCTGGAGGCTAAGGCTGCACTAGTTACCAATGTGTTAGGGCTCGATAATGGCTTTATCAAATTACAGACACACTTTACTCCACGCAGTCGCTCTTCCTTTTGAAAACTTTAAAGCAAAACACAGGAAAAAGCTCAATAATGACAGAAAATTCATGTATACCAATGTGTGCTTAACCTCTAAACCCCTGCCTTAAACAAGGACATTTTCTGCAGTTCGACTTCACTGAAATATTAAAGCTACTGAAAAAAAAGCATCGAAATGGAAACAAAAATGAGACGTAAATTAGGATAATAAGACAAGGTGATGACAATGAGGCGACAGCGCGAGGAAAAAACGTAGATCAGATTTGTCGGTCTTTCAAATGAGACGTTTTCATATGGTCATGTTTGAAAACAGTTAAGGAGGAAAACTATTTGGAGAAAAATCTAAATTTTATCCAATTATTCAAAAACTACTATAACAAATGCTGAATTATGAATATAGTTTTCTACTGAAGAAAGATACAAAGACATGGAGAGGAGCAAAGTGGTTCAACAGCCCATAGATACATAAATGCATGCTAACATCGTGCTAATGCTAGCGCTTGCTACGGCTGCCATAGTTTCCCGCTTCTACTGAACAGTCTGCTGTGCCATATTAATATATCTAATATTGATTTAGACTTCACTTTATTTATGTGTGATCAATAAGTTCATATTCCACCAGAAAATGGCTAAAAGAGTGAAAAAATGTGTTTCCCAAAAGATTCTCTTTCCCCCCTTGGCGAGAAACTACAAAAAAATTCTTTAATACCACAATCCATATTTGTGAAACTCAACAGAGAGTTACTGAACATACTTATTTATCAGGCCCATTAGCCAAAAATGCTGTACCTACTGCTATAAAAGTAATATTTGCCAAAATCGGTACTTCCTGGTTAGCGGAGAAAAATGCTAACGGCGCAGCAGCTACGCTAACCCCGGAAGTAGTGACTGTAGTAAATATTACTTTTTTAGCAGTACGTGCAGCATTTTTGACTAATGAGTCTGAGAAATAAGTAGGTTCAGTCACTCTCCGTTGAGTTTCAGAAATATTGGTTGGTTATTTTTAAGAGTTTTTTATGTTTTTGTGTCTGCTAGTACCCGGAAGTCATGACGTCACACTTAACAAACGTCTAGAACGTGATTTAACTGTGGCCGCACTCGGTGTAGTATCAGAATCCAGTATTCACTCAGACCACGGTATAAGAGGTTCAAAACAACATCTTTCTGTGTTATTGCTAATATTTAAAGCAGCCGTTTCATTTCCCCAAATCCATAAAGGAGGAGCAGCTAAGGTTTCCCACCGGACATTGTGGGAGTGACAGGAAGGCGTCCCCGAAAAACCCTCAAGAAATGATTTCCTCAATATAAAATTACATTAAAAATACTCATTATTCATCAGGAAACGCGAGCCGGGGTTTAATCAGAAGCATGTGTGTTTTTTTTGCATATCAAATCTGACCCAGGAGAACAGATTTTAACGCAAGGGCCTTAAACGCGCCAGGAAAGAGAGCACAGTGAGAGTTGTGATTGTAAACGCTGACGGCTTTAATGTGAGCGTTAGCCGTTAGCCACACAACCATGATGTCATCTGGTTTCAGCCTTAAAGGGAAAAAACACATTCACTTGACGTTGTGCACACAGTGATGATATATTAGCTGAAAAATGAAGCGTTTTGATGTCGGCCTGTGGTCAAAGCGATGCAGTGGCGTCTCCATGGCGACGGGCTGTCCCGCTCCCAGCAGATTTACAAGTCGAGGCGAGTAGATCAGAGTAAAGAGACATGTTTGAAGTGTTTTTTCAATATATATTTATGTATTTTATCTGTTTTGAACAAGTGCGGCCCGGAATCAAAACCATTCTTTCACAATACAGGGTTTCTGTGGAAAGCATCAGAAGTCATTAAATGAATTGTGCCAAAATAAAAGCCCTTAAAGGAACAGGCACCGTTTTTCCACACTGAGATTGTTCTTGCCTGAGCTTAGACGAGTTGATGTGTACCTGTCTGGTTTTTATGTGTGCCCGTGGAAGAACATGGTCGCTTCTAACTCCTCCCCTGTTTGGAGCCATAGGAATATGCTAGGAGAAGCTAAATGCTAACAACATCTTTAGTCTTTTTGCGTGACTGAGAGCACGCGTGAAGACCAGACAGGTACGCATCAACTCGTCTAAGCTCAGGTAAGAACATATCTCAGTATGGAAAAACAGTGCCTGTTCCTTTAAAATGTCATTAAAAAGCACTACATTGGATTTAAACTCGCATTAAATCTAAATGTATTTTTTCCTTAGAGATAGAACCTATTCACTGACATTACTCATTTATTTTTACGATATACATTTGTCAAAAAACACAAATTCAGCTTCAGTTCTGATTGAAATTCGACACAATTTTTTGCTCAAAAGTTTCCTATTATGTCCAGTTTATTAGGCCAGGATTTTTGCCATTAAAAATATAGATATTTAGGCATTGAAAACCCTACATCTGATCTATGCAATTGTGTTGTACAATGGTATAATGACAAATAAAGCACTCACTTAAAGGTACACTGCCTAACATTTTGGACTATACTGTTGCCGGCAAAACCAAACATGGTCCTAGTGACCAGCTCAACACAGAAAACGCTGTTACTGCAGTGTGTAATAAAAGAATAGGATGAGGATTAAACCATAAACCTTAAATCTCAAATTCTACTGCCTTTCGTCACATCTCCATGGAGACGAGCTGGAGACGCACCCACTCCCGGTAAAGTTTACAGTCATATCTTAGGAGAGGTGAGCTTCATAAATAACTGTCATAAAGTAAATGCTTGTATTTCAATTTTGTTTATTGTGTAAAATTCTACACGGTGTGGCTTTAATTATTTAATGGCAAATTACGAAGCATTAAATGTGACTTGCTGTCTCCTGTAGAAACCTATAGAATAAAAAGGCATTATCCTTTTATTATTCTTTTGCCAGTCGAAAGGATTTCCAGCCTTTACTTGCTCATGAAGTCATCCCGGTGAAGAGTTTGGAAGGTTTGAAGTTACTTTTGCCACAGCAACAATATAAACCACATTTCTTAACCTCTTTACTCCCGCCTGAACCGAGGTCATTTTCTCCAGTTCAGCTTTACCCAAATCCTGTAGGCCAGTGTAACGCCTCATTTGAAAGCTAAGATCTACAAAACTCATCTAAATGGTTCTTTTTCCTCACGTCATCAGATTTTTTTTCCATGTTTTTTTTTCAACTCATTTTTGTCACATTTTTTGTCATTTTTGGTCATTTTTTTGGTCATTTTTTGTCATTTTTTTGGTCATTTTATTGTCATTTTTTGTCACATTTTTTGGTCATTTTTTGGTCCTTTTTTGTCCTTTTTTGGTCACATTTTTTCTTTTCTTTTTTTTTGTCATTTTTGGTCATTTTTTGTCACATTTTTTGGTCATTTTTTGGTCCTTTTTTGTCCTTTTTTGGTCACATTTTTTCTTTTCTTTTTTGTCATTTTTGGTCATTTTTTGGTCATTTTATTGTCATTTTTGTATTTTTTTAGTCACATTTTTTGTCATTTTTTCATCACTTTTTTGTCAAAGTTTTCTCACTTTTTTGCCACATCATCATTGTTTTCGTCTCAGTTCTGTCTCTATTTTCACACCTTTTTTCCAGAAGCTTTTGGATTGGGGTAAAGCCAAACTGGAGAAAATGTGCTCGGTTCAGGTGGGAGTTAAGGGGTTAATGAATGAATAAATGTCACGATCAATAATTGCTCCGTCTAATCATCGAGCAAAACCTAAAACATTGCACTAAGCTTGGCATTTCTTTCGTGGGATGTCCTAATTTCTTAAAGGGCCTGAGGGGATTTTGGCATTCCTCCCTCTCCCCCGTCCTCATATATAGTTATGACGGCTGACGTTGACATAGCACATACTCAACCTGCAGCTAACCTTCTCATATTTGCTTTTCAATATATCACAGGCGTGTCCGGGATCTGTTTTTATTACATTATTCTGAGCATTGGTTTTCAAGGAGCTGTTATTGTGCAATGTTTTCATCATGTAAAGAAAAATGTCAAATCCCAGCTTTATTTAGTGACTGTTTTTAACCTCTTAACTCCCACCTGAACGGATCCCATTTCCTCCAGTTTGGCTTTACCCTGATCAAAAAGCTTCTTGGGACAAAAGCACCAAAACAGCCACAAAAAATGAGAAGAAAACAAGGATGTAAACGCAACAAACATGTGACAAAAATTCAACAAAGATGTGACAAAAATGTGACAAAAACTCCACCAAAAAATGACAAAAACTCAACCAAAATGTGACAAAAATTCAACAAAAAATGACAAAAATGTAACAAAAAAGTGACAAAAATTCAACAAAAATGCAACAAAAATTCAACAAAATGTGACAAAAAAAATCAACAAAAAAGTGACAAAAATTCAACAAAAAAGTGAAAAAAAATTCAACAAAAATGCAACAAAAATTCAACAAAAATGTGACAAAAAAACAACAAAAATGTGACAAAAATTCAACAAAAATGTGACAAAAATTCAACAAAAAAGTGAAAAAAATTCAACCAAAATGCAACAAAAATTCAACAAAATGTGACAAAAAAATCAACAAAAAAGTGACAAAAATTCAACAAAAAAGTGACAAAAATTCAACCAAAATGCAACAAAAATTCAACAAAAATGTGACAAAAAAAAACAACAAAAAAGTGACAAAAATTCAACAAAAATGTAACAAAAAAGTGACAAAAGCTCAATAAAAATTTGACAAAAAAACAAAAAATGCAACAAAAATGTAACAAAAAAGTGACAAAAATTCAACAAAAATGCAACAAAAATTCAACCAAAATGTGACAAAAAAATCAACAAAAATGTGACAAAAATTCAACAAAAAAGTGAAAAAAATTCAACCAAAATGCAACAAAAATTCAACAAAAATGTGACAAAAAACAACAACAAAAAAGTGACAAAAATTCAACAAAAATGTAACAAAAAAGTGACAAAAATTCAACAAAAAAGTGACAAAAATTCAACAAAATGTGACAAAAAAATCAACAAAAATGTCACGAAAATGGAAAAAAAGAAAGAAAGAAAAAAAAAACATTACAAAAGGTTACACAACACAGCAACAACGCGAGGAAAAAGATCAGTTTTGTGGGTCTTAGCTTTCAAATGAGGTGTTACACAGGCCTATATAACGGCCAAAGAGGACAGAATGCCTTTGGTTCAGGCGGGTGGTAAGAGGTTCATAAACTCCGAGTCAGTTTATTGTTGCATAACTGGTCCCCGGCTGGAAGTGACCAGTGCCGTGGATGTGCCTGGCCTTTGCCGACCCTGGGCCCGTGTTTATCGAGTTGTCGGTTCGAGTCCCTCTGATGTCCGGCCTTGAAGCTGCCCCGGCTTCCCACGATGCACCGCTCCGGGGCCAAACAGGAAGTCCGAGCGCCGGACTAAGGACTTGTTTAGGTCTGGAGCCTGTGGCGCGGCCCGAGTGTGGCCTGTTGTGTCAGCTGTGGTTTGTCACCGGAGACTTTGGAATTCATAAAAGCCACGTTTGAGAGACTTTAGTGATTTGGGGAATCGTTTTTGGACTCGTCATTGGAAATCACGTCAAAAAAACACTGAGGAAAGCAACAGAAAATGACAACAGAAAATGACAAAAGCAAGACAAAAATGTGACAAAAGTGAGACAACAACTCAGTTACGATCAGTTTTGTAGGTCTTAGCTTTCAAATGAGGCGTTTCTCTGGCTGTAAACTCCAGTCGAGAAGCTTTTAGATTTGGGTTCACTTCCTTATTGGACACTAACAGGAAGTGACATAGATAGAGGCAAACAATTTTAAGTTGTTGCCGTGGCGACCATGTTATGTCAATGGGAAATGAGTCAAACTGCTGTGGAGCTTTACCTCCATCTATTTCACTTCCTAAATTGCTACAATTGTTGATTACATTATTCTGAGCATTGGTTTTCAAGGAGCTGTTATTGTGCAATGTTTTCATCATGTAAAGTAAAATGTCAAATTCCAGCTTTATTCAGTGTTAACCTCTTAACTCCCACCTGAACGGATCCCATTTTCTCCAGTTTGGCTTTACCCTGATCAAAAAGCTTCTTGGGACAAAAGCACCAAAATAGCCACAAAAAATGAGAAGAAAACAAGGATGTAAACGCAATAAAAATGTGACAAAAACTTAACCAAAAAGTGACAAAAATTTAACAAAAATCTGACAAAAAATTCAACAAAAAAGTGACAAAAATTCAACAAAAAAGTGACAAAAATTCAATAAAAAATGACAAATTCACCAAAAAAGTGACAAAAATTCAACAAAGATGTGACAAAAATGTGTTAAAAATTGACTTATAAAAGTTGATGCTGAACTGACACTTTCAAAAATAATCTAATGTGGCATTTTCTTTGAGTAACGAATGAGGTAAAGTGACTGTAGGTGCTGTAGATACAGGTGTTTTGTTTTTTTGCGCTAAATTGCTACAATTGTTGATTTTCTTTTACTAAAATGAGGCTTTTGCCATAGTTACCATTTGTTTTAATACAGCATGTTATTTGCATAGATAGAATCAAATGCAAATGTGGGCTATCGGGGGGGAAAAAAAGAGAAGTAAATAAAAAAGTAGCTTTATAATTTGCAGTTATATGTGTTTTTCGTGCTAGACGTTGCCGTGTTTGGCCCACGACTCACAGGCACTTTTTCATTTTGGCCCTCGGAGACAAAAAGTTTGGGTCCCCTGATCTAACATGTTGCCTTTAGCTGTGTTTCAATTAGCTTCTGCAATGTCTAAAGCTCCAGTGTTGCTCATGTTTCCCCAAGATCTTGTATTGATGATGGGAGAGTGTGACCACAGCGCAAAGCCTCCTCCAGCACCTCCTGTAGACTCTCACTGTGGTAAACGTCTAGACTCTGGTGTCTCTTTCACAATGTGTTCTTAGAAAATCCGATCTCCGTGTCGCTCTTTAAAAAGCACCTCCTGCTTTGTGTGGACGTGTTTGTTTTGTTTTCCGTTGCCCCTTTTCTTCGATTGCTGCACAAATCCAATCCCAGACGCTTAAATCTCACATTAACTCTACTTTCAAACCCCGGTTGTCGTTCGCCGCCTTTACAAACGCTCCGTGCCTGTTTGCTGGTGTCTGTTGAGAGATAGTTGTCATCTATTACTCATTGCATCCTATTCATTATTCATCGATGTTACAGTACGATCGCTCCCGACATCTTTATTCATGAAAATCTGCAGTTTTCCCTCCGTAAAGCCTCGACAAATGCATTTTTAAACTCTGGGTGTGTTTTCACGGTGTGGGGGGGGCGTCCGGACGTATATGTGGAGCTGGAGGCCGTTTACTACTTCGCACTGAATCTGATAAAAGCTTTGACAAAGTAACACAAGCTTTTTCTTCTTCTCGTATCGGTCATTATTTATACATTCATGGAGAAGTTACACGGCTTTGACACTTCCCGCGTTATATTCAGCGTGGAGTTCGCCGACGATTTTCCCATTCCCTCCATCAACCTGAAACATGCACAATAGGTTCACGATTTAGAATGTGATGGAGGGCGGGGCCAATACAACTCTATGGGAGAAATCTCCAAAACAAAAACTGACAAATGTTTTTCCTCATCAGTATCATTGGATTCTCAAACCTGTGATATTATTTTTATGTCTGAAAGTTTTCTATTGACGGTCATGTTTTCGCATATTGTCACCACTTTTTGACGTTTTTCTGAGAAAATAATCGGACATTAGTTCATATGTGCCGACAGAGGAGACGATGAACTTTGTGACAGTTTTTGTTTCATGTGGATTCCTCCAGTAATGACTGAGATATGAGACATAAAATCAGTGCAGGATTTTAGAGGCAGTTGTGGTGAAGAGGTCTGAGCTCACTCTACACATGAGGACATGGCTGGAAGGGGGAGGAAAATACTTAGTTGGTATCATTTTTAAACTCCGTAAAATCCCTTTAAGTTAAACTTCATTCATCTCCGTAGAAAAATGTGTTCTCTGCATTTGACCCGTCAATGTGGCTGTGGTAACCTGTAGGAGCAGCGAGCTGCCAGCCTGGGCTGGCAATCAGGGATCTCCAGATGTGGAGCCAGGCTATTGTACATGTTTTACTTTGATTTATGTCACTTGACATTTCTTCATTAAAATCTGTCGTCTGCCATTCGTCAACCAGTGGTAGAAGATTCAAAATTCTTCAACTGGACTGGATTACTATATTAAAGGGACTATTCACCTTATTCCGCCCACTTTTGCCACTTTTCGCGTTGTCTCGGCACCTCGTTGTCCAGACATTTCCGGTCGAGCGCGAAGCCCGTTCATTTTAACGGAGAACGAGGGAAAATATTCTCCGCTCAAATCTGATGTTTAGTCGATTGATTTGTGTAAAATGTCCGATGTTCATTTGCACCAACATGTCGACACTGCAGCGTTTCTAACCATCTTTCACCAAAGAAAAAAAAAGAAAAAAAGAGTGGTGCGCACTGAATGGGTGCTGCTGCCGGATGCTCTCTCATCGAATGCAATTTCTCCATCTGTGAGATCAATAAAGTACCATCTTATCTTATCTTATCTTCTCTGCGCGGTCTGAAAACGGCTTTGTTTTCGTGTAGTGACTGATTTTATGTGAACTTCTCCAGTCCCATGTTAACACATAGGAGAAAAGGGGCGGGCACAATTCATGGCGGCGCCCACGCGAGCCTCTGGAATAAAGTGAATAAGGAGTTTAAAAATGTTAAAATTATGTATTTTCCTCCCCCTACATGTTCCTATTGTGTAGAATGAACCCAGACCTGTTCACCACAACTGCCTCTAAAATCCTGCATTGTCACTCAAAACGGTGTTACTTCGGGTCCGAATTGCCGTCATGCACGAGCTCAATATAGAAGGTGCAGTTACACATACGACCTGAGGTGGCAGTAGTGAGTATAAAATGGCTAACTTGAGGCCCCTTTAACTTGAGAACACAGAGGCCGATTAAACCTTAGAGCACGTTTCTGAAGAGGCGAATATTCTTTGGAACATCCTACTGAGGCATCCTTCATTGTCTATTTTTATTTTTTGTTTCGGGAACTATGACACATTCAAGTCAAATCTAAATCTTTGTTCCTTATTTAGACACATTGTTCCTTTTTCACTTCATTTGACACAAGCCACTTCTATCTTTTCCGCATGTGCTTCTTGTAACTCATTTGTATTTTTTAGTTTTATTTGTGATTTGTGCAGCATTAGAAGCGTCTCCTCCTCTCTGACCGCTCTGCCCTGTCGTCGGTGCTTTTCTCTCAGATCGCTGGTGTTTTTCAGCTTGTTATTTTCGCCCGTCCGCAGAGGCCGCCGCTGACAGACACGGAGAAGCTCGCTGTCCCCGAAGCGGCTGCTTGTTTTGGCAGACGGCGCAGCTGACTCCGCAGGGTTGTGGGTTGAATTCCCTTCCCTGCCGAGCCACTGTCACACGAACGCCTCACGTACGGCAATGAGCCGCGGTGTTATGACCCAAACCGCTCCCGCCGCCGACAGCTCTGTGCAAATGGTGACAGGGTTTGGTGGAAAGTTGGAAGGTTTTGGCTGAAATTTGGTGAATTTTCAGTCAGTTTCCAAAATATTTTGCTTTAAAGTTTCAAATTTTTCCATCATTTCTGTTTGATGAAAAATGAAAAAAATGATACATGCACAGATTTATTTTGTTTTTGTGTTGAGCTCAACCTATTTGTGCATTTTAACACCGATTAAAGCTGGTTTCTCCGGGACTGAAAGTGATAGACAATTTTCTAGGCGGACTGAGAAACATTGCGATGAAAATAATTCATTAGCTACAAGTTTGTTAAACACCATTTTTACCAAGTGAACATCAGTGAATATGGACCTGCTGTACGTCATTTTGAGGCTAAGAACCTGGAGGACGCAATAGTATGTGTGACCGCCGACTAGCAACGGTATGCTAAAGCTAGCGGCCCCATAGATACAGACGGCACCTCTGGAATCTCCCATATATGGTCGTGTTCGAAACCTATTTGGAGAAAAATCTAAACTTTCTCTATTTATTCAAAAACTGCTTTAACAAATGCTGAATTATAAACATAGGTTTCCACTAAATAAAGATACAAAGACATGGAGAGGAGCAAAGTGTTTCAACAGCCCATAAATACATAAATAACGGAGAATGCATCGTGCTAATGCTAGTGCTATGACTGCTGTTTTTTCACTTCTACAGAACAGAGCTGTGAAAAAACATCCATATGGGCCTGATTTGCACTCCACTTTATTTTGTATGTGATAAATTAGTTCATATTCCACCAGAAAATGTGTAAAAATAGTTTGTACCCAAAAGATTCTATTTTCCCCCTTGGTGAGGCCACACCCCCTTCTGTGATGAGACACTGTCTGTAGCTATGCTAATGCTAACAGCAGCTAATCAAGGCTTGGATAGAAACTATGATCGTATCACCTAAAGCAGGGTCGGCAGGTTTGCGTCACAGAGGCCGATTTTCATCATTGCCAAAACATCAGGGGCCAAACCTCAACATTGTAGCCTAAAGTAAAGAAGTATTTTCTATTTTTTCAGTGATTCCCAAGTGGCAGGGCTTTGGGACCCACCATTAAGGGCCTAAATAAAACATATATCGTATAAAATATTGTATTTTCCACACAATATTTTGTTGAACAAGCAGTAGATATCCCATTAAGACTGAAATTATGATAAAAAATCCAATAACAATAAAAGTTCCCAATAGACTCGCGACCCACTGAAAATGGTTCCGTGACCCACTTTTGGGTCCCGACCCACCAGTTGAGAATCACTGTTTAACATTAAATATGACCAAGCGGGATGTTCTGACGGGACATTTTAAAAATACTGACACATTTTTAGATACTTTAACAGGTATTTCATCTCTTATTTGCACAATAATATTTCTCCAAATCATCTCAGGGGCCAGAGGTTCTGTGCTGGAGGGCCGGATTGGGCCCCCGGGCC
The DNA here is from genome assembly GCF_951799975.1 of Gobius niger. NCBI lineage: Eukaryota > Metazoa > Chordata > Actinopteri > Gobiiformes > Gobiidae > Gobius > Gobius niger. The sequence goes on from NC_136874.1 coordinate 4,764,665, forward strand.
TGATGTTACCTACCCCTGACCTGAAGTAATATAGTCAAATCGGCCACTGCTGGAGTGACCAAGTGTTTGTATTTAAGTTTATGGAATAACTGATCAAACATATTAATGATCAGATCACTTTATGTGACTTGTTTATATTAATGTAACCCTAAAGCCTGACATACACACAAGGATATTTAGTGTAGAAAAGTCCAGTGATCCTTGATTGATGTTTTTACATTAGTTTTAATCGATATATTGATTCATGATCTGTAACATCTCAGAAAATGAAGACTGTATTGATCTCACACTGGAGAAAAGAGAATCATTCACTTTTTAAAGAAGAACTAAGCAACTTGTTTACCTGAATAAATCCTTTCCGTGGTCCCTGTGGGGGTAATACAAGTGTTCATGGGATGATTGGATGGTCTTTCATCTCCCTCTGGTGTGTCTGGCCAGAAAAACACAATTGCAACTTTCCTGCCTCCGGGTTGGAGTCACCAATACACACTAATAGAATCACGAAGAAGAAGCTAACAGGCTAGCGGACAAAGCTAATTGCGCCATTTAAAGTATCTCCATTGTGTAATTGGATGAACAATATCCCTCTGTCCCTTTGTCTTTTCTGTCAGCGTAGTATTTACTCTCTACGGCACCTGCAGTGGCGCTTATGGCCTCTAGGGGCATGAGTTACTTAGTTCTGCTTTAAGAAAGAGCATAGGTTGATATCGAAGGCTACTCAACCCCCCAGTATCGTATATCGGAAGCAGAAAACCTGGATCGTTGCGTTTCTAGTACCGACTAAACAGGAATGTTTTTAATAAATCAGGTCCAGGCTCTAAAATGAAGCGCCCCCTGCTGTCACAGTTCAACATCATCGACTTGTTTCTGTGGTATTAAAAAGCATTTCATTTGACTTTCTTCCACCTGTGTGAACCCAAGACTAAAGCCGCCCTGATCGACGCCGATACCGACTCTATTTGAATATCTACATGACATATTTAGTTGGAATTGCTCATAAGTTTCCCGATCGTTTCATCAGCGCGTTGGCTAATATGCGTGATCGCTCGCAGCGCCCGAAGCTCGCGGTGAACTCGGTGATTCACAGGTTGTTATGACTGAGCTGTCAGCGTCTCCCGTCTCCTGCTTTACAAAACACGATGCGCCGAGAGAAAGCCAAGTTTATCGGATTTGACCTGTTTTTTCGCCTAATCTGAGATCTGGCTTAAAGACCCGCCTCGTGAGTTTGAATCCGATGGAAGGAAGGTGATGCGTGTGAGAACGAGACTGAAGTCGATAAGGCATTGATAGGAAGGAGTTGTAGCCCCTTCTTTCTCAGATATTTAATCTCACTGCTGTTTATGCTGCATTTGGAGAGGGCTCATCATAATCTCCTTTGAGGTGACACGATAATCTTCCTGGATTATTATTCCTCATCACGTCCCCTACCTGTGCACTTAATCCCAGCCCGTTTCACTGCAGAAATCCTGAGAATCCTGAAGTTGAATTTGCCATCAATGGTGACTCAATGGGACGCTTCATATTTTTGCATTTTGATTTCGTCTTTGTTCAGCCTCTCCATCAAATTATCCTGGAAAAACAATAATGAAGCGTCAGGAATATGCAAAAATGTGCCACAAGCGTTTTAATTTACATCGCTTAAAGAGATAATGGTCCTAAACAGAAGATAATTCTACATTTCCCCTCAATTTTTCTTCTTTCTCCTCCTTTTTCCACTATTGCTGAGTTTCAGGTGACATCACAGCGTTATAATATTCAATAAGGTGGGGGCAGGTACATTTATTTAGTTTTTGAGGAGGATTTTTGGTCTTGTTCAGAGAGATCATGGACCCAGTGACTGATATTAATGATCATTTTTGTAATTCACACATTTTTTTTTTAGATGCGACTTGTGAAAGTGTTATGCTGTTAATAGGAACAACTGGCTCCTCCCCCACTGGGTCCTGTGTAGGGCTGGGCTTTAAAAAGTCTCCTGATCTTTCACATCAGAGTCCTGTTCATTAATATTTCATAACGTAGCAACGATTAGACCCATTAAGCTAACACTGCCCTTTATTTAAAAACTCTATATTCTGTTCTTTCTTAATAAGCCATGGAGTTTTCAAAAGTGTTTTAGTTTTATCGTCTTTCTGCCTCTGCTGTGATTGACAACCGTCTCCATGGAGACTCAAAGGAAAGAGGCGGGGCTAAATGGAGTGAGAGAAAGGCCCAGGATTGAGCCATTTTCCAGATCGTCTGTTTTTAAAAGCAAGAAGTGATTGAATAAATTCGATGTATCGCCCAGTCCTAGTCCAGTGACATCATCACATTCTAGAACCTGAAAACAACCAATTTCTTACCATTTCCCTCCCTCTTATCACCAATATTTCTCCCCTATTTGCCCCCCTTTTTTCTATCCCATATGTTCCCATTTCCCCCCTATTTCTTATATATTTTCCCATTTTGTCCCCCAATTTTCCCCCACATTTCCCAATTTCTTCCCCCTCTTTTTCCACTATTTCTTGCCATTTACCCCCCTATTTTTGCCAACATTTTCTCCACTATTTTCCCCCATCTCTTATATTTTTCGACCCAATGTTTTCAATATTTTCTCCCCCTTTCTTCCACATTTTATCTCCCATATTTTCCCCCTATTTCTTATATTTTTTCCCATTTATCCCCCAATATTTCCCCACCTTTCCCAATTTCTTTCTCCTCTTTTTTCCACTATTTCTAACCATTTCCTCCAATATTTTCTCCCCTATTTCCCCCGTTTCCCCCCTATCTCTTATATTTTTCGACCCAATGTTTTCGATATTTTCTCTCCTTTTTCCCACATTTTATCTCCCAATTTTCCCCCACCTTTCCCAATTTTCCCCTCTTTTTTCTCTCCCATATTTTCCCCCATTTGTTATATTTTTTCCCAATTTTTCCCCATCTTTCCATATTTCTTCCCCCTCTTTTTCCACTATTTCTCCACTATTTTCCCCCTTTTTTCTCTCCCTTATTTTTCCTTTTCCCCCCTATATCTTATATTATTCGACCCAATATTTTCAATATTTTCTCTCCTTTTTTCCCCCACATTTTATCTCCCAATTTTCCCTATTTTCGCCCCTTATTTCTTTTTTTCCCTCACTATTTCTTACCATATTCCCCCCATTTTCTCCACTATGTTCCCTTATTGTTTCCCATTGATGATAAACTCGATATTTATCTTGTAGACCTACATGTTGCCCAGCTCTAATCCACCATCAGAATGTTTATTTTATTATATTTTAGTCGTTAGTTAAAGCTATATTTCCCTTTGTCTAATCCCTCTATGCTTCCTCTTCCATTGCATATTTTTAACTTCCCTCATATTTTCTTTCTTAATCTCCCTCCAGATCCGTACATTGATCCCGGCTGATTCCGCCCTAAATTTAGCCGTCTTCCTATTTGCTTCCTCCGCCCGTGTAAACCCCCCCGATTTGTGTAGCGCCGGTTTGTACACGCAGGAAGCGAGAGCTGCTCACTGGCACGATGCATTCAGGGACAGATGGTGACAAAGCATGACTCAGAGGCCGCTTTTTTTCCTCCTGACGTCACTTAAACGCACCTCTTTGCCAAAGCCTATATTTTCCACACCTGCGATTGTGTCCCGGCGCTGAAGCCGCGGGCGCTGGATGAAGAATTTCCTGTGTAGCGATGCGTTCAGGTGCAGTCTGTCTTGTGGGGTATTTGATGCTCAGGCCCTGTCACACCCCGGAGCTATTTTAGGCTCTGTCCCTCGTGTCTATTTTTAGGCCTAAAACCAAAATCGTGTTGCGTTTACTGTGGACAAAAGGGCTGTTGAAATAATCATCGCCACCTTTTTATTTGCCCCGTTTGCCACAAAGGCATCAGGACTTTTTCCCGGACAAAAATTTAAGTTTTGAATTTTGAAACGGCGATAGAGCGGCCGTTCATGTGGAGGATTTTAACCTCTTAACCCCCGCCTGAACCCAGCACATTTTCTCCACAAAAAAGAGACTTAACTGAGGATGAAGCAAAAAAATCATCAAAGGAGCGACAAAAAAGTGATTACAAGATACGGCATCTCTGTAATCACCCATATATGGTCATGTTTGAAAACAGTTAAGGGGGAAAACAATTTGGAGGAAAATCTAAACTTTCTCTAATAATTCAAAAACGACTTTAAAAAACGCTGAATTATTGATATAGTTTTCTACGGAATAAAGATGCAAAGACATGGAGAGGAGCAAAGTGGTTCAACAGCCCATAAATACATGAAAAAAAAACCCGAGATGCTACATGTTAGCATCGTGCTATTGCTAACGCTAGCTACGACTGCCGTTTTTTTCTCTTCGACTGAACAATCTGCTGTGAATAAACATCCATATGGACCCAATTTAGACTTGACTTTATTTGTATGTGATAAATACGTTCATATTTCACCAGAAAATGGCTAAAAAGAGTACAAAATTGTGTTTCCCCAAAGAGTGAGGCCACGCCCCCTTCTATGACACGCTGCCGTCTTATTCACCTTATTCCTGAGGCGTAGCATTTTGGACTGCGGCAAAACAAAACATGTTCCTAATGACACAGAAAATGCTATTACTGCAGTGTTTAATAAAAGAATGGACTTGGATGAGAAGCTAACCTGTTTATATCTCAAATTCTACGGCCTTTTGAGCTGGAGCTGGAGACGTACCCACTCCCAGTAAAGTTTACAGTCATCCCTTAGGAGGGGTGAGCCTCATAATTGCTTGTTTGTACATTTATGAGGTGTTTTTCATGTTCTTACCTGAGCTTAGACGAGTTGATGTGTACCTGTCTGGTCTTTGTGCCCATGGAAGAGCTTGGTCGCTTCTAACTTCACCCCTGTTTGGAGCCATAGGAATACATTTGGAGAGGCCAAATGCTAACTTTGATTGTTTTGCGTGACTGAGCGCACACAGAAAGACCAGACAGGTACGCATCAACTCGTCTAGGCTCAGGTGAGAACATATTTCTGTCTGGAAAAACGGTGGCCTGTTCCTTTAACAACGTCCAAAAGGTGCAGAAGGTGCTTTACAGAGAATAAAAACAACACAGACTAAGAAAAGACAAGACAGGTGGCAGGATTAGGTGTCAAATGCCTGTGTGAATAAATTAGTTTAGCTCTGATAAAGAGTTTGCATGTTCTCCCTGTGTCTGCATAGGTTCTAATGGGTACTCTGGATCACTAAAACATGTACAATAGGCTCCCCTATGCGTTCCCGTGAAGGACAGGTCTGCAGAATGTGGTTATTCATACGGACACATTTGTTTTCCAGAGCCGAGCTTCACCGTGAACCTCGATCCCGTCGCGACGCCGAAGTTGACCTCGGAGCCGATGGAGGTGGCGTGTCACGTGACCAACATCACCAACCTCCCGGCGGGCGGGCGCCTCGGCGTCTCCTGGCAACACGCCGCTCTCCCGGGTAAGTTCATCACACGCGCCTCTGACATCCAGCCACTACTTCCTTACATGCTTTCTCTACCCTGTGTTTGTAGGAGCAGGAAGTGACCCGCAGAGCTCGAACCCGATTGGCTCCCTGGACGCCGGCGGGAACCTGTTGCCGGGGGCGACGTATTCGGATCGACTGAAGAGCGGAGCCATAACTTTGATCCGAGTCCAGCCCAACTCGTTCATACTGAGGTTTATGCGCACACAGGTGAACAGTTAATAACTCGAGTGTGGATCATTATGTAGGAACTATTTGGAAATTGACCCAAAATTATAAAGTTTTTAGAAGCTTATAGTTTTATTTCCTTCTATACAACTACTAGTTTTTGTTTTTTTCTTTAGAAATAAACTGTAACTATGTTTTTCTGTTGTCTAAAAGTGGTTTGGCTTTTTAATGACCTTTATTTGCTCATTGAAGGTCAGTGGTGGAAAGTAGCAAACTAAAAGTACAACTTATATGTACTTTTACTTTACTTAACAACATTTTATGATGAATACTTATTACTTTCTACTCCACTACATGTTTAAATTGGGTTAAAAGTATTTTATTTTCAATGTGACCTCTCTATGATGAACTGGTTTAGACCTAGTTTGATTCACATGATTTAAAATATCCTTAAACAACTCTTAAATACTTTAACCTTTTGCTTATAAAGTACATTTTCCAGTGCCTACTTTTATACTTATGTAAAAATGTTATCAGATACTTATACTTAAGGGCATTTTTGTACCTGTATCTGCACTTATACTGAAGTTAAAGGGAGAAGAATATTAGAATATTAAAGGGATATTTCAGGATATTTGACATAGGACCTCATTTCCTAGTTATCCAGAGTGATTTCTGTAGATATAAATATTTTTAATTCATGCAGTCTTAATATTTGAAGAGTTTAGTGTTAGGCTAGTGCTAGGCTAATGCTAGGCTAGTGCGTGTCTATGGTAACTAGTAGCCTGCATTAAAAACCTCTTCAAAATCATGGGCTCGTCCTCCAAACGTTGCTATATCTGATTTGTAGAAGCTCCTTTGTGAATTCAAGTGTAGTAAAGCGGCCGCAGGTAAACGAACTCCGCCGCTAATTAGCTACAACCAAGAAGCTGATGCTGCTCAGATACAAGTTCTTTTAAATGCAAAATGTTTATATTTCAAACATTATTCAGTCGACACAGACATTTATATGGTTAGTCTGGTGTTATCAGTGATTTGCCTCAGGTGCACTGTGCTTGGGTCAGACTGTTTTTAATGCAGGCTACTAGTTACCATAGACATGCACTAGCCTAGCATTAGCCTAGCACCACTAAACTCTTCAAATATAAGGACTGCATGAATTAAAAAATTAAAAAATCTCCAGAAATCAACAACACTCTGGATAACTAGGAAATGAAAAATCCTGAAACATCCCTTTAAGTACATTTTTGGTCTTTCTTTCTTGTATTTTCTTACGTTTTCTTTTGTGTCCAGGAGGTGGACATGGGGCAGTACACGTGCCTGGTCTCAGCCTGGACGGTGAACAGTCAGGGGGGATACGTGAAGACGTCCGAACAGCAGAGCCCCGCCCTCCCCATCAAATGGGAAAAAAAAAGTATGGGATTCTACTAACACTAATACTACTATAGTGCAACAATGAAGGCCTTGAATATATTTAAGAGCATTTGAGGACACTAGAGGCATACAATATACATTTGTTGGATGCATGTTTGTCAAAAATACAAAAGGTTTGCTCTAAAACACAAGTAATTAAAGTGTAAAAGGACAGATTATTTTATTTACCTGCTTAAATCAAGGGGCAATAAATACACTTACAGGTAAACTTTGGCGGAAAAGAGTAAAAGCTTCATGTAGAAACTTACTGTACTGTGTCCAATCCTTGTTGTGAGTGTTTTAGGAAAGTCTAGTGGCGTTTGCAGCACAAATTGTTCCTTATTGTAGCCGGACAATAAGCTTTTTGTGCGACTATCAAACGGCCGTCGCTGGCACGGTTCAGTTTTGGATAAATGGGGTCAGGGGGTTCAAGATGGCCGCCTCATAGAAACGAGATGACGAAGCCACTTCCTGTCGGCCGCGTTCAGGGGATTCCCGGGACGATCGCCGCTTTGTCAGCGCCATTTCAAACAATTATTGGAAAGATCTCGCTTTGGAAGATGTGGCTGCTGTTACTTTTTCTTACTTGTGTATTTGATATCAAAGCGGTGTCGTCATTTAGGAGCAATCCAGTCTAACCACGAGCTCGCTGTTGGTGTTTATCATCTTCCCAGTTGTTGTTGTTATCATTTTCTTCCAGCAGTATTATGCTCTTTTTATTCTGTTATTAAACCAGATGCTAGTTGTAACATGTAAAGCAAAATGCGAAGTGAAAGAAAGACATTTTAACAGTGAAGGATCAAGCTTTCTCCCACTCCCCTCCTGATTGGCCGGTTCACAGGAAAAGCTCGTCTCATTGGTCGAAGTTATGCCACCGGGATTCTGTTTTGGGTCTGAGATCAGCAAAAAGAGGGACTATTTATTTATTATACACAGTATATTACATTTGTTAGACATTTAAACTTACCAACTATCACTTTAAGTTAAGACCGAACTTCTAAACTACTACTAAGTACTTAAAGGCCCTAACCTTCAGGCTTTATAATTAGATGCACAATGTTTTTCCCACAAATGTTTGAGTTTACAATACACTAAAGGAAGACAAAACAAAATTAGGCCAATGTAACGCCTCATTTGAAAGCTAAGACCTGCAAAACTGATCTAAACTGATCTTTTTCCTTGCGCCGTTGTTTTGTCAGGGTTTTTTCATCGCTTTTTGGTCACGTTTTTGTCGCTCTTTTTGTTTAAAATTAGGATGAAAACACACACACAAAAAACGTGATGAAAAAGTTACAAAAATGTATGATGAAATGCAAAAAAAAAAAGAGCAACAAAAACGCTACAGAAAAGCGATTATTATATATATAGTGACGACAATGTAGCCTCAACTTTTTCATTGTTTTATGTTTTATAGCGTTCAGGAATGTGATGTCATATCGCTAAGCATTATGGGATTAGCAGACATTGTAAATTAATGGAGATTTTATAAGTTAAAATACTGGAGTTATTGTTCACATTAAAACACTTGGACACCACAGTGTGTTAGATGTATTTACCAGCAGTAACTCAGCAGCTAACGGATGTTGTTCCACGGCTTTTTTCTCCACTTTTTATACTGTTTTTAGCTAATGTTAGTCTATGGAAAAATGTATGGTAACAGCTGCAAAGATGGCGGATCTCCATGGTAACTGTGGACTTTCCCGAACTCTATAGTTGTTGTTGACATTATACCCCTTGCCCAGGGACAACAGCTGAGAACTAGCTTTGCAGCTAATACTGACACATTTACAGAAATGTTCATTAATGTGTGCTGTCCCTGTCAAATAAACTAGTAACATGAAAAAAAAAATGTGACGAAAAAGACCCATTTGGATGAATTTTGTAGGTCTTAGCTTTCAAATGAGCACCTATGACCCTTTAGATGCTTATATCATCAGCTGGAGGGAGGAAGTGATCAAGAAAAATAAGATTAAACTAAAACTAGCGATTATAAGTGTCAAACTACAACTAAAAAATGTGGTCCTGTTGTGGCTAAAGGTGCAAGAACAAGAGGAATGACATTTGAGACGATAAAATAAGGTTTATCTGATATTTCCAACAACAGTTAGACATTTGTTTATCGTTCCTATGACAACAGCTACAATGGAAATAGATTGATTATTACAATTAAAGGTCTATTGAATGGGCCATAAATGTCTTTCCGCTCAGAATAACCTGAAATAAACTTGTTAAAATGAGTAAATATTGTCTTTCTCCAGGTCCTGTTCTGAACGTCGTGGCCAAGACGACCCGCGCGGCCTCGGTGGGCGGGTCCACGTTCGAGATGAGCTGCACCGTCTTCACGGAGAATCTCGGCGAACCGGGATTTTCCGTCCTCATCCAATCGCAGGACAGCGTGGACGCCGCCGTCAAAACCATCATGACGCTAAGCCCTGATAATGTGGTCCAGCACGGCGGCGCCACCGACCCCAATCGCAGGTACGGTTAGCTGTGAAAACGAGCTTCCACTTTCAGCTAAGGGCGGTGGGTGACATCGTTCTCCCGCTGTGGTCTTTGCAGGGATCAGCTGGTCCTGTTGAAGTCCGGCGCGGCTGAGTTCCGCTTCAGACTGGGCGCGGTGCAGCTCTCGGACCGCGGGTTTTACTGGTGCGACATCACGGCGTTCACCAAACAGCAGCTGGGCCAGGCCTGGACCAAAGCCGCCAACACCGAGTCCAACAAGGTCCGCATCGACTTCCAGGAGAACGGTGAGTCACCTCTGTTTGGAGACCCGGACAGATGCAGCGGCCTCTTTGGGAAGTGCCCATATATGGTCACGTTCCAAGCAGCCAGGGGGGGGAATTTTAACCCCTTAACCTCCACCTTAAACGAGTGCATTTTCTCCAGTTCAGCTTTACCCAAATCTAAAAGCTTCTGGACTTCAGTCTACAGGCCAGAGTCTCTTTTTATGTTGCTTTTTTTGTTGTGTTATTGTTACTTTTCTGCCATGTTTTTGTCACTCTTTCGACGCTACTTTGTGGCTTTTTTCCATCACTATTTTGACACTTTTTTTTCAAAAACTTTTAGATTTGGGTAATGCCAAACTGGAAGAAGTGCAAGAGTTAAGAAAAGCTGAATTAATAATATATTTTTCTACTTAAAGCACTTCAACAGCCCATAAATACTTCAAAAACGGAAAATGCTAACCATGAAGCTACGTTAGCTTCATGCTACATATGCTAACATTAGCTATAGAGAAAAAAGTGCAGTTGTTTCCGCTTCTACTGATAAATTTGCTGTAAAAAAAAAAAAAATTCAAATGGACACGATTTTGGCTTGACTTTATTTGTGAGTGATAAATATGTTTACTTCCTCCCATTTCTCCATTACTTTAACCCCTTACCCCCCGCCTTAACCGAGTGCATTTTCTCCAGTTCAGCTTTACCCAAATCTAAAAGCTTCTGGACTCACAGTCTAAAGGCCAGAGTAACGGCTCTTTTTTGTCGTGTTATTGTTACTTTTCTGGCATATTTTAGATGCTGCTTTGTGGCTTTTTTCCATCACTATTTTGACACTTATTTTTCAAGAAGCTTTTAGATTTGGGTAATGCCAAACTGGAAGAAGTGCAAGAGGTTAACAAAAGCTGAATTAATACTGTATTTTTCAACTAAAAGTGCTTTAACAGCCCATAAATACTTCAAAAACGGACGATGCTAACCAGGAAGCTACGTTAGTTTCATGCTACATATCGTTAGCCTCAGGATCTCATCTCTGCTGTTTGCGGACGATGTTGTTCTGATGGCTTCAACGAACCAGGACCTTCAGCACGCACTGGGGCGGTTTGCAGCCGAGTGTGTAGCGGCTGGGATGAGGATCAGCACCTCCAAATCCGAGGCCATGGTTCTCCACCGGAAAAAGGTGGCTTCCCCTCTTCAGGTCGGTGGGGAGTCCTTGCCTCAAGTGGAGGAGTTCAAGTATCTCGGGGTCTTGTTCACGAGTGAGGGACGGATGGAGCGTGAGATCGATAGACGGATCGGTGCGGCGTCAGCAGTGATGCGGTCGCTGTATCGGTCTGTCGTGGTGAAGAGGGAGCTGAGTCGGGGCAAAGCTCTCGATTTACCGATCGATCTACGTTCCCACCCTCACCTATGGTCATGAGATTTGGGTCATGACCGAAAGGACAAGATTGCGAATACAAGCGGCCGAAATGAGTTTCCTTCGCAGGGTGGCTGGGCGCACCCTCCGAGATCGGGTGAGGAGCTCAGTTACCCGGGAGGAGCTCGGAGTAGAGTCGCTGCTCCTTCACGTCGAAAGGAGCCAGCTGAGGTGGCTCGGGCATCTGTTTCGGATGCCTCCTGGTCGCCTCCCGCGGGAGGTGTTCCAGGCATGTCCTAGTGGGACAAGGCCTCGTGGAAGGCCCAGGACACGGTGGTGGGACTATGTCTCCGAGCTGGCCTGGTGTCGCCTCGGGGTCCCCCCAGAACAGCTGGAGGAGGTGTGTGTGGATCGGGAAGTTTGGGCATCTCTGCTGAGACTGCTGCCCCCGCGACCCGGCCCCGGATAAAGCGGAAGAAAATGGATGGATGGATGGATGGATGGATGGATATCGTTAGCCACATAGCATAACTCATTTTTGTTTTGATTTTGGAAAACATGTAAGAAGACGTTTTATAGGAAACACATTGTTTTTCTCTTATTGCCATTTTAACAATACAAAATGACTTGGGCATTTATGCTATGTGGCTAACGATATGCTAACAGGTGGCTATAGAGAAAAGAAGTGCAGTTTTTTCCGCTTCTACTGATGAATTTGTTGTGAAATAACATCCATAAGGACACGATTTTGGCTTGACTTTATTTGTGTGTGATAAATATGTTCAAAAATCGTGATTCCCATGATTGTTTTTCTTCCCCCTGGGCGAGGCCACGCCCCCATGTCTGACACGTTAGCGCCTGTATCTGTTCTAATGTATATAGCGGCGTGCACATTAATGAGGCTGTCTAATAAAGGGGAAAAGCACCACATTTCTGATGATTTTAATACCGTTTGGGACCTTGCATGTTTTCCCTCCTCAGCCCAAAATCTGCCCCGTCTGCAAAAGCTTCAGAAACAAACTCCCCGCCGTAATCCTGCTCCGAAATCTGGAGATGGGACTGGACGTTTTGCATATTTGAAAATCTCTTTTTCTAACCTCTTTTCAGAAGCTCAGTTTTCAACCTATTATTAACCCATTCTTATTCTCGCTTTCTTTCCTTTTTTAAAATGACTAACGATATCAGTGTGGTATTTTTTAGGTACTACTGGTATCGACAAAGTAAAAGTATCGAAGGCAGATACCGGAAAAAATACTTTATCTTTAGAGACCAGTTTTTGAAGGTGTTGGTCCAAGGACGGCATTAAAGGAAGTTCCTTTGTTGTTTCAGTTCAAATAAATGATACAAATTTAAAAGAAATAGTGTCAAGCCCGAGCAGGTGTTCGTCAGTTTGGCTTTACCCAAATCTAATTAAGCTTCTGGAGAAACGAGGATGAAAATGTGAGGAAAATGTGATGAAAAGCAAAGAAAAAAAGCCACAAATGAGCGACAATAACAAGGCACAAAACAAAGCAATGAAAAGGCGACAAAAACACGACAAAAAAACGCTGTAAAAATTTGACAACGCAACAAAAAAGTTACCACAATACATATTATACCATTGTCTTCACCACATCCGCTGCGCGTCGTGGTGTTCTTGACTCCGCGTCGTGCATTATAACCGTCGAATGCACGGCTCCTCGTTGTTTAATCCTTACATAATGGTTGGTTTTATAAAACTCTTGTCTCGACACTCAAAGACGCTTTACATTACATTATTCATTCACTCCATACTCACCATCGCCACCCCACTGACCGCCACCAACCTGACGGGCTCTGGCCACAGCGCTCAGTTTTGTCAAGAAGCTTTTAGATCTGGGTAAAGCCAAACTGGAGAAAAAGCATTTGGTTAAGATTAAAGGGGCTGGATGCAAGTTAGCCATTTTATACTCACTACTGCCACCTCAGGTCATGCGTGTAACTGCACCTTCTATATTAAGCAGTTGTGGTGAACAGGTCTGAGCCATAGACTGTATATATAAATGGACAGCTTTTCCTCACTCCTCCCCGTTTACAATAATGACCACGCTCGGGGGGGGGAAATCATGGCGGTTTTACAGACTCCTCCTCCCCAACTCTGACGAAGCATGTTCCTAAAAAGGGCATAAGGGCGGGATCTTCACTGTAGACTCCGCCCTTGCGTGACGTGTAGCTCGCGCTGCTCCAATGCTAACAGTCCGAGCCTCATTAAGTACGAGATTTACAAAATTCTTCTTACGAAAACCAGCCTGGTTTCTTAAATTGTGACTAACCCAGCGTTATCTCAGGAGGAATATCTAGCCTAGTCTAGTGTTGAAAAAATTGAAACCAGGCGTTAAAGTTGTTTTTAACGTGTCTAAACTCCAATGCTTTTCAATGGGGGCCTGGTGGCGATATGGAGGTACTACAGCAATGGCGGCCCCCAGTGTCGTGGTCATAAAGCAGAGCAGCCAGCGGCCTTTGGTCTGGGCTCATTCTACACATTAGGACATTGTTGAAACATGTAAGGGGAGGAAAATACATAGTTTTAACATTTTTAAACTCCGTACAGTCCCTTTAAGGTAAGAGGTTAATGGAATAAATGAACATTCTGTTTTCTAGTTCTGGACGACAAATATTTTAGTATAGGTATCGCAAAAAGTAATATATAACCCAACCAGAAAACAAATCTTTATTCAAGTGATTCAAAATAACTAATATGTGTGTGAATAACTGAAAGAGAAGCCTGTGCTGAATCATGTTAGTGCAGAAGCTTTCACTTGTGCTCTTGAGCTCATTCTTCAGACTAAACCTTTGTCACAGTGAATGAGAAATCAAGATACGGCTGGAACTAAAACCAGCTGAAATAAGTGGGTTTATAAACGGCTCGGGAATCACAGCAGTTCTTCTGTATAGGTGTGGATCGTTCACTCTCGCTCTCCTCACACCAAACGAAGGTCCCGGTTAATTCCAGAGTAAATCCCGCAGCATTAGCCGTCCACTTCGCTCAATCCGCGCCTCCTCACTTTTTCGGCTAAGTCACAATTGGCCTAATAATGAACAACATAAATAGGCAAACTGGGGGTTCGCGCAGCCCTTTGACGCCCATACCGCAGCCACTGGCCTAGTTTAAGACGTTTTGATCTGAACGGGGAGCGTGGGATTGTGGGGGGGGGAGAAAAACTACAGAAAATGAAAAAGTTGAGGGAGAAGTGGACAGAGAGAATAGGGAATAAGAGGGAGGCATACAACAAAGATTTTAAATAATGATTGAACTAGATTTTGTCTGTGCCCAAAACCATTATAGTGAATAGTGGAGAAGCAGGAGTTTGAAATGTATGTGCGTTTCTGTGTAGTGTAGAGGAGCGACAAAACATTAGGATCAGGCAGGGCGATATATAGAAATTTAAGATATATCGATATGTTTTTAAATGAGATATGGAATTGGACCATATCGCATTTATAGTGAGTTCCATCCATCCATTTTCTATCTGCCCAAACCACATGGCACCAGCCCCTATGGCTCCCCCTGCAGGTGGTGGGTCCACAGAGGGACGGCCTCATGATTAACCGGGCCTGTTGGTCTCTCATAAGGGGCTTCTGAACCGGTCTCTGTCTGACCCGTCACCCAGGACCTGTTTGCCCTGGGAGACCCTACCAGGAGCACGAAGCCCCGACAACAGAGCTCCAGGATCATTCGGGTGCTCACACCCCTCCACCACGTTAAGGTGGTGGTTCCAGGAGGGGATATCGGGATATATATCATATATAATATATAATATTGATATTCAACCTAAATATATCGGGATATTACTTTTGGTCCAGATCGCCCAGCCCTACATTAGGACAATACTCAGGCTCGGTGCTCCTGGCTCTAAATAAACAGCATCTGCGCTCAAATTAAGGCCCTAAATGTCACTGAAAACAGGGCATTAAAGGAATTATGCCAAAATTAAAGCCTTACAAGCCATTACATTAGATTAAACAAAGCATTAAATTGGATTTAAACTGACATTAAAGGGACTGTACGGAATTCAAACATGTGTAGAATGAGCTCAGACCTGTTCACCACAACTGCCTCTAAAATCCTGCACTGTCACTCAAAAAGGTGTTAATTCCGGTCAGAAGTGCCGTCATGCACGAGCTAATATAGAAGCTGCAGTTACGCATAAGACCTGAGGTGGCAGTAGTGAGTATAAAATGACCAACTTGCATCTAGTCTCTTTAAATCATCCTTTTTTAAAAACATTTTTTTTCCCTCCTGGAACAGCCACCTTAACGTGGTGGAGGGTTTGAGCCCGAATGATCCTAGGAGGGCTTGGTGCCCCTGTAGGGTCTCCCAGGGCAAACAGGTCCAAGTTGACGGGTCAGACAAACAGCAGGCCCCTTATGAGAGACCAACAGGCCCGGATTAGAACCATGAGGGTGTCCTTCTGTGGACCCACCACCTGCAGGAGGAGCCATAAGGGGCTGGAGCAATGTGATTTGGGCAGATCCAAATCCCACGGACCAGTGGAAGAAAATGGATGGATGAATATCGGTTTTCCTTAGAGATAGACCCCATTCAATGACATTGCTCAACTATTATTACACAAAAACTATATGTTTAAAGGGGCAAGATGCAAGTTAGGCATTTTATACTCACTACTGCCACCTCAGGTCATACGTGTAACTGCAGCTTCTATATTAAGCTCATGCATGACGGCACTTCAGACCCGAATTAACACCTTTCTGAGCGACAGTGCAGGATTTTAGAGGCAGTTGTGGTGAACAGGTCTGAGGACATGGCTGGAACATGTAGGGGGATGAAAATACATAATTTTAACACTTCCTCCGGTGATCTGCTGTTACTTCACCAGGAGATTCAGATCATGTTGTGAACTCTCAACAGTTTGGACCCGGGAGTCGCTGAAGTGGTGAAACTTCAAGCCTGATAACACCGTGGTTTTCACCATTATCCAACCGTTTAGCGGAGCCTTTTCCCTCTGTAAATGTTGACAGGACTGTTGCTTTTTATAGCCCCCCCTCCTGCTCCTGTGGTCCTGCCTCGCTGTAGCCCTGATCTGGAGGTGCTTAAGGGGGAGAGCGCTGGTAGTAGCCGACCCAGAGACGAGCGCTGGTCTCGGGGGACGCTCCGGCCTTTGAGCAGCCTCCTCCTCCTCCTCCTCCTTCTCTCTCTTTTTTCTCTCTTCTTCCAGTTTTCTCGCCTTGTCCTCCATCTCACATTGGGAACGCCATCAAAGCGAAACCCTTTGGCCAATCATGTTCACGCACTCTTGCTCTTCCAACACTCCCGCTTCCCTTTCTTGTACATTTTGTTGTTTTTTCGTCTCCGCAAAAGCCGAACGTTTTGACCCCGCGTAAGTCGGAGATCCAAGACGGACATTTTTTTTCATTTTTTTTTTCACGTTTTCACCCTCGGGCTCCTGCATATTTTTTTCCTAAGTGTCCATATAGCACTCCCACGCTGCATCCGACATGGGATTCGACGGGAAGAAAACGAGGAAGCGCGTATGGAAATTGCGAAAGTCTCCCTGGCACGTTTTAAATAATGCACAAGCGCATTCATTTCATAGACGGATGGCAATTTGAATCTGCGGAAACATCAGGGGGGAAGAAACATTATGGAATTTAGCAGGAGCTCGTTAGAAATCGCTTAAAATTACAACATGTGGTTGTTGCAGCTTTCGTTACATTAATATGAATAAACCCGCTGGATCACCTGACCCGTTCCCCGAGCAAAAACACATGTCTGTTTCGATCAATGGGAACTCGGGCTGGATCAAAACTGCAATTAGCAAAGGGCAAAGGCTGAGAAGGTTTAGGTCAGTGCCACCAGGAAATGGAAGACTTTCCCAGTAGCACCAAGGCCAAAGGCATGATTAAAACCCGGGTCTAAAACAGGGTTGCACCGATCTGGTCACAGTATCGGATATTGAAGCCAATACTGGAACACAGTGCCCGGGACAGTCCCAGTTTTGAGTCTTTTGTCCCACGTCCCAATAGATTTCTCCAAAACCACTGATTTGTCCCAGTTTTGCTCAGTCTCTGTCCCACTTGTCCTGATTTTTGGTCAATGTAGTCCTCAAACTAACACGGTTCACTTGAAAATGTAAGTTTTTGGCGAATGTGAATGTCAGGTCGTGGAGCCCATATCACATGGCACCAGCCCCTTATGGCTCCTCCTGCAGGTGGTGGGTCCACAGAAGGACGGCCTCATGGTTCTAACCAGCCTGTTGGTCTCTCATAAGGGGCATCTGAACTGTTCTCTGTCTGACCCTTCACCCAGGACCTGTTTGCCCTGGGAGTCCCTACCAAACAGAGCCCCCAGGACCATTCAGGTGCTCAAACCCCTCCACCACGTTAAGGTGGCGGTTTCAGGAGGGGGTAGAACCAGTTTATAAACCTAAATTCTAGCAGCTCAATGTGGATTGGTGCATGTCATGAGATATTAACAGTTTTAACATTCAGCGTGGGAAACGACAGTCAAGATTCTGCACCTCTGTGGCATGTGCCTAAATTTGAATATGGACGTGCTGCACCTCAACCTGAACCTGGAGAATTCAATCACTGTAACCTCTGCAAATGTGTTTTTGATCGCTGTGCAAAATGCTAGAAAAAGAGAAGAAGATCTTTATTTATATAGTGCCTTTCACAGACAGCAACCGTATGCTAAAGCGGCAACTACTAAACTATGACTGGATCACCTAAAGTGGCCTGATAAGATCAAATCGGGCACTGCAAGAGCGGCCAAGTGTATTTTAGTTTTTGAAATGCTGAGAATAACTAACATAAAGCTAAAACATAATCTTAATGCACAAGTCTTAATGACAGGTTCACTTTATGAGAGTTGTATATTATGATTAATATTAATGCAAGAACAGTTAAGACGTTATTGATCTCGCACTGGAGGAAAGGGAATCATTCATGCTTTCACTCACAGCAGACACTTTTAATAAAGTCTCTTGGTATCGGTGAATATCGGCAGATGCTCAAACCCCCAGTATCGGAAGCAAAAAGCTGGATTGGCTCATCTCTAATCAAAACAATAGCAAAGTATAGGTTTAGGTCAGTGCTTTTCAAACTTTTCACTCCAAGCAGGATAAGAAAGAGTCTATAAAGAGTCTAGAAAGGGCCTAAAATCCACATAAATTGGGCAAAAATCGCTGTTTTTGATGGTATCGGGAATATTGGGTTTATTTCACACCTCCTCCTCCTCTTCGTCCTCCTCCTCCTCCTCATTGCCATCGCTCCAGGCTCTGAAGTGGGTCCCGGGTGCACACAGCTGACAATGGCCCCCAATGGAAGCCCGTGATGGATGGGGTAATAGCGGTGAATACGTTTTCCTGCGGCGACACTTTTTAGTTGCATAACCCGCCTGTAATGTTCAGGTGTTCTTAAATAACGATTAACGACTCCTATAGTTTCTCCGGACACTTCCTGTCCCTCGCTGGAAATTTACTCTGACATTTTCATTACGCCACTAATTGCATTTGTTATTCATGGGATTAATACATATTTCAAGGTTATGATTAAAAAATGAGTAAGTAGAAGTAAAACATGTGTACAAATATTATCTTACATATCTTCTGTTTGTTTTATTCCAGGCCCGTCCTTCGCCATCGCCCTGCGCTCCGACGCCACCACCGTGTATCCCTGGGAAACCGCCAAAATGGAGTGCGCCCTGAGCGTCTCCGGGTCCTCGCCGAAAACCGGTAAGAAACCAAACTCTCTCTGCTGTGGATCCAGACTTTATCCTTATGTAGTCCTTTGTTGGTTTGAAAATGCAATATTGATCTATAGTGTGGCTTCACTTCCTGGTTTTCATGCCCACAAGCCCCTCCCACACCCTCCTCTTGCTCTCCTTTGCTGTGCAGCTGTTTAAATAAAGAGAAAGGCAAGTGTCTCTCTCCTCCTCGCTTGTAAGTAACTAGCTTTACCGCAAACTGTGTCAAAAGAAGACTTAAAGAAAGGCTATAGGACCAAACCAAGACTCAAGGAGACTCAGGAGGAGCTTTCTGTACTCTGAGAACTGAAGAACGGCCACTCAAAGATTATTCAAAGATGCGCTAGCGGGACGATATACAACCCCAGGTCTGTTATTGATGAGAGAAAGACATTGCACCATGGTAAAAAGCTCTAAAAAGTCGATTTAAAGCATTCAATTTGATTCTAGCTGAGATTAAAGCAGAACTCTTGCCCCTAGAGGCCAGAAGCGCAACTGCAGGTGTCGTAGCATGTTCGTTTTATTACTCATTAATTGTCCGTGAGAGTAAATACTACACTGACAGAAAAGAAAAAGGGAGAGAGGGATATTGTGCATCCAATTAAATAGTGTGTAAGTGTTAGCTTTGTCCGTTAGCCTGTTAGCCTCTTCTTTGTGATTCTATTAGTGTGTATTGGTGACTCTGACCCGGAAGCAGGAAAGTTGCTATTGTGGTTTTCTGGCCAGAGACACCAGGGGGAGATGAAAGACCCTCCAATCATCCCATTAACACTTGTATTACCCCCACAGGGACCACGGAAAGGATTTATTAAGGTAAACAAGTTGCCTAGTTCTGCTTTAAATCAAAATCTCTTGGAAAATAGTGACAATGCTCAACTACTTTTAAGGCAAATGTCCATAAAAAAATCTAAAACTCATTCAACTGCAGTTATGGCAGAAATTCTATCCAACTTTTAGCTCAGAAGTTGCCCATTGTGTCTCTTGAATAGAAAGATTTCGCCTCATTTATCATTCTTAACCTCTTACCACCCGCC
Source organism: Gobius niger (assembly GCF_951799975.1). Lineage (NCBI taxonomy): Eukaryota > Metazoa > Chordata > Actinopteri > Gobiiformes > Gobiidae > Gobius > Gobius niger. Next base: position 4,784,521 of record NC_136874.1, read on the forward strand.
TGAACCAAATGCATTCTGTCCTCTTTGGCCATTATATAGGTCTGTGTAACACTTCATTTGAAAGCTAAGACCCACAAAACTGATCTTTTTCCTCGCGTTGTTGCTGTGTTGTGTCACCTTTTGTATGTTGTTGTTTTTTTGTCACTTTTTTGTCACTTTTTGGTTGAATTTTTGTCACTTTTTGAATTTTTGTCACTTTTTGGTTGAATTTTTGTCACTTTTTGGTTGAATTTTTGTCACTTTTTGAATTTTTGTCACTTTTTGGTTGAATTTTTGTCACTTTTTTGTTGAATTTTTGTCACTTTTTGTTGAATTTTTGTCACTTTTTGTTGAATTTTTGTCACATTTTTGGTTGAATTTTTGTCACTTTTTGGTTGAATTTTTGTCACTTTTTGAATTTTTGTCACTTTTTGGTTGAGTTTTTGTCACTTTTTGGTTGAATTTTTGTCACTTTTTGGTTGAATTTTTGTCACTTTTTTGTTGAATTTTTGTCACTTTTTGTTGAATTTTTGTCACTTTTTGTTGAATTTTTGTCACATTTTTTGTTGAATTTTTGTCACTTTTTGGTTGAATTTTTGTCACTTTTTTGTTGAATTTTTGTCACTTTTTATTGAATTTTTGTCACATTTTTGTTTAATTTTTGTCACATTTTTGTTGAGTTTTTGTCTCTTTTTGGTTGTGTTTACATCCTTGTTTTCTTCTCATTTTTTGTGTCTGTTTTGGTGCTTTTTTCCCAAGAAGCTTTTTGATTAGGGTACAGCCAAAATGGAGAAAATGGGATCCGTTCAGGTGGGAGTTAAGAGGTTAAACTCAAATGTGTTGCTTATGTGGAGTTATAAATAAAGTTGACATTACATTTGACTGGCTGCTCCAGAACAAACCCTCCTCTATATCCACTCACTAATAAACATGACTGAACAGGAGGAATAAAGGAGTCCTCCCTCCACCATGAGCCAGAGGAAAGCGTGTGTGCATCAGTGCTTTTGCTTTCTACCTGCTTCACTGCAAACCTGTCAGCAGCAGCTTCCTCGCTCCTCTGTCAAAACAACAAACCCGTCTCTGCGTCTGGAGCTGTACTTTCACACGCCGCGCTCTCCTTAAATGTAGGTTTTTATCCTCGCAGAAGTAGAATCGCTTTAGCTCTAATTCAGGCTTGTGTCGCCTTTTGATCAAAGTGAGAATGGAAAGTGGCTTAAGTGCCTAAAACGGCTCAACTCTTGTGGTTTTTATTGGTTGGTTGAACCGGTTTGATGCAGATGAGCCTAAACTTGCCAGCGCTCCGGCTCACGACACTGGGAACTGGTTTATTGTGATGTGGTTTGGATCTGGTGTGGGGTTTGTTGACATAAGCAGTGGAGTCATTTGTCTGGACTTATAAGGAGAAGCTCTTGTGTTTATATTTACAAAACAAGAGACGAGTGAAGCAGTTTGAACCAGACTAAAAGGTTACTATATCTTAAAGGAATATTTCAGGATTTTTGACATAGGGCCTCATTTCCTAGTTATCCAGAGTGTTGTTGATTTCTGGAGATATTTTTTTCTTAAATTCATGCAGTTCTTCTGTTTTAAGAGTTACGTGGTGCTAGGCTAGTGCAAGGCTAGCGCATTTCTATGGTATCAGCTAGCCTGCATTAAAAACAGTCTGACCCACAGAGCACCTGAGGCAAATCACTTATAACACCAGACTAACCATATAAATGTCTGTGTCCATAGAGTAATTTTAACCATTTTGCATTTAAAATAACTTATATCTGAGCAGCATCAGCTTCGTGGTTGTATAAGCTACGCGGCGGCGGAGTGATCTGCTAGGAAATAGTCCCTCAAAATGTGATCATTCATGTGATGCAAGGTCAGTTTTTTCCCAAAAATTATTCTATTGATAAATATCGAGGCCAAAAATATATAATTTATCTGTTATTTATTGAACGATAAGTCGATATAGTAATTATCGTGATAGCCACCACCACCGAGTGTGGTCGCACCGTCGCGCAATGGTTAGCGCCTCCGCTTTACAGCTAGAAGGTCCCGGGTTCGATTCCCACCAGGACGGGGCCTTTCTGTGTAGAGTTTGCATGTTCTCCCCATGGTTTCCTCCGGGTCCTCCAGTTTCCCCTACCACGAAAAACATGTACAATAGATGAATCCTCCAGCCACCAGCCTGGCTCCACATCCCCGTCGACCACTGCTCCTTTCGGGTTGCCCCAGCATTATTGAAGGATGGGTTAAATGCAAAGGACTAATTTCCCTATGGGGACAATAAAGTAAACAAACAATATAAAGCTATTTACATTTCCTTCTTTTCCATGGTGTTTATGTCCATATTCAGTTTTTCAATCCAGATTACATTTCCATATTTCATATCATGTTACATTTCCATCTTCAGTTCTGTATCAAGGTTTAAAATGCTGCTTCTGTTGGTTCTGTTCTCAAAGTCCATCAATGGATTTCTTATTCCTTGATGGCACTAGCATATTCCAAGATGACAATGCCAGGGTTCATCGAGGGAGCACGACACATCATCTTCACACACAGAGTCCAGATCTTCAGAGAACTTATAGGATGTGCTTGATCTTTTGACATTGCACAAGCTTACTGAAACATCGAGATACAAAATTGTTCTGGAACCCCTGTACTGGAGCAGCTTTTCTCATGCTTCACAGAGGAGTGGTCAGAGTGGTCCTCCTCATGACCTCATCAGGTGGAACAGGGTGTTTTTGAGAAGCTCTAAATGACTTCTCAAACACGCACAAACAATCCTCTCTTTGCAGGACGTGACTCGTGTCTGTCGTCTCTCTCTTTAATATTTCCGTCCCACAAAAAAACACGTCGAGTTTCCCCCTAATTTCCCCCCGTATCAGCCGGCGTCGCCTCCGAACACACATCCATCATGTTCCCTCCCTGATTCTAAACTCAGGCCTCCTCCTCCTCTTCCTCCTCCTCCTCCTCCTCCTCCTCCTCCCGTCTCCATCTGTCACGGCTCCCTCGGCGCGGCTCACACTCAAAACATGTGCTTTTCATTCGCGCTCCGAACTGATAAGATGTTAATGAGTCACTACAGGCGGCCCTTCCACTGAGCTAAGACACGCAGCGAGCAGAGAGCGGAGAGACACTTCTTATATACCGCCCTCCATCGACGGTGCTTCAGACAGTGCAGGAACCACAAACATCCACCCTGTTCCACCTGATGATGTCACGAGGTCTTTGTTTCGTCTTTGCTTTTCCAAGTCCACCACCTTCCCCTAACAATATCAGCTCATTATTTTCAGCTTAATTGATTGTTTTCCCTGTCGACTGGGGGCGTGGCATCACCGAGCTCGTTTCCATGGAGACGTGGCAGCTTTGCTTTGACTGACAGGTCTTAAAACATCCATGAAGTCCTCTCTGAAATGCTTTTATTTTGATAACATACTGTAAAAGAGCATTGTTGGTGTCAAGGGGAGCATTAGGAACTTATGGACGGGACTTGGAATGTTCCGCAGTGTCGCTTTAAAGTCATGGAAGGTTCGATTCCCATGTGGAAGGGCCTTTCTGTGTGGAGTTTGCATGTTATCCCCGTGTCTGGGTTTCCTCTGGGTGCTCCGGTTTCCCCCAACACTAAAAACATGTACAATAGGCCTGGATGAATGGTGGTGCAGATGTGTTTCTGTCAGTCTCCCCCAGGGCAAACTGAAGCTACAAAGGTAGTTTACATCACCGTGGATGGAGAGAATCTAAAACGGTCTTATGTAAAGCGCTTTGTGACCATGTCTGTGGACGGCGCTGTATAGATAAAGATCTTCTTCTAAAATAACCGAAGGATGCATGTATTTGATTGATACCAATGGATGGGAAGCTCAACCAATCATTATGCAAGGCTCACCAGACTTTATGGCCTCTTCCAACCAGTCTTAATTTTAACATTATTTAGTTTATTTTTAGTCTTTATTTTTAGTTAGAAAGTCTCATAGCACCAGTCTATATCACACTACAATGATGACGAAACCTTCTGTTGGTCTGTAAATGCAGTAAATTAGAATAACTGCCTTGTATAAAATGTCTCTCTCAAAATGGCTGTAGTGAATGTCTTGAAATAGGCCTCTGTCTCTTTAAGAACCTCTGACCCTTTAGACACGCCCCCTCCACACGCTGTCTGTGGCATCAGTGGGGAGGGGGCTCTGCTGAGGAGCAGTGGTTGGTTACTCGGCTGGTGACGAAAGCTCAGTTTTTACAGATTACTCAAAAATACGTGAATGTGCCAAGGCAACACTTCAGGCATGTTTTTAATGAGGGAATGACATAATAACATGATGTAAAGCTTGAAAAAGTCCATTTTGCATAATACCCCCCCCCTTTAAAAATGTTACAATTATGTATTTTCCTAAGGTGTAGAATGAGCACTGCTTAATATAGAAGCTGCAGTTACACGTATGACCTGAGGTGGCAGTAGTGAGTATAAATTGGCCAACTTGCATTTAGTCTCTTTAAGTCAAGATTTTAGTCTAAATTAGTTTTTTATTTGACTAAAATTGCATGTAACTTTAACCTATTAACCCCCACCTGAGCCGAGCCCATTCTCTCCAGTTTGGCTTTGCCCAAATCGAAAAGCTTCTTGAAAAGACAAAAAGGTGACACAAACGCAACACAAAAACGCGATGAAAAAGTGATGAAAAGGAGACGAAAAAGTGACAAAAATGTGACAAAAAAGTGATGAAAAAGTAACAAAATAGTGATGAAAAAGTGACAAAAACGTGACGAAAAAGTGATGAAAAAATTAAAAAAGCGTGACGAAAATGTGACAAAAAAGTGATGAAAAAGTGGTGAATGAGTAATGAAAAAGAGACAAAAAAAGTGACAAAAACACGACGAAAAGCTGATGAAAAAGTGACAAAAAAGTGATGAAAAGCTGATGAAAAAGTGACAAAAACGTGATGAAAAGTTGATGAAAAAGTGACAACAGATGTGAGGAAAATGCAATAAAAAAGTTTTAAAAAGTGACGTCAATAACTGGAGAAAATGCGCGTCAACTCTGCATTATTGGCATTTATAATATTTATCATATTTAATCAAGGTCCTTTGCTTCATGTTTGTTTTCCACTTGGACAAAGCTCAGAGCTGTTCCTTTGGCAGTGGATTTAAACGATATGAGGCTCTTTCAAACTATCATTGGAAGTTTGGATGGTTGGACTGAGGAGTTTCAAATGGAGCAAACAAATAGTCGTCATTTTAGTTAGCAAAAAAATCATCCACACTGCTTCAAACATAGTGTCAGGCTTGATATATGATTCCTTGAACCAGCAGCCTTTACTTCCTCCCATAACAACAATAACAACAATAACAACAGGCCGTTCACATCCCGCCCTTTCAGAATAAAAGCCTCCCTCGTGCCCTCGTGGACCCGGCCGTTTGACCTTGGTCGTATAAATAAGTCTCGATCATCAAACGTTTATTGAGTGATCGCGTTCGGCAGCTGCGGCATCAGAGGCGCGGCGCGAATGCGGAGCGGGGCATTCTGGGTAACGGCCAAACCCCCCCCCCCCTCCCTTCCCCAAACAGAGCCATCCATCAGCAGCAGCGCGTTGTTTTCTTAGACGAGGTCCTGGATTTAGACCTCGGGTAATCCTGGTTCTGATGTCATTCTGAAAAGTCCAGGTTTAGTCACTGAGGTCGGCCTGGAGTGAACCTGCAGACAGGAAGTGACATAGAGGTAAAGTTTCACAGCAGTTTGACTCATTTCCCATTGACTTAACATGGTCGGCACGGCAGCAGTTTGAAATAGTTTGCCTCTGTCTGTCACTTCCTGTCCGTGTCCAATAGAAGTGAAGAAACATCACAAAAATGTTCACTAAACTAAATAAAGCTGGGGACAATGTTGAGCAAACTCTAAAATATAATTGTGTCACTTTAAAGGTGCATTATGTAACTTGATATAAAGTTGATATTAGTGCGTATTTGACCTTTTAGTGACCCTGTGTCCGGCGGGTGGTCAACATGGTGGTTCTACTCTCATGGATCAATTGTTTTCTATGGTTTCTGGTAGGTTTTGTGGTTGGAATGCATATGTGTAACCAGACGGAGATGGTTTCAGTGAAAACCAGTGATCCTGGAGTGTTTCTTGAGGTAAAATAAATAAAGGCGGCATGCTAACCCGTACAGCTTCTTGGTCATGAAAGGTCAAATACACCGTGCGGCCTCGCTGTTTTGTGGATTTATTTTTAGAACAATTTAAAGAGGGGGTATTATGTCTATATCACACTACAATGATGACGAAACCTTCTGTTGGTCTGTAAATGCCGTAAATTAGAATAACTGCCTTGTATAAAATGTCTCTCTCAAAATGGCTGTAGTGAATGTCTTGAAATAGGCCTCTGTCTCTTTAAGAACCTCTGAGCCTTTCCGACACGCCCCCTCCACACGCTGTCTGTGGCATCAGTGGGGAGGGGGTTCTGCTGAGGAGCAGTGGTTGGTTACTCGGCTGGTGACGAAAGCTCGGAGGCGTCTCCAGGAGGTGGGGGCGTTCCTAGGAGGACTCAGGCAAACCTATCCCTAAAATGGCCGCCATCAGAGTTTTTACAGATTACTCAAAAATACGTGAATGTGCCAAGGCAACACTTCAGACATGTTTTTAATGAGGGAATGACATAATAACATGATGTAAAGCTTGAAAAAGTCGATTTTGCATTAAACGCCCCCATTAACATGCTTTTTTACATGATCTCAGTCATGTCAGCGCATACCACAGAGTCACAGCAGCACAGGCCGGGCATGAACGAGTCCGACTCCTCATTTTACAGGACTTTCTCTGCACTTTTCCCCCGGAAATAGACCCTGCTAGCATGTGGTGCTCACCTCGGCTAAACACTCGCCTTCTAAAGCAATTATTGTAAGTTAATAAGACAAACAAAATCATAAGCATAAGGGAGAACCCGTGTGAGAATATCTACCTTTTTTTTTGCATGAGAAGTTAAATAAGGGACGTAAGATTTGCTCCGAGGGGATTTTTAATATTCTGTTTAACCTCTTAACTCCCGCCTGAACCGAGAGGATCTTTTTCCTCACGTCATCACATTTTTTTTCCTTTTTTTTTTTTTGGGGGTGTTCAACTCATTTTTGTAACGTTTTTGTCAATTTTTTGGTCATTTTTTGGGCAAATTTTTGTTTTGTTTTTTTGGTCAAATTTTTAGCACATTGTTGTAATTTTTTTGTCAATTTTTTATCAAATTTTCGTCTTTTTTTTCCACATTTTTGTCATTTTTTCTTCCATTTTTTGTCAATTTCTTGTGACATTTTTGTAACAGTTTTGCCACTTTTTCATGAATTTTTCGTCACTTTTTTGTCACATTTCCATCATTGTTTTCGTCTTAGTTTTGTTGCTATTGTCCAGAAGCTTTTGGACTAGGGTAAAGCCAAACTGGAGAAAATGTGCTCTGTTCAGGTGGGAGTTAAGGGGTTAAGAATGTGTGGAGCTGTTGTCGCTCTTAAAGTTAAAATTATCAACATAAATGTATGAAAAGTGGAATAAGTGCAACATGTTAACGGCTCATTTGGAATATTAAGAGATTTATGTGTTTATTTTGTTACGAGAACTGACCCAAAACCTGAAAAAGGCAGATAGATTGTCCTTACTGCGTGTATCAAGACAACATAATATTTCTTACAAAGTACTCATTACTCCATCCCTTTAATTTACTTTCCTGCCCTGTTATAAACCCCTCCATTGTTTTCTTTACTCCAGTCCATTGTCGCTCTACAGAAAAGCCCAGACTTGCTTTTTTCCCCATCACATCCCACATATTTTTTTTTGGGGGGGGACGTGTGGAAACCTCCAGGTAGAGATTGCGCAACGTTTCCCGTTTGCATTCCTGGTGGCTGCTTGTGAACGCAGCTCAGGTTTTGGCTTGTTGTTTTGGACGAGCGCCTTCATTACTCCTGCCTGTTGTGGCGCTCGAGCCTCCGGGCGCCAAAGCCTTTTGTGGCGTGACCTCCAGTGAACTCTTAGCAATGATAAAGTATTTGCCATTTACTGCAAACGTGGATATAAAATCAGACGTAATGGATCGCTGATGTTCACTTTAATCTGTGGGTTTTTCTCTTGTTGCTGAGATATTAAGGTCTACTATATCAGGGTTTTCATTGGGCATTGAAAAGCATTAAAAGTCATTAATAGTTATAAAACCATTACATTGGATTCAAACTGGCATTAAATCAAAACCCTCGGGGGGGTTACAAAGCCTTGGGTCTCCAGATAATTCTCAGTATTCAGTCTTGAGTCAGTGTTAGCACTGCAGGTTGACAGTCATAGTTTATACACTGGTTGATAAAGTGATGTAAATACAGGGATTCTAGACAGGGGCGTAGCACCAAATTCTGGGCCCTAGGGACAAACTATCTTTTTGGACCCCCCTCATATTTCTTGTTCTTTAACCTCATAACAGTGGTTTGACAGTGCAGTTGATTTATTTTCTATTATAACTTTATTATATACAATGACCTAAAAATCTAGATTCGTCCTGGATACTTAGTTCACTGTTTTGTTTTTGTTTGTTGTGTACTCGATGTTTGACTTGAAATTTCTTCTGGATCGGCTTCAGTTACAGAAATTGAATAACCTTCTATCCCGGTAGTGATATAGATATTTAAATTGGTGGTGGAATATTCTGCATGCATAATGATTATTAGCAGACCACATTAAACAGGACGACTGCACCAGGGACAGAGGATATTTGTGCTGGGAAGAACAAATGTGTGACTTTAAAGTAGGCATTAAAATACTATTTTGCAAAAAAGAAATATTATACTATATGTTGTCTCATGAACAAAAAAAGCTCAAGGGCTTCAGCATCATTTAGTCTCGCACCATATTTGAAGCCGGCTGAACCATTTGGCACATTTTTAAATTCATCCATGATTATTGTTTGTGCAAAATTCGGTCTAGCAACCATTGTATTTCAGCCTGGTTGTGCTCAATTCTTATAGTATCAATTATGAGGAAGCTTAGAAAGTACAATACAGAACGCTTTTTGCAGCACTTTTTAGGGCCCCCACCCTGCTCTGGGCCCTGGGTACACAGTACCCTTTACCCCCCCCCGTCCGACGCCCCTGATTCTAGATACAGACGGCATCGCGTCACAGCAGGGGGCGTGGCCTCACCGAGGGGGGAAACACAATATTTTGGGAAACACAATTTTTCACTTTTTTAACCATTTTCAGGCGGAATATAGACTTGAAATCAAGTCTAAATCAGGTCCATATGGATGTTTATTCACAGCAGATTGTTCAGTAGAAACGACAAAACAGCAGTCGTAGCATTAGCACGATGCTAGCATGTAGCACCATGTTAGCATTCTCTGTTATTTATGTATTTATGGGCTGTTGAACCACTTTGCTCCTCTCCATGTCTTTCTATCTTCATTTAGTAGAAAACTATATTCATAATCCAGCATTTGTTAAAGTAGTTTTTGAATAATGAGATAAAGTTTAGATTTTTCTCCAAATTGTTTTCCCCCTTAAAGAGGGGGTATTATGCTTTTTTCAGTCACATAGCACCAGTCTATATCACACTACAATGATGACCAAACCTTCTGTTGGTCTGTAAATGCAGTAAATTAGAATAACGGCCTTGTATAAAGCTGCTCTCTCAAAATGGCTGTAGTGAATGTCTTGAAATAGGCCTCTGTCTCTTTAAGAACCTCTGAGCCTTTCCGACACGCCCCCTCCACACGCTGTCTGTGGCATCAGTGGGGAGGGGGTTCTGCTGAGGAGCAGTGGTTGGTTACTCGGCTGGTGACGAAAGCTCGGAGGCGTCTCCAGGAGGTGGGGGCGTTCCTAGGAGGACTCAGGCAAACCTATCCCTAAAATGGCCGCCATCAGAGTTTTTACAGATTACTCAAAAATACGTGAATGTGCCAAGGCAACACTTCAGGCATGTTTTTAATGAGGGAATGACATAATAACATGATGTAAAGCTTGAAAAAGTCCATTTTGCATAATACCCCCCCTTTAACTGTTTTCAAACATGACCATATATGGGAGATTCCAGAGATGTGTCTGTATCTATAGCATGTATTTCTACAAAGGGGTTATTGCTCATGTTACTTCACAGTCTTGTTGTTCAGTCTGACAGCAGTGGGGATGAAGGACCTGCTCCTTCTTGCTCTGAGGGTGTCTCAGTCTGCCACTGAAAGAGCTGCTCAGCTCCTCTACAGTCCCGTACAGTGGGTGGGAGATGTTAGATGTTAGAAATATGTTCAAAAACTGAGATTTTGGCTTCTTCTTTTTTTTTTTCTCCCCGTTTCATCAAATTCTCTTTCCTCTGATTTATGACACGTTAAATGAAATCTGCGGCATTTTAAAAAAAATCTTTTCTGTTTTTCTCCATTAAAATACATTGACATGTTGCTGCCTGTTTATTGTCGGGCTGCACGATATGAGAAAATCTCACACTTTGTCTTGAATAAACAACACACCTCTGGAGAAATGCAAAGTAATGACCAAAACATGGCAGAAATTGAACAAAATCCTGATTGAAACTGAATGTATTGAGGACATGAAGTTGGCTGCTTTGTTTATGCGTATGTATATTAACCCTTTCCTCACTGTGTCTTATCAACGCTCCGAACGTGGTATCATCCTGGACGTGTTTTCAAAAGCAAGAATAAAAAAAACAGAACTAGTGCCTTTTCAACGCGGCGCTATCTCTCAAATTCCTTTGTTAAAAGCGCCGCACACGCCTGACACTTTATTTTCTTTCTCTTGGGGAAGAAAAAGTATGCTTTGTTCTCCGCTGACAGACTCCTCGGCACAAGCTGAAGACAAGAGAAAAACATATCCACCGTCAAAAGGGAAATGAGAAGATGCGGCGGGAGGGAGGGGGGAGGGAGGGGAGGGAGGGGGGGGGGGGGTAAGCTGGATTTGACCAAAGGCTGACCAGGAAGGGAGAGTCGGAGTATTTTATATTCATTTATTTGACAGGGACCATGGACAAACCTTTAGCTTCCTTCCACAACATCTGAATAAACTTTACAACTAGCCTTCAGTAGCATAAATCAAATATTAACCTCTTTACTCTCACCTGAACCGAGTATTTTATCCTATCCTTTACCCAAATCTTCTTGAACAAAGCGTCAAAAGAGTGAGGAGAAACACGATTAAAAAGTGTCACAAAAACGCAGCAAAAGAGCGACAAAAAAGTGAGACAAACGTGCCGGAAAAGCGACGCTCAAGCGATAAACAATGACATCATCACAATTTAGAAAGTGATGATGTCATAATGTCAATGGCAAATACAACTCCGTGGGAGAAATACAGTTTTGTAACAAATCTCCAAAACGAAATCAACAGTTGATTTTCCTCATCAGTGTTTGATCGTGATTGGATTCACAAACCTGTCAAATTATTTTTATGTCTGAAAGTCCTTTCTGTTGGACAACATCACATTCTGAGAACATAGTTGGACATTAGTTCATATGTGCTGACAGAGGAGACGATGAACTTTGTGACAGTTTTTGTTTCATGTGGATTCTTCCAGCAATGACTGAGATATGAGCCAAAAAACAAAGATGTCAGTTACCACAGTTACCGTCAGTTGCTCCACCTCAGTGTCAAACTATACAGACGGCATCTCGTAATAGAAGGGGGCGTGGCTTCGCCGAGGGGGAACATAGAATCTTGGGAAACACCATTTTTCACTCTTTTTTTGCCATTTTCTGGCAAAATATAAAAGTAATTATCACATACAAATAAAGTCATGTCTAAATTGGTTCCATGTGGATGTTTATTCACAGCAGATTGTTCAGTAGAAGAAAAAAAAACGCAGTCGGAGCTAGCGTTTGCGTTAGCACATTGCTAGCATGAAGCATCATGTTAGCATTCTCTGTTATTTATGTATTTATGGACTGTTGAACCACTTTGCTCCTCTCCATGTCTTTGTCTTTTGTATGTATGTTCAGCATTTGATAAAGTAGTTTTTGAATAATTAGAGAAAGTTTAGATTTTTCTCCAAATTGTTTTCCCCCTTAACTGTTTTCAAACATGACCATATATGGGCGATTCCAGAGATGCCGTCTGTATCTATAGCTAACAAAAAGCAGTGAAGAAAGTGACAAAAACGCTTCAAAAAATGTGACAGAAACGCGGTGACAACGCGACGAAAAGTTACGATGACTTTTTTAGGTCTTAGCTTTCAAATTAGCCAGTCCAGAAGCTTTTAAGTTTGGGTAAAGCCGAACAGGAGAAAATGCACTCAGTTGAGGCGGGGAGTAAGATGTTAACCAGTCACTCCATGTTAAGTAAAGCACTGTTTGTGTCCTTGAATAACCTGAAGAACTCACGGTCTCCACACGGTTTTGACCCTGTAGTTCAGACCTCAAACTTCTGAAGTTCGTGTGATTCTTGTATTAGTTCAGCACTTTCAAGACATTTCCCCCAAATCGCCCGCCGTCCTCAAACACCCCCCTATTGTCCATAAATATTTTACATTTCTCGCTACTTTTTTCCTCCCCCCGATATAACGATCCTCGCTCCGGTTTTGACTCTCCCTCTTCCTCTCCTTCCCTCCTCTCTCTCCCCTCTCTCTTCCTCCAAATTACCCAGCTGTCTTTGCAGGCCCGACAGGCAGCCGTTAATTAGCCAATCTCACGCTCCGTTAGCCGGCCGCGGAGAGCCAGCCCGTGCACGGCGGCGGCGCGGCACATAGGCACCAGCGCAGAGGCAGAGAAACGTATTGTTAAAGTGAGCACAAGTGGAAGAGGTAGCTTGAATAGATCCGGGCCAGTGAATGGGCTTTTTCTTTTTTTTTCTTTTTTTGTTAAGGAGGGGGAGAAGTGGTTTGGGAACTTTAATGCTAAGTTTCCTGAGAATTTTCAACAAAAAGCTTTAAAAAAAAGTGTGGGAAAAATCTCTATGGTGCAAGTGAAGTGGCGGTGTCAAGTGCGCTAACTAAACGTTTCCCGATGGGCTGGAGCGAGCGGGTGGTTTGGGCAGTGAGAGTTAAACTAGGTCAAAATCAGGGCTGGATTTTGCTAAATGGGGACAAATTTGAGTGTCGCACCAGTAGAATAGAAAACGCACTGATTTGGCTGCTTTTCTTCACGTATGGCCTTTACAACCTTAGAAATATGCTAACGTACGCACACAGAATGTGTTAGCTTGTTTTCAATGTATTTTTCATAAGAATAAAAACAGGAGAAGTGGTGTTCAATCCTAACGTATGCGGACAGTTAGCAAGTAGGTTGTTCCGGGAGACTTCTCAGAGTCCGTTAGCATTAGCCTGCTCGCTGTATTTTCCCTTATACCCACTAGCATTAGCCTGCTCAATGTATTTTCCCTTATAGCCTTAGCATTAGCCTGCTCAATGCATTTTCCCTATAGTCGTTAACATTAGCCTGCTAAATGTATTTTTCCTATAGCTGTAGCAATGGCCTGCTCAATGCATTTTCCCTATAGTCGTTAGCATTAGCCTGCTCAATGTATTGTCCCTTACAGCCGTTAACATTAGCCTGCTCAATGTATTTTCCCTATAGCTGTTAGCATTAGCCTGCTCAATGTATTTTCCTTATAGCTGTTAGCATTAGCCTGCTCAATGTGTTTTCCCTATAGCCATTAGCATTAGCCTGCTCAATGTATTTTCCCTATAGCTGTTAGCATTAGCCTGCTCAATGTATTTTCCCTTATAGCCGTTAGCATTAGCCTGCTCAATGTATTTTCCCTATAGCCGTTAGCATTAGCCTGCTCAATGTATTTTCCCTATAGCTGTTAGCATTAGCCTGCTCAATGTGTTTTCCCTATAGCCATTAGCATTAGCCTGCTCAATGTATTTCCCTATAGTTGTAGCATTAGCCTGCTCAATGTATTTTCCATATAGCTGTTAGCATTAGCCTGCTCAATGTATTTTCCCTATAGCCATTAGCATTAGCCTGCACAATGTATTTTCCCTATAGCTGTTAGCATTAGCTAACACACTACATTGCGCTCCAATGCCGACTAAACATCATCTATTAAGAACAGAGAAGCCACAGAAATGATTTAAACGTCACAACATGGATATGCCATACTTTAATATAGGGACTGGCTTCACTTCTCCTTTGAATCGGGAGAGAACGTTGATTGAAGCAAATAACCCAAAGGTCCGGCTCAGATAGCAAACGATCTTTCCTGTATTTCTTCTGAGGTTTGAGAGAAAAACGGCAAAGTGACTCGGACGCTGTGGCCTTTCCGACCGCAGCGTCACAGGCTTTATTATCGCTGATGCTTTTGCTACTTGGTCAGATCTGCTTTCCACATAGTCCAGCCCTGGATTAGTTCTCATTAGTTCTCAGCGATCTGTATCTATAAAAAATTCTCCATCCACAAAATTCACCTCATTTTTCAGCTAAATTGGAGTTTCTCTTTCCTATTAGTCATAAGACACACAGCGCTGCCTTACAGTTCAAATCCAATATGAGTCACACTCGCTCCCACATATGCTTTTAGTCCACTGTCCCTGTGCGTTAATGGCTACAGCATATATAACTACAGCTGTGGGAGAGATAATGTACTTTAGAACATGAACAGCCGGGTCACAAAGGTGTGTTTTTGAACTCCGGCGAGCGAAAGAGTCACGATTTTACAGGTTCAGTCGTCCTCATTGTCCTTTGAGTCCCAGTCACAGTCCAGCCTATATTCAAGCATAGTTTTTTTAAGGTTTTACAATAATATTTTAGAAAATGTATCTCAATGTATCTATGTATGTATAAATCTATAGGGAAAATACATTGAGCAGGCTAATGCTACAGCTATAGGGAAAATACATTGAGCAGGATAATGCTAACAGCTATAGGGAAAATACATTGAGAAGGCTAATGCTAGCAGCTATAGGGAAAATACATTGAGCAGGCTAATGCTAACTGCTATAGGGAAAATACATTGAGCAGGCTAATGCTAGCAGCTATAGGGAAAATACATTGAGCAGGCTAATGTTAACGGCTATAAGGGAAAATACATTGAGCAGGCTAATGCTAGCAGCTATAGGGAAAATACATTGAGCAGGCTAATGCTAACTGCTATAGGGAAAATACATTGAGCAGGCTAATGCTAGCAGCTATAGAGAAAATACATTGAGCAGGCTAATGCTAACAGCTATTGGGAAAATTCATTGAGCAGGCTAATGCTAACAGCTATTGGGAAAATACATTGAGCAGGCTAATGCTAACAGCTATAGGGAAAATGCATTGAGCAAGCTAATGCTAGCAGCTATAGGGAGAATACATTGAGCAGGCTAATGCTACAGCTATAGGGAAAATACATTGAGCAGGCTAATGTTAACAGCTATAGGGAAAATACATTGAGCAGGCTAGTGCTAACAGCTATAGGGAAAATACATTGAGCAGGCTAATGCTAACAGCTATAGGGAAAATACATTGAGCAGGCTAATGCTAACAGCTATAGGGAAAATACATTGAGCAGGCTAATGCTAACAGGTATAAGGAAAATACATTGAGCAGGCCAACAGACTGAAAAGTCTCCTGGACCAGCTTACTTGCTATCCATCGCTTTTCCTTTTCCTTTTCCTTTATGGATGCTAGTGTCAAAGACGAGTCCACGGTCCATAAGGCTGAAGGAAACTTGTATCCATTATGTAATGTTTTACTTTTAGAGCTTCATTTCTACAATTTGTGGCGATGAAGCTTCTTGGAGAGACACAGCTACTGCGAAACACCTTCAATTCAACAACAACCCAGCACAGATGAATGATGGAAAACCTTTTTATGCAATAATAATACGTTAATAACCAAAAAGTATCTCAGATTTGATGATTCATTTGATTATTTATCCCCTCCTGCAGAAATGGTTCGTTTTACATTTCGAATTAGCAGTTTGAAGCAAATTGTCTGAGTAAGCACCGACGCACTAAACTTTTTTAATGAATTGCTTTTCTACAGAATTTAAACATGCTTTTAATTCAGCATCATTAAAAACAGCTAGAATCTGGCATTACCTGTCCCATGCCGGTCCCTTTCCTCTCTTTTCGGGAGGTTGTGGGTTCGAATCCTTGCGTCTCCAAAGCTCAAATGTTTTTCCTCTCCCCTTAGTAAAGCAGCAGTGCCTTTAAGCGCGCCTCGATATGTGTAATTACTCCCGACAAGTGCTTAACTGTTCTATTGCTTTGCCCAACGGACCTCCGAGCTAAAGGCTAACCCTCCATCGACTTGCATTAGCACATTAGCGCTGGAGTGTGGCTGTTTCCCGCGCTCTCGCCGCTCCGCTCGCATCGTCGCGCTTTATGGGGCGCAGTAAAGCATTAGCGGCTTCATTACTAGCCCCGCTGCTAAATGTCTTACTATTGGGTGGATAACAGCGCGTTCGGGGGCATTTGGAGGCTCCCGGAGGAACGATCGGGGGGAAATTTCAATCAGGAGGCACCTCCGCGGACGGCCATTTTGGATTTTATTGGCGCGCAAAGACGACAAGGACCGGAGATTCCCTTTCCCGGGGCCCAATCGGAGGCGAGCGTTAAATGCGATTGGTAATAAAAGGAGTTTGTTGCAGGGTATTGCGATACATTACACCCAAACTTCCAATAAGATGTTTTAGGAAGAACAAAACAGAGGTTAGCCCGGGAGTTGTAGGTTTAATCGACATAAAACATGCACATTAGATCCTACAGAGGAGAAGTGGTGAAAGAAAGCAAAATTTTTAGATGTTATTAAGTGTTAGTTCATCATTTATTAAGGATAAATGAGGTGTAGTTATTATAAAGTGTAAGTACAGGTAATTAAAGTGAGGTTTAATAAAGGTGTACAAGTGTAATAACTGTATACAACAACAAAAAGGATGGTAAACAGGTATCGAAAAGAAATATACCATCTTTATAATCAAGTTTTGATGCTGTTTGGTCTTAAAAAAATGGGGGAAAATGTGTTAAAGTGATAGTCTGGGAGTCTAAATGTACTACAAATTTAATACAATGTGCAAAATCAACCACCTGGTCTCGTATCCTCCCGCGTTGACCAATGAGACGAGCTTTTCCTGTGAACCAGCCTGTCAGGTCCAATCAGGAGGGAGGGGGAGGAGCTTGATCGTTTACTTTTGAAAAGTCTGTTCATTTTGCAAAAATAAGAAGGTCTTTCTGATTAAAGAGGGGAGGAATTTAATTGTTTGCTTTCAAATTTCACTCTTGTCTCTCCTCACTTAGCAAACTTACAGACTGTCACTTTAAAAATGGGGGAGAAAAATAAGAAACTGCCCAAATGCGAAAGAAATTAAATGTAAGGAAAAGGAATAAATTATCATTATTAAGCTGTTTTATGGTTCTATATGACAATTATTTAGTTTATGTATCGAAAAAACTATTGTTCAGGGATCGAATTGGACACAACGGGAAACTTTTGGGCAAAAAAAAAGCCGAAACTGCAGCTTGATATGTTTTAATCCACAGTTTCTGTATTTTCGATGAACTTATGTGGCAAAAACAGTAGAGTAATATCATCATGTTCAGAGAAATTCATATTAAATGCCAGGTTGATTCCACTTAATGTCATTTAAGGCCTTGATTTTGGCACTATTGAACATGTAGTGGGGCTGTGATCTATAGTGAGACTGTGCACCCCTTTATTACACCTATTAAGCCTTGCATATTAACGTGTAATTACTTACTTGTCACCCGTACCCACACATGGAGCTTGTGGGCCGTAATCTAAAGTCTTGGTTCAAACCCTGCCCACTCTCCCCTTCTCTCCATGACTCTGCGTTTGCCTAAAACGAACCGGGACGGGCCCGCCTTTTAAACAAACCTGCCGTGTGTATTTTCTCTCGCACAGAAGCTTAAAGCCTCTCAGCGCCGCCACCGAAACGTGATCCAGGCCCCATGAGAAAGGCCAAGGTTCAGCTCCTCTCCACACGAACCCTCCCCGGGCCCGGCCTGTGAGAGCGGGCTCTTCTCTCGATCCTCTCCTGTCCCTCTTACTCATTACTTTAGCTTTCAAAATGATCAGGCGAGTTTAGGTCTTCCCCTCTTCACTCGTTCACTGCAGTGTAATAGTGGATTTTTCCTCTTCCTTCATCTTCCTTTTCAGTGTCTTCTTCCCTTCTCGTTATCTCGCTCCTCGTCTGTCATTTTTCAAGCTCTCCTTTCGGTCTTTCTGTTCCTCGTCTCCCCCTCTCCCTCCGAACACAAACAGAGCTGAGTAGATCAAGTTTCTGGGGCCTCACGGGAAGTTCATAGGTTCAAAGTTTCGGGGCGACTTTTTTTCTTTCCCTCCGTCACGGAACAGCTGTGAAAGACAGACCGAGCCACGACTCGACGCTTACTGGAAGAAGGAGGGGCCTGTGGACCTGCAGGTGCTGGGGGGACTTCAGGACTTGGCAGGGACTCATGATATTGACTACTGTTGTGCAGGGGTGGGAACGTCCGGGTACCTCACGAACCTTTATTTTAACCTATTACATATCATTCATCATTTACATTTCTTTTCATGGGCTTTGGACCCCTTTTTCTGTGCATAAATGATCTTATACTTAGACTTGAAAACGGGTCTATCGATCTGTCAGTGACTTAAAACACAGTCCTGCTTCAAAATAAATAAATCAACCCCAAATTATTTATTTAAATTATAAAAACTATCATTAAAAGTAATCTATTTGTGTGACTGTTTGGTCCTCCTTTTATCTCCGGTCCCGTCAGACTAAGCTAAGCAGGGACGGGCCTGGTCGGTGCTTGGATGGGAGACCGTTTGGGAACAGGAAGCCTGGGCGAATGCTTCCGTCAGTCTACCCCAGGGCAGCTGTGGCTACAATAGTAGCTTATCACCACCGAGTATGGAGTGAACGAATAGTGCAATGCAAAGCGTCTGAGTGTCCAGAAAAGCTCTATATAAAACCAATGCATTATTATTATGAAAGCTGTAGTGCTGCCCCCTACTGTTCAGACTGAATTCGTGATCATTATTGGCCTCTATTGACTGTGAAAACAGTGGAGCTCTGCTGCCTCATTAATATGCATGACATCATCAAAGTCGGTATCATATCTTCCCGCAAAATATTGCGATATTTAAGACAATCAATATATTGTCGCACTCCTACTATTGTCTGTTGTTATTTTATTGGTTCAGGCTCGTGAAATCAGGCTACAAGATTAATTGCAATTTAAACAGTAGTGCAATTTCAATGGTTGCAATTAGAATATCACCATGGCGAAGTCACAACGTATTTTTGTCATGACACTATACATACCACGGTAATTAGCGGCTGATGATAGTTATTGCTGTGACTGGCAGTCTCCGCAAAGTCTCAGCAACTCTGACTGATTGTGCCGATACAAAGGGCCTCTCACCGGCCTGGAGACGAGTTGGAAACATCTCCGAGACGACCCTGGAGATAAAGCGAGGTAGAACCAGAACCAGCGAATCTCCAGGTAGAGAAGTTTGATTTGAGCTGAGTCTCGCATGGTCTCAGAGAGGTCCACGTGCTCTCAAGCAGTTGTGGTCATGTTCTGAATACTATTGTCTACGACCTGTTAGATGTTCCTGTGACGACCCTGCAGTGTCTCCAAGACCTTTTGGAGATACATGGAGACTCCACTGAAATCAAACCTGTTTGTTTGACGACCTGGAGACTCGCCTTATCTCCAGGGGTCGTCTCCAACTAGTTTCCAGGCCCTTTAAGTATTTGTCTCATGTGTTGTGTCTCATAGTGTAGATCAGGGGTAGGCAACGTCAGGCCCGGGGGCCAAAACCGGCCCTCCATCATCAAACTCTGGCCCTTGAGATGATTTTGAGAAATATTATGACCCAAATCAGAGATCCAGCACTCTAGAATTGTGAAAAATACTGTCAATTCCTTAAAATGTCTAACCCTTTTAGGCCATGATCCTAAAAGAGTAATCATCTATAGGTAGAAATGACTTAAATCTATTTGAATTAAGAGATTAAATCTAAAGTTGGAGTAGATTTGGTCTGGCCTTAGAGGAGATATAACCTATTCTTGCCAATGGAACAAGCACAAGTTCTTTTCTTAATTCAGATTATTTTGTATAATTTCAAGTGAATAATAAATAATTTTCAGTAAAAGTTAATTTGTTTGTTTTCCAGTGGGATTTCTATTTGTTCCATTGGCATTAGCGTTTTTATCTGATCTTAGATTAGTTCAACCAACATAAATTTAACATAAAAAACCTTTATTCAAGTGATTTTAAGTCATTTATCTAATTTAAGTGTATATGATGTACAACACTGGCATAATAGAAAGTGATGCTTTACTTCAAATGCTTCAATTGGAGGGTCCGGCCCTTGGTCTTTTGACGATGAAGAAAACCGGCCCTCCACCGAGCAAACTTGCCGACCCCTGGTGTAGATTGTGAACCTTCTCCAGTTCACTGTTACAAAACTATATTATATTTATTTTCCAGCTGTGGCCAAATCGAATCGACATGAGAGATGACGTCAAACTACTGTATATGCAAAGTTAACGTCATCTCATAAAGAAACGGACAAACAAAATCATCTTTTAAGTTCCTAAACCTTCCTTGCTTCTCCTCAGGAACAAAGGAATCCAAAGCGCAGTAGTAAGACGCCCGTCGGAGAAGATAAATAAATATATAACGGAGCCGCTGCGTTGCTAATTATAGGCACCTTTCTTTTTCCCCTTTTCAAATCCGTAAAGTTCAGCTCCCGCGCGGTGGATTTATGCAAACGCCAGCTTTGATCAGTGCTTTTCCTGTGGCACTCGCAAACCTGAAGCTCGCGGCGTTTGACGGACACTTTTTTTTCCTCTAAACGATTATGTAAGAAGAAGAAGAAGAAGAAGACGCCGCCGGAGCTCGTTACTGTAGGTTTTAATGGTTTGAAATGTCCACACGAGGAAATACAAGGGGAGGACGGCGGATTCTCAGGCTCTCTGGCTGCTCTGGCAAATATTGTAGTTAGTCATTGTAGCAGACGTTGTAGGAGGTTAAAGATAAGGCAAATTAATCGTAATGGAATACAAGAATTACTACATTTTTGAAGCATGTGACGTCGCTTTGTGGTGCAAAAAAACTAAGAAGAACTTCCTCAAGAATGGACGCCATTTTAGGAGTTTTGACCATTCATAAAGTATATTGTATCTGTCTTGAAATCATCATGAACCCCTGGAGCGTCCCAACCCCCGCTTTGGGAACCATGAACTGTTTTATTTATATATTTCTTGCAGTTTTACCTCATAGACATGATCTCACAATCTCAGTCTAATGCTTTATCCTTATATTAGATCAAGTGAAGGGAGGGGAAAGAGGAAAAAAAGAAGTGGGAAATGGTTGTTGGTTGCTACGGGAGACCGCTGCAGTTTCCATGGTAACTGGGTGTAGTTTTTGGTATGGGATGCCTCTCTCCCCCCCCCCCCCCCCCCCCCCTCTTTTCTCAGGACAGCACAGGTTCATTACGGGTCTGATAATGGGGCCCAGAGCGTGCGGTCAGTGCAGCTTCAGGGCAGGAAACAAAATGGCCGACAAGTTTTTATTCATTTTTTTTCGGAACTTCCTTCAGCCAGAGTTTAATTTGTGGATTTAGGCGAAAGTGATTGTGAAGGAGTCGGGTTTTCACTGGGCTGGAAGTTTGTCATGAAAATCCTTATTTTTTCACTGTTTTGTGACGTTTTCTGGCAGGCCATTAGCAGAGTTAGCACAAACAACTATAGTCAAGTCAAAATCAGATCATTATGAATATTTTTTCACTGCAGATCAGACCGACACTTGAAGTTAGCGGTTAGCATTAGCATGAAAGTAACGTTAGCATTATTCCATTCCATGTCTTTACATCTTCGTTTGGTAGAAAATACTTCCATATTTCTGGAGTAAAAGGCGGAAGAGTTGTTCTCTTTCCTCTTCGTTTCCTCTTTTGACCATTTAAGGCCTTTCCCAAAACAGTCTGAATTGTGGTAATAGGACGCAATTTCCAAATCGAGACTGGAGGCGGAGCTAACGAGAGCGAACCAATCAAACACAAAGCGACTTACGCTTGTGTTTACGTCGTCCGCCATGATTGTTTATCGTCCCAGTAAAGGTCCCGGTGAAAGCCCTCAGAGCAGTTTCTTGCTGAGGCTTTAAAGGGGCTAGATGCATGTTGGCCATGTTATACTCACTACTGCCACCTCAGGTCATACGTGTAACTGCAGTATCTCTTAAAGGAACAGGTACCGTTTTCCCATACTAATATTTGTTCTTACCTGAACTTAGACGAGTTGATGTGTACCTGTCTGGTCTTTGTGTCCATGGAAGAGCTTGGTTCTAACTTCAGCCCATTTGGAGCCATAGGAATACATTGGGAGAGGCCAAATGTTACCAACATCTTTGTTTGTTTTGCGTGACTGAGGACGCGCACAAAGACCAGACGAGTACGCATCAACTCTTCTAAGGTCAGAACATACCTCAGTATGGAAAAACGGTGGCCTGTTCCTTCAACATGGAGGATCAGACTAATATTTATCCTATTGTTAAAGGTTTTTGTTTGTTAGTGATCATCTAAAGCAGTCCTAAGTAACGTGTTGACTTTAATAAATCCTTTCCGCATTCCCTGTGGGGGTAATACAAATGTTTATGGGATGATTGGAGGATCTTTCATCTCCGCCTGGTGTCTCTGGCCAGAAAACCACCAATACACACTAATGGAATCACGAAGAAGAAGCTAACAGGCTAACGGGCAAAGCTAACTGTGGGCTAGCTCCACTTTAAACCGTATTTACAACCAAGTTTGAGTGAAAAAAAATATTTCCATTGTGTAATTGGATGTACAATATCCCTCTGTCAGTATAGTAAAATGATATTGTGACAGTGCTAAAGCTAACAGTCCAGTATATCACACCAAATACTTCTCTTTGTGGAAGAACATTTGATTATCAGGCCCCCCCTGGTGTCTGTTAATGAGCAGGAGTTTCCATGCTGTGGGCTTCTTCTTACTAAAGACATTTCCTCCATTTCGCCGTCATGAATCACTGCCAAAGTTTTTAATATTTCTTACTATTCAAACATCGATCTAAATCAATCTTCCTCATTTACTCCAAACATTATTATTTGGTTAGCGTGATACGGCGTCTCTTATGTCAACGCGCCCGATAAAAGCTGCTGTTTTCCCACCTCGTCTCCATCGCGTTCATTTTATCAGACATTAGATATTAGACGTGGCAGAGTGGTTTGGCAAATTGACTTCCCCACATTCGATTATTTTGTGTTGTTCTTTGGTAGCGGAGCCATTAGCCGCGCTGCTGCCGCCGCTCGCTCCTAACGACGTGCCCCTCCTCCCACTCATCCCTCACTTTTTCATAATTGTTTTTTTTTCTCTTCCTCTCTGCTCTCGTCGTTTGTCTTGTAGAGGCGTCTGCAGATGCTCCTTTATCTGTTTGTGACACAGCAATCCGCTTCAAATGCCCTCTTTTCATCCTACACTCGTACGTACTTATTAGACTGAAGTATAGGCTTTAGATCCACATCATGTCCACCTTCACAGAGGAGAGTGGAGCTCCTTCATCCAGGACTTCAGGAGGAGGCGAGGACTGACCTGAGTCCAGCAAAACCACGGCCTGAGCAGAGATTAGTCGATAAAAACAAAACAAAAAAAACATTTATCTGACCCAAACTGCATCGTACGACATGAACCTCAGGGGCTCCTCCTCTAACAACTGATGCAATCGATAAGAACGATTCTGAGTAGGACTGGGTTAAACAACACCCGTGTGGTATCGGGAAAAAGGTTTAGGTACTACTGGTTTAAAAAAAAAAAAATTAAAGCATCGAAAGCAGGTTTTGACGCCTGTTTGGTCCAGAGACGGCATTAAAGGAAGTGACTTGTTGTTTCAGCTCAAATAAATGCTACAAATTTAAAAGAAATAGTCTTGTATGGAATGAGTGAACATGATTGCTTTTGGTCTGATGTGATGGATTCAGGGAACAGGCCAAAACAGTTGGAACACTCTCATTTAACACCATTATATCAGATCAAATAGTTCCTCATAGATTGTAGCATCCCAGCTGAATTATTGAAGTGTACAAGTGGTATATTTCCATGTCCATCTTTATTCCATTCTTTGTGACCACCGTAAGAGCTAAAAGGTTAAACACAAGCAAATTATACTCATGAAACAATCTTAAGCATGAGCATAAACATAAAATAGACCATTACCATTTTTCTCCCTTCAGCTAGGAGCCAGAAGTAAATCTGTAAACCGTAAGGCATTTTACACATTCTCCCGCCATGGTGTTAAAAACATTTAAGCACTTCCGACAATACCGGAAACTACGTAATTTGTACAGGAAGTGCTTCAAAATAAACCATACTCCGCTACATAGATCCTTTACCCTGAAAAACTAAAAATTAAGCACTGGTTTTACAAATATTTTAGTATAGGTATCAAAAATAGTATTGTTTAAAGCAGTGGTTCTCAACCTGGGGGTCGCGAGACAAATTTGTAGGGGTCGCCAGATCATTTATATAAAATTTTCATTAGTATATAATCTAATGTTTTATTGAAGCATGTGTTTGCTATTTTACCAGAGGGCCATTATATGTTCGTAATTTGATTTTTTTCTTTGGTTTTTAAGAATTATGTAGGCCAATGTTCCTATTTCTCACGGTGTGACCCGGGCGGGGGTCACGAATCCCTTTACCTGTTACATTATGGGGGTCGCGGCTCCAAAAGCTTGAGAACCACTGGTTTAAAGGAGCTATACTTCACTCTCTTTATTTTTTTCTAGGGTACAATTATTTTTGCCCCATAAAAGTGTGTTGTAAAAGTTGCTATTTGTGAAAAAATCTGTGTGAAGTTTGTGCCGTTTTATGATTTGTTGATGTTGTGTATGAGCAACCCAAATAGTCAATATGTGACAGAAAGGGGTTTTACCTTTTCCGTCTCATTGTGACTCCGAAGGAAGAACTTCACATTTTGACTAAAAAGGTTCAAAATGAGTTATAGTCCCTTTAAAGAAGAACTCAGTGACTTGTTTACCTTAATGAACCCTTTTCATAGTCCCTCTGGGGGTAATACAAGTGTTTAGTCTCTGTCCAGAAAACAACCCCTGTAGCTTCGCTGTCTACGGGTCGGAGTCACCAATACACACTAATAGAATCATGAAGAAGATGCTAACAGGCTAACGGGCAAAGCTAATTGTGGGCAAGCGCCACTTAAGCAGTATTTACAGCCAAGTTTGAGTGAAAAAAAATATCTCCATTGTGTAATTAGATGTACAATATCCCTCTGTCCCTTTGTCTTTTCTGTCAGTGTAGTATTGACCTACTACACTGGCCTCTAGGGCATGAGTTACGTTGTTCTGCTTTAAGTACCGGCATCCAAAACCTGCACCCAGCACTAATTATGTGTAAAAAGCATTTCAGAGTAAACGTAATCGTCTCCACTGTCTGTAAACCTCAGATACATCTATTTTTAGAATGAAAGCCACTGCCTGACCAGAAATAAACACCTGGATTGAAGTGTTATGATCTGGATTTGCTGCAGTCCAGGTTATTCCATCAGCTCCATCCCCCTGAACTCTCTCCCTTCCCTGCCCTCTCTGCTTCCCCCTGCAGTCCACAAAGACACTAAACTCTCCCCTCCCCCAAGTTCCACCAAGATAATATGAATTTCCCTATGAACCGGCAATACAAATGATCTACAACTACTATTACAACACTACTCCGAGATTTATTTTACTTTATTTGAAGATCCCTGAATAATGACTCATATTCTTACAAATTACCCACGTCTCCCGCTGCTAAAGCCTGTCCTCGCGGAGACGCAGCAGCCCTGGAGTCTGGATGTGAGCGTGTGGGAGGAGGACGGTCTAATAGTGGCTCTCGGTGACACAGTAATCACAGGTTCAGGCTCCGCTCTTTCTCTGCAAATAATGAGCTTCGGTTCATCGCGTTCTTCAAGCCAAAGATCCGACTGCAGCCGGGAACATCTCATGCTCTTAACCTCAGCAGTTACATGTGTAAAGACGAGGGCCCGAATGGTGCTGCTTGTCTCATAAACTCCTTCTTCTGTGTCTCCTTCAGACGACCTGGTGTATGAGGTGCGCTGGTTCTTCACTCGGCTGCGGGGCGGGGACACGGCGACCCTGGTGGCCAGCGTGGACCGCTTCGGCGTCGTGAAGAAAGAGGCTCGAAACTCGTCCAGCGACATCTCCATCGAGCGCACAGACACGCACTCCTACGAACTCAACGTCCACG
The DNA here is from genome assembly GCF_951799975.1 of Gobius niger. Lineage (NCBI taxonomy): Eukaryota > Metazoa > Chordata > Actinopteri > Gobiiformes > Gobiidae > Gobius > Gobius niger. The sequence goes on from NC_136874.1 coordinate 4,810,662, forward strand.
GCACGCAGGACAGGTCAGTCTGGGCACTTTAGACCCAGCTAGTCCAGGTTTAGGCCTAGTTTGGTCCCTGTTTGGAGGGTTTTAGACTTGGTGAATGCTTTAAGGCGAGAAACTGCAAGGGAATAAGGGGACAAGGGATTTTGTAACTCTAGCTCAATAAATCAGGCAGGGATTCGATATTGAAAAATCAGTCTGGGCACACCTTCAATAATATCAGGCCTCATTCATGAACATCTTCTTAAAAAGCTTCTTAAAACCCGTCCCAGTGTCAGGAAACTGCGCCAGATTCACAACACGTTCTTAAGTAGAGAGAATCTCCCACACCTGTGTTCAGTTGGAAAACACAAATCCCAAACTAAAAACCAACAAAAGCCCAAAAGAAAAAAATATTGATCAATCTGTTGTTGAAAAGAAAAAAAAACAATAAATGTGGTCTTTCCTGGACGAGCATGTGAACAGATGCTGCGGAAAAACTGAAAACTCATCAGCAAAAACAAACGCCACAGCCTCCCCATGTAATGTCACACCTTCACCTGGACAAGCAACACTCAAACATCTGCAGCGAGCGCATGTTTGTGGGCGGAGCCTCAAAAGGCCACGACGTCACCGAGTGAAGCGCTAACAACTTAATATTTACCTAATGAAATGAGTGAACCGTGCATTTATTAGTAAAAAAGACAATCAAACTTGCATATCAGTGTTAGAAGTCCAGCTAATCCACGCCTGCTCCTCAAAACAAATGGTCCAAACAGTGATGATCGTTTTCCTCTTCAAAGGTTTAAACTCTTCACCCGTGTGTGTCCTGGTCTCTGAGGCTCCACGAGTTTCTGTTTTGTTAGTGTGACTTTGTAGCTGATTTTACAGTAAAATCACCAGGTCCTCTTGGTGCCGCATGTGCCATCCTGTGCTTCCTGTTTGTTTGGGCCGAGTGTTTCCCTGGGATTGACCTGACAGGCGCTGCAGCTGCGCCAGGTCTGGCCAATTCTCATCAACTAAAACGCACATTAAATCGCCCTTTATTAAAATCACTATTAGATTAAAATTCGATTAACTGCCCAGCCCAATGCGAGGCACGCTTAAACAGCCGTCTAAATCTTTGAGCGCCTTTGCTCTCATTTCAAAATTACAAAATATTTTCACTTTAAATAGATATAACCTGTACAAAAAGATTCTCCTTCTCTTCCCGCGAGTCTGGCCTTAAAATAGATGCACCATTTATAAAAGTACAACTTATTTCTGAATGTAATGTATTCTAATTATATTTACATTCTTAAATGAATGAACACATGATTTAATATGTACAAATATATATAACTCAGAGTGTTTGGTTTCATCAGGAGCAGATCATGAACAAAACTGGAGATGTTTTTCTGCGCAAGAATCCTCCTGGCTGTTCTTAGGATTTGTCTTTGCAGAAGAACGTTTTCAGCTCAGACCAAAGCTCACAGCTCATTGTTTCTTATTATAATATTTGTTATTATTTTTGCATTAAAGACAAACAAACAATTACCCTGGGGATCTCAGCAAAATAAAAATAAAAAATAATAATTAAAAAAGTAAGTAAATGAATACATATACATGAGTACACGTAAACTAGGGGTGCAACTAACGATCATCTTGTAATCGGTCAATCTATTGATCATTTATTTATTTATTTTTTATTTATTCTTTTTTTATTATTCTTTTTATTATTGTTGTTATTATTTATTTATTTTTGATTTTTTTTCCAAAATGTTTTCTTTATTTTTTATTTTATTTTTTCCTTTTTTTTCCCTTTTTTTCCCCTCACATATAGCTGCTTGACAACGTGCCGATGGCGTAAGCTAAAGGGAAATGCCTGCTGGGGGCTCTATTCATGAAACCCACAATACACAAAGCACCATAACTACAAAAACAAATTGTTTCTCCAGTGACATAACCATCACGCTCCTTGTTTGTCCCGCAGTGACAGCGGCGAGTACCACTGCGAGGCCACGCCCTGGTACCTGTCCCCGTCCACCGGCGCCTGGACCGAGGCCGGAGAGCTCACCTCCACCAGGCTCTTCCTCACTGTGCGCTTCGCCGGTCTGTGCAGCGACTTCTCCCTCACTAAACAATCCAGTCTTAAAGATGTTGTTCACTAATATCGTCTCTTTTCTCTCCAGTTTGGGATTCGCTAAAGTTACCTCTTCTATACGGAGCGGTCGCATCTTTAGGTGAGGACTCGGGTTACACAATGTGGTAAAATACTGCGATAACACAACGATATATTACAGTACTAGGCCATGTCAACACAGTACTTTCTAAAAAACAATCACGTTCTTCATCAAATTGTATCAAAATGAGAAAAAACAGTAAATCTCAGACCAGTGATGTGTTGCTGAAGTTCTGCCTGAGGAAAAAGAAAAGTGCTGTTTCTTAATTAAAGAGTAAAAACACACTGCTTGACTCTCCAAAAAAGTGTCCACCTGGATTAAACTAATTGTTCTGATAACTAATACATATAAGTGAAGTTCTTAAAGGGATATTTCAGGATTTTTGACATAGGGCCTTGTGATTTCTGGAGACAGTCCTTATATTTCAAGAGTTTAGTGATGCTAGGCTAGTGCTAGGCTAGTGCATGTCTATGGTAACTACTAGCCTGCATTAAAAACAGTCTGACCCAAGCACAGTGCACCTGAGGCAAATCACTTATAGCACCAGACTAACCATATAAAAGTCTGTGTCGACTGAATAATGTTTGAAATATAACCGTTTTGCATTTTAAATAACTTATATTTGAGCAGCATCAGCTTCCTGGTTGTAGCTACACCAGTGGTTTCCAACCTTTTTTGCCTCACGTCCCCCTTGAGTCATGGATTTATACTCTGAGAACCCCTACCTTGAGGATTAGCCAATATTATTACAAAGTGACCAACTAAATTAATATTATACCGTATTTAACAGTGTGTTGTGTTCAAAATTAAGCTAAAATACTCTCAAAATCACACCATTTACTGAAAAACATCATTAAAACTAACTTTCCTTTGAAATTCTATTCAGTTTCACCTTCTTTTTTTATCTGAAATAATTCCAAGTACCCGCTGCAAAGTGCTCAAGTACCCCCAGGGGTCCCCGTACCCCTGGTTGGGAAACACTGAGCTACACAGCGGTGGAGTGATCTGCTCGGTTACCGGATCTACATTAGTTTGTTGGCATTTCTACGCATGGAATTCACAAAGGATATGGCAACGTTTTGAGGACGAGCCCATGATTTTGAAGAGGTTTTTAATGCAGGCTACTAGTTACCATAGATGTGCACTAGCCTAGCACTAGCCTAGCACTAGCCTAGCATCACTAAACTCTTCAAATCTAAGTGTATATTGTTATAGCCACACATTGTGCACCCCGACCTGTGACATTATCCATTCACGATCGGTCCTTTACACTCCTGACCCTGTGTGACGCTTTGTTTCCTCCCCTCCCTGGGTTTTGTCTGGCAGGCGTGGGCCTCTTCTCGCTCATCTTCGGCCTGGTGTGCGCCCACTGCTGCTGCCGCAACACGGCGCACACGCCCCGCTCCCGCAACAAGCTCCTGGACCTGGAGATGGACTGACAATCAGCCAACCCCGCGAGCTTCCAGTCCTGCCCGGCGCACCACAAGAACCACATCTCCGACGACTTCTGGGACCCCAAGCTGTTCCCGGAACGCGACGGAAACTGGGAATAAACAAGAAAACGACTTCCTAGAATCTTCACAGGTGCTTTTTCTAAAACTTCGGCAGGATTTCGCGGGGTTACAAGCTTCGTCTCTTCTTGAAAAATAACTTTGGGAATACCGTCACTGCCATTTTGGGAATTTTCTCGAGCGACCGCTAACGAGGGATGACGGCTAATAATGGCTAATGACTACGGAGGCCTAAGAGGGTCAAAACTTTGGGATTTCCCGTCTTGTTATGGGACTGCCGTTTCCGTTTCGAACAAGGCAGCGTCGCACGAGAATCGAGACTCTGATCTTCTAGTTTTTTGCAAATTTTAAGAGATTTTAAGACATTTTTAAGCTTTACACAGAGATATTATGCAGTTAGCGTGTCGGTGTGAGTACATTCTTCGGGGGAGAAACTTTTTCATTTCTTCCCCCGAGATTCTTTTCTAATCGTGTTGAAATGATGTTTTCCGTGCGTTTTTGTACTTCTTGGTGTGAGTGTTGTGAGATGCATGTGCCGGTTTTATCGAGTACCAGGATTTAAGGAAAAAAAAAAAGAATTGCCTTTTACATTTACAGTCATTTCTGCCACCGTTCAAGTTCGACTTTTGAAGCGTTTTTTTTTTTCATCGTTCCTACTGTCGATGCCTGTTCTCAATCGTCTGCCTTATTTCACACAAGAAACGTTTTAGCTCTTCATAAGCTTCGTACTACGTTTGTTTAGGGTCATTTTTCTTTATTACATTGAGAGTAAAGTGCAAGAAAAGGTGTCAGTGATTGAACATTTCAAAAATTAGGGTGAGGCTCCAAGTCTATCATCACAATGGTGAATATCTGGGCTGGGACGATACACTTTTATTACGATCCAAAATGTAACACGATACTGCAGGCCCCGATACTGTACAATACGATATATTCCAATGTCATTCAATTTAAATCTGATATTGATTAATACAAAGATCGTTGTCAGTGCAGTAAAACATTCACCTGTGTGTGTTTAAGAGAGGTTTAAACCGTGCCCCACCTCTATTAAAGCAGAACTGAGTAACTTGTTTACCTTAATAAATCCTCTCCGTAGTCCCTGTGGGGGTAATACAAGTGTTAATGGGATGATTGGAGGGTCTTTCATCTCCTCCTGGTGTCTCTTACCAGAAAACCGCAATTGCGACTTTCCAATACACACAAATGGAATCATGAGGAAGAAGCTAACGGGCTAACAGCGGGCTAGCACCACTTTAAACAGTATTTACAGCCAAGTTTGAGTGAAAAATTTCTCCATTGTGTAATTGGATGTACAATATCCCTCTGTCGTTTGGTCTTTTCTGTCAGTAGTATTTACTCTCACGACAGCATCATGCTACGACACCTGCAGTGGCACTAATGGCCTCTAGGGGCATGAGTTACTTAGTACTGCTTTGAAATAGTTTGCTCAACCATTTGGTAGAGCACACTTTATTGAATCATGTGTTGTTTATAATTCTGCCTACTACCAAGTGTGTAATACTCAAATTTTCCAGTTTAGGTAAGGGTTGGACTAGTTTGGACTGGTTTCGATCAAGTTTCGACTGGTTTGATCGAGTTTAGACTGAATTGTTCAGGTTTCGACTGGTTTCGATCAAGTTTCGACTGGTTTGATCGAGTTTAGACTGGTTTGATCGAGGCTGGACTGGTTTAGATCAAGTTTAGACTGGTTTAGATCATGTTTGGACTGATTTGATCGAGATTAGACTGATTTGATCAAGTTTAGACTGGTTTGATCAAGTTTAGACTGGTTTGATCAAGTTTAGACTGGTTTAGATCAAGTTTAGACTGGTTAAGATCGAGTCTGGACTGGTTTAGATCGAGTCTGGACTGGTTTAGATCGAGTCTGGACTGGTTTAGATCGAGTCTGGACTGGTTTAGATCGAGTCTGGACTGGTTTAGATCGAGTCTGGACTGGTTTAGATCGAGTCTGGACTGGTTTAGATCAAGTTTGGACTGGTTTAGATCAAATTTAGACTGGTTTAGACCAAGTTTGGACTGGTTTAGATCAAGTTGGGACTGATTTGATCGAGTTTAGACTGATTAGATCAAATTTAGACTGATTTAGATCAAGTTTAGACTGGTTTAGATCGAGTCTGGACTGGTATATGCTTCTTTTGACAACATTTAGACTGGTTTAGACCATGTATAGACTGATTTAGATCAGGTTTGGACCAGTTTAAAAAAAAATAAAAGTCTCCCAAATGGTTAGAAAATACTTTTTTATGGTTGTGGGGGAAACATTAAAGGGTTAAGGCCTGGAACAGTGATGCCGTTTTTAAGATTTTTTGTTGTGTGGAATGAATTACCGTCTCTACAGATATGTGCCAATTAAACAAGATTGGGAGGGGGCCACATTTGGATCCCGGGCCTCACTTTGGGCACCTCTAGTTTAAACCAATCAGCACTGAATCTGAACACAACTATCTTTGAGTCATAAACATTTGTATATATAAAAAAATGATGCTTTTCTCCAGCCCGAGTAAATACACAAAGCCCAGACTCTGCCCACGTTTTTGGAGCATATTAAAGAAATTAGAGTAGAATTCAAGAACTAGAAATATTTACAAGCACAGACCTCTACCAAGGCGCTCCTCTAACCTCGCAATGGTAAAGCTGCTGTGCCCAGACTTTGTGAAGTAAGACCATTAACAAACAAACGTGTATCAAAATGTTAGAATAAGAGGAACTGAAAGGCGTGGACCTCCACCAAGGCGCTTCTCTATCCTCGCAATGGCATTTCTTCGCCTTTTCACGTGTAGATATTGCATTGCTTCCTGGATAATAAGCAATAATGTCAAATCTTATGACACGCCCACATCATTTGCATGTCCCCAAAATGACAATTTGAACATTATTGTGTTGTTTTGTGTCATTACCGGACGCATATGGCTCATTTGCATAGACCACTGCAAACCTTTCCCCCCCATATACAGTAGATGCCTTCCCATTAAACGCACCATTAACTTAACATGTGTTTTAACATCATAAAGGAGCAAAGAGACGGAGGCGACTGCAATAACGGTGCTCGTGGATCTTATATTTTCAAACGAATAAATGCATTTGGACTGATTTCCGAAACCGCGGCTTGACGACACTTCTTTGATTTGTATCTGTCCAAAAGTCATTTCTACTTTTGATTTTTGTATCGCGTGGCTTCTGTTTCGACGGCACCGGTGTAACGTTTTTACAGTGTTGAGACGCAATATCTACAGTAATATCGGACGTGCCAAACGGAAATAGCAATAGACCGTGTGATACAAAGGCTGACCCAGTGTTTCTGCGATGATACAGATGTTTTTATAATAAATAGATTTATATTAAAGTGTGTCTTTGCTCCTGATTCCTTTTTAAATGTGAAACTTTCTTTTCTCTTAAATGGCATTTGTGTTTCTGCTGCTCTTGTGCTTCTCTTTGTGCTGAGTTGTTGTTTTTTTTCGGCCTCTTCCCTGAATCTGAATGAGAATCTGCAAAAGGAGCGGCCACTCGATCCGTCAAACACACGAGATGCGAGCGCGCCTTTAAAAGTGAAGGACTTCGGTGTTTATAGAGGCAGAAACGATCGGGTCGGGACCGAAAAGGCGTCAGAGAAAAGGGCTGTCTGCACCTAAGTGGGAAAAAACCTCCTGCAAAATGGTTTCGTTTTCTTTTAAAGCTTCGACATCTGGTTTCCCACAGAAAACCTGCAACTGTGGCCAGAGAAATGAACCGTAATGTGTCCAAAAGGGCTAAAAGAGGATAAAGAATATGGTTTTAAAAATGACTTTATTCATATAGGTTTGAGTAATCCTGTTTCTTCTTCCATTACTGAAGCGCTCCGACCTGTGTTTCCTCATGAATGGAACCTGAAGCCCATAATCTCTTTGTAATAATCTATGTTGCACTTTGTTGGTTAGAAAATGAAATGTTGATCTAAAATGGCTGAAACTAAATTTCTAGTTTCACTTCCTGGTTGCCACGCGATCTCAACATAAGCCCCTCCCATCCCCCCTCCTCTTGCTCCCCTTCGCTGCACAACTAAAAAGAACAAAAGCTGCCAGGGAAGTGCCGATCCGATATTCAGTGTTGGTATCTGTAGCCGATCCGGGCATTTTGTGAAGATCGGATTTGATGACGGGATCGGGTGCCATACACAAGATGGACGTGAATCTGTGGTTCTGGATCTGCAGATTCATGGCCTTCATGCTATCGCTAAGCTAGGCTACTATCGCTAACCTGTCGCTAACACCTGCTTCTTAAACACGTTCTAATTTGAAGTTCTTCCACACTGAGATATGTTCTTACCTGAGCTTAGACGAGTTGATGTGTACCGGTCTGGTCTTTGTGCCCGTGGAAGAGCGTGGTCGCCTCTAACTTCACGCCATTTGGAGCCATAGGAATATACTGGGAGAGGCCAAATGCTAACATCTTTTGTCATTTTGCGTGACTGAGGGTGTGCACAAAGACCAGACAGACGTATCAACTCGTCTAAGCTCAGGTAAGAACATATCTCAGTGTTGAAAAACAGTGGCCTGTTCCTTTAAGCCAAAACCTCTTTTTAGTTTATAAAAGAAAAGCCAACTGGTGTAACTACTGTAATATCCATAGGCTATAATATATAATGATATAAAAATATAAAAATACACGAAGACTAGATCGGGTCAGTATCGGCCAGCATGAACTGTCAAAATATCGGATAGGGAGCTAAAAAAAAAACTACTTTTTACTCCATGATGAAAGGATTAAGCTTGGCAAGAGATGGTATGTGGGACTAAATGCACAAGGAAAGCCCTTCTCTTTGGTCCTCATGGTGCAGAGCTGACACTGCTGTAATACCACCCCCTGGACTCCAAGAGACACTTGGTAAACAGGGTTCCAATGTTCTGCATAACTCGGAAATGAGGCCCTATGTCAAAAATCCTGAAGTATCCCTTTAATAAATGATGAATTGACACATGAACGATTCATTAGTTAAGTGTTAGTCACACTTAACTGACTTAACTACTACAGTTAACCTCTTTAACCCCCGCCTTAACCAAACTTTACCCAAGTCTCAAAGCTTCTCGAGTGTCATTTACAGCCTATAGGCCAGGGTAACGCCTCATTTGAAAGCTAAGACCTACAAAATGATCATGACCATTTTGTTGTTGTGATTTTGCAGTTTTTTTGTCATGGTTTTGCAGAGCTGACATTGCTGTAATACCTCCCCCTGGACTCCAAGAGACACTTGGCAAACAGGGTTCCAATGTTGACCTCCCTGGCACTGCTTAAAGGGACTATACAGAGTTTAAAGTATTTTCCTCCCTCTACATGTTCCAGCCATGTCCTAATGTGTAGAATGAGCTCAGACCTGTTCACCACAACTGCCTCTAAAATCCTTCACTGTCACTCAAAAAGTTGTTTATTCGGGTTTGCACGAGCTGAAGTAGTGAGTATAAAAATAACCAACTTGCATCTAGTCCCTTTAAAGAGTTTTTTTTTCCCTAGAAATTGCTATGGCCCATGTGATAACGCTGGGGTGTAATATTTTTAACCCCGCTGGTGTTTGTACATCAGCCTCCTGGTGCTTCCCGCCTTTTTGCCCTTTTAAGGAATAGGAAGAGGAGACTGAGCATTGATTATTATGAATGGGGCTGATCTCTGTTGTTTAGATCTATGGTGGGACCTCAGGAGGAGCACACGATGCCAAGAACAGCCATTGGAAAAGATTCAAAGATTACCCAGAGTTGCACGAATGGGTCGAAACACAACAAACCCAGTATTTCACTCCTTAAAGCTGATGTGCATAAAGAATGTTTTGCAGGACATGATCACAACTGACGCTAGAAAACATTCACGATGCTTCTTCCAAACTTGCTCAGCCCAGAACATCTCCCTCCCTCTCCCTCTCCCTCCCTCTCTCTCGCTGTCCATTTCTTTCATACTTCCCCGCTGCCTTTTCTGCTGATCAGAGCTTTGCGACGCACACACTCCTCCTCTGTCTTCGGGCGCGCCATCAATCCGCCGCTTCTCCTGGCGACCAAAGCAGAGGGAGGACGGTTTTCAGAGAGAACTTTGCTGAATAAATGTTTAATGATTTAGCTGCATTCTTCCCTTCCATCTTAAGACCAGTCCGGGGAGACGTTTGGCGTGGTCTGTCCCTATATCTGTCACATGGAGATTTTATTTATTTATTTGTTGTTTGCTAGATTCCCTCCCTGCTGCTGTCCCCTTTTCCAAACAAATACTTCATACCTAGACTGACTTAATGAGCCTTAAACAAAAAAGACAAGGCCGTATTTCCCACAAATAACCAGAGGTGGGTCGTGCTAATGGTGCTAGGCTAGTGCTAGGCTAGTGCATGTCTATGGTAACTTGTAGCCTGCATTAAAAACAGTCCAAGCACAGAGCACCTGAGGCAAATCACTTCTAACACCAGACGACCCATATAAATGTCTGTGTCGACTGAATAATGTTAGAATTATAACCATTTTGCATTTAAAATAACTTATATCTGAGCAGCATCAGCTTCCTGGTTGTAGCTACACAGCGGCGGAGTGATCTGCTCGGTTACCGGATCTAGTTTGTTTACCTGCGGCCGCTTTACTACACGTGGAATTCACAAAGGAGCTTCTACAAATCAGATATGGCAACGTTTGGAGGACGAGCCCATGATTTTGAAGAGGTTTTTAATGCAGGCGGCTAGTTACCATAGACATGCACTAGCCTAGCACTAGCCTAACACCACTAAACTCTTCAAATATAAGGACTGCAGGCTGCAAGGAGCCGCTGAGGTGGCTAGAGCATCTGTTCCGGATACCTCCTGGTCGCCTCCAGGCATGTCCTATTGCATGTCCTACGAGGCCTTGTGGAAGACCCAGGACACGCTGGTGGGACTATGTGTGGCCTGGTGTGGCCTCGGGGTCAGAACAGCTGCAGGAGGTGAAGTCTGGGCCTCTCTGCTCAGGCTGCGCCTCCAAGACCCGGCCCAGGAAGAAAATGGATGGATGGACAAAAATAAAACTAACAACAAAACCAACAACACTCTGCATAACTCGGAAATGAGGCCCAATGTCAAAAATCCTGAAGTATCCCTTTAATAAATCATGAATTGACACGTGAACAATTCATTAGTTAAGTGTTAGTGACACTTAACTGACTTAACTACAACAGTTAACCTCTTTAACCCCCGCCTTAACCGAGCTTTACTCAAGTCTCAAAGCTTTTCGAGTGCCATTTACAGCCTATAGGCCAGGGTAGCGCCTCATTTGAAAGCTAAGAACTACAAACTGATCATGACTTTTTTGTTGTTGTGTTTTTGCAGTTTTTTTGTCACGGTTTTGCCTTTTCTTGTTGATTTTGTCATCGCTTTTTCCCCTCGCTTTTCAACACTTTTTATTGGTGTTTTTGTCCCTTTTTTGTTGTATTTTCATCCTCGTTTTCGGCGCTTTGTTCAAGAAGCTTTTAGATTTGGGTAAAGATTTCCGAGGTTAAAGTAATTGTGTTGAAATGTTGTAAGTGAAGGTTTTTCTCTTCTCTGTTTTGAACATGACCATATATGGGCGTTAGCTGCATCTGTTCCTGTGTTTTAATCTACAGTATCAGTGATGTTTCCCTCCCGCCTGCAGCGTCTCGCCCTCACAGCTCGGAGTGAGGGGTTTTTGACAGCAGACTCGCGTTACCCAAAGTAAGTGCTGGATGTGGAGAGTTGGAGAAAGAGTCCTGGGAGAACAGAGAACAGACCACCACCGGCTACAGAAGCACCCGAAACACCAGAAACACCAGAAACACCAGAAACATGAGCCGCGTCTTTAAAAGCATCGCACTCGGAGACGACACATCAGACGGGACGAGCACAAAGACACACACAGACACACACAGACACACACAGGCGCTCACGGGACGAGGTGGAGGAGACGGAGCTGCCAGATTGAGAGGCGTTCTGGACATGGAGGGATTGTCAGACACTCAGAGATGTCAATTTCAAAACTCTTGCTGCAGGTTATTGATATGAGAGAGAAAATGTGCTTTATTTAAAACCCCCACCTTTACCTGAGCACGATTTCTCCTGTTTGGCTTTAGCGAAATCCAAAAGTGTCAAAAATGAGACGACAACAAGGGTGAAAATGCAACAAAAGACAAAAAAGGATGAAAATTGAAAAGCGTGAGGAAAAAGCTCCATTTAGATGAGCTTTGTTGGTCTTAGCTTTCAAATGAGGCGTTACTCTGGTCTGTTGGTGGGTTGCAGGCTCTAGAATGTGATGATGTCACCAGACCAGTGGGGGTCCGGCCCTCCAGTGTTCATTTTGACAACATATTTTTAATTTAGTTTTAGTTTTAGTCTTAGAAAATGTAACTAAATTTACGACGAATTCAGTCGACTTTGCATTTATAATATTCATTATAATCATATTTAATCTGGTTCCTCTGCTTCATGGAGCTGCTCCACATGAACAAAGCTCAGAGCTGATCCTTTGGCAGAGAATTTACATGATCTGAGGCTCTTTCAGACGCTCAATATAAGTTTGGATGATTTTAGTCTCTCCTTTTCATTTTTATTTAGTCTGATTTTAGTCGACTAAAACATCTGGACATTTTAGTCATAGTTTTAGTCTCATAAAAAACTTTTAATTTAGTTTTAGTCCAATTTCAGTCGTCAAAAATATCACTTTGACTAAAATTAAGACTAAATATTTTAGTCGACGAAATGAACACTGGTGCCCTCCATCCTGAAGCCTCTGGCCCTCAGGATGATTATGAGGAATATTATTATGCAAATAAGAGCTCAAATACTTGTTAAAATACTGGAAAAATGTGAGAAACAGTGTGTGTATTTTAAAAATGTCCTGGCAGAACATCCCACTTGGTCATATTATAAATGTAAACGGGGGTTCAAGACCAAAAGTTGGTCGCAGAACAATTTTCAATTTTATTCAACATTTTCCATCTGAAACATGGGAACACGAACAGTTTGTTAAAATGTTTGTTATTGGGTTGTTTTGATCACGATTTCAGTCTTGTTCAACAAAAACTTGATTGGAAATACAATTACAGTTTTGTGTTTGTCATCCTGGGGTAATGTTGGTCCTGAAGCCACTTAAGACCCACTGATGTAAAACATTGGTATTTGCAGAAAAAATGTCTTTACTTTCGGCTGTAATGAGGTTCGGCCCCTGGTGTTTTGGCAAAGATGAAAATCGGCCTCCATGACTCAAACTTGCCCACCCCTGGTCTTTAGGCTGTGACCTTGGATGGATTGGGGTCAATCTGAGCTGGAGAAAATGCACTCGGTTAAAGGAACAGGCCACCGGTTTTCAATAAAGAGGTGGCCTGAGGCATTTGATCTTTGATATAGGTAATAATATTCCTCCAAATCATCTTGAGGGCCGGAGGCTTCATGATGGAGGGCCTGGCGTTGCCTTACAACATAGTTCCCCTTTTTATCTGCTTTAATTTGGAGACTTGGATCGTGTAACCACTCACGTAACTGTATTTAAATAGAGAAAACATGGAGGAGTTTCACCCCCGTGTGGCCCCCTACAGGAGAGGAGGAGACGCTACATGCTAACAACATCTCAACAAAGACCAGGCAGGTACAACTCGTCTAAGCTCAGGTAAGAACATATCCCAGTATGGAAACACGGGGGCCTGTTCCTTTAAGGATGAAGAAGTTTTCAAATGCTTCAAATTATGAATATATTATTAAAGATGCAGAGACTTGGAGAGGAGCAAAGTGGTTCAACAGCCCATAAATGCTTCAAAAATGGACAATACCAGGAAGCTATGCTAGCAGGGTCGTAAAGGGTGAGTTTGATCCATTTTTTACTCATGACATTAAGACTAAGACGTTCAGGGAGAAAAATAACAAAAGTCTCACAGATAAAGCCTCTTGGATACGGCGGTGTTATTTACCCAGGTCACCACTGGGCCGCCTAATAATAAATCTCTGCCCCCCTACCGCGCCCCTCCCCCAGTGGGACGTCCTGACTCCGCTGTTGACAGAGTTGCCATGGGAGCCACTTAACACGGGACCAAGTCCGCGGCGGCGCTGTGGGCAGGAGGGAGGGCGGTGCCCTTCGTGTTTATTTCTCATTCCAATTTAATTGTTCTAAATATCGGCGACTTGAGGCCACAGTTTCAGACCCTGCACTTTGTCCGGAGTAGAGTCGCTGCTCCTTCACGTCGAAAGGAGCAGCTGAGGTGGCTCGGGCATCTGCTCCGGATACCTCCTGGTCGCCTCCCTCGGGAGGTGTTCCAGGCATGTCCTAGTGGGACAAGGCCTCGTGGAAGACCCAGGACACGGTGGTGGGACTATGTCTCCGAGCTGGCCTGGTGTCGCCTCGGGGTCCCCCCAGAACAGCTGGAGGAGGTGTGTGTGGATCGGGAAGTTTGGGCGTCTCTGCTGAGACTGCTGCCCCGCGACCCGGCCCCGGATGAAGCGGAAGAAAATGGATGGATGGAAATCATGAGACAACAGATGACAACTCCTGTGGCTCCCAAGATGATGATTTTTTTAACCCATAAATCATAAATGACCCCTGACCCCGCTGCCACCTCGTGATTTTCTTTCTAGATCCGCCCCTGAGCCTGAGACTTTCTAGCTGGGAGGCAAAAGCGGCACCCACTCCGCCCAAACTGTATAAGAAGCTCGAGTGTCAGCCATTATTTAGAGGTAACTTCTATTCAGTCTTCACTCAAATGTTAAAGCTCAGTGAACTAAATCTCAGCCTTAAACTTAAACTGCAAATATCTCTCTTTATTCCCTAAAATGTGAACGCTGTCCTGATGCTCCTGCTGCTCCTGCTGCTCCTGCTCTGCAGAGAGAAACCAGCCTGAGCCCCACTGATTGATAAATGCCCTTAATCTAAACAGAGAAGGTGCCATCTCCCCCTGTGCCTCTCTCCTATCCTTGTATGGGCCAGTCCCGCGACAGACACTGGTTCTGCTGTCGCTAAAACAAAACACTGGTTACAATAGAGCCGCGCTGTCCCGTCCATTTATACAGCGCTCTGACAGACGGGCTTAGGCCGGGATCAACCGGGGCTGATGGAGATGGAGAAGTCACGGGATGTGACTGTACAGACATTTAAAGTGCAACATTATGAGGCGCACATGGGAAACACGATCAAATATCTTACTGTAAGTCCACCTTTAGATCTGCAGTTTATCATCATCAAGATCAAGATGAACTGTGAGGATAAACATAATAAAACTCCATGGAGAAGGAAAAAAGAGTTGTTTGCAAAGGATATTGTGAAGGTAATGACATTTGCTGGTGATATAGTTTGATAAGTTTAACCTTTCAAATTTGTAAACATCATTGGCTTTACCCAAATCGAAAAATTTCCTGAAAAAAGCATCAAAATAGTGACAAAAACGAGGATGAAAACGCAACAAAAAACAAGATTTAAAAAAAAAGTGACAAAACGTGTGGGTTTTTTTGTAGGTCTTAGCTTTCAAATGAGGCATTACCTCGGCCTATAGGCTGTAACCTCCAGTCGAGAAGCTTTAGATTTGGGGAAAGCCGCTACAGTCCTGAATGCGAGTGAATCTACAATGTTATCTTAGACAGAAAATGAAGTGCTTGATATTTGGAGTTTGTGCTCATTTTTTGAGTAGGGTTAGACCAATGGGTGAGGAAGGCGCTTCTCTATGGCAAAGGCCGCTGGCTGCTCTGCTTTATGCCCACGACACTGGGGGCCGCCATTGCTGTAGTACCTCCATATCGCCACCAGGCCCCCATTGAAAAGCATTGGAGTTTAGACACGTTAAAAACAACTTTAACGCCTGGTTTAAATTTTTTCAACACTAGACTAGGCTAGATATTCCTCCTGAGATAACGCTGGGTATTTAAGAAACCAGGCTGGTTTTCGTAAATCTCGTACTTAATGAGGGCCGGACTGTTAGCATTGGAGCAGCGCGAGCTACACGTCACGCAAGGGCCGAGTCTACGGTGAAGATCCCGCCCTTATGCCCTTTTTAGGAACATGCTTCGTCAGAGCTGGGGAGGAGGAGTCTGTAAATCCTCCATGAATTCCCCCACGAGCGCTGTCATTATGGTAAACGGGGAGGAGTGAGCAGAAGACGTCCATTATTTCTTACAGTCTATGCTGTATGGTCCTCATGGCGGGAGCTGACATTGCTGTAATACCGCCCCCTGGTGGTCAGGGGCGGCTCCAAGAGACACTTGGGAGCATTGATTCTAATGAGACTTCAAATGTCCCAAGAACAGCTTAAAAGCCTGGCTCCAAAGAGTTTTTCTTTCTCTAAAAATCGCTTTGACCCATGTGACCCATGTGACCACGCTGGGGGAGGGGAAATACTTTTAACCAGGCTAGCTTTTGTTGATCAGCCCGAAATTTGGAAGCATTTTCAGTGCATTGACTGGCTCCAGGGCCTGTCAATCAAGCTCTGTGGAGGCTCCACCCACCTCACCAGTGCAGGGCTTCCCGCCTTTTTGCCCTTTTACGGAACAGCCGGCATAGGGGGAGACAGGGCGGCCATTACGGTTCACACACGACTCGGGAACCTTCATAATGAATGGGGCTGAATGGGACGCGCTCATCTTTATTATATTATATCTATGGTTTGGACTAATAATTTGCCATTGACTTTTGTCTTTACGTGTTCAAGTTTATTTCTTTGTTATTTCAAGACAGTCCAAACATTATATCTTTTATGAAATATTAACATTGTAGCCCCAAAAATGTGCGTTTATTTGATTATGTTCTGGTTTGAAGAGTTTTTAGATCAATGAGGAGCCAAACCAAACGTTGCTAATGATACTCCATCCCCTTTTATGCAAAACCCCTAAACAATCAAAAGTAAAAGCCATTCTACAAAACTTACCTATCTGCCTGAAGGATCAAGGTGAGCTCCTGTCAAACTGCCGCCCTCTGCTGGTGAATCCTGGCAAAACAAAATGTTGTAAAAATCGAGGTCCGTCTGCCAAGGTCAAAAAAGCCATCACTGAAATCACGATGTATCACGGACATAACAACAATGTCAGCTTTACGACTCGGGTAATTACACAATACGTCAAAACCAGTCAAAAGTGTCATATATGGGACAATAAAAAGCCTTCAGATCAGATCCAGTCCTGGGTCTCGATCACATGGATGTCGGCGGTGGCTTTAGAACGTCTCTGTCGTACTTTGCTGTAAAATAATTGGTCTCTCGAGCTCCTTTACATACTTGATCGACTGTGACAACTTGACAAGAGCTTCTATTTTCGACCCTCACAGCCATTCAGCGCTCACAAAATACCCACTTGATCTTAATGCATGTGTAGAGGCCGCCGTGAGCACCGGAAGCCCCGTTTTCATTAGGAATCGAGCAGTGAGGCTGGATTCAGTGATAGAGAAAACTAAAGCTCTTTAATATGAACTGAAGGTAAACGGATGTAATAAACCTCTTAAACCCAACTTTAACCAAGAGAATTCTCTACAGTTCGGCATTACCCAAATCTAAAAGCTTCTGGACTGGAGCTTACAGCCTATAGGGCAGTGTAAAGCCTGATTTGAAAGCTAAGACCTACAAGCCTGTAGTTTTTGGGACTTTTTTTTCCACGTTTTTGTCACTTTTAATTTTTATTTTTTTTGTGCTTTTTGGTAATTTTTTGTCGCTTCTGTGACTTTATTGTGATTTTTTTTTAATCACATTTTTGCTACGTTTATGCAATTTTTTTAATATTTTTTGTGTGAATTTTTTGTCGCTGATTTTCTTTTTTTGAATGGATTTTTTGTCACATTTTTGTGGCTGTTTTGTGACTTTTATGACATTTTTTTGGTGCTTGTTTTTGTGGGGGGTTTTTCACATTTTTGCAACTTTTTTGTGACTGTTATGTAACTTTTTGTGAGTTTTTTTATATATATTTTTCGCTGTTTTGTGATTTTTTTATCATGTTTTTGCATCTTTTTTTGTGACATTTATGTATTTTTTTGTGATTTTTTAAAAGTAATTTTTTGGGAATTTTTTGTCGCAGTTTTCCTTTTTTTTTGTAGTTTTTTGGTGGATTTTTTGTCACATTTTTGACGCTGTTTTGTAATTTTTTGGTGATTTTTTTTAGCACATTTTAGCAACTTTTTTGTGACTTTTGTGTAACTTTTCTGTCACGTTTTTGTGATTTTTCTTGAACATTTTTGAATGCTTTATTGTCGCACGTTTTCATTCTATTTTCCGTCTCGCTTTTGCTACTTTGACGCTATTTTCAAGAAGCTTTTAGATTTGGGAAACGCCGAATAGCAGCGAATATGTTGGGTTAAGGCGGGGATTAAGAGGTTTAACATTTGAAGTCATTTAAACTGAACTTTTTACAGAGTACGTTCGTCACAAATACAGAAAATATGATCCAACACAAATTCACCTGCAGTTCACTGTCCCGAATAAATAAACAATTTAGAAAATCAAGCCTTTGTGGCACTAAAGATCTAGTATTTGCTGTTTTCTGTATAAGAGAAACCATTGAGTCTAGATGTTTTGTTGTTAATGTGAATAATATAGGCTTACTGCTAATCTGAGTATTGTGATTGCGTGTAACATCTCATGTGCCTTTTTAAATGTGCCTAAAATATCCTTAAAGTATAAAAATAGCCTTGTCCGTCATGTGCGGTCAGGACTGTCCACTGGCTGAGTCTTAAAAGTGCCACAGAGGCAAAGCCGTGCATTAAGGAAGTAGGACAAGCATCCTCTCCTTCCACTTATTAACCAACAATAAAAGTGCTCCTCGTGCTGCCTTCACTGCCCCCGCCTCCCGCCCGGGGCACAAGCGCTCACGTCCGGGACAAGGCACGGTCCGGGGATGTGGGTCAAGTCACGTTCGAGTCAATCGGGGCGTTTCGCGCTGGCGTAAAGGCCGGCGGACGCGGCGGACGCGGCGGACACGGCGGTGAGGCGTTCAAGGACCAGATGGAATCGCACACACAAAGGGCCGTGTTTACAGACGTGTCAGGGACATTATGAGCCGGCCCGGAGTCGCAATATGGTTTTTAACTGGTTTCAAGACAGGCCATTGTGCAGGGCCTAAGCCTGGATAAATACGTGTACTATTATCCAGAGCTCTTTACAAGTAGCTAAAAGTAATGTTGAAATAAGTCAAAGTAAATCTCTCTTGACTTGAAAGATGTTTTTTATTATTTTAAGTTCAAAAATACACTGGCAGAGGTGTTGTTTGCAAGACCCACTTTAGGATAGGATAGGATAGGATAGGATAGGATAAAAAAAACTTTATTGTCTGCCATGCACCAATGATGGCAGAAATTTGTCTTTGGCTTGCTCATACATTCGAATACATTTCTTTTAAACGGTTCTTAAAACATAACTTGAAAGTGTGTTTTGTTTAAGGCATTTGAAATAATCTAAATCTATATAGGAAATCCCAGTCTCTATAGATCAGAAGCCTTCACCTGGTGGTGACAGTGACGTGTTGTTTGCAGCTCACATTGATTTGCCCGTCAGTCTGTGGTCAGGAGGGAGAGCTCGCGCCTCTTTCTCCAGGACGGCCTACCTGGAGGAAGAGCAAAGGAAGTGATGGAAACTAATAAAGGAGGTAAATAAACAAAGAACAATCTTCAATAGTTTAAACTAAGACGACAGAACCTTTTCAAAGAACAGCCCTAGTTTGGTTTCATACATTTGAATAACTATGTATAGGCCTCAGGCCCACTTTAATGTACCCACAGGCCCCGGGGCTTAAACAGAATTGTAGACCCCCACCCCCCCTCAGCGCAAACCCTAATGCTAACCCTAACCCTGCTACTCCTACAGGTGTCCCTCTGGGCCGGATCGGGCGGGGCCGACTCCAAGTGCACAAACAGGAGCTTAACACAATCATCGCATACGGTCAGTCATGCTGCAAAGTGAAGTGATTGACTTGAAAATTAACAAATAACCTTTTCTTTTTTACCTTTAATTCTGATAAGCCCTTTGCTGCGGTAGGCCCCGGGCTCCAGCTACTGGGCCCCAGCCTCTGCTCGCCCATTGGTTAAGGTGGCTCTGATAGGCCTAATCATCTTCTCGGGGCTAACATTTATTTATAATTATATAATACAAACAT
The DNA here is from genome assembly GCF_951799975.1 of Gobius niger. Classification (NCBI taxonomy): domain Eukaryota; kingdom Metazoa; phylum Chordata; class Actinopteri; order Gobiiformes; family Gobiidae; genus Gobius; species Gobius niger. The sequence continues at coordinate 4,830,359 of NC_136874.1, forward strand.
ATTTATCACACACCAACAAAGTAAAGATCGGGTCCATATGGATGTTTTGTCACAGCCAATTGTTCAGCAGAAGTGAAAAACGTCACTCACTGCTAATGTTAGCATATGTAGCATGAAGCTAACGTTAGCTACCTGGTTTGCATTGTCGTTTTTTTTTATATTTATGAGCTGTTGAACCACTTTGCTCCTCTCCGTGTCTCTGCATCTTTATTTAGTAGAAACTATTTTCATAATCCAGCATTTGTTAAAGTGAGAAATGGGAGAAAGTTCAGTTTTTCTTCTCTGTTTCCTCTTTGTTTGCTTTAAACGTGACCATATATTGGCGATCCCAAAGACGCCCTCTGTATCTCAATAATTCAGTCTTATTTTCCCGCTATAGGAGATTTATCCATATCCGTATAGCCGACCCCAGACCCGACGCTTCCCTGTCTATTGTTTATCGTCCGCCGCTCGTACATTTGTCCCGGGGACACAGAACTCCAGCCGGCGCATTCACAAACAGCTCTGACCCACCGGATCCTTCACCGGGTCACGGAGAACATCGCCCGCTATACATACATTTACTATACTTTACATTCACACTCTGGAGGAGGGTCACAGGAGCAAACGAACCAATGAATTAGAAATAATAGTGAATATAGACGGGAGAGGGCGTGATATTCATGAGGGGACAGAGTAACTGAAGTGAGGCGTGTTTATGGATTATGGAAATGAAGGATCAATCCACCAAAGCATGAATGTAAATGTGAGTGACGGAATGTGTCAACAATTATTGACTCTATGCAAAACACTTCACTTTCTACCACAGGTAACTCTGAGATCCTCATTTCACCAGAACACTTCACACAAGTACGATAAATAAACTGCTTTTCTATGGATTGAACCCAGTTTTCTTTGGTTTCTTAGTGATATTATATATAAAGCAAGTAAACATTTCATCCTCGTGCGACCACACTGTACATAATGAGTCCCAGCTCGATTGTTCTATTCTTGGAATATGGACTCTCGCTCTTTCTATGTCGCTATTGTTGTAATAAACATGATTATCGACTTGTTTTTACAACTTTCCTTCTTCAAATTGCGATAGGTTACCGATACTGGGGTTTGAGTATCTGCCGATACCCGATATTTACCGATACCAGCAGACTTTCTTAAAAATGTCTTTCTCTGAGTGAAAAAATGAATAGAATCGTTTCTCCATTTTAAGCATTAGCACAAGGCTGAACATGTAGCATCACGTTAGCATTGTCCGTTATTTATGTATTTATGGGCTGTTGAACCACTTTGCTCCTCCCCATGTCTTTGTTTCTTTATTTAGTAGAAAACTATATTCATAATTCAGCATTTGTTAAAGTAGTTTTTGAATAAATAGAGAAAGTTTAGATTTTTGTCAATTGTTTTCCCCCTTAAAGGGTCTGTATCCTGCTATTTTAGCCTTTAGCATGCTAACACACACGCTAACACACATGCTAACACTAACGCTAACACACAAGCTAACACGTGTTTTGAATCACCGCCGCTCTGTCCTGGCCTAATCCACTTTGAGAAGATTCACCAAACATCAGAGACAGTCACAGAAAACACTATTATGTCTGATAGTCGCTGAATGATGGAAAGAAATTCCAACTTCTGGCGAGTGGCCTCTTCTTTAGGAAGGTTGAAAAAAGTCCTGTCCTCTCGTAGCCAAACACGCTTTTCTCCGCGACATTATCGTTAGGTAAGAAAAAGAACAGGCGTGTCCAGAGTAGGTTAGAAAGAGCTCCATCTTCACATCCTTCAGTGCAAACATGACGTCTGTTCAGACGCTCAGGAGTGTGTTTGTTTTCAGCTCTGACCTGGAAGCGCTTCCTTTTTTAAAAATGTTTATTTATTTATTTAGCTGTTTTATAAATTAAAATCAGGCCATAAGACACTACATTACAGAAGTTGTGCTCTTCCTGTTTGACACTGTGACGTCAGAGTGTCACAACTCAGTGGTTTTCCAGCAGAGGGCGGAGCAGCTGAGAACTGCGTGAATGAAGCCACAAACCACCCTGGGGTGTTTTTGATAAGGAAATAGCACAACAACATGGCTAAAAGCTCCAAAAAGTCCATTTAGCATGATATAGGCCCTTTAACTGTTTTCAAACGTGACCATATATGGGCTATTGGCATTTGTTCCTGTTTGCTTCAACAATACTCTCACTATGCCCAGAATGAAAGTAAAACACAATAGAGAAGGTGCAAGAAAAGGTGCAAAACAGGCTAAAAATAGTCCATACTTGCAAAAATATGAACACCAGACAATGTTTTTATTTGTATATACCTATAACACACATGACGCCAAAGAATCAGAGACCTCTTATTGTAAAATGAGTGCGTGGCCGCCCATTTGAGGGACGATATCCCCAATATTCAGGCAGAACCGTCGCATTCTGAGAGTGCCATTTGAAAAACATTTCAGATTCAGAATCCCATCACCCCGTGCGCCTCTATTTCTCTCTCCATCATTAAACCCGAGGCATCACCCCATTCTCAGCTTTAACACGTCCCGATGATGATAAACGCGCTGGGGGGAAGTTTCCATCTGTTCCCTCTGCTGCAATACAACATCCTTTACCCTATAGGCCCAGCTGCTCCACTACAGCCACAAATCAAGCCACGCTCACCTTGTAATTTCACTGTTGTGCTGAGAAACAAGATTAATGCCTTTGGAGATGGAGAAAGATGCGCATAGTGGAAATAAAGAAATGTAAGTTCAGATCATGCTAAATAAAGAGTAGATAAATGCTGCCCTCTGGTGTCCGGCAGAGCGAACAATACACGGACCTGCATCGTTTTGCTGTTTTGTTCAGATGTGAGGTGGAAAATGAATGAAAGGGATTCTCAAGTCAGTTTTTGCAGATTTGTAAACAGAGCAATGGCGCCATCTAGAGTCTGACAGAACAAACTGCAGCCACAGACAGCTTGATGACACAATTTTGTTGCTTTTTCATCGATTTTTTTTTCTCCATTGCTTTTTTTGGTTGTGCTTTTGCTTCTCATTGTCACTTTTTTGTCTTTTCATCACGTTTTCGTCACTTTTTTGTTTTTGTTTATCACTTTTTATATTAGTTTAGTTAATTGTCACATATTTTGAAGCCTTTTGGTTTTCATAGGTTTTTTTTTGTCTTTTTATGTTTATTTTTCATCGCTTTTTCTTTTTTTTTTGCATTTTCGTCATGTTTTTGTCCCTGTTTTTAATGCTTTTTTAAAAATGCTGTTATCGTTGCTTTTCCACCATGTTTTTGACACTCTTTTGTTGCTTCTTTGTGCTTCTTTTGTTTCTTTTTCATCACATTTTTGTCACTTTTTTGTTGCGTTTTTATCCTCATTTCTGTAGCTATTTTGACACTTTTTTCAAGAAGCTTTTAGATTTGGGTAAAGGGTTAGTTAACCAAAATCAGTATATAATTAGGGTTAAGAACGGCAAATGAAGTGTAAGTTGTGTTTCACTCACACAGATCTCACACATATTTTTAGATACCAGAAGGTCTTGGCTTTCAAATTAGGCATCACACTGGCATATCGGCTGTAAGCTCTCAAGTCAATACGCTTAGAGATGGATGTAAATAATTGTTAACCCTAAGGTGGCAGTTAGGAGGTTAAGATCTTAACCCCATTGAGAGTCTTTGGGATGTGCTGAAGAAGTCTTTGCACAGTGGTCGCCCTCTCCCATCATCAATTCAAGATCTTGGTGAAAAATGAATGGATCTTTTGACATTGCAGAAGCTTATTGGCAGTAATCTTCACTCTACTGCGCGGATTTCGAACTACTCCTGGTATTATTACGCCTTACAATATAGTTCCCCTTTTATCCGCTTAGAAAATCCACATTGTTTCATTTTGTGTAATTATACTTTGTAGTGTAACACTTCACGTAACCATGTTTAAATAGGGAAAACGTGGAAGAGCTTGGTAGCTTCTATCTTGACCTGTTTTGGAGCTATAGAGGAGAGAGGGAGAGGCTAAATGCTAACGCCGTCTGCGCTGTGTTTACGTGACTGAAGGCACGGGGGAAGATCAGACAGGTCCTAAAGAACTCGTCAAAGCTCAGGTAAGAACATATCTCAGTGTGTAAAAACGGTGGCCTATTCCTTTAAGGTGTCCAACCAGATATAAGAGCGTGTGACCTTTCTTTTGTGGGACTTTTTTCCTGCTCAGGCTGAAGTGCTTAACAGGAAAATGCTCCAAAATATATAAAACCAAACCTGTTAGATCCATGTAGGAAACCACGACACCTCCAGTTCAGTCCTTGTTGACATTTCTGTTGTGGATGAGCAGAATCCTCGCAAACATTTAGGCCGATCAGTTTCCCCTGACATAACAAGTCTTTCAAAGGTGATTCTCTTCAGTGCATTCTCAAGAAATGTAGGGACTTTATTTACACAGTATAAACCTGTCCTGTGCACGTGCTCCATCCTTCAGTGTCTGTGGGTTAAACCCGCCTGGAGCAGTGGTTGCAGCTGCGACCCACAGCCAGATCCTGAGTCAGGTTTTGCCGAGGTGTAGCTGGTGGATTCTCTGAATGCTTTAGATCGGTGGGGTAAAGCGGAACACCCTCTGAGGAAACTGGAAGATGCAAACTCCATTTAGACAGGCCCAAAGCCGGAGTCAAACCTGGAGGGAGCTTCTTGTTTTAAGTTAAGAGGCTTATAATGCTCGCAGTTCAGTTGTTGACATAGAAGCCGACATCAGGGGTGGGCAACGTCAGGCCCGGGAGCCAAATCCGGCCCTTCAGCACAGAAGCTCTAGCCCCCAATATGATTTTGAGAAATATTATTATGCAAGTAAGGGATCAAATACCTGTTAAAGTCTCTAAAAATGTGCGAAATGGTGTCTTTTTATAGTGTATATTTTAAATGTCCTTGCAGAACATCCCACTTGGTCATATTTAATGTAAAACAGTGATTCTCAACTGGTGGGTCGGGACTCAAAAGTGGGTCGTGAGCCTAAAGGGAACTTGTTTTTTTCAATATTTTCCATCTGAAACTACACAGAAACACACTGGAGTCTGTTAAAGTTAATAATATTGGGTTGTTTTGATCATGATTTCAGTCTTAAAGGCAAATTTATGGTTTGTTCAATAAAAACGTGTGATAAATAAAACATTTTATGCGATTTATGACAAATGACAGTTTTATTTGGGTCATAGCTTGTCATTAAAGGGGCTGGATGCAAGTTGGCCATTTTATACTCACTACTGCCACCTCAGGTCATATGTGTAACTGCAGCTTCTATATTAAAGGAATACCGTTTTTACATACTGAGATATGTTCTTACCTGAGCTTTGACGAGTTCTTTAGGACCTGTCTGATCTTCCCCCGTGCCTTCAGTCACGTAAACACAGCGCAGACGGCGTTAGCATTTAGCCTCTCCCTCTCTCCTCTATAGCTCCAAAACAGGTCAAGATAGAAGCTACCAAGCTCTTCCACGTTTTCCCTATTTAAATATGGTTACGTGAAGTGTTACACTGCAAAGTATAATTACACAAAATTAAACAATGTGGATTTTCTAAGCGGATAAAAGGGGGAACTATATTGTAAGGCGTAATAATACTAGGAGTAGTTTGGCATCCGCACAGTAAAGTGAAGATTACACTTCACATAACCACATAACCTTCACATAACCATATTTAAATAGGGAAAACGTGGAAGAGCTTGGTAGTTTCCATCTTGTTCCATTTGTTTTGGAGCTATAGTGGAGAGAGGGAGAGGCTAAATAAAATAAAATAAAATACATAATTTAAACATTTTTAAACTCCCTATAGTCCCTTGAAGGTAGTGGCGGGTCTGGGAGCCGGACCACTGTAGAACCACTGATGTAAAACATTGGCATTTGCAGAAAATGGTTCTTTACTTCAGGCGACATTGGTGAGGTTTATGATGAAAATTAACCCTCCGTAAACTTGCCTCTCCCTGATTTACATTATAGGCGACATCTCTACACATTTCTTAGTCTAAAATAACAGCTGACTAAATGAATTCTGTGTCGGCCCCATAGACTCCGCTGTGCTCCTCACTTTCCCACATTCATCAAAACTGCCAAATCATAGTGCATCTGCAGAAAATCCCTCTCATGTTTTCAGGTCAACTCTTCACATGTAAAATCCCCTCGCTCACACATGCACCAGACTTCAGACCGGTCTTTCCTTCCAACAGTTTGCATGCACGCTGCGGCTCGCAATTCATAATAATCTGCTGTTGTATTTCTATATAAATGTCTTGAACCCACGTGTGTCTCTTGCCAAGTCACGCAGGGAGCAGTAACCGCGAGTTTATAAGTAACAATTTGCATTTTGGCCTCTAGTTTTGGGCAGAAGTGTCAGGACACGCGGCTTACTCATTAGCTGTACATTGGAGCTAATTGAGCAAAACAACAACAGTGAAAAGGACAACTTACCAAAGTACAAGGTGATAATAGAGCGCAGGTGCCAGCCGGCGTGAGCGGGACGATCACAAGAGGTTAAAGCAGCACTGTGTAATAATTCACCCAAAAAGCATTCACTTAATTATGGGGGTTCTATTGGTAAAAAAAAAAAAAAGTGTGGTAGGCTAATTCACTATTTTACATGTAAGTATTATATAGAGGGCAACAACAAGGGGGCGTGGCCTAGCCGAGGGGGAAGAAAACCTCTACATTTTTCACTATTTTGAGCCGTTTACTGTTGGACTACAAACATATTTATGATACACCAATAAAGTCAAGTCAAAATGGACGTTATTTCACAGCAAATTGTTCAGAAGAGGCAAGAAATGGCACTGTTAGCACAATGTACCATGGAGCTAGGTAGCATCCTGGTTAGCATTGTCCGTCTTGTAAGTATTTATGGGCTGTTGCTCCACTCCGTGTCTCTGTATCTTTATTGAGTAGAAAAATATATTCATAATTCAGCATTTGTTGAAGGGACTAGATGCTCGTCGGCTTCACTCACTACTGCCACCTCAGGTCATGTGTGTAACTGCACCTTCTATATTGACTGTGCAAAACTTCAAATCATAACAACGCGGCCCAAGAAGTGACTTCCTGTTTCCATCCAGCACGCTAAAGTAAAAGCACCATCTTATTCATAAGTTCAACTTTCTTTCTGCCAAACTGTTAACAGACAAAACATTTAAAATATGTGTATTTAATTATATTCTTGTAATGTTGCAAGTATCTGCTGAATCAATGAGACGAGCTGTGTGCTTTTGTTTTGCCGTGCTGGATCGAAACAGGAAGTCATTTCTTGGGCGGCGTTGTTATGATTTAAACTTATGCACAGAGTCAATTAAGCTCGTGCATGACAAGTAGCACCTTTCTGAGTGACAGTGCAGGATTTTAGAGGCAGTTGTGGTGAACAGGTCTGAGCTATTTCTACACATTAGGCTGGAACATGTAGGGGAGGAAAATACTTAATTTTAACATTTTTAAACTCCGTATAGTCCCTTTAAAGTAATGGTGGAGTAATGGGAGAAAGTAATTTTTTCCCTCCTTCTTTGTTTTCTCTGGCTGCTTCGAACATGACCATATATGGGCAATTCCAAAGATGCCGTCTGCATCAGTTTTAGACTTTATTCAAAGTCAGTGATGCTTTAGTAACTTTTCCTTGTTCAGACATGGTTTGCACCCATTCAGCCGTAGCTTACTTCAGTTGTGACTCCCAGTTTGGTCCTCATTTGATCTCGATCCAGGCCAGGTGGTGCTTGGAAGGTCGAATATTTTCTAAAGCGGTTTCCTACTAGAGAGAAAACTTTAAAAACTAGAAGTAACAGCATAGAGCAGCTTATTGTGTCCTGTTATTTTAGAAATGAAACATATTTCCATGCACTTCCTTTACACAGCGCTGTCTTTACCGTCTCCAGCTCCGTCCAAAACCTCCCTGTTATAATGGAACGACATTTGCTTTGTCCTCCATTAGTATATTATATTGTATTGTATTTGTGGGAAAAACAATGTGCATCTAATTATAAAACAATAGTATAACTTGCATGAACTTGTCCCCCCACGTTTGCACATTTGCCTGCTCTGTTGCATTTCTTGGTGGGTGTGTGCCTTGTTTTATTTGAATCTAATTTGCTTCTGACACAGATAATCCCGGCAGTCACCTATAGCATTCCTAAACCAAAAATACCAGACCGACCAGTCCGTTAAAACCGATTTACATAACACGGTGTCAAGTGCTGCACTTGTGTACAGTTTGCTGTGGCGCGTCGCTATTTACCTTACGTCCTCTCCGGACCACGTGGTGCATCCCGGAGACACACCTGCGCGCGCGGTCCATGCTCTGCGTGAGTTTGATGATGATGCTGCTGCTGCTGCTGCGGTGGGCGGGGCCCTCTCAGCTCCATATTTGTCTCTCCACTCGCACCCACGCCTTCACTCGGACCACGGGAGACCTGGGAGCGGAGACACCCCCACAACAGCGGGGCAGCGCGAGGCCAAAGGACCCGGGGCGGATAACGGGACAGGTGAGTGACGCTGGTTTGCTCCTTTACGTCTCACCTGAAGCCTCTGTGTTGTACAGGTGCCAGCCTGCTGCGTAAAGGTCATCACTGTCAGCTCAAAACAAATGACTATAGCGTGAAATAAAGCTTCCTGAAGACCTGAGTGTGTGACCTCAAATTAAGTCTATCCTACTTTTTATTTTGGGCGACACTTCCCTTGGTAAACAATAGGGAAATATACTGCAGACATAACAGCTTTTATAATTGTATTGAAAAAGCGATCTATGAACAAGTTTTGGCCGTAAACAGTTAGTAGGTAGTAGTAGTGTAGCAGGCTTGTAGTAGAGAAGTTGTAGTCGTTAAAACAAATTATTAACCACAGTATTCAACCACTATGCAGCATTGCTTTTATTGTTGCTGCCAATTCTGTGGTTAAACCAATAACTACTGAGCTTATGAAGACCAGATTTCTTGCCAAAAGACATAAGTTTGTGCTGAATTGTTTCATTGTTCTTCTGCTTTGCCTCACATGTGTCTGGACTGTTCACAATATAAACTCCTTTGGTCTATTGCCATATCTTCACACCTCCGGGCTCCGGCTCTTGGCACTAACTACTGAAGTGCTTTGGCACCAACTCGGAGCGAAAACTTTCCACACAAATGATAGACGATTGGAGGAATCCTGCCGGTTTGGTGATAGGCCTATACTGTGGTACTCAGTGCATAGACATTTGATTTCAAGGTGGGTGCAGAAAAATGTGGGTGTGACCTCTTCCTGAGATAGCTTTAGTTTGCTATCAAATTCAGAAGCAGAATAGCGTAGCCTCTTATTGATGAAAAGTATTAAGTCCAGCCGGTCGTTCTCTTGTTTTATTTTAAAGCAGAACTAAGTAACTTGTTTATATTAATAAATCCTTTCCGTTGTCCCTCTGGGAGTAATACAAGTGTTAATGAGATGATTGGGGGGTCTTTCATCTCCCCCTGGTGTCTCTGGCCAGAAAACCACCCTTGCAACTTCCCTGCACCGGGTCGGAGGCGCAATACACACTAATAGAATCACGAAAAAGAAGCTAACAGGCTAACGGGGAAAGCTAACTGCGGGCTAGCACCACTTTAGCTGTGTTTACGGCCAAGTTTGAGTGAAAAAAAAGTATCTCCATTGTGTAATTGTTTGTCTACGGCACCTGCAGTGGCGCTTATGGCCTCTAGGGGCATGAGTTACTTAGTTCTGCTTTAAGAAATGCTGCATTTGCGGCAAACAACTTGCCCCAAGCCCTATTCACCTTATTCCCGAGCCTCGCGTGGGCGCCGCCATTAATTGTGCCCGCCCCTTTTCTCCTATGTGTTAACATGGGGCTGGAGAAGTCCACATAAAATCAGTCACTACACGAAAACAAAGCCGTTTTTCGGCCGCACAGAGAAACGCTGCAGTGTTGACATGTCGGTGCAAATGAACATTGGCCATTTTACACAAATCAATCGACTAAACATCAGATTTGAGCGGAGAATATTTTCCCTCGTTCTCCGTTAAATTGAACGGGCTTCGCGCTCGACGGGAAGTGTCTGTTCAACGGAAGTGCCAAGACAACGCAAAAAGAGGCAAAAGTGGGCGGGGCGGAATAAGGTGAATAGAGTTCGGGAAAGTCTACAGTTACCATGGAGATCCGCCATCTTTGCAGCTGTTAGCATACATTTCCATTGACTAACATTAGCTAAAAACAGTTTATAAAGTGGAGAAAATAGCCGTGGAACAGCTCCGTTAGCTGCTGAGTTACTGCTGGTAAATACATCTAACTCACTGTGGTGTCCAAGTGTTTTAATGTGAACAATAACTCCAGAATTTTAACTTCTAAAATCTCCATTAGTTTACAATTGCTGCTAATCCCATAATTCTTAGCGATATGACGTCACATTCCCGAACCCTATAGGCTGATCATACCCGCCAAAATTGTCCTTCATGTTCCCACTAAAATGATGGATTTCTATGGTAGGCCTAATGTAAAAACAATCTCACTCTTTGTTTTTGTTTTTCAGGTGCTGATTTCAATCGTTCAAGACAACTGAACCCTCACTGCTGTTTTTTTTTCTACTAAAAAAAGAAAAATGTAGCCTGATTTCACAAAGAGGCTTTCCCAGGCGACAAATTATGGACTGAGAGAAGCATTCTGTCAGCACCTTTTCGACAATTCAATAAAAAAGCTTGTTTGAGACACACAACCAACATGGCGGCCAGTTCTGCGATGGAAGTTGCTGACATCGTCGTTGTCGCCCTCTACTTCGTGTTGGTCCTCGCCATCGGTTTCCTTGCCATGTGGAAAGCTAACCGTAGCACAGTTAGCGGCTACTTCCTGGCCGGCCGCTCCATGAACTGGGCGGCTGTGGGCGCGTCCCTCTTCGTTAGCAACATCGGCAGCGAGCACTTCATCGGACTCGCCGGGTCCGGGGCGGCTAGCGGGTTTGGCGTAGCCGCGTGGGAGTTCAATGCCTTGCTGCTGCTGCAACTTTTGGGCTGGCTTTTCATCCCGGTTTACATACTCTCCGGGGTCTACACCATGCCCGAGTATTTGGCCAAACGGTTCGGCGGGCAGAGGCTTAAAGTGTATCTCGCTACGCTAAGTCTAGTGCTGTACATATTCACCAAACTGTCGGTCAATCTCTACACCGGGGCCTTGTTCATCCAGGAGTCTTTAGGGTGGAACCTCTACCTGTCCATCATCCTGCTGATTGGAATGACGGCCATTTTGACGGTCACTGGAGGACTGGTGGCTGTGATTTATACAGATGTGATACAAGCTATTTTAATGATTGGAGGAGCTTTGACGCTAACGGGAATCAGCCTCTACGAAGTGGGAGGTCTAGAAGGTACGTTTTGCTCATAGCAGCCATAGTACACAACAACATAACTTGAATTCACGGTCTCATTCTCTATTTTCAAAGGGGTCCGGACCAAATACATGCTGGCAACTCCCAACATCACCTCCATTATGTTGTCCTATCCCAACCTGACCTACTCGAACCGCTGTCTGAGCCATGTGGACCCAAAACCGGCCGCTTTAAAGATCCTACGAGGTCCCACTGATCCCGACCTCCCGTGGCCTGGGTTTTTACTGGGACAGACCCCTGCTTCTCTGTGGTGAGTACGAAGCAATTGACCATAGTCATTTAGATTCTCTTGTCATCACGGATCCTGTTTGTAATTTGAACTGTAAGTTATGCAAGCAGGAAAAATGTGAAGGAATTTTCTGAATGGTTGGTGGTGGTTGGCGTCTGTGAGTCCATGTGGTTTACCGCCATTGAGTATGGAATGAATCAATAATTGTTTGTCATTTGAAAAGTGCTGTCCAAATAAGATCCTAAACTTGCTATTGATGAGAGTTTGAAGCCCAGAGTTTTCCAGATTTATGAATTGGCCTAGAGGTGGTACCAATTAGCTTCACCATGTTGGCATTTTTAAGTGTACTGCAGAATCCGCTAGCTGTTTACTATTTATTGTTTGTGCTGTATTTTGTCCAGGTATTGGTGTGCAGACCAAGTGATTGTGCAGAGGGTTCTTGCTGCTAAAAACATCTCTCACGTTAAAGCATCCACCATCATGGCTGGCTTTCTGAAGATTCTACCTATGTTCATCATTGTAATACCAGGTACTCCTTATAACATTGCATTTAAAGGATCTGTATCATGCTATTTTAGCCATTCCAAAGTAAAGTATAGGCATTTATATGATATATTGTACCTCTACCACTATGGAGTTCTCATTTTTGTCAAAGTATTTTTCCAACCCGGAAGACAATTCAGTTAACTCCGCCCCTCTCCCTGAGATGATACAGCCGATGGAACTTTTGCAGTAGTCACTTTTTCACAATGCAGTTGTAAGGAGTTGACATTAGCAACACAGCTTCATAAACACACACAAGCTAACACACGATTTGACTCACCACCGCTCTGGCCGCTCCATCATAGCTGGTTATAAAAGTTTATCCACTTTGATTCTGGCGAAGGTTCACCAAGTATCCATCAGTCACAGAAAAACACTATTTTGGCGGATAGTCGCTGAATCCCGGAAAGAAGCTCCAACTTCTGGCGAGTGGCCTCTTCTTTAGGAAAGTTGAATAAAGTCCTGTCATAACCAAACGCGCATTTTCACCATGACATTAGCGTTTGGTAAGAAAAAAGAACAAGCGTGTCCAGAGTAGGTTAGAAAGAGCTCCTTCTTCACAGCTTTCAGTGCAAACATGACGTCTGTTCAGACGCTCAGGGGGTGCGTTTACGACAGAAATAATGAAAAAGCTGTTTTTCAAATTAAAATCAGACTGTAAGGCATTACATTACAGACATCGGGCTCTTCCTGTTTGACACTTTCCAGGAGAGGGCGGGGCAGGATTCAGGAGAAATGTTCAGAAGTGCGTGAATGAAGCCAAAAACCACTCTGGGGGTGTGTTCGATGAGGAAATAGCTTAACAACATGGTTAAAATCTCCATAAAGCCGATTTTGCATGATATAGGATCATTAAAGGGACTATACGGAGTTTAAAAATGTTAAAATTAAGTATTTTCCTCCCCCTACATGTTTCAACAATGTCCTAAGGTGTGGAATGAGCCCAGACCTGTTCACCACAACTGCCTCTAAAATCCTGCACTGTCACTCAAAAAGGTGTTGATTCGGGTTAGAAGTGCCGTCATGCATGAGCTTAATATAGAAGGTGCAGTTACACGTATGACCTGAGGTGGCAGTAGTGAGTATAAAAGGGCTAACTTGCATCTAGCCCCTTTAAATGTTTTAGTAAGATATCAGAGTGAATGATGCATTAGCCGTTATGCTTCCAGGAGCTGTTTAGATAATGATTATAGTAAACATGTTCCTACTAGCATGTTTTTGATTTTCTTCCAGGGATGATCGCCCGTATCTTCTTCGCGGACGACCTCATCTGCATCAGCCCCGAGCACTGCATGGAGGTGTGCGGTTCTCCGGCCGGCTGCAGCAACATCGCCTACCCGCGTTTGGTGATGTCCGTGATGCCGACCGGCCTGCGCGGTTTGATGCTAGCCGTCATGATAGCCGCCCTCATGAGCGACCTCGACTCGATTTTCAACTCCGCCAGCACCATTTTCACGTTGGACATTTACAAGATGCTACGCAAACAAAGCACGTCGCGTGAATTGCTGATCGTTGGCCGGGTGACTGTGGTGTTTCTTGTGGTGATTAGCATAGCATGGGTGCCGGTTATTATAGAAATGCAAGGCGGGCAAATGTTCTACTACACACAAGAAGTCTGCAATTATTTGTCACCGCCAATAGCTGCTATGTTCTTGCTAGCCGTTTTGTGGTACCGCTGCAATGAAACCGGCGCGTTTTGGGGAGCGGTGACCGGATTCGTGCTCGGGATAATTAGGCTAACGTTAGCATTTATCTACCGGGAGCCGCATTGTGATCAACCGGACAATAGGCCAAGTTTTATCAAAGACGTTCACTTCATGTATGTGGCAGCCATTTTGTTTTGGGTGTCGGCTTTGGTTACAGTCATTGTAAGTTTGCTAACTCCCCCACCAGCGAAAGAACAAATCAAGATGACAACTTTGTGGGGACTTCGCAACCGGAAGAAACTAAAACCTGAACAAATGGTCGATCTTAAAGATACGAGCAACGCACTGAAGCCGCTCAATCCCCCGCAATGTAACGGCAATGCTAACTTAAACGGTCACGTAGCGTTGAGCGACACTAGCGTTACAGTTAGCCAAAATGGCCTCCCGAAACAGGAAGTGGATTGCTATGGGGATGCGGGTAATTCAAAATGCCTTCAAGCCATCAACTGGTTTTGCGGGATGAAGGTGGATTCAGCCTCGACTCAAGTCCAAAGCCCGCAAGACCACGAGAAAATGGTGGAAGAGCTTCTGTACGAGTCTCCCAGGATGAAGATCATACTGAACTTAGCTCTAGTGGTCATCTGTGGTATTGGAATCTTCCTTTTTGTCTATTTCACTCTGTAAATTTGAGATTGATATGTTTTTTATGAAATGTGTGTATATTTGTGATGTTTATTTTTGACAGTTGACAAATATTGTATAAAGAATATCAAATAAATATGTATCAAATAAATGAGAATATTTTGTCATGGATGAATACTTGGCCATTTCTTACATTGTTGGGTTTGTTTTAAGATGTTTTTTCCAAATCAGAGCACATGTTTAACTGATTGTATTTATTGATTAGAGCCAGTTGTGCAGATTACTTGTGTAGATTTTTTGGCTGGGACCCCAAAAATCGACACGTAAACAACTCGGGACCCCCATTACATAAAGTATTTCCCTCTTATGCTACTGTAAGGCAGAAAAAGACACTTTAAAATCAAGTTCATTGTATTTAAACTGTTACATTATGTGCTATTCTATACACTCAAACAATTTACTAAAAAGATTGGCAGTTTTCTTTTTTATACAATCTTAAAATCACCCCCCCCACCCAAGGCCTCATGACCCGCTGAGAGATCCTGACCCTTGTTGTTGTTGTTTTTCTTTTTCTGGGGTATCAGCAGGGGAGGGGATAGAAACAAAAAGGGGGGAAAAAATAGATAAATAATGATTGTTATGAAAAAAATATATACATATGAATCATAAATGCTGTCTTATTGTGTGTGTGTGTGTGTGTGTGTGTGTGTGTGTGTGTGTGCGCGTGCGTGCGTGCGTGCGTGCGTGCGTGCGTGCGTGCGTGCGTGCGTGCGTGCGTGCGTGTGTTTTACAGTGTAGGTTGGAGGGTTTAAGTATTTGTTGTATAGACAGTAGTTGATCATAGTACCATACCTTGGAAGGTCTTATTGTTCATTTATTGGGGAAAAGAGACTATTTAGTGACTGGTCATGAATTGAAAAGATTGTGTTTGGTGATTTATTGACTTTTTAGAAGGATTGAGTTTGTTGGTGTGTTGGTGTGTCCAGCAGGTGAGAGGTGTGTGGCCTCCTACGCTGCTCCACTCCTGTTTACCCTATTCTATTTGTGTTGTATTGTTATTATTTTGTTCATGAGACCATTTTTTTGACAATTTATGTAAAATGTTTTGCAGATACAATAGCTTGGAGATGCACGGTTTAGAAACGTCAGTCAATTTGTTTTCGTTGTTCCCAATATCCCAACAAGAGCAGCACTTTCCAAATATTGCTTATTTGATCAAATGGAAGAACGGTTTGGAAACCAACTCAGCCACGAGACAAACAGTGAAACAAACAAACAAATAAAGCTTTAAGCACAGCGAGGGATGGGCACAGATGCATTTTGACATTCTTGGAATAGCGCCAGAGAAATGTCAACTTTACCATGATGTTGCGTTTTTAAAATTCCCAAACATGTCCTTTTGGCAACGCCTCAAATCTTCACCTACAGGGCAAATGATGTGATTGGCTGTTGCCTGGAGTCAGGGCGGTGAAGGAAAGTTACAGAGAGAAGATGGAAAAGTACTGAGTGTGTTTGCACAAGATCACAGATGACATGCAAACACTGGTGCATATTCTTAATACTTGCAGAGTACATTGTTAGTTTCAAAACAAAAAGAAAATGTATAATGTGGTTTCCCCCAATATACTGCTGAAGGCCCCGTCCCCTGTGCAACAACAGTGTCCCGACATTTTCCTAAATCACTGTACTGGAAGCTTCTTTACGAACCTACATCTGCTTATTTATTATTTACCTCTTTCATTAACACTACGCTGATAAAACCAGATCAAATGAGAAACTGCTCCACATTTGTTGGATCTGAATGCTGGGAACCTCCCTTTGAGACAAGCCCACGTGAAAAACAATCACGTTATTGTTAATCTCGATAAACCAGTTGAATCTTTCAAAGGTCTGTTATTTACTTTTTGGATTATAGTAGGACAGCACGTTCTCGCCTCCAGCCAATGCCGTTAACTAGATTACAAGTAAAAACATGTATTGACCTTGTTCCTTTCACTCTTTTATAATCAATCCTTGGTGATAGATAGATAGATAGATAGATAGATAGATAGATAGATAGATAGATAGATAGATAGATAGATAGATAGATAGATAGATAGATAGATAGATAGATAGATAGATAGATAGATAGATAGATAGATAGATAGATAGATAGATAGATAGATACTCTTTCCATTTCATTCAGAAATGGAAAGAGTACAGCGCCACTGCCAACTTACCAAGACGTGGTCGTTCACGTAAACTAACAAACTGAACAAGGAGAGCACTGGTAAGAAATACAACCAAGTGCCCCAAGATAACTCTGGAGGAGCTGTGAGGTCCTGCAGCTGAGCTGGGGGAAACTGTACATGGGACAACTACAAGTCGTATCTACACAAATCTGGCCATCATGGACGAGTGGAAGAAGAAAGCCATTATTGAAAGAATCCCGTTTGAAGTTTGCTCCTTCTTCCATGTGGAAGAAGGAGCTTTGGTCAGATGAGACAAAAATGTAACTTTTTGGCCCAAATGCAAAACGTTATGTATGGAGCAAACCTGACACTGCTAATGGTCCTGAGTGCACCATCCCCAGTGTCAAATATACGGGGGGGGGGGGGGAGCATCATGCTGTGGGGCTGCTTTTCCTCAGCAGGGACAGGGGAGATTGTAAGAATAGTTGTGAAGATGGATGGAGCCAAATACAGGGACATTTTGGAGGAAAACCTGCTGGAGTCAGCAAGAGAACTGAGGCTGGGGCGGAGATTCACCTTCAGCAGGACAATGACCCTAAACACAAAGATAAATCTACAATGGAATGGTTCAATAAAAACATATTAATGTGTTAGAATGGCCCAGTCAAAGTCCTGACCTAAATCCTATTGAAAATCTGTGGAAAGATCTGAAAACGCTCTCCTTCTAATCTGACAGAGCTTGAGTTGTTTTGTGAAGAGGAATGGGCTAAAATGTCGGTCTCTACATGTGCAAATCTTGTAGAGTCATACCCAAGAGACTTGCTGCTGTTATTGCAGCAAAAGGGGGTTCCACAAAGTATTCATTCATGCTGTATGAATACTTATGCAAGCCCCACTTTTCGGTTTTCTATTTTTTGAAAAATAACAGAATCATGTATCATTTTGCTTTCACTGCAGTTGTCTGTAACTTGTGTGTGAATGTTCAGTGAAAAAATCAAAATAAAATCTTTATGTTTAGGGTTGTAAACATGACAAATTGTGCAAAAGTTCAAGGTGTATGAATACTTTCGAGAGGCACTGTAGATAGATAGATAGATAGATAGATAGATAGATAGATAGATAGATAGATAGATAGATAGATAGATAGATAGATAGATAGATAGATAGATAGATAGATAGATAGATAGATAGATAGATAGATAGACGTTTAAATGGTAACAAAGAGCTTTCAGAGTTCTCTCCCATATCTCTGTGAGACACTCAAGAAGTTCACAGAGAATTATACACATAGGCCTTGTATGTAGACAAAACAATTCATAGGCAGGCTATAAAAACATAAAAGAGTCCTTCAGCTCATATCGAATTGTACAAGGTTTACAGTGTCTGGGTCAAATTAACCATAGCATTCTTAAACACAACAAAAACAAAATGACTGACATATCTCCATAGATAGATAGATAGATAGATAGATAGATAGATAGATAGATAGATAGATAGATAGATAGATCTGCTCCGACTCTAAATGAAACATCTGCAGAAATGCCTGTGTACCAGCAGTAGTATCCACACTGCAGTTTGAGAACCACTGCAGCCTTGGCCTCTTTATGATTTCAATATAAGAAAGACGAGCTAAAGCCTTTGTGTGATTTGTCATGGTCATAATTCATACACTTGAGGGACTGACAAATGTGCTCGTGCCGGGTGTCTATGCGAAGTGTGCACTGTGGAGGATTGTGATGGAGAAGTGAGTCAGCCAGCATCATTATCCTATTTTTTCCTCTGCACAAAGAAATGTCGCGATGAAAAGTGACAGTAATCTCGCGACGTCTTGATTTAATAACAACAGTGGTGCAGTCAAGCCACCGAGATTCAAGGGGAGAAAGTAGAGCGAAAATAAACAATGGGTTTCAAAATAAAAGAGACATTGACTCACTGCTCATTCCTGCGTGAGGAAACAAATTCTCTTTTCTCTGGAGTCTGTTTACAAATCAGAATGTTTGAATGCTTTATATAAAATTATTGATATTAAGTAGCTGTCTCAGTCATACTAACATATTCTATTGAATGTTAGTCGTCTGGAGTGGGTTGTCGATTTGTTTAGGTAGTCTATTGTTGTTGTTATTATCATTATAGTAGTAGGCTATTTGCTTGTACAGGCCACAAGACTATGTTCATGAAGAATACCCTAGACTCGGTCACATTCTTAAAAAAATAAATTAATAATAATAATCATGTTTGATCTATAGTGTAGCCTTTGTGGGCAAAATCAAAAATAAATAATTGCTATAAGGCAGGGGTGTCCAAACTACCGCCCACTTTTAACCTCTTAACTCCCGCCTGAACCGAGAGGATCTTTTTCCTCACGTCATCAGATTTTTTTTCCATCAACTTTTTTGTCATTTTCTTGTCACATTTTTCTCATTTTTTGTAATTTTTTTGTCCATTATTATTATTTTTTTACATTTTGTCACATTTTGGTCATTTTTTTTGTCACATTTTTGTCATTTTTCGTCAAGTTTTTTTCAATTTCTTGTGACATTTTTGCCACTTTTTCATACATTTTTCGTCACTTTTTCGTCAATGTTTTCGTCTCAGTTTTGTTGCTATTTTTCACAGCTTTTTTCCAGAAGCTTTTGGACTGGGGTAAAGCCAAACTGGAGAAAATGTGCTCGGTTCAGGTGGGAGTTAAGGGGTTAATTGGCCCGCTCCAAATTCTAAAAAATATTATTGAACTTTTTTTTTTTGTTGCTTTTATTGAATAAAACAAATGAAAATCCATTAATAGAAAGCTGTGACTAAGGTTTTTTTTGTTGTTAGTTTTTTTTACTAAGCATATTCAATTAAAAGGCGTAGTTACCATTTTATTGAATTTGCTAACTTTAATACAAGACAGGTGACGTTATATATCTGACCTCTACTGTATGGGGGCCCTCAGTGAAAAAAGTTTGGGATTGATTTAAAAAAAAAAAATGTGTTCATTGTGATTTTTTTTATATACATCTATAAAGAAATGAATAAAACATGTATTGGCTTCCATCCACTAGAGTTATAATAAATAAATACATTTTATTATAGATCTGTGCACTGGGCTTTTATTTTGTTACGTTCCCGGATGTTGTGCTGCGTCAATATTTATCCCTTTTCTGTTGCAGCGTCGCTTCATCTCGGCTTCAGCTGTAGAGTAAAAAAAAAAGAAAAAAGAAAAGCAAGTCGGAATCAGCTGAGTTTGATGAAGCTTTTAGAGCCTAAACGCTCCCGTCTTTCACTGCGTTTATTTCTGCTTTTTATTTCGCACCTCAACGAGCTCAAAGTTCTGCCGACGCCGATGCTGTAGAGACGTGACACCAGCCGAAAAAAAAAAAAAACATTGCAACTTGCACCAACCCCGGCTAACAAAGAGGTCCCGTTTCAACGCCAACATTTTTCCCCCATACTCCATAGTTATGAGTCATGTGGCCGTCGAAAATGCACACGGTCTAGAGCAGCAGGTAAGCGATTTTATGTGATTTTTTTCCCGCGACGTGCGATTGCGGGCGTTGAAAGAAAAACAGCGATACGTGAACTAGCGTGCCGGTTAGCACGAAGAGGCTAACGGGATGCTATCGTGCTAATGCTGCGGGGGGGACGTTTGATTTGGACACCGCGTAAGCGAAAAACGGGCACATTATGGGATTGACCTAGTTCGTTATACAATAATAACCCACTTCCATCCATCTTTTTGTGAATATTTCTAACCTATCTCAAACACCAGCCCGTTAACTTGATATTCATCCACTATTGAGCCGTTAGTTGCTGACACATTAACGGTATTTAGCAAAACTAAACGGCTCTCGTTATAACTGACAGTCAGAAGGTCAACGTGAGCAAAACGAGCGCTTCCCTCGAACTATTATCTTCACTGCGTTTGTCTCTCAGTGAGCTAGGTACAATAATAAATTGGGAGACGGGAGATGCTGCGAAGACAATTGCGATTCAACAACAGCGATAGTCCGTGCACCCCCTCGCAGCTTTACTAATCGATGAATAAATTAGTTTTGATACTCGCGTCGCTTAAAAATAGTGCACATTTCTTCTGCGTCATCAGTAACGTAGACAACGCCATTTAGCCACAGTTGCACAAGTACAGTATGTCCTCTATCAAACTCCTCCGAGCAAGGATGAAACGGCTTGAATTTTGATCTGCGTCCTTTATCCTTTTGTTTTCGTGTTGTTTATTTAGATTTGCAGTGATGATGGCGTGGACGAGGAACGCAAATGCAGTGTAGCCTCATTGTGCTGCTAGCAAACTTTGAGATTTGATCAAATAGATGCAATGGGGGTGATTTACAAAGGCCTAAAAACGTATTATTTACTATCGCACGCAATAATAAAGCATGCTATATTTACCAGATTAACCACAATTCCTCAATGAAAGCAAAACATAAGGTGCTTTTGCAAATAAGCTACGAAGCATGGACGTTGTTGTCAGTTAGGGGTGTAACGGTTCGCAAAAATATCATTTCGGTTTGGTTTAATTAATTAATTAATTAAATTAATGGGTCCAGTGTTTTTCCGTTTCACAAAAAGCACCACAGAAAATAAACCTGCAATATGTTTGTTCAAAAACATACAGAGTGTTAAAAATAAGTTAAAGAGACAGTTTGTTAAGTGGTGACGTCACAGCTCTACTTCCGGCTTCGCAGATGTGCGAGAAACTACAAAAAAAACTCTTTAATACCACAATCAATATTTGTGAAACTCAGCGGAGAGTCACTGAACATACTTATTTATCAGGCCCATTAGCCAGAAATGCTGAACCTACTGCTATAAAAGTAATCAAACCAAACCAGTAACCAAAATCGTTACTTCCTGGTTAGCAGAGAAAAATGCTAATGGCGCAGCAGCTACGCTAACTATATATATTACTTTTTTAGCAGCAGGTGCGACATTTTTGGCTAATGAGTCTGAGAAATAAGTAGGTTCAGTAACTCTCCGCTGAGTTTCAATTGATGGTTGTTTTTAAGAGTTTTTGATGTTTTTTTCTCGCATATTTGCCGGTATGCTAGGACCCGGAAGCGGAAGTCGTGATGTCACACTTAACAAATGTATATAATTTCCTCAAAATCTTTATCTTTTCAAACTATATAAATAAAAAGTATTAAACCACGTTTTTGTTGAGTGACTCGTCAAAACAAACCATTAGTAGAGCAATAACAAAACCATGTGCTAGTTAGCCAACAGCTAAAGTTTACCTGGAGGAATACAGACGGGTGCTTTCCCACAGATGAGTAAACAACGGCGCGACAAAGGGATAATTACTGACGAAAGTTGTTTGCGAGTGGATCTCTGCGATGTCCTGGAGATCTCGTCACGGCTCCAGTTAATCCAAACCTCCATCCATGTGTTTGAATTTTGAAACGATTAAATACTTTGGAATAGTTCAAAATTAATTAGTATAATCACTGCCACCTGTCAAAAGGGAACACTGAGAGATAATACTCTAAAATTAGCCCAAGGAGAAGTCACTCAATAGCATCTGTGTGAAACATTGGTTCCGCTGCATTTAAACTTCCTCCATCCATCCATTTTCTTCCACCTGTCCGTTGCCGGGTCGTGGGGGCAGCTGCCCAAATCGCATTGCACCAGCCCCCTATGGCTCCTGCAGGTGGTGGGTCCACGGAAGGACGGCCTCACGATTCTTACCGGGCCTGTTGGTCTTTCATAATGGGCTGCTGAACCGCTCTTTGTCTGACCTCGGAGTCCCTACCAGGGACATGAAGCCCCCGACAGCAACATTCAGTAGCTCCCAGGATCATTCGGATGCTCAAACTCCACCACGTTAAGATGGCGGTTCCAGGAGGGGCATTAAACTTTACACTACGAAATAAATTATTCAAAATTGATCATACAGATCCCAAGTGGACCGAAACGGTTCAATATTTTGTGTGGACCATTGCACCCCTACAAACAGTGTACTGTCTTCAAGGAACAGGCCACTGTTTTTCCAAACTGAGATATGTTCTTACCTCAGCTTAGACGAGTTGATGCGTACCTGTCTGGTTTGTGTGCGTGCGCTCAGTCACGCAGAAAAAACAAAGATGTTGAAGCGAGCAAGCTCTTCCATGTTCTCCCTATTTAAATACGGTTACGTGAGTAGTTACACGACCCAAGTATAGTCACACTGAGCGCACGCACAAAGACCAGACAGGTACACATTAACTCGTCTAAGCTCAGGTAAGAACATATCTCAGTATGGAAAAACGATGGCCTGTTCCTTTAATACATATAGTAGGCCTATGAAATAAACATTAAACTTCTAATATTCATCGTAGTGAAGCTCAAATTCGTCGACTGGACCGGGTTTGGTTTAGGACTTTGGTTCAGGACTCAAACTCAGTGCTGTCGATGATTTAAGCTTCACTACGATGAATACTTGGTGGACGAACGGGAGCCGGTAACCATGGTCTGCCTGTGCTTTGCAGCTGGCTGTCCTAGACTTGAACGCAGCAGACGGGCAAGGCGGTGGCTCAAACAGTGAGTAGACTAGACTTATTGTTCATGGGAAAAATAGAGGGACTTTAGTAATTGGTTATAGAGGCATTTATGAATGGACTTCTGCTTTGTTCACAGGGCGGTACATTCCTCCACATTTACGGAACAAAGATCCTTCCAAAAATGGTGAATGACTGAAACTTAAGCAATAGGCATTTCAGATCGTCAGCCTCCTTCCATAATTGCCAAAGTCATATTGTAATTGGGGGGGAAAGGGGTTAAAAAAAAGTCTTGAAGATGACTAGGACGGGGTTTCGGATGATTCTTTGGTTTTAACAAGCCCTCTGATCAGCGGAGGATGGGAGTCAGTGATACCTGAGGATGTTGTTCATAGAGAATGATCAAACTGAGCATCTCAATTTGACCAAACTTGAGGCTGAGATCGTAATAGTTGAGCTAAATATCATGACTGACTTCTTTTGTTCGCAGTTCCAAATGCTTTTGTTCCACGTCAGGGAGCATACGCCATGGCACCAGCCGCCAACTGTAAGAGCTAAAGTTACACATTCTTCTTCTTCTTCTCTTCTGTTACATTTCCAGAACTTTGAAAAAAAAAACGCCGTGGAAAGTTTTCATCTCACATTTTCCTCGTTTTTTTTTTTTTTGCAGACGGCTGGGACGCGACGCGCAACAACTTCGTCAACGGTTTCCACGACACACGGATGGCGGGCGGGAACACGTTCACCCGAGGACCGCCTCGAATGGAGCGTAACCGGGGAGGAGGCGGTTACCGGGGCAACAGGGGCGCGGCATTCAACCCCATGAACCCCACGCAGCCAATGGGCTTCGTCGCTTTCGAGAACAAAGGTACGGAGGAAAGAATGCACCTGAATAATCATCATAATGGACACAGATTTCAATCATTTCTTTGCTTTTGTTGCTTTATTTTGTTCATCTAATTTGGGACATTTACGTCAACATCTCATGGAATCTTCAAGTCGTATTTTTTTTTCTCGTTGCAGACGCAAGTGGCTGGAACACAGCTAAAGAAGCCTACAGTAGTTTCGGGAACAATCGCGGCAAATCGGCTTTCTTCAACGACAGAGGCAACGCCAACAGAGGAAGGTCTGGACGAAGGAGACGAAGAAAACAAAATCCGGATTATCCTGTCAAATTCTGATCGCTTATTCGTTATTGTGGCCAGGTTCGATAACGGAGGGTTCAACGCGGGGGGGAACAGCCGCTGGGTGGAAGAGCCCAGAGACGAGGGAGACTGGTCCAAACCAACGCCACGAAACGAGCGGCTCGAGCAGTGAGTTCTGTTCGTCGGGATACTTGAATCCTGCTTAAATCAGTCATCTATCTAGTATTTGTAGTATTTGTTTGAATCCAGTTTATAATCTAATATTATAAGATGAAGAAAGCCACAATTGTGGCCTGACGCTGACAAAACAACAACTTTTCTGACCCAAACAGCACTCGTAAGACTTAAAGTTACAGGAGCTGTTGCTGTAACTATTGTTTATACATAGAAGCAACTTCAACTTGCATTTATAAAAGATACTACTACTTTTGGTTTCGTTTCTCCGTATGTCAGTAGAGCCGGAGACAGAGGACAGCCTTCAGACTCACGTGTCGGCTCTTTCACTGTAGAACCAGGGAATTCGAGGTTTAAACAACTTCTTTTTGCAAAAGCATTTCACACAAACAATGTCTGTTAAACTTTGATATATCTGTTTTTATAATGAAATATTGCCCAAATTAAAAGCTAGACCTGCCACAGGCCTCTGGTGTTGTGTAAATAAAGAGCAGTCCTACTTTAAAGCGAATCTGTGTTTAATTTTGTGTAGATCCACTGTATCACAAACTACATCGATCAAAGTTGACCTAACAAATCTCTGTGTGAAATATCCACTGAATGTTGAGTTTGTCTCCTCCACAGTGAGCTGTTCTCTGGCTGTAACACTGGCATTAACTTTGAGAAGTACGACGACATTCCCGTAGAAGCGACTGGACAGAACTGCCCGCACCACATCGAGAGCGTAAGATCACTTCTCCACCACTTCCCCACAATACTGTTGTTTTATTTGCCGTCTGTTTTTCTTTACAGTTCAGTGACGTGGACATGGGCGAGATCGTCATGGGGAACATCGCGCTGAGCCGCTACACTCGGCCCACCCCGGTTCAGAAATACGCCATTCCCATCATCAAAGGCAAGAGGGACCTGATGGCCTGCGCTCAGACTGGCTCTGGGAAGACCGCGGCCTTCCTGCTGCCCATTCTCAGTCAGATCTACTCCGAGGGACCAGGAGAGGCTTTGAATGCAGCCAAAGCCTCCGGACAGGTGAGGAATTATGTTTCTGCAGGGCCTGTATCGGGTTGTTCTGTGTGTGGAGTGGAGAGGTTCAGTAATTCTGCACATTCAATCCATGTCTCTCATAACACCAGCCCTGCTCTTATATATATATATGTGAGTTTATAAGTCAAGACATAAACTTGTGCTCCGCTTGGTTTCCCGAACAACAAAAACCGGCAGCATCAGAAGCCACGACTCCTATAATTAATGAATGAAGCATTTGCAGTCAATAAGTGCTTAGTGATTATTTTTCACTTTATTGACTCCACGGTTTGAGTGCAGCGTCATCCAGGCTCATGAGGTCAGAGCAAAGATGAGGAAGCCGTCAGTGTGGAGAGCAAAGAGGAGACCGATGCTGTATAGGCAGAAAGAGATTAGTTCCCGTGTTCTTAGCCGTCAGAAAGCAGCTAGTTTTTGCAGCGAGCTAATAGAAACATGCAGCAGTACGTTGTAGCTTTTGGCTTTATATCAGAGTTTTGCCGACCCTTCCCCTGAAGTCGCTCTTTGCTGACAAACTTTCAGCATCACGGGCTGTTTCTAAGAAGTAAAACCTTTTGACACATAGCACATTAGTAAATTTAAACCAGGGCCCGACCGATATGGATTTTTTGGGGTACGATACCGATATGAAGGGGCTTAGCATGGCCGATGGCTGATGTATTAGCCGATATTTTAGGTAGTTTAATTTGATGTTTTTTTTTTTTATCTTTCAAATAGCCTATAATTAAACATTCATTATTATTATTTTAAGGGTTTAAATGACTGATTTTTCTGAGGCCGATGCAAATTTATTGGGGTTTTGATTGGCCGATATGCACCACAGATAAAATGTCTCATCTATAATCCTGTGCATGAAGCTTCTAAACGTGTCAGTGTTGAACTGTGACAGCAGGGGGCGCTGTATATTTATGTTTAGTAGGTACTTCAGTGGGAGCTTGTTTGAATGACAAAAATCAGTAGATTCTAAAACAAAAAAACGATCTCTATCTCGTATGGTTCTGAAATTCTAAACAAAAGTCTATTACAGGTAATACGTAAAATAGGTGGACAAACTCGTGACCGATTTTCACCGCGAAATTTCTTAACTCCACTGAGGCCTAAGTTGTGGGAGGCCTCATTTTAGAGTCCAGACTGAGCTCTTTCCAGTGCAGAAAACGGGAAGTCCATCACTTTGGGTTCCTGAGATATCGAAATATCGAAAAAAATATCGGTGGGGCCCTTGTTTAAAGGAACAGGCCACCGTTATGAAAAAGTAAAGCATTTTTAATTTGTCATGGACCGTTCAACACAAACACTCTCTCAACAATCTTGGACGTCATTGCCTAAAGTATTAAGTCATTTCTGGTCCAACAGGAGAATGGAAAGTATGGCCGTCGTAAGCAGTTTCCCATTTCACTGGTCCTGGCTCCGACTCGAGAGCTGGCTCTGCAGATCTACGACGAAGCCAGAAAGGTAATGTATTATTCCATCACCCCAACAATAAGCTACAAAAGGTTTCAGAAAGCTGTCATCTGGACTATTCTAAGTTTATTTTGTAAGTGAAGAGAATCTCATATGTTTTCGTTCCCCTGTGCAGTTTTCGTACCGCTCCCGTGTGCGCCCCTGTGTGGTCTACGGAGGGGCAGACATTGGGGGGCAGATCAGAGATTTGGAGCGAGGGTGCCATCTGCTGGTGGCCACTCCGGGACGCCTGGTGGACATGATGGAGAGGGGGAAGATCGGCCTGGACTACTGCAAGTAAGACCATAAAAAGGCTCTTAAATGTTGCATGTTTATGGGTTTAGAACCATTCAGCCTCATGCAGCTTGTTTATCAGGCAATTACACACTCACGACTCCCATTCTGTATTCGTAAATGTGTTACAGGGTTTCCTCGGGGCTTTAACAGTCATTACATTAATTGTTACAAAATGGAAGGCCTTACAGTGGACATGCGTATGGAGCTACATTATTTTGGGAGCCTCAGCTTTGATATTGTGCGTTTTTATAATATGAAAATATGTCTCTGTAAGAATCAAATAGTAACAATGAAATGCAGGCGAAAGAGCTGGTGATAATCTTGACTGGGGCTCCTCCTGCTGGCAGCTAGAGGAATAATGTTCGAAAAGAATGACTTCCAGGTTGGATATGGCGCGGTTTGCAGGTTCAGGAGTGCGCGATAAACACACTTTGAGCACAAATACTGTTGGATTATGGGCTTTAATAATGTGGAGGACAGTCTTTTGGGTTTGAACAATGACTCGAGTGTAATCAGGAAGTAGAGAACGAGGGGCAGACATCGTAGAAGAAGAAACAGCTACATTTAACAGCTTTGTCTGAGGATTAACTCAAAACTGCTGGGATGTTGTGACACTAAGTAACTTTAAATGTCATTAATAAGCAAAAAATCATGGGTTGGCAAGCAGAGTTGGAGATCATTTCTGTTATGTCAAATGTTTATAGGGGGGTACGCAAGTTTTGCTTGATCGCAAGGCAATTTTTAAATCACATTACATTAATATAGTTCAAAAAAACTATTAAATGAATCAGGCTTTGGAGATCCGGATTTCAACTAGTCCTTGAAACAATGCATTTATGAAGTGCCAGGTTGATGACTACACTATTTAGACAGTTCCAGACAAGGACAAAACCTGGCTGGCAGCTGGGGTGGCAAGACGTTAAATAGGCTGCCACCCCTCTAGATCCGCCCCTGGGTGGGAAACTGAATTCCATTGTTTTCGTTTAACAGTTTTGTCGGTTTTGTTAATCTTTTGTAGGTTTTATGTTAAATTTTCAAGGCTTTTTTTTCTCATTTTTGTCACTTTTCTATTGCTCTTCTGTAGTTTTTTTTTTGCTTTTTATTTGCTATTTTGTTGCATTTTCATCCTTGTTTTCGTCTCATTTTTGTCGCTATTTTGATACTTAACAAAGCTTTTAGATTTGGATAAGGCTAAACTGGAGAAAATGTGCTTGGTTCAGGTGGGGTTTAAGAGATTAAGGAATGTAATATGCAACAGATCTTTCCATTTGTGGCATTAAAATGTAATTAAAAAGTATTAAATTTGACTCGCTGCTGCCTTATGAAACCCTGTCTTAGCTCGTCATTTCTTCTCTCTCGTCCGCAGTTACCTGGTGCTGGACGAGGCCGACCGGATGCTGGACATGGGCTTCGAGCCTCAGATCCGACGCATCGTGGAGCAGGACACGATGCCCCCGAAGGGAATCCGGCAGACCATGATGTTCAGCGCCACCTTCCCCAAAGAGATCCAGGTGAGGCTCAGGGAACACTCGCGGCTTAGTGGGTCTAGGAGCAGGTTAAGGTCAGCACACACAGGGTTTAGTGCCTCTGTTTGTGAACGTGGGGAACATGTGCGTCTCCCGATTGGTCAACAGTGTCAATGTGTTCAATTCTGCTGCTACTGTTTGTACGAGCCTTTAACTTGGCTGTAGTTCTGTTAAGAAAAGAAAACGTTGGCGACACGAAGATGCGGGACGTATTTCTGTGGCTTTTTAACGAACTACACTATGTGGGGTATACGTAATACATTGTACACCAAAGACAGACAAAAAGGGAAGACAAAGTGTACACAAATTGTTACTGTTATGAGGATGGAAATGACAACTGAGATTGAGCAAGATCACAGAGTATAATGTGTGTATTAATGTGCCATTCAACATCAAACTAGTGACTTTCAGTAATGTTAACAATGTTTGGTATTGGTAACCTTCTGAACCTTTTGTTACTTGCTTTGTACTCGACATCGTACATTAAACAAGACTGACGGTGTGTGTTAATTAAGCTGCATTGAAATGTAACAAGTTCTCTTTTGCCAATGAGACTAATCTCAATGGGATTAAGTTATTTCATGGAAGGAGGCAAACACCTGTGTTTGTGTAAATGCTGCTTACGCTTCATGATGTTTATTTATTTATTTATTTATTTCTCAGGGACGATACAATCAACATAGTTCCAATTAATATTTGCAGCTGATGCGATGCATGAAGAGCTTGTAGCTAGTGCTAATTCGCAGCTCATGTCCCTGGTTGGGCCTTTCTACACAGTTTACAATAATAAAATACATAAATACAACATTTGTATAAAACTTTGTCAGTCACACTCATACACACTGTATGCACTCACACCTACCTTCACACAGACTCAGTGCTATTTACAAATGGGTACAGCTTTGGTTTGTTTTCAGCCAGGACTTAACCCTAGAAGTGAACATTTTAAACTCGGATATGGTTTTAAGTTCTGTGGGTAGTGAGTTCCACAGCTTCGGACCAGAGAACGAAATGGCAGACTGACCAAATGCAGTTTTACGGTATGGAATGGTACAGTTGTGATTGATGGAGCCTCTGGTGACTCTATTACTGTAGCTTATCTTTGTTGCTTCTTGATTACTCCCTTTTTGGGAATGTTTACAGTGCAGAGTTTCAGTCATGTAATCTTACTCAAGGTAAATGCCATCATGAGTGCATATTATCCATTTTTTGCTGCTGTTCTTTTGTTGTTGTTTTGTTCCTTTTGTTCTATGCCCTCTTTTATTATTGTGAAATGAATATTGTTATTGCATTGAGTTGGGGGTGGGCGCTCATAAGCTTCTTGCTCCAGCCCACTCTTTTTGAGCAGAATGCGCAAATAAACAACTAAACTAAACAAAAACAGTTGAAATGTAGCTGGAAAAGGTGGTTCTGGTGAACTTTTAGCGATATAAAGTTGTGCCGTTTCGTGTGGGGCTGTGGCCATGAAGTGAGTTATTTGTGCTGCTGTTTGAGGCACTGCTGTCTATTTCTGTCTTTATTTCACTCTCATTGGCCACTGCATTCTGTATTTTCTGTATTGTCGTGACCCTCCCACACTACGCGGCACGACTCGAGACTCGGTGCGACTGAAGATTAGAGCAAAATCGGGCATAAAAGCTGACCTTTAGAAGCAGGAATAATGGGGTCAGCAGCATTAGTGGTCAGTGTGAGGCGCTTCAGTCCTTGCACTTGCCCAAAAACAAATGGACATCTACAATCTCACACTAACCGTCTCTCCTGCTTCTCAGATTCTCGCCCGTGACTTCCTGGAGGAGTACATTTTCTTGGCGGTGGGTCGCGTCGGCTCCACCTCCGAGAACATCACGCAGAAAGTGGTTTGGGTCGAGGAGAGCGACAAGAGATCCTTCCTCCTGGACCTGCTCAGCGCCACAGGTGAGGCCCGAGCCCCGCAGTCACCCAGCCACTGTACTATGGTTCAGTGTGTGTGTGTTGTCAGGTCATTGGACACTGGATCTGTGTTTAGGGTAAAGGAAAAACCATAGAAGCCACAACATTGATTCGAGGAAAGTTCAAAAAGAAGTACTAGTAAAACGTAAAAGCCCAAACAAGCTTTTTCTACAGATCTAGGCATACAAATAGACTGGAATTGGAGCTAAAAAAAAAAGCGCCATTTGCAATCGCTTGTCGTTGCTTTTGCCGTCTCGCCCATCACCACTAGACGTCACACTGCACACATCCAGGCACACGTAATCCTGCAGCAGCATGTCGCCATTTAATGTGTGTGTAAAACTCTCATTTTCAAACAGAATAATGGCTCCCAGACTTGACTAATATTACACACAGTAGTCAGTGGTTGCTGCCCTAGTCCAAGTCTTAATGCTCATATTCTAATACTGAATGGTCTGATTTTATCTAAAGTCGTCCCCACTGAGGCACAGGACAATGCAGGAGACACCGTAGAGAAACCGGGTAAGACCTGCACCTAAAGCGTTACTTTTGCCTGCACTTTGCTCTTAAGGGCGGCCGGTCCTTAAGCCTGAGTTCATACTTCATTGGTTAAACGTCATTCAGCCCAGTTAGTTTTGCTACATATGATTTCTGTCATGAGGCCTTGATAAAGGGTTTGGTCAAGGCTTTTTTTTAAATTCACCTCTAGCTCTTCCACAGTGTTTGACTAAAATGACAATTAGAGATGCACCGATCCGGCTTTTCTGCTACAGATACGATACTGGCTTTTGAGAATCTGCTGATACCCGTGACTTTCTCTGAGTGAAAGATTGAATTGACTCTTTTCTCCATTTTAAGAACAATAACGTGATATTTTATTGTCATGATATTATCAATAATCATCAATAATTATCAATAATGTCTATTGATAAACTCTTGGATAAACATTTAACACCTTGAGGCTGCACTGTTTTGGGGATTTAGCTGTAGAGCGCCAACAATCCAGACCATTTTCATGATATTTGTAGCACCACAGTGTATTCTATGTTATAGTTATGGACACATGATGTGGCTCATTTGAAAGGAGAGAATCTAAGCTCTCCTTTGGTGAAAATACTTTTATTCTTCGTGCCTCGGCTCCTTTCTAGAAACGGAGATAATGCATCTTTTATGAAACACTCTCCTTTCTGATTATCTCCTCTCTCCTCTCTGGACGGACACTAATGTTATGTAAATATCTCAGGTTCAAATCAATTGTTGACATGTTTTGAAACACGCCTGTTCTCGATCTCCTTTTATGGCGTGTGCATTTAAACAGCCTGGTTCTCAGATTGAAGACTTTAACAGGATGTTTCTCAGTCGTCCTTGGGCCGATTTTAACCATATAAAAACTCAGAGAAATGTTAAAATCTCAACTGTTTCGATCTTTTCATGTGAAGCAGCTCTGCTTTGTCAAACGAGAGCGAGAGAGAAGTGTCGGGTTTACAGCTGTTCACTAAGCAACACCACGCCCCCTCAGACTAAAAACAGAAGAAAAATGCAAAAGTATATGAAGTGTCCGGATGTGACTTTTCACACGTTTTGATCATCATCTATATCAGTTCTGTTCATCACAGAGCTACAAAAAACACACATAAGGTGTATTAGAGTGTCTAGTTTTGTAATAACCCCCCCACCCCCCCCCTCACAACTCACATTAAGTGATCTGATCATTACAAATATGTTCGATCAGTTATTTCTTAAACTAAAATACAAACACTCGGCTTCAGCAGTGGTTGTTTTATTAAGCCCCTTTAGGTATCTGTTAGTTTCTGTCCCAGCCTTGATTAGTG
Source organism: Gobius niger (assembly GCF_951799975.1). Classification (NCBI taxonomy): domain Eukaryota; kingdom Metazoa; phylum Chordata; class Actinopteri; order Gobiiformes; family Gobiidae; genus Gobius; species Gobius niger. The sequence goes on from NC_136874.1 coordinate 4,862,768, forward strand.
TTCGTAGCATTAGCATGCTAATACTAGCTTTAGCGGAGGTTGAAACTAACAGGATTCTCCTGGTTCTCAGCTGATATACAGCATGACCATATCCACGTAGATTTAGGTGGTAAAAGTTGTGTGTTTAAGGCCCAAACTGGTATCGATTCAGTATCGGATATTTGTAGCTAATACCCGATATCGTATTGTTTCAGTATCGGTGCATCCCTAATCACAATTGCTTTTGCGTAAAGGGCAGCAGCTAAAGTGAGACACTAAATCCATTAGCCTTAAATACTGCTTGAATGTGAACTCTTCCTGCCAGGCCCAAACCTGGATAAATCAGACGAGGGTTTGTGTCAGGAATGACCTAAAACCTGTAGGAATCACAAACTGTGGAAGTCTGCACCTTTTTTTTTTTTTTGTCCTGCAGCGATGACCATATTAGGAGTCAGCCCGGCATGTCACGCTCCTGTAGCTGGTGAGGCACATTTTGAGTCCCCATCCGGATCAGGAAAGTTCTGCTCCATTGTACTCCATCGTTTCCCATTGTCTGTGTAGCGGACAAATTGAAAAGTACACGACTCGCACTGCAGCCCCTTCGATAAGACGTGTCTGACCAAACTCTGTGTATCACTGGCTACAGCTCCTGCATGAAACAGCACTGTCCACAGCAATGCATTCACTGATGTTCAAGTGCCTGGTCATTGTAGCTAAGTTATCTTTCTTTTCGTTTCTTTTGCCAGTAATCTGTGTCCAGCGGAATGCGGCTGGATAAACAGAGCACTTATATCAACATTTTATTCAACCTTTGTGTTACATTTTTGCTTTTCTTTAGCTTTACTTTTCAATGAATATCTATGATGTGCTAGATAATGGCAAGTGCTGGGCTAAGTCTTGGTCATCATTGACTCTCTGAGATTCGGCTCTATGTGGGGGGCATCGTCGTGACTTAAAGTGTAAATGGGCCTCGCTGTGGTCTGTCCCAGGTAAGGACTCGTTGACCCTGGTGTTCGTGGAGACAAAGAAAGGCGCCGACGCACTGGAGGACTTCCTGTACCGCGAGGGATACGCCTGCACCAGTATCCACGGCGACCGCTCTCAGAGGGACCGCGAGGAGGCCCTGAGCCAGTTCAGATCCGGGAAGTGTCCCATTCTGGTCGCCACCGCTGTGAGTTTGTGGATTATTTGGGTCGCGTTTGATGTGTTAAGGCCAGGCATAGCATTGAAGTGGAGATTTTTATCTAGTTTTCTCCCATAACATCTTAGTTTTCATGCTGGAGAATAAAAATGACAAAACTTACCCAGTCAGATGCTTATCTTCTGATGTTTTGTCACCCGGAGGTAGCATTCAAACAACAAATATTGAGAGTATTTACATCCACGTGTCCGGCGAAGGGTCAGGGAGACGACGCTTTAACTCCTTCTGCGAGACGGTACGGAAGAGTGGAGAATTGTGCCAGGCATGTGCACACGTTACAAAACTTTTCTCTAAAGAAGTTTTTGGTCCAGTCCTGCAGCAAAATAACCACCATAGTAGCTCCAACAGACTCTCCAACAGAGAGATATTTTTCAATCTTATCTCTCAACCTTGTTTGTTGAGCTTTGAACCCCCCATAAAAGGCAAGATTTTTTCACTTATTACTCATTTTTACTAATAATTACTAACTCCAAAATCCCCTTGTTACAAATGGGCCGATCTTGTGTCTCAAAACACAGACTGTAGCGTGACATTTTGTGCTTAGTAGGGGCGCACTTTGTGATCTTGCCTCTCCAGACTTGGCACATTTAAGTGGGTGAAGACACAAAGATCGACTCTGCGGCCTGGAGAGGGTTGTGGGGGGTGAACATGTGCTTTTGTTTTGTTTTCGCCGCTCTGCGCTGTTCTCTCTCGAGACATGAACATTGTTTAGTTCACGATGCTTCCATCAGAGCCGTCACCTCTCAGTGCGTGGCGAAGGCGTATAGCTCCACCTCTCAGAAAATAATTTGCCAAGAGAAAAAAATAAAATGATTATTAAATCTGACACTTCATTTAGATTTCATCACTGGACTTTTTTATGCACAAATTGGCTTTTTTAAAATATATAAAAACGTAAAATGGGGCTTTTAAACTGTAAATCAGTTCATTGATCCGTAGGTTCTGCTTGTTTTCTGTTCTGCGATACCAGATGACCCAGATAGTCTTTTTAAAGGCCTTATACCGGATTTTGTTTTATTACAAACAATGAAAGAAGAAGCCACTAAGTTAAAATTGTCCAAACTCATTCTTAGCTTCCCTTTACATTTGTAGCACATTTATTCAAAGACACATTTCACAACTTGCAGTGTCATTTTTCACAAGGAGGAAAAATACTATTTCAATCCATTACTAGAAAAAAGGCACTTTATCTGATTTTTTTTTTTTTAACATGAAAAGTTATACAGTCTTTGTAATATATTTGTATCCTCTAGGTGGCAGCACGAGGTCTGGATATTTCAAACGTCAAACACGTGATAAACTTCGACTTGCCCAGCGACATCGAGGAGTACGTGCACCGCATCGGGCGCACGGGGCGAGTCGGGAACCTCGGTGAGCGGCAGCGAAATGAATGAATTTACACGTGGTGATTGCATTTGCCTTAAAACTTCTCTGTGTTTTCAGGTTTGGCCACGTCTTTCTTCAACGATAAGAACGGGAACATCACTAAAGACCTGCTGGACATCCTGGTGGAGGCCAAACAGGAAGTGCCATCGTGGCTGGAGAGTCTGGCCTACGAGCACCAGCACAAGAGCAACAACAGGGGGCGCAAGAGGTCCGATCGTCAGCTTTTATCTGGTCATTTCCCACAGCACGGGGGTAATAATGTGCTTTATTACAGGTTTTCTGGAGGATTCGGGGCGCGTGATTACCGCCAGACCGCGGCGGGGGCGAACACCGGGGGGTTCGGAGGGCGAGGAGGGCGGAACCAGACGGGACATGGAGGAAACCGCGGCTTCGGAGGAGGTGAGGAGATGTCACTGCAGGAAGGGGCTTTACATCTGAAGCCATTTGACCACGACCAGGGCTGGGTATCATTAAATGATGCCTGAACTTTGTTTCCAACACCAAACAGTTACCACCAGTATGGAAAAAAACAAAAGTGTCGAAAGCAGATACTGAAAAAAAAATCGTATATCTTTGGATCGAAGTTTTGATGCAGGGACAGCATTACAGGAATTGATTGGTTGTTTCAGCATCGATATTTATATTTATTTTTTTGAAATGTTTCTCAATTTTTATTGTATTTTTTCCCCAATTTTTAAAATTTCATAGCCTAATGTTAACCCAATTTTTTCCAGTTTTTAACACATTTTTTTTCCTCATTTTTGCACTTTTTTTTTTTTTCAATTTTTTTCCCCCTAATTTTTGAAATACTAATATTATCCCTATCTCCCCTTATTTTTTCCCATTTTCACACAATTTATGACAATTTCCCCCCCCCCCAATTTTCTTCCCATTTTCTTCTTATTTTTTGCTTCAATTTCCCCCCATTTTCTCCCAAATTATGGCCCATTTTTCACACAATCCTTGACATTGGAGATGAACCTGATATTCTTCATTCACAGATCTTCCACACACTATTGTCCCGTTTTCTGGTTCTAGATGACAAATATTTTAGTACAGGCATCGGGAAAAGTATCTTTCAGGTATCGAAAACCAAGTATTGTTAAAGTACTAGTATAAAGATTTTTTCATGGTACCCAGCCCTAATCGTGACATAAACTAGGGTAGAGAAAAATTTGATAACAGTATTGATCATTGCAATATTTTTGCTCAAGATTTATCTGAACTAAAACAATGCTAAAATAGAACCAAATGAGGAAAATCCTGACTAAAACTGACCTTTTGCACATTTTTGAGTAGTTGTGGTTCATTTCAAACAGCATTTCTCTACTTCATTTTTTTTGCCTGGTTTGTCCAATTCTCTTTCCACAGTTTTATGAAATGTTTCTAAATCAATCGAGTTGTTTTTGTGTTTGTGGCATTAAAGGGATATTTCAGGATTTTTGACATGGGGCCTCATTTCCTAGTTATCCAGAGTGTTGTTGATTTCTGGAGATTTTTTTTTTTTTAAATCCATGCAGTCCTTATATTTGAAGAGTTTAGTGATGCTAGGCTAATGCTAGGCTAGTGCTAGGCTAGCGCATGTCTATGGTAACTAGTAGCCTGCATTAAAAACCTCTTCAAAATCATGGGGTCGTCATCCAAATGTTGGCATATCTGATTTGTAGAAAGCTTTTTTTAATGCAGGCTACTAGTTACCATAGACCTGCACTAGCCTAGCACTAGCCTAGCACCACTAAACTCTTCAAATATAAGGACTGCATGGAATAAAGCAAACTAAACAACACTATTATATTATACTATTTCTCTCTTCCAGGAGGATTTGGGAACTTCTACGCTGCGGACGGCTACGGAGGAAACTACTCCCACACCCAGGTCGACTGGTGGGGCAACTAGACCTTTACCGCCCTCCTGTCTCTGTCCCCCCCCCCTCCATCCAACCCTCATGCATGCTATAAAACTATTTATACTTATTTAGATGGCTCCATTCCCCCCCGCCCGTTTTTTTTTTTTCCTCCCCCTCCCGAGCACCCGAACCATGCTTCCACCTCTCGCCTCGTTTTAAAGTTTTATTTTAAGGTAAATATCGTAGCTCGGATGACACACGCCGGTGTAGACTTCTGTTATCCACAAACGCTTTTGGTGTCTGAAAAAAAGAAAAAAATCAATGAGAAACCTTTTCGAAAAACTGCCCGGCTCAAAAACCATCAAGGTATTTCGGTGATGTTATCAGAGGAATTTGTTTTGCAGAATCACTTCTACAGATAATGAACAAATGTAGAAGGAAGTGTACTTTTTTATTTTGTTTTTTTACTCAAATCCTCAGAAGGACTATGCTACTTTGACTGCATTTGAAATGTCTGATTTTAAAAAAAAAAGGTCTGCAACTTGAAAGAACATTACAATTACCTATTACTCCTCCTCTTATTTATATCATTATCATCTCCTTCTTTGTTTAAAGGATTAAAACAAATTCGAAGTCTAAAAATACTTGTTGATGTTTGGTCTGGGCAGTCAATTCTCGCCGATACAAAACGCTTTTCTCCCCCCCTCACATTTATAAACCTCCCTCCCACGTCCTGCCAGGCTCCTCTTGTACTTTCACCTCTTTGTAAATGTTGAAAAATTGCATGGCCATGTTGGAAACCACGGGCCCGATACGTTGTTACTTTTTTCTTATTCCGAGCGTTAAAAAACAGCAGAAGATAGGCACATTTACGGAAAAAAAACTGGGGTGTGCGGTCTTTTTTAAAAACACTTAAAGGAGACTGCGCGAGGGAAAAAAAAAAGTATCCTAGCTTTTTATTTTTCCATGTTTTTAAAAAAAGGTTTTATGGCATTGATTCTGAATAAAAGCCAGGTCTAACGGGATAAGACGCTGGATGGGCTGCGACGAAGAAGCCCATTCAGTGACACGGCAAAACTCTATGAAGGATTTGTTTCTATACGGTGCCTTTAAAAAATGTTTTATTCTGTTCTATTGACAACGTAACTGGCTGCAAGTAAGGGCCGACTATGACTAAAAATGTAAAGGAGAAGTAAGTGATTTTCATTTGTATGGATATTAACACTTCCTGGTATTCCTCCAATCAGAAGAGAGGAGCAATGCCATGTGACACAAGCTTAAAAAAAGAAAAATCAAATGCACGACCTCTACCAAGGCATTGGCTCGATCTCGCAATGCAGACACACACAAAAAATGTGAAAAACCTACTGATTTATTAACTTATTTGTTACTATACTGACATCCTGTGGCCGGAGTGGGTATCTGTTTGTATCTAGCTCGATAAAAGGCAATTTACTTTAAGTTGTCTCGACTCTCGAATCACTTGCTTCTCCTTTTTGAAAACGTTAATTTGTGTTTTGAATAATACTGGAAGGAAACAAAACTTGACCTAAATCAAACCTTGGCAACACTAAAAAAAAAAAAGAAAAAAAAAGAAAAAAAGCTTCAAAACGAGCTACTGTGGGAAAGCCATCTCAGAGTAGCCAACTATCTGTAAATTTCACGTTTTTTCCAGAAAGCCTATTCACAAGGTGTATCACTGATTGCTGTCTCAAAATGTTTCAAAACGCACTCCTTTTTGCATTTTCGGTGACGACGTTAGCGCGAAGAAGTCCTAAAAAAGCGATTAAACCGACATTGACGGTGATAGACCTTTGCGAATAAAGTTAGAAACTTTCTGGAACTTTTCAGCAACCGAGATTCATTGGAGCTCGAATTTCTCAATCACATCTTGTCACTAATAGTCGGCCATTTTGTTTCTTGAGCCACTGAGAAGGCGGCCGAAAAAAAGCAATTTTTATTATTATTTTTCTATAGTGAAATGCCAAAGATCCTTATTTTGTCATATGATAAGCTAATACTGTCTAGTTTTACCTTTTATACACTCGAGACATATATTTGTATAGCATCCTTAGATAAATTATTGTGCACAGCTAGCTCCGTACAGCGGCTAGCTTTTGAATGTTAGCTTCCTCTTGAGTCTTTTGTTTTGTATGCTAAATGTAGCCTAAAAACAATTTGAATGTCCTGTTTGCGTTTTACAAGGAAAGCAAAGCAAGTCCCGTCGAAGAAATGTGAAAAGGTAGCCCAAAAGATGTGTTAACAGAAGAAAATACTTTAAAAATTGTGGATTTGCGCAGCGATAATGCATTTTGAAGCACTTAACTTGCGTTTTTTGTTTTGTTTATTAACCAGTGGCTTTCTTAACGGACTCTTAGTGCCATCGTGCTGTTGAGAAACTGGCTCCTGTTCCACATTTTAACAATCCCTTGTTCTAGAGGGAGGGAAACAAACTTAACGAATTTACGACAACGACAAAAAACAACATAAAAAATGCAAAAGTTTTACAATTGTTTCTTGCTCACTCTATCCTGGAGAGGTACACAAATCTACAGTCTGTAGTTTAAACTTATCGGGTTTCGTCTCAAACAAAATGGCGGCGTTCAGGGGATGGGGCAACATAGGAATAATTTATCATCGAAATGCCACAGTTTTTGAAGCTGCTGCAGTGATACATTTGCCAGTTCATGAGTCTTGAATTCGTAATTATCGATGCGAGTAAAAAAAATGGCGGCTCTACGAGAAACTTCAAGCTAGTGAAAGCTCCAAACCACGGCGAGTTCTAGGGCTGGGCGATAAATTGGATTAATTAATAATCAATAAAGAGAACCAGTGACTTTCTAACGATCTCTGCTGCTTCACAAGTTTTCTCCGCTAAAATGAAGTCTCCCCAAGCATTATCCTAGTGCGGAGACAAACAACAACATATAACTCCGCCCCTTTCCCCTTGAGTCTCCATGGAGACGGCTGTCAATCACAGCAGAGCTCAAGGGGATGACAAGTTTTACTTTGGAGAGCACACAAGGAATATTTAATACAGAAATAATAATCATTTTTAATGGGCCTAATTGTATTTAACCTAAATATAAATGAGCAGGACACTATTATTCATTATGAAAGATCAGAAGACCTTTTAATGGGGCTAGATGCAAGGTTACTGCCACCTCAGGTCATACGTGTAACTGCACCTTCTATATTAAGCTCGTGCATTAACACCTTTTTGAGTGACAGTGCAGGATTTTAGAGGCTCATTCTATGACATGGCTGGAACATGTAGGGAGAGGAAAACACACAATTTTAACATTTTTTCCCTTTAAGTTTAGTTCCAATAAAATCGCTTAAAATCGTAATCGTCCAAACTGAGTAAAGAGATCTAGATTTTATTATTTGGCCGTATCGCCCAGCCCTAGCGAGTTCATTCGTCCCAGTTCAGCTCCCGTTTTTAAGGTGAGTGGAGCAACTAGCTTTAAATAAAGATTAATACCCAGCTAATTCCAGAAAACACACTGAACTTGAACGTGCTTTGAAACGTGGCATCCCAGGCTGTTACACAAATCGTGAATTTGAAATCCAGTCGACGGTAGCCGAACTCGAATACACACACGACTTTTGAGCCCGGTTTCACTTTCGGGGTAAGATTACGCTCACTCGGGTGGACAGTGAAAAAGTAGGTCACTAATATTGTCGCTAAAAGCTACAGTTTGCAACGTTGAGTGCACTTCAAGACAATCATCCGCAATATTTGTCAGTACTGTGTTACGTCGAAATATCCCCCCCCCTTCGATAGGAACAAATGGGTGACATTTAAACTTTCCGAGATATGTACTCAACACTTCAGCCTAACGTGCTATTTTGGGCTCACGCTAATTAGCAACTGAACTGTCAAGTCACTGAAATTCTACCACAGCATCAGGAATGGGAATAAAAACGCTACTCTCTGTTGTTACAAAATTTGTGGACACCGCAGATTATTTTCCTTTAACGACGTCTATATATTATTGGGAATGTTACTGCTGCGTTATCGTTTTTGCCAGTATATAGGACACAGTTGCAAATGACAATCTTGATTTACATTATGAGTTCCTTTTTTGTTTACAACCTTTCTTTTGTACGTCAAACGAAGGATTATTTAACTTTTATTTAAACGCGTAGCCCCTTTAATTGTTCTCGCATTGCTATAGAGTTTTGTTTCGCTGTTTTTTTGTTTTTTTAACTGTGGGATTATCGTTGTCGAGCTGATTTTGACGGCATTTCACAAGCATTCGCCGTTCGCCCCAAAAGGCTGCATAAGCAAACACATGCTAACGTGCTGAATGCTAACGTGGCAGGCTATTCGAGCTATTTGCACAAGTTCCTCATTTCAAAAGACGTTTTTTCTACATATCGCTAGCATCACTTGCACTTTTATTTTACTGATGTCGTCAGTCTTCGGATCAGCATTTCAAAACGCGATATGCTTCCTCTACATGTGAAGATTAGTATTTTACAATTTAATAACGGTGGACTTGTTAGGAAAATCAATAGTAATTGGTTTTGAATGATCCAAAGTAGTCAAGATCTGCTTTACGAAATCCTGTCCTAAAGCATTGATGCAGACGGCATCTCTGGACTTGCCCATATATGGTCATGTTTGAAAACTAATTATTCAAAAACTTCTTTAACAAATGCTGAATTATGAATATAGTTTTCTACTAAATAAAGATACAAAGACATGGAGAGGAGCAAAGTGGTTGAACAGCTATAAATACATAAATAATGGAGAATGCTAACAGAAAGCTTCGGGCTAATGCTAACGGGTAGCTACAACTGCCGTTTTTTCACTTCTACTGAACAATCTGCTGTGAGAAAATATCCATATGGGCCCGATTTACACTTGACTTTATTCATGTGTGATAAATAAGTTCATTTTCCACCATAAACAGGCTAAAAAGAGTGAACATGTTTCCCAAAAGATTCTAATTTCCCCCTCGGCGAAGCCATGAGATGCCGTCTGTATCTATTGCGACGTTTCATAGCTGGCTGTACTTTCCAAATTTCGAAAAACAATTTGACTTTACTCGTTAAGACCTTTATTACACGTCAGTGCTTATCCACAAATATTCAGTGAAGACAAACATTCGCCACCAGCTTTACAAAACAAGAGTGTGGAGGAGAGCACTTCAGATACTGCAGTGCCTTTTGACCAAAACAAGTGGGCATTTATTGTGAAAAATGTTAAAGGCGCCACATTATGCTAAATCGACTTTTTTCTCCAACATATACACTTTCTCTGCACTCCTCCTAGGCATCTCTGAGCTCAAATTGCCTTCGCCACATCCTTTTGACAATAGCCCTGCTGCTAATTTGTCATTTCAATATGCTTCAATGCCCTCTCTCGCCAGCAGAGGGAGCCAGATGCCTCAAATAAAAGTCAAATATGAATTCCAGTCGATTTAGCATAATGTGTCCGCTTTTTTAATTATATGCACATTGTCTTTAAAGTCACTCAGCAGGGATTGTTAGGACTAAAATACTTACTGGTTACCTCATTTTTATGTGTCGTCGATAGCGGTTTTGTCATGTGTTACACTTAAATATGCAAAGGTAGACGAGTTTAAATTGTGTTTTGTTGAGCCACTGTGCCCAAGCCAACCTTTTTAGCTTCCTGTAGTGCAATATCCATAACGTGCGCTGGGCGAGTTGTAGCGAACAAATTGAAAATGAAGTACGCACGGTGCCTTTTTAAACGTCACTGAAAAAAAAGACTGAAACAAGGACCAACATTTCTAGTCCAAGAAAATGTCTGCAGGATATTTAATCGTATGCCTATGTTGTAAGGATTCAGTGTTTTGCGAGTCATAGGTAAATGTTCTTTGAGCTACAAATGCACACGAGACACTTGTTCATAATGTAGCATTAGCTGATCAGCTAACCATGTTTATTTGGATGTAATTGCTGTGTTGATTTTTAAGCTTTGGTGAAAAATCTGCCGATAAATAGGACAGAGATGTGGTTCTCAATGGGTGTAGATATGGAAAATACCCAAATAAATCAATGACATCAAAATAATTGTATTTAAAGTCATACATAATTCCTTCTTTCTGGCATTACTCATAAAATAAACTATATCCATCCAGATTCCTTGCAGCAACGACAACTTTTAAGTCTTTATATCTATTTTAATGCATGGTCAGGGTTAAATTCCAAGTCTAGTCGACCACTTTTTGAAACCTTTTTGTTTAGTTGTGTTAGAAACCATATGTCACCAATTGAGAATCACAGCTCTTGAATATTTCCAAACACTACAGGGCAATTTTACTACCAACATGCCACTAGCAGTGCACACTTTTTAATGTTAAATGTAAAGGGTAGGTTTTACAGAAAGTTTCCTGGTGCTACTCCCACTGCTGCAGCTATATTTATGTTACAACTCCAGAAAATGTATCATTGTTTTTGTTTAGGGATGAGGTAAAGTGCGAGTGAGTTGATAATTTTGTGCGTTTTGTGGATCAGAAAATGAAGAAGCGGTGAAGTATTACGAGAGACTTATAGGATTGTAGAGCCATTATCCCAATTTTGGACGACTTTTATAGCAAACGTAAGGCCATTGCTAATGTTGTTGATGCTGCACAAAATGGCGGCGTGATTACTCGAATAATGTGAAGACTTTGGTGGTCAGACTTGGCGTTTATGCTGAGATTTCCATTATTTCTCTTGTTTAGAAGTCCAGAATGTAATGTGCATCTACTCAAAATGCTTTATAAATGCTAGTTGGCGAGTTACTTCCATAACCACAGTTCTCTGAGAGTTGGCATGTGCGCAGGACATATTCCAAACATTTCCTGTTTTTTTGTTTATGATCAGACACCAAGTGAAAACGCGTGTGTTTTAAACAGGAGTTGGTAAGTTACTATAATAACTATGGTTCTCTGAGATATTATGTAAATTCACTATAGGACATATTTTAAATGTATCAGGGACAAGTTATAGCAATAAAAAAGTAAACTTAAAATCATCCAATGTAACTCCCCAGTTGAAAAGTTTGCTGCGTCATTGCGTGGTATGCGCTAACGTTAGCCTGCTAGCGATTAACGGGCTAAGTTGAGTTTTACGTAACTTAGCCAAAATGTGCCCACTTGTTTCTAGTTTTCAAGATTATTGTCATTTGCAATAAACTGAATAAAATGCACCCAAGACTGTCCAATCTACTGAACAATTTTAAATCAAGGCTCAGACACAGAAATTGTCCATTCCAGGGATTACCTCCGTACAATCCGTACACGGTTCTCGCGTCTTCGCTGCTCGTTCGTCGTAACTTATCAAGCATGTTTTATTTTCTTCCTTTTATTTTATTTTTTATTTTATTTTTTTGGGATAAATGTTTATTTTTATACCAAGCCGAAAAATAGATTGCTATATTAGCATAATAATAGCAATGATGATAACGAAGTGACTTGACCAAGCAGCAACACTGGCGAACTGAATGTTGGATGTCATTGGTATGCGTGCAAATTTTCTATTTTTCTGGGGTAGTGTGAGCTTTTTATCGTCAAAAAAACAAAAACAAAAAACAAAACATGCAACGCGTAGGGCTCTTTCTACGGATATGTCACTTTAAATCGGGGTAAGCTAACTTGATGTCAAAGTTTATATTATTTTTCACAATTTAGTGGGTTAGTTATAAGAGAACTGAATACAATGTAAACATTTCAAGCAGATTTCAAACGAGGGAGGTGGAGGTATTGACGTTCTGTTGAATTAAATGGAGTCAACTGGGCACTAACATTTGGAATATATATCGAGGCATGAAAATATCACAATTAAGGATATTAGTCGTGGCCATTTCATATTATAAAAAGTACAATAAACATGCTTGACCATATCTTGAATAGCACACAAGTTGCAATGGGCATGAAACACACATTATATGAACCCCCTGTAAAACAAGTCACTCTTACTCCTACTTTTCTCTACATTTCACTCAAAACTATGTGGAAAATACGCCTGACTGACTACATTCTACTACACTTTTCCTCAACTTACTTCCTAAATTGAGTAAAATTTACTTAAAAAATACTATTACTAAAAATATTGAGTTGTAACGTCTATCTTGCTAGTTCTCCTACTTTACTCTTACATATTTCTCTACCTTTTACCCAAAACTATGTAGAAAATATACCTGACTGACTACGTTCTACTACACTTTTCCTTTTAGCTCAACTTACTTCATTAATTGAGTCAACTTTACTTAAAAATACTAAGTTGTAACGTCTATCTCCTTCGCTTAAATTGTACTCAAAAGAAATATCTTGCTAGTGCTCCTACTTTACTCATACTCCTACAGATTCCTCAATACTATGTAGAAAATACGCCTATCTGACTACGTTTGTATTTTTCAGCTCAACTTACTTCCTAAATTGAGTAAAATGTACTTAAAAATATTAAGTTGTAACGTCTATCTCCTTCACTTAAATTGTACTCAAAAGAAATATCTTGGTAGTTTTCCTACATATTCCTCTACATTTTACTCAAAACTATGTAGAAAATATGCCTATCTGACTATGTTCTACTACACTTTAATTTTTAGCTCAGCTTACTTCCAAAATTGAGTAAAAAGTACTTAAAAATATTGACGTCTACCACTGCCTCCTTCGCTTAAATTGTACTCAAAAGAAATATCTTGCTAGTTCTTCTCATGCGGCCCATAAACTGTTCCTTAAAGCTCCCGTTTGTGGCATATTCAGAGAAACCTCCTACGAAAACTTCAAAAAATATTGGATCAAATTTCCAATCCACAACTTTTACCTTGAGACAGAACCGGTAAAAAAAAAGAAAAAGAAAAATTGATTTCCAACCACTACATCCTTTTTTGCAATTGGCGAAATATGAACGTTGATCTAACTATGCCAAGGTTTGGATTACCTAAAAACTGATAAAACATTTTAAAAACCAATTTTGTATGAGGAAAAATACCCTAACGTTATCGGGAATTAGCGAATTTTATCTTTTTTGAGTTTTTCCACTTTTGTTCCTTCCTGGTAGTAACAACGTTTTTGTGACTGGCAAGTGGCGACCTTTAAGAAGTCTTCATAACACGATATAACTGTGGATCTATTGCTATGCTGTTGTGGTTTGCATATATTTTCCGGCCTATTTAAAAGAAAAACGCTGGTGTTGAAACTATACGGATTAATTTGGACCAATCGCAATGAAGTTTAGTAAAAAAAAAAAAAAAAAAAAAACAGGAAGTAAAAGAAAAAAATGACCTCGATGGTTTCTCGTCACTCATTGGTCCAATTTGTCCCATATTGATAACAGCAGCGCTTACTAAGAGGCCCGGTAAGTTCTTAGTATTTGCTTTATGTATTAGTTTAGCAGTTGTGCACGATTGAGGAGCACTGCACGAAGTTATTAAAGTTAAAAAATAAAAATTAAAACTGTGCATCTATTCTGATTTTACCACAAATAAAAAGTTTGAATTTGCAAATGTAACATGGCCTCTGGCGTGTTTCTTCCTGTTTTAATGTTTGTTTGTCCCACAGGCTTTATCAGATCAAATTGAATGCTTTTGTTTTTATTTAGCCTTGGAACCACAATGCCAGCTCAGTCTCACAGTAAATGTTCATTTTTGAGATTTTAAAGCAGAACTACATAGCTTGTTTGCCTTAATAAATCCTTCCCGTAGTCCCTCTGGGGGTAATACAAGTGTTAATGGGATGATTGGAGGGTCTTTCATCTCCCTCTAGTGTCTCTGGCCAGAAAACCACGATTGCAACTTCCCTGTCACCGGGTAGGAGTCACCAATACACACTAATGGAACCACGAAGAAGCTAGCAGACTAACGGGCAAAGCTAACTGCGGGCTAGCGCCTTTGTCTTGTCTTTTCTGTCAGCGTAGTATTTACTCTCATGGACAATTAACCTCTTAACTCCCACCTGAACCGAAAGGATCTTTTTCCTCACGTCATCAGATTTTTTTCCATTTTTGTAACTTTTTTGTCACATTTTTGTCTTTTTTTTTGGTCTTTTTTTTGGTCAAATTCTAATCATCTTTTTGTATTTTTTTTGTAACATTTTGTCACATTTTTGCCACTTTTTCATGAATTTTTCGTCACTTTTTTGTCGATGTTTTCCCACTTTTTTGTCACATTTCCATCATTGTTTTCGTCTCAGTTTTGTTGCTTTTTCACAGCTTTTTTCCAGAAGCTTTTAGACTGGGGTAAAGCCAAACTGGAGAAAATATGCTCGGTTCAGGTGGGAGTTAAGGGGTTAATGAGTAAAAAAACGTAACATGCTACGTCACCTGCAGTGGCGCTTATGGCCTCTAGGGGCAAGAGTTACATAGTTCTGCTTTAATGACAGTAAAATGATCTTCTCTGGTGATGTGTGGCAATGAAACAAGAAGCCTGAGGGCCAACAAAAATTGGTCTGGGGGCTGCACTTTGGACACCCCTGTGCTATAGTACAGTTACACAAAATTAAACATGTCGATTTTCTAAGCGGATTAAAAGGGGAACTATATTGTGAGGCGTAATAGCACCTTAGGAGCACTTCGACTTTACTGAGCGTATGTCGAAGGGCTCCTGAGCTATTATTACGCCTCACAATATAGTTCCCCTTTTATCTGCTTAGAAAATCAATGTTTGTGTAACTATACTTGGATCATGTAACTTTTCACTGTAACTTTAAATAGGGAAAACGTGGGGGAGCTTGATCGCTTAGGAATATACTGAGAGAGGTCAAATGCTAACAACATCTTTGGTTTATTTGCGTGACTGAGCGCACACACAAAGCCCAGACAGGTACGCATCAACTCGTCTGAACTAAGGTAAGAACATATCTCAGTATGGAAAAATGGCGGCCTGTTCCTTTAAGGTCATCATTTTTAGATTTTTAACAATCTTATGCAGTAAAAATAGGTCTTTATTTTCCAGTGCATTTCGATTTAACACCAAAATGCAAAGCTTTTTATTCACTTTTTTGTCACAATGACTTTTAATGCCCTGTGGAAACTGTATTGGCCATTTTGGGCCTAAATGAGATGTTCTTTCTCTCCTATAATCTGGTCATCCCAAAGGCTAATTTACAATATTTTCATGGGGTTCCTAAAGCCACTCCTTAAGTTAATGTCACTCTCTTGCCTACCACCATTTGTGATGAAAACATATCTAAGTGCTTCCATCCATGCTTCCATTATGTCCTGCTTTATCCGAGGCAGCAGCCTGAGCTGAGATGCACAGATTTCCCTCTTCACGCTCACCTCAGCCTGAGGCGTCCCAGCTGAGAGACCGAGTCCCTCCAGCGTGTCCTGGGTCGTCCCGGGGACCTCCTCCCAATCCAGTCATGATGACCCAGATCTCAGGACAGTAGAAGTGAGTAAAAACTTAAATCAACCAGTAAATCCAATCCAATTAAAATATGTTTATTAAGTGTTTGATCTTTACATGCTCAAAATAAAAAAGGAATTTAATGAACAAAATCATTTTCAGTCTGTGTTTAAAAAAGCTTTACAAATAAATCAAGTAACTTATAATCTCATAAGATGATTAACGCTGCTCTGGCTTCAGACGAGGCACTGTTGGTCCATAAAGTGTCTGTACATTATTACATTTTATAAAAGCTGCAAATCAGCCATAGGTTTCCTGATGAACTCCAGTTATGAAGTAGAAGGTGCAGACCGAGGCAGACGGTCACAGCGCAGGCCGTACAAGCTCTGGTGGAGCTTTCGAGTCGGTCCAGAAATCCAGGTGATCTTCATACCATTTTACTGGAGAAGAAAGAAAAAGAGGAAGACAATTTGAGGAAAAAGGAAATGCCACGAATGTTGCACAGGGCACTGCAGGCCATAGGGAATACACTACAAAAAGTAAATATCAAGTATTGGCTTAAATGACTTGAACTGAGGAAATATATCTCGTTTTGAGTGGTTTTCACTCATTTAGACCTTTTTCCTGATCTGACCAAGATTATTTTGCTTGTTTGAGGACATTTCAGATGGTGCTATGGTAAAACTCGCTTGAAATAAGAAAGTAAAGCTGCCGATGGGACAAGACCATTTTTCTTACCCCATTGGCAGAGAAACGTACTTGAAATAACGGTGAAATGTATTGAAACGAGTCAGAAACCTCTCAGAACAAGTGAAATAATCTAGGTCAAATGCCAAACTAAATGTTCACTAGTCAAAAGAACTAGAATTAAGTAAGTTAACGTTGTAGTCACAGCTGCCCTGGGGTAGACTGGCAGAAGCAAGGCAACCCCACACTCACTCACTCACTCCCTACATTCACCCCAGGCTTCCTTGTGTTCCTAAACAGTCTCCCATCCAAGTACCAGCCAGGCCTTCCTGCTTAGCTTCTGTTCGGTGTAGCCACGAATCATCACGAGAGAACTTTTATATAATAACCTCATCTTAGGAGCACTTTGACTGTGTTCCTAAGGCTTGCACATATAGTTCCCCCTTTTATCCGCTTAGAAAATCGACATGTTTAATTTTGTGTACCTAGACTTGGATCGTGTATCTACTCACGTAACTGTATTTAAGTAGGGAAAACGTGGAAGAGTTTGTAGCTTCTAACTTCACCCCAGTTTGGAGCTATACCTTTGCTGGGAGAGGCTAAACACTAACAACACCACAGGTACGCAGCAACTCATCTCAGCTCAGGTCAGAACATCTCAGTCTGGAAAAACAGGGACCTGTTCCTTTAAGAGGCCGATTAAGATGCATTAAGTGACGCTACGGATTCATAACATGTCGTGCCTTTGTGTAAACCCAGCATTAACTTTAGAGTAATCGTGTTTAAATGTTGTAAATGTTTTATTCGCACCTGTTTGCCTGATGCCTTCAGTCCAGCAGACCTCCGCTCTCCACCCGAGGCTCTGCAGCTTCTCACAGTCGATGGGGTACCGCAGGTCCACTGTAGGTCTACCAACACAAGGTACCACATTTAACAACAACTCACAGTCTAAACTTACTAAAGTGTTAGAAATACTGACCTGTCAGGCACAAACTCGGTCCAGTCGTTCACCTCAGAGTCCGGGACCTTCTTCACCTGCACCCAAAGAAAGATCAGCTCCAAATGTTTTCACTTTAATCGATCACAAACCAAAGACTCGCACCCTCTTGATGAGCTCCCAGGCCAGTTGCACGATGGGAACCTCACAGCCCGACCCCACGTTGTAGATTTCCCCCACAATGCCTTTCTCCAGGACCAGCAGGAAGGCACTGATGGCGTCGTCCACGAACAGGAAGTGGCGCGATTGAGGTAGAGTTCCCTGGATTGTACTGGTATAAACAGAATTACAGTCATTTCTTTGTTTTATCTCACGATTTCAGTATATTCTCCAAAGCACTGACCATTTCTCGTTTCTTTGCAAGAGGCTTATGAACCTCGGAATGACCTGGAAGATGTTCAGTGAACTTTGAGAGGGAAAAAAAACATGATTCCAAAGAGCAATGTAAGTGCAAAACTCTACCTTCTCTGTGAACTGCCTTGGTCCGTAGATATTGTTGCTTCTCGTTACTATGACGGGAAACTAGAACAGAAACAAGGAGTTACCTGTACCTACACATGGAACTGGCCGTAATCTAAAGTGTTTCCAGTATGGATCCCACAAACCTTGTATTTTTCCCAGTAGGATTGCACCAGAAACTCAGCTGCTGCTTTTGTGGCTGAGTACGGATTGGACGGCCTCATTGGACTGCTCTCATCAAACACCTGCACAAATGATCATATTTTATCACTTAAAACATTGATAGTCAAAACAAAATAATCTTCTTGTACAATATTTAGACCTAAAATAAAAGGAGTCTGGAGATTCTCACTGGAATCGCCCATATATGGTCTTGTTTGAAGACAGTGAAGGGGGAAAACAATTTGCAGATAAATCTAAAATCTTGTTTCGGACCCCGACACGACTGTGGAGCTCTATTATGAATATAGTTTTCTACTAAATAAAGATACAAAGACATGGAGAGGAGCAAAGTGGTTCAACAGCCCATTGATACAGACAACTAATGGACAGTGTTAATTTCATTGACTAAAATATTTCGTCTTAATTTTAGTCAAAGTGATATTTTTGACGACTAAAACTAAATTAAAAGTTTCTCATGAGACTAAAACTATGACTAAAATCTCCAGATATTTTAGTCGACTAAAAAAAGACTAAATAAAAATGAAAAGGAGAGACTAAAATCATCCAAACTTCTATTGACCGTCTGAAAGAGCCTCAGATCATGTAAATCCTCTGCCAAAGGATCAGCTCTGAGCTTTATTCATGTGGAGCAGCTCCATGAAGCAGAGGAACAAGATTAAATATGATTATAATGAACATTATAAATATAAGTCAACTAAATTGACATGCAATTTTAGTCGACTAAAACTAGACTGAAATTGAAAAGATTTTTTTGACTAAATCTCTTCTAAAATTAAATTACATTTTAGTCAAAAGACTAAGACTAAAATAATATATGTTGTCAAAATCAACACTGCTAATGGAGAATGTGATGCTTCATGTTAGCATCGTGCTAATGCTAGCTCTTGCTGTGACTGCCTTTTTTCACTTCTACTGAACAATCTGCTGTGAACAAACATCCATATGGACCCAATGTAGACTTGACTTTATTTGTTTGTGATAAATAAGTTAATATTCCACCAGAAAATGGCTAAAAAGAGGGAAATGTGTGTTTCCCAATAGATTCTGCTTTTCCCCTCGGCCAGGCCACGCCCCCTTCTGTGACACTGGTTGCTAGGTAACGGAGCACAGTCAGGTAACCGTCAGTTGGGCAGTTGCAAATGTCTGCGTCTGTGACAGAGGTGGGTTAAAATTATATATTTGACAGTTTATTCATATTTTTAGCATAGTTTCATATTATATTTAGTCAATTATTCGTTTCTGACTCTCTTTTGTTATCTGTGTTAAGCTAATCTAAGTGTATGTATCATTCGTCACTTCATTTACTTACTATATCCAAATTATTAGTGGGCAGTAGGGTTTAAATTGGCATATTTTCTGGTTATTGTCAGTGTTTGTGCATTTACCTGATCGATCCCAGGCCCATACACTTCATCTGTGCTGACGTAAACAAACTTCTGAACTTTGTGCGCCGCCTGCTGAGCCGCTCTCAGTAAAACCCTGGTTCCTTCGATGTTCACGCGCTGGAAATCCACCGGGCTCTTGAAGGATGACTCTGGACAGGTATTGCAACTCATGCTCAGTAACAAAGATGGAAAACACTTCTGATAATAGACCTGATGAAACTTACCGACGTGTGTTTTAGCTGCGAGGTGAAAGATTACATCAATGTTTTCTGTTCTGAAGATGTGGTGGACCAAGCGATGGCTGCACACGTCTCCCTGGTTCAAGAATAGACCACCATGATCACATTTTATACAATACAGTTTCAATAAGAAGGAATGAGACACATTATAAAGCCTCTATAAATCAATTAACCTCTTACCACCTAAACCAAATGCATTCTGTCCTCTTTGGCTATTACATAGGCCTGTGTAACACCTCATTTGAAAGACCCACAAAACTGATCTTTATCCTCGCGTTGTTGCTGTGTTGTGTCACCTTTTGTATGTTTTTTTTCTTTTTTTTCCTTTATTGTGACATTTTTGTTGAATTTGTCACATTTTTGTTGAATTTTTGTCACATTTTTGTAGAATTTTTGTCACATTTTTGTTGAATTTTTGATGAATTTTTGTTGAATTTTTGTAACATTTTTGTTGAATTTTTGTCACATTTTTATTGAATTTTTGTCACATTTTTATCGCGTTTGTTGTGTTTACATCCTTGTTTTCTTCTCATTTTTTGTGCCTATTTTGGTGCTTTTTTCCCAAGAAGCTTTTTGATTAGGATAAAGCCAAACTGGAGAAAATGGGATCCGTTCAGGTGGGAGTTAAGAGGTTAAAGGTGATACGAAGCTCAATGAAATGTTTGTATTGCCAAATCTTGCATAAAATTTCTTACTCTGATGAATGTGTAGTTTGCCCTCTGCTCCACGCTCTCCAGACTCCTCGGGCTGCAGCAGTAATCCAGCTATGACAGACACAGAAGCACCATTCATATCTTACAAACCGTCTATTCACCACTGCTTTTTACCTACAACTTAACATTTTTTAACTTACAATGTCTAAGTTTATAATCTTCCAGTCTGGATGTCTGTGGACAAGGTGCGTAACGAGATGGGAACCTCTAAAAAGAAGAAAAACATGATTAGTTTTTCAAATACTATGTCCATGCAAGTACAAGGCACTTTCGCCATAGACTGTAAAGGTTTAGCTTAAACACAAGTAGCTTTGCATTGAAACTGTAAAAAGCAACAACAATCAACATTTTATTGAGAATGTATGGCATAAATGTTAGTTACTTACATAAAGCCTGAGCCTCCAGTGACCAAAACAATCCTGTTGTAGCTCATTTTTAGTCATTACAAACAAAATCAAGGCTAATGCAGTTATAACAACGTTATTAGCCACATTTTCCTATTTACTGCAAAGTTTTAGACCTTCACCTTGTTGTCGATGAGCTGTTTTAAAGCCGAGTCGTGTATTTGTTGTGTAAATGAAGCGAAATCCCGACACTCTCAGTCCATTTCCGGCAGTGTTGACACGTTGAAGATAGGCGGGACTTAGTTGAGATTCTGATTTTTGATTGGTTGAATGTAGTAGCGTCACTGAACTCAACCATTTTGATTGGAGAGCCCTGACGTCGATCAAACTGTCGCTTGTACCAAATTGGTAACAGAGCTAGCTAAGTTCCTGTTAGCATGTCACAAATAAAAGCTTATAAACATTATCTTTTAAACTTAAACGTGACATATTAAGTCTAATTATGCGGTTGAATGTTAAGAATAGTTCTGAGGTGATATATTTGAGCTATACGATTTATTCAACGTTTTATTCAACGGAAAGCGGCAAGTTGCGCTTTTACTTAATTCTACTTCCGCTAAAAACATGCTAACGCCGACTAGCTTCACGCTCCTGGTTTACTTCTGGCTTCGTGGCTCATTGAATTAGGAAACGATTTTTTTGGGGGAAATATTATACATATATATCGTGAGCGCGTTTGTTGTGGAAATGTCGCGTTTGTTCGCCCGTTTTCTGGCCGCCGCGCTGTTTATTTCCGACGCTCTGGGGAAGAGTGTGACCGGAGTTTTTAAGAGCGAAGTGGCCCGGCTGCAGAATGGCCAGTACATCACTAAATTCATGTTTGGAGGTAAGACGATGAGGATGAGATGTGCAAACGTGTCATGTCTGCAGCACAGCCTTCATAACCCGTGTATTAGCAATAATAGGTCAATAATGTGGCTAATTATTACATGTATTGCCCCCAAAATCATATAAAGGGTGTAACGTATTTATAACTGCCTGTATTTTTGAACTTGCTAACTATTGAATCAATGGAAAACGATACAAATCACAGGTGTTTTACGTTTGCTTGAATGCTTTATGAGTATAATTGTATATAACTGTATGAATGGTAATCTATAGATAGTGTAGTAGTACTCTGTGAGCATGCTGATGTCTTTAAACTGTACAATAATTAAAATACTTGTGGTTTTCAACTGGTCAAAGAGATTCAGGACTCGCCTCCATCCGATAATGACAAGCCACAACCCAAATAAAAGTATTCAGTTTAACATAGATTAAAAAAATAGTTATATATCAAAATACATTGGCTCCTCTATCCACTCCAATCCACTGTATATGACACATTTAAGTCCTCATTAAGATTAATATAACATTGGTCATAAAGCATTAGTCATAGATTAATAATGCGGCTCATCCACATTGTTGTTGAGTATAATTTTTGGCAGATGGTTTAGGTTTAGTGTGATGGATGGGACCAGTGTTACCTTTCTATTTCACATCCAGTTATAAATCTCCTCTGTCATGAAGCCCATGGAGGAGTCTAGGAGAACATTAACCGGCTGGACGAGTGTATAGATTGTTATAAAAGGGAGAAGTTTGAAAAGTGAGAGTGCCTTTTTGTAGAAGCCCTTTAACCCTGTAACCCCCATCTTAACTGAGCACATTTTCTACAGTTTTACCCAAATCTAAAAGGTTCTTGACTGGGGTTTACAGCGTCAAGGCCAGTGTCACGCCTCATTTGAAAGCTAAGACCTAGGAAACTGAGCTCAGATTTAAGTTTTTTTTAATTTTTTTCACATTTTTGTCACTTTTTTTGTTGCATTTTTGTCATATTTTTGTCACTTTTTTGTTGCATTTTTGTCATATTTTTGTCACTTTTTTGTTGCATTTTTGTCACATTTTTGTAATATTTTGGATCCTTTTTTGTCATATTTTAGTAAATATTTGTGTCATATTTTTGATACATTTTTGTCGCATTTTTGTCATATTTTTGATACTTTTTTGTCAATTTTTTGTTGCATTTTTGTCACTTTTTGTCATATTTTTGATTCATTTTTGTCACATTATTGTAATATTTTGGATGCTTTTTTGTCATATTTTTGTCACTTTTTTGTTGCATTTTTGTTGCATTTTTGTCACTTTTTTTGTCATCTTTTTGATACATTTTTGTCACTTTTTTGTCATATTTTTGTCACTTTTTTGTTGCATTTTTGTCACTTTTTTGTCACTCTTTTAATGCTTTTTTCCCGCTCTTTCATCCTCATTTACGTTGTGTTTTTGCCACTATTTTAATGCCGTTTTCAGCATGCTTTTAGATTTGGGTAAAGCTGAACTGGAGAAAATACACTGGATTAAGGGAGGCGGGGCTTAAGGGATTCACACACAGCTATAACATATCCTTCATTCTCAAGTCTCCCACATGTAAAGCCTCGAGTCTCTGAAACCCTGGCTCTGGTTTGGCAGGAGACAGCGGGCGGCTGGTTTGCCGGTTGGATAACGCCGCTTTGGCCGTGGAGCACGAGGCCAGACTTCTGCTGTTCCCGGACATGGACCTGGACGGACTGAGCTGTGATGAGAAGCTCGCACGGGCCCAGTTCACAAGTACAAGAAAACTACTCCTACTACTACTTTCAATACTGCACTGAGCATCTACACCCACTCTTGTACAAAATCATATCATATTTCTAAATGTAGAGGCACAAAGTCTGTCAGCGTTTGGCGACGCACGGGCAATATGAGAGGGGGACAGGAAAAACGTACACATAAATTATTCATCAAGGTTAAGTCTGCTGCAAATGATCTATAGGGAGGAAGACTTTACTAAAGGTTAGAATCAGCCAAACGTTTGAGCTTTTAGTTTTATTTCAATGCGATAGAATGAGTAAAAACTTTGAGTGCTTGATTTGTTATTGATTTGTCTCTCTTTTCTTCCTGTAGTCCACCTCAAACACGACGAGCACAATCAGACCGTCCCGCGGCAGTCGTCCCCGACGCTTTGGCACGTCCTGTACGCCGACAGATACACCTGCCAGGTAAAAACAAAACTGTTTTGTAAAGCTGCTCCTTTAATCTCACAGCCTGAATCAAGGGCGGTGAAATCTAGTCTCGCCAACCAGACTCCGCTTCTTTACAGAAGAGGGTCTGGCAACACTCCATTGCACGCTTTCAAAGGAAGTGACGCAGCGATATGGAGCCGACCGACCAATCAGAGCAGCTCCCTGAAGGGGCGTCACGTTGTTGCGCCTTTGCTTTGTAGTTTTTCAACACAAGCGACCACTTCACGTAATGCTCCGGTTTGCTTGTATTCTTACGTTTTTCTGACATAAACGACAGAAGTCATTTACTGAACTCCGTGTGGCAGGAGCGCCATTGTTAATGTCCGAATGATACAACTTTCTTAAACTGTTTCTGTCGTCACATCTGCTATGTTCTCATTGGCTGCTGCGCTTCGGTTGTCCCACATTAGTCCCGCCTCAAGCAGTAGCTTTTCTACGACAGGGTCGCCAGACTAGTCTCCTGTTTATTAATTAATAAACATCGGAGATTAGTCTGGATGCCAGGCTAGGTGAAATCGATGGCGGTATGAGACGGCGTTTTTACCTTTGAATGACAGATTGTGTTCGATAAATGGGTTTTTTCTCAGTAAATCCAGCCTAAAAGCTGTTGTGTTTGGATGTTCCATTTTGTCGGAACTCCAGGTTCAATCTTATAAACTGAGCAAGTCAATGATTAGAATCGACGTCTGCAGATCTGAACAAATAGGTAGCGTTCACGTGACATCACAACATTCTAAAGAGCCTATTCACCTTATTCCGGACGTTCGCGTGGGCGCCGCCATGAATTGTGCCCGCCCCTTTTCTCCTATGTGTTAACATGGGGCTGGAGAAGTCCGCATAAAATCAGTCACTACACGAAAACAAAGCCGTTTTCAGGCCGCACAGAGAAACGCTGCAGTGTTGACATGTTGGTGCAAATGAACATCGGACATTTTACACAAATCAATCGACTAAACATCAGATTTGAGCGGAGAATATTTTCCCTCGTTCTCCGTTAAAATGAACGGGCTTCGCGCCCGACCGGAAGTGTCAGGAAAAAGAGGCGCCGAGACGACGCAAAAAGTGGCAAAAGTGGGCGGGGCGGAATAAGGTGAATAGTTTAACATTGAGGTGGAGGTCAACTGACGGTAACTATGGTAACTGTGGTAACTGACAAAATGCATATTTTTATGTCTTTGTTTTTTGGCTCATATCTCAGTCATTACTGGAAGAATCCACATGAAACAAAAACTGTCACGAAGTTCATCGTCTCCTCTGTCGGCACATATGAACTAATGTCCAATTATTTTCTCAGAAAAACATCCAAAAGTGGTGACAATATGCAAAAACACGACCGTGATGTTGTCCAATAGAAAACAATTTCAGACATAAAAATAATATGTCAGGTTTGTGAATCCAATCACGATCAAACACTGAAGAGGAAAAACATTTGTCAATTTTCGTTTTGGAGATTTCTTACAAAAACTGCATTTTTCCCATAGAGTTGTATTGGCCCTGCCCTCCACCTGACATTATGACATCATCACATTCGAAATCGTGAACGTCACCTATTGTGTGGATTATGTTTTAAAGTTTAACTTGTGCCGGACACATCAGGCTCCAATTCTATGATTTATTTTGCTTTAAACATAAAATAAAGTGTCAAAGAGGCCAGATGCAAGTTGGTCATTTTATGCTCACTGCTGCCACCTCAGGTCATACGTGTAACTGCAGCTTCTATATTAAGCTCATGCGGGACGACACTTCAAACCCAAATTAACACCTTTTTGAGTGACAGTGCAGGAGAAGGAGTTGTGGTGAACAGTTCTGAGCTCATTCTACACATTAGGACATTTTTAAACTCCGTATAGTCCCTTTAATCAAATTTTAAATGTCATGACACACGTTAGCTATATCGTGCTTGAGCTAAATCTAAAGCCGAATAAACTAGAAAGAACGAAGAGCTTCTCAAACATTTTCTCATCAGCATTATGTTTAACTTGGATCATGATTATTTCCCAAAAGGCGAAACATAATGTGTGAAAGTTCAGATGGATTAGTGACGACCACCCAATGCAGCGTCTGCCATAGAGCCCTATTGGCCAGTGTAATGCCTCATTTGAAAGCTAAGACCTACAAAGTGACCTAAACGGATCCGTTTACTTGCTGTGTTGTCGTCACATTTTTTTTAAGAGGTTTAAATATTAGAAACGACACCTGTATGGTTCTTAAGTCCATCGTCGTCAGTTTGTTTACTGGTCTTTTCCTTGTGTGTCTCAGGATGTGGTGACCCTCCCCTCACACCCGGACGTCCAGTACACCATCCTGATGTTCAACCCGGATTCTGCAGGAAACCCACTGGACCATTTCAGCTCAGAAGAAGCAGGTCGGTGTTTTCCTAATGGGTCAGGGCTTCTACAAGTACACAACATAAACTAGATACAGCCAAAGATTTACACATTTATCATATTCACAGATTTGTAGGTGAGGAAATGTGGATATTTGAAAGAAAAACTGGAACTTTCTGTCTTCTTTCTCATCATACGCCCCTTCCTCTGTGTCCAGGCTTGCACAGCTTCTACTTCCTGCTGCTGCTGGCGTACTTCGTGGCGAGCTGTATCTACGTGCAGCCTCTGTATCAGGCGCTGAGGAAGGGCGGGCCCATGCACACGGTGCTCCGAGTCCTGACCGTGGCTCTGGGGCTGCAGGGCCTGTCCGCGCTCTGCAACTACGTGCACCTCGCCAGGTAAGAACAGCGTCTCGGTTCAGAGTCTCCACTGGAGCTTCACGTGGCTGACTCCGGGGAAATCGTGTGTCAGTGGTTTAGTCTACGTGATATGCAGGATTACCGTATTACCATTAGAAACTGGGCAAAGATCGCATCACTCTTTTGCAGTGTTGTTTTTATCCGGGTGTCCGCGGGGTCTAAAAAAGTCTAAAATTCGGCCTGTTTGGTCTTAAATCCACGGTAAACTGGTCTTAAAAATAAACGTTTAACGACCCAATTATTTGTGCACAATTTAGTTTAAAAAGTCGACAAATAAAGTGACAGAAGCAGCGATGAGGAGCCGCCGGTGCCGCTCATGGTCCGAGAGGGCGAAGCGACGCTGACGCACTGACCGCTGCCACAAACAACGTAAACTCAGCGATAGTCGAGCGAGGCAGAAGGACTCTCCTTCAGAGCTTTATCCTCCCAAACAAACCACTGAAGTCAGCAGAGTTTAGGAATCCAAAACATGACCGAGGTGTCGCTGATGGATCCGTAATGCTGCTGTCGGGGGAAAGATACGTCCAATATGAAACAACGTGGAGATAATCCTTCACTGTAAATATCCAACTCAAGGTAATGAACGGCATCATCACAATAAAGTTTGTCCAAATGTTGGGAAACACAAAGCTGACGCTCCTCTGCTCAGGGACAGAAGGAAAGAGAAAGTCCTGTTACTTTAAAAACACGTTTCTCACTTTGTTCATCAAAACATCTGACAAACAAGTTTAGAAAACATAAAACCGAGACTAGATTCTGGCCTAATAATAATATGATTAAAATAATTATGATAATAATGAGTTGTAAAGTTGACAGTGTTTTGTTCTTTGCAAACGAGTGGAAAAGCTGCTTTTATTTTTAGAAACAGTGAATGTTTACCAGCTCAAGTATTACAAAGCATTTTAAATACACAAACTAAATATCTGTTGTTTTCTTTCATTCAGTCGATAAATGTGAGTAATTATTCAATCTCAATATTCTTATTATGGGATGAGGTTGTTAAAACTTGAACGGTTAAAATGCCTAATGTGAAAATGAAGTTCTTACATTTGAACATCCCACTGTGAAATCAAAAACAACAGTTTGACACTTGGATTTTTGTGACAGTGATTTTCTTTACAGTCCATTTCTATATTGCACGTCCAAAAACAGGTCTGATTTTTGAGATTTTGTGCTCTTAAAAAGGTCTTAAAAAGTCTTAAATTTGACTTGTCCAACTCTGCAGATGCCCTGGTTTATGCTTTCTGTCCGATTAGAGCTCAGCACAAACTCCACAACAAAGAGCTAATTCCTCCCCTGATGAGGAGGGCAGTGACAGGCTGGTAACAAGCGATCTGTGTTTGACTATATACTACATTATTAACAGTATGTGACGGGCAGATTGAACAGTCTTTGTCATTTTTTCCAGTGAATATAAGTTTGACAAACAGGTTGACGCTGGTGTGAGGGTTTCCAGCTCCGTCTTCTGACCAAAGTAAAACCTTTCCTTGGCCAGAATGACTTAGAGAAGGCTCTGCACACTTTGATCAGCTCCTGCTTTGAATATTATAATGCACCTCATGTGGGTCTGAACCAGTGCACTTTAAACCGGCTACAATTCCTCCAGTTCTGCTACTCTGCCTCCCAGGTCATGTGAGGGTTAAGTTTAAACTCTTAATGTTTGTTTTTAAATCTATTCACGGACTTGCACCTTGCTTCATGAGAACTGCTGGTTGCACATCGGCCCAGTAGAGCGCTGTGGTCTGCAGGAGCTGCTGGAGGAGGATGGTTCTTTTTCTGAGGCTCTGGGACTCTCTGCCTGTCGAGCCGTCCCTGACCTGACACTGTTTAAAGCCAACACTGTGTTGACATTGACTTATGAAAAGCACTTTGTGGCGCCAGACGTCAGAAGTGAGCGGTGGCGGCACAGGATTGTATTCACACAGAGCAAAGTCTTTATCTGTGATGTTTTCTGTTGATGGTTCTGGTAATTAATGTGAAATTCTGTTGTGGAAGTAGGACCTTACAGGAGCTCAAATGTGTTTGGGTCAATGACGTATAAGGGTCTCAAAACTTTTTCAAAACTGATGGCATCATACTTTTGATAATTATGTGTTTAAACAGGTTATGTTTGTTAAATATCATTTAAAAGTATTTACATGTATTTTTGATGTATTTGTAGCTTCTCTGTATAAAAAAAGTGTCCGAGATGTTTCTAAAATTTAAATAGGTTCCAAAAATTGGTACAAAGTCCATTTTTTGCCAAGTATTTCTTAGGCAGCCCTTCTCCTCTGAACACATCTGTAATTTGTAACTGACTAATGCTGAAATCAACAATAAAACCAGAGGACCACGGACTGAGTGCTCGGTGTCTGATAACTTCTTCTACAAAGGACTCCAGTCTGTGTTTCAGATTTAACGTCGTTCATGTTCATTTGCAGTTCTGTGATACTTTGAATTGATTGAATATTGATGATCCACTGCACAGCTGTGGTAGAGTTTTGAAAAGTCTCTGAGGCTCATGCTTTCATGTGAGAGGCAGCCGTAGAACTGCTGCTGCCTAATGTTTTGTTGCTGTAATAATTTGCAGTATTTTAACATTTTTCTACTTCTTTCATTTTGACATAACTATGGATCATGTGTCCGCTCTTGTGAGGGATATACAAATAGATCTGCTTATTCATTTATCCCACCTATTGTGACAAGCTTTGCAAATAGATTTGTGATTTAAGTGTTAATGTCAAAATGATGTCAGTGTAACTTTTAACATTTTAGACAGAATACAACCTCATGGAGAAGGGGGCCTTGTGGTTTGAAGATTGTATTTTACTCCCTAAATATGACAGTTTTTGTGATCTGGTTATCGCAACTGATCAGCAACAGTTAACAAGGAATAATGAATGTTCTGGAGAGTCTCCAGGGAGTGTTTCCAGAGGACTGGGCGTCAGCAGAGGCAGGTGTCTCTCCGTCCTCACTCTTCTGTCCTGGTAAAACAAACCAGTCCATCAGTCAGTAACAGTCATCCAAAAATGTGCATTATAGTCTGCAGGTCACAGTGCTCCCAAAAACAGTTTCACTCACGTAAACGACAGCTGAAACTCGGAAAATTAGAATATCGTTACAAAGTGCATTCATTTCTGTTATTAACTTAAACTGAAACTAATATATGACAGACTCATTACATGAAAGTGAGACATGTATCGCCTTTATTTGTTATGATTTTAATCATTATGACTCAGCTTGAAAAAACCCATAATTAAAAATGTCAGAAACTTAGAATATTGTGAGCCATAATCATCAACATTATAACCCAGGCTTGACATTTGTCACTTTGCACGTAATGGGTCTAAATCATATAAGTTCATATTTTCAGCTTTATGGACGTGGACTTGTTACTTTGCTATTGCTAAATAGAAAAACAAGACAGTTTCACGCACACAGAAAACGTGCAGCAGATGAACAAGTTTAAGCTTCTTCATGACATTTTCATACATAGTTGGTGCTAAACAGTTTTATCATCAGCTAAATGTGACGGATTATTGTGTTGCTCACATGAAGAACAGAAGTTTGAGGGCTGCCTGCTGATCGCTGCCTCTATATCCACCACACTATGAAGCTAGAAATAGGCCTCTCTCTCCACGAAGTTATCGTAGCCGACTCCGCAGCGAACTATAAACATTTCTCCTTTGAAATTGAATAAATATGAGCAGTTTAAGTCAACTGTGGACTGGGTTTAGTCTTGCTAATGTTTTGACGCGGGCGGTCAGCGTCTGTAATGGCGGAGGGAGCGTGACTTCACTCACTCCCGGGCACCAGGGGGCGCATGTCTCTGCTCTAGTGTTCAGCTCAACAGAAGAAACAACACAGCGTGACTCTACTGTTGTTTCTCCAAACTTTCCGACCGCGCCTGAGTGAAGATGTCTCCTCTGAGTCTCCCCGTGGAGCTGTGGGCCCTCGTGTTCAGACATCTCTCTCTCAAGGACAGACTGACGCTCAGGACCACGTCTAAAGACTTCAGGGACCTGGTGGAAAACGGCTCTTTGTGGACGGACTGGAGCGTCAGGCTGCGTTTGTGTGACTCTTCTCCAAACGGTGCCTCGCTCACGCTGCGCTGCTGGCGCGTGGAGTCCGCTCGGGTGATCCACAGCTTGTCAGACATCCGCACCGACTCCGAGCCGCAATTCACTTTAAGAATATACTTTTGTGTCACGAAGATTCTGGACTTGGCGAATTTCGCCGAGCTGGAACGTCTGGATCTGTCCAACAGTTACTGCTTTTTACAAGACTTACCTCATGTGCCTGAATGTGTGACACACCTCAGAGTGGCCCAGCGCTCTCATTCCACCGCTACTCAGATGCCCCTTGATTTTCCATTCACGAAGCTCAAATCTTTGGCCGTCGATGCTATTTTTGACTCACATCCGGTGAATGTGCTGCACTTCTTCCTCTCCTCTCTGCCTCAGCTACAGCGTCTCACCCTGAGGATGAACACAAACACGTCCTTTGAGGGCAACATATCAGACCTCACTCCGCTGCCCGACTGCTCCCTCTCCAGTTTGGAGCTTCTTTATTGTTCACCCCCTGAGTTCCCAATTGATTTTATGAAGATGCTGAGCAAATTGCGATTTCTGCGGAGCCTGTTCATTCAGTGCTGCTGTACTCTTAATTCTAATGATTGTCCACAGAAGCTTTCCGCCTGGCTGATGGACCTGCCTGTTCTCACCTCTCTGTTTGTGAAGTGTTCACAGCCTGTTGTGTTTGTACGGTCGATTCCCCGCTCAGTGACACGTCTCGGCCTTTATCCCATGGCGGATTTCCCATGCTCTGAGTTCCTGTCCGCGTTGTCGGATCACCTCCCTAACCTCGATCATTTGGACGTTAGTCTACATCCCAAACTGGGCTCAGAAGTGGCGCTCATCCCACGATTGTTCCCCAGACTGAAGACTTTGCACCTGCGCTGTAGGGAGGTCCCAGGAGGCGCTCTCCTGAGCCTGGCCTCTCTGAAGGAGCTGGAGTTCCTGGAGTATCCCTCCCGTGCGTTAGTCTCCAAACTGCAAAAACTGGCCAACTCCGGAGAGATCAAGATCAACACCAGGTTGGAAATCAAGGGGCCCCTGCACTGTCCTTGCCTTACCTGTCGAGTGGCCTTTTATCACTGACGAGATACCATATTTTGCCACTCCGTCATGCCGTCTTCCCATATTATTCCAAAATGTACAAAATAACACTCCTCTGCCCCTCCGAACTGAACTCTCTAGCCTCAAACTTGTCAGCTATGGTTCCTTCCTGTATCCCATTCCAACACACTACTGGGCTTAAGTATTCACCTTATTCCTGGTGTTCCCGTGGGCGCTGCCATGAATAGTTTTCACTCGTTTTACGACTGCAGACGTCCATAGAAAATAGCGGAAATATCAATCGGTCAAATGAAGACACGTGACCAATGACTCCACTGGAGATCGTCATTATGGTCCGAATTGGTACAGCAACCTTTCACACGACTGTTCACCATTTTCTTACTGCAAACTCTTCCATTTAGCGGAAGCTAACGTAAATAATCACTCAGCGTCTCACCAAGAAGAACAATGACGTCTACCCTCCACAATGGCTCCCGGGCCAAATGCAACGTCACGATTTTTTGACCGATAACGGACCGACAATAGAGTTCGGGAAATTCCACAGTTACCATGGAGATCCACCATCTTTGCAGCTGTTAGCATTTCCATTAGCTAGAGTTAGCTAAGAACTGTATAAAAAGTGGAGACAAAAGCCATGGAACAACTCCAGGAGCTGCTGAGTTACTGCTGGTAGATATTTCTAACACACAGGTGTCCAAGTGCTTTAATGAGAACAATAACTGCAGTATTTACATTTTTTGCAAACTCTCCATTAGTTTGCAATAGAGTTTGGGAATGTGATGTCATATCGCTAAGCATTATGGGATTAGCAGACATTGTAAACTAATGGAGATTTTAAAAGTTAAAATACTGGAGTTATTGTTCACATTAAAACACTTGGAGACCACAGTGTGTTAGATGTATTTACCAGCTCTAAGTCAGCAGCTAACGGACTTTTGTTCCACCCCTCTTTTCTCCACCTTTTATACCGATATTAGCTAATGTTAGTCAATGGAAATGTATGCTAACAGCTGCAAAGATGGCGGATCTCCATGGTAACTGGAATTTCCCGAACGCTATCTCGTCATAGGAGGAAAATAGGATCTTTAGAGAAACACAATGTTCCACTCTTTTTAGCCATTTTCTGGTGGAATATGAACTTATTTATCACATATAAATAAAGTCAAGTGAGAAAATATCCATATGGGCTCGATTTACACAGCAGATTTTTCAGTAGAAGTGAAAGAACGGCAGTTGTAGCTCACGCTAGCTAGCCATTAGCATTAGCCTGATGCTAACATGAAGAATCACGTTAGCATTCTCCGTTTTTTATAACCTGGCTAACGCCATGCTGCTGTGTGCGCAGCCTGGGGACCATGGCCCAAATTTTTGCGTGGATTTGGGAACCAATCACAGAGCGAGGAGGGACGGCAAGATGATGACGCGCTCTTCGATATACGGAAGCTTGTAGTTTATTTACGGATAAAAAAAAAAAAGTTTATTTTTACGGATCCAACATGACAGCAGCAGACACGATGGTATTTTTCGATCCAGCTTTAGACCTTGTTCTAAATCATTTAGCTCAAAAGTTTACAGCGGGTACGTCATACGTCATCTCATACGATGATACGATTGGCTGTGGCTACGTGCAGACGCATGATAGACTTTTTTTTTTTTTTTTTTGTATCGCCCAATAAACGAGTATGGACGATCGTAAACCACACCTCTCCTACGAGAAAATGAATTGGTGTCCCCAGACTAAATATCACTTGTGATTTTAGTCTGGTGTTAGCCAGGCTACGTTTTTTATGTATTTATGGGCTGTTGAACCACTTTGCTCCTCTCCATGTCTTTGTATCTTTATTTGTTAGAAAGCTATATTCATAATTCAGCTTTTGTTAAAGTAGTTACTAGTTTTTTAACTATGAGTTTAGATGTTTCTCCAAATTGTGAACCTGTGAGGGCTCGTATCGCTCACCAACAAACCACTGGGCATCAATCAGTATGTGATAGGAACGTTTCAAGACTATTATTGCTTAATGTTTATCGCTGGGTTTGAGGGAGATTCTATGGCTGTACCTTTGTTCTTTGTTTTGTGCTGAAATGATTAGATTTAGTTAAAAAGTGCTGTTTGTCAATGAGCCACTGTGTCCAATCAGAAAACATCATTGTGTGACTTTATCTCCTTTATAGAGACTTGGAGCTGATGAAGTCATTGTGACAGCAGGACAATGTAGTCTGAACTTCGTGTTTGTCTTGTGCTCCTCAGAGTATTTGTAATATTAATCTACTCAAATGGAGATCTGTTTCTGTTGTTACATGTTAGGTTCTTTTTTTTGTTCATTAATGGCAGATAATATAGTATAAGTATGTTTACTCTGCGTCATGGCTTTAAAATGAAGTGAATGTGTAGGTTTTTGTTTGGTATTGGGTGAAATGTTGAGCCTATTTTTTCTCAGGATGATAAATGTTTTGTTGATCAGTTGAACAACACAAATATATAATGTCAATTTTAATTAATTTCTCTCCTTGCACCGTGTTCAATGACTGGTGCATCTGGGTGTTTTGTCACTTTGAAAAATCACATTAAATAATTGAAATAAAATGGCGTTTTTCATTCTATGTACCAAAAATACTCGTGGGTTTGTAGTTATAACTTTAGAAACAATAGACCAGGTTTAGTATTTTTTTTTGTTACTTGTTCCTTGTTTCACTGGATCCATGACTGTCTAAAATAGGACAAATTACTTAAAATCGCTTGAATAAAGGTTTCTGTTTGATTTGAGTTGGTTTGAACTAATCTAATAAGACACGATAAAGCTAAAGGAACAAGCAGAAATCCCATTTGAAATCAGTGGGATGTTTCGATTTCACTTGAAATGATGCAAAATAATCTGAATTAAGAAATGTGCTTGTTCCATTTCGCAAAAAGAGGTTTTATTTGATTTAAAACCAGATCAAATCTACTCAAACTTTAGATTTAATGTGTTGATTCAAGTAGATTTGCCATTTGTTCCTTAACCTTTTAACTCACGCCTGAAGTGAGTGTTTTCTCCAGTTCAGCTTTAAATCTAAACTGTTACAACCTATGGACCAGTGCATTTGAAAGCTAAGACCTTCAAAACTGATCTAAGATTTTTTTTCTTGCGTTGAGGTCACAATTGGTCCTTTTTTTTGTGTCACTTTTTGCTTTTTTCAGCATTTTTTTTTGTTTTGCTTCATTTCCAACATCATTTAGCTCTCGTTTTTGTCACTATTTTGATGCCTTAAAGTGATAGTCTGGAAGGCTACATGTATTACAAATGTTAAAAATCTACCGTCTGGTCTTGCTTTTTCATGTAAAGTAAGTAATAATATACGTATTTTGTTCTTTGTAAAGTTCTTCCTGGATCTCAGCAACTAATCAGAGTCTAGTATCTTCTCATGTTGACCAATGAGACAAGCTTTTCCTGTGAACCAGCCTGTCTGGTCCAATCAGGAGGGAGGGGGAGGGGCTTTATTGTTTGCTTTTGACACGTCTGTTCCTGCTCTCCTCATTTTGCAAACAAAGGTTAAAGGTAACTGGTTAAAGAGGGGAGGGATTTGATTGTTTACTTTAAATTTCACTCCAGCTCTCCCCACTTTGCAAACTTACAAACTATCACTTTAACCCTTTAACGTTACTCCCTACTCCTTTTTTAGTATTTTCTAAGCATTTGGAGGACAAATATCAATGTTATTAGTTTATGTTTATTTATTTATTTGATAGACCTCTGAGTTACCTGCCTTAAACCAGTCCAAACCTGATCTAAACTGGTCCAAACCTGGTCTAATCCTGTCAAAACCAGCATAAACCAGTCCAAACCTGGTCTAAACTGGTCCAAACCTGATCTAAACTGGTCCAAACCTGGTCTAATCCTGTCAAAACCAGCATAAACCAGTCCAAACCTGGTCTAAACTGGTCCAAATCTGGTCTAAACTGCTCCAAACCTGGTCTAAACTGCTCCAAACCCGGTCTTAACCTGTTAAAACCAGCAGATACCAGTCCAAACCTGGTCTAAACTGGTCCAAACCTGGTCTAAACCTGTTAAAACCAGCATATGCCAGTCCAAACCAGGTCTTAACCTGTTAAAACCAGCAGATACCAGTCCAAACCTGGTCTAAACTGGTCCAAACCTGGTCTAAACTGGTCCAAACCTGGTCTAAACTGGTCCAAACCTGGTCTAAACCTGTTAAAACCAGCATATACCAGTCCAAACCCGGTCTTAACCTGTTAAAACCAGCAGATACCAGTCCAAACCTGGTCTAAACTGGTCCAAACTTGGTCTAAACCAGTCCAAACCTAGTCTAAACTGGTCCAAACCTGGTCTAAACTGGTCCAAACCCAGTCTTAACTTGTTAAAACCAGCAGATACCAGTCCAAACCTGGTCTAAACTGGTCCAAACCTGGTCTAAACTGGTCCAAACCTGGTCTAAACTGGTCCAAACCTGGTCTAAACCTGTTAAAACCAGCATATACCAGTCCAAACCCGGTCTTAACCTGTTAAAACCAGCAGATACCAGTCCAAACCTGGTCTAAACTGGTCCAAACTTGGTCTAAACCAGTCCAAACCTAGTCTAAACTGGTCCAAACCTGGTCTAAACTGGTCCAAACCCAGTCTTAACTTGTTAAAACCAGCAGATACCAGTCCAAACCTGGTCTAAACTGGTCCAAACTTGGTCTAAACCTGGTCTAAACTGGTCCAAACCTGGTCTAAACCTGTTAAAACCAGCATATACCAGTCCAAACCTGGTCTAAACTGGTCCAAACTTGGTCTAAACCAGTCCAAACCTAGTCTAAACTGGTCCAAACCTGGTCTAAACTGGTCCAAACCAGCATAAACCAGTCCAAACTAGTCCAACCCCAACCTATACTAGTCCAAACTGGATATTTTGAGTATTACAAACTTGAACCGAATGGTAGTGAGAATTGGTAGCATAATTAGAAACAACAAGTGAGTTCTACCAAACGGTTGAGCAAACTATTAAAGGGTTTAGATGATTATTCTTTTTCCACCGGCTCTTAACCTGTTGCAACCCCAACACAGGACGCTTTCCATTCAATACAAACTCCATTTAAAGTGTGAATGTTTTATCAGAAAGCCACATATTAAACACCACACTGTTGTTTGTTTGCAGGTATTCCCGAGACGGCGTGGGCTTCCCCCTGGTGGGCAGCCTGGCCGAGCGTAAGCACCATCTCTCTGCTTCTTCTTCTTCCCTGTGAAGCATTTGGATATTGATTGTTTTGGTTGTTTGTTGCCATGGCAGTGTGGGACATGATCGCGCAGGTGTCGATGCTCTACATGCTGCTGAGCCTGTGCATGGGCTGGACTCTGTCGCGGAGGAAGCCCCAGTCCAGGCCTCTGCAGTGGGAGCAGACGCCCACCTCCACCGCCGTGGCTGCGGGCGTGGTCATCGCACAGGTCAGCCTTCATTACTCCTCGCACTTTAATCACGGGAGTATAGACCTGACTGACGCCTCTTTCCCGCGTCTCCAGGGCGTGTTGTTGCTTTGGGAACAGTACTCGGCGGCGGACAGCGAGCACCACAGCTTCCACACTCAGAGGAGCCTCCCCGCGCTGCTACTCCTGCTGCTGCGGCTCACGCTGGCCCTGGTCCTGGCCTCGGTCCTGTACCAGATCACCTCCACGGAGCGCAGCACCCTCAAGCGGGACTTCTACCTCAGCTTCACCAAGGTGCGGACTCTGGAGGGCTCAACAAACTCACAAGGGACAGTTCTATCTGGTGGTACTTGGAGAAACTGTTTGGAATCTAACTCAACTACTAACTAGTCTTACAAGCAAACAGCATTTCCTCATTAATTAAGCCTTCTCTAATTTCTTTTTAACCTCTTAAGTTAAGAGGTGTTAATTTCGTCGACTAAAATATTTAATCTTAATTTTAGTCAGTGTTATTTTTGACGACTAAAATTGGACTAAAACTAAATTAAACGTTTTTCATGAGAATAAAACTATGACCAAAATGTTCAGATATTTTAGTCGACTAAAATCATCCAAACTTCTATTGACCGTCTGAAAGAGCCTCATATCTTGTAAATTCTCTGCCAAAGGATCAGCTCTGAGGTTTGTTCAAGTGGAGCAGCTCCATGAAGCAGAGGAGCAAGATTAAATATGATTATAATGAATATTATCAATGCAAAGTCGACTAAATTTACTTGCAATTTTAGTCGACTAAAACTAGACTAAAATTGAAGATATTTTTTTGACTAAAACTAGACTAAAATCGAATTACATTTCCGTCAAAAGACTAAGACTAAAACTAAATTAAAATATGTTGTCAAAATTAACACTGCTCTTAACCTCCATTTTCACTCAAACAGGAGAAAAATGGAGGCTGAAAAAAGCTTCAAAATGGCGACGAAAATGAGAACAACAAAGTGACAAAAACATGATTAACAAGCCACAAAAGAGCCACAAAAACGTGCCGTAAAAGCGACAATAACACAGCTGTAGCAGAAGAACCAGTAAGTCCAGCTGTAGTGGAAGAACCAGGTTGTCCAGCTGTAGCAGAAGGACCTGTGTGTCCATGGTTACAGCCCTCAGGAGAAGAATGCCGTCCGCCCGTGATCACGCAGTCCTCGCCGTAATCTCTCATCTTATTTCCAGGGTTTAATATATATATATGTGTTATACAGAGCATGGCACAAATTGTTACCAAGCCAAATACAAAGAAGGTTCCAAGAACATACTGGTCGTTATGAACTAAACTTTAGGATTCAGAAACATAGCACAACTTTGAAACGTTTCAGTCCGACAATGGCGGCGGATGCGAAAGTAATGGAAGCTGCTCTTCAATCCGTTCTGGCTCGGCTCCCAAATATCCAGAAATCAAAATTGACGGACTAGGATGCATTACATACGTCACGACCAAACGCTAGCGAAAATCAGATCTAATCGTTTCAAAGGAGTTCACCCCTCCCACCTGATAATAGAGCTCAATGTGTCCTTGAGCAAGACACTCCACCCTCCTTGCCTCCAGTATTGGTGTGTGAATCAGAGAGTGAATGGGTGACTGGTTCCTTCCTGTAAAGCGCTTTGGGCCTGATAAAGGTAGAAAAGCGCTTTATAAGTTGAGAACATTATGTGTATGTGTTCCTAGATTCGTCCTCTTTATCGAGAAACTCCCCCAAAAACACTGAGAGATTCCATTTTGTTCATAATAATAATATAAGTAGAAACAGGACTGTTTTATTTACTGATATTGTGATATTGCTCATGACCTATTCCAGTATCAAGGGCTTGCATGTAAACAAACCTGCGATTATCCCATAGTTTATTACACTGCGTTCCAAATTATTATGCAAACTACATTTTTCTAAGATTTTCTAAACTGTCACCTCAAATGAGAGTCAGCATAATTTTCAAGTCTTTAACTGGTCGAGGATCATTTAAATGTGGTGGAAAAAAGAAGGCTTAGAAGGATAGAAGGTTTATGCACAACTGCAGCCTCTGGAGGGTCCTACACCTTTATGTTCGGGAGACTCCAGAGGCACCAGCAGCTTCACACTTGTCTGCTGCTTTGTAGCATCTGTTCTATTAATCTGATGTGTTAGTCTGGCAGAAACCGTCCATGCTGTGCCTTTATCTGTGCTCTGAATCCGTCACAAATCTCTTATCTGTACGATGATTACGCTTAATCTTTCATGAAATATCGAAGGTTTTCATACCTAGACCAAGGCATTCAACTATTTCACACTTTTCATCAGCAGAGAGACCCTTTTTCTTTACCATATTGCTTGAAAATGATGATCTGCTTAATAAAGTGGAACACCCTTTTTCAGTAGTTTTTCCCTTAAAGAAATAGGCCACCGTTTTTACACACTGAGATATGTTCTTACCTTAGCTTTGACGAGTTCTTTAGGACCTGTCTGATCTTCCCCCGTGCCTTCAGTCACGTAAACACAGCGCAGACGGCGTTAGCATTTAGCCTCTCCCTCTCTCCACTATAGCTCCAAAACAGGTCAAGATAGAAGCTACCAAGCTCTTCCACGTTTTCCCTATTTAAATATGGTTACGTGAAGTGTTCCACTACAAAGTATAATTACACACAATTAAACAATGTGGATTTTCTAAGCGGATAAAACTATAATGTAAGGCGTAATAATACCAGGAGTAATTTGGCATCCACACAGTAATCTTCACTTTACTGTGTGGATGCCAAATTACTCCTGGTATTATTACGCCTTACAATATAGTTCCCCCTTTTATCCGCTAGGTAAGAAGGTAAGAACATATCTCAGTATGGAATAATGGTGGCCTATTCCTTTAACTGGGCTTAACCTGAAAACTAATCATCCCAGGTCTCTGAGATTAATGTCAGTGATTCATAGAGCCCTGAGACACAACACCATCCATGACTTTCATTATCATTGTTTGTTTTTTGACCTTTTTGACACAAAAATCCAATTTGCGTAATAATTTGTAACGTAGTGTATGTCATTGTCCCGTTACCGTGGCAACCACTGCACACACTCT
Source organism: Gobius niger (assembly GCF_951799975.1). NCBI lineage: Eukaryota > Metazoa > Chordata > Actinopteri > Gobiiformes > Gobiidae > Gobius > Gobius niger. Next base: position 4,902,948 of record NC_136874.1, read on the forward strand.
GTTGATTCCTCTCAGGGCTGTTTCCTGTGGTTCCTGTGTCACCCCGTCCTCGTTTTCGTGTCGTCCATCTTTAACGAGCATCAGAGGGAAAAGGTCAGTCTGGCCCCGAGATTTATTATCAACGCGGCGCAACAAAGGAGCGGGCAAGAACGGCATTTGTTTTATTCACCGTCTTCTCTTTGTGCTGTTTTTTTGTGTTTTTATCTGGCAGGTGGTCACAATCGGCGTAATCCTGTGCCAGTCCATATCGGTGGTGGTGCTTTATCAGCTTTTCCTCTCGCGATCGCTGTACTGGGAGGTCTCGTCCCTGTCGTCGGTGTCTCTGCCTCTCACCATGTCCCGGACCAACCAGAGGGGGCGCTACTGAGGCCTCCTACAGGGGAAAGTTACTGTTTTGGAGCCACAAGAGACATACTGCTACCTCAACATGAAGCGAGGGTTTATGGGCGATGGACTGAGCAGCTAAATCTCGCAAATGATATTTAAATAAGTGTTTTAAAGGGAGCGGAAAGACAAAAGAGGGAGCGACTGTGTAAAGAAAGCTATATAGTTTTGATAATTGTGTGAAGAATAAGAGTTTACAATAAGCCAAAGTTTGACAATTAAGATATTTCTGTAAAAAAGCATGTTTTAAATAGGACTAAAAGTACTTTATTATTGTCATTTATTATAAGCCAAATTGTTTATGTTCCACTAAACTCACCTTATTGGAGAAATCACTGCTGTCTTAAAGGAGCTGTACATTCATTCAGACACTACGGCTGTTCGGGAATGGTTTTGTCGCATGTTGAATTGTGCTAAAGCATGTTGTTGTTTTGTAAAGGGATGTTCGGTTTCCATTTTTATTTATTTTGTACCAAATCCTGTGAATATATGGAAGCTGTGATTTTTAAATGTAATGAATAAACTCGATGTACGATACATGTTATGCCATGATAGGGGGATTATCACTGTACCAACTGTGACTTCATGAACGGATCAGGGTCTAGATCAGGGGCCACATGAGGAGCCTGAATTGAGACAGAGCCGCACCAACAATAACTCAAACTTATAATGCAACTTTATCCTATTCATTACACTAAATTGTGTATTTAGAATATCTGATGCTGGTTTTTAGTATTTTCTGAAAATATTTAGCCATATCAAGCCAAGGACGTGCATGTGTACCACTAAAAACATGTGCAATAGATACAGACGGCATCTCTGGAATCGCCCATATATGATCATGGGGTAAAACAATCCAAACTTTCTCTATTTATTCAAAAACTTCTTTAACAAATACTGAATTATGAATATAGTTTTCTACTGAATAAAGATACAAAGACATGGAGAGGAGCAAAGTGGTTCAACAGCCCATAAATACATAAAAAAAACGGAGAATGCTAACATGATGCTACATGTTAGCATCGGGCTAATGCTAACGGTTAGCTTTCGCGAGCTACAACTGCCGTTTTTTCACTTCTACAGAACAATCTGCAGTGAGAAAATATCCATATGGGCCCGATTTACACTTGACTTTATTTGTATGTGATAAATCAGTTCATATTCCACCAGAAAATGGCTAAAAAGAGTGAAAAATTGATTTTCCCAAATGATTCTATTGTCCCCCTTGGCGAGGCCACGGCCCCCTTCTATGACGAGATGCGTCTGTATCTATAGGTGAATCCTCCAGCCAGCAGTTCGGCTTTACCCAAATCTAAAAGACTCATTTGAACGCTAAGACACACAAAACTCATCTAAGCTTCTTCCTTGTTATAGTAATTATCATTTTTGTTACTTTTTTCCATGTTTAACTTTTGGTCACATTTTTGTGGCTTGATCAAAGTTATATTACACTACTAAAAAAAAAACAGCCAAAACACGACAAAAAAGCAAGAAAAAAGTAGCAAAAAAGTGACAAAAAATGAATGAATACGCCTCAAAACTGTGAAAAAAGCAACGAAAACAGGATTAAAAAACACTAAAATGTGATGACAAAAACAAGGAAGAAGCTTAGACGAGTTTTGTGGGTCTTAGCTTTCAAATGAGGCGTTACACTGGCAGTCGAGAGGCTTTTAGATTTGGATAAAGCTCGGTTAAGGTGGGGGTTAAGAGGTTAAAAAAAAAAGTATTCATCTCTTAACCTCCACCTGAACCAAGCACATTTTCTCCAATTTGGCTTTACCCAAATCTGAAATCTTGAAAAAGTCACTAAAAATGTGACAAAAAAGGAACAAAAAAATCCCCAAAAGAGCAGCAGAATAGTGACTAAAAGGCAACACAACACACACAACTTTTTTCAAGAAATGAAAAATAATGAGCCTGACAGGACTGTGGACAATGTGCTCTTTATCTCCTGATCTCTCATTATGTCAGTGCCCCCTGCTGGACACCTGTGGAACTCGTTTATTTGTTTGTTTACTTTATTTATTTATTTATTTATTTTTATTTAACAGAAATGTATTTACAAAGCAAAAGTACTGCAGAGGTACGTGTGTACATGTAAAACACATATTCACATGTTTAACGAACATAGCGGGGGAAAAAACAAAAAACAAAAAAAAGAGAAGAGGGAAATACAGGAAGTAAAGTCGTACATAGAATAGATCAAGACAGAATAAGGGATGACATATAGATTTAGACATTTACTGTGTTATGTGGTATTTGCAGAATGCGTTATGGGCTTTGATGGTTTTTTGATCAGCCACAGTCTTTATTGTTCTGAGATACTGATTGAGTTCGCTTATGAAATGAAGTCCATTTGGCTTTGTTTGCGCCCACTTAGTTTTATGAATATGATATTTGGCCAGGTGTATAACAGTTTGAACCAGAAAGGAAAAGGTCTTTGGGAATATTTGGATTATCGAAATAAAACATGATGTCACTCTCCCGGAGGCTGATCACGTGGCCAGTTTTGTTCTGGATCAGTTGTTGTACGTGTAGCCATAGGTTGTGACTGTATGTGCAGTGATAAAACAGGTGGATGATTTGTTTACTTTATTGTCCCTGGGAAATTTGTCCTGCATTTAACCCGTCCTTCGATGCCGCTGGGGCGACCCGGGGACCCATCTCCATAATGCACTCGGGGGTTAAGAGGTTAAATTTTAATTATCACTCACTACTTCACAGAATTATATGCCTCAGTATTTGGAGCAGTCGTCACGGAGTCCCTGTTTAATCCAGCGAACATCATTTTTCTCTTTTTGGAAACAAACTGAAAGGAAACTCGTATCATTTATTATTCCAGGAGCATAAATGAAACCTCGTCACGAACAGGATTCGAACCTGTGCGGGGAAACCCCATTGGATTTCGAGTCCAACGCCTTAACCTCTCGGCCACCGTGACTCACATGACACGCATCACGTGGACGTTTTTAAAAATGGCTTCCGGGGTCGTTTTTTGTTTTTATAATTTTAACATTTTTTTGGATGCGGTTTGAATAAAAATGAAGTTCGTTTTGTGAATAATTGTAAGTTTGGATTAATACTTAAAAATAAAAATGAAAAAAATCTTACAAATTCAAGACGTTTTGGGGTCACGTGGTTATAACGTAGCTGACGACGCAGACGCAGTGTTGCCGGAAGTTTGAGCAAGAAAGAAAGAAAATCAAATCTTCACCGACAGCTCGTGCGTGTAGAGATTAAAAACAGTTGCTGTGTTAGTGCGTTTTCTGTTTTCTCAAGAAAGTGAAAAGAGCAACGGTTTGTATGGTTTATTTCGCTTTCTCCAGATTGTGATAAATGTGTGCTGTTTTGTGGTTCTCAGCGCCCTCTGCTGCGCGTGAACGAGAATGATCAACTTGTCAGTGTTTAACCTCTTATTCCCCGCCTGGACTGACCACATTTTCTTCAGTTTGGCTTCACCCAAATCTAAAAGCTTCTTAAAAAGAGAAGGCAACAAAAATGTGACAAAAAAGTGATGAAAACGCAACAAAAACAACAACAAACAAAAGTAAAAAAAAAAAATCATCAAGGCAAGGAAAAAGATCCGTTTAGATCCATTAGTTTTTTAATTGAAAAGTATATGAATATACAGAGTATGCCAGGGGGTAACAGAATTGTACAATACAATTATTCAGTTACAAATATATTGTATTTTGAGCAAATACTGATAGTTTTTAGAGCCTTTTTGTTATCAGAACCTTCCAAAATCTTGATATATGAGAGAGTATCACTAAAAAAATGTGTAAAGTTGGGTTTCTGCTTAGAATATTTACATTTGTGACTATAAAATTTGGATAAAAAGATAAGTAAATTAATAACAAAATAGATGTCTTCATTCTTTTGCTTTCTGAAGAAACAAAAAATAAAGTTTTCTCATTTTAATGTAAAGTTGGAGTTACCTTGACCTACTTTATACCTGCGTTTCCAATGACATCACACATAGTTCCGGTGGCCATGTTGAATACTGATGTAGAATTATGCAGTACAACATGTAACAATATCTCGGCTAAAAATGAAAGACAATTGATTGAATTAAATGTGTGTAAAGTTTCATATGAATAAAATATAGTCTTGTTTGTAAAGTGTGTTACCCAAATCTAAAAGCTTCTCGACTGGAGCTTACAGCCTATACATGCTTTTCAGTCGTATGGCTTTTGTTGTTATGGCGGCCATGTTGAATACCGAAGTAGAATTATGCAGTATTACAACATGTAACAATATCTCTGATTGACAGTGGCAATTTTATGTACTCGTAATCATTCCTCAAGAAGATAACAGTAAAAACACATCCCCAGAGACGCACGTTTATGTGATATAACCAGTAAATGTGGTACAGATGTAGCAGCTCGAGCTACAGCAGGATTTACTAAAGATCTGCTTCACTCTGAAGACTAAATGAACACATCAAGGAGGAAACAGAAAACCTTTCTCTGTGATTTTTACAGTTTGTCATGTCAGCAGAGTCTCAGTGTGAATCAGTGTTTAACCCCTTAACTCCCACCTGAACCGAGCACATTTTCTCCAGTTTGGCTTTACCCCAGTCCAAAAGCTTCTGAAATAAAGGTGTGAAAATAGCGACAGAACTGAGACGAAAACAATGATGAAGATGTGACAAAGAAAGGGAGAAAACTTTGACAAAAATGTGACAAAAAAAATGACAAAAAATTGACCAAAAAAGACAAAAAATGACAAAAAAAATGACAAAAATTGGGAAAAAAAGGACAAAAAATGTGACAAAAAAATTACAAAAAATTACAAAAAAAAGACAAAAAATGTGACAAAAATGTGACAAAAATGTGACGAAAAAAAGACAAAAAAGTTGCAAAAATTAGTTGAATACCCCCCCAAAAAAAAGATGGAAAAAAAAAATCTGATGACGTGAGGAAAAAGATCCATTTAGATTTGGGTAAAGCTGAACTGGAGAAAATGCTCTCGGTTCAGGCGGGAGTTAAGATGTTAAGCTTCTCAAGACGTTAGCATTTTACCGGTTAGCAACTGGTAGCATAAACTACTACTACAGTCACAGCTCTGACCTCTGACCTCTGTCACATGTTGTATCCAAGGCTAGAGATGTTTGTGGTTCAGGGCTTTCTCTTGTGGAAGCTAAATGCTAACCGGTAGCATGCTAACGTCTTGAGCAGCTTAAACACTGACTCACTGGTTTCTTGAGCGATGATTACGAGTACATAAAAATGCCACTGTCAATCAGAGATATTGTTACATGTTGTAGTACTGCATAATTCTACTTCGGTATTCAAAATGGCCGCCATAACAACAAAAGCCATATGACTGAAAGGCGTATAGGCTGTAAGCTCCAGTCGAGAAGCTTTTAGATTTGGGTGACACACACACTTTACAAAGACTGTATTTTATTCATATGAAACTTTTACTTCAGGCAAAGGGTCCAGAAATCATGAATATTTGCTGGAGCCGTATTTTTCCATGACATAAAAACATTGTGTCCTGTCCTTTTCTGTTCGCAGCCTATTTCATTTAATCACGCATTAATATTCTGGCCTTGAATCCTCTGCTGAATAGGACCTTGGTCATTAGTGCGGTCCGATTAACAATTAAAATGATCAGAATGTCTCGTCTGTTTTCAGGGAGGGGGGGAGAAGCTTTGATGGACCTCGACCAACAACGTCACAGAAAGGTCACATCTCAAATTGGATCAGAAAATAGAAACATGAGTCACCGCTTGCATCATCGGAACGGAGCGGGCCAATCGCGGAGCCGGATCCGAAATGCCCGGAGGAACTGGCCAATGGGAGAGCGGCGGAGCGAGGGTGAGTGATTTTATGAATGAAATGGATGGGTACGCACAGATGAGACGCGGGGGAGATGGGTAAATGGAAAGTGAAATGGGTTTAAGAGCAAGGATTGAGAGACTTAACGGTGATAAATCAGACTGAAAACGAGATAAAAACAGATCTAGCTGAGAACTAAGTGGATTCAGGACTAAAAACGACTCTTTGTCACATAACATTGCACCGTATGAACTAGTCAATCACATCTGGACTCAATCTGAACTAAGAAGTAGCAGCTTTGGCCCTTGAAGAAGAGAATTGGATGATTCTAGAAACGTCGGCAACTAGACTAGAATGTCAAGTTTTAGATTATTCCTTTTGTGTTGTGGATCATTGAGGATGATTTTGTTCCTTTATTGCTGCCCCTGAATAAAGAGGCATCAAAACTTGGTCTCTATGATTGAGGTCTACAAGATAGTTTATTGGTTTGAAAGATTTACAATATGGAGTCTTCCTGCAATGTTAGGAAATGTGGAAAAAATGTAAAAAGAAAATGTAAGAAAGGATGGGAAAAACCAATGTGTGAGGAACGTGCTTCTCTATGGTCCTCATGGCGGGAGCTGACATTGCTGTAATACGGGAGCATTGATTCTAATAGGACTTCAAACGTCCCGAGAACAGCTTAAAGAGGGGGTATTATGCTTTTTTCAATCACACAGCACCAGTCTATATCACACTACAATGATGACCAAACCTTGTGTTGGTCTGTAAATGCAGTAAATTAGAATAACTGCCTTGTATAAAATGTCTCTCTCAAAATGGCTGTAGCGAATGTCTTGAAATAGGCCTCTGTCTCTTTAAGAACCTCTGAGCCTTTCAGACACGCCCCCTCCACACGCTGTCTGTGGCATCAGTGGGGAGGGGGTTCTGCTGAGGAGCAGTGGTTGGTTACTCGGCTGGTGACGAAAGCTCGGAGGCGTCTCCAGGAGGTGGGGGCGTTCCTAGGAGGACTCAGGCAAACCTATCCCTAAAATGGCCGCCATCAGAGTTTTTACAGACCCTAACCCTAACCCTAACCTGCCATTACCTTAATGACAAGCTTTGATCCAAATAAAACTGTCATTTGTCATATATCGTATAAAATATTGTATATTTTATTGAACAAACCGTAGATTTGCTTTTAAGACTGAAATCATGATCAAAACAACCCAATAATATTAACTTTAACAGACTCCAGTGTGTTTCTGTGTAGTTTCAAATGGAAAATATTGATAAAAAAGTTCCCTACAGGCTCACGACCCACTTTTGAGTCCCGACCCACCCGTTGAGAATCACTGCTTTACATTATATATGACCAAGTGGGATGTTCTGCAAGGACATTAAAAAAATACACTATAAAAATACACTATTCCTCGCATTTTTAGAGGCTTTAACAGTTATTTGATCCCTTACCTGCATAATAATATTTCTCAAAATCATATTGGGGGCCAGAGCTTCTGTGCTGGAGGGCCGGATTTTGGACGTTGCCCACCCCTGATGTAAACGTACATGTTTGACTGCACATTTTTGCATTTTTCTGATGGTTTACTAAAGCAGTGTTTCTCAACCAGGGGTACGGGGACCCCTGGGCACTTGGAATTCATTCAGATAAAAAAAAGAAGGTGAAACTGAATAGAATTTCAAAGGAAAGTTAGTTTTAATGATGTTTTTCGGTTTGATTTTGAGAGTATTTTAGCTTAATTTTGAACACAACACACTGTTAAATACTGTATAATATTAATTTAGTTGGTCACTTTGTAATAATATTGTCCTCAAGGTAGGGGGTACTCAGAGTATAAATCCACGAAACTAAACTCCATTTCTGACTTTTATTTATCACTAATCACTCAAATCAAGAAGGAATAAAACATAATATTAAAAGCATTACTAGTCATATTATCATTACTAGTTTTCCTCGTCCTCGTTTCTAAACTACTTCAGAGAGAATCGTGTTCACCGTCCGCTGTCCTTTCTGGAAATCACGTATCACATTATGGGACAAACTTCTTGTACCGGTTTTAGCCAAATGAATAGAAAAGGGAAACCGACACCTCCGCAGTTTTCAGATGCTCGACCCGGAAAGTAATCCGGAAAACGAGGCCCAGGAGCGGTTTGTAAAGTTAGACGAGGCGGTTACGTGAGTGAGGAACAGCTGATGGTAATCGTGAAAGGAGAGCGGGACAAAGAGCTTCTGTCCCGGGGGAGGCACACCTTCACCGGGACGACTGCGGGACGGCCGGCGCCTCTTAGGGAAAGTAGGAAACGATGTTCAGAAAGATGGGAAGTAACGAGAAGTGACCGAGGAGTGACCGAGGAGTGACCGAGGAGTGACCGAGGAGTGACCGAGGAGTGACCGAGGAGTGACCCGGACGACCCAGGTCCATCGGGTTTCGTTTCAGAGGCTCTTCCTCGCACAGGCCTGTTTGTTAAAGGCTTGGGGCTGGCACAAAGTGTACAAGGCAGTGCTTAACTGATCAACCCTCACATGGACAGAGCACTTTGTCCAGTTTGGCTTTACCCAAATCTAAGAGCTTAAAAAGGAGCAGCAAAATAGTGGCAGAAAAGAGATGAAAACATAACAAAGAAGCAATGAAAAAAAGTGTTGAAAAAAAGAACAAAAACATGGAGAAAAAAAAGCAACAAAAAGTGTCAAAAACGAGGCGAAAAAGTGACAAAAAAATGTTGAAAAAGCAACAAAAACGTGACAAAAAAGTGACCAAAAAACGGATGAAGAAAAGTGTTGAAAAAGCAACAAAAACTGACAAAAAAGTGACAAAAATGTAATAAAAGGCGACAAAAAAAATCACAAGAAAACGTACCGGGAAAGCAAAAAAAATGTGACAAAAACACAACATAAAAGTGACAAAAAAAGAGATGAAAATATGACAAAAAAACAATGAAAAAAAGCAACAAAAAAGCCACAAAACGATCCAAAAATGCAACAAAGATACATCAATAATGTGATAAAAATGAGGCGAAAAAGTGACAAAAAAAAGATGAAAACATGACAAAAAAGTGACAAAAAAGCAATGAAAAAAAAACATTGAAAAAGCAACAAAAACCTGAAAAAAGTGACAAAAACGTGATAAAATGTGACGAAAACGAGGTGAAACGTGACAAAAAAGTTAGGATCACTTTTGCAGGTCTTAGCTTTCAAATGAGGCATTACACTGTTGCTCTTCAGGCGATGTGCTCGGTTAAGGCTCCGAGGTTAAAGAGGCTGGACACTAAAACCTACTCGCTTGATTTGGATGTAAATGTAGAGTCAATATTTTTACCGCCAAATTTTCATAATATGTCTAAATAAACCAGATTGATGGCAGCAATTGTCTGTTGGGTAGATTTCTTATTAGATGAAGTGTGTGTGAAGCATAACCAGAACTCAGTGCACATGATGGTTAACACCAGAGAGAGCCAGCAGCAGGTCCTGGATCAGGCCCTGGATCAGGTCCTGGATCAGGTCCTGGATCAGGTCCTGGATCAGGTCCTGGATCAGGCCCTGGATCAGGCCCTGGATCAGGTCCTGGATCAGGTCCTGGATCAGGTCCTGGATCAGGTCCTGGATGGGAAGCAGGTCATCCTCATAGTAAACCCGCCCTTTCAGCTGTTACGATACGTCCCTCTCACTGATATGATCTGATTCAGAGGAGAAAAGACAAACCGGGTAAAGTTTCCATGTGACTTTAGTGGCTCTGGTTACAACAGATTCGACCCGAGGTACAAGAGTCTGTGCCAGAGTCTGTGCCAGAGCAACACGAGAAGTCGTGGAAAATTCCTGTCCGTGGTTTTGTCTTTGCAAATATTCAATCTTTGGAATGATCAAAATCCTCAACATGGCTTTTATAGCAGGAACAAGTCCTGTGAAAATCATCTCCCCTGGATTAGGTTTTCCACTAATGATGAGACAGTTTGTAGCTGGATCGTCACTTCCTGCTTTACATACTGGACTTGTGTCCTTGGGCAAGACACTTGAAACAAGGAAGGAACAGAGTGTTGCATAACATCTATGGCAATATCATATTAAAGCACTGGATTAATTGCACTTTTATTGCACTATTTAGTAAATATATATATATTTTCAATTGTAACATTATGTATTAATTCATTCCCTTTGTTGGTGGTTATCCAGTAGCCACAGCTGCTCCTTGGCTGAATAACAGACAACTGGCTGCCAATCTGCTTTTATTTGAAGAGAAAATGTGTCATATTTATCGTCACGGTGGCGCAGCGGTTAGCGCAGCGGTTAGCGCTTACGCTTCACAGCAAGAAGGTCCTGGGTTTGATTCCCACGTGGACGGGGCCTTTCTGTGTGTGGAGTTTGCATGTTCTCCCTGTGTCTGCGTAGGTTTCCTCCAGGTACTCCAGTTCCCCCTACCACTAAAACATGTACAATAGGCCAGGATGAATGTGAGAGTGTGTCTGTGAGTGCACATGGGGGACGACTGATGGAAATTAGCCCAATGCTACAATCTGGTGTGACGTGTTTACATGTATGAGACCTACGTATGTTCATTAAAGGAACAGGCCACTGGTTTTACATACTGAGACATGTTCTTATATATATGTATACGTTATGTGTATGAGTTCATGTGTACCTGTCTGGTCTTCACCCGTGCCTTCAGTCACGTAAACACAGCACAGACGGCGTTAGCATTTAGCCTCTCCTCCACTATAGCTCCAAACCAGGTGAAGATAGAAGCTACCAAGCTCTTCCACGTTAAATATGATTACGTGAAGTGTTACACGATCAAGTATAAATACACAAAATTAAACAATGTACTTTATAGTTATGTGACTGAGGACACACATGAAGACCAGACAGGAACACATGAACTCGTCTAAGCTAAAGTAAGAACATATCTCAGTATGTAAGAACGGTGGCCTGTTCCTTTAACATGCACTGTCGTGACAAAATAAACCCATAATTAAAATATGAATGAGCACCAACTATGGATTTAACAAAACTATCTTAAAGTAAAAAATATTTGTATAAACAGTTTTTCCTATAACTGAGTTGAGTATCAAAAGTATTGTGATATACTTGTACCACAACAAAGACGTATCTCTCAGTACATTCATACGGGCCAGGTGGATGAAGTTCCCATTTTCTGCTTCTCCTGTTTCTTGCCTTAAAAAGTGAATGTTTGAAGTTATTTTATCAAACGAAACATAAATGTGTGAATCAGCTGTTTAAATCTGCCCCAGTCAGAGAGTGTTCGTTGCACAGTAGCTCCGCAGTAAAAACAAAAAGCGTCCGCGCTCCAAGCCGTCCTGTCGCCGCCGTAAAATGCAGGTGGGACTAATAACATTTACGAGACTCTGCTCTTTTTAAGGGATTTTCCAGGAAGTGCCGAAAACCAGACCCCAAACGCCAATTAGAGCCAGACCAAACAGGGAGAGACGAGAGACCACTGGGGCTGGAGACAGGGGGGCTTACCGGGACTCCAGGCCTGTTTATCCAGCATTACACAGATTAGCTTCTGTATATGGTCCATGATATAAAGAGCAATCAGGCGGCCATTTTATCTGCGGACTCAGAAATCACGACTCAGCTCAGAGTGTGCTCACTTTTAACATTTACAACAATCTGAATGAAGAAGTGTGCCTGAGCTTTCTCTTCCTGGTTCTGTTTTCACATTTTAGCTTTGTTACATTTTTTATCATGTTTTGTAGCTTTTTTTGTCATAATTGTTGCCACATTTTTGTCATGGTTTCTTTGCTCTTTTGCCACATTTGTCACATTTTCATTCCTTTTTTTGTCCACATTTTTGTCAGTTTTTTGTCACATTTTCACTAAAAAGAGCCAGACTTTTGAACGGCTCTTTGAAATGAGCGAATCCCAAAGACAAACCCCATGTCCAACAATTAGTTTATGTTGCTACGTTTGCAGAAAATTGCTGCAAACTTCATTCATCATTCATTCTTCTTCTTCTTCTTCTTCTTCTTCTTCTTCTTCTTCTTCTTCTTCTTCTTCTTCTTCTTCTTCTTCTTCTTCTTCTTCACCTTCTTCTTCTCCTCCTTCTTCTTCTTCTTCTTCTTCACCTTCTTCTCCTTCTTCTTCTTCTTCTTCTTCTTCACCTTCTCCTCCTCCTCCTTCTTCTTCACCTTCTTCTCCTCCTCCTTCTTCTTCTTCTTCTTCACCTTCTTCTCCTCCTTCTTCTTCTTCTTCACCTTCTCCTCCTCCTCCTCCTCCTCCTCCTTCTTCTTCTTCACCTTCTTCTCCTCCTCCTCCTCCTTCTTCTTCACCTTCTTCTCCTCCTCCTTCTTCTTCTTCTTCTTCACCTTCTTCTCCTCCTCCTTCTTCTTCTTCTTCACCTTCTCCTCCTCCTCCTTCTTCTTCTTCTTCTTCTTCTTCTCCTCCTCCTCCTCCTCCTTCTTCTTCTTCTTCTTCTTCACCTTCTCCTCCTCCTCCTTCTTCTTCTTCACCTTCTCCTCCTCCTCCTTCTTCTTCTTCACCTTCTCCTCCTCCTCCTTCTTCTTCTTCACCTTCTCCTCCTCCTCCTTCTTCTTCTTCACCTTCTTCTCCTCCTCCTCCTTCTTCTTCTTCTTCTTCTTCACCTTCTTCTCCTCCTCCTCCTTCATCTCCTTTTCTTCTTCTCCTTCTTCTTCTTCTTCACCTCCTTCTTCTTCACCTTCTCCTCCTCCTCCTTCACCTTCTTCTCCTCCTCTTATTTTTCTTCTTCTTCTTTTTCATCATCTTCTTCTTCTTCTTCTTCATCTTCTTCCTCTCCTTCAAAATACATAACTGGATTTACACACACACAAACATAAACAAAGTTTGAAATGAACACTTTAATGTCAAACAGAATCTAAACCAGAATGATGTGGCTCAGTTAAATCCTCTGCTGCTGTTTTGGCTCAGAACAAAGACGTCCTTTAATGTTTAAAATGGCTGCCACGCTTTCTTTTTACATATGCAATTGATACTTTTTGCCCAATATCGGTGCTCAAAAAGTAGCCGTTTGGTATCGATCCATCCCTAACACAGATGCTTTGAGTGGAAAGATTAATGGCTTGTCATATTAACCTCTTTCCCCCAACCCTTAACCTCTTTTTTTTGCATTTTCAACACATTTTTGTCACTTTTTTTAATCAGTTTTTGTTGTGTTGCTGTGCTGATAAGTAGAAGTAAAAAGTACAGTTACTACATAAAGTTGCATGTGTACATTCAGCTATAAATACACACAAAAGCCTCCTGCATTTCACCCAGGACAGATGCGGTAAACTTATGACTAACCGCTCAACTCCCAGGGCTCTCTTTTCTCCCGTAACTCCTCGCGGGGCGTGGCTTCATCGTCTCCCCGGGGCGTGGTCTGCGTAAATATTCATCGGCTGGTGCGTAACGCCGGGACGCACAGGGCTCAGACGCACCGAAACAGCTGGATGGAGCTCTGACAGCGCTTTCCCCAACACACCGCGCTCTCTCTCTCCCTCTCCGTGCCCGCCCGCAGGCTCACCAGCGCCGGCCGAGGATGCGAAGACAACACCGCTCCTCTCCCGGATCATTCATAATTCACTGAAATTCAATTCGAAAGGGGAAGCGAAGACGAGACGCAATAAAACAAACAAACATGGATGCTATTTTGGAGAGTTTAGCGGCGGAGAAACTGTACCCATCCGTGAGCAGCAACCTGTTGGACCTGGAGGAGCTGAGCGACGGGGATTTTCTGTCAAACGTGGTGCGTAAAACCGCCAGGGGGGATAATGCGTAATGCGTGGTCGCTTTTGGGGGTCACCGTAACGCATTTGACCCAATCTCGGCCAGTTTTTCTATTAATCATGGCTTTAAGTCGTTGTTTAGACTTGATTTAGGCCCGAGCGCATCTTCCTTCTTACATTTTAGCCACTTAACATGTAGCCATTAGGCCTGTTTAATGCGTGCACGTGCGTTATTATCGGCTCAGGTGTGGATGTGACGCTTTATGAATTAAACTGTTGCATGAAATTACGCACCTTTTCTGGTCAGATATCGCGTTATGTTCGGCTTGATTGTAACATTTCTCCACCTCACACTTAATAAGAGCCTTAATATCAAGTCAAGCAACGTGTTTAGACCCCGTTTATTCCGCTTTACCTCCTGCACGAGTGAACAGTCGCAGATAAAAAGCCGTGCGTCTTTCCTCCTCCTGTATTTGGATTTGCAGTGGGCGTGTCCAAGTCCACATCCTGCTAAGAGCCGGACTCATTCATTTATTCCTGTGTATTTACGCACGAGGAATGGCCTCTATAGACGCTATACCCACAGCCCGGTGACGTAGGTGGAGGGTGGTCCTATTGTGCATGTTTTGTGTTGATAGGGGAAGCTGCGCAGATCAAAGGAAACGCAATTAGACACTGGGAAGACATTAAAACTCAGCACAAACTGGTCTTGGAATCGAACCCAGGACCTTCTTGAAACCGAGCACATTTTCTCCAGTTCGGCTTTACCCAAATCTTAAAGCTTCTAGACTGGAGAGCAGCAGTGTAATGTCTCATTTGAAAGCTAAGGCCCACAATACTGATCCTAAGCTTTTTGTTGCTGCTTTTGTCACATCTTGGTTGTGTTTTTGTCGCTTTTTTGTCGTGTTTTTGTTGCTTTTTCATCGTTTTCTTCGTGGCTTTTCTGTCATGATTTCGTCGCATTTTTGTCTCTTTTTTGTTATGTTTTCGTCTCGTTTGTGTCGCGTTTACGTCACTTTTTTTGTAGTGTTTAGGTTGCTTTTTCATGTTTTCTTTCGTGGCCTTTTTGTCATGGTTTCGCCACATTTTCGTCTCTTGTGGTCATGATTTTCTCTTGTCATATTTTCTTTTTTGTGTCGTGTTTTCATCTCTTTTTTGTCTCTTTTTAGTCATGTTTTTGTCTCATTTTTTTGTCATGTTTTCATAATTTTTTTGTCATAGTTTTGTCACTTTTCTGTCTCTCTTTTCTCATATCTTTATTGTATTATTGTTACATTTCGGGCACGTTTTTATCGCTCTTTTGCCGCTTCTTTGTCCCTTCTTGTTGCATTTCCATCCCTGTTTTCATTGCTATATTTACTCTTTTTTCAAGAAGCTTTTAGATTTGGGTAAAGCCGGAGAAAGTACATCGACAAACCTGTTCACCAACCACCCTCTCACTCACACAGGCCCAGGTACCGCAGGTTGAGAAGCCTGTGTGCTGTGGCCCCACAGGCACCACCTGGACCCGGAGCTGCAGCCGGTGTCTGTTCAGCTGCTGCCGTTCTCACGCGCTCAACCTGCTCATCAGCGCCGCGGCCTTTCATTATCAGCTAAATGCATGTGGTTACAGACACGAGGGAAACGCTAATCGGAACGCAGAGAAAAAGTCAACCTGTCAGTCAATGTGAGCACTCTCTTTAGTTTTTCCATCTTCATATTAAGCGTACGGCCCAGTGTAACAACTCATTTGAAAGCTAAGACCTACAAAACTGATCTAAATGGATCTTTTTTTCCCATTGCTTTTTTGTTGGGTTTTCATCACATTTTTGCCACATTTTCTCCTCTTTTGTCACTCTTTTGTCGCTCTTGGGAACATATTTTGGTCAGGGTGTGCTGAGGTACAGGATTGCCCGGACAAATGCCTTTATCCATCCACCAGGGGGTGCTGCCGCCCCCTCAGCACCCTGGGTTCCCACGGCCTTGCTCTTGGGTTAAGAGGTGAAGCTAAAATGAAAGCAATTTTTTATTTTTTTAATCAAATTGTGTTGGAACCAATGGCCACTGGTTGCTCTGCTTTATGAGGGGCCGCCATTGCTGCAGTACCTCCATACATGGGCGGCAAAACAAGCTAGTTTTCCTTTAGAAAGCATTGCACTTTACACACATTCTAAGCAACTGTAAAGCCTGGTTTCTATTTTTTTTAAACAATCTACCTCCTGGGTTAGTTACAATTAAAGAAACCAGGCTAGTTTTCGAAAGGAGCATATTAGAAATCTCGCATACTAATGAGGGCTGGACTTTGATTGACAGGCCGTTAGCATTGGAGCTAATGACACTAAGATCCCGCCCCTTTGCCCTTTTTAGGAACATGCTACTTCAGAGCTGGGCAGGACACGGGACACAGTACTGCAGTATAAGTAGTATATCGCCTCGTCTATTTTACAGTAAACTCGACACATCTTTGATACTTCTCTCAGCCCTTTGTCCCAGCCCTGTCCTTTTAACAATGTGAGGAATTCGGGCTGGGTGTCTCGGTGTGGGTATGGTGTCTCTAAATGAATGGGACGGTCACCACAGAGCGCTGCAGTGCCGTGCCCCAAAGCACGCGACACATGACGGCTATAAACTAAAGTCTTCTTCCAACCGTTCATATGTGACCACAGAGAGTACGAGCTGGGGAAAATGCAATCTTAAAAGCACTTGAATCTAGAGAACCGTGGACTGTCTTGAAATGGGAGAGAAATGCAAATGAGACGAGAATTAATTTGCTTAAAATATGAGAAATTGACTTGATACAAAGCACTTAAAATGAGACTAAAAGGTTAAATTTAAGAAGAATCAGTCTTTCGTACCCCTTGAGTCATTCATTTCTACTCAAAGTACCCCTTAAAGAGACTAGATGCAAGTTGAACATTGTACACTCACTACTGCCACCTCAGGTCTTACGTGCAAATGCAGTCTCTATGTAAAACGGCACCTCAGACCCGAACTAACAACTTTTTGGGCTGTCTGGGCTCATTCTACACATTAGGACATGGCTGGAACATGTAGGGGGATGGAAATACTCAGTTTTAATCTTTTTTAAACTCCGTATAGTCCCTTTAACTCAAAGGAGCAGCCAATTATTTACTAAATCATCTGCTAAACTCAACTTTATTGGCATTTATAGTTGCGTATAGTGTTGAAAATTAAAGCAAAAACGCTGAAATATTTCCATGTACCTCCTGCTAAGTGCTTGTGTACCCCCTGGGGTCCCCGCACCCCCGGTTGGGAAACACTGGCATAGACAACTACTTAAATGCAGCACAATTTCTGACAATCGAAACATATTTGCGTAGTTTTATCAAAGATAAGGCGGCATTTCCAGTGTAATCATAGCAGTAAAGGGTATGTAGTAGATTTAAGTAAGATCACAAGCTAAGTCCTCTGTAACAGCCCCAAGCATATAAAAAACAAAGAAGTCTTAAAGTGTGTGAATCTCTGAAGGCAGTAAAGGCAGTAAAGATGTTGGATGCAGTGACTAACCCAGAAGTAAACCACGACTAAACTACACACCAGACACCAGACTATTTAGGGGGAAAGGCGTCATTTAGGACTAAATCAGGACTTAACCAGGTCCAAACTAGACCTAAACTAGTATTTAAATCCAGCTAACACCCAGTGGTTATGAGAAAGTTTCGGATGGTGAAGCGTGCTGCAGCTACTACTACTTCTACTACTTCTACTACTGTTACTACTGCATGACGACGACTGCAAACACTTTCTTTGTGTCCTTGCCCATGGGTTGACTCCGGCTGGCTGTTGTTTGCCAGAGAATCCCGCCTGCTGCTACTCGGCTTTCTTTCATAGTTTCACTTCCTTATTGGACTCTGACAGGAAGTGACATAGACAGAGGCGAATCGTTTTAAACTGTTGCCGTGCCGACCATGTTATGTTAATGGGAAATGAGTCAAACTGCTGTGGAGCTTTACCTCTATCTATGTCACTTCCTGTCAGCGGATTAAAGGGGATAGATGCAAGTTGGTCATTTTTATACTCACTACTGCCACTTCAGGTCTCACGCGTAACTGCAGGTTCTATATAAAGCTCGTGCATGACGTTTAGGCTGATTGTCTAGTGGTTTTTTGGCCGCAACAAAGAATGTAAGCTACCAGACCGTTCAATCTTATGTTTTTTGTAATTGTTAATAAATCATCAAGAGTTCGACTGATATTTGGACGATCTAACGCCGATGAAAGCTGACATCTCCGTGACTGATAATAATAAAGACTTCCTGTTTCTTGCATTGGAAAGAGCAAAGTCAGGGCTTTATCACGATGAAACTTGGTTAGCTGCAAGTTTGTACAGTAACAATTGCACAAGTTTCACCAACTAAACCTCAGTGAATATGGACATGCTGCGTATCATTTTGAAGCGCAGAACCTGGAGAATTCAGTCTTGCTTTAGCAATTGTTTTAGCCTCCGCAATTGTATTTCTGATCGCCACGCAAAATGCTGTGGCTAGCAACCGAATGCTAATGCTAACGGCAGTATAGATACAGATAGATATCAATGAAATATTAACTTATATATCACATACAAAGAAAGTCAAGTCTAAATTCACAGCAGATTGTTCAGTAGAAGCAAAAAACAGCAGTTGTAGCTAGCAGTGTTCATTTCGTCGACTAAAATATTTAGTCTTAATTTTAGTCAAAGTGATATTTTTGACGACTAAAATTGGACTAAAACTAAATTAAAAGTTTCTCATGAGACTAAAACTATGACTAAAATGTCCAGATATTTTAGTCGACTGAAATAAGACTAAATAAAAATGAAAAGGAGAGACTAAAATCATCCAAACTTCTATTGACAGTCTGAAAAAGCCTCATATCATGTAAATTCTCTGCCAAAGGATCAGCTCTGAGCTTTGTTCATGTGGAGCAGCTCCATGAAGCAGAGGAACAAGATTAAATATGATTATTATCAATGGAAAGTCGACTAAATTGACTTGCAGTTTTAGTCGACTAAAACTAAAGACTAAAATTGAAGATATTTTTTGACTAAAACTAGACTAAAATCGAATTACAATTTCGTCAAAAGACTAAAACAAAATTAAAATATGTTGTCAAAATTAACACTGGTTAGCTGCAAGTTTGTTAAACAGTAGCACAAGTTTCACCAACTAAACCTCAGTGAATATGCACATGCTGCATGTCATTTTGAAGCGCAGAACCTGGAGAATCCAGTCGCTGAGTTAGTTTTAGCCACGCAAAATGCTGCGGCTAGCAACCGAATATCACATACAAAGAAAGTCAAGTCTAAATTCACAGCAAATTGATCAGTAGAAGCAAAAAAACAGCAGTCAGAGCTATCTTTAGCATTAGCACGATGTAGCATCATGTTAGCATTCTCCGTTATTTATGTATTTATGGGCTGCTTAACCACTTTGCTCCTCCCCATGTCTTTGTTTCTTTATCAGGTAGAAATCTATATCAATAATTCAGCATTTGTTAAAGTAATTTTTTAATAATTAGAGAAAGTTTTGTTTTTTCTCCAAATTGTTTTCCCCTTTAACTGTTTTCAAACATGACCATATATGGAGCGATTCCAGGGATGCTGTCGGTATCTATGCTAATGCTGACGGCAACTAATCAAGGAAACTATGACTGAATTGCTTAAAGTGATAAATTAGAATCGAAAAGAATGCTGGAGTGACCAAGTATTGTGTTTTTACAGGATTATAAACCAGATATTTGGAAAAAATATTGGTTAAAAACATCAGCATATCGGCATCAGCCTATAAATATCCCCAGAAATCGATGTTGGTCTGTATTTGCCTGTATTTGAACCCGTGTACTTCGTATTACAGTGAAACATGATGAACAGTTCGTACCTGGTACACCTTGAAGTCCAGGCGACCCAGTTCCACTAAATTTAAACCTTTCCAAACCTATTTCCCTCCCGGTGGCTTCAATAGTTCACAGCTTGGTTTATTTTCGCCTGTGACTCGGCCCGTGTCTGTTGTGGTTTTAGTCTAAATAAAGACCTCGCTGGACCCACTTAGACCGAGACTTGGACAAAGCTGGTCTCTGGTCTGGTCTTTGGTCTGGTCTTTTGGTGTCTGGGGAGGAACCGAGGTCGGGGGGGGGGGGGGGGGGGGGGGGGGGGGGGAAGATGGAGTCGTCTTTGTGGTTTTCTAATTCAAAGCAGTTCTGGACCATTGTAGCCATAATATTGTCCTTTGGATGGAGTCGTCGGTTTAGTTCAGGCTTAAGTTAATTCTTTTACAAAACCTGTTGAGATATTTCTTTTTGGATCATTTTGAAAACGCCTGAATGTGTAATAGATCTCCTTCAGTGTTTTAATTTGAACAATCAGTCCTGTTGTTGGCTTAGTCATCTTTAGACATAGTTTTGACCTGATGAATATGAAGAGGTGGATCTTTTTGGTCTGTTTTATCCCATTTTACATTGATCTAGCTTTGCAAAGGAGTTGATTCCTCTTTTTCTTAATTGTTGTCCTTAATTTGACCTCTTAACCCCCACCTGAGCTGAGCACATTTTCTGCTATCTGGCTTTAACCAAATGTTAAGAAAAAAGCAACAAAAATGTGATGAAAAAGCCACAAAAGAGCAACAGAAATGTGACAAAAATGTGATGAAGTACAAGTAAAAAGTACAAATTATAGGTACTTTTACTTTACTTAAGTACATTTCATGATGAATACTTTTTACTTTTACTTCACGACATTTTAGAGCCTGTGTCTGTACTTTCTACTCCACTACATGTTTAAATTAGGTTAAAAGTAAAAGTATTTTGTTTTTAAAGAGACCTCCCTACGACAAACTGGTTTAGTCCCAGTTTAGACTTGGTTTAGACCAGGTTTAGTTCCTGTTTTTGACCCAGTTTAGTCCAGGTTTAGACCAGGTTTAGTTCCTGTTTTTGACCTGAGTTAGTGGTTTACTCCTTTAGACCTTGTTTAGATCTGGTTTAGACCCAGTTTAGACCCAGTTTAGTCCAGGTTTAGACCCAGTTTAGTCCAGGTTTAGTCCAGGTTTCGACCAGGTTTAGTTCCTGTTTTTGACCTGAGTTAGTGGTTTACTCCTATAGACCATGTTTAGATCTGGTTTAGACCTGGTTTAGTTCCTGTTGTTGACCTGAGTTACTGGTGTACTCCTTTAGACCTCGTTTAGACCTCGTTTAGACCTCGTTTAGTTCCTGTTTTTGACCTGAGTTAGTGGTTTACTCCTATAGACCTTGTTTAGATCTGGTTTAGACCTGGTTTAGACCCAGTTTAGTCCAGGTTTAGACCAGGTTTAGTTCCTGTTTGTGGTTTACTCTTTTAGACCATGTTTAGATCTGGTTTAGACCTGGTTTAGTTCCTGTTGTTGACCTGAGTTACTGGTGTACTCCTTTAGACCTCGTTTAGACCTCGTTTAGACCTCATTTAGTTCCTGTTTTTGACATGAATAAGTGGTTTACTCGTTTAGACCTGGTTTTATTCAAATGATTTTTTTTAAATCCTGCAGATTTAACTCTTAAATACTTTTTTCTTATCAAGTACATTTTATAATCCATACTTTTATGCTTTTACTTAAGTAAAAATTGTATTAGATCAGTCAAGAAGCTTTAGATTTGGGTAAAGCCGAACTGGAGAAAATGTGCTCGGTTAAGGCGGGGGTTAAGAGGTTAAATAAAGCAAATTTCAAAGGATCAAATCTGTTTATTTTAGCAAAAAGAAGCTCACTATCCCATCATAATGTAGTCCAGCTTTAGTCCTAATCCAGACTACCCCAGTCTTAGTCCCGGTTCGTTTACTCCTTGTACTTTCTTGTTGTTGTAGTAAAGTATTTCGAGCCCCGTCTCTCCGCTTGGCCCGACTCTCATCTCTCTTTCCTGTAATTTCACCCGTAATTTCCACAATAACTTTTGCTCAAACTCCTCCATTCAGACCCTGTCATCCAGCTCCGCTCTAATCCCGCCTCCCCCTTTTCCACGCTCCCCCCCCGATTGGCCGCTCTTCCGCGCATGCCGCCTCCCGATTGGCCGGCCCCGTCAGTGGAATGCGAGGGGGCGGCGCCGTTACCGGGAGTGCACCGGGGTTCACTGGGTCTGAGGCGGTTCAAGGAAAGTGCGGATCTTCCAAGTCCGCACCGCAGAGTCCCCACAGAGTCTCTCACGTGAGCCCCCGGTCCAGGCCCGGGTTCGGATCCAGACCCTGAAGGTTGGGGCTTGTTCAGGACAAATTTCTCACTCGCTCGACAGGCTGTAAAAATGTCAAACTAAAACCACGTTGGGCTAAGTTTAGACGGATCATTGTCGGGGAGAGAAGAGGCTGCAATTCCCAGTTTTATCACTATGGAGATTTATACAACTCTTCTGAAAGTATATCGAAATATCCTGTCGTAGCATGTTGCGTTTTTTTACTCATCAATTGTCCGTGAGAGTAAATACTTCACTGACATATAAGACAAAGGAACAGAGGGATATTGTACATCCAAATGCACAATGAAGATCATTTTTTTCACTCAAACTTGGCTGTAAATACTGTTTAAGTGGAGCTAGCCCGCAGTTAGCTTTACCCGTTAGCCTGTTAGCTTCTTCTTCGTGATTCCATTAGTGTGTATTGGTGACTCAAGGTCGGAGCAGGAAAAGCTGCAATAGACTCTGTGCATAACTTAAAATTATATCAGCGCCGCCCAAAAAGTGACTTCCTGTTTCGATCCAGCACGCCAAAATAAAAGCACACAGCTCGTCTCATTGATTAGTAGAATATAATTAAATAAACACATTTTAAGTGTTTTGTCTGTTAGGCAGAAATAAAGTTGAATTAATGAACTACTGAACTAAAGAATAAGACGGTGCTTTTATTTTGGCGTGCTGGATCGAAACAGGAAGTCACTTCTTG
Organism: Gobius niger; assembly: GCF_951799975.1. NCBI lineage: Eukaryota > Metazoa > Chordata > Actinopteri > Gobiiformes > Gobiidae > Gobius > Gobius niger. Next base: position 4,925,684 of record NC_136874.1, read on the forward strand.
GCCCGCAATTGCCAATAGGGGTTATGCGCTAACGACTTCCGCATTCCGCTAAGTGAGTAAACCACTTCTGGTCACCGTGTTATTTAATAGGAGCAAGAACTTTTTAGCAGCTGAAAACACTGTCATTTGTTTTACACATTGGAAAACGGGTCAAAATAGCTCCACTACGTAGAGCTACAAATTCTTCGCTGCTCAAACGAGAGATTCCAGGAGTAAAAGTCACGTATTTATTGAATGCTAACGCCTGTGGATCCATAGCTATCATTAAGCTAGCTTTAGCCGCCTCACCTGACGCACTTTATTTAAATTCATATACTGCCCACGGACGTGTATTTGCATCATCTGTGATCACAAACAATACACAAGAGCCAGTTTTAATAAAGTATATTCAACAGAAGACTTGGAACTGACGCGTTATTGATGTAACCGGACTGTTACGATGATGTAGCTGCATGTTCTTCTTTTCTGGCCAGAGACGCCAGGGGGAGATGAAAGACCCCCAATCATCCCATTAACACTTGTTTTACCCCCAGAGGGACTACGGAAAGGATTTATTTAGGTGAACAAGTTACTTAGTTCTGCTTTTAAGAAAAAAATCTAATATGCTAGATGCAAGTTGTCCATTTTATACTCACTACTACCACCTCAGGTCTTATGCGTAACTGCACCTTCTATATTAAGCTCGTGCATGACGGCACTACTGACCCGAAGTAACAACTTTTTGAGCGACAGTGCAGGATTTTAGAGGCAGTTGTGGTGAATCTGGGCTCATTCTACACATTAGGAAATGGCTGGAACATGTAGGGGGAGGAAAATACATAATTATAACTTTTTTAAACTCTGTATAGTCCCTTTAAGCCAGGGGTGTCCAAAGTGCGGCCCTCAGACCAATTTATGGTGGCCCTCGGCCTCTTGCTGTATCGGTTCACATCACCAGAGATGGACCTTTTTATTTGAAATGCAATAATTCTATACAATTCTAACCAAACAACTAACATTTTATTGTGAGACAGAGCTGGCATGAAGGTTTTAAGCTTAAATAGAGGTGTGGGGCACAATTTAAACCTCTGCTAGTCGAAGGTTTTGCGGCAGTAACTACTGATCTACGGCCCTTCACCCCGTGTACGCTTCAATATGCGCCCCCCCCCCCCCATGAAAAAAGTTTGGACACCCCTGACTCAAGCCTTTTATTGGAGTAGTTAAAGTGCATGTTGTGATACGACATATTTGTGTATCATGATACAGGTTCCTGGATACGATACGGGTATTGTCACGTACATAACGATATATTGAGGACAGCCCTAATTAAAATAGTGATAGTAATCAAACTTATACAGCGCCTTTTTTGCTTTTCCCATGTCACTCACCCTCTTGTATTGAGTTAAGATGATTTCTACAAAGGTTTACAGAGAGTAAAACCAAGCAATTGTAAAACAAAAAAGAGTTTTGTCTGCAGTGTCTCAAAATGTGCACTTTAAACCTATCTTGATTTGAAAACATTACAAATACGGGTCAGTAAAATCCCAGTCAGATCACTCTTCTAGTTTAGGTTTATAAAAATAAGTTGAACCAAGCCGTCACCGCCGTAACCAGCGAGGCTAAAATTATAAAATCGTCTAAACCCGGCTCCAAACAATGACAGAACCAATAAAAACATGACAGCATTCAGACTGAACCACAAGTGTAGTCAGAGCATCGGTCTATTTTCTCCCCGAGCTTAAAGCAAGGAAATTATTACGACAGCGGCAAATAGCAGTCACGCTTTACCGGGCAGATTTCCCAGTCGTGTCACTGAGACGGCGGTGGTCTGAGGAGACCGCAACAAAGTCAGAGTTATCGTTGTGAATGGATAAAGACTGTCATTAACTCTCGCACCGACGCGTTTTACTGTCTGTGTTTGATTTAGGTGAGAACGTGCGGTTAAACTGTGGACACATGGGTATTAATCAGCTGCCGTTAGTTAGTTAGAAGTCCAGTTTTTGAGAATACTACAGTTCTGTAAAGGCTCCAAAGTATATGTGTTTTGCTCATTGTATTAGCCTGATAATGCACACTCCTGTTTTTGAAGCCCCTGTCCTTTTTTGTAACTTTTTTGTTAGCATTTTGTCACTTATTTTGTCTCTCTTTTGTTGCTCTTTCATTGAGTTATCGTTGCTTTTCTGGCACATTTTTGTCGTTTTTTTGTAGCTTTTTTCATTGAGTTATCGTTGCTTTTCTGTCGCTCTTTTGTAGCTTTTTCCATTAAGTTATCGTTGCTTTTCTGGCACATTTTTGTCGCTCTTTTGTAGCTTTTTTCATTGCTTTTGTGTCGCTCTTTAGTCATTTTTTTGTCATTTTTTGTTGCTTTCTTCATCGCTTTTTTTCATGTTTTCGCTACGTTTTGGTGGCTCTTATGTTGCCTTTTTATAGCTTTTTTGTGGCACCTTTTTTAGCTGTTTCGTCACTTTTTAATTGTGTTTTTGTTGCGTTATTTTCATTTTCATTTATTATTTTCGCTCTTCACCATATACTTATATACATATACTTCAGTGATACAGTGGGAGAACCCTCTTTATGAAGGCACCAGGGCTACAGATGCTCTTTGTGCTTTTTGACTGAAACAGCATCACCAACGTGAACATGGATGGATAATTACAATAATACTTCAGCAGATCTGTCTCTGAAAACTAATATCTCTTTGTTTGTACTTTAATATGACATGTAATTCTCCTACACAGTTATTGACACATAAATTACATTTTCTCATATTTCTTTCCAGCCCTTTGTACCAATGACCTTCGGAATCCTTGAATTATTTGTTCGGAAGTTGCAGATAGATACATCGCGTCATAGAAGGGGGCGTGGCTTCGCCGAGGGGGAAAACAAAATCTTTAGGGAATCCATTTTCTGGTGGTATGTGACTTTATTTGTCACATACAAATATAGTCAAGTGTAAATCAGGTCCATATGGAAATTTTATCACAGCAGATTGTTCAGTAGAAGTAGAAAAAACGGCAGTCGTAGCTAGCCGTTAGCATTAGCACGATGCTAACATGACTCATCGTGTTCGCATTCTCCGTTATTCATGTATTTATGGGCTGTTGAACCACTTTGCTCCTCTCCATGTCTTTGTATCTTTCCTTAGTAGAAAACTATATTCATAATTCAGCATTTGTTAAAGTACTTTTTGAATAATTAGAGAAATTTTTGATTTGTCTCAATTGTTTTCCCCCTTAACTGTTTTGAAACATGACTATATATGCCACAAATTTACAAAAACGATAAAAAACAAAGTCGAACTCAAACTTAATGATTTTTTTCAACAAGCAAATGGGACAGACCTAAACAGATTTGATCCTTTCTTAAAGCTAAACTAGAAATCAGTGACTTACTTTCTAAATAAATGAGTCAAAGAAGTGACAGGATTGCGTGGTAATATTAAGCTGTAGAAGAAGAATAAGTAGATTTATAGAAGCCTAGTAAAGCGTTTCTGTTTTGTATCCGGCTACTACTCTTGTAATACTACCAGCTTATACTGTTCTTACAACTGCTACTTTCATTCACAAAATTACATAACACAACTCTCTCAACTCGCCGCTCCTCAGTTTAGCAGCTCGTCGTCCGTCCCTTTAAACGAACAGAGTATCCTTGTCCTTTTCCTGTGGGCCGCGCTGGAAAATATCCCCCTCAAGACAACCGCCACTCCCCTTTAACTCCGTCCCATTCGGGAATATGGGTCAGGCCAAATAAACAGTGAGCAGATGAATGGAGAAGGATTTGGGAAAACGACAGCGGACCATTACCGACTCAAATATAGACATAATTGGACGTATTACAAAGCAATTACCTCAATGACAAAATGGGCTCTATGGAGGCTATTATGTTAAATGTTTTATTATTTTCTCACTTGAGTTTTAGAGATGGATGTAGTAGTGTTGTCACGATACTGAAACATTGCAGAATACTCAACATTATATTTCAGATTTACCATGTTCTTGATACATTAAGTAATAAATGGACACAATGGAAATATTTTTTTCAATCAGACTTGGTTGTAAATACTGTTTAAAGTGGCGCTAGCTCACAGTTAGCCTGTTAGCTTCTTCTTTGTGATTCTATTAGTGTGTATTGGTGGCTCCGGTCCGGTGGCAGGCAAGTTGCAATTGTGGTTTTCTGGCCAGAAACACCAGGGGAGATGAAAGACCCTCAATCATCCCAGTAACACTTGTATTACCCCCAGAGTGACTACGGAAAGGATTTATTAATGTAAACAAGTTACTTAGTGCTGCTTTAAAACTGGCCTTGAAAATTCCTCTAAATATATTAATGAGTTAAGTACAGATTGATTTATTAGGAGAAAACACAGCTTCATAGCCAATGCTAACTGATACATGTAAACCAATGGATGTTGCTAAGCTAACATTAGCCACAATCGCAAATTCCACAGTTTCTATAAAAACGCTGCTCCTTTCAACCTGGTTTTGCACCAGTAATCAGATTCTACACTTCGACAATGGATGCATTTACTTTTAGATTTTTATTCAGGGTTTAAGTGAGTGCTTTTTAGCTCTAATTTAAGTTTTGATCATAGCACAGCAGGTTCCTTCCAGCCCTCTGGGAGTGAGCAGGAGGGGGGAGGAAACACAGAAAGTATCGATTCCTGCTCAAATGAATATCTATCTTCGATACCACGTTTAGTATCAATTTAGAATCAAGGAATCTATTTTTTTTGACAACCTTACAGTGGACCCAGCCCTAATAGTTACTTCATAAAGTGTCAGGTTTTCTGGCACTGTATGCTTTTGGGTTGCATATCAGTATGACGCGCAACAGAGGTTATTTATCCCTCTTCATGTGGAAGCAAATCCAGATTTGAGTTTAAACTTCTCCTGCATAAGACATCCAGACCCCTGCCTATTCCTCATCCATCCTCTACCATTGTTTTTTCTCTAACACTGCAGACTATTACTACTTCAAATACGGGAATACGGGAATCGAAGTGTGAAGTGTTTTTAAGTGCAGTGGAAGCAGGATGCTCATAAGTATTCGCCTGCAAATGAATCAAGTCTACAAGGTCTCATTGTTCATAAATGTCTTCAATAATGAGCTGGAGATGATCAGATCAACTACTGCCTTCTGTGAAAACATCAGGCAGCTGTTCCTCTGTTGCGGGAAAACCATGTCGCAGAATTAAACATGAGACTCATTAATGTTCCATTAATTAAGTGCAGTTTTCCCTCATCTCAAGCCAATGTTTTTATCTTCCAACCATACGAGTTTAGTCCCTTGTTTTCCGAGAGCAGCTGGGTCAAAACAGTGATCGGAAAGTCCTGGTTCACTCCAAGTATTGTCCTCTTTTTTTGGATCTTGTTCATTCTTAATCCTGATTTTATCCAAGTAGATTACTCCATTTTGACCCGTGTTTAGTTATGGTTTAGTCCATGTTCAATCCTGCTTTACTTCCGCTTTAAACCCGGTTCAGCCCAGGTTTCTTCCTTCATAGATTCATAGTGATTTCATAGATTAATAGAGTTTGTGGCTTTGCTAAGGGTGGAGTGAGGTTTGGGTCATTTTGGACAAGTGCTGCTAAAGCTTCTGGAACTATATTGAAAGTAAAATCCATCCATCTTTATCTCTAAGGGAACTCCCAGCTGCACCGCCAAGAAAATTCAAATTTTAAGCTCTTAAATTGGATCCCTGGCACGAAAATCGCAATTTCTTGAAAAATAATGACATTGTTTGATCCGTTTTACTGCAGTAGTTTGTTGAAAGCATCACAAAAACACTTCCAATTGGCTGAACTCATGCATGAATGTGGAGTTGTCGAGAACAGGCTTTATATCTTTGTGTCTGGAAAGGCGTCAGGGTGAGAATGCGTCACAGTTTTATCCTCCTCTCTCCCTGTTTGTTTCCCCAGCCGTTCTCTGGAGACCACATGGAGGACTTCAGCAGCGACCTGTTCAGCAGCTTCTTCGACGATCACCTTTTAGAGCGGCCATCTTTGAGCGACCGGCCCTCCATGCTGCACCTGGAGATGGACACCAACCCAGGTCTGAGAGCAAAACGAGAATTAAAATGACTGAATCAGTTCTTAAACAAGGTCTCCAAATGTTTCCCCTGATCATTATTTGGAAGTGATTGGAAACACAAACCTGACACATTCATCTCACGGCTGAAAGGCCTTTATCTGACCAACATCAGGCACATCAGTTTGAATATTGTCTCCACTTTTGGTGCCTTTACGAGACAATCACGTGACCTTAGTTCATATGTGCTGAGAGACTTTGGACTTTGGACTTTGGACCAGCCATTACAGAGATTTTATCTATATATATTAACCCTTTAATAGTTTGTGAATATTCTGGGCTTAGCTGGAGGCGGGAAGCTAGATTCCTATCAATACAGCTCTACTTCCGGGTCCGCAGATGTGCGAGAAACTACAAAAAACTCTTTAATACCACGATAAATATTTCTGAAACTCAACAGGGAGTTACTGAACATACTTATTTATCAGGCCCATTAGCCAAAAATGCTACACCTACTGCTATAAAAGTAATATTGACCAAAATAGCGGGTTTAGCAGCGATAAATGCTAATGGTGCAGCAGCTACGCTAACCCTGGAAGTAGTGACTTTAGTAAATATTACTTTTTTAGCAGTAGGTGCGGCATTTTTGGCTAATGAGTCTGAGAAATAAGTAGGTTCAGTAACTCTCCGTTGAGTTTAAGAAATATTGATAGTCGTTTTTTATGTTTTTTTCCCCGCATATTTGCTGTATTTCCATTGTAGCTGTTGTCATAGTAACGATTAACAATTGATCAACCCTGATAAACCTTATTTTGTCGTCTCAAATGTCATTCATCTTGTTCTTGCACCTTAAGTCACAACAGGACCACATCTTTTAGTTGTAATTTTACACTTATAATCGCTAGTTTGAGTTTGATCTTCCTTCTCTTGATCACTTCCTGCCTCCAGCTGATGCCACTGATGATGTAAGCAGGGAAAGGCTCTATAAACCAAGTAAAAAAATCAGTTTACCATGGTTACCACAATCGAATTCCTAGTTGCACTCACAGAAATCATAGAAATGCCTTTAGCTATTTTAGCCTGTTGCTGCAAATGCGCACATTTTGTGAGCTAATGACTCTCGGACCCGATTGAAATTGAACGCTCCGGGAAGCCAGGTACAATACTAACACATGGCGAGGTGTGTTTGTAATTTTCATGGCATTTAAATTATTTCTGTGGTTTCTTTATCATTGCATCATGGCCAATGTTTGTGTATCCGATCGCACATAAAGCAAAAACTGAATTCGAGTTAGCATTTAGCTCTGGGGACACTTTTAGATGCTAATTTGTATCTAAACTAAAATCTCAAAAGGTCTGTACATTCATTATTGATTTATAACGAGTAGGGATGGGCGATACCACATTTTTTGGAATCGATACGTTACCGATACTTTTGGGGTCATTTTTGTCGATACCGATACCGATACTGGTCATTTCATATGGGTGAATGTATTTCAATCAATATGCATTTCTAAAACTGGTTGTTTTACATACTTAACTGGTCAATTAAAATTATATTACTTTAACTGGTTAATTAAACAATACTAATGTGAAATTAAATACATAAACAAAATGTTAAATTAATACTTAAATGACAAACAGAACCTAAACCAGAATGATATGCCTGGCTCAGTTCAATCTTTTCCTGTTGTGACTGTTTTGGCTCAGAACAAAGAAATAAATCATCCTTTTGTGTTGATAATTGCTGCCCTGCCTTTTTTTACATATGCAAATTAGTATCAATACTTTTTGCCCAATATTGATACTTAAAAAGTAGCCGTTTGGTATCGATATATCGATACTTTGGTATCCGCCCATCCCTACTAACGAGGCTTTGACCTAAATGTGAGTTGACAGCAGCTGAAAACATCTGGATCGCTCATAATTTGCACTGTTTGATGGCTAATGCTAACGGCTAAAGGATAAATACATTGGAAACAGGCTAACGGACTCTGAAAGTTGCCCGGACTAGCGAACATGCTAACTATCCACATACGTTAGGATCAGACGCCGCTCCTCCTTTTTATTTCTACAGTCCTTTAAAACACATATTTTTAAACATGTCCAGGAGAGTAACAACTTGCAAACAGGCTGAAACATGAACTGCTTATCAAGTTTTCCATCCAGGACATGTTGTTTTCTACACAGCGGGTCTCAGGCATTTGATTACCGCAATAATAGCAGTCTTTGTGATTTGCTTATTGCGGCGATTCAACCTGCAGTTTCGACTCAATCACAGTGACACAGTGCGTTGGGAAAGTAAGCCGGCTCCAAAACAAAGCCCAGTCCCGGGTTTAAAGTTACAGTGTGTTGTTGGCCTGTGGTTCCAGTGAGAGTTCGAGTTTCCTAATCCGAGCCAGACTCTGTTTTACAATGTCTTTTTTTTCCTCTGGGTCTGACGAGCAGGTGCAGGGCTGTGAGCGGCGGAGGGGACTCTTTTTCATGCCTTTAGAATAATTCAATTATTATCATTACTGCTATGCCTGAATGATGGGTTTGGGCATAATTTTTGAAAAGATTTAGTCCAAGTTTTGGGTTTGGCCCCCCAGGTTTTCCCCCATTTCTTGACAATGGAGATAAACATAATATGGTAAAGTTGTCTATCTTCCAAACAGCCATTTCAATACTAGTTTATATATTGCCCACCTCTAGTTAATTAAAATCTTACCACCTTAACCGAGCGTATTTTCTCCAATCTAAAAGCTTCTCGACTGGCCTTGTGGCGGCCATTTTGAATACCGAAGTAGAATCATGCAGCACTAGAACATGTAGCAATATCTCTACTCAGTGGCATTTTTATCTACTTATAATCACTGCTCAAGAACGCGCGTTTATGTGAAGAAACCAGTGAGTCAGCGTTTAAGCTGCTCAAGACGTTAGCATGCCACCGGTTAGCATTTAGCTTCAACGCGATGAACACATGTGGACTAATAGTAACAGCTCAGCTCTGTTACTGTAGTATTTCCTCAGTGTTCATAGAGGTGAGCCACGTGTTGACAGTTGCTAACCGGTAGCATGCTAACGTCTTGAGCAGCTTAAACACTGGCTTAGACTGAGACTCTGTCCGCGTTTATGTCGCAGTTAAGAATCGTTTTATCTGCTTTTAGTCTCATTTTCTCCAGTTTGGCTTTACCCCAGTCCAAAAGCTTCTGGAAAAAAAGCAGTGAAAATAGCAACAAAACTGAGACGAAAACAATGATGGAAATGTGACAAAAAAGTGAGAAAACATTGACAAAAAAGTGATGAAAAATTGATGAAAATGTGGCAAAAATGTCACAAGAAATTGACAAAAAAATGACAAAAATATGACAAAAAATGACAAAAAAAATGACAAAAATGGGACAAAATGGGACAAAAATTACAAAAAAGTTCAGCAAAAAAATTATGGAAAAAAAATCTGATGACGTGAGGAAAAAGATCCTCTCGGTTCAGGCGGGAGTTAAGAGGTTAAGGCAATGATACTTTAGGCACTATAGGAATTGTTGCTCATTTGAAAGGACTATAATAAGAGTGAAGAGTTTCCCTTTCATACAGACGACTGTGCTGCACCTTCAGTTTGTAATTTTGTTGCCTCCCATAGTCCAATTTTCTCCTCCATAGTTTACTACACAAACTTCTAGAATGTTTGTACTAATCCAAACATTTCATTGAGAATTTACTGTGAGAAGAGGTGTAGAAAATGAAATACTTGCATGACGACAAAAGAAATCTTATTTAGTTCCATAGTTGGCCGTTCTCAAAGCCTAAACCAAAACCTGGATTGAACGTAATTGTCTTGGACTAAATGGGTCCAAACTGATCCCCAATGTATCGTATGTCGCTGCAGATATTCAAGCTGAGCACAGCTACTCTGTGAGTGAAGACTCCGCCCCCCAGAGCCCCGCCCTGTCAGTCACCTGGGAGCACGAGGCGGGTACGTCCAAATACAGGAGATGTAAACACATACTATTCTATATCCATGAGTATTATGAGATATTTGGACTAGATCGACCAACCACTGGCCAATAGTGGTTGGTGATAGTCTGTAAGTTTGCAAAGTGAGGAGAGATAGAGTGAAATTTGAAAGTCCTCCCCTGTTGGTCTAGAAAGCCCTTCTTAGTTTGCAAAATGAGGAGAGCAGGAACAGAATTTTCAAAAGTAAAGATAAAGCTCCTCCCCCTCCCTCCTGATTGGACCTGCCAGGCTGGCTCACAGGAAAAGCTCGTCTCATTGGTCGACGCGTGAGGATACTAGACTCTGATTAGCTGCAGAAATCCGGGAAGTGTAACCTGTGAAAACTTTACAAAAATAAAAATCTATCAAATTGAAATCAGCTCCCGACATCCACTTCCTGGTCTTGCCCCGCCCCCACTTTGGCTACATGATGTTATAGCACGACAACAGAAGCCAAACGAGTGTCAAACCTGGGCTATGAAGTTTGTTTGGAAGTTTGTTGTAAGTGCATCCTCTCGATATTAGGCTCTGTTCAGACTTTTAAAAGCACACTACACAAGTTAGTTCGTTTTTGTCCTTTTTGGATACATTTGTCTTGTTATTTCATGTCTCACAACCTGAAAAGTAGAAGAAATCGGTGGTATTTCGTGAGCAGTGAGCAAAGAAAGCTGGAAAAGGGTCAAAAGGCAATTGCTGCGAGCCATTAGCGAGGCATGCTTTGAAGCGGAGACCGAGCACCACCTTGTGACATCACCAGGTGGAACGAGGGGACAGGAAGACTCAAAAGTGGAAAGTAAAAGAGAGTTTGAGACACTCACGCTCAGTTTCGTGATATTTCTCATTAAAAAACATTAAAAGCGACATTTATTTCTTCTCTTTGCTGCAGAAGTTTATGAAAAGTTGCAGTTTTGGCTGAAATCGGTGACTATTCCTGCTCAAAAGTTGCCTGTTTTGTCACATCCCTCATCATTTCTTGCATTTGCATCATCAAAACACAGCACATGAGTTTTAATTTCCCAAATCGCAGCTAATCGTGGAAGCCCCGCGAGGCGAGCCCGCGTGAGGCGCCGTGCGAGTCGAAGCCAACCAATCACCTTTACCCCGTGATTACTCCATGTGCACGACAAGCCCTCGTTCCTCCGCTTTTCCCTTGTATCCCGGAGCCCTGCGCCGCTGCAGCCCTGCCCACCCACCGCACTCTCTCTCCCAGGCACATGTTTAGCCTCTGCAGCCGCACGGAGCAGTGGAAACTCTGCCTCGCTCGCAAATATTCACCGACTTAAGCCTGATTTACGGCGGGGGCCACTCGTGATTGTGCCGATTTTTGAAAGATGAAGAAGTGCATTGAAAAGGAAATCGATTCGGAGAAGGGGGTGTAGATGCATCACGATATTAAACCACCCTTTTGGCTCAGTGTTGTGCATTCACAGAAGTGTTTATCGAGTCAGATTAACTCGTTTTTCTGGGTAGTAGTGTATTCATCTCATGGTGGATCCGCATGTGTCGGGATCCCGTCTCTCCGGAGCATCAGGAGTATCTTTTCGCCTGTGACGTCTTCTGCCAAAATACCACAGAGACTGGATCCAGGCCGACCCCATCTGCTCCTGCGCCGCCGCTCATATGGCCCGGACTCGCCGAGACCCAGATAATAAAACACTCTTCAAATACATTATGTCAGAGTTCAGCGGGAGGTGAGCAGGTTCTTAACATGAAACAGCAAATAGTTCAGGCCAGGGCTCGGGATGAGGGGAGAGACCTGTGTCAGAGCAGCGGAGCATTCGTTACTGGTTATGTTCACATGTTTCTGCTCTGGAGAAGTTACTCATTATGTTACAAAACTGCTTTTCACCAACACCGTCCTGATCAAAGGTTTAAGACCAGTTGCATTTGCACGGCTGGATCTTAACAAGGTTCCAAACAGAACTTCAATATGCAACAAGAGGAAAAGGGACTGAGACCACAAAAAGCTTAGAGAGAACTGAAATAGTCTGTTTTTGCAGCTGATCAAAAGTTTAGGACCACGTGATTAAAGCATGTAAGTAAGTAATAAAGCACTTACTTACTAACATGCTTTAAAAGGGCAAATCTGTGAGAAAATGTGGATTCAGGGTCATTTTCTGTCAGGTAGTCACACTGTCATGACGTCCTGATGGCAAAGGCACAAAGAGCTCCTGGTTTGGGTTGTTGAGCTGCATGAGCAGGGCCTCTCACAGCGCGCCGTCACTCAGTCAGACTTCATTCATCATTTAGAGTGTCTGAAAAGACCCAGAGGGTTACGGAACAAAAAAGTCAAGTGGAAGGTTCAAAACAATGTCCTCAGCGCTGATCCGGTCCATCAAGACCCTGGACGATCCTCGACCCAAATGAAGCCGTTCCTGCAGCTTTGTCTCAGATCCATTACTTCTTGTTGCATATTGAAGTTCTACAAGGACAGGCTGGTCAGGAGGGCCAGCTCCGTCCTGGGACCCCCTGGACTCTGTGGAGGAGGTGAACGACAGGAGGGGATTAGCCAAGCTCACCTCCATCATGGACAACATCCCACCCACTGCACAGGACTGTAGAGGAGCTGAGCAGCTCTTTCAGTGGCAGACTGAGGCACCCTCAGGTCCTTCATCCCCTCTGCTGTCAGACTGAACAACAAGACTGAGAAGAAACATGTGCAATAACCCCTTTGCAGAATACATGCAATAATCCCTGTATTTACATCACTTTATCGACCACGTGCACTATGATGTAAACCTGCAGTACTAACACCGACTATGATATTTTTTGTTACAATCTGTTAACTTTATTATTTACTGGTTATACTTTTTGTCCACACAAAGTCATTGTAGTCACTGTATATAAGATATTTACTATTTAATTGTTTTTCCCCTTACATTTCCTGCCTATTTGCACAACCTGAGCTGAATGTAACAAATAAGTTTCTCCATCGTGAGATCAATAAAGGCTTTTCTATCTTATCTTATCTTATCTTATCTTATCTTACTTGGAACTTTGTTTAGATCCAACCCTGAAAAATGTGTTTTTTTGTGTGTGTCATTTTTCAACTGGTCAACATTTTTCAACCTTTGGTTGGCACTGTAATATCTGAGCACTGAGGGGCTCCGATTAATCGCTTGGCAGCCAAGAGATTATTTGATTAATCATAGAAAATAAACCATGTCTGTGAAAGACGTATGAAAATTGTATTCGTTCAATCTTTTTCCCACATAAAGCTGAAGTAGTGCCGCTTCAGGGCGTGTTGAGAAGGATCTTGGTGCTTTAAAAAGGTCTCTACAGCTGAACTTGGTTTGCTGCTCATGAACACAGTTTGTGTGAACTTTTGAAAGCTGAGAACCTCCAGAGTTCAGCCGCTGAGCTGTAGTGACTGGAGGCTGCAGTGGAACTGTCCGGGACATGACAGGAGTCAGGATCAGTTGTTTCAGCCCTACAGCAGAGAGTTTGATCATAAATGAGGTGAGCAACTGGGAGCAGGAAATGGTGAAGACAAGGAGAAGGAGCTTTTGTGCAATTACTACGTTTTTAAATCTTCCTTTAGATTCAGACTGTGACCTACTTCTATTATAACTGCTACAACCGACATACCGTGTGCCTTTCTCTCAGTCACCCATTGATAACGCTGCAGGTTTTACCACTGTTTCCTATTCCGCCGCTTTGATAGCCCCGCCCCCCGCAGAGATCACAAACAGCCCCCCATCACGGACCCCGCGGCCCGATCATTAAGGCCTAAACCCGGGCGAGGAGCGAGACCCGCCGCGCCTCAGCTCCTGGAGCCGTAAAAGTCAGAGTCAGACCGGTCTTAAGGGGCTTAAAGGGAGACTAGCTTTTACGAGGCGACGCTAAACACAAAACATGCGGCACGAGGCGGACGAGGCGACGCATTTAAAAGCATTTATCGGAGAATTATTGTGATTTTGCAGTGTTATGTGACAGATTTACACTTTTTTTTGCAAACACGGCCTAAAAAAACCCATGAAAAAGTGGAGACAAACCCCTTTTCCTGCCTCTTTTTGCATGTACTGACCTGAACCCTCCCTCTTTTCCCTCAGAGTTCGAGTGGAGTTTTAACCAGGACCTGTCGACCATCCTGGTGAAGCAAGAGGAGCCCGACCTGAGCCCGGCCATGGAGACCCAGCCCTCGGAGGATCAGACGCTGGGGCCGCACTGGGAACACACAGTCAGTACATGATCGGGTTCTTTTATCTGCGTTAAACTTTATTGAGCTTTAAGCCATGTGTTAACCCCTTAACTCCCACCTGAACCGAGCACATTTTCTCCAGTTTGGCTTTACCACAGTCCAAAAGCTTCTGGGAAAAAGCTGTGATGAAAACAATGATGGAAATGATGGAGTAAAAAAGTGAGAGAACTTTGACAAAAAAGTGATGAAAAATTTATGAAAAAGTGGCAAAAAGTCACAAAAATGTCACAAGAAATTGAAAAAAAAAATGGACGAAAAAATGACAAAAATGTGACAAAAAAATACAAAAATGTGACAAAAATGTGATAAAAATTTCACAAAAAAAATTACAAAAATTTGACAAAAAAGTGACCAAAAAATGACACAAATGTGACCAAAAAAATTACCAAAAAATTACAAAAATGTGACAAAATTTGACCAAAAAATTACAAAAAAAAAACACAAAAAAAGACAAAAGTGACAAAAAAATTACAAAAAAAGTTACAAAAATGAGTTGAATACCCAAATTAAAGCCGGTCTCTAAAACAGGCCGGGGCTTTTATTAGAAACTATAATGGTAGAAATATTCCCCATGTTAGGAATTTGTCTCATACTGGTGTAAATGAAAACTCACGTGCAGGAAGTAAACAAACGGGAACCCGGGCCGAGGGGGGACGCTGCGGAGGAGCTGATCCGAGCGTAACTTTGACACAGATTTAGCCACTTTTCAAACCTCCAGTGACTATATTTGGAAACAGGGCAACAAAAGGTTTTAATAAAGTCGCCATCGCGTCTTCAAAGCACGTCCAGCTGCTCCGTGTGCAGGTCAGTCCCACGCCTCAAAATAACTCTTCCCATCAGCGCGAGCGTCTCGTCTTCTCTCGGGTCAGTCTCATGATCGATCACAAACACAAACGCTCCGTCTGAACTCGCCTTTTACACAAGATAACGACAAATAATCCGGTCCGCGGTAAAAACGAAACAGAAACCTGCAGTGACACTGATGTCAAAGCTCCGCTAACAGCAACGAAACACTTCCTGTTGTCCCGACAAAATAAAAGGCGCCAATGTTCCGGCCGCTGGGAGAGGGTTTGAAATGTTAATTAATAAATGAACCTAATATTTTAGATGCAAATGGACAAAAATCTTGTTTTTCTTCATTTTTCTGGTCGTCCGTTTTGCTCAAATAGAAATAAAGGCCTGTCTCTAATTGTGGCCTGGTTCCAATAAAGGCCTGGTCCGAGATGCCCTTGAGTAAATAAAGGCCCCGGCCTGTATTAGAGCATTTACGGTTTTTAGCTAATCAATGATTAAAGACTGTTTTTATTACTGGGGACAATGATGTCACATCTCAGGAAAACGAGCTCCACAGTCCACATGAATGCAGCATCGGCACCCTCAGCCAAACTATTAAATAAAGTGCGCCTTATAATCCGGATTTTATTATTATTATTGACCTTTATTTAACCAGGATCCAGCATTTGGATGTTGGACAAGGGCAATGTTTCCATTTGCCCTTGTCATTTGGTAAAATTGTGCAATTATACAATTTTCCCATTAGAGTGAATGGGGAGTTCTGGTCGTCGCTACGGCAACTCCATGAAAAATACGACAAAGGGTTTCATTGACTTTTTTGATTGGAACGATGTAATTTTCTGCCAAATTAAGTAAATTTCTGCCAAACTTCAATTTTTACTCTCCATATCAGAGCAAATGGAAACAAATTTCAGAGTGAACCGGACTAAGTAGAAGAAATGACCAAAGTGAGCCTAATCCTACTCCAGGTTTGTTTTTGACGAGGGAACAACCTTAAAACCTGGCTAAAAGTTGAATAAAGTCTATTGTGCTTTAATATGAGACACTTTGTTGTTTTTAAGTTGTTTTGTGTTGTTGTTTGTGTCGTCATAGGAACACAGCGCAGAGGATGTGAAGCCACTGTCGATTAAAGATGAGCCGATGGGGCAGTATCTCAGCAGCGGTGAGTGCAGTGTATCTGAGTATAGATCTAAACTAAACTAAACTAAAACTAAAGTCTGATGTCCCGGTTTCAGACGAGTCCTTGCAGCTGCCCCCCACCCCGCCCAGCAGTAACCACGGCGACAGCGACGGGTCCCTGCCGCCCTCCTCGCCCCCGCCTCAGAGACCAGGGCGGGCCACGGGAGCGTCCGCCGCCATCTCCACCTCCCCCCTGCTCACGGCGCCGCACGTGAGTTCATCAAGTGGCCGAAATGATGGATCGCTTTGCACTTCGTGTGGCTGCAAATATAGTTATTCTGGCTCATGTTTGCAACACTTGGGGAGGCTAAACGGTCCTAAGAGCTCAGGAGGAAAGCACATAAACCAGAGGTAAACAGGGGATAAAGAGAGGCCAAAACTGGAGATAAAGAGGGTCTAAAGAGAAGTTCATCTGGGGCTAAACTGGGGCTAAACCAGGGGCTCAATGGGAGTGAAACTGGAGGCTTTCAGCGGCTAAAGCAGGGCTTAAGAGGAGCTAAACTAGGGCTTAAGAGGGGCAAAGCTGGGGCTAAAGAGGGGCCAAACTGGATCTATGCTGGGCTAAACTAGGGCTTAAATGGGGGCTAAACCAGGGTTAAATTAGGGCTAAAGAGGGGCAAAGCTGGGGCTAAAGAGGGGCTAAACCAGGGCTTAATGGGGGCTAAACCAGGGCTAAGCTAGGGCTAAAAGAAGGGCAAAGCTGGGGGTAAAGAGGGGCTAAACCAGGGCTTAATGGGGGCTAAACCAGGGCTAAGCTAGGGCTAAAAGAAGGGCAAAGCTGGGGCTAAAGAGGGGCTAAACCAGGGCTTAATGGGGACTAAACTGGAACTGTGCAGGGGCTAAACCAGGACTTAAATGGGGGCTAAACCAGGGCTAAGCTAGGGCTAAAAGAAGGGCAAAGCTGGGGCTAAAGAGCAGCAAAGCTGGAACTATGCAGGGGGGCTAAAGCGGGGCTAAACTTGAAGTAGGCAGGGGCTAAACCAGGGCTTAAGAGGTTCTAAACTGGAACTATGCAGGGGCTAAACCAGGGCTTAAATGGGGGCTAAACCAGGGCTAAAAGAGGGGCAAAGCTGGGGCTAAAGAGCAGCAAAGCTGGAACTATGCAGGGACTAAACCAGAGCTTTAATATGGGCTAAACCAGGGCTAAACTAGGGCTAAATCATGGCTTAAAGAGGGGCAATACCAGGGCTAGAGCGGTGCTAAACTTGAACTAGGCAGGGGCTAAACCAGGGCTTAAGGGGGACTAAACCGGGCTTGAAGAGGGGAAAAACAGGGGCTTAAAGTGCATCTGACAGGTTTTAATGCTTTATTTAAATAGATAACATCAGCTGCATAATTATCATTTTATTTCAGTGAAGCTGCAGCAATTTTAATAAAGAAATGTTGGGCAGAAAAGTGAGTCTGTGTCAATAAAACCAGGCTCAATAGAACTTTACTTTTAGCTTAAAACTCTGATGTTATTGGCTGATTTTTTTCCAAAGACATAAGTTGTAAAAGCATTGAAAAGTGTAAAGTCGTGTTTGAACCTGGTCGGGTTTTGCGCCGGCCTCGCCTCCCGGGGCTATAATCAGCCCCTCTGTAATTTGGTGACTCAGCTCGACTAAACCAGGCTTTGTTTTAACTCCGACTCGAGAGACCTGTCGCTGTCTGAGTGCGGAGCATCTGAAGAACACACCAGCAAAATGATCTCCAGCGCTGTTTCAGGAGTCCTGTAATTAGAGAAAGTGATACGGCGTCATTCCAGCGACCGGGACGGTTCTACGAGAGATCTGATCTGGAACAAAAGATAATATGAGATAAATATATATGATGGTCTTAGTGATTAAACAATGGGGACTTTAATTCAGTTTTAATGTCATGAATGCCAAAGATATTACACGTTTATTACACATTTATCATTTCTGTAGATTTATATCAGATCCAGTAAACAGAGAAATTTGGAAAGTTTAGATATTTAACCAGTTACCAGCCATTACCTGTAAGTTCTTTTACTTTAAAAGCACAAACCATAGAAGCAAAGTAGCAAAAAAAAAGAATTGTTAATAAAAACCCATGAAAAAGTGGCACAAAATAAACATTAAAAACACAACAAAAAAGTTGTTAAAAAAAAACATTGGAAAAATCCACAAAAATGAGACAGGAAAAGCAACAATGACGCATTCAAAAAGCGACAAAAACATGGCCAAAAAAGTGACTAAAAAGCAATGAAACATTACAAAAAAGTGAAGAAAACTTGACAAAAAAGCATAAAGAAACATGAAAATGTGTGGGGAAAAGCGACAAAAAAAGCATTAAAAATTTGACAAAACTAAAACAATAAAGTGAAAACAAAGAAACTAACATTAAAATAAATAGCAACAAAAACAACTAAAAGAAGCAAAATAACGACAAAAATGCAAAAAAAAAGTGAAGAAAAAAAAACATGAAAAAGCTGCAAAAAAAGCAACAAAACATGACAAAAAAGTGAAGAAAACTCGAAAATGTGACAAAAAAACATGCCCGAAAAGCAACAATAATACATTAAAAATAGCAACAAAAACACTATTAAAAAAGCGTCTTAAAAGAAGCAAAATAGAGACAAAAAATCAAACCGTGTCAAAAAACATACAAATTAGACAAAAATGGGATTAAAACATCCCGGAAAAGAAACAATGACACGACAAAAAAGTGATTAAAAAGCAACAAAAAATCCATTAAAAAAGTGAGAAAAACTCAAAACCCCACAAAGAGCGGCAAAAAAGAAGAAAATTTGCGACAAAAAAAGAAATAAAAACATGACAAAAAAAACAATGAAAACATTTTAAAAATTATAAAAAAACTGAAAATGCCCGGGGAAAGGCGACAAAAACATGACAAAAATTGACAAAACTGAGACAAAAAAGTGAAAACAAAGAAGCAAACATTAAAATAAATAGAAGAAAAAGACATGAAAAATCTGCAAAAAAAAAAGCAACAAAACATGACCAAAAAAAGAGTAAAAAGTTAGACAAAAATATGCTGGAAAAGCTACAATAACACGACAAAAAAGCCACAAAACAGTGATGAAACACCCCCCAAAAAAACGCAAAAATGTGTGAAAAAACGTGACATTAATATGATAATGCATCAAAAAAGTTTAGATCAGTTTCAGTAGGTCTTAGCTTTCAAATTAGGCTTTAACTGGCCCTTAGGCTTTTAGACAGTAGAGCCAAACTGGAGACAATGGACGAAAATTTCCTACAAACTTGAGCTTTAAAACAGGTTGAGCGAGTCACTTTAGCTCTAACAATGTGAGAGAATCATTCCTGAAGCTCTTTTCGTCTGATTCCCTCCTGTGTGTTGCAGAAGTTGCAGGGCTCGGGTCCGCTGATCCTGACCGAGGAGGAGAAGAGGACGCTGGTGGCCGAGGGTTATCCCGTCCCCATCAAACTGCCCCTCACCAAGAGCGAGGAGAAGGCACTGAAACGAGTCCGACGCAAGATCAAGAACAAGGTCCGTGTCGCCTTTTCTCCACATGTTTGTTTGTGTGAACGTGAAATAAATCATCCCGTCTCCTTCTAGATCTCAGCTCAGGAAAGTCGGAGGAAGAAAAAGGAGTACGTGGAATGTCTGGAGAAAAAGTGAGTTCTGGAAAATTGTCTCATCGGATTATTTAGACTTTTTTCCAATGATAATAAAGCTTTTTATCATTGTAGTTGCACAGAATAATAGTTACAAAAGCATATTTAAACACAGGGAAGGAGCTGCCGTTGTCATTTCTCATCAATTCAATCTACAAAACATCAGGGCTGGCTTTATTGACCTTTATTTAAGGGGGCTAGATGCAAGTTAGCCATTTTATACTCGCTACTGCCACCTCAGGTCATACATGTAACTGCACCTTCTCAGGTCTGAGCTCATTCTACACATTAGGACATGGCTGGAACATGTAGGGGGAGGAAAATACTTAGCTTTAACATTTTTAAACTCCGTGTAGTCCCTTTAACCAGGAAAGTCCCATGGAGATTAAGAATCTCTTTTTCAGGGGAGTCCTGGTTCCAGAGGGGAACCTATTGTACATGTTTTGGTGGTAGGGGAAGCCGGAGCACCCGAACATGCAAAAACCACCCAATGTTTGCCCCATTTCTCCCAATTTTTTTTACACCATTTTATTTTGCCCCAATTTCCTTCCCTAATTTTTGCTAATTTTTTGTTACTAATATTTTCCTTTTCCCCCATTTCTCCCCCAATTTATTCCCAATTTTCTCCCTATTTTTGTCCCATTTTTGCACAAAATGTCCTTAATTTTGCCACAATTTGCCAAAAAGTAAACCATCAAGCTCCTCTCCCTCCTCCTGATTGGACCTGACAGGCTGGTTCACAGGAAAAGCTCGTCTCATTGGTCAATGCGAGAGGATACTAGACTCTGATTAGTTGCTGAGATCCGGGAAGGCGGGACTTCACAACACATTATATATATATATCATTATTTATGTTACATCAAAATGCAAGACTAGGTGATTTATTTTGCACATTTTATCAAATTTGGAAAACATTACACTTCCAGACTATCACTTTAATTAGTTGTTTGTGCCACTGTTATGAAAATTATTGCAGGATCTGGCAAAAGAATCACGTAGTGTGTGTGATGGTAAAAGGCGGCTGATCTTATTCATTTCATATCAGGTCTGCGTCCGACATTACTCCTCGATTTCTAACCTTTTCTATCCGTTAACCCCTGGCCTTGGTTTGTCACATTTCATTCACACTGGAGGCAGAAAAACCCTCGAAAAGCTAAATCCCACTTTCTTTACTCAGTCTTTAAACCCGGATTATCGGCTAATCTGTCACTCTGAAGCGGCGAGTCGGCCGAGCGTTATTGACGGGAGACACTGAGAAAAATGAGGGATTAGGAACAAAATGGGGATTTGTGGAGCTTCTGTAGGATTAACACACGATGACGAACCACTCACGGAAGAATCAGAGAGACGAGGACACGAGGCGGAAATGTCAGGTCGGGTGAAGCCTTTTCTCGGCCGAGGTGGACCTTCTGAAGACAGAGAGCGGTCTAGGTGGACCTTCTGAAGTCAGAGAGCGGTTTAGGTGGACCTTCTGAAGACAGAGAGCGGTCTAGGTGGACCTTCTGAAGACAGAGAGCGGTCTAGGTGGACCTTCTGAAGACAGAGAGCGGTCTAGGTGGACCTTCTGAAGACAGAGAGCGGTCTAGGTGGACCTTCTGAAGACAGAGAGCGGTCTAGGTGGACCTTCTGAAGACAGAGAGCGGTCTAGGTGGACCTTCTGAAGACGGAGAGCGGTCTAGGTGGACCTTCTGAAGACAGAGAGCGGTCTAGGTGGACCTTCTGAAGACAGAGAGCGATCTAGGTGGACCTTCTGAAGACAGAGAGCGGTCTAGGTGGACCTTCTGAAGACAGAGAGCGGTTTAGGTGGACCTTCTGAAGACAGAGAGCGGTCTAGGTGGACCTTCTGAAGACAGAGAGCGGTCTAGGTGGACCTTCTGAAGACAGAGAGCGGTCTAGGTGGACCTTCTGAAGACAGAGAGCGGTCTAGGTGGACCTTCTGAAGACGGAGAGCGGTCTAGGTGGACCTTCTGAAGACGGAGAGTGGTCTAGGTGGACCTTCTGAAGACAGAGAGCGGCCTAGGTGGACCTTCTGAAGACAGAGAGCGGTTTAGGTGGACCTTCTGAAGACAGAGAGCGGTCTAGGTGGACCTTCTGAAGACAGAGAGCGGTCTAGGTGGACCTTCTGAAGACAGAGAGCGGTCTAGGTGGACCTTCTGAAGACAGAGAGCGGTCTAGGTGGACCTTCTGAAGACAGAGAGCGATCTAGGTGGACCTTCTGAAGACAGAGAGCGGTCTAGGTGGACCTTCTGAAGACAGAGAGCGGTTTAGGTGGACCTTCTGAAGTCAGAGCGTCCTAAAGGGAGGAGATGTTGATCATGTGATGCTTTGTTCCCGCAGGGTGGACAACTACACGTCGGAAAATGGCGATTTGTGGCGAAAAGTAGAAAATCTGGAGACGGCAAACAGGTAATAAATACTCTTATCATGCTGGATATGACTGGATGGACTTTTGCCTTGTCGCCATAGAAACGACAACATTTCCACGGCGACGAGGCAAAAGTGGCTGCAGGTCAGGGTGCAAAAACAAGAAGTTCTTGCGTCTTGGGAAGTGTGAATGAGCCCCTCCTGAACCACCTTAACTGAGCTTTACCCAAATCTAAAGCTTCAAAGAAAAGCATCAAAATAGCGACGAAAACGAGGATGAAAACGGAACAAAAATGCGCCGGAAAAGCAACAATAAAGTGGTGAAAAAATGAAATAAAGTGACGAAAACACGACGACAAAGCATTGAAAAAAGTGATAAAAAATTGGCGAAAAAGTGAAGAAAAAAAAGGTGACAAAAGCATAGCAAAACAGTGACAAAAAAGTAATGAATACATTACAAAAAAAGTTACCAAAAACTGACGAAAAAATAAAAAAAAAAGTGGTGAAAAAAGGGAAAAAAGTGACAAACACAACGACAAAGCATTGAAAAAAGTGACCAAAAATTTACGGAAAAATAAAAAAAAAGTGACCAAAAAGTAATGAAAACACTTAAAAAAAGTGACTAAAACAATTTAAAAAGTGACCAAAACATGACAACAAAGCGAAGAAAAATGCGATAAAAAAGCCACAAAAATACAAAAAAGAAAAAAAGAAAAGAAGTGACAAAAAAACTGACGAAAAATTTAAAAAAGTGGTGAAAAAAGGGAAAAAAGAGACGAAAACACGATGACAAAGCATTGAAGAAAGTGACCAAAAATTGACTAAATTTTTTTTTTAATGTGACAAAAACATAGCAAAAAAGTGACATAAAAGTAATGAAAACACTTAAAAAAAACGACCAATTTTTTTAAAAAAGTGACCAAAACATGACAAGAAAGCAATGAAAAATGCGATAAAAAAGCCACAAAAATTACAAATAAAAAAAAAAGTGACGAAGAAATAAAAAAAAGTGACAAAAAAGTAACAAAAACACAGAAAAAAAAGGACGAAAATATTTTTTTAAAAAGTGACAAAAATATAGTAGTAATAGTAGAAAATTTATTGTGATAAAAAAAAACACAAGACAAAAACGACGACAACAAACAGATTCAAACATCGACGACATGCAAATTTCTGACCTCAAACCCCGGAGCATCAACCACAATTTAAATTATATTAAAATCATTACCGACTCAGACTTGGCTGTAAATACTGTTTAAGTGACGCTAGCCCACAGTTAGCCTGTTAGCTTCTTCTTCCTGATTCCATTAGTGTGTATTGGTGACTCCGACCCGGTGGCGGCCAGAGACACCAGGGGGAGATGAAAGGCCCTCCCAATCATCCCATTAACACTTGTTTTATGATATTATTCTTATATGTTTTATCTAGAGCTCGCTTCAGAGGAACTGCCAGGATTTTGTTTGCGACTCCGCTTCCTCACGCCCCTCGTATTGTTTCACTTTATAGTTGAACCATTAAACTGAGCCCGAAGTGCGTCAGATCCCCCCCCCGTACACTGTCTCACAGCCTGTTATTTGGCCTGAGCTCTGGGTGGGGGGTAGCTGGGGCTTTATAGCTTGTAATTAAATAAATCTGAGTTAACAGTAGCTTTCTGTGGCCCCCTCCCTCCAAACCGCACCAGCGTCGCCCCGAGGGAGAACAATGGGCAAACCCGAGTCAGCAGAACGCACACAACATCACAGGAATCACAAAATACATCGAATTTGAGAGAATGATGGATCAAAGCAGCAAACCCCAATTCTTTTTCATTATTTTGTTGCTTTTTTTTTATTTTGTTGCTTTTTTGTCTTGTTTTTGTTGTGTTTTGTCTCACAGCCTATGGGCCAGTGTAACTCCTCATTTGAAAGCTAAGACCCACAAAACTGATCTTAACTTTTTTTGTGGCGTTGTCACCACATGTCATGCTTCAGTTGCATTTATGATACTTTTTGTTGGTTTTTCATCGCTTTTTTGTGTGTTTTTGTTGCTTTTCCGACACGTGTTATTTTTTCACGCATTCATTGCTTTTTTCTTGTGTTTTCAATGTTTTTTTGTTACTTTTTTTGTCTCGTTTTTCTGCGTTTTTAAGCCAATAGGTCGATGCAACACCTCATTTAACACAGTAAGTGCCAAAAACGGAAATTATTGTGAAACCAGACGCTCTAATACACCTCATGTGTGATTTTGGCAGCTCTGTGATTCACGATCTGGACATTTTATATATATTATGGCATTTCTTTTTTTTCTTTTTTAGTCTGAGGGGGCGTGGTGTTGTGTAGTGAACAGCTGTAAACCTGACACTTCTCTTTCGCTCAGTGGAGCGTTTGACAAAGCAGAGCGGCTTCTCATGGAAAGATCGAAACAGTTGAGATTTTAACATTTCTCTGAGTTTTTAAATGGTTAAAATTGATCCAAGGACGGCTGAGAAACATCCTGTTAAAGTCTTCAATCCAGAACCAGGCTGTTCAAATGCACACGCCATAAAAAGAGATTGAGAAGACGCGTGTTTCAAAACATGTCAACAATGTTGTCGTTGAAAATATATTTAGGCATTTTTCTCTTCCCATAACGTTAGTGTCCGTCCAGAGAGGAGTTAATCAGAAAGAAGAGAGTCTCATAAAAGACGCATATCTCCGAATCTAGAAAAAAAATCTGTGATTTTGATTAAAACTAGCCTCTGTTTAGCTTAGATTTCTCATGAGCCGAGTCACGCAGAATTAAACTGTTTCCACCTACAGAGAGCTTAGATTCTCTCCTATCAAATGAGCCTCAGCATGAGTCCATAACTATAACATAGAACACACTGTGGTGCCACAAATATCATGAAAAATGGTCTGGATTGTTGGCACTCACTGTGTTAAAAGCTAAGACCTACAGAAGCGATCGTAACTTATCTGTTGCATTGTCGCCATGTTTTTTTGCACGTTTTTGTCTAATTTTTGTTGATTTTTTGTCACTATTTTGTTGAAAAAAATTGAAGTATAACCGTGTTTCACTGCTCAAAGTGAACAGATCAAATTGTCATTGGTTGTTTCTTAAGGTATGGAGAAAATGCATCTTATCTTGGACAAAAATGACTTAAAAGTGCTTCAATTATCGTAATTTGAGCTGATTTTGAGTCAGTTTTTTGGTGATTCTGGGTTTGCCACAGACGAGCAGGTGCTAAATAACGAGTGCAAACTGGGAAATATCGATATTTGTGGCTATCGTGTATCTTTAACGATCTCTAAACGTTGCCATAGTGACGGGCCTGTTGCACCTAAGTTACCATCTGGAATAGCCTGTAATACTGTATTCTGACCCCAAATCTCATATATCAATGAGAGAAAGTTCTGTGAGTAAAAGAAATGGGGCACATAGTTGATATGATCATTCTGGGGCAAATTAAAAAGGAGATAAATGAATATAACCACATGTTCCAGAATACTCTAGAGATGCAAACCGTCCGTAAATGGTTAAATCTTGTATTTATGCCGCATTGTTTTCACACAACACCCATCAGAGCTTGGAAGTGGCTCGCTCCCCCTGAACCGCGGAGACAGTTTGCGTCCCCCGTGTTTTTATTTCACGCAGATGACGATACTTAAAGCCTCTCTCTGCTTCTAAAGGTAGAAATTATAGAAATTATAGATACACCCAGTCGGTGGTAAACGGTGCCCTGGGCTGGAGCTGGTTTAAACTGGTGAAACTGGTTCGCCTCAGTGGATTTTAAAGGTGTGTAAAGCAGCGCTGTGGCTCCACCGAGAGGCCGAGGCGTGTCATTACAAGTGCAGAGGCCTCGTACCATTAGCTCCCTGCTCTCCAGACCAGAGGGAAGGAATATCCCTGTGTGAATTCACTTTTATACGATACAGGCCAAGAACAATGCTTATTCTGATACCTGTGTAGAGTTCGGGAAGATCCACGGTTGCCATGGAGATCGGCCATCTTTGCAGCTGTTAGCATACATTTTCCATAGACTCACATGAGTTTAAAACAGTATAAAAAGTGGAGAAAAAAGTAATATACCTTTTAAAATCTCCATTAGTTTATTATTGCTGCTAATCCCATGATGCTTAGCGGTATGACATCACATCCCTGAACTCTATGTTGAAATATTTGTCATCGAGAAGAAGAAAACTGACAGATAATGTTGTAAAATGGAGGGGAAAAAATGTGTTAAAAAAAATTATTTTATTTTTTCTCTTACTTTAATTTGTTTATTTGTTTTTTATTTATTCATTTATGTAATGTTGATTGTTAATCTGCCTGGCCTTAAAATAAAAAATGACTAATCCAAAAAAAAAAAATAAAAATAAAAAAATATTTGGGGGAAAAAAAAAAGGTGGCAAAAAAAAGTAGAAAATAGGGGGGAATAGAGAAAATACTAGCAATAAAAAAAAATCTAATATTTCGGGAAATGAGAAATAATTTGGAAAATATTGTGTGAAAAATTGGGAAACATGGGGCAAAAAAAATGGGGAAAATTTGTATTTATCATTTATTTGAGCTGAAACAACCAAGTCACTTCCTTTAATTCTGTCCCTGGAACAACAGCATCAAAACGTGACTTTTGCGCCGCATATGGTTTAACCTCTTAACTCCCGCCTGAACCGAGAGGATCTTTTTCCTCACGTCAGCAGATTTTTCATCATCAGATCATTATTTTGTTGGGTATTCAACTCATTTTTGTAACTTTTTTGTCATTTTTTTGTCATTTTTTGTCACATTTTTTGTCACATTTTTGTCATTTTTTTGTCAAATTTTTCCACATTTTTGTAATTTTTTTTATGATTTTTTTGTTATTTTTTGTCAATTTTTGGTCATTTTTTGGTCAATTTTTTGTCAATTTCTTGTGTCATTTTTGTGACATTTTTGCCACTTTTTCATCAATTTTCCGTCACATTTTTATGTCAATGTTTTTTCACTTTTTTGTCACATTTCCATCATTGTATTCGTCTCAGTTGTGTTGCTATTTTCACAGCTTTTTTCCAGAAGCTTTTGGGGTAAAGCCAAACTGTAGAAAATGTGCTCGGTTCAGGTGGGAGTTAAGGGGTTAATATACCAACTCTCTCCCATTCATTCTCAATGATAAACATGGATGCAGTACACTTTTTGGCCACCAGCGTCAAATTGGGGGCGCTGTTTCACTCCTTTGGCAAAGTTAAGGAAACACTGTTGTGGCTTCTTGGTATTTCTCAATCACAGAGCGTTGTAGCATCAACTTTCACAGTTTTCCAAAGGTTGTTGACATTAAAAATTGACTTATATAATGTATGCTTAACTGACACTTTCATGATGATCTAATATGGCATTTTCTTTGAGTTAACGGACTCCACTCTAAGCTCTGTCCTGTGTCTCTGTGCAGGTCACTTCTCCAGCAGCTGCAGAAGCTCCAGTCTCTGATCTCGGGGAAGGTCGTCCCTCGTTCCTGTAAAATGGCGTCCACTCAGACCGGCACCTGCCTCATGGTGAGAGTGCTTCCCCTGTTCTGCTGCTGCGGAGACTCTGCAGCATGTTAATGTGCTGCTGCCCTGTGTGTGCAGATGGTGGCGCTGTGTTTTGTCCTGGTCTTAGGCTCCTTGTCTCCCTGTGTGTCTCCTCTGTCCTTCCTCCCTCACTCCTCCTCCTCCTCCTCTTCATCGCAGCCTTCGTCCTCGCAGCAGCAGCCGGCGGCGGAGCTGTACACCACCAGCCACGGTAAAAATCAAAGCCTTTCATTCAAACCAGTGTTCATTTCCCCCCTTAACTCCCACCTGAACCGAGCACATTTTCTCTAGTTTGGCTTTACCCCAATCCAAAAGCTTCTGGAAAAAAGGTGAGAAAATAGCGACAGAACTGAGACGAAAACAATGATCAAGATGTGACAAAAAATGGACAAAAAATGGACAAAAAATTGACAAAAAAAAAGAAAATGTGGCAGAAATGTCACAAAAATGGACGTAAAAATGACAAAAAAATGACAAAAATGTGACAAAAATGTAACAAAAAATTAACACAAATGAGACACAAAATGGACAAAAATGTGACAAAAATGTGACAAAAAATGGACAATAAAATGACAAAAAACGGACAAAAAACAGACAAAAATTGACAAAAAATTGACAAAAAAATTAAGAAAACGTGGCAGAAATGTCACAAAAATTGACTAAAAAATGACAAAGAAAATGACAAAAATGTGACAAAAATGTGACAAAAATTAGACACAAAATTAGACACAAAATGGACAATAAAATGACAGAAAGTGACTAAAAGTGACAACAAATTTACTATTTGACCAAAAAATTACAAAAAAGTTACAAAAATGAGTTGAAAACCCTCCCAATGAATGATTGAAAAAAATCTAATGTGAGGAAAAAGAGCCATTTAGATGAGTTTTGTAGATCTTTCAAATTAGGTGTTACACTGGCTACAGGATTTGGGTAAAGCTGAACTGGAGAAAATGCTCTCGGTTCAGGCGGGAGTTAAGATGTTAATTACATCAAGAGAACATACAGGTTTATAAGAACACCACAAAGACACAACATACTGTATATTAGTGATTACAGCTTTAAAAACGTAATGTGTTAGTTTTACATATCACTGCTTCAAACATGGAGCTGAGTTACACTTCTTTGAGTTACCTCTGAGTCACTTTTGGCAAAATATAAACTCAAAATAGCAATAATGCCACTGAGCAGTCAAAGATTTCCTTTTCTCTCCCCATTACACACAACTGCAGATCTTATAGAGCAACTTTCAGCTTGATTTACATGATGCATTTTATTTGGGGCATTTTTTCATTCATACAAAGCTCCTGTAACTTACTTGAATTGTAATGACTGATATATTCCCATATTTTGTGTGAGTGATATGTCATGTTCCTCAGTAACTGAAAAAAGTCGACTCATATATGTTTTTTTCTTCTTCATTGTGCATTTTTGCGACGTATAGTCCGGACAATACGGTACTTTGACTGTAACTCTTCCATCAAGATGTTGTCGACAGAATGAGCCCTGATTTCAGCCTTTTCACCAACGAGAATGAAAAGTGTGAGTCTAACCTTGAGTATCTGTGTCCGCAGTGCGCTCGCGGAGCCTGCTGTCCTTCAGCGAGGAGCCGCCAGCAGGAGGCGCTCTCTCACAGTCCGAAAGCTCTGCTGAGGTCACTGTGACCAGATACACAGTGGAGAACAGGACAGACAGGACACACCCACCGCACAGGTACCAAACTAGACTCTTTATTGGTGCTCTGTTTAAGTTACACACAGCAGGACTTTTCTACTTCATGCTTTATATTCACTTAAGGCGAGACACTGCAGGTGAATAGGATTTTTTTATTTTTTTTACAGATATCAATTTGAAACTTTTGCTGTCGATCACTGGCATAAATGTGAGAAAAAAATACATTGCAAGATTTCTGTCATTTTATCTTTTCATATAAGAACAAGGTGTTTTATGCCTAAAAATGCCCTTTTCGGCGACGAAATCTGAATAATGGATAGAGCTACATTCAAATTTATGGTTTCATTTTATTGATGAATTAGTTTTAGGATGAGGATTTAGGATATCTTATCTTGTTTTAAAGTAAGCTGTTTTTTAGTGGAAACATTTGTAAAAATTAAATTTTTGCCTTATTTTTTGACATTCAAAACTCAATAAATTGGGCTAGGAATTAGATAATAAAAAAATCCCTCAGAAAAAATCTTCCAAATATCGTTCAGTCCAAGGCTGGAAAATGTGAAGTCTTTAGGTCCGACTGACGTGGACATAGTGTCGCCACAATGTCAGAAAAATGTGTTTTGAGAAAAAGGCCCTTGAAATTGCATTGTCCCATATAAGTCTATGGGGGAACATTGAATCAGTGCAATATTTAAACATGTTATTGTGAAGATTAGGTATATTTTCTGTTTCAGGGTGAAAGCTTATATGTTCAGAGACCAATTTGGCCCAAAACCTGAAAACTGAAAAAATTTAGTTTTGCCTGTAGTGTCTCCCCTTAAGTACTATTTTTACTATGAAAAAGGAAGCCACTAGATTAAAATGTTGGCTGTGGTTCAAACTTGTTCATCACTTTCTGAAGATATTCATAGAATCCAAATGTTGCCACAGGGATGAGTTTAAGGGTCACTTGTTTTAGGTTCAGTGTAACAGAAACAATACTTCATGGAGGATTTCCACAGGGCATTAAAAAGCATTATTGCCAAAATCAAGGCCTTAAATATCAATAAAAAACATTAAAACTGGCATTAAAGCAGAACTAAGTAACTTGTTTACCTTAATAAATCCTTTCCGTAGTCCTTCTGGGGGTAATAAAGTGTTAATGGGATGATTGTGGGGTCTTTCATCTCCCCCTGGTGTCTCTGAGTCGCCAATACACACGAATGGAATCATGAAGAAGAAGCTAACAGGCTAACGGGCAAAGCTAACTGCGGGCTAGCACCACTTAAACAGTATTTACAGCCAAGTTTGAGCCTTAAATTTGACGTGATTCTTTCTGTGTGAACCCTGTCATTATTACTGATACATTTGCACAGTGTAAAATGTTCACTATATTGTTTTATTTTCTAACAGCAGCTCTTTGTCCCCCAGAGATCCGAAAGCAGAGGCGGCTGATGTTTTCTGACAGGCAGCGCGCCTCCCTCCTCTGACGACCTCTCAACTTTGACCTCGCCATATTCATCATCTCATCGCCGCACGACTTCTGCTGCCACCTTCTGGACGCCTGCGAGCCTTTTCTCCACGCTACCTGGAAAAAAACTTGACGTACAGAGCCCACGCGTAGTGAACAGAGGTCGACGTCAAATTAGCAAAAAAATAATCCCAATTAAAAGCCTTAACGTAGATTAACATAGAGGGGAGACACTGCAGTGGAAAAGGAAAAAACTCAAACTCATTTCTTCATCAACTTTCCCCTTTGTTTCATTCATTCATACGGATATAAGATATTTCCTGCATCAAAATGGACAAAACTAGCTGTTACTGAAAGAAAATCTGTAAAAATCCAGATTGTAAAACTAATTTATTGTTTGTAGGAGCTGCTTTAAAGTGCATGTGACACATTAGACACAGTTCTTGCTAAAAAAAAAAAGATTTCTTAAGTTTGATCATTATTGTGATCTTTATAGTTTCACTTCCTTATTAGACACTGACAGGAAGTGACATAGATGGAGGCAAACAGTTTCAAACTGTTATGTCTATTGCTGGGTTGTAGAACGTGATGATGTCACACTCCCATGTGGGGGGGCAGTTTTTCCTATTGTAAAAAGAAAATGTATGAATTACAAAAATGATCATTAATATCGGGTCCACTGGGTCCGTGATCTCCCTGTATAAGACCAAAAAGTTCCACAAAAACAAAATAATTTTACCTCTATATTATGTTCTGGGCCTTTAGAACGCTGTGATGTCACCTGCAACCCTGCAATACGTCTGTTAAGTGTGACAATACACACAATAATAAGTGACTTCTGGGTTCAAACTGTTCCATAGACAAAAAACACAACTTTATCTGAATCTCCTGCTGAAATAACAACAGATAAAAGGCCAAAAACTGTTTTACACCTAATTATAATAATACAGCTCACCGTTTCTCCAGGCAAAATGAACAGATTTTTATTTTTAAAATAAGCCTTCATTATTATTCTTAATAAGCCTTAATAAGCCTTCATTATTATTCTTAATAATGAAGGCTTATTATCATTATTATTATTATTTTAAAGAAACCAATGGGTGAGGAACATGCTTCTGTATGGTCCTTATGGTGGGGAGCTGACATTGCTGTAACACCACCACCTGGTGGCCAGAGGCGGCTCCAAGAGACACTTGGGAGCATTGATTCTAATGAGACTTTAAATGTCCCAAGAGCAGTTTAAAAGTCTGGCTCCAAAGAGTTTTTTCTTTTTCTAAAAATCGCTCTGACCCATGTGACCCATGTGACCCATGTGACCACGCTGGGGGAGGTGAAATATTATAACCACGCTGGTTTTTGTTTATCAGCCCAAAATTTGGAAGCATTTTCAGTACAATGACTGGCTCCAGGGCCTGTCAATCAAGCTCTGTGGAGGCTCCGCCCCACGAGATGACACCCAATAGAAACGGCCTTTTATCACTGATTAGCGTTTAACGGAGCAAACCATTTAAATTTGCAGTTAGCATCTCAAAAGCTAAATTTTGGTTTGCTAATTTCATAAAATATCACGTCAATTAGCTTCATGTTAGCGTTGATGTCGAGCATTTCTCTCACAGTTATGACGACAGTTCGTACTAAACTCACCTCAGTTTCATGAGACGATAACTGAACAAAAGCTGATTTCTGCCCAACATTTCCTCCTCACTGAAATAAACCTGATAATTATTAAACTAAATAAGCATTAAACCTGTGGATGTGCTTCCCGTCTGCAGTGTCTCCCTGCTCTGATCTCATCTCTGTCTTTACTCGCTCTGTCCACGTGAAAAAGCCAAGTTTGCCTCCGAAAAAGTAAGAAAACGCCATAGTATTATAACCCAAAACAATGCACTGTTAAAAGCTGTCGTTTCCCGTCCGAAACTTTCCAAACTTTCCCCCCAGTGCCTTCGCTTTCCTTCACATCCAACAACCCGAAAACTACAGCCATTTCAGAGAGTCCCGGACGAGGACGGGAAGTATTTTTTACGGCGAATTGTCTGTGTAGAATAGTTACGAAGCATCGACGAGGAAGAAAAAAAAATCGCATATTTATTTATATATGCACAAAAAAAATATCGAATAGTATGTTTTTTATAAATAACTTTTTTTGCAAATGAAAAGGAAAAAAAATAAAATAAAGTGAAATCTGTCTATAATATATTCCGAGCATTGAAAAAAAAGCATATTTATTTGAATGCGCCAAAAAAGTAAGGATTGTACTTGTGTCGTCTGTTGGATGATGGATGTTGAACTGTAGTGTTTGTGCTGCTGCTGCCGTCACGTGGGGGAAACTCCAGATACTTTCACTTAGCACTGATTTAGATTCTTAGATAAACGTAAACACAAAGTCCTTTCAAACCTCAGTGTGTTTCTTTTATCACTGCGACAGATTTGAACCCACGACCTCTTTAACCCCATTAACCAAGTGCATTTTCTCCAGCTCAGCCTGATCCAAATCTGAAAGTTTCTGGACTGGCGTTTTTAATCACATTTTTGTTAACACAGTGAGTGCCAACAATCCAGACCATTTTTCATGATATTTGTAGCACCACAGCTACAGTGGGGAAAAAAGTATGTGGCCAGCAGCGTTAATTTGGTCGACTAAAATATTTAGTCTTAATTTTAGTCAAAGTGAAATTTTTGACGACTAAAATTGGACTAAAACTAAATTAAACGTTTTTTATGAGACTAAAACTGTGACTAAAATGTCCAGATATTTTAGTCGACTAAAATCAGACTAAATAAAAATGAAAAGGAGAGACTAAAATCATCCAAACTTCTACTGACCGTCTGAAAGAGCCTCAGATCATGTAAATTCTCTGCTAAAGGATCAGCTCTGAGCTTTGTTCATGAGGAGCAGCTCCATGAAGCAGAGGAACAAGATTAAATATGATTATAATGAATATTATCAATGCAAAGTCGACTAAATTAGTCTTAAATTTAGTCGACTAAATTGACATGCAATTTTAGTCGACTAAAACTAGACTAAAATGACATTACATTTTAGTCAAAAGACTAAGACTAAAACTAAATTAAAATATGTTGTCAAAATTAACACTGTTGGCCAGTTTCCCATAGACTGTCTTTTGGATTTTGGCCAAATACTTCTTTTCGCCACTGTATTCTATGTTATATCTATGGACTCATGCTGTGGCTCGTTTGAAAGCGGAAAATCTAAGCTCTCCTTAGGTGAAAACAGTTTAATTCCACGTGTCTCAGTTCCTGAGAAATCTAAGCTAAACAGAGGCTAGTTTTGATCAAAATCACACTTTTTTTTTTTAGATTTGGAGATAATTTGTGTTTTATGAAACTCTCTCCTTCCTGATTATCTCCTCTCTGGACGGACACTAATGTTATGTGAAGAGGCAAATGCCTAAATATATTTTCAACGACAACATGACATGTTTTGAAACACTGTGTTCTCGATCTCTTTTTATGGCGTGTGCATTTAAACAGCCTGGTTCTCGGATTAAAGACTTTAACAGGATGTTTCTCAGTCGTCCTTGGACCGATTTTAACCATTTAAAAACTCAGAGAAATGTTTTGTTAAACGCTCCAGAGAGCGAGAGAGAAGTGTCGGCTCTACAGCTGTTCACTGCACAACACCACAACTCCGCAGACTCAACAAAGAAAAGAAAAGCAATAATAAATATAAAATGTCCAGTTTTTGATCCTCATTTATTTTACTTCTTGTTCATCACAGAGCTACAAAACCACACATAAGGTGCATTACAGGGTCTGGTTTTGTAATAATGGCACTCATTGTGTTAACTGTGATCAAGCCACAAACATGTGACCAAAACATGTCAAAAAGCAACGAAAAACATGATGAAAACAGAAGCAAACAGGATGAAACCGTGACATTCATAACAAGGAAGAAGCTTATGTTTGTAGGTCTTAGCTTTCAAATGAAACTGGAAGAAATGCACTTGGTTAAGAGGTTAGGGATGAGCACAGTTCTTTTTGCTCAGATTAATGATATTTAACAGCCTTTAGCCTCCACAGAATGTGCTGTAAAGAAAAAAAAGCAGAATTAGACGTTAAAGTAGAATTCAAACATTAATCATATTAAAGCAGAACTAAGTAACTCGTGCCCCTAGAGGCCAGAAAGCGCCACTGCAGGTGTCGGAGCACGTTGAGTTTTTTTACTCATTAATTGTCCGTGAGAGTAAATACTTCACTGACAGGAAACACAAAGGGACAGAGGGATATTGTACAAACAATTACACAATCATTTATTTCACTCAGACTTGGCTGTAAATACTGTTTAAGTGGTGCTAGCCTTCAGTTAGCTTTGCCCGTTAGCCTGTTAGCTTCTTCTTCCTGATTCCATTAGTGTGTATTGGTGACTCCGAGACACTAGGGGGAGATAAAAGACCCCCCAATCATCCCATTAACACTTGTATTACCCCAGGGAAGGGTTTATCAAGGTAAACTAGTTGCTTAGTTCTGCTTTAATGACATTTAAAGACTCCTGAGACGACGGTGGAGCCACGAGGTCTTAATCAAAACACATTCTCTCCCACAGTGTTTTCCATTTGATCCGCCACGAAACCGAACATGTTGGAGGTTCGACCCCGTGACAGCAGCGCCCGTATTTATTTGTTTGTTTGTAGAAAGCTTGTACATAATAATGAATGGGACCAATCAGGGGACTCCAAGCAAAACCACTGTCCAAGCATTTTTCTATCACCACTGTTCCCTTTCGAAAAACAGCTCATCCTCACAATAACCGCCAAATTACATCACCGCGTCTTCTCTTTTTTCGTTCGACAAAGCCGTGAAAATACCAATGTGCTGTAAATAATTGACACCGACTCCATGTTTTTGTAAATAGGGTTTTTTGTATCGTGCCGAGTTTTTAACCTGTGGATGAAAAAAAATTGGCAAAAAAAAGGGAATTTGTGTTCGGGGATCAATTTTTGTTTTATTTTTTTCAGGGAGGGTCGGGATTTGTAAAGACGCCAGGACGACAAAATAAGAGTTTAACTGAATCATGTGGAAAGTGCGGACATAATGCAGTCCCAACACATTTTAAAGCATAAATGATAGTTCACAGTTAATTCGTAATAACTATTTAAAAAAAGGAAAACATGGATTTGGATTTTACACTTTAGTTGTTCTGATAGTTTTGTATGTAAATCCCAGAGCGGTTCATGTGAAGCTTCTTGTTTTGTCGTCCTGGCCGTTGTACAGTACATGCATGTCTCTCATATATCTCTGTATCGTAGTATAGTCCGTAGATTAGAATCAGCAAAATATAAAAAAATGCATCAGCAAAAACACGTGTCTGTGAGTTATTTGTCTGAGTCTGGTCGAGCGGTTCAGATACAGGGCTTTAAGAAGCTTCTTCAGCCCTGAGGTCGGAGGTTTAAGTGTCTGTCAGCTGTGTGAGGAGCAGAAGTTTAGTAAGACTCAAATGAAGCTGTAGTTTAGAGCTGCCAACTGAGCGGGAATGGAACTCACAGCCTTTGGATTATGGACGACAAGAGCTCTAATCACTGAGCTACTGCTGTTTAGGAAAGAAAGGAATTAACGTGATTAATCAGAATAAAATCAACTGCGCATCTGTTAAGTAAAGTAAAACAAACTCATAACAGTGAGAGAGAGTGTGCAGATACAGTGCAGTGGTTCTAGCACAGGGCTTTAAGAGGACTCTGCTGCCCTGTGGTCATGGGTTCGAATCCCACCTGCTGCTTTCAAGTCTTTCCAATTGAAATTTAGTATTACTCAAGCAACACTATAAAAGAGTGGGTATCAAACTCAAAACCTTTGGATCGTGGACTCTTCACTTTAAGCATTGGGCTCTTCTCACTGAGCTACTGCCGCCTCTGAACAGCTCCAGTTAAATGTGTTTAATCTGAACAAAATGAACTGTGCATCTATGAAGAGGAGTTAAATAAATCCATGACAAAGAAACTCTGTGTCCTGATGTGGTTGAGTGGTTAAATCACAGGACTTACAAATTCTCGTGTTCTCTGAGGTTCTGGGATCAAGTCCCACCTGAGTCAGTTTGACTGGAGCCTGTGATGGTTCTGAGAGCTGCAGGGTTTTAGTGACATTATACTTTAGTGACGACACTAGGTAATAAAAATCACTAATTTTAAGACAGTTCAGACTCTGGTGATGAGACTAAGTAATCAAACTACTTCATTGAGTGAATCACTGATAATAAAATAACCCAGTGTTTCAGAGCGATCTCAGGCACATGGCCGCTGTCTGATCCTCTCATGTGTCTTCCCAGTGGAACATGTTGCTAAAAAAGCTAGCTCGCTGTCGGAACTCTATCTGGACTTTGATGAATCTGACCTGTCAATCACAGACCCAGACCCCTCCCACCCCTCCACCATCCCACGCGCCAATTAGTCCGCCAGGCAACGCCCCCTAACTGTTGAGATTTTCAAATCTGAGGCTGAGGCTCTGAAAGGGGGGGTTTAGTTACTCTTTAATTATAAAACTTCTTTGTTTGACGAATCCAGCATCTACGTCCAGATCCACCAGAGTCTGAGCTTCTGTCCTTGTGTTTCTTCACCTGAGTCCGAGGCTTAAACTCATGTAGATCACAGGGGACCCAGGTCCCTGAGCTCCTCCAGGTCCCTGAGCTCCTCCAGGTCCTCCAGGTCCCTGAGCTCCTCCAGGTCCTCCAGGACCCTCCATGGCCTTCATCACACGAGGACAACCATCCACGTCTGTAGATTTAAACCTTCACTGGTGACTCAGGTGTGACTGAGTGCTTGAGGAGCTGGAGCTTCTTGAACCTGATCATCTGCTGGGCTCTCAGTGTGTTCTGATGGTCCAGGGGTTAAAAAAGCCTCTGCTGCTCAGACGTGCAGGGTTCGAATCCCGCCTGTGCCAGAGCTGTTGATCCACTTCTGTCTGTGACGTTTGTTCAGACTCAAACCACATTATAGTTTCAAACTAAAGGATCAGACGTCACACATTTAACCAACAGCTCCACTAAACCACACTATACTTTAAAAGTGCTGCTTTCTGTGAGAGAGCGGGATTCGAACCCTCAACCTTTGGATCAGGGACGCTTTATTTCAACTGTCTGCTCTCGTCACTGAGAGTCAGTTCAGTTTAACAAACTCATGACAGTGACACTGAAGCAGCTCCGAGGTGCTGATGTGGTCGAGTGGTTCAGATCTCGGGCTTTAAGAAGTCTCTTCTGCCCTGAGGTCCCGGGTTCGAGTCCCTCTGGGTCTGTCTGCTGTTGCTTTTACACCTGAGAAACACAAGTTTAATAATGAATGAACTGTGCATCTGTTGAGTCAAATAAACTCATAACAGTGACAGACAGTGTGCAGATGTGGTGCAGTGGTTAAAGCACAGGGCTTTAAGAAGACTCACCTGCCTGAGGTCGTAGGTTCGAGTCCCACCTGTTTCTACCACATCTGTAGTTTAGTAAAACTCAAACAACACTATGGTTTAAAACTTTCTGTGAGAGAGCGGGAATCGAACTCTCAACCTTTGGATCAGGGAAGCTTCACTTTATCCAACAGCTCTAGTCACTGAGCTCCTGCCACAGCAAACATCTGGAGTTAAATGTCGTTAATATCAACAAAATCAACTGTGCGTCTGTGAAGTGAAGTCAAATAAACACATGACAGAGAACATCTGCATCCTGATGTGGTTGAATGGGTAAATCACAGGACTTTAAAAGTGTGTTGACCCTGAGGTTCTGGGATCAAGTCCCACCTGAGTCAGTTTGACTTGAGCCTGTGATGCTTCTGAGAACTGCAGGGTTTTAGTGACATTATACTTTAGTGACGACACTAAGTATTAAAACTTCTTCATTGAGGAGGAATTGAACCCACAACATTTGGTTCACAGACGACACACAAGTAGCCAAACACTCTCCTCACTGAGCTACTGCCCTGACAAACTACAGTGAGTGTTTTTGTATTGTCTGGTGCGACTGGTCGACCGAGCCTCTTCCTCCCTGAGCTTTACTTCTATAAGCTCCTATAGAAGAACCTGAACCAGATGAAGCAGAGCCGCTGTGGCTCAGAGGTAAAGTTACTACACTATGAAAGTGGGTTTCACAAAGGTCTGAAGGTCTGAAGGTTGTGGGATCGAGCCTGGCTCTGGTCTCAGTGTCACTGAGGTAAACAAACCGGTCAAAAAGGGTCAAAAAAACCAAAACAAAGGGTCAAAAAACAACAAAAACAGGTTAAAAAAAAAGGGTCAAATAAAAACAGGTTGAGAGAAATGAGTGAAAGGGACAAACTCGGGAACCCCCCACCAAAAACAGGGGGGAAAATGGGTCAGCGACAAAAAGGGGGGGGGGAAAAAGGGACAAAAAGCATTTTTAAAAAAAATTCCCGCATTTTTTTTTCCCCGCATTTTTTTTTCTTTTTTCATTTTTTGGAAAAAACCCACAAAAATGGGTTAAAAAGCGAAAAAAAAAGGGGCCAAAAACGACAAAAACGGGTTAAAAAAAAACAGCAAAAGTGACAAAAAACGACAAAATCAGGCCAAAAACAACAAAACAAGGTCAAAAAGGCTACAAAAGTGACAAAAACGGGTCAAAAAGCGACCAAACTCGTCAAAAACGATTAAAACGGGTCAAAAAGGCTACAAAAGTGACAAAAACTTGGCCTAATATGATAAAACTGGGTCAAAAAACAACAAAACTGGTCAAAAATGACAAACCGGATGAAAAAAGCG
This sequence comes from Gobius niger, assembly GCF_951799975.1. Taxonomy (NCBI): domain Eukaryota; kingdom Metazoa; phylum Chordata; class Actinopteri; order Gobiiformes; family Gobiidae; genus Gobius; species Gobius niger. The sequence continues at coordinate 4,965,136 of NC_136874.1, forward strand.
ACAAAAACGGGCCAAACACGACAAAACCAGGTCAAAAAGGCTACAAAAGGGACAAAAAACGGGTCAAAAAAGCGACAAAAACGGGCCTAATATGATAAAAATGGGTCAAAAATGACAAACAGGGTCAAAAAGCGACAATAGTGACAAAAAACGGGTCAAAAAAGCAACAAAACTGGTCGATATCAATAAACACTGATCAAAAACGACAGACAGGTAAAAAAGTGATAGAAACTGGTCAAAAGCGACAAAAACGGGTCAAAAAACGATCAAACCGGGTTTAAAAGCGACAAAAACGGGCCGAAAACGACAAAACCAGGTCATAAAGGCTACAATAGTGACATAAAAAGGGTCAAAAAGCGACAAAACTGGGTCAAAACAGCGACAATAGTGACAAACGTGGGTCAAAAACGGGTCGAAAAAAACCCGACAAAGACGGTAATCCCCAAGAAACTGTGTCTGACAGAACTAAGTATTGGAAGGCGCGAGAGCAGAGAGAGGCAGAGCCAGGTTACTCTTTGGAGACAAATGTCAGATCTCCGTTTATTGAAGAGGTGAAACAGACTGGCCCCCTGACCACACAGGACTTCCCAAGAGTTCACAAACTCAAACATAAACAGTGACTTCAGGTCACAGAGTCATGTCTGAGAGAGGAGGAACTGAGCCCATAACATTTGGTTTACAGACGACACACCAGTGAACAAACGCTCTTTTTTACGCTTCGTTTGAGTCCGTAACTGACCGGAAGTGAGAGGACGCTGGCGCGGTTTGGCGGCCGCTTCTCAAAGCGGTTTTTACGTACCGATGTCGCCTGGTACCAGTGTTTGCCCGGTCGTCCGCATCTGCCGCCTGTCACGGTGTGACTGTGCTGTGAGCTCCCGGGGCTGCCTACGGCCCAACCCCGCTGTGTTCTGCTCGAGCAGCGGAATACAACCCGGTTACTGGCCGGCCTGCTCCCCGGAGCAGCCTGTCCGCAATGCGGCTCCTGTTCGTGGCTTTCCTGCTGCCTCTCCGCGGCTGTTTCCATCCCCGGCTCCGACCATGGCGCTTCACACACGTCCTCGCAGCTCCTCAGATTCAGCCACCGCGCACCCTCTTCACTGGACATCAGCACAACTCTGCAACAACACCGTCTTCTCCACCGAGGCTCCCGTCGCGATCTCCTCTACAACTTCAGCGGTGAAACAGTTTCCATCTCTCCAGTCCGCGCGCAGCTCACTCCCTCTCGTACACCGGCACAACAACATCCGCATACGTCATCAGCGCACTCGTCACGTGACTTCAGACAGCGCTCTTCAATACGAGATCAGTCAACAGTAAAAGCTGCTCCTCTGTGATTTCATCACCGACAATAAAGTGGATTGACTCTGTCTCACTGAAACCTGGGACAAACCCATGGACTAAAGTGCATTAAATCAGAGCACCTGGATCCTCCTACACCGACATCTCCCTCCGCCCCATCTCCATCCCAGCTGGATCTGAAAACAGCTGAGCCCCCGCCCTTTGGAACTCACTAACACACTTTAAATCACCATCAAAACCACCTCTTCAAACGAGCTTTTCCTTAAACCCCTTCTATGTTTTGTTTTATCCCACGTGTAAAGCGTCTTTGAGTGTCAAAAAAAGTGCTACAAGTTTGGTATATTATTATTTTTATTTATTTATTTATTATTATTATTATTTTTATTACTATTATTATTACTCTACTCACTGAGCTACTGCCACGTCGAGCAGGAGTCTTTAAATGTGGATAATCTCAGATAAATGAAGATTCAGCGTCTACATCCAGATCCACCAGAGTCTGAGCTTCTGTCCTTGTGTTTCTTCACCTGAGTCCGAGGCTTAAACTCATGTAGATCACAGGGGACCCAGGTCCCTGAGCTCCTCCAGGTCCCTGAGCTCCTCCAGGTCCCTGAGCTCCTCCAGGTCCCTGAGCTTCTCCAGGTCCCTCAGCTCCTCCAGGTCCCTGAGCTCCTCCAGGTCCCTGAGCTCCTCCAGGTCCCTCAGCTCCTCCAGGTCCCTGAGCTCCTCCAGGTCCCTCAGCTCCTCCAGGTCCCTCCATGGCCTTCATCACACGAGGACAACCATCCACGTCTGTAGATTTAAACCTTCACTGGTGACTCAGGTCTGACTGAGTGCTTGAGGAGCTGGAGCTTCTTCAACCTGATCATCTGCTGGGCTCTCAGTGTGTTCTGATGGTCCAGGGGTTAAAAAAGCCTCTACTGCTCAGACGTGCAGGGTTCGAATCCCGCCTGTGCCAGAGCTGTTGATCCACTTCTGTCTGTGACGTTTGTTCAGACTCAAACCACATTATAGTTTCAAACTAAAGGATCAGACGTCACACATTTAACCAACAGCTCCACTAAACCACACTATACTTTAAAAGTGCTGCTTTCTGTGAGAGAGCGGGATTCGAACCCTCAACCTTTGGATCAGGGACGCTTTATTTCAACTGTCTGCTCTCGTCACTGAGAGTCAGTTCAGTTTAACAAACTCATGACAGTGACACTGAAGCAGCTCCGAGGTGCTGATGTGGTCGAGTGGTTCAGATCTCGGGCTTTAAGAAGTCTCTTCTGCCCTGAGGTCCCGGGTTCGAGTCCCTCTGGGTCTGTCTGCTGTTGCTTTTACACCTGAGAAACACAATTTTAATAATGAATGAACTGTGCATCTGTTGAGTCAAATAAACTCATAACAGTGACAGACAGTGTGCAGATGTGGTGCAGTGGTTAAAGCACAGGGCTTTAAGAAGACTCACCTGCCTGAGGTCGTAGGTTCGAGTCCCACCTGTTTCTACCACATCTGTAGTTTAGTAAAACTCAAACAACACTATGGTTTAAAACTTTCTGTGAGAGAGCGGGAATCGAACTCTCAACCTTTGGATCAGGGAAGCTTCACTTTATCCAACAGCTCTAGTCACTGAGCTCCTGCCACAGCAAACATCTGGAGTTAAATGTCGTTAATATCAACAAAATCAACTGTGCGTCTGTGAAGTGAAGTCAAATAAACACATGACAGAGAACATCTGCATCCTGATGTGGTTGAATGGGTAAATCACAGGACTTTAAAAGTGTGTTGACCCTGAGGTTCTGGGATCAAGTCCCACCTGAGTCAGTTTGACTTGAGCCTGTGATGCTTCTGAGAACTGCAGGGTTTTAGTGACATTATACTTTAGTGACGACACTAAGTATTAAAACTTCTTCATTGAGGAGGAATTGAACCCACAACATTTGGTTCACAGACGACACACAAGTAGCCAAACACTCTCCTCACTGAGCTACTGCCCTGACAAACTACAGTGAGTGTTTTTGTATTGTCTGGTGCGACTGGTCGACCGAGCCTCTTCCTCCCTGAGCTTTACTTCTATAAGCTCCTATAGAAGAACCTGAACCAGATGAAGCAGAGCCGCTGTGGCTCAGAGGTAAAGTTACTACACTATGAAAGTGGGTTTCACAAAGGTCTGAAGGTCTGAAGGTTGTGGGATCGAGCCTGGCTCTGGTCTCAGTGTCACTGAGGTAAACAAACCGGTCAAAAAGGGTCAAAAAAACCAAAACAAAGGGTCAAAAAACAACAAAAACAGGTTAAAAAAAAAAGGGTCAAATAAAAACAGGTTGAGAGAAATGAGTGAAAGGGACAAACTCGGGAACCCCCCACCAAAAACAGGGGGGAAAATGGGTCAGCGACAAAAAGGGGGGGGGGAAAAAGGGACAAAAAGCATTTTTAAAAAAAATTCCCGCATTTTTTTTTCCCCGCATTTTTTTTTCTTTTTTCATTTTTTGGAAAAAACCCACAAAAATGGGTTAAAAAGCGAAAAAAAAGGGGCCAAAAACGACAAAAACGGGTTAAAAAAAAACAGCAAAAGTGACAAAAAACGACAAAATCAGGCCAAAAACAACAAAACAAGGTCAAAAAGGCTACAAAAGTGACAAAAACGGGTCAAAAAGCGACCAAACTCGTCAAAAACGATTAAAACGGGTCAAAAAGGCTACAAAAGTGACAAAAACTTGGCCTAATATGATAAAACTGGGTCAAAAAACAACAAAACTGGTCAAAAATGACAAACCGGATGAAAAAAGCGACAAAAACGGGCCAAACACGACAAAACCAGGTCAAAAAGGCTACAAAAGGGACAAAAAACGGGTCAAAAAAGCGACAAAAACGGGCCTAATATGATAAAAATGGGTCAAAAATGACAAACAGGGTCAAAAAGCGACAATAGTGACAAAAAACGGGTCAAAAAAGCAACAAAACTGGTCGATATCAATAAACACTGATCAAAAACGACAGACAGGTAAAAAAGTGATAGAAACTGGTCAAAAGCGACAAAAACGGGTCAAAAAACGATCAAACCGGGTTTAAAAGCGACAAAAACGGGCCGAAAACGACAAAACCAGGTCATAAAGGCTACAATAGTGACATAAAAAGGGTCAAAAAGCGACAAAACTGGTCGATAACAATACAAACGGGTCAAAAACGATAAAAACGGGTCAAAAACGACAAAACCGGGTCAAAACAGCGACAATAGTGACAAACGTGGGTCAAAAACGGGTCGAAAAAAACCCGACAAAGACGGTAATCCCCAAGAAACTGTGTCTGACAGAACTAAGTATTGGAAGGCGCGAGAGCAGAGAGAGGCAGAGCCAGGTTACTCTTTGGAGACAAATGTCAGATCTCCGTTTATTGAAGAGGTGAAACAGACTGGCCCCCTGACCACACAGGACTTCCCAAGAGTTCACAAACTCAAACATAAACAGTGACTTCAGGTCACAGAGTCATGTCTGAGAGAGGAGGAACTGAGCCCATAACATTTGGTTTACAGACGACACACCAGTGAACAAACGCTCTTTTTTACGCTTCGTTTGAGTCCGTAACTGACCGGAAGTGAGAGGACGCTGGCGCGGTTTGGCGGCCGCTTCTCAAAGCGGTTTTTACGTACCGATGTCGCCTGGTACCAGTGTTTGCCCGGTCGTCCGCATCTGCCGCCTGTCACGGTGTGACTGTGCTGTGAGCTCCCGGGGCTGCCTACGGCCCAACCCCGCTGTGTTCTGCTCGAGCAGCGGAATACAACCCGGTTACTGGCCGGCCTGCTCCCCGGAGCAGCCTGTCCGCAATGCGGCTCCTGTTCGTGGCTTTCCTGCTGCCTCTCCGCGGCTGTTTCCATCCCCGGCTCCGACCATGGCGCTTCACACACGTCCTCGCAGCTCCTCAGATTCAGCCACCGCGCACCCTCTTCACTGGACATCAGCACAACTCTGCAACAACACCGTCTTCTCCACCGAGGCTCCCGTCGCGATCTCCTCTACAACTTCAGCGGTGAAACAGTTTCCATCTCTCCAGTCCGCGCGCAGCTCACTCCCTCTCGTACACCGGCACAACAACATCCGCATACGTCATCAGCGCACTCGTCACGTGACTTCAGACAGCGCTCTTCAATACGAGATCAGTCAACAGTAAAAGCTGCTCCTCTGTGATTTCATCACCGACAATAAAGTGGATTGACTCTGTCTCACTGAAACCTGGGACAAACCCATGGACTAAAGTGCATTAAATCAGAGCACCTGGATCCTCCTACACCGACATCTCCCTCCGCCCCATCTCCATCCCAGCTGGATCTGAAAACAGCTGAGCCCCCGCCCTTTGGAACTCACTCACACACTTTAAATCACCATCAAAACCACCTCTTCAAACGAGCTTTTCCTTAAACCCCTTCTATGTTTTGTTTTATCCCACGTGTAAAGCGTCTTTGAGTGTCAAAAAAAGTGCTACAAGTTTGGTATATTATTATTTTTATTTATTTATTTATTATTATTATTATTTTTATTACTATTATTATTACTCTACTCACTGAGCTACTGCCACGTCGAGCAGGAGTCTTTAAATGTGGATAATCTCAGATAAATGAAGATTCAGCGTCTACATCCAGATCCACCAGAGTCTGAGCTTCTGTCCTTGTGTTTCTTCACCTGAGTCCGAGGCTTAAACTCATGTAGATCACAGGGGACCCAGGTCCCTGAGCTCCTCCAGGTCCCTGAGCTCCTCCAGGTCCCTGAGCTCCTCCAGGTCCCTGAGCTTCTCCAGGTCCCTCAGCTCCTCCAGGTCCCTGAGCTCCTCCAGGTCCCTGAGCTCCTCCAGGTCCCTCAGCTCCTCCAGGTCCCTGAGCTCCTCCAGGTCCCTCAGCTCCTCCAGGTCCCTCCATGGCCTTCATCACACGAGGACAACCATCCACGTCTGTAGATTTAAACCTTCACTGGTGACTCAGGTGTGACTGAGTGCTTGAGGAGCTGGAGCTTCTTCAACCTGATCATCTGCTGGGCTCTCAGTGTGTTCTGATGGTCCAGGGGTTAAAAAAGCCTCTACTGCTCAGACGTGCAGGGTTCGAATCCCGCCTGTGCCAGAGCTGTTGATCCACTTCTGTCTGTGACGTTTGTTCAGACTCAAACCACATTATAGTTTCAAACTAAAGGATCAGACGTCACACATTTAACCAACAGCTCCACTAAACCACACTATACTTTAAAAGTGCTGCTTTCTGTGAGAGAGCGGGAATCGAACCCTCAACCTTTGGATCAGGGACGCTTTATTTCAACTGTCGGCTCTCGTCACTGAGAGTCAGTTCAGTTTAACAAACTCATGACAGTGACACTGAAGCAGCTCCGAGGTGCTGATGTGGTCGAGTGGTTCAGATCTCGGGCTTTAAGAAGTCTCTTCTGCCCTGAGGTCCCGGGTTCGAGTCCCTCTGGGTCTGTCTGCTGTTGCTTTTACACCTGAGAAACACAAGTTTAATAATGAATGAACTGTGCATCTGTTGAGTCAAATAAACTCATAACAGTGACAGACAGTGTGCAGATGTGGTGCAGTGGTTAAAGCACAGGGCTTTAAGAAGACTCACCTGCCTGAGGTCGTAGGTTCGAGTCACACCTGTTGCTCCACATCTGTAGTTTAGTAAAACTCAAACAACACTATGGTTTAAAACTTTCTGTGAGAGAGCGGGAATCGAACTCTCAACCTTTGGATCAGGGAAGCTTCACTTTATCCAACAGCTCTAGTCACTGAGCTCCTGCCACAGCAAACATCTGGAGTTAAATGTCGTTAATATCAACAAAATCAACTGTGCGTCTGTGAAGTGAAGTCAAATAAACACATGACAGAAAACATCTGCATCCTGATGTGGTTGAGTGGGTAAATCACAGGACTTTAAAAGTGTGTTGACCCTGAGGTTCTGGGATCAAGTCCCACCTGAGTCAGTTTGACTTGAGCCTGTGATGCTTCTGAGAGCTGCAGGGTTTTAGTGACATTATACTTTAGTGACGACACTAAGTATTAAAACTTCTTCATTGAGGAGGAATTGAACCCACAACATTTGGTTCACAGACGACACACAAGTAGCCAAACACTCTCCTCACTGAGCTACTGCCCTGACAAACTACAGTGAGTGTTTTTGTATTGTCTGGTGCGACTGGTCGACCGAGCCTCTTCCTCCCTGAGCTTTACTTCTATAAGCTCCTATAGAAGAACCTGAACCAGATGAAGCAGAGCCGCTGTGGCTCAGAGGTAAAGTTACTACACTATGAAAGTGGGTTTCACAAAGGTCTGAAGGTCTGAAGGTTGTGGGATCGAGCCTGGCTCTGGTCTCAGTGTCACTGAGGTAAACAAACCGGTCAAAAAGGGTCAAAAAAACCAAAACAAAGGGTCAAAAAACAACAAAAACAGGTTAAAAAAAAAAAAAAAGGGTCAAACAAAAACAGGTTGAGAGAAATGAGTAAAAGGGACAAACTCGGGAACCCCCCACCAAAAACAGGGGGGGAAATGGGTCAGCAACAAAAAGGGGGGGGGAAAAAGGGACAAAAAGCATTTTAAAAAAAAATTCCCGCATTTTTTTTCCCCGCATTTTTTTTTCTTTTCATTTTTTGGAAAAACCCACAAAAATGGGTTAAAAAGCGAAAAAAAAAGGGGCCAAAAACGACAAAAACGGGTTAAAAAAAACAGCAAAAGTGACAAAAAACGACAAAATCAGGCCAAAAACAACAAAACAAGGTCAAAAAGGCTACAAAAGTGACAAAAACGGGTCAAAAAGCGACCAAACTCGTCAAAAACGATTAAAACGGGTCAAAAAGGCTACAAAAGTGACAAAAACTTGGCCTAATATGATAAAACTGGGTCAAAAAACAACAAAACTGGTCAAAAATGACAAACCGGATGAAAAAAGCGACAAAAACGGGCCAAACACGACAAAACCAGGTCAAAAAGGCAACAAAAGGGACAAAAAACGGGTCAAAAAAGCGACAAAAACGGGCTTAATATGATAAAAATGGGTCAAAAATGACAAACAGGGTCAAAAAGCGACAATAGTGACAAAAAACGGGTCAAAAAAGCAACAAAACTGGTCGATATCAATAAACACTGGTCAAAAACGACAGACAGGTAAAAAAGTGATAGAAACTGGTCAAAAGCGACAAAAACGGGCCGAAAACGACAAAACCAGGTCAAAAAGGCTACAATAGTGACATAAAAAGGGTCACAAAGCGACAAAACTGGTCGATAACAATAAAAACGGGTCAAAAACGACAAAACCGTGTCAAAACAGCGACAATAGTGACAAACGTGGGTCAAAAACGGGTCGAAAAAAACCCGACAAAGACGGTAATCCCCAAGAAACCGTGTCTGACAGAACTAAGTATTGGAAGGCGCGAGAGCAGAGAGAGGCAGAGCCAGGTTACTCTTTGGAGAAAAATGTCAGATCTCCGTTTATTGAAGAGGTGAAACAGACTGGCCCCCTGACCACACAGGACTTCCCAAGAGTTCACAAACTCAAACATAAACAGTGACTTCAGGTTACAGAGTCATGTCTGAGAGAGGAGGAACTGAGCCCATAACATTTGGTTTACAGACGACACACCAGTGAACAAACGCTCTTTTTTACGCTTCGTTTGAGTCCGTAACTGACCGGAAGTGAGAGGACGCTGGCGCGGTTTGGCGGCCGCTTCTCAAAGCGGTTTTTACGTACCGATGTCGCCTGGTACCAGTGTTTGCCCGGTCGTCCGCATCTGCCGCCTGTCACGGTGTGACTGTGCTGTGAGCTCCCGGGGCTGCCTACGGCCCAACCCCGCTGTGTTCTGCTCGAGCAGCGGAATACAACCCGGTTACTGGCCGGCCTGCTCCCCGGAGCAGCCTGTCCGCAATGCGGCTCCTGTTCGTGGCTTTCCTGCTGCCTCTCCGCGGCTGTTTCCATCCCCGGCTCCGACCATGGCGCTTCACACACGTCCTCGCAGCTCCTCAGATTCAGCCACCGCGCACCTTCTTCACTGGACATCAGCACAACTCTGCAACAACACCGTCTTCTCCACCGAGGCTCCCGTCGCGATCTCCTCTACAACTTCAGCGGTGAAACAGTTTCCATCTCTCCAGTCCGCGCGCAGCTCACTCCCTCTCGTACACCGGCACAACAACATCCGCATACGTCATCAGCGCGCTCGTCACGTGACTTCAGACAGCGCTCTTCAATACGAGATCAGTCAACAGTAAAAGCTGCTCCTCTGTGATTTCATCACCGACAATAAAGTGGATTGACTCTGTCTCACTGAAACCTGGGACAAACCCATGGACTAAAGTGCATTAAATCAGACCACCTGGATCCTCCTACACCGACATCTCCCTCCGCCCCATCTCCATCCCAGCTGGATCTGAAAACAGCTGAGCCCCCGCCCTTTGGAACTCACTCACACACTTTAAATCAGCATCAAAACCACCTCTTCAAACGAGCTTTTCCTTAAACCCCTTCTGTGTTTTGTTTTATCCCACGTGTAAAGCGTCTTTGAGTGTCCAAAAAAGTGCTACAAGTTTGGTATATTATTATTTTTATTTATTTATTTATTATTATTATTATTTTTATTACTATTATTATTACTCTACTCACTGAGCTACTGCCACGTCGAGCAGGAGTCTTTAAATGTGGATAATCTCAGATAAATGAAGATTCAGCGTCTACATCCAGATCCACCAGAGTCTGAGCTTCTGTCCTTGTGTTTCTTCACCTGAGTCCGAGGCTTAAACTCATGTAGATCACAGGGGACCCAGGTCCCTGAGCTCCTCCAGGTCCCTGAGCTCCTCCAGGTCCCTGAGCTCCTCCAGGTCCCTGAGCTTCTCCAGGTCCCTCAGCTCCTCCAGGTCCCTGAGCTCCTCCAGGTCCCTGAGCTCCTCCAGGTCCCTCAGCTCCTCCAGGTCCCTGAGCTCCTCCAGGTCCCTCAGCTCCTCCAGGTCCCTCCATGGCCTTCATCACACGAGGACAACCATCCACGTCTGTAGATTTAAACCTTCACTGGTGACTCAGGTCTGACTGAGTGCTTGAGGAGCTGGAGCTTCTTCAACCTGATCATCTGCTGGGCTCTCAGTGTGTTCTGATGGTCCAGGGGTTAAAAAAGCCTCTACTGCTCAGACGTGCAGGGTTCGAATCCCGCCTGTGCCAGAGCTGTTGATCCACTTCTGTCTGTGACGTTTGTTCAGACTCAAACCACATTATAGTTTCAAACTAAAGGATCAGACGTCACACATTTAACCAACAGCTCCACTAAACCACACTATACTTTAAAAGTGCTGCTTTCTGTGAGAGAGCGGGATTCGAACCCTCAACCTTTGGATCAGGGACGCTTTATTTCAACTGTCTGCTCTCGTCACTGAGAGTCAGTTCAGTTTAACAAACTCATGACAGTGACACTGAAGCAGCTCCGAGGTGCTGATGTGGTCGAGTGGTTCAGATCTCGGGCTTTAAGAAGTCTCTTCTGCCCTGAGGTCCCGGGTTCGAGTCCCTCTGGGTCTGTCTGCTGTTGCTTTTACACCTGAGAAACACAATTTTAATAATGAATGAACTGTGCATCTGTTGAGTCAAATAAACTCATAACAGTGACAGACAGTGTGCAGATGTGGTGCAGTGGTTAAAGCACAGGGCTTTAAGAAGACTCACCTGCCTGAGGTCGTAGGTTCGAGTCCCACCTGTTTCTACCACATCTGTAGTTTAGTAAAACTCAAACAACACTATGGTTTAAAACTTTCTGTGAGAGAGCGGGAATCGAACTCTCAACCTTTGGATCAGGGAAGCTTCACTTTATCCAACAGCTCTAGTCACTGAGCTCCTGCCACAGCAAACATCTGGAGTTAAATGTCGTTAATATCAACAAAATCAACTGTGCGTCTGTGAAGTGAAGTCAAATAAACACATGACAGAGAACATCTGCATCCTGATGTGGTTGAATGGGTAAATCACAGGACTTTAAAAGTGTGTTGACCCTGAGGTTCTGGGATCAAGTCCCACCTGAGTCAGTTTGACTTGAGCCTGTGATGCTTCTGAGAGCTGCAGGGTTTTAGTGACATTATACTTTAGTGACGACACTAAGTATTAAAACTTCTTCATTGAGGAGGAATTGAACCCACAACATTTGGTTCACAGACGACACACAAGTAGCCAAACACTCTCCTCACTGAGCTACTGCCCTGACAAACTACAGTGAGTGTTTTTGTATTGTCTGGTGCGACTGGTCGACCGAGCCTCTTCCTCCCTGAGCTTTACTTCTATAAGCTCCTATAGAAGAACCTGAACCAGATGAAGCAGAGCCGCTGTGGCTCAGAGGTAAAGTTACTACACTATGAAAGTGGGTTTCACAAAGGTCTGAAGGTCTGAAGGTTGTGGGATCGAGCCTGGCTCTGGTCTCAGTGTCACTGAGGTAAACAAACCGGTCAAAAAGGGTCAAAAAAACCAAAACAAAGGGTCAAAAAACAACAAAAACAGGTTAAAAAAAAAAGGGTCAAATAAAAACAGGTTGAGAGAAATGAGTGAAAGGGACAAACTCGGGAACCCCCCACCAAAAACAGGGGGGAAAATGGGTCAGCGACAAAAAGGGGGGGGGGAAAAAGGGACAAAAAGCATTTTTAAAAAAAATTCCCGCATTTTTTTTTCCCCGCATTTTTTTTTCTTTTTTCATTTTTTGGAAAAAACCCACAAAAATGGGTTAAAAAGCGAAAAAAAAGGGGCCAAAAACGACAAAAACGGGTTAAAAAAAAACAGCAAAAGTGACAAAAAACGACAAAATCAGGCCAAAAACAACAAAACAAGGTCAAAAAGGCTACAAAAGTGACAAAAACGGGTCAAAAAGCGACCAAACTCGTCAAAAACGATTAAAACGGGTCAAAAAGGCTACAAAAGTGACAAAAACTTGGCCTAATATGATAAAACTGGGTCAAAAAACAACAAAACTGGTCAAAAATGACAAACCGGATGAAAAAAGCGACAAAAACGGGCCAAACACGACAAAACCAGGTCAAAAAGGCTACAAAAGGGACAAAAAACGGGTCAAAAAAGCGACAAAAACGGGCCTAATATGATAAAAATGGGTCAAAAATGACAAACAGGGTCAAAAAGCGACAATAGTGACAAAAAACGGGTCAAAAAAGCAACAAAACTGGTCGATATCAATAAACACTGATCAAAAACGACAGACAGGTAAAAAAGTGATAGAAACTGGTCAAAAGCGACAAAAACGGGTCAAAAAACGATCAAACCGGGTTTAAAAGCGACAAAAACGGGCCGAAAACGACAAAACCAGGTCATAAAGGCTACAATAGTGACATAAAAAGGGTCAAAAAGCGACAAAACTGGTCGATAACAATACAAACGGGTCAAAAACGATAAAAACGGGTCAAAAACGACAAAACCGGGTCAAAACAGCGACAATAGTGACAAACGTGGGTCAAAAACGGGTCGAAAAAAACCCGACAAAGACGGTAATCCCCAAGAAACTGTGTCTGACAGAACTAAGTATTGGAAGGCGCGAGAGCAGAGAGAGGCAGAGCCAGGTTACTCTTTGGAGACAAATGTCAGATCTCCGTTTATTGAAGAGGTGAAACAGACTGGCCCCCTGACCACACAGGACTTCCCAAGAGTTCACAAACTCAAACATAAACAGTGACTTCAGGTCACAGAGTCATGTCTGAGAGAGGAGGAACTGAGCCCATAACATTTGGTTTACAGACGACACACCAGTGAACAAACGCTCTTTTTTACGCTTCGTTTGAGTCCGTAACTGACCGGAAGTGAGAGGACGCTGGCGCGGTTTGGCGGCCGCTTCTCAAAGCGGTTTTTACGTACCGATGTCGCCTGGTACCAGTGTTTGCCCGGTCGTCCGCATCTGCCGCCTGTCACGGTGTGACTGTGCTGTGAGCTCCCGGGGCTGCCTACGGCCCAACCCCGCTGTGTTCTGCTCGAGCAGCGGAATACAACCCGGTTACTGGCCGGCCTGCTCCCCGGAGCAGCCTGTCCGCAATGCGGCTCCTGTTCGTGGCTTTCCTGCTGCCTCTCCGCGGCTGTTTCCATCCCCGGCTCCGACCATGGCGCTTCACACACGTCCTCGCAGCTCCTCAGATTCAGCCACCGCGCACCTTCTTCACTGGACATCAGCACAACTCTGCAACAACACCGTCTTCTCCACCGAGGCTCCCGTCGCGATCTCCTCTACAACTTCAGCGGTGAAACAGTTTCCATCTCTCCAGTCCGCGCGCAGCTCACTCCCTCTCGTACACCGGCACAACAACATCCGCATACGTCATCAGCGCACTCGTCACGTGACTTCAGACAGCGCTCTTCAATACGAGATCAGTCAACAGTAAAAGCTGCTCCTCTGTGATTTCATCACCGACAATAAAGTGGATTGACTCTGTCTCACTGAAACCTGGGACAAACCCATGGACTAAAGTGCATTAAATCAGAGCACCTGGATCCTCCTACACCGACATCTCCCTCCGCCCCATCTCCATCCCAGCTGGATCTGAAAACAGCTGAGCCCCCGCCCTTTGGAACTCACTCACACACTTTAAATCACCATCAAAACCACCTCTTCAAACGAGCTTTTCCTTAAACCCCTTCTATGTTTTGTTTTATCCCACGTGTAAAGCGTCTTTGAGTGTCAAAAAAAGTGCTACAAGTTTGGTATATTATTATTTTTATTTATTTATTTATTATTATTATTATTTTTATTACTATTATTATTACTCTACTCACTGAGCTACTGCCACGTCGAGCAGGAGTCTTTAAATGTGGATAATCTCAGATAAATGAAGATTCAGCGTCTACATCCAGATCCACCAGAGTCTGAGCTTCTGTCCTTGTGTTTCTTCACCTGAGTCCGAGGCTTAAACTCATGTAGATCACAGGGGACCCAGGTCCCTGAGCTCCTCCAGGTCCCTGAGCTCCTCCAGGTCCCTGAGCTCCTCCAGGTCCCTGAGCTTCTCCAGGTCCCTCAGCTCCTCCAGGTCCCTGAGCTCCTCCAGGTCCCTGAGCTCCTCCAGGTCCCTCAGCTCCTCCAGGTCCCTGAGCTCCTCCAGGTCCCTCAGCTCCTCCAGGTCCCTCCATGGCCTTCATCACACGAGGACAACCATCCACGTCTGTAGATTTAAACCTTCACTGGTGACTCAGGTGTGACTGAGTGCTTGAGGAGCTGGAGCTTCTTCAACCTGATCATCTGCTGGGCTCTCAGTGTGTTCTGATGGTCCAGGGGTTAAAAAAGCCTCTACTGCTCAGACGTGCAGGGTTCGAATCCCGCCTGTGCCAGAGCTGTTGATCCACTTCTGTCTGTGACGTTTGTTCAGACTCAAACCACATTATAGTTTCAAACTAAAGGATCAGACGTCACACATTTAACCAACAGCTCCACTAAACCACACTATACTTTAAAAGTGCTGCTTTCTGTGAGAGAGCGGGAATCGAACCCTCAACCTTTGGATCAGGGACGCTTTATTTCAACTGTCGGCTCTCGTCACTGAGAGTCAGTTCAGTTTAACAAACTCATGACAGTGACACTGAAGCAGCTCCGAGGTGCTGATGTGGTCGAGTGGTTCAGATCTCGGGCTTTAAGAAGTCTCTTCTGCCCTGAGGTCCCGGGTTCGAGTCCCTCTGGGTCTGTCTGCTGTTGCTTTTACACCTGAGAAACACAAGTTTAATAATGAATGAACTGTGCATCTGTTGAGTCAAATAAACTCATAACAGTGACAGACAGTGTGCAGATGTGGTGCAGTGGTTAAAGCACAGGGCTTTAAGAAGACTCACCTGCCTGAGGTCGTAGGTTCGAGTCACACCTGTTGCTCCACATCTGTAGTTTAGTAAAACTCAAACAACACTATGGTTTAAAACTTTCTGTGAGAGAGCGGGAATCGAACTCTCAACCTTTGGATCAGGGAAGCTTCACTTTATCCAACAGCTCTAGTCACTGAGCTCCTGCCACAGCAAACATCTGGAGTTAAATGTCGTTAATATCAACAAAATCAACTGTGCGTCTGTGAAGTGAAGTCAAATAAACACATGACAGAAAACATCTGCATCCTGATGTGGTTGAGTGGGTAAATCACAGGACTTTAAAAGTGTGTTGACCCTGAGGTTCTGGGATCAAGTCCCACCTGAGTCAGTTTGACTTGAGCCTGTGATGCTTCTGAGAGCTGCAGGGTTTTAGTGACATTATACTTTAGTGACGACACTAAGTATTAAAACTTCTTCATTGAGGAGGAATTGAACCCACAACATTTGGTTCACAGACGACACACAAGTAGCCAAACACTCTCCTCACTGAGCTACTGCCCTGACAAACTACAGTGAGTGTTTTTGTATTGTCTGGTGCGACTGGTCGACCGAGCCTCTTCCTCCCTGAGCTTTACTTCTATAAGCTCCTATAGAAGAACCTGAACCAGATGAAGCAGAGCCGCTGTGGCTCAGAGGTAAAGTTACTACACTATGAAAGTGGGTTTCACAAAGGTCTGAAGGTCTGAAGGTTGTGGGATCGAGCCTGGCTCTGGTCTCAGTGTCACTGAGGTAAACAAACCGGTCAAAAAGGGTCAAAAAAACCAAAACAAAGGGTCAAAAAACAACAAAAACAGGTTAAAAAAAAAAAAAAAGGGTCAAACAAAAACAGGTTGAGAGAAATGAGTAAAAGGGACAAACTCGGGAACCCCCCACCAAAAACAGGGGGGGAAATGGGTCAGCAACAAAAAGGGGGGGGGGGAAAAAGGGACAAAAAGCATTTTAAAAAAAAATTCCCGCATTTTTTTTCCCCGCATTTTTTTTTCTTTTCATTTTTTGGAAAAACCCACAAAAATGGGTTAAAAAGCGAAAAAAAAAGGGGCCAAAAACGACAAAAACGGGTTAAAAAAAACAGCAAAAGTGACAAAAAACGACAAAATCAGGCCAAAAACAACAAAACAAGGTCAAAAAGGCTACAAAAGTGACAAAAACTTGGCCTAATATGATAAAACCGGGTCAAAAAACAACAAAACTGGTCAAAAATGACAAACCGGATGAAAAAAGCGACAAAAACGGGCCAAACACGACAAAACCAGGTCAAAAAGGCTACAAAAGGGACAAAAAACGGGTCAAAAAAGCGACAAAAACGGGCTTAATATGATAAAAATGGGTCAAAAATGACAAACAGGGTCAAAAAGCGACAATAGTGACAAAAAACGGGTCAAAAAAGCAACAAAACTGGTCGATATCAATAAACACTGGTCAAAAACGACAGACAGGTAAAAAAGTGATAGAAACTGGTCAAAAGCGACAAAAACGGGCCGAAAACGACAAAACCAGGTCAAAAAGGCTACAATAGTGACATAAAAAGGGTCACAAAGCGACAAAACTGGTCGATAACAATAAAAACGGGTCAAAAACGACAAAACCGGGTCAAAACAGCGACAATAGTGACAAACGTGGGTCAAAAACGGGTCGAAAAAAACCCGACAAAGACGGTAATCCCCAAGAAACCGTGTCTGACAGAACTAAGTATTGGAAGGTGCGAGAGCAGAGAGAGGCAGAGCCAGGTTACTCTTTGGAGAAAAATGTCAGATCTCCGTTTATTGAAGAGGTGAAACAGACTGGCCCCCTGACCACACAGGACTTCCCAAGAGTTCACAAACTCAAACATAAACAGTGACTTCAGGTTACAGAGTCATGTCTGAGAGAGGAGGAACTGAGCCCATAACATTTGGTTTACAGACGACACACCAGTGAACAAACGCTCTTTTTTACGCTTCGTTTGAGTCCGTAACTGACCGGAAGTGAGAGGACGCTGGCGCGGTTTGGCGGCCGCTTCTCAAAGCGGTTTTTACGTACCGATGTCGCCTGGTACCAGTGTTTGCCCGGTCGTCCGCATCTGCCGCCTGTCACGGTGTGACTGTGCTGTGAGCTCCCGGGGCTGCCTACGGCCCAACCCCGCTGTGTTCTGCTCGAGCAGCGGAATACAACCCGGTTACTGGCCGGCCTGCTCCCCGGAGCAGCCTGTCCGCAATGCGGCTCCTGTTCGTGGCTTTCCTGCTGCCTCTCCGCGGCTGTTTCCATCCCCGGCTCCGACCATGGCGCTTCACACACGTCCTCGCAGCTCCTCAGATTCAGCCACCGCGCACCTTCTTCACTGGACATCAGCACAACTCTGCAACAACACCGTCTTCTCCACCGAGGCTCCCGTCGCGATCTCCTCTACAACTTCAGCGGTGAAACAGTTTCCATCTCTCCAGTCCGCGCGCAGCTCATTCCCTCTCGTACACCGGCACAACAACATCCGCATACGTCATCAGCGCGCTCGTCACGTGACTTCAGACAGCGCTCTTCAATACGAGATCAGTCAACAGTAAAAGCTGCTCCTCTGTGATTTCATCACCGACAATAAAGTGGATTGACTCTGTCTCACTGAAACCTGGGACAAACCCATGGACTAAAGTGCATTAAATCAGACCACCTGGATCCTCCTACACCGACATCTCCCTCCGCCCCATCTCCATCCCAGCTGGATCTGAAAACAGCTGAGCCCCAGCCCTTTGGAACTCACTCACACACTTTAAATCAGCATCAAAACCACCTCTTCAAACGAGCTTTTCCTTAAACCCCTTCTGTGTTTTGTTTTATCCCACGTGTAAAGCGTCTTTGAGTGTCCAAAAAAGTGCTACAAGTTTGGTATATTATTATTATCATTATTATTATTATTATTATTATTATTATTATTATTATTTATTTTTATTACTATTATTATAACTCTACTCACTGAGCTACTGCCACGTCGAGCAGGAGTCTTTAAATGTGGATAATCTCAGATAAATGAAGATTCAGCGTCTACATCCAGATCTACCAGAGTCTGAGCTTCTGTCCTTGTGCTTCTTCACCTGAGTCCGAGGTTTAAACTCATGTAGATCACAGGGGACCCAGGTCGTTTTAGTTGATACAACAAATCAAAATTAAAAAACGGTCCAGTTGAAATATTTAATTTTTGAAGCATTTATCTTTCCTGGATGAAAAAAAAAAAGAGCTTACATAGACGAAAGATTAAAATAGTGGAGAAATGTTAATTATAAATGTTCTCATTGACATACTTCCGTATAATTTATAGGAAATATAAAGTGTTGTAAAGAAAAATATTGAAAACAAAATGCAGAAAGAAAATGCAGTTCCAATATGTGTCCACAAGAGGGAGCGCCAGAGCCCTGCACTGAAGGGACTGTTACGACCAGATTAGCGTCATTTACCGGATTTGGATAAATCATGCTAATCCGTTAGCCTGACGATATTTTCATTGTTTTATTCAGTAGAAATGGTTAAATACATTATCTCTATCGGTTGTAGACTTATGGTGTGTTACAGGCAACTGTTCACTAGTATCTTTCCCCCTTGAAAAATACAATTTACGACCTCAGAGCAGGGGAATAAAGTCATAAACAAAACGGCTAATGCTACAACAGTTAGCTCACAAGATTAACGTTTTATCAAAGTTTCTCCAAACCAGATATAATTAAAAACATGTGAGATGACGTTATGTTGAAATAACGTTCACTTCAGTGAGGCGGTGGTTTTGTTATTAGTTTTCACATTCACCTCTGACCTGTTCAGTCTTGAGGTTTTCGAGTTTACACGTTGTAACATTGAGCGGCGTTTCAAGGCATTTTTCCAAGACGGAAATGGGAAATTTACCAGTTACCAGTTGCCTGGAACGCACCATTAGTCCCTTATCTATTTAAGGTTATTAGAGTAAAAAAGAAAGAAAAGAAAAATATGTCTTTTTAGAAAACTAAAAAGTCCGTTTACAATACAGTGGGTGCAGTTCTACCTTTGTCCGCTGGAGGGAGCTTCCCGTGTTGTACAAGAAGAGCTGTAATTTTGTGCCAAATAATTGTTGATCAAATTAATATTAAATCACTTAAACGTGTCTTTTTTAAATGTATTTTATTCACGTTGGGGGAAAATGTATTTGTAATTAAAAAAATGATACACTTTAGAAAATATTTTAAGAACTCTCTTAGAGCCTGAGAAGAAACAAATACATTTTTGATCCACTTTACAGTTTACTGAACAGAGTCTGAATGTTTTGAACGTGTCAGCAAAAGTATATAAAAGTATATATATCGACTATTAATTTATTTCTAAAACCTTTCTCAATTTCACACTTCACCTGCTGTTCCGCGATGTGTCCGCCAGAGGGAGCGCCAATGCAATGATTTACTAAAGGGTTTTGAGTCTTTTATTGTTTATGTCATTTTTCCTCCGAAATCATACGGTGGAAAAACTTCATAAAAAAAGAATAATTTTATAGTATTTTTAATACGCAAAGTCCAGAGGAAAAAAAAAAAAATAACCCACGGTGACACAAAGCTGTCAGCTTTAGTTACACAGTTTACTTACTGGCTTACATTATCCATTTAGGAAACAAAGATTAAAATGGCAATGGGATTTTAATGCAACTTTAAATGTAAATGTCTTCATGAACATAGTACTGTATAAGGTATGAAGGAAAGTGCTAAAAACATTTAAAACATAAAACTGCTGAAGGAAAATGCAGTTCTAATATGTGTCCACAAGAGGGAGCGCCAGTCCTGCACTGAAGGGACTGTTACGACCAGATTGGCATCATTTACCGCATTTGAATAAATCATGCTAATGCATTAGCCTGACTATATTTTTTGTTGTTTTATTCAGTAGAACGGCTTAAATACATTATCTATCGGTTGTAGACTTAATTCGTTATCCATTTAAGGTTAATAAAGTAAAATAACATTTAAAAAACGCGGCTCAAAACAAGTTTGAAATAAGAAAACCAACGAGTCTGTTTACAATACAGCAGGTGTAGTTTTCTCCGTTGTCCGCCAGAGGGAGCTCTCCATGTTGTATAAGAAAAGTTGGTAATTTTCTGCTAAAATAATGATATTAGTCTAACTTTAACGTGTCGAGTTGATAAAGTGTCCACTTTATAAAACTATTGAAGACTCTCTTTGAGCGTGAGCAGAAACAAAGACATGTTTAATCCAGTTTTCAGTTTACTTAAGAGTCCGAACATTTTAAACGTGGTCTTTACATATTTTGAGGAAGTGTCACTGCAGTGATTTACTTTTAATTATTTAAGTGAAGGTTTTTGAGAAAAATTGTTTGATTCTCAAATAAAACACGTTTAAAGTAACAACATAAAATCCAATAAATGTATCGGCTAATTTGAGTTTTGAGTCAATTGTTATGACATCATTAAAGCTCTAATGTAACTTTAACATTGGTGGTTTTAATAATTATTACTATTCAAATCAAATGAGTGCATTACTCAAAATAGTTCAAATATTAACATAAAAAGTAACAATACTAAAAAAGTATCAGATATTTACAGTAATTAGAACTTGTTTGAAGTTATTACCTACAGTTCCGTGTAATGTCCGCCAGAGGGAGCTCCAAAGCTCCTCTTCATCTCTTTTTAATAAATAAATCATATATTTACCAAACTCTGAACTTTGAAACCAGGCACAAATGTACAAACCCGTCTCTGAAGGAAACATGAGTAATATATAACCATTTAATGAAAAATACTGAAAAATATGACATAAATATATTTACTTAATTACACTCCAAATGTATTTATATTTACAAAGACATTTTCACTATTGAAATGTTTTGACTTATGTGAATTTTATTTTTCTGACCTTTTGATTTAAGTTTGAGAACTTCTGATTTAGAGTTTTATTCCTTGCAGGTTAAACCGTCACAACACTGCCCTCGTGTGGGAGTAAATGATACTGCAGGAGGAGCTCTAATAACAAGCAGCTTCAGCACAACCCGACACATTCCTGGCATATTAGCTCGATTTTGTGGTTCAGTTTTTTTAATTCACAATAAATAAAGCAGTCCGTGTAACAACAAGAACATTTTTACTACATTCAAAAGCTACAAAAGGCAGAAACGTGGTTCAAGTTCACTCTTCATAAAATACGGAGCTTGTGTTTCAGTGGGAAAAGTCCATCGTCCAAAGCAGCTGATTGTCCTTTATTTAAACAAATGACGACAAATAAAAGAGTTCATTACCTTCAGAAATATTTGTAAAGATGAATGTGTGAGTCAGAGATGCCAGTTAGAATATGTATCGTATTATCATTGTGGAAAATTTGGATAAGTAAAGTAAAACTGGACACACGTCTTGAGCTCGACCTGAAATTGTGGAGTAAATTTAGTGGAGAAGTCCCGTTATCTTCGCACCTCTCTCTCCTCAGTCGTCCTTCTTGTTCTCCAGGTTTTCTAGGAGCTCTTGCGTCCTCTGGGCCAGTCTGCGCTTCTCCTCCTGCTCCTTCTTCATAGCCGCCTCTATCTTTTTGCCCTGGTAGATCTTCACCCCGGCGAACGCCAAACACAGCAGCAGCGTCTTCAGCGCCAAAATGTACAGCAGCACCGGCACGTTGTCCAAAGCCTGGAGGACAAAAGATAGACAGGCCTTAAATAAAGCAGCTTTTATTAACTCCCTGACAAGCCTGTTATCGTTTACAGCTGCAATAATAGCCAGAACTATTCGGGCTTGAGTCCAGCAGTGGTGCCTCCTCTCTCCCCCTCTCTTCAGTGCATAACTTCAGCTGTCTTTAGGATCTAAATTTGGCCCCATCTCGAGGCGAGGGGACAGACAGCTGCAGGGTCCACCACACTCCAGCGCTTTCCAGAAACAAGAAGGCAGATGATTATGTGTTGTGGTTCAGCTCCTGGTTCAAATATCCTTAAATGTATTGAACTCAGGGGCTGGTTTAGGCTTTGTTTCATTGATGGAGTGCAAGGATTTCACTTTCTTATATTACACTTAGCTGTTAACTTAATGCACTTTGTTTGTAAAGAGCCCATTTGTGTATTATGTGAAATATGTCCATTTATGCCCATTTGACTGAGAACTAAAACACATTCATTTTACTATATACTACAGAATCAAAGCCACATCGTTATAGTTTAGGTAGACTTGTGGTTGTAGACAAGTGTGTCCTTCAATATAGCATCGTCAGATAGAAGCTTGACTGTTTTATATATATTTAAAAAAAAGTTATAACATGTGTAGCTTCGGCAGCTCTTCTCCCAGATCAACAGAGCTAACACCTACGCAGCGAAATCACCTTGAAACGAGCATCCCGCCGCTTCACTGAACTTGTCAAGACCATAATACAAATAAATGACACAAACATTAACCATTAAGTGTTAATATGAGTCGATCTTACCTTCAAGTTGATCATTTTCTTTGTTTTTGTTGTAGATTTCTGCGTGCGACACCAGGAGCGGAGCTGTATATGTAGCTTTGACACCGGAGGCGGGACTTGGAAGGCAGTGACCAATCAGAACACAGTATGTATTTTACCGTTGACAATGTTGCGTTTAATGAAACACGGTGAAGGGAGATTTTCCTTTGTAGCGAATACGTTTTACTTAATCACGTATTTATAACATTGTAATTGATAAATACTGATATAGTTTGGGTTTGTGAGTCCATGTAAGTGGCATAAAAGTGAATGAAGTCTTTGACTTTACAGATTTTGCTGATTTATTTTGTAACGATCACTGAAACCGGCGATTACTGCTGGATACCAAATGCACCATGACGTGAATGTGCTCGAGATTCTTCTCGTCATGGTGCAATACTTTTTAAATACTAGTTTTTGTTAAGCAAATGTTGATTAACCTCTTTACTCCTGCCGTAACCAAGTGCGTTTTATCCAGTTCCGCTTTACCCAAATTAAAACACATTTTCTTACATCGCCAGATTTTTGACACTTTTTGGTTAATTTTTTGTCACTTTTTCATCACATTTTTGGTCAGTTTTTGTCACTTTTCCGTCAGATTTTTGTCACTTTTCCGTCAGATTTCTGTCTCAATTTTGTCAGATTTTTGTCACTTTTTCGTCACAATTTTGTCACTTTTTCGTCACATTTTTGGTCAGATTTTCGTCACTTTTTCGTCAGATTTGTGTCACTTTTTCGTCCTTATTTTAGTCTCATTTTTGTAGCTATTTTAACACTTTTTCCAAGAACCTTTTAGTTTTTGGGTGAAGCCAAACTGGAGAACATGTGTTAAGTTTCCGGTAGTGAATTAAGAGGTTAATTCACTCTAAAATGCACTACGTTATGAATCTATATTATTTTCTAGAACAAGATTATTATGGTTTATCCGGTGTAAAACAACACACACGACTCAAAACTCTATGAAGACATCTTTAATATCTTAAATGAGCATTTCCAAACATCCCCACAGTTTTTTATTGTCATTTTTCAGGCCAGAACACAATGTAACGGCCTTATTTAGAAATATGTTTCAAGTATTTTAACTCCGCAAACACCAAACCCAAGTATTTTCTATTGATTGATTTATTCCACAGTATCTTGTTTTCCTACATTCAAAAACACCGAGGGTTATTATATAAAAAAAGCATAAAACAAAAGCTAATAAATGTCCTTTGTGTGTAACCAAATATGAAACAGTCCTTGCAAATACAGCATTGGCGGTCACAGCGAAACAATTCATCATTTACATGTGACGTTAATGAAAATCAGCAAAAGTTTAAAGCAAAGAAAGCAGATGTTAAAGTGAATTCAACACACACGAGTTATGAATTGTAAAGTATAATGTAAAGCCATTCCCAGAAGTCAAAGCTCTGAAAGAAATAGTTTGAAAATGCGATGTTAATGTACAGTAGATACAATATAACAAAGACATTCATAAATAAAGTGAAAAATCCAACTGCGTCTAATCGGTGTATTCGTAAATACATTTCCAGCTACTTCCTCAACTCCACTATCGCCTTTTCAAACATTATCCCAACTTTAAAACAACTAAACTCGATTCCTTCTCCAAAAGCTGCAAATGAACCTTTTTTTTCATGACAAATCCGGATTTTCCCGTCGCCCACGAAAGCAGAAATGAACCACTTTTTCGGAGTCCATCTTGAATCTGCTGCTCTGTTGTTGTTGTTGTTTTTTTCCTATACAGGGGCGGCCATTTTAAAAGTCCCCTCCGAAACAGCTCCCCGTGAACCGCAGGAGCGCGTTCGGATCCGGGCGTCGCAATCCATCCACCAATCACAATGAGAGGTCAAGAAGTCTCCAGCCAATCCAGATGAAGATGAAGCGTCTCCACCTAATCGGGGGAAGCGGTAAAAAAAAACGTTGAAATCGTTGACGAGGACGCGCTCATTCGTTGGTGTAGTCGGGGCGGCGCGTCTGGACGATCTTGGGGCGAGCCGGGCGGGGCTTGTCGTCGTGGTCGCTGTCGTCGTGGCCGCTGTCGTCGTGGTCCTCGCACACGTGCACGACGACGCTCGGGGTGGTGGGCGTGGCCGTGTGCAGCTCGTACTTCTCACCTGAGGAGGAAACGCAGAGGAATGAGGACGAGGATCGAACAAACATGGAGTTTGACCTCTTTACCTCCACCTTTACTCGGTTTTACCCAAATCTAAAAGCTTCTGGAGTTTACAGCCTATAGGCCAGAGTAACGCCTCATTTGAAAGCCAAGAAAAGTCATCTAAACTAATCTTTTCGCTTCTCACTTTGTTGCGTTTTTGTCACACATTTTTATTGCCTTTTCTGTCACTGTTCAGTCGCTTTTTTGCCACCATTTTGTGCACTTTTGTGGCCTTTTTGTTATGTTTTCATGGCACATTTTTGACACTTTTTCGCCACATTTGTCACTGTTAATCAATTTTTTTCCCACGTTGTTGTCACTCTTTTGTTGTATTTTACACATACAGCTACTGGTTCACAACAAGGTCAATTATGCACAAATATCAAGTTTTTATTTTCACATAAACATTTGCATAATGCACCTTTAACTACAACACACTATTTCAATCTAAATAAATCCTACTCATTGTAATGAATATTACAAATATTGTTTTGAAATCATCTCGTGTCCCGTTACCCCCACTTTGGGAATAATTTCAAACATCCCGATTCTTTGTGAGCGATGGCGTGAGGTTAAAACATTCACAACAGAGTGAATTAATACTAATAGTTCTACGAGCTTAAAGCGCAGTATTAGGGCTGTCACTATATCGACTTATCGATCAATAAATAACCGATATACAATACATTCTGGACTCAATATTTATCGTCTGTACATTTTTTTTAACTTTTTCCAGATTCTTTTAATCATTTAAGTGGGGTACATTATATTTCATGTATTTTAGGAAATCATTATGCGCTTTAGAGCTTAAAGTATCGAGTATCATTAGAATCATTAATATTGTTTATCGCAATATTTTACTGCCTCAATATATTGAACTTCAAAATCAGAGCAACTTTATGGTTTACAGCAAAAAAAATATTACAGCGATCTCCTTTTTTCCACAAATGTCTGAACAGTACAGAACAAAGGCCTAAGATGGATTTCACTCCACTACGTGCTGAAGAAACAGGAGCCCCTAAGTAAATGTAAGTAAACGTTCCCGCTGTATTTGAATGCCCCACCCCCCGAGTACGAGCTGGACTAAACCCTCTTGTTTTCTCCTTGTACTGACCGGGTCCCAGTTTGGAGATGGCGCACAGCAGGTCGTAGTTGATGACGGGCGTGGCGTCGTGAGACTGTTCCCACCCGACCGGAGGAGAGGCCGGGGGCGAGATCAGGAACTGCTTATCCGGCTTGGGCGGCTCCAGGCGAGGGCTGCCGATGTGCACGGACTGGAGAGAAGAGAGAGAGACGTTCAGCAAAGTCTCCTTAAAACCCTGGAACAAACCCAGCCTGGCCTCGTCTCGTACCTGTGCGAAGTAGAGCCTCATCTCGCGGCCGTTGAAGCTGCTCTTGTGCAGCCGGAGCCGGGCCTCTGCCGCCGCCAGGGCGTCGCTGAAGCTGATGCGAACTCTGCGGAACGACTTGAAGTACTGGAACTGCACCTCAGGGTCGAACGAGCGGAACAGGGACTCGAAACTCGCCTGCAACACAGACACAAACACACAGATATTCAATAAAAGTAGCTACGTTTCTACAACATCTACTGCAACTCCAAACCTGCCTGACGGAGGAAACAAAGCAGACGCCATTTTAGTTATGAAGACATTTATATCAGAGTATCTTCAAGAGACTTACAACACTGAATAACTGCAGCTCCTGATCAAAGCTGGCAGTAGAACTTTGCCTACAATACTTTTACAAGACTTTGTTGCTCCACCATGATCAGGGCTGAGTACTGTTAAACGATGCTTAGTTTAGGTACTACTGGTATTGAAAAAATAAAATCTTTAGAGAACAGGTTTTGATGTGGTTGCTCCAGGGACAGCATTAAAGGATTTGGTTGTTTCAAATAAATGTTTTTTTTCCCCCAAATGTGTCTTGTTTTCCCCTTCATTTCTGTTTTTTTTTTCTAACCAATATTTTCCCTTTTCCCTCCATTTTTCCAGCTTTTTTAAACACATTTCTTGACAAATTTTCTTCCCCGTTACCCTCCAGATTCTTCCACACAATTCCTTGACATTGGAGATGAACCTGATACTGTAAATTTCCACATCTCCCAAATACTTAAGTACATATATAGGAAAAAGCATCGTTCAGGTAAAAAAAATTATCACCCACAGTCTAAAAACTGCTGACATCTGGATAAGAAACAACCTTTTTCCTCCTTGTCTGATCACAGACATAGAAAATGAAGTATACAGTGAGATTTTGACATAAACATAGATTTGAATGCTCACTTGCGTCTTTACCTCCTCCGGCTCTCAAAGCTCTTTCTGGAGAAACCATTCACCCGTCATCACTCCACAACGTCACTTCTACTACTACGCTTTTATTTATATCAGTGTCAGCATTTGGAGCTGTGCATTTACACTGTGCTGCACCACTTCCTGTCCCTTTGTTCAATAATCTGCCCTTTGTCTATAAATACTGAGCGCCGAGAGGCCGAGGCGGCGGAGGAGCAAAACTGTTAAAAATAGCTTGAATTAAAAGGAAGCTATATCCGTCCCGCTCCTGACATCACACGATATGACCTTAATTTAAGCGTCGGGGCCGCTGATCCATAAAACTGTGAGGAGAAAGCAAGTGAATGAAGAAAGCGCCTGGGGAAGCGGGGGATAAATAGGGTCATTTGTTGTTTCTAGATGAAAAAATGTCGACAAAATCAGGGTTTCCCATAAAGTAGAGCTTCAACCACGTTCAGTATGAATCAACGCGGCTTCTTGGATCGAAAAGAGGGGATTTTGTCGTCTCCATCATCGGGAGCGGAAGATTCTCATGTCCTTGAGAAGCAACGAGAAGAAGCTGCAGTCTCGTCTTTGGCCAGTAGATGTCGCCACAAGCCTCATCAAATTTACAGCAGGTCTACACAGGATTTTTTGTCAATGGCAACTATAATTTCCTTCCTCAATGCAACTCGGTAATCACTTTCAGAGCTCCACATCAACACAGTCCTGAACACAATGGGGCCAATCACGCCGCAGAGGTATCGGAAAGGAAACCAAACAGTCATTATCTCTCCAGGACAGAATAATAATACGGCTAATCACAGGCGATTACACGCGTCGAAAACAAGTCAAGTGAACTGTAAACAACGCTGTGGGCAACGAGAGAGGAAACCAATCACAACCTGAACCTCGGGCAGTCGATGTCAGCGCCAAATACCCAAACAAAACCCTGGCATTGTCACGCTGTGAAGCATTCAGGAGAACGATGAAGCTCAATGTAATTGTTGGACTTGCTGCAGAAGATAGAACTTTACTGATCTCACAAGGGAGAAATACACTTCAGCAGCAGATAGGAAACACTCGGGAAAATGTGCAATCAAAGAAGAACAGGATAATGTGCAAACAGTAAATGGATCAAGCGTTTAGTCATCAGATTGTGGTATCACTCAAAATATAATGGCCTTGAATAAACGAAAACTATTTTTTCCCAACATTTTGTACAATTCCCATTTGTACCCATTTTTGCCTCAATTTTGTTTAATTTTTTCCTTTTTTTTCAAAGTTTTTACCTATTTTTTTCCTATTTTTTTCTTGATTTTCCTTTATTTTTTTCCTACTTTTTACCCCCATTATTTCCCACTTTTTTTATGATTCTTCCCCATTTATTTATCTCTTTTTTCACGATTTTTCAGTTTTATTTGATATTGTAGCAGCATTTTTTTGTTGGTTCCTTGACTCTAGAGATAATTCCAACAATTTTGATATCGTCTTTTGGTTTGCAGGCGACTTCGCATCACGTAAATCAACGGTTCCTAAAGAGTCACTGTTTTCCCACATTAACTTCCCATTCATTTGTCAAATCAGGAAAGTACAGTATGAAGTGAAGAAGAAGAAGTTTCTCCTTTGAGTAGCGAGACTGCGACCCACAGCGGCGTCTCACCTGTGCGTCGGGGCGGCCGAACACTTCCTGGTTGGTTACCGAGGCGACGAGGCAGAACCTGTTACACTTGGTGCTCTTGATGTGCATGGCTAAGGCTGCCGGGAGTCGGAAGCTCCTCCACTTCGGGCCCGGTTTGAAGGAGCTCGAGAGCGATGACGAAGACGGCGGCGGCGGTGAAGGCGAGGAGGAGGGGAGGCGGGGGGGTTGGGACAGCGTTGCTTTCCCCAGGGTTAAAAACGGGCTCGAGATGACGCTAAAAATAAGGCTGTATCAAAAATGCCGCATGCTACTTGACAGTTTGTCTTGCAAAGTTAATACTCAAGGTGCCTGACTTCAAGCTTTAGATTTGGGCTGAACTCAAGCACGTTTCAAGCACCTGTCAGTACGATTTCAAGGCTTTCAGAGACAAATGTCAAGGTTTTGCAGGGCAAGATAAGTCCAAACTTGCAAAGAAGAATTGGTTTGCTTTGGTAACGATTATTGCGCAAAAAAAATCAAAATGGCAGAGATTTGATATGCATAGACAAGGGTTTGGTGCAGTTTATGCATAGAATAGGAAAGAAAAGATATATTACCGAGGTCTTATGAGCCAAAAGTCAAGATTAAAACAAAGCTTTTTCAGTGGCAGACTATTCCAACTTTTGCATATGTGTGGTTAAAAATAGTAGTGTTTGTGGAAGTCCAAGATAATGGAAGAAAATCTTAGTAGGTCTGCAAAATGTCTCCTTGATTCTTCAGATTCGAAGCGTGGTCCGCTTAAAAGCAGCTGAAAATCTTCTAAAGAGTCTTCTTGTATCAAAAGCGTTGGTAAATTGTTGAGGAATTTTCCAGAAACAGGCGAGAAAAGCGTGTCTCTCTCCCTCCGTGGGTCTTTCTGCTTGTTCTGTCTAGCGCAGAGAGGTTTTTAAATGTGCTAGAGGCAGCAATGACGCACGCGACCTGCCCCTGTCTGTGTGTCTGTGCCGGGCTGGCTGCGTGTGCTCCATTCATTCCAGAGCAGCCAATCAGAAGAGAGGAGGCGGAGGGTGAAGGGGAGGGGGGAGGGAGAAGAGGGGGCGCAGTGCAGGAGATTCAACCATGAGCGAATGTAAAGAGAAATTTAGTGTCATGGACCGAGACACTTATATAAAAGACTTTCCATATGCTAGAAAGAGGCAAAAATGTGCTGCAAACATCTTGATATACATTGCTTTGTCGCTCAAAAATATATTATCCTGAACAGACGACACAAGGGACAATTATTTTGCTTTTTTCTTTTACAATTTTTTGTTTTATCTTCATATGAAGCACTTTGGTCTTCCTGGTGTTGTTATGAAGTGCTATATGAATAAAATGTAATTGACAATTGCCCCAATAAACTAAAAAATAAAAATCCCCCAATTGTTTTTTCCCCATGGCTTTTTTCCCCAACTCCCCCCCCCATTTTTTGACAGGAAAAATCTCTTGTACACTGCATACTTGCAACACCAGTGTTCCTTTATTTAATGGCAGGGAAAATCTCGGTCCCTATTCTTACCAATTTTCTTCCATGATTAAAAAAGATGAAAAAACTATTATTTTTGCTTATCTTCCAAACAGCACCTTTGACATTCTCTTGTAGACGAGATATTTCCCGACCTCTCGGATCAGGTTTGACATTTTAAAGGCTGCGGAATATATCGCCATGTTATCATTATTGCGATACTTGTCGATGCAAAATCATCAATGTCGCCCCGGCTGCCTGAAACAAACCCACATCGGAAAGTAAAAAGGCACAAAAAGATTAACTATTAAGTCATATTTTCCTGACGGTTATCGCAATTCTTTCGGTCGACAGTGGATACAGGAAACAGTGGGACTTCAGACATCACTTCCTTTGACAATACAATACTGCATTAGGAGCCATTTATCAAAGTTGAACGTCCAAATTCAAGCTCAGACCACAGTGTTAGTGGTAAAGTTTAAGAAAACAAAAAGCGAAATTCTCAAACACAGCGGGCGCCAAACAAGTGAACGATGAAGTGGCAGTTATTTATACAGATTTGAATGGACTGCTAAACCCCAAAAACAAAATTAAAACGATGATCGGGTCACACATCCCAGTTCACAGGAACAGAGGGCACTTGACGAGAACAGGACAATCAGGAGACAATTAAACATGAGGCGCTAATTTACTAAAATACTAATATGAAATGGCAACGATCAGGGCAAGTCTTTGGTTCAGACGGGCTCGAGTCCTGGTGATATAACGTATCAAAAACGAGCTCAGAGCTAAAGGCTTTTCTGTGATTTCTAAGCTTAATCCTTTAAAAATGCTCAATTTTTGGAAACAGCTGAGCAGCAAACGGGAGCAAGAGCTTATGGTGAGATCGTGTGAAATTCAGGAAGTAAAACTGATTTTGTTTCAGCCATTTTGGATCAATATTACAGTATCTATTCAACAAACTGTTAGACGGTGATGTGTTTGAGATGAACATAAACTCCCTCTTTATATCTTTAAAACATATTCTCCAAGAGTTCAGCCTGGTCCGGTCTCTGTCTCGTCCCGGTTTAGTCCAGGGCCTCACTTGCTCCTTGCGTTCTCTCCGCGGCCCGTGAGCCTATACTGCACAGGTGCTTGTTTTTCCGCTGCTCTGAGCGCTCTGCTATTAATACCTCATAAAAGGCTGTTATCAAACCGCATAGTTTCCACAGACATCAGGCTTCCCAGTGCACTCGAACGCACCACGGCTACATGTTCCTCCGTAAAGCACATTTCGGGATGTTTTTTTTCCACAGTCTTAAAGTGTAAAATGATAAGGATGTTATGTCTGTGGTATGTGAGGGGGGAGCGGGGGGCCTCGCCAAATACTTTCCACTGTTTTTAGTTCATGGAAGACCTGGTCAAGACCTGATATAGACCGAGGACAAAGAACAGGGTGAAGACTTCTTCGTTATTCCCAGTTTGGTCTTGGTTTTGTCCGACTAGTTTGGTTGTGTTTGAGTCCTGTTTTAGACGCCGACTCAGCTCGTTTCCTCTCGACCTGGTTATGAACTTTTGACCTAGTTAGGCCGTGGTGTAGTCCCGGATTAAAGTAGACCATAGTTCTTGGTGCTGGCTTTAGGTTTGGTTTCGTTAGGTTTGGTTTTGTGCAAAGTGTAGACCCAGTAAAGTCATTTTTAAGCTTTAGAGTTGGTTTCTGTGGCACTAAATGGTCTTCAGTAATATCGCTTGACAGTTAAGGCGGGGGTTAAGAGGTTAAAAAGACTAAAACTATGACTAAAATCTGTTTGAATACAATAATATAAACGCAAAGTTGACTCATTGAATATTTATCCCGATTAATTAGCCCTAGTTCAGTCGGGGTTCAGCGGTGACAGCTCCCACGTCTTGTCTGTAAAATGATAAGTCTTTGGTATGTGTGGTTTACTGTCAGATTCTTTCCACTGGACAAAGGGAGTCTTTTATTGCGCGCTTTAAAACAGGGAAGTTACAAAACGCAGGCGAGATTGTCCTGAATAAGATGGAAAGCACTGAGGTTTGTCATAGTTTCATTTCACAAAGGAACCGGACACACTTTTAGTAATATTTAATCTGCTAACACATTTGAGCTGGTTAAATATTATTAAAAAGCTAAAATATAGGCCATGCACAGATGCAGTGGGATGACATAACGCTCTGAGACAGTGGAAAATGTTAGTGTGAAAAGCGTGTTGTTTGTTTTTGTGAAAGTTAAAGAGCGCCGAGTGAGAAGGTGCTAATCATCTGCAGATCTGCGTCTTCATATAGAAAAGTCAGAGTTGTTTTCTAAAGGCGCGTTTACATCGAGGGCGTTTACATGCGCTCCAGTATTCCGGTTATTAGCCATAATAAAGGGAAATTCAAATAGAGGATCCTGACGTCTTTTCATTCTCCATTTAAAGACTTTTGAGCACAATACGGCTCTTTCGAATGCTTTGCTCATCCACAATATCCTGAGTGATGTGGACCAGGAAGTTTAAATGAAGTCAACTGTAAAGTATTTCTGCTTATGAAAACTGAATGTGGAAATACTGGATATGGAGTGCATAAACAAATTGCTTCAATCCCTACGGAGGATGGGAACTGTCAAATGTTTTGTCAAATATAAAATGTTTTATTTTACATATATATTTAAATGTATTGTTTAATCAAATGTTGGACCTCTAAAGAACTGCGACAGTTTGGCTGCGCTAATGGGGATCCTTTCAGCAAACAAACAAAAAATATTCACTACTTTTCATGGTTAAAATCGAATGCTCAGTCTCCTCTTGACTCAAGAAATAGGAAGCTCTTCAGATGTTTATGATTAATGGTGCATTAGCTAGAAATGTGAGGGAATTCAGGTTTCTCATGACCAAAGACAAAACCGAAATATCAAAAACTCCCAATAAAAACCGGGAAAATCGAGTACATTTACTGGCTTGTACGGGAGGACCTCGTTTTGACCTATTTTTTGTCCGTTTATCCGCCTCATCTCGCCAAACCCCACAGAGAACTAGCTTAGTTTAGCGCTGGTCGAGTCCTGCGAGTGTTTGTGAGGACATTTTTCCATTGGCACAGGTGAAGGAGAGGCTCAACTTCTCTGCTTTCTGTTTGAGATATCACTTTCACTTCAGGCTCAGACAGATACAGTGTCACTATGGGTTTCATCCTCGGCTTGGTATTTATTTACTGTATAGGGACTGTATACTCTATATTCTCTGGGCAGGGCATTGTTCGGTTTAATGGGGGGTGAATGAGCGCGCTCTGCTCTCCACAGGGCACCTGAAACCATCATCCATTTTCTCTCTTGTAGCGGGGTTTTCGGATATGACATGAAAATAATATGTGCGTGTGTTAAGAGATACTTTTCATATTTAACCAATGGCTTTAAACTTTAAAATGTAAAACACTGGAGTTATTGTTCAGTATTTAGCATTTAACTCTATGGACTGAGCAAGATTCAATTTAATTCAAGTAAAAAAAATATATAAATCTGATTCTTGGCTTAAACAGAACTCATGTACTTATTGTATTCCTCCAAAGTGTAATACAAATAATGGGTCGTTACAGCGAGTGGTGGGCAATAAATCGGTTACAAGATCATATCGAAATTGCTGTTTCTAAGATATGCAAATGTACAGTATTTAATTGATCTCCAAAGTCAAGAAATGTGGGGGGGAAATATTTTGAAAAGTAAGAAAAATTGGCAAAAATTTTGGGCAAAAGAACATAATTGAGGAAAAAAAGGACGAAAAATTGTGGGGAAATTTGGGGGGAAAATGTAAAAAATTGGTACAAAGGGAAAATTGTGTGGAAAAAATGGGACACAGGGGAAAAAAATGTTGAATGGGCTAAAAAAATAAAGTGACAAATGGGGTTAAAATTAAAGTGCATTTATTTTCTGCCCTTTTATCTTTTTGAGCGACAAATGTCCCGAGTTCAGTTCCCACCTGGACGGGGGCATTTCTGTGTGGAGTTTGTATATGTTCTCCTTGTGTCGGCATAGATTTCATCTGGGTACTCCGGTTTCCCTTACAACTAAAACATGTACAATAGGACAGGATGAACAGCGTGTGCGCGTCCTGAGTATGGAGTGACCATGTCTGTGAAAGGCGCTATACAAATAAAGCTCCTTCTTCTTGAATGACAGTTTAATTAAAAATGTATTGATGGCACTCAGCTTCAGTGACTAATAAAAAGTTGGCATAAACACAAAAGTTACGAGGCCGCGCGTGACCCGATCGGCAGCAAATGTCCTGCTGAAAGTCCGTGATGTTTGGGACAGTACTTGGCCTCTCTCTGACTCAGCGCTGATAAAAGCTCGATTCACTTTTTCCGTTTGTTTGGAGTCTGTTTGTGCTGCGAGACTTTTATCGGAGCGAGTCATCTGGAAACGCTGACTGCATTGTTTGGGATCATCTACTTTTCCATCTTCATCTTCTGAGAAAAAAAATACTTCAGAAACAGACAGTGGGCCTTTGAATGGAGGCTGAGAGCCACTTTTGGGAAATGTTTGCTTTATTTCGTATGGACCTACTTGGAAAGACTGGAGAGTGAGTGGAAACTACTTTACGCAAGACAAAAAAGCCGCCCCGGGACAGAAACGTGGCTCCACTTCTGCGCCAACAGCCTCCACCTGTTGTTTATTGTGCCTCAAGTGTAAAGTACGGAGTCATGGAAAAAATAACACGACACTTTCTGCAGCGCACGCCCTTTGACCCGCTCTTCTTCTGTTGTTTTGAGTTTTCCGCTGGCGTCAGCTCATCCCCCATTGTTCAAACAGCGGCTTCTCCAGTTTTAGAGGAACAACAAGGAAAGTGGAAGAAAGGGCAATAGTGGCTAAGGTTACGGTCCAAAAGCCGCTCCCTGAGGAGGAGCCGTTCTGGAGCAAATGTGTGGGATTTTGATGAGAAATATCCCAATAGGGCCAAGTTAGCGAACAGCTTTCTCTCAAATGTTAACGCGCTTTGACCTGTTTGCAAGGTTGATTTAAAGACATGAATGGGAAACGTTTTTGGTCTACTTAGTTCCCAGAGTAACTTCCTTCAAGAGCCACCAAAAATTCAAAGAGCAAATTGCAAAAGACAACTTAAATCTTGCAGCCTGAGGTCCATTCAATCCAACATTTCCAATTTCCAGCTACATTTCCAGTAAAAGCCAACAGTACATTAGAAACATTGTTACATCCACATGTACTCGTTACAAACCTGACAAAGTTAATAAGCTTTTGTGGCAAAAAACCTGAAGTCACACTGTGGATGAATGTTTGCCGTTGATGTAAGAGTGATGTTATTTCACTAAAGCACTGCAGTATTTTTTACCGAATCAGGAAAGCAGGAGATTGTTGAAGGTTAAGCGCTTTCTTGGAGATATTCTTAGCACTTTAGTTATTTCACAACTGTGTCATATACACATTATTAAATGATTTTTGTGACACAAAATCTATGAACGTAATATTATGTGAAGGAATATCCACAATAAAAAATGTCCTTTACCTGGACGAAACTAACTGTTCTGATCTAGGGCTGCTTTAGTTGGTCAGGTCTCGGTGAGATGAGATCAGCTGACGACCTGACCATCCTGAATAACCAGGTTATTCCATCAACGGATTTCTTACTCCCTGACGATGACATGCGCATATATCTTGATGACAATGCCAGGATTCATCAGGCTCACATTGTGAAAGAGTCGCCACAGAGTCCAGATCTTAACCCCATTGACAATCCCTGGGATGTGCTAGAGAAGGCTTAGCACAGTGCTCACACTCTCCCATCATTGATACAAAACCTTGGTGAGAAATTAATGCAACACTGGATCTTTTGAAATTGCAGTAAATGGTGCTGTAATCAAAGCTTAACCTCTAAACCCCCACATGAACTGAGAAGTGATGAAAAGCGTCAAAAGTGTCAAAAATGAGATAAAAACAACAAATATACAATAAAAAAGTGACAAAAGGCAACACAAACATGGCAAAAGAGTGAGGAAAGGGCAACAATAACACACAATAAAAGCAACAAAAACACGAATAAAGAGTGATGAAAAATCAACAACAAAAAATCAACAAGAAAGCCACGAAAAGGTGACAAAAATGTTATGAAAAAGTGACCAAAACAGGGCAAAAAAAATACGAAATCACACAAAAAACCTGCTTAAAATATGTGTCAAAAACGTTACTGTCAAATGGGGCATTACACTGGCCTATATGCTGCAAGTTCAAGTCCAGAAGCTTTTAGATTTGGGTAAAGCCGAACTGGAGAAAAGCCCCGCCTTGACCGAGTGCATTAAATGGTTAAAGTGTGCACTGCACATACGTATCACATACCGCACGTTTTTTCATATCAGCTACTGTAATTGCCAGTATAAAACTATAAAACTAAATTAGAAGCCGTTTTGCAGTCAATTAGAGACTGTTGTGTAACACGGGCAACAGAACATAATTGTGTCTAATTTAGTGTTTATTGTAACGGACATAAAGTCTAGACTGATGGATCGCTTCTTCATCCAAATGTTTCATAACGCCGGCTGTAATTAAGAGATTTACAAACTAAGTCAAAGTATTATCCATCAAGCTTAAGCAACAGGAAAGATTTATGAGTGTTGTCGCTTAACAAGCCGAGAAATAAAGTTCATCCAAGTAAATACTGCAATAACGTCAGCTCCCACTGCTTTATGATTCCTGCATAAATACTGCAGTATTTGGGAAACGCAGATCTCAGAGTGCACATGACCCGCGACTCTCCACAAACAACACTTTCCATAATGTAGTCACACATTACATGGCTCTTTTTCCACTGCGGGACGATTTTTCCATCACAGAACCAAACCCAGAAAACCACACCCAGCGATTACTACGACTGCAACCACCACTGCAGTACCACAAGTACAGCGAGTCAGCGATTTGAATGGATTTAACTACAGGCAAACGCGCGCGGTGACTCAGGGCGGGCTGGTAAACAACTATTAACTGAAGGATAAGGATCGGAGAAACGCAGGTACTTCAGATGGAAACTGTGATGAGTTTATTGAACGAGAAAATGATCCGGGAGTATCGCCGTGGTAACGGTGGATCAGATTTACAAAAGAGTAATCACTGGTTTAAGCCTGGAATCAACCAATAAACAAGAGAGAATCAGGACAAACTAAAATGATTCATAATGATAATTTGTCAGTATTATTATCTGCTCTATGTTGAACATTATACTGCAGTAGTTTTAATGCCACACGCTTTAAAAACATATTTCAAGACACTTAAAGCAATTTCCAACATTTTTTTGAGAGTCACGTGACAAAAACAACCCGCCGCCGTATCAGATGATGTTTCTGATGCAAATAATGTCAACCTGAATTAAAATCACAAAGCTACCAACTGCTCATCTATACTGCCTTTATCACTTTTTTACTGTCAGAGAGAAGCAACAGGGACGTCAGCAAAAAAAATTATAATCTTTAGCGACTGTGATCAGCTTACAGGTCTGACATAATGTGATACAAAAAGTCTTCTGGCGAGTGTAAAGACTTGAAACTTTCAGAGTTTATGGAAGTTCTTCTGGACAAAAAGGTGATTTGGTTCCCCCAGTACGGAGCTGAGTTGTCCTACATTACCATGGAGACCAGCAGATACATCAATGGAGACGGACTCATCATGTTAAACGCCTAATTAACTCTTGATCACAACTCATAATCATATAGCTTATACGCATGTTTGATATTGATATGTCTGAGATCTTAGCACAGAGGTTAGCACAGAGGTTAGCACAAACATCTAAGGTTCAATTCCCGGATCGCCAAGGGCTGTCACGGTCACAAAATTCTAAGTACGATATATTAAGGCAAGAAAATATCACGCTAAGTAAGGATTTAACGAGGAGCTGTGCAGTGTACAGTTTTAATGCATGACGTGGAGTCAAGAACAAACAACAAAGTAATTGTTGTGACATGAATGTATATGTTGGCTCTATTAAAAGCCCTTCTTTCATCGGTCCAGTATCAAACATGCGCGCAGTGGGAGGCAGATATTACTGTGTCATCCTCTGGTCTCGGAGTCTGTGCAGTGACTAAGACCGGACACTTTTGGAGAATATAAACTCATCTCTGTTTCCTCCTGTCACTGAGAATGAGTCACTGCCGCTTTTCCATTTACCGAGTGACAAAAACAAGGCGAACCGTTTCGACTTAAATGCAATGCTTCAATCCTTCAATATAAGCGTTTCATTTTATCTACATCATTGTGCTGGTAGTTTTTTGTTATATCACTTTTATCTCCGTAATTACTGGACTGCATGGAATAAAAACTGGCATAAAGTTCAAAGTCAGCACAATTGTGTCCCCTGAATTTGATCAATGCGAGCACAGTGTCTGACAAGCGCTTGGCAATATCAATGCATTTGTAGAGTTTGATTTGTGGTTATTCAAAGTGCTTTACAAAACAAGAAGGATATGCAAAAGTTCTCTTAAAAATGCTCTCTTTGTGTCAGGCGGGTTTTTCCTCGGAGTGCTCACATTTCTCCCATCAAAGCAAAACATGCACACAATAGGACAATAAAGCAGCTTAACCCAATCATGACCTAAGAGGAATAAAAAAGCTCTTTGTAAAGCTAAATGACTACTTTTAAAGCCATTCTGTTTTGGCGTTTTGAATTCAGTTTAACTAGCAAGTACTTCAGGGTCTTGATCATTAATCAGGGTTTATACAGGCAGCAGTAAACCAGATTTAATAAACAAAATAATCTGTAACATATTCAATTTCTCAAGATTTGCAACATCTCATCAAACAGAGGAATAAGGGGAAGTTTCAATACTTAAAAGCACAACAGGACAAAACAGGAAACTTCTGAGGGAAAAATGTGCACAGTTTCAGCCAAAACTGCACAGAACTTACAGTAAAAAAAATCTGGGCAATATCATTAAATTAAATGTTTTTCTTTAATGACATTTAAGGTCTATCTAGCAAAGTTCACTTGATGACGTTTAATGCTTTTAAATGCCTCGTGGTCACCCTGTTAATGAATGAATGAATAACTTTATTGTTACTATACAATAGTTAACCAAAATAAATGAAGTATATCATAGTTTAGGTCAGTGTTTCTCAAACGTTTTGCACAAAGTAGCGCCTCATAAAGTATTTGCCTTCCAAGTACCACCAGACCTGAATCAAGATCAATATAAGACAAGACCAGGTCTAAAAAGGGCTTAAATTAGACACTGAACTGGGAGTAGGCCATGTTTAAACCTAAAGTTAAATGCATAGCTGAAGCAGAAATGACATTATCTCAAACACATTGCAGATGACACCGAGTGCCGTCTGAAGCAGTTCAAATAAGCTCATGATTGGCCAATGATGATAAAGTCATTGTCAAAGAGGCATTCAACCCGCCAAGGTTAACGATTACTGCAGATCTGCATTCCTCTCGACAGCCCGCAGATGCATCAGTCTTTGCTGAACAAGTGGAAGGCAAGCTGTTCATTGTACATCATTGGACACATTGCTCTGATGCATCACTGTCTGACGTCTAAAATTAAACAAATCCTGTGGTATTTTTAGCTCCTTCAATACAAGCCAGTGACTAGGGAGGAATCTGCACACAGGAGGCAGCGCGGTGGCGACATCCAGTGGTGGATGAGAGCACTAGTGTGTGGAAATAACTCAAATAAGACGTACAGCGCAAGACAAAATCCTCCCATGAATGATTAACAAATAACACGGCAACATTGTCAAAATTTGTACTGCTTTTTCTCACGTTAAAAACCAGCCGCTTACCCTGAAACTCCCCTCCTCGTACAGCTCCTCCGGCACTTTGCAAGCGATGAGAGCATTGGGTAACTCTGTGAACTTGACGTCAACAGTGGCCTCTTCCTCGGGCCCGCTCTCCTGCTGCATCATGGTGGACAAGTGTGGACCTAAAAATGAGCTGAGAGAGAAGATAGTTCAGTCGCTAAATATTCAAACTGAAAATGAATATGCAGTAGAGACGCGTCGAGTGATAGATCCACGGGTTTAAAGTGATGGAAAGTGTTAATAAGCAATTCAAAATGACACCGTTTTATCCTTATCGGTAATGGGAATGTATGAATGTTTCTTAATATGTAATCATTAAACAGCTGACAGTCTTAAATAGGGCTGCTGCACATATGGCAGAACATAGTGCGCACACGCTGTCATATCTAACAAAGCTTGCGGGCTAAAAAATCTGTGCCATGAGATAAAGAGTGCATTTTCTCCAGTTCAGCTTTACCCAAATCTAAAAGGTTACATCTTACAGCGAGTAACGCCTCATTCGAAAGCTAAGACCTACAAACAGATCTGAACTGATCTTTTTTTTCCTTGTGCTGTGGCTGACACTTTTTCACGCACATTTTTTTTAATAATACATTTTGGATTTTTTGTCCCTTTTTTGGTCAATTTTTTTGTTGAGATTTCTCACTTTTTTGGTCGATTTTTTGGTTGAGAATTCTCACATTTTTGGTTGATTTTTTTCCACTTTTTTGACTGAGTTTATGTCACTATTTTGGTTGAGTTTTTGTCACTTTTTAGTCGACTTTTTACCACATATTTGTTCAGCTTTTGCCACATTTATGTTTAGTTTTGGCCACGTTTCTGTTGCACTTTAATCACTTTTTTTGAAACATTTTTGTTGCTTTTTTATGGTCACTTTATGACGCTTTTTTTGTTGCTTTTCTTCCGGCTTTTGACACTTATTTTTCCAAAGAAGCTTTTAGATTAGAGTAAAGTCAATCTGTGCTTTTTATTTTCTCGCAAAAGCACAAACATGAGACACAGTTGATCGAATAAGAAAGCAGTGTAAGCCAGAACCAATGGCTAAAACCAGTAGGCAGTAAACCTAAAGGGCCTCCCCAAACGCTTCCATACACCTGAATAGCCCTAGTGAATGTCTATAATGTTCTGAGCTTTCAAATGAGGTACTTTGTCTTTGTAAACCAGAAACATTGCACGCTACTACCCTCTTCAAACGGGCATAATTACTATAATATATGAACAGGGACTTAAGTAAACACTAAAATCGCTTAAACAATGGCTACAACGAGAATTAACCAGAGCACTTGACAGACAAAACGGAGAAAATCAGCCGTTAGCGTAAAACGTTAAGACAAACGTGACAACATCCTCGCTCTAAATCGATAAAAACGCACTGTCACGCAGCACATGTCGTAATAAAAGCACAGTAAACATCCAGATTATAACATGAGGAGCCTACCTTAGAGATATCGGGTGTTATTTCATGCTGCTTTGGCCAAAATAGCTCGGCTCGTGCTCGTCCTTTCTCCCAATCACTACACTAAGTACAGCTGTCCTCTATTAGCTTACCGCGTTAGGCTTAATGCTAGCACAAAAGCGGCGAAACAAAGGCGAAAACACAAGAGTTGGACGATATTTTAACATGTACTGAAAGCTACGGATGTGTACTAGCATGTAAACCGCAGTTAAAAGCAATAATAATGCGGATTTGGCTATTTTTTTCAATACTTCAGAGGCAGGTTATCGAAAAGGATAAAGTAGGAGATGACGTCAATGGACGGGCAGCTGTTTCCTCTCCGCGTGAGGTGGATCTGTCGCCATCTCGTGTTGGGAAATGGTCATTACAATTTCAAAGTAAAACCCTGGTTACAAACCAAAAAAGCTTAATTTAGGGATGTATGCACGAACTGAAAAAAAAAAACAAAAAAAACGCCAAATCAACTTAATAACAAGAGATATAAACCAGATCTAATGCCTTTTTATTTCTTAAACCAAAAAAGTATCCCTTACAGACCAGTAATAGCCTATAGAGTTCAGAGGCTTGCCTAAATAATGGCAGCCCTATTATAATTCTTTCAATTTATGAGTCAACAGAATTTTTTTGTCCAACATTTATAAGCTCGGAACAGACCACTGTTTGCATGTGTGGCTATAATTGAATTAGAAGGCAGTCGGTTCATGTCCTCTAATGGTCTTTAGGTTATGACCCCTAGTGTCTCAATACTTTCACCACCTGAAGACTCCATTTAGAGCTATACATCTGTTTTATTCTTCCCAAGCTAACCGATTATTAAACAGTAGATTAGATCAAAATGACTTAAAAGTGCTTGAATTATCAGAATTTGATCTGATTTTGAGTAGGTTTATACCATCTTGTTACCAGTAGAACAAGAATGATTTTGCTTGCTTTTTTTTTCAAATGTTTTCCCCCAAGTTGATTCCTCTTATTTTAAGCAAATTAAGAGTCATTCCTTTGACCTTTGAACATCAGCATAAATTGTTTACTCCTCCCCTACTTCTAAAAACAATAGAGTCATGTCGGAGGCCAGGACTCCACTGAAAAAGATTTAGAAATCTGTGTCAAACTTTCCTGGTTAAATGAAAGTAAAATAAGAAATAAAAATGTCTACACTTAATCAGTTTATGTCTTGCCAATGACACTTTAGGCAACCCCAGCCCAAAGTATACCATGAAAGCGGGGCAAGAACAGACACTTTCAGCAAATCGTTAGAGCTAATGTGCTCCATCGTTGCACACAACCACTTTTGATTCTTGATTCTTTTTGATTGGCAGCACTGTGTACAGTTTGAGTCAGTGATGTGTGATTATTGGCCTCCTGTGGTGCCGGGCCCGGGGTGGCAGAGGCTTAAACCTGCAGTGGTCATGTGGTAATCAGCCTGATCTTAATCCTTGAGGAGAGAGAGAGAGAAAGGGAGGGTGGACTCCAGGTTAGTGATGTCTGGCTGGGTTAACAGCTTATTCAACAGGCAACTCTAGACTAGAGTGGTGGAAGCAAAACTTTAAGTTTTCTAAGAGGAATCTACATTTTGAAAGAGAAATTGAAAAGCAGGTTCTCTGAATTTCTTGAAACTGTTGTGGAGACGATCAGATCAACCATTTTTGGCAGTACAGGATTGGACAACTCCACAAACCTTTCAACTTCTTGGATTCTCGACTTAGAACTTTGAACATTCTGTCATCAAA
Source organism: Gobius niger (assembly GCF_951799975.1). Taxonomy (NCBI): domain Eukaryota; kingdom Metazoa; phylum Chordata; class Actinopteri; order Gobiiformes; family Gobiidae; genus Gobius; species Gobius niger. The sequence goes on from NC_136874.1 coordinate 5,008,162, forward strand.
ACATTGAGTTAACTATTTTCCAAATACAACCTGGAACCTGAGGAAACATCTACAGTTACTGGCTACTTTCAATCAAAATCTACCTTTCTGCCTTGGGAAAACCCTGGTCAAACCTTTTCACAATAGCGTCTTTTAAAAATGGCTCAGTCGGTCGAAAACCCAGCTAAAGAACACACAGTGCATTTTTGCACCGAGTTGGACACGAAACAAGAAATACAACAGGACGACGAAGACGACTTGGATGTTGAACTGGCAGAAGAAGTTGGAGAGGATGATTTTATGTCGACCGAGCAAAGACCAGAGCTTGTAGATGGACAAAATGGCGTTGAAATGCAGGAATTGAAGACTGCTGACAAACATACAAACAGAGATGGGGAAGCGACGTTTGGAAGCATGGTTGTCAAAGAGATTGAACACGATAACATAGATGTACAAGAGTCCGATATTGATTTGAAGTCAGAAGAGGAGACAGCAGCAGCAGTACAAGATAATTTGTTGGTGAAAGAAGGTGAGGAAGAAGTCCCAAAAAGCAATGGAGGAGAGGAAGATGCTACGCAAAATGAAGAAGTTGCAGAAAAAACAATTACCGAGGAAACCACATCCATAGAGGCAAGTTCGCCAGAGGAAACTACGTCAACGGAGGAAAAAGCGACTGGAAATGATGAACAAGAAGTTGAAAAAGTTGCACTAATGTCAAGCAATAATGTTGAATTGCAGTCAAATGAAACTGAAGACTTTGATTTCGAAGAAGCAATTGAGCAAGACGTTATACAAACTGACAATAGCGTTGAAGTTGCAGTAGAAGATAACGAGAAATTGGACGAAGAAATAGCTGAGCAAGACCAAGACGTTGTGACTGTAACTTGCAATGAAAACTCTGCAACGGATTCAATAGAAGATAACAAACAAAGTAATGGAGAAACTGAGAAAACGAGTCAAGTTTTGGAGATTGATCAAGAAAAAGCTGAAGAGAAAACGTTCTCAGACGAGCAGACAATTTTGGCAAGCAATGTTGAGTTGGAAGAATCGGAAACCCCTGTATTAGAGGAGAATCAGTGCTTACTATCGTCTGAAGGTGAAAATGTTAAGGAAATTGAAAGTACGGCCTCCAATAGTAAAGATTTTGAAACAACAGAGGAAGTAGTAGTTCTGCAAATCAGTGAACAAGACCAGAATGAACCTTGTCAAGAGACATCGCCATCGGAAAGAGGACAAACTGAAGAAGTTGATGATTTGAAGTTGGATGTAGCTGTAAAAGAAGAGCATGAAAATATGTGTGAGACTTGCCAAGAAAGTTTACCATCAGAAACAATTATTCAGAACAGTGAATTGAACAGTGACTATATTGGGGAATCGGAAAAGATTGATGGATTAAAAGATGAGGGAGAAACAAAGATTGGTGAAATTTGTGCTGAACAAGTTGAGGAGGGCATTGAAGGTAACCAAATAGATTTAGACACCAAAGTTAGCTGCGAAGATGTTGAAATGCTTAAGGAAGAGGCTAAAATTGAGCAAGAAATAGAGTTGATAGACACCACAAAGTGTGAAAGTGTGGAAGAGGCAACTGAGGACGCCATCTCGGTTGAGTCGAACCTGAATGAGAAGGAAGAGATAAGCCAGGATGACCCTAATGCTCCAACTTTGATGGGAGCAGCAGTGACAGGTGAAGCAGGTGGTGATATCAAGTTAATGGCCCAAGACGATCCTGAGGTGGCATGCAGCACAGATCAAGAGGCAAGTTTAGGAGAGGGACTCTCTAAGCAAGGTAACGACGAGGTAACACAAGAAAACAAGAGTTTGGATGCTTGCAAACTGAATGAAGACGTTTGCAGGCAAGAAACTGGAGAAGAGAGTCAAGATTTTTGCGGGGAATTGGCTGAATCTGTTGTTGAAGCAGCAAAAGAGGAGTGTTTTGATGAACCAATGGCTACATCGTTTGTCCAAGATGTTTTGCAAGACATGGAAGATGAACCGGTGACAGTGCTGGATGATATTTTTGATGAGATTGAGGAAAGCAAGAATGAAGAACAAGTTGAAGAAATAATCCCAGAAGAGGCAAACGTTGTGCCGAAAGACATAGAAATTTCAGAAGGTATAGTTAAAGAGTTGAAGCAAGCGATGGAGAATGGCAGTTTAGTATCCCCTGAACCGCAGCTGGTGAGGGGAGAAGCCAAAAAGTTGTCGGCAAGAAGGAAAGACACAGACTGGATAAAAGTTGATCAAGCAAGCGACGAGGCAAGCATTGAAACCAAAGACTGGAAAAAAGAGTTGAAGCCTCTCATTAAGAAGGAGCTATGGGACAAGCCAGGGGGGAAGAGTCCGCCGAGCAACGACGACTGGATCCGAGAGTTGAAATCAGTGATAAAGGACGACTCGCTGCCCAGGAAACGGGACCCAAACGTGAAGAAGAAGCGCGTGGTGTTGTTCGAAGATGGCCGATCGTACGTGCCGCAAAAAGAGCTGTTCGGAAGTCGGAAAGAGGAGATCAAGCTCATCTCTCACACCAAAAAAGTGGACGCTCCGTTGTTGCCGTTGAGCAGGGAGGGCTCGACTTCAGATGATCAAGACTACAAAATCTCTCTGTATGTCAAGGTGAGTCTAGATATTATTGTTTATGTCACTGCACTCATCAGATCTAATGGTCATTTTCATATTTGAGGAATGTGCTAGTCCATTCTTGTAAAGACAGATTTTTTACCTTGGCAATAAGTATTTTTTATATTTTACAATTGAAGACTATATTTGAAATGTGCCCTCTGTATTCAACTAGTCCAAGGGTTCCCATGATGGGAATATGGACCTCCAAGGTGGTCGTGAGACACTAAAGATTGATCTAAGATACAGTTTGGTATTGTATTTTGTACTTTAATACAGTATATCAAAGTAAATTGTATAAAACAATATTATAAGCAACTAAAATGAACATGAAACCAGATTTTAAAGGTCTTGACCCATGAAATAAGTACAAGGGGTGATTATATTGTACGGAGAGGGTCCCATAATAGTTTGAATCAATATTTTGGGGCTCGTGACCTGAAACGTTTAGCTTTAATCAAGCTGTCAGAACAAGCAGTGCCCCGAGATCACGTCCAGAGTACCTTATTGGGGGATTAGCCTGCATGTTTTAGGTGGACGTGGAATGTCATTGGAAAGCCGGCCAAACACAGAAAGGTCTACATGTCTGTGGCGTTAGAACTGAACCTTGGACCTGGCATTTACATAAGGTATCGTTGACCAGCACAGTGACAGTGAATGAGCATTGTGGTGTTTGGCATTCGCTGATTAACTGTGATGGAGAGTGATCTTCCTTAATCCCATTTGGAGAGTGAATTCCTAATCTGGAGCTGTAGCAGTCTGCAAAATCTAATTACAGGCATGTAGGACCGATACCAAACAGCTAAAGTACAGTACAACTTTATGGTGAAGTAATTGCAACTATAGCCTTATGACAATCCAAAGCAAACACTTCCTGGCTTCTGAAGAGACTCAGACTGGACCTGTAGCTACAGTTGCCATGCAGACATTTGTATTTTAATAGATTAGTCATGCGTTGACAATATAATAAAAACAATTATCGACCTGCTCATTTATTTCCATTCAGAGCAGGTATGACTTACTCTAACATCGGAATAGGTGCTTGGCCTTGGAGTGGTTCATTTTGAGCTCATTCTTAAAGAAAAGAGATTTAGCGACAAAGGCGTTTAGTCCGTACAAAAATGTGTCACCATAGGCCAGTCTCACAATGGGAGCTTTGTGTGTGGAGCTTACACTGAAGGGGGCTCGGAAAAGTTATTAAAAACAGGAAAAACTACTAGGGTTCAGTGTTTAGGTCAAAGATGCAAGGATTTTGTTGAATTTATGCAAGGCTCAGTGGGCATTTATTCTTCCCAGTGTGACGCAGTGCAACCTATGTAACAAGGAGACTGGAGGTTCAAATTCCTGCTACACTTAAACAACATTTACTGTTCACCTGATTGCTTGAGAGAGAGTGTATTTACAGGAATGACTTGTGAAGTGACTGGTTGAGAGACAGATGTTCGCACCACTGTAGACACAACATTATACTACTGATAACATTAAGCCATTTCCACACACAGACCAGCCTTGTAGGTTGGAAAACAGGGTGAAGTGTTGTTGTCGAGCCGAGTTTAAGCTGATTAAGCCTCTCTTTAGCGCCGCTGTGGAGAAACACACTTATAGTCACCTCATTGAAATGCATTATGCTACCATCGCAGAGCAACATATTCCTGAACCTTATCGAAAATGTACAAAACTGTGGTCTAAACAGTTGTAATGTGTGGGACTTTTGGCCGTGCTGTAATGAAATATCTCTCCATGATCCACCACATGCGCTCACACTGAGTCCAAACACTGGGAAAGGCCACAAACGCCCGCGCACTGGAAACAAAAGACCACTCACTGTCCGCACTTTAGGTCTTGCTTTTAGATCCGGTTCATTCCTGAAATGTCAAGAGACTTTTACAGCTCTTTTGTGTTTTATGGTACTTCAGCTTCATCCTTAACTGATCAATCAATTTCTTTATACATTTTCTTTCATGTTTCTCCCCATAACAAACTTTATATAATGTTTCTTGTATCTGGCCAATAATTCTCAAATGTCAGCCTTTCTTTGATTCCTGCTGCATGTCATATTCACAACACAAAAGGGGCATTGTCTAAAGGCGACAGCAGCATACCAAGTCAAGACTCAGTTGAAGACAAGCTCAACAGACAAAACATCGAAGCGCTTGGCTACAAAAACATGACCAATTTTGAATCCCGTGGGTATTTTTGACGCTGCAAAACAAAGCAGTTTCATAGTGGAGTGACGGGGAAAAGGATAAGAGGAGGCCATGTCCTGGTATGAAAATGCCGTTCAAAAACTGGACTTTCCCAAAATAGAACTGTTTATTAAGGTAAGAAACCTGCAGATTTGTGTGTGGTGTTGTTATGCTTTTGTGGTTTGAAGAGTGTGCATCTTTTCTTGGCTTTATGTGTTGCTTGGTACTGATTTCAATAGTTAGATGTTGCTTTGCGGTCGCCCACTGCTCCTGACAGGTCAAATACAGAGGACACGTTTGTCTACAGGGATAATAAATTACACACATGCAAATAGTAGTTGCAGTAGCAGCAGCAGCAGTAGTAAAATTAAAGTATTTATGTGTCTGTATATAATTGCAGGCTGGCAGTGATGGAGAGACCATTGGGAACTGTCCGTTTTCTCAGAGGCTCTTCATGATCCTATGGCTGAAGGGGGTCATCTTCAACGTCACGACTGTCGATTTAAAACGGTATGAAAGTCAAACTATTATGTTTTGTGTATATGTAATAAAAACAGTAAAATGTTAAAGTATGGATTGAAAAAAAACACGCACATTTTGCCTGCTTCACAAAAATATGTTATGGTAAAGGTCGTATTGGTAATCCACAGTGCCATATATACAGTATTTGGAAAGGTCTTGTAATAATTCCTTTTTAAGTGACACAAAACTTAAACTCAACCAATTATCCTGTAAAAATCCAGTACAGTACAGTAAGTACAGTATGCTTACAAGTGACAAGGTAATCAACAAAAATGCCATATATGCTACACTTGGAAGGGGTTTATAATAATCTCTTTTGAGGTGACACAAAACTCTCACTGGATTATTATTATCCATCATTTCCACTATCTGTAGACTTAATTTAAACAAATTTTACTATGAAAATCCATGTTCAATAGGCCATCAATCGTGACTGTATCTTTGGTTTGGACCCATCTAAAAAACAACTACATCACTACAGAACAAATGTTTCTTCATCAATGATCAAATTATTACAATCTTTGCTAGCTTGTTTTCTTTCTTATATTGTCTTCAGGAAACCAGCCGATCTGAAGGACTTGGCTCCCGGCACCAACCCTCCATTCATGACTTTCAACGGTGAGGTCCGAGTCGACGTCAACAAAATCGAGGAGTTTTTGGAGGAAAAGCTGAATCCCCCTCGGTATGAAAAACACCGAAACAGTGAACAATTATACTTTTGCACATTTGATTTGACTTTGTGAATTGCAGGTTTCCTAAATTGGCTCCCAAACATCCTGAGTCCAACACAGCGGGCATTGACGTCTTTGCCAAATTCTCAGCTTACATCAAAAATCCAAGAAAAGACACCAATGAGGGTAAGATTGGACCAACGTTTAGATTTGGCGTAATATAATAACTACTTACATTATGATTCATCACTGTTCTTTCCTTGGACTAAACTAGGACTATACAAATTGAGATCATTTTGTCATTAAGAGCATTTCTTTGTTAAAATCCCTCTGTTTCAGCCTTAGAGAAAGCCCTGTTGAAGTCCCTGCGGCGTCTGGATGAGTACCTCAGGACCCCTTTAACGGACGAGATAAACGCAGATGAATCGGGCGACGTCCCAGAATCCACGCGGAGCTTTCTGGATGGAAACGACCTCACACTGGCCGACTGCAACCTGCTGCCCAAACTACACATCCTCAAGGTACAATCAGGCTCTTTAATGTTCACAGTACGGCATGCTTCGTGAAACTGCAATTGCACATAAAGATGCACTGTCAAATGTTTAAGATCATTTTCCACAGTAAGCAGCATGAGTGTTAGCTTTTAGCTTGTTGTGTGTTCTAGAGAATGAGTATAAAGAATGAAATGAATGTCCAGACGTGTAGGATAGAGTTGAATGTGTGTTTCATATGGTTCAGTTTCCACAAGACAATAGAGATCGCAATGTCGCCACATCCAGGGCATTGGTAGGCACATTAAAGTGCGTATGACACATTAGACACAATTTTTGCTAAAACATAGTGAAAGATTGTACCCAGCTTTCTCTAGCTTGGACATTTTTGTGATGTTTATAGTTTCACTTCCAAAAAATTAGAAAAACTGTTCTGTTCTGCTTGGGTCCTGTTAAATGCTGGTCTACACTTGCATATTTTCGTCCTGATCTGACAAATTTGGGTATATATTGCTTTACTTGCTTTGTTCCAGCACAGACCTTTATTTTGTGCATGTGTTTTTAGGTTGTAGCAAAGAAGTACCGCGGTTTCGAGATTCCGGCGGAGATGACGGGTTTGTGGCGATATTTGAACTGCGCCTACCAGAAAGAGGAGTTCACCAAAACCTGCCCCGACGAGAAAGAAATCCACTTCGCTTATTTGGACGTGGCCAAGAAGATCAAATAATGCCGTGTTTTGGTCTGAATACTTTGTACTCATGTTATGTCTTTTTACCGTATCCGCCCTCCATTTTAGATTGTGAGGGGGTTCCCACATCATTTGTGCGTACTTGCTGGCTGAGATGCACAACTTTCCTTTAACCATTATTAAATAGAGCCACTAACAAATACGTTTTTGTAAATTAAAACATGGCAGGACCCATTTAGACAATTGGCATTTTTAATAAATAACATCGGCCGATTAGTAGTCTGTCAATTGGCACATTTACTGTAGAAAAATAGAAAGAAATTCCAATGATGATTTTGTGATGAAAATAAGTGTGCTTAGATAAAATGCCCTATGGAGATAAAAAGTCCCACGATCCTCGAAAACTGTGCTGGTTCAGGAAGTAAAAATCCCATTCATCTTTTCCACAAACTTTCTCACTGACCGATTATTCTTAAACCTTAAAATGCACACTCCAGAACAGTAGGTGGCGCTGTGCAGATGCCACTGACTCACGACAAAGAAGCAGCTTTGTCCCCGCCGTGTTGCCGTACAGGAGGAAAGTGCAATGCTTGTGGTTTTAAAGTGATAGTCTGTAAGTTTAAATGTTTTACAAAGTTAATAGATTGTGTATACTTAGTAATGTAAGTAATATTCAATAACAATATTTCTTCTTAAGTCCCTTCCTTTTGCTGATCTCTGCAAATACATCAGGGCTTCCACTTTGGCCAATAAGACGAGCTTTCCTGTGAACCAGCCTATCAGGTCCAATCAGGAGGGAGGAGGCGGAGCTTGATCGTTGAGCTTGAGCGTTTACTTCTGCAAACTAGCCGTGGCTTTCTGGTAAAATCAGGAGGTCAGGCAGGGAAACTTGCTTGTTTACTTTAAAATTTCACTCTCTCCTTACATTGCAATCTTACAGACTATCCCTGGGCCAAGGTTCTTCGGGGGCAATTGCAAAAGACATAGTGCAGGAGGTACAAATAACAAAATGGCAAAAAATTGAAATGTCTGTTTAAAATGCCTCAGAAAATATAAATAAATATAATACTCTAAAATGCAGGCCCATAGTAGCTTCTTCATCAACTCTCCATGGAAAAATGAATGAGAAACGTACTTCCAGAACCAGAGTGGGTTGACACCATAGAGCTAAATTCACTTTTTTTTTATGTCGCTTTACAAATTTCAAAGCAGCTTTTCTTTCCTAAACCTCTGCAATGTTAATGAAACTTTTTGTATGTTTTATACACTGACAAAAATAATTGTACTCACTGTTTCAAGCCTTACCTTTGTTGTAATATTAAATAAACATATAAACTATCTAATCTCCCAAATTCAGCTTGTTATTAGTAGATTGAAGTCTGTATTAGTTTAACGCAACGGTGCGATACTGGCTCGTTTGTTTGTCCGGACATAAGAACGCTTCACACAAGAGCTTCATTCCTCAAATTCCAACGCTCTAAATCTTTTTTACGGGCAGGACTTGGGCAGAATTTCTCAGAGGACTTAGGTTTTAAGACTTGATTCTGACCTGGTTCACTCCGGGTTTGGCTTAGCGCAAGAAACGTTGTTATTTACCATAAGCTAAGTGTGTGGTTCTCCAGCTGTTCAAGGACAACTATGTTTAATATTTGACCTTCCAAACACCGCCAGGGATGAAGAGATATCGAACTGAGTCGAGAATATATCTTAATTGAATTACATTTTGTGTAAACTGGGTGTAAACCATGTCCAAACCAAAAAAAAACGCATTATTGAAGCATAAATGAATTGATCGTTGATTAAAAATAAGAAGGAAAAGAACAAGGAAAAGAAGGAAAAGGACGAGGAGGAAAAGGAGAAGAAGGAAAAGGGAAAGGAGAAGGAAAAGAACAAGGAAAAGAAGGAGCAGAAAGAAATGGCGGAAAAGAAGGAGAAGGAAAAGAGAAGAAACAAAAGAAGGAAACAGAGGGAAAGGAGGAAGAGGAGGGGAAGAAAGAAAAAGAGAAGGAAATGGAAATGGAGAAGGAACAGAAGAAGGAAAAGGAGCAGATAAAAACGGATGAAAAGGAGAAGAAGCAAAAGAAGGAAACGGAGAGAAAGCAGGAAGAGGGGGAAGAGCAGGAGAAGAAGAAGAAGAAAGAGGGGGAAAAGAAGGAAAAGAGGGAAAAGGAGAAAAAGGAAAAGACCAAGGAAGAGAAGGAGATGAAGGAAATGGAGGAAAAGGAGGAAGAGGAGGAGAAGAAAGAAAAGGAGAAGGAAATGGAGAGATAGAAGGACAAGTCCTCTGACAAAGAGAACGGTTTTCAGATTTGTGCTCAAACTGTGAATTGTGTTGACGGGTTTGACTTTAGAATCTTATCAGTGGAGAAAAACCGTCCAAAACCGTAAGACACCGAGAAGGTGTTGAGCAAATTCTACAAAAATGTCCTAAACTCACGTGCCATTTGCAGAGACACAATGAAAATATATTAAAGTTGTAATCAAAAACCAAAGTAAATATACAAAAATAAAATCCTCCTTTATTGTCACAAGGGCAGGCTAGAGCTGAACTTTATTGTCATTATTTCTAAAGCAGTCGCACACAGAGAAAAAGCCCGTGCGCCCGTCTCATTATCAGCAGAACGTCGTCGTCTGTGATTGGTCAGTCGGGGTTAATAAACGAGCGAATGAAAAGGTCCCAAAGTCCAGCCTGGCGCCGGGCGGATCGGAGCAGCCCTGGGGGAATCCTGGCCGTCTCCGGGGGCAACCGAGAGTCCTTAACATCTTGGCATGTCGCTCTGGGGACTGATTAAATTCCAGGCGTTTCGTAGATTGCAGTTTAAACAGAATAATGAGTTTGAAGATGTTGTTGGTAACGCTTGTGTAACGTAAAAAAAAATCTGCTTCCTATAGTCTCGCCGACCCGGAAAGGACGAAATGCCTGGGATTTAGTTGGTCCCGCACAGTATCCCATAGCAACCAGGAGTCAAAGCGGGGTCAGGAGGAAGAAAGGGGGACAGAGAGACCGAGAGGGGGACAACACATGGACGAGAACTTCAGGTTTGAATAAATTAATACAAAGGTCCAAACTTTTCCAGGCTCTAAAGTTTCAAGCTTCTTTTCCAGGACTTTGCAGAATGATTATTGTTTTTTGTTCACAATAGTATGCGGTTGACTTTTCTTTTTGGCAATTATCAATAGTGGACAATAATTCTGACTCTGATTAACAATTGGTTGATAACTTATGAAATTCAAGATGTGACTAATGGCAATCAGCTTAGTTATATATAAAGGCAGTGGCTTCAGAAAGTTTCCAACCCTCGTAATTATATTAGACAGCAGTCTGATACTAAATCATGCAAATGTAAGTAAATTACACTTCAATTTTACATAAAAATGTCAATTTGAACAAGGGCTGTCATATGTTTTACCCCAATACACTCCTGCACCTGAGATCCTTCACCACAACTTTTCATATAGATTTTTATAATAATTTTTGGTTTGCTGATGAAATGCGAGCATATTAATTAAATTAGAGCATTTATGTAGGCCTATATATGATCACTGCATTACTCTGATTAATTGTTGTCAATTTTCAAGTGTGATTAACTTGTTTTGACCATCTTTAGTATCAGACTTCAACATAATAACATAGAGGTATAAATACTTCCTGAACTCACTGCGTATTTTTATCCATTTTAAAAAACAATTGACAAAACTTAAAGTGCATATGACACAGTAGACATATTTTTTGCTAAAACTTAGTTATATTTATATATATTTATATTTATATTTAATTACCCAACTTTCTTTAGTTTGGAAACAGGAAGTGACATAGATAGAGGAAAATCTATGTCACTTCCTGTCAGTAGCTTCAAAAATCAACTTCTTACCAACATTACTTCCATCCATCTAAATAAGTCATATTTATTCATTAAAACCTGTCATATGCACTTTAATCCTTCCTTTAACATAAATATTTCAGTTCCCAAAGTGGAAACTAGTTTTTGCTTTTACTTTCTTAAATAAAATTGGGAAAAGGTGATTATTTCTCAAAAAAAAAGTGGAATCCCTGTCAAGAATCTTCATTGTGCTCGACCAAAAACAAACTTTCTTGTGATGTTGGTACGATTTTCATTCAGTGATAGGTACAAGGCTGTCGTCGGGATGGGAGCAAGAATGTTGTCAGTTTTGAGAGCAGTATTTCCAGAAACACACTGCAAAGGAAAAAAATACACAACATTAAGAATTTAAACATAACAAATAGTTTAAAACAGATAAACCAAAACACACCTCTCTTGTTGGGCTTCTTGTGCTGAGGAGGGAGGGACTTTTTCAAGTTTCGTCCCGGGACAACGGTGTCGGCGCGGGTCACTGTGCTGTTGGAGACTGCAGGGGGCGCTGTGGTGGCCTTCGGTACTGACGCTGCTTTGTCTGACACAGCAGGCTATAGACACAAGGCACAATCGTTAGAAGAAAGAACTCAAAAAATGAACTGGATAAAGAATTGGAAAGGAAATTACCAATCTGTTTTTCTTTCCTGGGTGACGGCCGCTTGCTGCAAACATAAATATGAGAAGTTTGTATTAGGAGTATGTTCATTTTTCCACTGACTGCATGAATGATAGAATAGAACGCCATATTTTCAATGTCAAAGACTGTCAAACTATAAATGTGACAAGAGTGCTGTTGGTCAAGTATATGCGCACCAATGGGATTCAGTATCTTCTCCATTCATCATTTAGCCTTTTATGACATATTCAAGTTGAATTTTCTCAAGATTTCCACAGTAAAAATGGTTGATATCAAGTACACAGGTAGTGGATATTATGAGAAATGATAATCCAGAAGTTTTTTGTCATATCAAAAGATATTAAAATAATCCCATTCCAAAAGTAGTATGAATGGCTTTTTGGCGTTTTCCCCTTGAATTTTCTCAAGATTTTCACAGTGAAATTGGATGAGATTAAGTACACAGATAGTGGACATGATGAGGAATAATAATCTAGAAACATCTTTGTGTCACATCAAAAGATATTAAAATAATCCTGTTCCAAAAGTAGCATAAATCCTTTTTGAATTATGATCACGGTGACAATTGTAGGCGTTTTCCCCTTGAATTTTCTTAAGATTTTCAGTCAAATTGGTTGAGATTAAGTACACAGGTAGTGGACATGATGAGGAATAATAATTTAGCACAATTTTTGTGTCAGGTTAAAAGGAATTTGATATAAGCCCTTTCTAAGTGTAGCATATATGGCACTGTTTCATTCACCTCATGGTTTAGCTCATCTGGATAATGACTCAACTTTGAACTAAAAACACCCGGGTTCACATCCCTGCATCTTCCTATTGTAGACTCACACAAGATTAGAGCAATGCGAATGTAGGATTTTTTCCCCCTTTACAATTCTTATCAATTCCAATACCTCAGTCATTATTTGGAAAGTTTATGTAATGTCTATGAACAGCAAACTACTTCTATCCAGTCGTTGGCCTCACAAATGATGAAGTACATTAAATTTTCATGCTCAATATCAAAATCAGGTCCTCACCTCGTGTCATGAAGGTGAGCCGCGAACTCAAGGTGCTGTTGATGGTTCTGTGGGCCTCCTCCAGAGCTGAGATCATCTCCAGGATCTGCTCCTTCCTGTTGGGACCTTGTCTGTGGACTGGTCTGTGAACATGCCTGTGGTCTGACCGAAGGCCTGACTCCCGGGGCGCTGGTCCGAACAGCGGTCCCGTCTGGAGTCCTGGTCTCAAACCACGCTCTGAGGAACTCGTCGGACTTGAGGGGTCCTTGTGAGGATTGTGGGTCGGCTGGTCTCGCTACGCCTACCAGACACAATATGTCAAAATGAAGATAAAACTTAAAGAAATATAGAGTTAAAGTCTCTTTAATAGTTCATGATCGCATATCGAGAAATCTAATCTATGCACTTTTGATGTGAAATTCGTACATTTTAGAGCTGCGTTAATAGGGCTGGGTACAGTTGAACGATAAAGTATGATATCGGAAAAAAAAAGATACTACTGATATAAAAAAAGTATTGAAAGCTGTTGGTCCAGGGACAGTATTAAGGTGAACTGGTTGATTCTGCTCAAATAAATGATTATTTTTTCTGTTTTTTCACCCATTTTTTATTTTATTTTTTTGCTCAATGATTGCACTATTTTCATTATTCTTTTTTATTATTTTTGCCCCAATTATATGTAATTTTCCCCCTATTTTTTTATTACTATTCTCCCTATTTTTCCCAATTTTTTCCCAATTTTTCTCCCTATTTTTTTGTTTTACACAATCCCAAATGTCCAAATTCTCTCAATTTCCCCCAAATTCTTACCCATTTTTCAAACATCTCTTGACATTGGAGATGAATATGCAAATCTTCCACATGTTCTGTTTTCTGGTTCGAGATGATATATAGGTATCGAAAAAACTATCGTTCAAGTATCGGAATCAAAAACCCAGTATTGTTAAAGTTCTGTTATTGAAAAATGTAATGATACCCAGCCCTACATGTTAACATTGAACATTTCCGATTTAAGGTATAAACTGAACATTTAAAGGTCATGATCAATGTTATATCAAAATGTGCCTCTTCTTAATCATTGTAAATAGTTAAAAGTCAATGTTTGAAGTCCATTAACAGGATGCTTACCTCTCTCCGTTGGCGCCGTGTCCACAAAATCCCCCCAAACCACGATTACCATCACAACAGCTTTCACCAGTTTACTCAAAACCGCTCTAGTTAGCATTTTCACGAGATACTCAAAGCAAACTTAAGCGCGAAAATCTAAAAAATCATATTATATCTCCACTGTCTTCTTTAACCAAACTTGGCGATCGTCTCCTCAAAATTCAATCTTCAGCCTCAAAAGTTCCTGCTTTGCATAATGTCGTCTTGGATGCGCCTCTTGGAGAAGGCTTGTCAAGTGATTTCTGAGTTCAAACGTGTTCCCGAACCCGCTTATATTGTGGTAAAAATGGCGGCGGGGGCCAATCGCGGACGCCGAGGCTCGCCGGCCAATCGTCTCGCCGGAGAAGGATGGTGACATTTGGCGAGTTTGGCTAGTGGCTTTGTATGTTTGCCCTCTTCCTGGGTGCCTTTCCCCCTGTACAAGCGGTGATAAGGTGGATGTTAATATGTTTGCTTTGAGGTCCGATGGGGAAAGAATAGCCCCTGTGACGCATTTAAGCTCGGGAGCCCAGACAAAAAGTGTGCAAATAGGACATTCAAATAGTCCTAAACGACCACGATTGAACTTTCGGGGTCCTCGGGAAGGCCACGCAAACTCCTAAAGAGCGAGAGTCGGGCGGTGCTAGCATTTCGGACGCCATTGTCAAAAGGCTAATTTAGAAACCAGACAGGAAGAAGACAACCAGGCGGAATAAAAGCAACAAAAAAAAAAGAAAATTGGAGTGATGGGGGAAAGATGAAGGGATAAAACCGAGGAGGAAATACCGGGAGTTGCCAGGAGCAGAGAATTTAGCTCCGGGAAATGCACTCTTTCAAGGCGCGGACTTGGTTTGAAAGGGAACAGTATGGGCATATATTTAAATGTACTTTCGTGAATGGGCGTTATAGAGTTGGTATGTGTACAGTAGTGTGCCATTTCAAACGCAAGGCCGGTTTTAATAGACAATTAAGTAAGCGCCGGTGGCTCAAAAGGGCCACCTCGTCGAAAGCGATGAAATACTGTACGGGGGCCGTCGCCATAGAAATAAGGCTTTCAGAACGAAATCTTCTGAGCGACGGAAAGTCCTCAAAATGGCGGCAATAACAGGGAAAGGTCATGTGACTGAGACATATTGGCCAAATGTGCAGTCAATATTCCACAATACAAAGCAAACATGGTCCTAATCTCAGTTAAAGTACATATGACAGGTTTTAATGCTTTTGAAAGTATGACTTATTTAAATGGATAACATCAGTTGTAAGTAATAATTATCATTTTATTTCAGTGAAGCAGCAATTTTAACCCATTTTTTAATTAGACTTTTTAAGCGACTGACAGGAAGTGACATAGATAGAGTTAAAGTTCCACAGTGCCTCTATCACGAAAATAGTCAAACTAAAGAAAGCTGGGTCGCAAAATCTTAATATGAGTTGACTGTGTTTTACCAAAAAAGTGTCATTATGCACTTTAAAGGCACAATACTGTTTTTTTTTTTTCAAGTACAGGGGCTAGATGCCAGTTGGCCATTTTATACTCACTACTGCCACCTCAGGTCATATGTGTAACTGCACCTTCTATAGTAAGCTTGTGCATCGACAGTGCAGGATTTTAGTGGCAGTTGGAAAATACTTAGTGGCAGTTGGAAAATACTTAATTTTAACATTTTTAAACTCTGTATGGTCCCTATGAAAGACAATAAATTAATTATGATAGTAAAAACGAAATTGGACAGACAACTGCAGCTGAATTAGTTTTAGACCAGAGTTGTTGTGTTTTTGATGAATGTCTGTAGTAAAAATCATAATATCATTGAGTAGCTTCTGTCCCTCAGGAAAAAAAAAAAATTCTCAGAAATGTAGGTTTAAAGGAACAGGCCACCGTTTTTCCATACTGAGATATGCTCTTACCTAAGCTTAGACCAGTTGATGCGTACCTGTCTGGTCTTTACGCGAGCCCTCAGTCATGCAAACAGCGCACAGAAAACTGAAGATATCACTGGTGCCATGCTGACCCCTCATACGGCCGCTGGGTCACTACAAGGTCAAATACGCACAAATATCAACTTCTTATTCACACATAAAACGTTGCATAATGCACCTTTAAACTGTGGTATTTGGGCATTAGAAAATGTTAAATTTGACTTGCTTCTGCCAGTATAAACCCTGTAACACAACAAAATGAGTTGTGTCCTCCTATGTTGTAAATTCTTTTTTTTTTCGGAAAAACACTGTGCTTCTAATTCTAAAAGGCGAGTTTTCTGGCATTTCTGTGACCGTGACCCTGAAAAGTGACCCTGCAAGTTGTAAAACGTCCCTATAAACTTGTCCCTGTGAAGAATTCAGATGCTACAAATATGTTGGGAATAGACGATTGACTTTCAGTGGGGTATTTGCTGATTGGATCAAATGCACCTCATTTTAGCCAATCACAGCCGAGCATAAAAACAATGAGAGCCAATCAAACGGTGTTAATGAAATATTTGCTGTGAGTCGCCATCATGCTTGGTATGTGTCATGTTTGTTTTTGTTTAGAGTTTTACGACAGTTTGGACGCTCCTGTGACGTACGGAGAACCCGGAATGTTCCGCAGTGTGGCTTTAAGGCCGACAACTCCTGTCTCTCTAAATATCAAGTTAGCAGGTTCACAAACTCCGAAGCGATGGTGCAGTAAAGCAGAGCTCAGTTCAACCAAGGTGAGGCTGCAGAGAAGCTGAAACTGATTACACGGCCTTTACATTGACAGTAGACTGCAATGTTTTTCCTTCATCGCTTTGAAGATAGACACTTCTGAACTCACATCACACATTTTGTCGAGCTGCTTTTGTTGCTTTTGACGGCGCATATTTTTCCAGTATTTATTGTGACTCAGATTTCTGGGGGTGGATGTGTTTACGGAGGCTACAGCATCTGCGTCACAAACAAAAGGCTTTTACGACGCTGCCTACAACTATGACCTCACTAATAGGACAAATAACTGAACAATGCCCCGTTCGCAAATGTGTGCGACGGTAAAAAAATCTTTTGTGTCATAGTCTTTTAAAGGGAAGACACTATGGGCAGAGTATTTCGATATTTCCTCCAGAAGGATTTATTTATATCTATTCCTTCGCTTGATTTACTGAGCTTTAAAAAAAAAAGAATATGGCCATTTTTGCTAATAAAATGCTGTATTTTTACATGAAAGCAACAATTAAAGAATGATTGCAATGTCAGTATCTACAGTAAAGATTTCAACGTAATAAATGTATTTTTTTCTTTATAAAAAAGCTACAGTTGAGTCAAAATAACATAATGTCAACCAGAGCATGAAACTGATGTTAAAAAGGGAGTGTTGCCATAGAAACCTGATATATACTGGGAACTTTAACCCTTAACCGAGCATGTTTTCTCCAGTTTTACCCAAATCTAAAAGCTTCCGACTGGAGGTGACAGTCTACAGGCCAGTGTGATGCCTCATTTGAAAGCTAAGACCTACAAAACTGATCTAAGCTTCATCCTTGTTTCTGTTATCACGTTTCATTTGTTTTTGCTGTGCTTTTTTATCACTTTTTCATTCGCCTTTTTTGCCACATTTTGTCACATTTTCGTTGCGCTTTAGTTTTATTTTTTGCCACATTCTTTATGATATTACAGTCGCTTTTTTGTCACATCCTTGTCACGTTTTCATTGTTTTATTGTCGCGCTAGGCTCAAATTTCTTTCTTTTTTTGTGTGTAATGCAACTGCGATCAAGCCACAAAAATATCTCCAAAACATGTCAAAAAAGCAACAAAAAAGTGACAAAATAACGACAACAAAGCAACAAAAAAGCAAAGAAAAAGCAACAAAAAGTGAAAAAAAACACAGCAAAAAACACACACAAAAGTAATGAAAAAGCAACAAAAAACATGACAAAAAACTGTCAAAAAACAGGCAAAAAAGAAACGAAAACACAAAAACAAATTAATAAATAAAAGCGATGAAAGAGCGACAAAAAAGTGACAAAAACACCGCAAAAAACACACACAAAAGTAATGAAAAAGCAACAAAAACATGACGGCAAAAAAAATGTGGCAACGTGACAAAAGGTTACAATCACTTTTGTAGGTCTTAGCTTTTAAATGCTGCGTTACACTGTTGCTCTCCAGTCGAGAATCTTTTAGATTTGGGTAAAGCCGAGCTGGAGAAAATGCGCTCTGTGAAGGCAGTTAAAATATGTCTTTGCATTAATTTACAGCCTGGATTCTCTTCTTCAAATCACAGTACTGGTTGAGGCTGTGTGTCTAATGTCTCCACTAGAGGGCACTGTTCCTCTGCTGTAACGGAGCTGAGGAGTTGGCTTCTGCACGAGCATCTGCGGTCCGAAAAATGCCACAAAACTATTTAGAAAGATCACATTACGAGTCCTGGCACATTATTATAAGCTTTTTTTTCCTCCTCTACAATATGAAAAGCGATGGGATTTAGGCCTTCGAATGTGTTGTTGTAACAGAGTGGTAAAAAGTGAGTTGATTTAAGGGTGAACTGTGATTAAATGAAGGGCATTGTGAAAAGTAGAAGTCACGTCAGGTGATGTGGATATGGATTTGCCGTCAGAGAGATGAGTGACAGGATAAAGTCATTAATATAAGAAATGGGTTTAGCCTGAGTTAATGAGTTTATTTATCTCATCTATTTGTTGCGCAAAATAACATTGCCTATACAAGGAATTATATGTTGAGTTTGCATGTTCTCCCCGTGTCTGTGCAGGTTTCCCCATCACGAAAAACATGCGCAATAGGCCGGACTGATTTTGGTGCAAGGGCAGGTCATACAGTTCGAACAGAGGACATTATAAGGATAAATACAGTTATTATTTATAATCTCCTCTAAGCATAGGCCGAGTGGCTCTGCCAGAAGAAGGATTTTAAATGTAAAGTATTTAAAATTTTCAAAGTTTAGAAGATTGTACGTCTCAAAGATGTGGCAGTGGTGGTATCAAACAAGTTTCCCGGCACATTTTTGTCGCTCTTTTGTGGCTTTTTAACCATTTTTTAGTTGTTATTGTTGCTTTTCTGGCAAGTTTTTGTCGCTCTTTTTTGGTCTTTTTTTTTTTTTGCGTTTTCACCCTCGTTTTTGTCGCTATTTTCATGTTTTGCTTTGTTTTTAAGAAGCTCTAAGATTTGGGTAATCCCCAACTAGAGAAAATGTGCTTGGTTCATGTGGGGGTTAAAAGGTTAAATGAATTCAAGATTATTTATATAGCACATTTAAAAACAACTACTATTGACTGTGTGCTTTCCAGAGATGCAAAATACAACAGCAGTAATGTCTTCAGAATTCTTAAGTAGGGAAGATATCACTGCGCGGACGTCAAAGTGCTCCTAAGGTGTTATTACGCCTTACAATATAGTTCCCCTTTTATCTGCTTAGAAAATCCACATTTTGTCTTGGATCATGTAAATACTGACATAACTATATTTAAATAGGGAAAACATGGAAGAGCTTCTAATTTCACCCCCATTCGGCCCCATAGAGGAGAGGAGGAGAGGCTAAATGCTAACAACATCTTTGGTCTTTTTGCCTGAGCACACACATAAAGACCAGACAGGTACACATCAACTCGTCTAAGCTCAGGTACATATCTCTGTATGGAAAAACGGTGGCCTGTTTAAAACAAAGACAAATCTAATCACATAATGTATAATGCCATAAATAAAGTTAATTATGATTTGATTTATTTTTAAAAGCCGACTGAAGACACTCTCGGACTGTAGTGGGTTGTGTGTGTCGGGACCCTCTGTTTGACCACTTAACCCTCTTTGCCCTCCCTCTCCTCTCCCTCCCTGTCCTCTCTCAGGTCGTGTCCTTCCTCCGCCCTCTCCCCCCCTCTCGCCCGTTCGTTCGGTCCGCCGCGTGGAGGGGTAAAGCGATGCCGGTTCAGATCTGCGCCGCGGCTAAGTGGCCTCACCTTTCACCGAAAACAAATCAGCTCTCGCTCGCCCTGGGCTCCTCTGACCTTCAGCGGGGTCCCACGGGTGCTCTCTGCTAACATGCCGTCACTCAAGGCTTTTTATGGGCACGACTGGCAGCCGCTGTGTGCACGCAGAGCTCCATCATGAGGCCCAACCTGCAAGGAACAATGATACTACTGCGTTACATTGTACTTGATTGGAGCCTGTTGTTGTTCAATACCAGCATTGCTCCGATACTTGATCATTTCTAAAACATTTGTTACTCATTTATAAGCAGCTTAAGAGTGATGACTTTATTGTTCAGTCAATCAATACGTTTAGACCCATTTATATGCCTCTACCTATGTCTACTAAAGAACTAATAAACTCAAGAAAATTGAGTACAAGTTTTAGCTAAATCTTGTTCTTTTTTGCTGCTCTTTTTTTGCTTTTTTTTATGGTGTTTTTGTCACATTTTTATTGTGTTTTTGTGGCTCTTTTGTCTCACATTGTCAGGATGCTTAGTAAACTGTGTAAATGTGTTATAAAGATGAACAAAGGATTTAACAATGCATTATTAACTGATGGATAGTATGTAGTGATCAGTTCTATTACACAATGAATTTAATATGGGGTAATGCTTTATACAAAGGTGTGCTCGTTAAGTATTAATAAGCATTAATAATATGCTTGTAAAGTATTAACACACTGCTTATTATACCTTTATCTGTTAACATCCTAATAGGCCATTAATAATCGGCTTATTCATAGCTAACCCTAACCTTAACCCTTACCCTAAAATGATTACTAAAGCTTATTAAAGAGGCTAGATGCAAGTTTGCCATTTTATACTCAGTACTGCCACCTCAGGTCATACGTGTAACTGCACCTTCTATATTAAGCTCGTGAATGACAGTAATTCAGACCCGAAGTAACAACTTTTTGAGTGATGGTGAACAGGTCTGAGCTCATTCTACACATTAGGACATGGCTGGAACAATTTTAACATTTTTAAACTCTGTATAGTCCCTTTAACAGGCCCTTCTTGCAAAGTTATCACCAGAGATGAGACTTCTCCCGGAAAGTTTAATAATTCTACACAGTTACAACCTCAGAAACTGTATGAGACAGCGCTGGAAAGCCAAAATAAAGGTGAGGTTGTACGGTTAAAGCTGTGGTAAAGATGTGTTTTCTTGTAGTAGAGTAAACGACTTTTGGCACCATGGATCTAAGTTATGAACACTGTCTCGCTCAGCGTTCATTTTGACAACAATTTTAGTTTAAATCTTAGCCTCTTTTCTTATATCTGTATAGAATTTAATATAATCCTATTTACTCAAGGGTCTCTGCTTCATGTTTCTTCTCCCACATGAGCAAAGCACAGAGCTGTTCCTTTGTCAGTGGATTTAAACTCTAAACCCTCACCTGGCTTTTCCCAAATCTAAAAGCTTCTTGAAAAAAAGTGGCAAAACAGCGGTGAAAAGGAAGAGGAAAATACAACAAAAGAACGACAAAAAAACATAAGAGCAACAAAAACACAATGAAAATGTGACAAAAACGCAAAAAAATCTACAAAGACAAGACAAAAAAGAGACGAAAACACAGAAAAATTGAGACATAAATGTGACAAAAACATGGCGACAGCACAAAAAAAAAAGTCACAATCAGTTTAACTTGTAATGAGGCACTACTCTGGCCTATATGCTGCAAACTCCAGCCAAGAAGCTTTTAGATTTGGGTAAAACCGGACAAAATACGCTCGGTTAAAGCAGGGGGTAAGAGGTTAAAACGAGGCTCTGTCAAAATGTCACTGTAAATTTGGATGATTTTAGTTTAGTCTTTTCACTTGTATTTAGTCATGTTTTAGCCAACAAATTGACCACAGGGTCTCGCTATAAACTCCGGCTGGGACGAGCTTCTAATTTACTCGAGTGAACAGCCGGGACGTGCGGGAGGGTCTGTGAAAAGAAGAGTAAAATAATTCATGCCATTTTTCAGAAAGAGGCACAAATCCACTCTGCTCTCTGATTCCTGTGGTCTGCTGCAGCCCGATACATTTCTCTCGGCCTCTTAATCTGATTGACGTCTCGGCCCCGTCCCGCTTTGACAGAGCGTCCTGACTGATGCCGGGTGATGGCGGGACGTCCCATCCCGGGCTGTCATCCATATCTGCGATTTGAGTGCGGCTTTTGAAATATTGTGGGTTTGGCACACGCTCTTCCCCCCCTTCTATCTCCCTCTACTCCCCCCCTCCTCCTCCTCGTGCTGTCCCGTGGCTGCTGGCGTTATAGCGGTTAGCGTCCCGGACCGCACTGGCCTACGGTGAACCACATTGGGCAGGGTGCGGAGTGGCAGGCCCGGAGAAGGGTTTTGGGGATAATAAACTCTCGGTGTTAGCTGCCCACAAGTGTCCTTCATGATGTTGCCGCCGGAGTTTTGTTTTCGGATTATGGTCAGGGAGACACGGTTTGGAAAGAGAAAGGAAATCATTTACTGTCTGCTCCTCCTTCTGCCGGCACAACCGAGGAGAGAAACAATGCAAAAGAGGCTAAAAACAATAGCTGATCACTTCGAAGATGAGATGCAGTTGAGAGTAATGACATCATGAGAAGAGAGAAGCTAAAGAACTAGTATGTTGATAGTACAGGGTCTATACAGGTCAGAGGAGGGTCAAATTTAATGCTTTTTAATGCAATTTTAATACCTAAATACCATACTTTTAACACCTTAGTGGTATAACAGTACCAGCAGCTGTAGTAGTAGTAGTAGAAGTACCTATAACAATAATATATATACAGTATACTGTAACAGTGCGAGTCTTGAAAAATATCAGGAATTAAGACTCTTTTTTTCCCTTAAAGAGACTAGATGAAAGTTGTCATTTTCATACTCACTACTGCCACCTCAGGTTTTAAGTGTAATTGCAGTTTCTATATTAAGCTTGTGCATGACGACACTTCGGACCCGAAGTAACATCTTTTTGAGTAACAGTGCAGGATTTTAGAGGCAGTTGTGGTGAACAGGTCTGGGCTCAATCTACATCTTAGGACATTGAGACATAGAGAATTAACATTAACATTTTTAAACTCCGTCTCGGCCCTTTAATTTCAGCAGAGGTGGGTAGACAAAATATATAGTAATGTTACTTTGAAATAATTATTACAAGTAGAAAGTAAGGGCCCCAATAAATACTCAAGTAAAAGTAAAACTTTGCTCCAAAGAAAATCCCATACAAATGTTTCAAATATAAATATTTCTGCAGAAAAAGGGGTATGAAACACAAACTAAATATATTTAAGGTTGTCTTGAAGCTTTTGTACCTTTAGAATTTACTCACAGTGGCACAAGTAACTATTGTTTCTCTAAAGATACTTCATTACAATATTACTCAAGTAGAAAAAGTACTGAACTACTAAGTACAGTTTCTTCAAAAACTAAGTGACAAAAGTACAAAAATGGAATAGGATTTATTCTCTCAATTTAAAGATTTGGTGAAATGAAGTGCAAAAAGAAATGTGCTCTTGGGTTCAATAAGTTACATGTTTTTGTTTTGTTTCTTATTTTGAGAGCAAAAAGACTCCATTGCCAGATTATTTCACCGTGTGGGGTGTCTGCATGTAAAGAAACTTCACACACGCCTCTGCATGACCCATAACATAAACCTGAAGAACCATCCTCATTCTGACCCTTTCTGCTTCCCTTTCCCCACACGAGCGCTGCATGTTGATCACACTGATGATATCTGGGACTGCACTTGGGCTGTGTCAGCATTTAGTCTGCTCCGACTAACTACTACAACACAGCTGCTTTGGACCCAAACTAGAGCGAGAGGGAGAGGGGAACAGAGAGAGAGAGATGGATGTGAAAAGGAGCGAGGGAACAGACAGTGCGGCCCCATTGATTTGGACGCAGCCCGTGGACAGAAGACGGATAGTGTTGAGGTGGCCGCTATTGAATTTATGAGTAAATGGGCACGCCACCGGGAGACAGATGGAGAAATAAGGGACAGGACAGAGAGAGGGGGAGGAGAGAGGGAGGCAGAGAGAGAAAGAGAGGGAGATAATGTTTATAGGAAGAAACTTAGTCCATTTAAGCAGTGTTCATTCACATTACGATACAATGAACTGGACAGAGAAAGTGTACATGTTCAAGTAAAAAGTCTGAGGTACTGTTACTGTACTTGGGTAAACTTCAACATGCAATTATGTTACTAATGTGACAAATATTTTAGTATAGGTATCAAAAAAGGATTGTTCAGGTATTTATATTGTAAACCAAGTATGATTAATTGATTATGATATGATTTGTTAAAGAGACGGAAATTTTAGAAAGTGGTTCGTACGTTTTTTACTGCAGAGAGTCTATAATGGTCCTGAAGAAAGCAGCTTATTCAAAGTAAACAAACAGACAGCTTATGAGCTGAACACATTTGAGACCTACACATCTCTTCTTCTGAAACACTGAAGAGGCACCAAGAGGCACAACAGGAAATAAAATGGAGAAACGAGGAGGTATCTGGGCAAGACTCACAGCTTAGCCACACATGCCTTCTATCTGTCATGGTTTGCGGTGATGTGAAGAAAATAAAACCCAAAATGCAGGACTGCAACAAAACTGGTGACGTTTAATGGACGAAAACCAAAATAACAAAATCCAGAGAAATCCAAAAACCGGGGCTGATGAAGACAATGACGCGACCAAGGACAAGGGAAATACAGGGGTATAAATACAAGAGGAAACGGGGCACAGGTGAAACACATCAGGGCGGGGCAGGCAGATAACGAGGGAAGTAAAGCAAAATCACAAGGACAGAACACATGTCAAAATGAAACACGGACGAGGCCAAGAAACAAACTAAAAACAGAGGACAGAAGACAGATCATGACACTATCCTTACTAGTGTTCTGGCTAGTGGGCGTTCACTGGAGAATAAAAAAGATGAACTGCTCTTCCCAGAAGACGGTGAAAGACAGTGGTGGAGCACAGGAGGAAGAGGAAGGAGGAGGTGGAGATGACCAGTGCAGGACACCACGCTCTGAAACAGGGACAAACCCAGGAGGCAGGAGACTGAAGGCAGCCAGCCATGGTTTCTTCCGGGTTCTACAGTTCCCCGACCTCTAAAACCATGCAGGTCAGGTTGGTCCACAGTGGTGGTGCGGCTCAGGACTAACACCTGAACATTATTATATTGTACAATGACAAATAAAGCACTTACTTACTTAATGTCCAACACTTACAGACATGGGAGAACATGTAAAAAGGCACAGAAAGGCCCATATGATCACAAAATTGACAAAAAGTACTGCAACTGAAACTCCCAAATAGAGAAACAGATACAATCCACTCATCTCGCCGCTAAAATCCCTCAAATGCTATGCCTCAAAACCATATTATGACTTTACTGCCGTGCTGCTCAGTCTATCTCTCCCTCCACATTATAGATCTTGTTAAATAGATTTGTTGTAATGTATGAAGGACCTGCCTCTCTCTCCTGCTCCGTACATCATCTCTGGTCCATATGCTTAACTTTAACATCATTAATAACCGTATTTATTATCATTACGGCCACTCGGGCTCCTAATACTCGCATGGACGTAAGGATTACAAATGGCAGCGCTATAGATAACTCGCTCGACCTTGGGTAAGAAGCATTTCAGACAACGAACCTTGGTTAATTTGTTGGTGTTTGTGATTTTCTAGGAGCTCATGACCCTAAATTATGACATTTTGAGACCTTTGTTATACTCACACCTAGACATCCGATTTCCAAAGTAACAACTGAAAACGACACCATTATACAGCGCTGCTCCATAGATAAAAAACGCTATATGGCTGCGCAACAGTATCAGTGGCCTTTGGAGCGCCGATAACTCCTGTAAATATTAATCTGCAATTAAAGGAAAAGACTGTATAGGAGTGAGGGACTAGACTGGATTCAAGGAATTGATTTGGATTAGGACCAAACCTGTTCAAATCTCATATTCTGCTGACTTACCCACTTACTTATCACGTACCCACTCCCAGTAAGGTTACTGTCATGTCTGAGCCGCTCACAGCAAAAGTACATGTTTGTTTGTACATCTGAGGTATTTGTCAATGATGAAAATATTTCTCATGAAATAAATGCTTGTATTTCCATTTTGTTTATTGGGTAATATTCTACGCGGTGGTTCTTTTAAATTATTTGCACTTGTGTGTGGAAGTGCGTGTGACGACTAATCAGCAAATGTCACCGCCTCATTCACCATCTAAGGACATGAAGTGCCGTGTGCAACAGGCAGGACACCCCAAAAGAAAAAAAATACTTTAACATAGGAGCCTCATGCTCAAGCACCCATCCAAATGTTTGGGTGGCCTCATTGATATAACCTATACCTATAATGTTCCGCCCACATGGCTCAGTGAGGAGAGCGGCTGACATTCGTCTATATTAAATATCGTCAATGGAGCTCACATTTAGTCTTATTTATTTAGCAGTAATACATCAGTACTACTGCTAACTTAAAGGGACTATACAGAGTTTAAAAATGTTATAATTATGTATTTTCCTCACCATACATGTTTCAGCCATGTCCTAATGTGTAGAATGAGCTCAGACCTGTTCACCACAACTGCACCTGCAGCTACACGTATGACCATTAATAAGACTGGAAGTTGTATTTCCAACTTGTTTCTGATTAAACAGTGTGCAATTTATTATTTACATGTTTCCTGAAATTAATAAATAAAAGATTTAATGTAAAATGTGTGTGAGCATGACCGTGTATACAACTGGAGATCATTTTGTAAGAGTCCTCCTGACTGTTCTTAGGAGCTGTTCTTCCAGAGGAAAGTTTTCAGCTAAGAGCAAATTTTGTGAATTCCAAAAACCTTCCTGAGAACAAATCTATGTGTAAGAACGTGTCGTGAATAAGGCCCAGTTATAAAATGGTAAAAAGCTCAAAATTCCCCAGTATAAAAACCGCCCCACGCCGTGATCTTGACCCGCGGCGACCCCCGGACCCCTCATTCGTCTAAATCACAGGCTCACCCTCTCATCTGTCACCCGCTCCGGCCGCTCGCCGCTCTGTTTTTGTCATCCGCCGTGGAAAATTAAAAATGTAGATCCAATCGGGACGGGCCCATAATGTGATCAGGACGACAGGGGATCAATGCAGACTGTCAGGCGCTCTTCGGGACGGGGACCGTGTCAGAACGGGACATGACAAAACTAATACCCAAGTAATGGAGATATGGACGTGGATTTGAGCTGTGTGGGAGCGGTTTGAAATGGGAACAGCTCAGTTTACTATTGTGGTGTGACGGGGTGAAGCGCTTATGTTTTCTTCCAATTATGACTTGGTTTGATGGGATGATGTCAGGGGTAGGTATGAATCATAGTTTTACATCAGTGAGGAGGCAATTTTATGAGAAAAAGTTGATAAAAAGTTGGAATTTTTGATGTTCTGAATCATTAGTGACATTTATTATGGGTGAGGGTCCCCAGATGATTTCCAGATGAAACAAAAAGAAAAAGGAAACATTTTTTAGTATATTTTTGAGTGTAAAACAGCCTATTATTTAAAAAATCCATTCAATTATTATTATTTCAAAGTGTTGTATTGCCATAAAGTAGCATAAGAGGCAATAACTTTATATAGTGGTGGTCCTGAGTTGTTTATGTGTCCATTTTTGGGGTCCCAGCCAAAAACGTTTGGGAACCTCTGCCCTAAACAAACAGAGGAATGACGGGAGATGTGGATATTTAAAAACATATGGGAGCCGAGTCTTTGGGATCTGTTTATTTCAAAGAGCTGTTGAAAAAAAGACTGTCTCTTTTTAACAGAACATCTTATTTAGTTTAATCACAATGGGACTGACATTTACGCTTTAAAAAATGTGTTTGGGAATAAAATCTTGCGCCATAACTAATAAAAAGAGGCTGCAACTGTCTGACAAATCATTTTTAGTGCATTTTGCCTTCACTTGTGTCGCCTGCTCCATTGTTGGGCTGATTCTTGTGTTTGTTCGGGGGAGTTTGGGGTAAAAGTGACTGAAGAAAAGATCCGGCTCTTTTCACAATTGAGATCTGGTTCGAATCATTCACCTTAAAGAGCCGTTCAAAAGAGCCGCTCGGTCATGAACGTCACAAAACTACTGAGAACCGAAACATTTGTAAAATTGACGGCAAAAACGGCAGTTGCCTGGTTAGCGACCATATTTTCTTGTATTTTCTAGGCAAGGCATCTTTATCATACACAAGGCAACTCAATGGAGTAAAAAAGTCGGGTAATGTCATTATTATGAAAGAAATTCAGATTTAATGCTTTCTGTGCCTGCTAGTAGACATGTTAAAGGACTCATATGTAAATTGAATATTTTTTTCATATTGTGCAGCCCTCTTCCTCATCCTTTGAGCAAACCCCTTTATGACATTATGTTGATTTATGTCCCTGATAATTTATAGCATCTTGAACTTGTGTCATTGGCCTTTAGTCTGTGGACCCGGCGCGTCCAGGCCGCGGTTCGATGATTAACCCGGAGCCCGCTTTCTTATCGTGATCACTGTTTGTGCAAATGGGGCATAAATGAAATATCGACTCCGGATTCATGCATACTCAACAGTTTGGGAAATAATCTAGATATGCTAATGCCAAGAACGGCTGTCAATACATCATATGGGGATGATTTGTTTAGATTTAAATTCCCCCATCAGCCCTTTCACCTCACTGTCCGTCACAGAGAGGCATGCAGGTTTAGGTTGTGTTTGAAATATATGAGGGATATGAGAGCAGTGGCAGTGGCTTCTGTTAGCTGAATGTTAGGTGTATGAACGTGAGATTGAGCACTTTACAAGATATTGTATATTTCTTTTCTGTCCCTTCCGAGGTGAGGCAAAACTCTTACTACCTCTGTTCTTAATCTCAACCAACTCCACTGTAGAGGGATTGGCAACCACTATCTCAAGCCATGTGGTGTGGCACTTTGATGAAGAAATTCTAAGTTCTTGAGTCATTGTCTGTACTCTGTACTGGTAGATGAAAAAGTAAACAATGATGTGTATTTATATGGGTGACAATCTGCAATAGTATGAGGCCAAATCTGCACCAGAACCAAGGCAATGACTATGATTTGTTTTTACTTAATCCATTTATCCATCATCATACTATCAATTTAAAAATATACAAGCCTTGCTGTTTGTAGATGAAAATACCATTGCAGACTTTCTTTTGGATGAAAACTGACCAAAAGGGCTGGATACTGTTACATTTATTCGATACCAGTACTTTAACGATACTTGGTTTTCGACACCGATACATGAACGATACTTTTTCAGATACCTTTAATAAAATATATGTTGTATAGAACCAGCAAACAGAGCAATAATGTGAGGAAGATCTGCAAATGTTTATTATCGGGTTCATCTCCAATGTCAAGAAATGTGTGGGAAAATGGGGAAAAAATTGTGGCAAAATTAGGAAAAAAATGGGAAAAATTTTGAAAAATAAATTGAAGAAATAGGGAAAATATTAGAAAAAAAAAATTAGCAAAAAAGCTAAAAAAAATAAAATAAAATAGAAAAACAGGGGAAAAAATAAGGGGAAAATGGGCAACTATGGGGGGGAAATATAATTTATCTGAGCTGCTACAACCAAGTCACTTCTTTTGATGCTGCTCTTGGACCAGCAGCATCAAAACCTGGATTTAAAGATATAACTTTTTTGGCTCCTACTTTCGCTACTTACATTTTTTTGGATGCCGGTAGTACCTAATTGCCAAAGTGGCTCTTTTGAGCTTTTGAGCTCTTCTGAAGTTTGTTCAAAAGAGAGATGTCTGTTCTAGATAAATTCACCAACGTAAAATGCCGTGGGAAGGATTATATACTGCATTATAACCTAAAGAGAAGAAGAAATACCCATTTTGTTGTGGCATAGACTTAAATATTTCCTGCGTAATTGACCCGTGGGGTGAAAATGGTTTGGACACCCCTGAAGTCTAATAGAGAGGTTCGAGCTAAACTTCCCAAAACTGTAACTGAATAAAAGTGAGTACGACTAATACTCTACTTCTCCCATTGATCTCCCGCCGGACTCTTGACCACCCCACACACCGCTCAAATGTGGTTGCATTTCTGCGGCTTGTTTAACCGCCCACTGCTGCGGTTAGACACAATTATTACCCCTCACATACCCCTGCCTGCCCCCTCCCCTTTCATATACCCCACCCATCTTCATTAACAAACCCCATTGATCCGCTAGCTTCACGTTACGCCGAGAAATATGTACGGGCCGCGCTAAAGTCGTTACCCCCCCGTTTGCTTGTACAAGTATCCCCACACACACGGAGACGGGTCAGTGCTAAACGGGTTAGCTCCACAGCGTTAGTATTGACCCCACGCTAACTGCACTTAAACTGCGGCAAAGGCACGGCTAACCGCTAGCGCCGCAAATGCCTTAAAATGTGTGGGGAATGAAATACGGAAACACGATCGGAGCGGAGCCGTTGGGAGACCGGATGTTTTAAATAAATGGGCTTTTGTGGATGTAAACAAAAACAAAATCTGACCTAAAGGTGTGGTGTGCTAGCTTTTGTAATGCGGTAAAGCTAAGACCCATATCCTGTAAACTGCGGACTTAACCATGTAGTGCTGTTTTCTCATCAAAAACATACTGATTTGACTATATTTAGTTGCACATTTTTGAATAATTTAGCATATAATTGTTACAGAGCATGTAGCAGTAGCCTACATTTTAAATTGTTAGTTGCGGAAAAATGTCACTCCCAACTTGAATTTCTATCCAAATTAATTTCTAATATTCTCATTCTCATGTTCTCGTGACCCACTAAAACTGGTTCCGTGACCCACTGTAGGGTCCCGACCCACCAGTTGAGGACCACTGCTTCAAACGATCTCCCAAAATTCTTGGCTGCACTGTGTGATGTCATGTGGCAATCCAGAAAGTGTTTCTTTATCCTCCATCTTCACCAGCCTCTTTTTAATACTTTTGGACGCTCAAAGACTTTACTCTTTGTGAATAGGCTCTGGGAGCGGAATGTTTTTAGCCAATGTAGAGCACACCCTGGTCAAAAAGTCCTATAGGATTCCAACTAGATTTTAAGAATCCGACTAGAATCCTATTGGAATCTTTCCTAAACTTTTTGGACTCCAACAGGACAATAGGATTCTTATAGAAATCCTATAGCATAAAATCCTAAAGGAAATCCTATAGGCCCCCTTCAGGAACACCCACCATAACGTGGTGGAGGGGTTTGAGCGCCCGAATGATCCTGGGGGCTCTGTTGTCGGGGGCTACGTGCCCCTGGTAGGGTCTCCCATGGCAAACAGGTCCTAGGTGACGGGTCAGACAAAGAGCGGTTCAGAAGACCCTTATGAGAGACCAACAGGCCCGGTTAGAACCATGAGGCCGTCCTTCTGTGGACCCACCACCTGCAGGAGGAGCCATAGGGGGCTGGTGCTATGTGAGCAACGGAAAAGTGGAAGGAAATGGATGGATGGATGGAAATCCTATTGGCAAATCCTATAAAATTCCCGTAGGATAAAATGAAAATCAAAGTAGAAATCCTATAGGATTTTTCTATTACAATCCAAGTGCCCGTGCTTGCAGGCGAAGGACAGAGTTTTAGTTCAAATTTGACAACTTTAAATTCTGTTTCATTTTGAACAATCACAAGGTCCTGGGTTTGAACCCGGCCAGACGTTCTCCCTGTATCTGTGTAGTTTTCCTCTGAAAATAAAGTATATACAATAGGTTAATCCTCCAGCCAGATGATTCTGAATATGAGCCTGGCCCCACATGGAGATGGGCTGCCGGCTGCTGCTGCCCACTGCTCCTACAGGTTAACCCAGCACCATTAAGGATGGGTCACATGCAGACAACGGGATTGCTATAAGATAAAATACAATGGGATTTTCTGTAGGATTCACGTCGGAATGCTTTAATTTTTAATCTACTTTGACAACAGGAGGTAGCCATTACCCTACACTAGCCAACAGGAGATAAGCCAAAAACCTTGCACACAAAGAGCTTATTTCAGCTCTGTATATCTCAGAGTCTCTATCCATCCTTCCTTCCCATTACTGCGCTGTCTCGTGCCTTCATCCCCTTTGTGTCAACCCCTGCCAATGCCCAACACTAACAGCCCACCCCCCCGTCTCCCCCTGCCCTGTCCCCGTCCCGCGTCGCTCGTCCCGTTCGCGGAGATTCGATTGGACGTGAAGCCGATCCGTCAGCCCGGTATTGAACAGTGATTGGATTTGGACTCCGCTGACCGCTTGATTTTAGCTCCGCTTCGATGAAGGCAGATGTGACGCCTGATTGGTGCAGACAGAGCCACATGACGAATGGAAGTATGACAGAAAGATGTACTCGCACGGGACATGAATCAGGAGGGTAATGTAATTGTAGTAGCAGTAGTAGTAGTAGTAGTAAAAGCAGAAGTAGATCACATGAGGCTCT
The DNA here is from genome assembly GCF_951799975.1 of Gobius niger. Taxonomy (NCBI): domain Eukaryota; kingdom Metazoa; phylum Chordata; class Actinopteri; order Gobiiformes; family Gobiidae; genus Gobius; species Gobius niger. Next base: position 5,040,343 of record NC_136874.1, read on the forward strand.
TTCAAACTGTGTCACAATTCACAAGTTCACATTTTTAGTCCCTTCTTTTCATGTTGATCTAGTGTGTATTAGTCAACAAAAATTTGAGTCATATTTTGAGTCATAATCAACTTGTTTTAGTCAACAAAAATATAACTTTGACCGTTAAATGATGCCAGTATGGTATCAGGAAAAACAAGTTTAGATACAGGCATAGAAAAAATAAAAGCATCGAAAGCAGGTACTGAGAAAATAATCTTTAAAGACCGAGTTTTGATGCTGTAGGTCCATGGACAGCATTAAAGGAAGTGACTTGATTGTTTCAGCTTTAATAAACGATACAAATTGAAAAAAATGGGGCCCGATCTTCCGCCTGGCACAACAACAGTGTTGGAAGTTGGTATCTTGTGTGCAAACAACAGTGCGCCAGTGCTTTCGCAACCTGAGGGCGTCGCTTAAAGAAAAAAGGGGTCAACTGAGACATGGTGCGCTATAAGCAGCGCTGACTACAACGAGCTTGCTGCTTCCCCTTTTCTCCCACTGTAAGTTAAACACTGTCCATCTCCTGAGCATATCGATGGTCCTGCTCTTGTGTCAGAATTAAAGAACATGGGGCAAACTCCATGCTGCAGAAACATGATCAAAACACCAGCACGTGTGCCCCACACAAACACCGCCATCCACAGAAGCGGAAAATATTCCAGTCTGGTACGGTCTGTAGGAGGTAAAGCTTGGGGAGGGACCACTGCTGTGCATTACATCACCATGGGAGTCTGTCCAGCCACTTGCCGTGTCAGATATGAAGATGAATCTTGCACAGAGCGCCCTAATGTCTAGTCTAGTCTGTGCTTAGAAATGCAAGATCAGACACATAGTCTTTTATGGAATAAATTAGCATTATTGTTCTGTTTTCTGGTTCTAGATGACAAATATTTTTGCATGGTATCGATAGGTATTGTCGTTAAAGTACCAGGATCGAAAAAAAAAAGATTCAGAGTCGTGTAATCATTCAGAATCTTCCTTTTTTAGGGAGTCCTAGTCTAATGTACATGTTTTTAGTATTTTGTTGTAGGGAACCTGGAGCCCTCAGAGGAAACCTACAGATATGGGAAGAACAAGTGTATAAGTGTTTATTAATATGCAATTAGTAAGTAATTGTAAGTGACAAGTAATAAAAGTAAGAGGAGATACACATGGACGTAGTGATACTTGTAGTTAGTAGAGGTATAGCTTAACTGTAGTCGCAGTGGTATTAGTGTAATAACTAAATGTTCAATACCACTTACTGTACATCCACTGCCTTCTCTTCTTAAAGTCTGTACTTGCTTCAAACACATATTAATCCTCGTTTGCAGAATTCCCAGTGAAAGATGGCTTTGTTGTGCAGAGATGAGCTGGATGGCAGTGAGATGAAGGATCGAGGCATTAGGACGGAGGAGAGACAGTTATGATGCTAAACAACCTCCAGACCACAGGCTGAAAAATATTAACCCAAAAACCACGCTAACTCACTTTGAAGACGACCCACGGTGCATTCAAACAAGCCTCCTGTCAGAACCAATGGACATGGCATGGAAATACTATGTCAGTGTTACAATACGGCTCCTACAGGCACTCATATTAAGAGACTTGGCCTGGGGTCTGCAACATTATTCCCTGTGAGCTCCTTATGCTTTGACGATGAATACCTAACTTTTTCAAGCTCTTAAAGTAAAATAATAATAGTATCTTGGAGTACAAATTCCTGTTCATTTTGGTCAAATATTCTTCAACTACAGAAGTGCAATCTTTCCTGGATTTTGTTTACCTAATAAAGAGGTTCCCCCTTTTGTATGTTATGCATTTTGGTATTTCATATTTTCAATCAAAAATACATCAAATTCAGTGTCAGAAATGCAAAAATAGAAACAATTAAATATTATAATCATCTTGCAGGCCCCACTTTGGGAACTACTGTCCTAATAGGTACAACCTGGTAGTGTCCTCTGTCACTTACCAGACCTATTCTGAGCATTTCTGCACTCAAACTGCGTTTATTCTGGCGATATTTACTTATCTGGCTAAAAATGGTAGCTTGTATTTTGTTTTTACATTGGTTAATTTCCCCTGCTGCCAGAAGAGGGCGCTCCAAGCCAGATATGACTGCTAAACAGAGCAGTAATGTAAAATATCAGTGTGGAGCTGGCAAAAAAATGGGGGGCATTTGTCGGTCAACCAGAATGTTGCTAGTGAAATTCACGCCAAAGCACATAAACTCTTATTGGATCCCTGGGAAAGATTCTTCACGACACTTTGATCCACTGTGATGTGGCAACAGGAAGGGCATCAGATGTTAAATAAGTCAGGTTTGTTCTGGTGACCCGGGGTAACAACGACAGCTGAGAGCAACAAATATGGCCGTGGAGTTGGAAAATGTGCTCTTAGGACAATGAACCGGGACAGTGGGGGCATATAACCTATCATACAGGTCAAAAAAACATCCTCCAATATCACTTTGAAAGTAATTTCTCTCTCTCGCTGGCTCTCGCTCTACCTCCCCTGTCCTTTGCTCTATATTTTGGCCGTCATTTGTCAGAGCTACGGGCGTGAGTGTGGTTACAGTAAATAATAAACACTTCACTGTCTTCTCTGTTTGCCGCGTGTCACACTCGCCTCATTATCAACAACAACAGCCAGTCCGTTTGACGAGAACCCCGCGGCTCCAAAACAGCCGTCACACCATACAGTTAGTTTAACGGCCCTTGTTTAGGTGATACGCAGTAGCATATAAGCCAATGCTACAGCTACCAAAGAGCACCGCCACATTTATGCACAATCAGAAGCAATTAAAGCATGTTAATATAAGAATGAATGTGTTAAATTTATCACTCAAAGATTTCTGACTAAATAAACATGTATGTATGTGTCTTCTTAAAAAAAAAACTGTTGTAATTATTTATAATGAGAACAGGTTTGAGAAATCTGTGAAGGTAAACACTGTGACCCCACCTCTCCGGACAAGCCGAGTCTTATCTATTAGAAGTCAAAGTTTGTTGTTTGAAGATAAGTTTTTACGAGACGCCGTAAAGCCGTAAAAAGAGCAAACTGTCCGAGTGGACTTTGTGAATCAAAAGCTAAAAGAATGAATGAATGACAAGTGGATTCTTTAAGTTTGTCTGTCATTAAATAAAGCATATAAACAACAAGACGAGGTTATTGCAGAAACTCTCTTTTCGAAACGCTACAGCTTTTAAGTCCTGCAACAACAACTTTGATACTCCGTCACCTCACTTTCAAGAGAACAAATACTGTACACAATTTAGGATCCTAAACACATTAATTGCCAGGTTGATCATTTTTGCTAAAGTGAAAGTACAAATACAGGTGTAGTGAAATAAAGGTACAACAGATGACATAGTGGCAAGGTTACGGGGTTCGAATCCTAGTTCCTACTAAAGACTCTTATGTCCTTGGGCAAGACACTTCACCCACCTTGACTTTGTGTGAATGTAGTGTGTGGGTGAGAGGTTGGCAATGGTTGGAGGGGTCATCCTCGCTTCTTTAAAAACGTATCTTTCTGCAAAACTGTACAAGAGGCAAAAATACCTGAGCCATACTGAGAGAAACAATAGAAATGTCCGAGTGTGGAGTAAATGAATAATGACTAAAGTTCTGAGATGCTTGTCAGGCTTGTAAAGCGCAATACAAGATGAAAATTATACTAGAGCAAAAGTATATATTCACTATCAAACTTTTTTAATTGAGGGCCGCATATTGAAGTGTATACGGTGTGGAGGGCCTGAGATCGGTGGCCAATGCAGTGAAAATTTCAACTGTGTGCATTTAGCAGAGTTTTACACATTTATTTAGTCTAGGAACTTTAAATTCAGTTAATTCCCACAATAAAAAGTTCATTTTTGAGGTCATAATTGTGAAGAAATATCAAGCTTGCAGTAAAAAGTACCATCTCTGGCGATGTGGGCCCCCCTGGAGTAAAGTAATAGAAAGAAACTGTTGTGATGATGTTCATAAAAAGCTACAAAATAGTACAATATTGTGACTGTTGCTTTTTCACTCCTGCTTTTCTTGCCAGAATTCTAAAACATAATAGTCTCATATTGAAACTCTCTGTAGATGCAAAGCTGCCTTCACTGTGAGTCAGTGCGTCACGTGGCAGGACCCGGGTCGTAAACGCTGTATATCTTGAACATATCTCCCTTTGTCCATAAAGATTAGACGAGTCCACGGTTCGGCTAAAGTCCAGAGGTGGGATCCAACCTGTTAACAAGACCAGACCGAGGCGCCGACGCTCACTTTTACACAGCGCACCTCAACGCATCGCCTCATCTCCAGGCAAAGGGGTAAGTCATGGGCTCTATGGACACTCTTTCACCTTAGACATTTTCTCAATCTCTGCTTTAAAATAATCATGGCACAGCTTAATTCAGTTTAAAGTGGTTTGTGTTGACTAAAAATTATACTTTTACTTTTGGTTTTGCGAATGACAGGATTTTAACCCATATTTGTCCATCTCTTACATTTCTGTGAATCTTCCCGAAGTTTCCACCCTTATTTCATATTCAAATTAAAACCTTCCTTCCTCATCGACAGCCCGTCTCCGCTTCAGAGCCCATATTGATCAGCGTTTGTTCATTTGCCTAATAGGGACTAACTGTTAACACCGGGCCCACGTGTTCGAGTACTACGCTACTGCAGCTAATGGGCTAAATGCTAAAACATGAGCTAAATCCAATACGGGGAGCTGCTCCGTATCAGACGAGTCGACGGCTAACTGTGCTGTGCTGAGAGACAAACTGTGAGCTGTGCAATTAAGTGCAGTGAGAGTCTGGGGCAACTTGATCTGTGAGAGAGAGAGAGGGGGGAAGGGAGAATATGGCTTTGTGTTAATAAAAAACATGGTTATACTGTATTAGCAGGGCCGTAGACAAGCGGGGGGAAGCCGGGTCTGTTGCCCGGTGCCCCAAAACCAGGGGGGCCCATGTAAGTGCAGTGAAAAAAAGTGAAATCTTCAAACCCTGGGCCCCAACAAGTCAGTCAACAGGCCAGTATGTGCGGACAAATGTTTCCAAATGAAGAGATTAATTCAAAAAGAAAAGGTTTTGGACTTCAACATTTTTGTGAACACTGAAAAAAAGTTTTTAGTTGAAACTACTTAAAAAATAATAATAATAATGAGTTCAATTGACAACACACAATGAAATTAAATATACTGAACTTATCTGTTAATGTTTAACAGGCCAAAAATATACAGTCATACTCAATTAAAACAATGATTTCATTTAATCTAATTGGCTGCTTTAGTCTAACTTAAAAAGGAACAGAAAATCAACTTAATATGTATCTCTTTTCCCATTTAAAATATTGTCACAGTCTAATGCAACACTTAATCTACTTAATTTAATTTTGCGTTACCAATTGAAGTCATTTTTTTATGGTGGTTCAACTAAAAACTTTTTGCTCAGTCGTCCAAAAAGGCTCCATTGTTGTAGGAATTTAATCTCTATGAAACAAATAATTCACAGAATACACCCCAGCAGCTAACCACTCCACTTCATTCATTTAAAACAGGAGATTTTTAAAAGGGTTTTGAATAAATGTGTAATCTCAATACCGGTCTGGAAATCGAACCCGTTCAGTCCCACTTTAATACCGAGCCTTTTCTCCTCCATCTCTGTCCCGAATCCGTCCAGGTGAACGGCGCCCAATTAGCGCGTCTCTCATCACTAAAACATGAGGCGGGTCGTTAATAATTCAAGTTAAGGCTGATTCCTGTTTCCTTTGCTTCAACCACAAACTTCTCCTTCAATTAGACACACCTTATCCATCCTTTTCCCTCTTTCTCTGTTATAGCTCTTTGTCCATTTTGTCAATGTACAGCAAGAATGAGTAAATGTAGAACAATCACTTCTCAAACTTTTCACACCAAGAATCTTCGAAGTACCTGCAGGCCTAGATCAAGATCAAATCAGGGCTAAAAAGGGTCCAAAAACAAACGAAATTGGACTAAATGTTGAATCTGGCTGTAATCTGTGTCTATAAACATCTGGCTATAAGTCTCATGTATAAATGTTTAAATAAAGGTTGCAGTTTCGGACCAATTAGCCACTGCTAGGTCTTTGCACATTGAAAAAAACAAATAATTCTTGACACTATTCACTATAAAATCAACATTATTTCAAGGTAAATGTCAAAAAGTGCAGTTGATGTCACTTTTTTAATAGTGTTATATGAAACTGCTCTTTTGCCAGCACATTTATGAAATGACTAATTACAATTTTCTTTTCCCTGCAGACGTTTTGGAGATTATGCACGACGGATGTGATGAATGTGACGCGTCTCATTCAGTAACAAGGATTCATCCTGTTTGGGCCGAAGCACACAGGAAGTCACTGTTACTGCTCGAGACCGCCAAAATAACGGCGCAAAAACTACTTCTAAAGCATCTTATATTTGTCTTCATAATCTTAAATGATGTGATTTAATAAAGATGGAAATAAAAATGACTGTTTTTTCTTTCATAGTGTCACACAAACCAAATACGCTAAAATAATGGAGAGTGCAAGTAAGAAAATAAATAAGAAACTGAATTTTTTTTTTTCAACTAATATTATTCTGAGGCAAGGCATGACACGTAGCAGACACAATATGAAAATTAAAATGATGGGGGATGGTGTATGGACTATGAACACAGAGGAGCATCACCTTGTGACATCAGCAGGTGGAACAGACCTTGATATTCTTTTAACAATACTATAACAAGTGAATTTCTCTGTTGTGAGGTCAATAAAGGATTATCTTATCTTAATTTTTGAATTTTTTATTGTTACAATGCAAATAAAGATATCTTTAAAAAAAGTTTACTTTACTTGCAATTTTGACTTCCACTGTACAACTTATAAATATATATTATTTCAACTAATCTGAGGTCATTATTATATTTTACGTTTAATGATAATAATTTCTTAATTTGAGCACAAAAATAACACTGGGAGACTTTTTTTATACGTACCTACTCAAAGCAAAGAGTTATATGTATACCCGCAAAATATTATTGAGGACATTTTGCAGTGTAGTTGTTGTCCAAACTCATTCCTAGATTTCCTAATGCATTTCTAACACAGGGATGAGTTTATCACTGTCAGAATAATGCCTTTTTTCCCACGAATGTCTGCTTTTCAAACATTGATGGACACTGAAATAAATCAGGTACAGCTCCTTTAAATTCAGCCGAGGCCCTTTAATGTTGTTTGATGTAATTATTTTGAGTAGCTCCAAACTTCCCGACAGCTTTTTTAACTTGTGATTCTGTTGATGTTGAGGGACGCACACTCGCCTCCTAATTGCCTTCACATTTCAATGTCCACTGTGAAGAAGAAGAAAAAAATCAAAGCCAAAAAAAACACTGCGTACATTAGAATGACCCCCCCGGGCACCCTTAGTCTCACTCCAATGCGTTCGAGACAAGCCCTTTACTGTTTATTTACCTGTCTACTCAGCCCGGCCCGGTGGGACTGTGGGTAAAAGAGAGGGGGAAAGAAATGAGCCCGTTAGCTTCTTAAAAAGGGCAGCGAGAATGGGCACGGGTAGTTAGCGTTAGCCCCGTGAGGCCGGATGTTAGCGCGGGCTGGACGTGTGAGCGTGACAGAGGAGAACCAAGGCGTAAACAAACGTGGATGACAGACCGGTTTATGGTAAACACGGAGGAAGAGGAGGGAGACGCGGCTGTGGAGGCAGGAAACCAGCGCCGAACGGGAGAGATGAGGGTTAACATGGGATAAAACAGGGCTAAAAATTAAGAAAAAGATTTGAAAAGGTAAAATTGGGATAAATAAAATTAGGTATATGGAGAACAAAGGGTGAAATTGTTGAGAGTATGGCAGAAAAGAACTAATACTGGTCCAAACATGTAAATTATGATCAAGAATTGAGGTGAAAATTAAGAAAAAAAACTAGGCAAGAAACTACAAATGAGTAGGCATTAAAGTTTTTTTTTCATTCAATCTCTTAACCCCCACCGAAACCAAGCACATTTTCTACATTTTCTCCAAAACATGGATGAAAACGGAACCAAAAAGCAACAAAAAAAGTCCCAAAAGAGGGACAAAAAAAAATGACAAATATGCGACAAATAAAGCAACAAGAGTGACAAAAACGTGCGGGAAAAGTAACAGTAACAGACAAAAAAAGTGGCACAAAATTAGAGAAAATGCAACAAAATAGTGACAAAAATGCAACAATAACCTGAGAAAAAAAGAAGCAAAAAAAGCAACAAAAAACTATAAAAAGAAAAAAAAGAAGAAGTCAAAAACACAACAAAAATGTGACATACACGTGGTGGCAACACAAGAAAAAAGTTATGATCAGTTTTGCAGGGCTTAGCTTTCAAATGTCCTAGAGGCTGTAAGTTCTCCGATCATTAAGCTAAAAAAGCTGAACTGGAGAAAATAAGAGGTCAATGTTTCATATAAAAGACAAAAATGGCCAAAAACCTTCATAATTTGAATGTACAGGCTCATTTTTTGACAAAGAAGTTACAAAGATTTGAGGGTATTTTCAAACTTTGTCTTGTTTTTGTTCAAAATCAATACATCAGGTATGGAATTGGATATTGAACAATCCCTAAGAGCAAACCTTTAAAATATTAAGTACAAGATGAAAGATACTTTAAGAGGCTCCACAATGTGATAAAAATGTATATTAGGCAAAATACCCTTGAATAAATGTGTCCCATATAAGTCTATGGAGACACAATGACTCAATGTGCGTAATAAAACACCTTATCGTGGAAAATTAGGTAAATTATTTGTTTCCAGGTGAAGGACAAATGTTTTCCAAATGCTCAATAACGTGCAGTTTTTATAAAAGTGCGTTTCTATGGCTGTATCGACTGCCCAGTGTTGTGTTTACAGAGCAGAGGTTGCACCAGGGAAAGGGCTCCGTCGGGATGAGAGGACTTTCTAATACTGGAGCGGCCGAAACCTGAGCCCGAATCTTTATCGGAGCGAGAGACCCGCTGCATCTCAGGGGCCAATTCCACGGCAAAGTACTTAGAACACGCACGGTTATACGGAGACGACTGCCGTTGGGAGCGCGCGATAAGGAAAACGGGATCGTGGCAGGTTTTATAGACAGAAAGCAAAGACCGATTCAATCTAAAGGAAGACGTCCTGGTTTAGTCTGGTTTAAACTGGTTTAGAGCAAAGCTTAAAGCTAATTTAGTTTTAAAAGTCAAAGGAGAAAGACAACTTCCCAGCCATATAAGGTCAATCACGGTACTCATGTTTTTGGCGCCATCTGGTGGCCAAAGTGTAGGTTTGTATTCTACAGTAACACACTGACTGAACGTGGTCATATCATGAGTATTTAAGGCTTACATTTCTTTTGAAAGGCTGGTCAGGATTTCCAACTGGCCTGGAGCGCCCTCTGCAGGTGCTCATGAGAATTACAAGTGCAAACAAGTCTTTACTTTGGGATAACAGCATGCAAGCTAATCAATGGCGCTTAGAACAGGTCCAGTCTGGGGATGTCAAGATGAACCAGTTTTACAATTATCGTGGTTATAGAAGTTTACAGTAGGTTAATCGTGGGGATTTTAGGGCCTACAGTAAAGCGCTGTCATGTCTCCTGAGCTATAGCGGCAGGTTTAATAATCCAATGTGCAGAGAGCAAAATGAATCCAAAGGAAGAGTCCCAAAATTGAAAGTGAAATCAAATGCTAAATAGTAAACGCTCTCAATTATATGGCGCTTTTTTTTTGGGACCTTTTTCAGGCCCACAATGCTTTATATAGCAAGGACCCATTCACACATTCACGCTCTAATGTACACAGGCACTGGAGGCAACATGGGTGAAGTGTCTTGCCCACAAACACAACGACAGTGTGCACCTATGGGAGCTGGGATTCAAACCCCTGACCTTCCGATCATGAGACGACCCGCTACCAACTGCACCACTGTCGCTCCCAAATCAACAGAAAATTTCTTTAGCAACTCTTTTTAAATGAATGTGAATTTGTGAGGCAACAGATCAGAGGGAATATCAGTTTTCTTACTTAGAAAGGGCTAATGTAAATATTCTTTTAATTTTATTTCTTTTTGTTTTGCCAGGATAAAAGCACAACAATAAAATGTGACATTGGCTTAATGTTCTATAGGTTTCAACAACCAACATAGAAATGTCTATATAAGGTCTTGCTTTTTAGTGTGAACAGTTAAACAATATTTTAGGTTTGGAGAAATTCTCTGTATTTTCTCCCTTAATTTTTGATCACAAATAGCTGTAAAATCGCAGTATTTTTCCTGAGAATAATTGCAACAAAAAATTTCAAAATCCCTTGACCAGTCATGGATTATGGGCTACAAAAATGTCAGTTTCGTGTTCCATCAATGACAACAGAAAACAGGAAGTACTGATCAGAGCGCCTTTGCAATACGAGCGATCGCGATGTCGTCACATCCGTTGGCCATGGTAGGCATTTTACATTTTCATATTTGATAAACATTTTATTAAAATCCTATAATCAGCAAAAACATTGTCCATAAACAGGGCATTGCTTCTCTTGCGCTTTAGCAGATCTATCATTTTATAAAACCGAGTTAGAGGCCTGTATGCATCAGCTGTTGCCGGCCATTCACCAAAACATCCGGCGAAAATTGCGGAAGTAAACAATAACAGCGATCGCTCGTATAGAGAAATGAAATTAGAAAATGGCTAAAAACTCCAAAAAGTGTATTAAAACTGTATTAAAACTGCACATTTCATCCAGTAAAGTGAACAGCAGTTGCTTCTGTGACATAGCAACAAATAGCCCGGAAAGTTGCCGTGTGTCTTCAAACGCAGCATCTGAGCGACACACCTACAATCTGCCATTACTTTTCGTTTTAAAGTACAAACCATACTTTTCTCCAATGCACACGCGCATATTAGCATCATACTCTATAGCCGTAACCTGATCCAGTTTGGTGCGTCGGTCCGTACGTGATTATAACTCGATTAGAACGTGTTAGACTTATGTCCGACGTCCCGATGCATTAGGCCTGCATTAAGTGTCCTCAATCTACAATTACTACAGCAGCTTCCTATGCTTTCTGCCGCGCAGTCCATTTCCAAGAAAACAATGCTTTTATTTTTTTTCACTCTCAATACACTTAGGCGAGGCTGCAGACGCCGGGCTACTTTACTGTCACAGCGAGGAAATCAAAAATGCTCAAAATGGAGGACGCGAAGGGCAAAGAGGAGACTAAAATGTACTTATGTAATTGTGACTTACTGTAAGCGCTCTCAGTAAAAAGGCTGGGAATGAGATTGGTATATGTTTTATTATGCGCCAATTAGAGGTTTCCTGAAAATGAATTGGCCGAGTGAGGGATTCTACCTTTCAATATAGAACTAAGTGCATCTTTGTGTTGTGTCAAAAGCGTGAGGTTAGTTATTGATCGTTTTGTGAGGTCAGCAACAATTAATCTGAATGTTTTTTTTACACTTACAGACTGTGTTGACGAGTTTCTTAAAGCAATACTGTAGTGGTTCATTCACTCGCTCCAAAACACAACTGTCTGCCCAGGGGTAAACAAAACAAAAGAAACAAAGGGAGTCAGTCAGTCTGCTACATTCACACAAGGAACCAAGACTTGAACTGCCAACCTCTTGGTTATTGGAACGACCTGCTCTGCCATCTGAGCCACTGTCGGACCCAAAACCTAGAGCAGTGTTTCTCCATCAGAATCTAAGTGGGTTTTATTGCTATTGTCAGTGAAGGCACATTCACAACCTAGGTGCAAGTGCATTATATGGAACATAAACTAATATAATAAATATTTAGTCCATAATTATAGGCACTATACCTGATTCTGTCCTCCTTTAGTATGTTGGAAACTAACACACCCAACAATTGTGCGTTTAATTAAAGCATTTGTATCAATTTCATGATCAGCAACCCTGCACGTTGTAGAATGTGCCTATACATTCTTCCCTGTGTAGAATCAGGATGCTACAAATTAGGAAAGTTACAACTAACATTTTAACTTAGTGGCTTCCTCTTTCATTGGCTGTAGTTACAAAAAGAAAAAAAAATCAGGTATAGGGCCTTTAAAGGAACAGTCCACCATTTGAACATACTGAAATATGTTCGTACCTGAGCTTAGATGAGTTGGCCAACGACCAAAGATGTTGTTAGCATTTGGCCTCTCCCAATGCATTTCTATAGGTCCAAATGGGGCTGAAGTTAGAATCGACCAAGCTCTTCGACAGGCACGCACAAAGACCAGACAGGTACTTATAAACTCGTCAAAGCTCAGGTAAGAACACATCTCAGTATGCAAAAACGGTGACCTATTCCTTCAAGGCAAAAAAAAACCTACAATAGAATTAAAGAAGCAAGCTATACTGAAATTAGCTAAACAAATTTCCGCGTTCCAGGCAACTGATGAATTTCCAACCACCCACTTGAACGCCGCTCGAACACGTAATTACAAACAATTACAATTTGGATATGAGTAATGGCAGCCCCCAGTGATGGAGCAGCAAATGATAAAACTGTAAACAAAACCACTGCATCAGTGACACAAACGTTACTTTTGGTCACAGCTTTCAACATAGCAGTGTCACATGTTTTTATTATATTATATATTATATTCTATTGGTTTGGAGAAACGTTCATATAACGTTAGCATCGTATGAGCTAACTGATGTAGCGTTACCAGTTGCCTGGACATAAGATCCAAACTGTGGTGCCGTCCTGTGCTTCTGCGGGTCTGGCTCATCATAATATTAGAGGTAATGTCAATTATTCTTTAGTAGTGCATTAAGTTTACATTTACACCCATTTTAGACATAATTTAGTCTATAAAGGTCATTATTTTGGACCCTTTTTGGACCTGGTTTAGGCTTGCAACTTAAAAATATTTCACGAGGTGGCAGCTGTGGATGTAAAAAGTTTGAAAACCATGGACAATGCACTTGCCCTGTTGTGACAAATATATTGGTGTAAGTATAAATACTAGAAGCCCAGCAGTCCCATTCTACATTTACTGCAGTTGAATACAATGTGGCAATTTCTATTAAGCGTAAAGTAATATATTTAATTGTTATGAGGGGGATTGTTGGGGATTATTAGGCTAAATGAAACTGCATTGCTGAGTGTATTGAAATGGGAGCTGCTCCACTGTATTTAAAGCAGGACTGATACGTCTACAGCGGAGCAGACATGATACTTCCTGCTTCTCATATCCACAGGAGCGGATCTATAGAGACTACAGGGAGCGGATTAGTCAAGAGGACGGCCAAGTCAGCAGCTCGGACCGGCGACGGAGGGGAGACGCGTAAAGCAAGAAAAAGACCATGCAGCTGTTCATACTGACCACCAAACCAGGGCCTTTAGGAGAAAAAAAAGTAGAATAGAGACAAATATGTGTAGATTCAGACGTAATTTGAAACATTTTGGATTTTCTTCTGCAAAAACATTACGCAGATGAAGCCTTATGTCGAAACACATGAGTGGACAAAACGCACATTGGATGAAATAGCGTTTTTCCCGCCCCTGCAGGCCCTTGTTAGTCGCTTCATACGGTGCGGTTTCCCAGTCATTTCCGTGAGTGATGATGCGGCTTCAGCGCCTCACCACAGACGAGGCGCAGTCGGAGCGAGCGAGGCCGACGCTCGACCACAGGCTCCCGACCAGAATGTATGAACCGACGGGAAAAAAGGGAGCGATTCAGATGTCGCTTTAAAGATCGGATGTCCGCGCCACAACGGGCCGTTAGCGACGGGGAGACCACAAAAATCACAAACAATATACGCCGCGTCACGACTGATGGCATTCGTCCACACAAGACACTCGTACGACTGACACAGACATGAAGCTTCATTGTTCTCAACTGTTCTTTTTCTGGAATTTGACGTAGATTTAAGCCTGACATACTCTTATCAAGAGAGACACAACACTCTAAACTTAAAGTGCACAGGACACATTAGACACAATTTTTGCTAAATTATAGTGAACACAATTATATTTGAGATTTTGCTATGGATTCTACACAGATGGAGGTAAAAAACAAAATGTAACTGTTGCAATGGGAAATGATAATATAATAAAACTCCAGATCGGACGTGATACTCTTTGACATGGCAAACCTGAAACTTGGAGCAACATTTTCCTTGATCCAACGGCAGAATGTGAGATACACTCATTGTTTGAGATTGGTTTATTACTTCTAAGTCTCGTATCGCAGTCAGGATCAGGTCATTTCTTTGAAATGTCTCGTTTTTTAGTCGTATTAGCTTTGTCTCTCCATTCATTCCCAGAGTTCAGTGGTTAGCACATATTGTACCACTGTGTTCAATAAATACTGGTCATGTCATGTTAAAAATACTGACAGAGGAAAATCTATGCATCCCCTGCAACTGACATAAACATTAAAAATTGCAAAAACTTAACTTTCTTGCCAGATATGATATGAAGAGTCATGAAATAACTAAAAATAGATCAAAACAGCATCAAGTAAATAAGTTGTGCACTGGGTTCGAAGGGCCAGTCACAAGATGGCCGCCAGAATTGCCATTCGTTCCAACGTGTTACTATGGCCACGTCCTATCTAGAGTTTTATTAAAGATGTGGAACTTTACCTCCATCTATGTCACTTCCTGTCAGAAGCTTAAAAATTCAAATAAAATTATGCAACTGATGTTATTCATCTAAATAAGTCATATTTTCTAAAACAGTGAAACCTGTGCAATTTAAGGAATGGCTAAGGCAGAGCTTCTTCAAATACACATTTTCATGAGTTAAAAATGTCCTGCTCTTTTGAAGCCGCAGCTGCCCTGGGGTAGACTAACAGAAGTGTGGCTGCGAATTTGTCATATTCATGCACAGGCAAGGTCAGGGAAGTGTCACAGTCTGACCCAAGGAAACAAGTACAGTCTCCAGACCAGAGCGTGTGGGTCTTTCTGTGGGGAGTTTTTCCCCATTTCCCCCACCCAAAACATGCACAATAGCTTACTCCTAGAGTAATACCTGGTGGGTCCCCGTGTCTGCACTCTCTGCTCCTGACCATGATTTTGTGATTGACATAAATCAGCAGGGCATGAATTGTGAGTCTTTAAAGACTTCAGTGAAAATATTTCAGTTCAGTTTAAGAAAAAAGACGTAAAAAGATCTCGGCATTTCAAACTAAAAGTGGAATCTCTTTTTTTCCCCGAGTGCAGGAGTCACATGACACTGCAGCGCACTGGACTTTAATCACAGCTCCCACTGAAACGAGAGACAGCGGATCAGGTCTCGGAGAGAGAGGGAGACCGAGGGGAGAGGAGAACACAGAGGGAGGAGAAGGATCTGTATTATGGAGATCGTTTTGTTACTGAAAATCATTACCAAATTTAGGGAAATGTGGTGAAATATCAGTGTCAAACCTTTCACAACAAGAACCAGCTTGAAAATAAATTGACCTTCTAAGAACCATGAGACCAAGATCAAATAGAGACAAAAACAAAAGGTATAAATTGGACTAAATTGTGTCTAAACAGAAAACTTCCTCACTTTAATGCAAAACTAAAGCATCAATTAAATGATCTCTAAAACAAAATTAAAATTGAATGATAAAAACTGCAATATTTAAGTACAAGCAACAAAGCATCTTGTCTCAATAGGGTCAGAAAATCTCAAATATTTCAGTTTTCGAATACATTTTCCATAAATCGTAGTAAAGTTTTGCAAAAGTCCCAAATCCTGCTCTTGTGAGGAGCGGGTGCAGAAGTGTGAACGTGCCCCGCTGAGGCGACTGCAGGAGCTGATGGAGAGGCCTCTCAAGTGTCCGAATGACCGCATCACCCCCATCACCTCCCGTCGTCCCCCATCGCCCCCGTCCCGACCAATCCCACAAGCCACAACCCGCCCTGGGAACCATTAAAGAAACCGGAGAGGACCGCAACGGGCAGAGGACACAAACAGAGGAGAGGAGATAAGGGGAGAGAGGAGAGAGAGGAGAGAGAGGGAGGGCGGTTATGATACAATTATGGAGCTTATTGCAACGTATAGAAAAACACTTTGGGATTGTGGGACCGTAAAGCAGAAATCTTTTTCTCTGTTGCCGCGGCGACACATGATACAGTGAATGAGACGTCCGAACGCGGAAGCATCCAATAAAACGCATGAGTAATTAAATATGCTACATCAGGTTTAGCAGGAATGAGCACGAAAGCATTTCGACCATATTCTTATTGGAAAACACAAAGAAGTGAGACTAATGTAAGAAATTAGATCCATCAAATTCATCATCTTTCGTAGGCTACACAATTTCTTCCCTTTATTTGCTGTTATTGCGACATTTTAATGATTTTTTTAGTGCCACAGATGGAGCTGTCACGATCATTTCTAGGGCTGTATATCGGGCCCGATACAGAGGGCCTGATACGATATGCATTGCGATACACGTCATAATAACAAACTGCAATACTTCTTGAAAAAGGCTTGTTGGAGCCGATACACGTGGAAGACACCAGCAAAATGTTTGAAAAGATTTTAGATTCACCAGAACCATCATAATAAAGGCTTCTTAGAAAATGTAAATAGAGAACACAACATAGACGTATCGCGATATATTACAAAACAATATTCAGTCCCATCCCTGATAATTATTGTATCGACTTATTGTTATTGACAGAAAAACAATACTTTTTTTGTGCCCAATATTTATCGTCAGGGCATTTATTTGCATTTCCCCTCCATTTTTCTCATGTAATACTTAAATAGTCTTCAATAATACAGTTTATCGCGTCGATGTATCAAATTTTAGATTTTGTTATCATGACAGGCCTAGCCATAGATAGAAGAAAATGTTTTCATTTGTTTCTATAATATTCACCGTCTGTTAAAAATACCCAACTAATTTGTTTATATATAAAAAGATAATCTCACTTTGACAAAAAAAAAATTCACATATAATTTTTTTTTTTTTAATATTTATTTATTTTTTATTTACATTTTATTAGTGTATTTGAACAGGGGCAATGCACATGAATTAACATCACTGTAAATGTGCCAGTTTTAGCTCCAAAGCTAGTTTTCAACTGTAGTCCCTGGGCAACATGTGGATCACCGACAGTATCCATAAATGTATTCATAAAAAAAAAAGTATGTGTTTTTTCCCCATTTTGCCGTGAAATCTTTATGTTCAGGCTTTCAATTGAACACCATCATCATGACCATTCCAACAACTATAATCATGATTATTACAGCAGATCTCACGTCATTATTAGTGTGTTCTTCACTTTCTCGCCGTAATCCTCAAGTTTCCTGCCTCTGTCTCATCAGCACTTTCTCCGAGCGTTTTATGAGCGTTTTCCTGATTCAGCGTTATATATATTTTAGTGATGGGGCTCGATATGTTTATAGCTCCGACTAATTAAAGTGCCGTGGCCGGGCGCGGCGTGGACGGATGGCTTTTTGATCATGTTGAACGGTGGTTGAATATGCAAAAAAAAAAAAAAAAAGCGGGAGAGGACAGCTCATTCCGACGCGACAAAACCAGATTGCTTCATCGATCGGCAGCTAAAGTAGATCAGATATGAATTAATATTAGGATTAGTATGGAGGGGAGGAAGGAGGTGTGGGCAATGGGGCAGGAGGACGGAGGAGGATTTTTGAGATTGTGTGAGGGCAGATCCTGATGCTGATGTTCACTGGAATAGAAAGAAAACATTCCTATATAGATACTGTATGTGATATCAAAGCCTTGTTAGAAATCAATAAATGTAAATGTTCTCAACTTATAGCGCTTTTCTACTTTCATAAGGCCCAAAGCGCTTTACAACAAGTAACTACAAACCGATTCACACTCTCATTCATACACCAATGTATGCACACACTGGAAGCGAGGAGGGCGAAGTGTCTTGCCCGAGGACACAAGGACAGAGTGCACCTGCAGCAGCGTGGATTCAAACTTAAGATACAAATTGGCATATTAAAGTGTCCTCTGAGCTAAATGCTAACTCAAGTCTTTGCGTTTTGCGGGTCTGATACACATCCAGTGGCCACTAAACATCATCTTGTGATATGTTATTGATAGAGAAGCCACAGAAATTATTTAAATGCAACAAAATGGACATATCCCATTAAACTTTAATTTAGGGCCCGGCTTCACCATTCATTGTGTGGGGATAGAACCATAGAAATCACTGAAATGTCTTTAGCTCTGAGCATGTTCCTACAAATCCGCAGTCCATCCCCATACAAGTGAATAGGGAAGCCAGGCTCAATACTAACGTATGGGGAGGTATGTTTGTCCGTTTCATAGCATTTATAAAAAAAACTGTGGTTTAGATGATGTTCAGTGGCCGTTGGATGTGTATCCACCCTTACAAAAAGCAGAAACTTGACTGAATTTGAGTTAGCGTTTAGCTCAGACGACACTTTTAGACGTTAATTTGTATCTAAAGTAAAATCTTAAAAGGTCTTTACATTCATTGATGATTTCTGATTTGGCTTTGACCTAAATGTGGTCGATATTGACAATAGCTGAAAACATCTGGATCGTTTATAATTTGCGATGTTTGGTGGCTAATGCTAATGGCTATAGGGAAAAACACTAGCCAATGAGTTAACTGTCCGCATACATTTCTATGATTTCTATGTCCAAAAGATGAAATATTTGCCTGTGAATTCTTAATTGCCATGGAAACGGTCATATTTCATCAGTTTAGATCCAGGCACTTTCAGCACAAGTATATTTTCTGACAAATCTTTAAAAACCTTCAGCCTATGTCGGTCATCGTCTCAGCCACAGAGTCTGAAAGTGTTAACGCGTCTCCTCCGTTTTCTCTTCCCTGGAACTCGATGCTGAAATATGTATCTAAGGATATTTAATAAATTATGTATCTGTTATTTACTAATGGCCCCATCGACTGGCGGGACGATCGGGGCAGAGGAGAGGGAGGTTTAAAAGGCTCGGGACGTCCCGCGGGAGGACAATGAGAACACAGTGCTTCAGTGTCTGAGCCCCATAGTTTAGACGTGTCACTGAAGGGAAGAGGAAGAAAGAGGAGTTTGTCGGATAAACCAAAGGGCTGCTGGCATTTGGAGGGTTTTAATAGTTTGGACGATTCAAAAAGTGCATTTGACTTGTATTTTACTCAATATAAAACAAATTACAGCCAAACCAGTGGAGAACCGCTGATTTAAAGTATAGAGTTGAGATGTCCTCAAATTGTGTTGTCTTGGCTTGCTTGGATTTTCTGTTTCCAGTTATTTACTTCTATTAGTTTGTTTAGTTATTTGTCATTGTTGGGCATTGACTATTGTCTGATAATTATGTGTCTTATTGTGTCTTTAAGTGTTTTGATTATGATGTTTATAAGAGGTTGAACAGTATGGGTTTTTCTAAGGCAGATGCTGATATGCACCGCCAATATTTTTGCCCGATTTTTAAAAATGTCTCGTTTATAATCCTGTGCATGATGCTTCTAAACTGTAAAATGTGTCTGTGTTGAACTATGACAGCAGGGGGCGCTGTATTAGAGGCATAGGGCTGAGTTATTTAGTAGATACTTGAGAGGGAGCTTGTTTGGAAGACCAAAATCACAAAATCAGCTCAGGGCTTTAAGAGAGTGGTGCACATGCTCGTCACGCCTGGACTACTGTTAATTCCCTTTATTTTGGACAGCAGGGAGTTCAAAATGCAGCTGCACCCCTGTTGACGGGTACAAAACGCTTCCAACACACAACTCCTGTCCTGGCATCACTGCATTGGCTTCCAGTCCCTAAACTACTGCTTATGGTTTTTAAATGTCTTCATGGGCTGGCTCCCTTTTATTTGATTGAACTATTGTCTGTTCATGTTCCTGTCAGATCCATAAGGACCTCTTCTCAGTTACTCTTTGACGTTTCCAGGTCTATTTTGAAGGACCGAGCCACGGCATTGGAACAGTCAGCCTCTGTTGTGGGTCACTGAGTCACTGGAGAACTTTAAATCTCTCCTTAAAGGGACTAGTTTAAAAATGTTAAAATTATGTATTTTCCTCCCCCTACATGATCCAGCCATGTCCTAATGTGTAGAATGAGCCCAGACCTGTTCACCACAACTGCCTCTGCACTGTCACTCAAAACGGTGTGCCCTCATGCATAAGCTTAATATAGAAGCTGCAGTTACGCATAAGACCTGAGGTGGCAGTAGTGAGTATAAAATGACGAACTTGCATCTAGCCCCTTTAAGACATACCTTTTCTCACTGACCTTTAAACATGAGTTGAGCTGAACGCCTATTACTTGTTGTTGTTTTTTGATATTTGCCTATTGTACTTTACATTTGTGCTAATGGGCAAGTCTCTATCTTTTACGGTTCCGAAATTATAAGCAAAAGCCTACAACATAAAATACCGGAACTAAAATATAATCTGAGCCTCAGGTGTCCACAAACTTGTGACCGATTTTCAGTGTGATGTTTCTCAGTTCCCCTGAGTGGTGGGAGAACTCATTTCAAGGCACTGACTGAGCTTTTTCCCATGCAAAAAAAACTCTCTATCACTTTCTGTTCCAGAGATATTGACATTTTACCTGACCCTGATATAAAAAAGTGATATTAAAATACATTTACGTGCATGTCCTCCCTGTGTTACGATGAAGTTAGTCATCCACAGAGCATAATCTTTCAGCCTTGAGACTAGTATTAATTTAAGGTCACAGCATGTTGAGAATAACCATAACAGATGAGCCGATAGTTTATATGCGGAGTCTCCCTGTCTGTCTGTGCCCCTCCATGTATTCCTTATCATTCATGGATTTAGAGGGGTCCGTGGCACCAAACCTGGGATCAATGGGCCTAGACGGGACGGCCCGGTGTGTCTCTGTCTTTACGGATGTCCCGAGTCGTCGCCCTGTGGACTGGGGCGCAGGCAGAGGCAGAAGAAGATAGGGTTGCACTGGAGACACTTGTACAGGCCTATACCAATGCAGTACAAGTACGTGACAGGCCGGGGTCAATATATCTGATTGTTCTGGAGTTATGAAAACAAAGGGATGGATCGAGGAGGCAGCAGAGGGGAGTCGGGCTGTCTGTGGCAATATGTTAACAAATGGACTACTACAAATACTGCATATGGGACAATATTTGATTTTATTTCATTTTTAATAGTAATGTCTATATAAGGATCAAACAGTGGCTCTAAAACACAGGGGCCGGGGCTGGTGACGAGTTTTCATGGAGCTCCCCCTGCAGGCAGTAGGGGGAATGACTGGAGTATAAACACATTTTGACTAGGGATGGCACGATTATACGAAGGAAAAATATTTAGATTTTACAATTATTCACAATATGAAAACTAGCCTCTGAACACATTTTCTCCAGTTTGGCTTTACCCAAATCTAAAAGCTTCTTGACTGGAGCTTACATAGTCCAGTGTAACGCCTCCTTTGAAAGCTAGGAACTACAAAACTGAACAAGATTTTTCCTCACTTTTTCATTGTATTTTTATCACTTTTCTTGGTACGTTTTTGTTGCTTTTATGTTGCATTTTGGTTGTTTTTTTGTCGCTTTTTCATCACTTTTCTATCAAGTTTTTGACGCTTTTCTGGGAAAAACTTTCTGCAAAAAAGCAGCAAAAAAAATGTTGACAAAAACTCAACCAAACAATCAGAAATAATGTGACAAAAACTCAACAAAAATGTGACAAAAACTAAACAAAAAAAGCCGCAAAATGTAACAAAAACTCAATAGAAAAGCAGCAAAAATGTGAAAAAAAACTCAACAAAAAAGTGACAAAATTTCAACAAAAAAGCAGCACAAATGTGACAAGAACACAACAAAGTGACAACAAGAATGAGATGGAAAAGAACGTGAAAAAAGTGACGACAACACGGCAACAAAGCACGGAAAATGATCAATTTCGATCCGTTTTTTTAGGTCTTTTAAATAAGGCGCTACTCTGACCTTTGGCTTTCGGTTGACAGCACTATTATAAAAATACATTACTCCCAACGACTACTAGGCCTTGTACTACTACTACTACTACCATTACTACCACTACTACTGTGTTGACTGGGCTGTGTAACTGTCATGGGCCACAATGGACCTGAATGAAAGAAGTTGATTATGGGTTTCCTCTCTTAACATCAGTTTATGACGCGGCCATCAGTGATTATCTGCAAACCAATCTGTGAACCGTGCACTGAGCAAATACATAGGTCTGATTTTATGAGGGTGCGATTGCCGGCGTCACTTTCAAGTCATGACAAGCGGGTCGTGTTTGTTTGGTAATGGCCTCGAAATAATTCCCTGTGCGGCCCCTAGAGGTCGTTGTAAAATCATTGCTATAGTTTGAGCTGAGTCATCAAAATGCGAGGCAGATTAATCTCTTACCGAGCACATTTTCTCCAGTTCGACTTTACCCAAATCTAAAAGCTTCTTGAACAAAGCGTCAAAATTAGGACAAAAACTAAGATGAAAAGGAAACAAAAGAGTGACAAAAAACGACAACAAAAAAGTGACACAAACACGACTCAAAAGTTATGAAAAAGCAACAAAGGAACGACAGAAAAGTGATGAAAAAGCAACAACAAAAGAGCAACTAAAACATGACTAAAAAGTGATGAAAAAGCTACAAAAACACAACTAAAAAGTGATGAAAAAGCAACAACAGAGCGACTAAAACATGACTGAAAAGAGATAAAACAGAAACAAAAGAGCGACAAAAACACAACTGAAAAGTGATGAAAAAGAAACAAAAGAGCGACAAAAACACAACTAAAAAGTGATGAAAAGGCCACAAAAGAGCGACTAAAACATGACTATAAAGCGATGAAAAATCAACTAAAGAGCGACAAAAACACGACTGAAAAGTGATGTGAAAGCAACAAAACAGCGACTAAAACATGACTAAAAAGTGATGAAAAAGCCACAAAAGAGTGACAAAAACATGATGGAAAAGCAACAATAAAATACTGCTAAAAAGCGACTTGCCAAAAAAACAACAACCTATGAAACAAGGACAAAACAGCAACAAAAAGTTCAGACCAGTTTTGTAGGTCTTCGCTTTCGAATGAGGCCTTAAGCTCTAGTCCATAAGCTTTTAGATTTGGGTGAAGCCGAACTGGAGAAAATGCGCTCAGTTAAGGCACGGGGTTTATTCAGAGCACAAAGTCCAACAAGAAAGTGTTCCAGCTACTGCCACAACTATCAAACATTTTGTTTAGAAACGGCCACTGAAATTAGTTGGAGTGTCAAAGTCTTTCCACAATGACTCAACTCACTGTCAGAGTAAATTACAAGCATTTAGCGCTGTAGCCTATGTTAGGATTTGTGAGTAATGTGTTACAAGAATGAGCTGGAGGGGAAAAATAAAAGAAATCTGGGAAATAGACAGCGTAACCATCGTAAAACTGATCATTTTCTACCGCTCATGCAAGTCCGTGTTGTGCCAGTGTAAACGAACAGGGCCAGGTTTCCCTTTTCATCTCGGCTGTGGGATTAAAAGTCGTAGTAGTTGCAGCAGTGTTTGCAGTAATAGCGGCAGTAGTTGCGGCTGTATTGCAGTAGCAGTCGTGGTGCAGTGGATGACGATAAAGATGGTTAATTGGGTTGACGCTGGGTCACTGGTGGGTTTTGGGAAGCCTCTTGGGGCGTTTTGGCATCGACGCGGCTCTTACTGGAAAAAACATTTGTTTGTAGTTGACACATCTGCTTTAGATTTCGCTAGCTGCTACCGCTAATTGCTAAACACACCACACACAGACCAGTTCACCGTCACAGGAGGGAAAAAGAGTGTATGCCTACACCTAGTGCAAAGTAAAAGGTAATTAAGGCGAATGATAAAGTTCTGCAGTCAGTTTTAGCTTTGACATAACTGGACATTAGGAATAAAGTGTGCCTACTTTTAAAATTAGCTCATTTTTTGGTGAGCTAATTATCCAGCTAATACTTCTATAACACAGCCCTCATGTGTTTAAGTGGTTAATATGAGGGGCGTTTGTTTTCCCCGCCAGCTGTTCTTCTCTCATTTTACCTGTAATCACCTGGGCCGGGCGCGTGTGCCTGTAATCACGGCGTTAGCATTAGCGTAGCGGTCGCGTGTTAGCCGCAATTAGCGCTGCGCGTCTTTGAAACGGAGCAGTGAAGAGGCAGCGGGCGCAGGTGCGGGGGAGGGACCAACAGACTGCGGATAAAGACGTGGCGTGTGTCCCATTGTCCCGAGCGCAACGCCGAGGGGCGAGGCGAGGGTTCAATTCCCACCTGTGCACCTGCGGGACGCCCGGGTTTGTCAGAGTTGGGTTTAAACTGGGACAAGGACAGAGGGCAATGTAGAGGTAGATGGATGGATATTTTAAGTCTGCATTATATAGCATAACATTGGTGAACATACGGTAAACAGGAGGTGAAGGGAGAGGAGAGATATTCAGAAAATTGTTGGGGAACAGACTCTGAGACCAGAACAGTCAACCATCAGCTGCATGAGAACTGGACATTTCTAATAAAAATGATTCACTCTGCATTTTCGTTAATTCACAACTTCCACAAATCTCTCTCTCACACAACATGAACAGGTACGATGGCTCAGCACTTTTTGATACCGACCTACCTTTGGATTTAGCATCGCTATTAGCTACTGATGCCTGATAGGAAATGGAGGCAGGCTCCGGAAGTTCCCTGCTATTATGGACTTTCTGTTGAAACTACAGTGGTCCCTCGTTTATCTCAGGATTTACGTTCTAAAAATAACCCCCAATAGATGGATTCCACGAAGTAGTCAGCTTTATTGTTTACAATTATTATACATGTTTGAAGGCTGTAAAACCCCTCAGCACACACTTTATACATGTTTCTCACTAGTTCACAGGTTCTCCCTTATGCCTGGTGTCATTGTGCATTTTTTTTTTGTCTTATAAGATTTTTAGATGTCACATTGCACAACATAAGGATGGTAAAATCATGAGCAGCTCTCGTCTCTGCTATGCCATGGTTTAAAGGAAGAGACAATCGCAGCAACGAACAAAGGTTTATCGTTGCAGTTTCAGGCTTCAGAAGGCGAGTGTTTAGCTGAGGAGAGCGCTACATGCTAGCAATGTTTATTTCCGCGGGATAAAGCAGGGAAAGTTGGAGTCAGACCCGCTCATGCCCGGCCTCCATTGCTTGACTGACTGATGTGTTAACGGGACATTGACAGAGAACATCTCTGCAGCAAGAGGAGGCTCACTGTACAACTAACCAATCAGGATGCAGAACACAATGTGCATATGGTGTTCATACGCTGTAAAAAAGCTGCTAAATTGTACTAAAAATATCCGAGAAACAGGTGAACCGTGTTATTGTGAGGGACCACTGGATTTTCCTTCTCTTCAAGTCATTGTTGAACACAGGCTTGTCTTGCCAATACGTGTTAAATACGTGAATAAAGGAGCCAAATTGCTAGGATGAATGAGCTTCACCACACTCACTTAGTCCATTGCAAATACATATTTGTTGTGTGACTGTGCTAATTGCCAAACACATTTCGTAGCAAATCAAGGCACTATCCAGCCAGCAGAAATAATTCACACATTTTACTTAAAGGGGCTAGATGCAAGTTAGTCATTTTATACTCACTACTGCCACCTCAGGTCTTATGTGTAACTGCAGCTTCTATATTAAGCTCATGCAGGACGGCATTTCGGCCCCCGAATTAACACCTTTGAGTGACAGTGCAGGATTTTAGAGGCAGTTGTGGTGAACAGGTCTGAGCTCATTCTACACATTAGGACATGGCTGGAACATGTAGAGGGAGGAAAATACTTAATTTTAACATTTTTAAACTCTGTATAGTCCCTTTAACTTTAATTCAAGGTGAATTGCAACAAAATGAAAAAGGCCAGGAGGTCAACTTAAGCCATTTCACCCTTAGTCACCAAAGTGTGCCGTTTAGCATTTAGCCCCAACATGCACGTTAGCGGCTCGTATAACTGTTAGCGGGTCGTAACGTGGTTTGGCCTTTCGTCGACTTAACTAAAATCATTATCGTGGTACATAAAATCGGCTTTTAACGCACACGAATACAATAAAACCAGAAGTGTGCCCCAGTTGTTCTAACACGAGGCCGTAAACGCGGCCGTAATGCTGTCAGCGCGAGCCGTAAAGTCCATCGTTACGTCGCACAGAGGTAGGATGTGGTGGATCGTATTGTTGACCGGGGCGGTGACATGTTGGCCCCTCGTAAACGCCCTTGTCTCAGCGGGGGCCCCTCTATCCATGCTCCCCGGGGCCCATTCTGCCGTTACAGGGGGTTAAAAGAGGAAATGTGTCGTTTGTTTAAACAAACACAGGACTTTCACAACAGGAGAGGAACGGGAGTCAGAGGCAACGGACGACAACTCGCTGATAAGTCTGGGATTTCAGTTCAGTTTCTTCCAAGGCAAGGGTAGGCAACGTCAGGCCCTGGGGCCATAATCCGGCCCTCGAGCATAAATCCTCCGGCCCTCAAGTTGATTTGGACAATTATTATTTCCAGAGCGAGAAGTGCTCGGATACATTTACTCAAGTACATGTGATGATGTCACATTGACAACAGAATAAGAGCGATCCGCATTGTGAATAAAGTGGCTTACCGGGCACGTACAAGTGAGATTTTCATTAAGCTAAAAGCACTTTGAAGGATTTGGTCGACTTAAGACAGCACAATTTATGTATAACATAAACAAGAGCAAGTCACCTGAACAAATTCAGGGTTTGTTCCAAAGCAAAGCAGCATTTTGTGTCTTTTGTTGGGATTAATGGATGGAGTAAGTTGGATCAAGAGCTAAAAGACTGTAAAACTTGAATTCAATTTAAAACTCTTCTGAAGAGATCAATTATATAAAAATATATATTGAGAATGGATGCTAAGGATGCAAAAATAATATGACAGTTTTTTCATTTATTTTTTGGGGATGAACTGAAAACAAAAAATGTTTAACTGAATGGATAAGAAGACACTGGCAGCTTTTTCTGTTTTTTTTTGTTTGTTTTGTAAATACACTGGGATAAGCGCAATATACTTTAGCTTCTGCCTATTCCATTTCAGACTATTTGTATACATATTTCCTCTCTTTATCTGTTAAATGTCTGAATAGATTAAATCTGAATCTGTGGCTTGTGTTTCGTGAATCTTATTCTTAAAAAAGCAATAATCTTTTTTATATTTTTATTGCATTTTCTGTGGAAATATTTGCATTTCCCCATGTTTTGTTTCTCATAAATTACATTTATGCTCAGTTACTCGGACTAAACTCAGACATTTGTTGGAAAAACACTGTCAATCTAATTACCTGAAAAGTGACCCTGCAAGTTGTGAAATGTGCCTCTAAACTTGTCCATGTGAAGAATCAGGATATTCCAATAAAAGTTAGGAATGAGTTTGGACACAATTAACATTATAAATTAGTGGCCTCCTCTTTCATTATTTGTAGTAAAAAAAAATCTGGTATAGGGCCTTTACCTGTAAGTACTGTATTTGGGTGACTACTTTTTACTTTTCTCGAGAAAAGTTCTTCCAGGTTACATTACACTTACTTCGGTAAAAAGTTTGGGAACTCCCATTTCTGCTTATTACACACATCAGAGATCAAATATTGCTAAAAATACTTGAGAAATGCTGACAATATCTTAAAAAGATCCCCTCCAAACCCCCTGTGAGGAAAGTAGGGCTTAACTTTGCGCCACAGTTGGGAGGTTTCTGGAATTTTTTGACAAGGAAGAAATTCGTCCCACTTCAAACATATCGGCCTATCCCTGTTTAAGGGATGAGGCGAGCAGAATGTGGGCTAAACCGAGCAACACATATGCAAGTGAAACATCAAAAACACTGGTTAAAAAAGTCTTTGATAGATTGATGAGCACATTAAGTACTTCCTCAGTGGTATCGCAAATGTTTCTCCTCAGAACTTTGCACCACTTTTCGCAGCCCACTCCAAAAAGTTCGGAGTCCCTAAATAATAATTTAAAAACTCCTCTCCGAAAAGACAAGCACAAACAAACAGCTAAACAGCCCTCTCCCCTTTTCGTTTCTCCTCTGCGCCTTTTCAAACGCCGACCACCTGGGACCAATTACAAAGGCTCCGCTCCGATTCACATCCACAGAACGAAATAAACTACGGTACACCCGCTTATTCTCATTACAGGCCAAGGCAAAAGGAGAGGAGAGCGTGGAAAGTATCTGTCACTGGCTAATCATGACATTATAAAAGCTAAATATCTGACTACTGCACTACTTTTAACATCCACTGGAGTGAACATATTTTACATGCTCTCCCCACTTTGGACAGAGAGATAGTTGATCTGCGGTGGAGGAGGTCCTTCCTGTAACAGTCCACTCTCAACACTGTGACTCATCAAACGTCTATGACACATTTGAACACAGTCTGCTCCGCACACAAGTGAGAGCTGACAATGTCTAACTTCACCTGTTCACTCGAAATGAAGCAAAGGGGAGTTGTTTCCGATACGAGGTTTGGAAGTGGAGAATATCACAGACTTTTCCCGACAAAGTAAATGTGATTCACAATAACAGAAAATTAGACAGGAGCTGTGGATTTACAAGGCAAAAGGCAACACAGGCGTCAAAACCTTTGCTCTCTGCACCTGATTTATTTTGTTTACAAATGATTCAGGGGATTTTCAAATAAGCTGAATGCCCATCTCGGGTCACCCGTTGCATTATGGGTAGTGGAAATTCTTTTGGCTACCAAACAATATTGATAATTAGCGTAAATCGCCGAAGAAAGCTCTGATTTAGACAGTTTTAACCGCTGGAAAGTTGGTGATATAAAAAATGTTTGTCGTCACTGTGGAGCTGTTACAATATTAGCTTAAAGTAATTTTTTGCAACTAGGGCTGCGAACGGAGAAATACAGAAACAGAAACAGAAACAGAAACAGAAAGAACTGAACGGCCGTTCAAATGTAGAGATGCTTCAAAAGTGACCACCAGTCCTTGTTGACATAGTTGGAATAACTATGTGAGAAAAGCATTTCTGACCTTCGAAGGCGACTGATGATAGTCCAGGATCTGAAACTGTGGCCTCATTTCGCCGACATTCACAACATTTGAATGAGAAATAAAAACAACATAGAATCCCTTTTTTATTTTGTCAATAAGGAGGTGGACAGTAAACAAAATCTTTGTTTTATTCGTGACCAGAGAGATCGACATACACATGTAGGCTATTACTTTTCCCTCACTTTCAAGATATTGACAACATAAATATTTGCAAGAAATGTCACTTGAGACTGTACACCTTGCCCTTAGGCTACAAAGGTTCTGCGGATGGGTCACGTTTTTATCCCCTCTCCAAAGAATATTCAGTCTCCTTTCCTCCTTCCACATAAGCACTGATGATTTAGTTTTATACAAACACTTTCGGCTGACAGCTGCGTTAAGTTTGGAACAAAAAGCTCTTTACTGGTCAGCGTTACTCATCACTGACACCTGCTCAGACTATTCCAGTGAGCGGACGAGGTATGATGTCATCACTGCGGGACAAAACCAGGCTACCGGAGACCAGCCGGCAGCCGTCGTGCATGGATGAATCTCGTTAAAGGCCACATTTTTTTTGTAGTGGAATGAAATTTGTTGTTTGTCTTTTGCAATGGTGAGAAAAGGCCATTGTGCACACGGTTTATCTAATTATAAAGCGTCTTTATCTGTCATGAACAGGCTCTTGTTTTCTTTAGCAGGACAGTGCAGTTCCGCTTTGCTGCTTGAAAGTTGTAAACCGTGCTTTTACACTTACAGTGGAACAATTCGGAAAGTTAGGAATGAGTTTGGACCAAAACTGACAATTAAACTTTGCTCCTTCATTAACCTCTCAACCCCCGCCTGAACCGAGCACATTTTCTCCAGGTCGGCTTTACCCAAATCTAAAAGCTTCTCAACTGAAGAGCAACAGTGTAACGTCTCTCTAAGAAATCTAAGACCTACAAAAGTGATCGTAACTTTTTTCTCATGTTTTTGTCTCTTTTTTGTCTCTTTTTTCTGCTTTTTGTTGCTTTTTTCGTTGCTTTTTGCCCGATTTTTTGCCATCGTTTTTTTGCTGCATTTTCCTCCTTGTTTTCGTCGCTATTATGTTTTTTTTCAAGAAGATATTCTAAAATCTAAAAAATGTTCTCCAGTTCGGCTTTACCCAAATCTAAAAGCTTCTCAATTGGAGAGCAACAGTATAACCTCGTTGTGTGGTTTTTTCACTTTTTTGCCATGTTTTTTGTTGCTTTTTTCGTGCTTGGTTTCTTAACCCAGCACATTTTCTCCAGTTCGTCTCTACCCAAATCTAAAAGCTTCACAACAACAAAAAAGTGACAAAAATGGAACAAAACAGTGACAAAAAAAAAGCGATGAAAAAAAAACTGAAAAGCGACGATCCCTTCAGTTCAGTCTTTTATTTTATTGACATTTATTTAACCAGGATAGTCCCACTGAGATTAAGAATCTCTTTTTCAGGGGAGTCCTGGCCCCAGAGGGGAATCTATTGTACATGTTGTTAGTGGTAGGGGAAACCGGAGTACCCGGAGGAAACCTATGCAGACACGGGGAGAACATGCAAACTCCACACAGAAAGGCCCCGTCCAGGTAGGAATCGAACCCGGGACCTTCTTGCTGTGAGGCTTTCACTGGTCTATAGCCTGTGAGCTCCAGTCCAGAAGCTTTTAGATTTGGGTAGAGCTGAACTGGAGAGTGGTAGTTATATGTTATATGTAATTATCCAAAAGCTGCCACGAAAAGTTTGAATATTTATTTAATTCAACAAGACATGGATATCTCTCCATAGAGGAAGTTAGCATCATGTTATATGCAACTTTTCCCTTTGTGATTTTCATCGGATTTAAAATGTGTCGCCTTGTGTACTGTGTCTCTCTGCCCCCTTCTCAGCTCCCACGACTCCAGAGCTGGAGTCCTCGTCTGGGCCGTCCCACGTGTGTGTCCCTCCAGCTGCTTAAATACAACCGTCCTGTCCCCATACCAAACTCTTTCAAGTCTGCGACAAACAAAACAACCGTCTCCAAAAGCAGAGGCTGGACTGGAAATGGTCCCAAAGCAGCGAGGAGAGAATTACCCATCAGCCACTGCAGCGAGGCTAGACTCTGAGTCAGTACAGTGTGTGTGAACAGGAGAGTGATGCAAGTCTGTTGGCAAATATTAAGCCTGTAATGTGGGAAAGGCTTCAACTACCACTGCCACTTCTGCTACTACTATTACCCCTCCTTATCCTTCTCCTTGTACTACATCTGCCACTTTTACATCTCCTTAAGCTACTTTTAAAAGAAGTATCAAAAAATATCAGTGGTTATTTGCAATGTAATGTAAGAAACCAGAGAATATTGGTCTCAGTGTACAAGCTATAACTCTTTTTCCATTTGTCTTCTCCTCTTAGAACAAATACTTAAAGGGTTTGTATGTGAAGGCTCTCAGTCGCCTAGATTATCCATGATAGAAAGTATTTTTTCAAACAATGCAGTCCAGAAAAGCAAAGAGAAAAGAAGCCATAAACCACCTATATAACGTACCTAGGGAGGTGTTTTGTTTCATATGTTCATGCTCAGTCTGTCTCCCTCTTCTGCACTCAAAACATCAGCTCACACTCAACTACACGTCATACGGATAAGCCACAAATTCTATTGATATCAACTTGTTTATGCTGATTGATATTAACCATTTGAAACAATCTCTTTTTCCCTGCTGTAGTAGCGTTGCATCTTTTGCGGACTATTTGACTACATTTCAACATCTGAAATAAATTCCGGACTATTGAGGGTTCCTGAACATAAGCCGCACCAACTAAATTCAGAAAGAAAATGAAAAAGTGTATATATAGGCCCAACTTGTCTATAAGCACCCCCCTCCCCACGCCGCAGTCTGGTAGCTCAAGTTGAAAAGGCCGTCAGCGGTGACTGTATAGGACAGGGCTTTAAGGTTTTGTTGGGATTGTGTACATCTAACATTCTGTACAATCCCCGCTCCCCGTTTTATCGTCTGACTTTTGACCTTTGTCCTCTGTGAAGCTGCAGCTGGAGGTCGTGTTGTGTCTGAGGGGGGTCACATGGTCCGGACACTTCCCACCGAAATGTCCCGAGACTGTCCCAGCATCAAACTGTCTCATCCTGCGTGTATATACTGTAGTATGTAAAGCAGCGCTGCGGAACATTCCAGGTAATAATGTCATGAAGAGTATAAAGTACAAGTTTGAGGTACTCTTACTTTACTTGAGTATCTTTCCTGATGACAGCAGGTATGTGTACTTTCTACTCCACTACATTTTTGGCCATGGTTAGTCCTGGTTTAGATCTGGTTCAACCCATGTTTAGTCCCGGTTTAGCCCAGGTTTAGATCAGTTTTACAACTAGTTTTAGGCTTGGTTAATCCCTGGTTTAGCCCTGGTTAAGTTCTGGTTTAGTCCTGGTTAAACCCTGGCTTAGTCCTAGTTTAGTTCTGGTTTAGTATTGGTTAAGCCCTGGTTTAGCCCAGTTTTAGTCCAGCTTTAGAACTAGTTTAGTACCGGTTAAACCCTGGTTTATTCTTGGTTAAATCCTGGTTTAGTCCTGGTTTAGTCCTGGTTAAATCCAGCTTTAGACTTGGTTTGAAAACAATACTTTAAAAAAAAATGTTGTCAAATACTTTTAACTTACCAAGTGGATAGTTTTTTATTTTTACTTAAGTAGAATTTGAATCTGATACTTTTACTTTTGTAAATATGTTGCTCTTGTATCTGTACTTTTACTCAAGTAAGAATATTAGTACTTCCACCACTAAAAGCAAATGTGCAGAAAGTTTGCTGATACTTTATTCCAGGTGGAAGTGAAATAGTAGTATGACTTAGAAGGAAAACTGTAAAATATTTCTTATTGTTGCAATATTTAAAAGTAAAAATAGATCAGTTTCATTCTGATTCAATGCTGTGTTTCGGTTAGTCCGTTTATTCCATCAGCCAGTTTCACAGTGATGAGGCAAAGTTTCAAGCAGGATGCCCTTCCTATCGCAACCCACCACATTACCTTGAAAGCAGCAGCAGGGATTAGTCTTTGTTGGTTCCTGTTGTGCGTACCTCAGATTAGGTTGCGTTGGTGGGGGCGTGCCGAGCATCTGTCCCGTTTCGAGATGAAGTCACTGCAGCGGTCTGTGGGCGGGGCTCGGCGTGTGTCTGTCCAGGTGCGCGGGTCCAGCGGGCGGAGTCAGCGGGCTCAGGTAACACCAGGGGGCGTGGCTGCGTTCTAAACCGGTGAAAAGACAAGTTGCTGCTTCAAACGGCAGGTGCGAGGTCAAATCACAGGGGAGACATGGGGAGTTTAACTTAGCAAAGCATAAAACAGGTTTGTTAAGAAGCTGAGTGGGATTTTACTTTGCATTTTCAAGATGTCAGACAATGTGGTGGGTTTAACTGGGGCTCAGATTTGAAAACTGTCCTAGATATTGGAATGTTTTACAAAACCCTTACAACACATTACGCTCCAAGACCAAAACAAGGCTAAAATGGAACAAACTTTTGCACCTTTTAACTAGCCATGCATTTCTGTTTTAGGTTACAGCCTAAAGGCCCCATTTGAAAGCTAAGACCTACAAAACTGATCTAAACGGATCTTATTCCTTGCTTTGTTGTCCCTTTTTTGACAGTTTTTTGCGTTTTCATTGTCCATTTCGTCACTCCTTTATCACTTTTTTGTCGCTTTGTTGCATTTTTTATACTTTTTTCACCTAGATTGAGAAAATGTGCTCGGTTTAGGTGGGTGTTAAGCTCTTACCTCCCACTTTAACCATTTTCTCATGTTCGTTTTTTGATCACGTTGCTGCTGTGTGTAGATCACATTTTTTAAGCGTTTTTTGTCTTGGTTTTGCCTCTTTTTATCTCTTTTTCTGTTGTGTTTTTGTGAGGTTTTTGTCTTTTTTTCATGGCTTTTATGTTGCTTTGTCATCACTCTTAGTCGCCCTAGTCCGAACAATCCTTCTCAATTGAAAAGTTCCACTGACTGCACCGTATGTCGTGAAATTTTCTCATAAACTCCTCCTTGATGACTCGAGATGCTAGGGAGGCATGATA
Source organism: Gobius niger (assembly GCF_951799975.1). Lineage (NCBI taxonomy): Eukaryota > Metazoa > Chordata > Actinopteri > Gobiiformes > Gobiidae > Gobius > Gobius niger. Next base: position 5,074,333 of record NC_136874.1, read on the forward strand.
GAAGCTCCCTCGGTTTGAAAAACTGGGTAAAGGAGGAAATGGTTCCTTCAAACAATGCAATAATATCGTTGAATCCTCCCAGAAAGTGTGTCCGCCCAGACCACACTATACTATAGTCACCTGCCCTGAGCCTCACCCTTTGATACAGCCCTCTCTCTGGTCAGTGGTCTAACCGTCTTCCCCTTCATGGGCTTGTTCCCTTCACCTCCGTCGCAGCGTCTAACCCCGGCTGAACAAAACCACAACCGCACGCTCTCTCATCCCTCTGCAAACAACTGGCCACAGCCGCTCAAAGCAACGCGCCCGCTCAGAGAAAAGAAACCACGACTCAACTTCCTACTGCAAACTGTCAGAGAGGCAGGTGCTGCAGCTCGAGTTCGCCGGCGCAAAGAGCAAAGAAGTTGAAGAAGTAGTAGTGAGTGTACTTCCAATGATAGGGAGGGACTGGTAGACATTTGGACAACTCGGAGAAGGATTTGAAGCTGCAAGAATGGACGGAATTGCAAAGTTTTAAAATCGTTTCTTCAACATTTTGGCAATAACTTTTTGAAGATTGAAGAGGAGTGACCGTGGCAGACGAAAGAAGCAATTTGGGCAACTAGGACTGAACGTTTTTAATACAAGTTTGCAAAAAAGGAGACACTTGGATACCAGAGAGAATAAAAGGATGGACTTTGCCAAAGAACTCTTGGAACAATAAGTTTGAAGAGGAATCTCATCAATATCTTAAAGGTGAGCATGCATTTACATCACTCTACATACATTTGCCTCCACAAGAATCTAATACATTGATAGTAAAAGGTTTGATGCTCTAATTTCAATAGTTTAGCCCCTGTTTTGCACTGGTTTAGCCCTCGGTAAAACCTGATATAGATCTGGTTTAGGACTAAATGAGACCAGGACTTTTATGGTGATTATAGTTTCAGTTTGCACGCTTTAGTCCCGAAACAGACTGTCATGGTTTTGAGGACAGTCCCTTCAGTCCTGGTTGTGTCTTGGTTCAGCTCTTGGCCCTGATTTGTTGTGGTTAATTGAAAGCGAAACTAAAGTCTAAATTTCCGTTTGAAAAAAAGAGCAAATTCCCGTCTTGTCGATGCTCAAGAAGCAGAAACTGAATTCAATGAAAAGCTAATGCGACTCATGCATGTGGTTTGTGGTTATTTAGAGATTGCCGACACTTCCTAGAAACTATTTCGTGAAATTCTTGACAACATGTTGTGTCATTTTTCTCAGGTTTCAACAGTTGTGGTTGCAGGATCTCATGGCGTCAAACAGCATATTTGAGTCGATGGCGTCGTTCGAATTTCGAAAAGGTGAGCGCTGCTTTTCCTGTTTATGACCTATATTCTTCGCTGCGGTTTTGCTTGCTAATTTGTTTAAAAAGTGGCTGCAACCATGTCTGCATTGAACAACCTATCAAACTTATCCCATGAAGTGCTATTTAAGAATGAATAAGTGCAAACTATGGTCAGTATAAAGATTGCAATTAGTGCTTGTCATACATATCAGCCGTGCATAGTGGAAACTGCCATTAAAAATCCCCAAAAATCGACATCAGCCTTAGAAAAACTTATATTAAAAGGGATATTTCAGGATTTTTGACATAGGGCCTCATTTCCTAGTTATCCAGAGTGTTGTTGATTTCTGGAGATGTTTTAATTTTTTTTAATTCATGCAATCCTTATATTTGAAGAGTTTAGTGGTGCTAGGCTAATGCTAGGCTAGCGCATGTCTATGGTAACTAGTAGCCTGCATTAAAAACCTCTTCAAAATCATGGGCTCGTCCTCCAAACGTTGCCATATCTGATTTGTAGAAAGCTCCTTTGTCAATTCCATGTGTAGTAATGCTGGCCGCAGGTAAACAAACTACTATTCACCTTATTCCGGAGGCTCTCGTGGGCGCCGCCATGAATTGTGCCCGCCCCTTTTCTCCTATGTGTTAACATGGGACTGGAGAAGTCCACATAAAATCAGTCACTACACGAAAACAAAGCCGTTTTTCGGCCGCACAGAGAAACGCTGCAGTGTTGACATGTTGGTGCAAATGAACATTGGACATTTTACACAAGTCAGTCGACTAAACATCAGATTTGAGCGGAGAATATTTTCCCTCGTTCTCCGTTAAAATGAACGGGCTTCGCACTCGACTGGAAGTGTCTGGACAACGAGGTGCCGAGACAACGCAAAAAGTGGCAAAAGTGGGCGGGGCGGAATAAGGTGAATAGATCAGGTAACGGAGCAGATCACTCCGCCGCTGCATAGCTACAACCAGGAAGCTGATGCTGCTCAAATATAACTCATTTTAAATGCAAAATGGCTATATTTCAAACCTTATTCAGTCGACACAGACATTTATATGGGTAGTCTGGTGTTATAAGTGATTTGCCTCAGGTGCACTGGGCTTGCTGTTTTTAATGCAGGCTACGAGTTACCATAGACATGCGCTAGCCTAGCACTAGCCTAGCACCACAAAACTCTTCAAATATAAGGACTGCATTAATTAAAATTATATATCTCCAGAAATCAATAACACTCTAACTAGGAAATGACGCCCTCTGTCAAAATTCCTGAACTATCCCTTTAAGTCTAAAGTTGAGTTGTTCTGTGGTTCTTTATCTACTTTTCTATTGTTTTTAGTTAATTCGTTTGTTGGGTAACCCATTCAAGTATTCCGGACAAACCCGCTAATTTGTTTAATATAACATAGCATAGAGGGAAACTAACTGGACAGAAAAGTAATAGCTGCGGCGCCATCCCCGGCCTTGTGCGTAGCTTCTTGTGCGCATTCATTCTCGCTAATTGTTGTGGTTATAAGCCACAAACCTATAGCCTAACCGCTATAACCGATTACAGCCCAACTGCACTTTTCAATGGGAGTCTGGTTATGGCATGAGCAGAAAGGTTCTACAGGCTTCTCGTACTCTTTCAGCAAAATATGGATCATTTTGGATATACTGTATGTACACTAAAATGTTTCAGATTGGTGATGGCTTTACCGCGAATACCTTGAGTCATTCAGACATTTTTCAGACATGTTTTCAGATTGATTAAAGGAGTAAAAGGAGGATTTGGTGGATTCTTTCTCACTGCATCAGAGCCAGCTGTGAAACGGTCTCACAAACTCCTCCAGCTCAGCTCAGGAATGAACCGTGACTTTGCTCTTTTTCATTATATACGTAATTTACTCTTCGACCATGATGCGAGATACTGCAGGTGAATAGGGAAACTTTTTAAATGTAGAGATATCAATTTAAAACTTTTGTTGTCGGTTTCTGACATGAATATGAGAAAGAAAAGTATTGGAAGTTGTCTGTCATTTGAGCCAGGTTTAAATTTATGGTTTTATTTTGTTGATGTATTAGACCATTACAGTTACAAAGACTTTTTCAGAGGGGATTTTCCATATCTTGTTCAGCTTTAAAATAAGCTGTTTATTAGTGGAAACATTTGTGAACATTTAACTTCTTAAAGCCCGCCTGAACCAAGCACATTTTCTCCAGTTCGACTTTACCCAAGATGAAAAAGCAACAAAAATGTGACAAAAACATTGTCTCTCGCTTCTATTTGAAAGGTTCTGCTCTTCACTTCCTATTGGCCAATTCACTGTACAAAAACTGAACCAATCCGATGCTTGTTTATCTCCCTCATGCAAATCTTTGTATTGACATGTGCTTCAGGTCAAGTGCGCACAAATGCTATCGCAGTCACTCCGTCTGATGAACCCGTCTGGGCTCAGGTTATCTGGAACAGAATGGGCTTCGGTTAAAGGCATGGGCCAAACTGATACTGCACCGGCTTGAGGACATGCCAAACACAAACAATGATAGATGTCTATGGTACATAAAGTGCTGGTTCATCTTTGCAAGTCGGTAACACTACTATCTATTAAACAGAATTAGCGTCAACTCTTATTTGAAGCAGCTTAGCGAGCTCTTCAAATCCAGGATTCTCCTCACAGCAAATTATTTCTCGCACAAGTTTAGTGTTGATCCAATGATGACAGTCGTTTATATGCAGCACATACAGAAGGCATTTCCTCTGAAACAACCCCAGTAGATTTTTGAATAAACATTTCTAAAGAAAGACATTACATCTTTGTGTCTGTAATTAGTTTCGATTTGCACATTAGACATTTCAGTGTTGACATTAAGACTGCAACTAACAATTACCTTGGTAATCGATTAATCGATAGATTATTTTATGATACATCGCTTGACTGTGAAAAGTGTATGAAAATTGTATTTTTTATACTTTTTACCACATGAAGGTAAAGTGGCGCCACTTGAGGACATGATGAGGGAGTACAGTTAAAGTAAATGTTTGTAAGAGGCTCTTAGTGCCAATTCTGCTTTCTGACTGGGTGAGACACAGACAGATATGAAATGTACAATGTACAAAACATTACATATCCTAACTTTAAAAACCAAACATTACATTTTTGTTTAATTTTTGCTTTTTGAGTTTGTGTTTACCAGAAAATTATGAATGATTTTACTATTTAAAACAGTTATTTAACGATTTCAATAATTGACTAGTTGTTTCAGCCCTAGTTGATATAGCCTTTTTTCAAAACTAGTTTCATAAGATTACTTTGAGGAGTTTATATTACAGGCTCATTGCAGTGATGTGGCTTCATAATAATCAATCTTTCTTGATGCAAAAAAAGTTATAGAAAGAATAAAGGTGCAACTTTTTATGTGGTAAAAAAAACCTTCATATTTGTGCGTATTTGACCTTGTAGTGACCCAGTGGCTGTATAAGGGGTCTGTATGGCGGCTTTACTTTCGATCACAGTGGTCTCTACAACGATACAGGATCAATTGTTTTGAAGGTTTTCTGATGATAGGGTCCGTCAGCAGTGAAAACCTTCCAAACAGTTGATCCTGGAGCGTTTTAGAGACCACTGAGATGGAAAGTAAAGCCGACATTCTGCCCACTCATACAGCGGCTGAGTCACTAAAAGGTCAAATACGCACAAATATGAATGTTTTTTTTACCACATAAAAAGTTACATAATGCACCTTTATTCTACTGTACTATCTTACCATGACTTTTAACCTCCATATTTTCAAAAACCACAAGTGCGTTTTCATTTGAATGATTTAAAGCAGTACTTAAGCAGTAAGTAACTTGTTTACCTTTACTTGTGTACCTTAATAACCTTTTTGTAGTCCCTCTGGGGGTAATACAAGTGTTAATGGAATGATTGGGGGGTCTTTCATCTCCCTCTTGTGCTTCCGGCCAGAAAACGACAATTGCAACTTTCCTGCACCGGGTTGGAGTCGCCAATACACACTAAAGGAATCATAAAGAAGAAGCTAAGAGGCTAACGGGCAAATCTAACTGTGGGCTAGCACTCCTTAAACAGTATTTACAGCCAAGTTTGAGTGAAAACAATGATCTCTATTGTGTAATTGGATGAACAATATCCCTCTGTCCTTTTGTCTTTTCTATCAGTGCAGTATTTTCTCTCATGGACAATTAATGAGCAAAAAACGTAACATGCTACAACACCTGCAGTGGCGTTTATGGCCTCTAGGGGCATGACTTACTTAGTTCCGCTTTAAACACATTTTTTGACACATTCATCACAGTAAATTCAAATGTTTGAGGTCTCCGTCCAAACTTTAAGTGTTATTGCGCACCGTTTGAATCAGTGTAACCAAGCTTCAGCAGGGCTTCCTTTCTCTGTGTGTATTTAATCATACTCCGCATCTCTGATTGGCTAATCCACATGTCAGTATCGCCTACTAGAACTCAGGATGAGGCCAAGGTCTGCGATTCTTTGTTAAGAAATGTGAAAGAGTCGGCTGCTTCCCTCCGAGTGGACAAGCGAAACATTGTGCACAAAAGTCCGTTGCATCACATCCATTCTGCGAGGCTGCCACTGGACCAATTAGCAACATCGAAATTTACGTCTTTGTTTTGTTGTTTTTGGGAAAGGCCAAAGGTCACCTCTCTTCACTCTCCCAGTCCATATATCTTTGAGTGTTTACGCCCTGCCATCCCAATCACCACTTTCTTAACATCGGGCGCCTTGTTTTTCTCCCGTCTGTCATTGGTCCGTTGGATTTACGCCGCGTCCCGCCCCCGCTCCGTCTCGCGGCTCGTTCGGGACGTTGTCGATGTGGATTTTGCGGGGGGTTATCTGAAGTTTGCACCTGCAGTTTTAGCTTTAGCCTGTTGTTATCAGGGCCTGGGCACACTGTTGTGAAAGGAAGCAGTGCTGAAGCTGATTCAAATGGGACGCAATAACACTTAAAAGTTTGGACGTAGGCCTCAAAAATGTGAATTTACCGTAATAAATGTGTCAAAATGTGCTTAAATCATAGAGGAGAAAACACGCACTTGTGGTTTTGGAAAGAAATGGAGCTTAAAATTCACAGGTAGCACAGACTTTAGGGACAATAGCATATTAGCGCAGTAGCATTAAGGCTTGGCTTCAATAGGAACAGAGTCAGTGTCTTTTATTCTTATAGAAGAAACTACGATAATTTTGAAGACTACATTTCACAGACTGCAATTGGGTTCTTATATAAGCTGTATGAAAGTCATTTTATGGAACTGGCTGTGTTGGCATTAGGTAAGTTTGTTTGGTGCAGGGGATGATTTTCTTCATCATCAAAAGCCCAAGGCCTTGACAGTTGTCAGCCAAAGTAAACCATCACTTTCTACAAATGCCAATGTTCATCATCTACTAAAACATTTGATATATTTGACAGTATTTTTCACATTTTTAGAGCACTTTGACAAGAATTTGATCCCCTAAAAATCATCTTGGAGACCATAGGTTCTATGAAAGAGGGCCGGTTTTATTCCAGGCCTGTATCAACACTGAAAGGTTTGGGGGGAGAAATATAATGTGCAAATTAAAACTCATTTCATACCCAAAATATTGTTTTCTTGCTAGATGTTTTTCATGATTAGCACCTAAAGCCACACTGCAGATCATTTCAGGTTAGATCTTGTAACTGCTGTAAAACTCCAAACATACAGTAAGACTGCCGTGTCAAAAATACTCCTAACACTGCAAAAAGTCATCTTGAAATAAGTGACATTTTCTTGAAACAAGTTGGCTTAATTCACCCTTGATTTGAGTGGCTCATTTCAAGAAATCTGTCCATGGGGCAAGATATTTACACTTAAAGGGACTAGACAGAGTTTAAAAATGTTAAAAGGATGTATTTTCTACCCCCTTCTTGCTCCAGCAATGTTCTAATAAATGTGGGTAGAAATGTGTAGAATGAGCCCAGCCCTTTTCACCACAACTGCAGCTAATATCCTGCACTGAAACACCAACAATTTCCATCGTCATGCACAAGCTCAATATAGAGACTGCAGTTACATGCAAGACCTGAGGTGGCAGTAGCGAGTATAAAAATGACAACTTCCATCTAATCCCTTTAAATTAAAGTAAAAGCAACAATTCACTTATTTCAAGATTAATTCTTGCAGTGTACTCGGCTATGCTTATGCAATAGGTTTTCAAAGTAAAGCATTTATGGTCAAAGCAGAGAGGGCAGCATCGCCATGGAGACGAGGTCTGAGGAGAGGCGGCTCACACACTGACACAGATGTTTTTTCATACCAATAAATGCTTGAATATTTACATATGGTTTGGCTAAAATATCACACAGTATGGCTTTCAAAAAAAAAAAAACATATAGGTTTAGGATGGATGTTATGTGCAGATTTAGCATCGCACTTGATCATACTAAAGTTAAAATCAGCATGGCCTCTGCAAAATCGCTGGCTTAACCTCTTACCCCCTGTCTTAAGCACACTCTCCAGACTGGCTTCACCCAAATCTAAAAGCTGCTTGAACAAAGTGTCAAAAAAGCGACCAAAAAGAGGATGAAAATGTGACAAAAGAGCAACAAAAAGACAATGGCGGGGGCATGAGAGTCCATAGCACTAATCATTTGTTATTGTTGGTAGTCACGCGTAATCAAATAGGAAGCCATTTGACACTCAACATATTGTATTTCTTTTTGCATGTAAACCATGTAATACAAGCCACAGAAATAACACACTCAATGTTTTGTCCATGTTTAAAATTTGCATATGGGTCCAGAATTCATGCGCCTTTTTGCTTAGGGAAATTTGCTGAAGGATGATGTTTTTGGCCAGTGTCATCGTACATCAATGTATTGGAAAAAGACTTTTACAAATAGATGTTGTCTGCACTGCCATTTCGTGATTTCAGAACTGTCGGTAAGCCGCATTTGCTGAAGCCACAGACCAACGTTTAGAAAAAATAACCACAAAAAAAGGCAGAGAGAGAGAAAAGAGGAGAGTGAGATTCTGGTGAAGAGGTTGCAGGGTTTCTGTGTGTGTCAAACGGAAATCGTTATTTTCGCTGCAGAGGCCGGCGCACAGGAAGGAAGGAGTGGAGCAAACGACAAGCGCCAACAAGTGACAAGTGACAAGCAGAAGTGTGAAGTGCGGGGCTAAAGACCCAGTTTAGACTCACTTTACAGAACTGTTTGCTATGGGTTTTATGTAACAGGAGACAAATCTTATGTGGAATTAGAGAAGTTTGCTTTTTTTTTACTTGAAAGTCAACAATCTTTCCATCTTTGTATTTGTGGCTCAGCATGAAAGCGTTGGCCTTAAACTATGCCAATATGAGAATTTGTACAAAAGAAAATCACACAATCTAAAAGCTTCTCGACTGGAGATCTTAAAGCCTATAGGCCAAGGTAGCGCCTCATATGAAAGCTAAGACCTGCAAAACTCATCTACGCTTTTCCTTGTTTTTGTTATCAGGTTTTAGCTGCTTTTGTTGTGCTTTTCTTTGTCACATGTTCATTGCTTTTTTGTCTTGTTTAAGCAACATTTTCATCACGTTTCATTGATTTTTTTCATTGCTGTTTTTGCCACATTTATGACATTTTTTCCTGCTTTTGTGTCTCATTTTTGTCACGTATTCACTGCTTTTTTTGCCGTGTTTTTGTGATGTTTTCATTGCTTTTAAGTAGCGTTTTGGCTACATTTAGGCTTTATCAGTGTGATCTTTTTAAATAAGTGTATTTCGGCTTTTTTTTTCGGCTGTTATTCTGCAAAATCTGCGACATGAGGCCACAGTTTTAGACCCTGGACTACGTTGTAGCTTATCAATAGGCCATAGGTTGGCACTTAGACATAAAATTGTATTTGCACAGCCAAAAATAGAGTACCAGCACTTCTTTTGGGCCACTTAAAGGGGCTAGATGAAAGATAGCCATTTTATACTCACTACTGCCACCTCAGGTCATATGTGTAACTGCAGCTTCTATATTAAGCTTGTGCATGACGGCACTTCAGACCCGAATAAACACCTTTTTGAGTTAGGACATTGTTGGGGGAGGAAAATACTTAATTTTAACATTTTTAAACTCAATATAGTCCCTTTAAAGCAGTGGTTCTCAACCTGGGGGTCGGGACCCCCAAGGGGGTCGCGAGACAAATTTGGGGGGTCGCCAGATCATGTAGATAAAATATACCTACTTTTTTTTAGTATATATTGTAATATTTTAATGTGGCATGTGTGTGCTATTTTACCAGAGTGCCATTATGTGTTCATAATTTGATTAATTTTATTTTAGCCATTTGGTTTTGTCTTTGTTTTTTAAGAATTATGTAGATTAATGTTCCGATTTCTCACAGTGTGACCCGGGCGGGGGGTCACGAACCCCTTTAACTGTTATATTGGGGGTTGCGGCTCCAAAAGGTTGAGAACCACTGCTTTAAAGCACCGCCTTAGTTCAAGCACAAGCTATAGCTAATTTGGCCTTGTAGTGCGGCAAAGTTGAAACTTCTTGGCATCTAGACCAAAGCGATTTGACAAAACTTTAAAGATCGAGACTCCACTTAAAAAATCCAGACGTTCATCTTCAAAAGTTTCCCACCCGAACACCCACTTACGCCGTTCTCCCTTCGCTAACTTCCTGATGCTAACCTCTCCCGAAGCGCGCGAACTCCGCCAACCTCCGCCTCCAAACCGCGTACAGCGAAGTGCCATTTCCCGGTCGATAGAACCCGCGACTTCTCGATGTTTCGCCTTAATGTCGTCAGCGTGCGCGGCCGCCATCTTGGTCCCCCTAGCCCTGCGGTTAACACTGGATTCATGCAAAAAGCCTCTCCCGCCTTCTTCGCCGCGCATTTGTCGCCATACTGCGGTCAGCGCCCGAATGCAGATGCCATTAGCGGTCCCGTTCGTTGCCGCTCTGCTGCGAACTCCGCCCGGCGACTCGTCCTGCTGATTTATTCATCGGCTCGTTTGGGACTTTTTGTGGTTCTTTCGTAAGCAGACGATTGGGTGATATATTTTCCACTCTGATGAAGATTGGATGTGTAAATTTCCTTGGTTAGTTAGCATGCGAACACTTTCAGCGCAGCGCCAGGACCGGGGACACAGCCCGAGGGTATGGGAGCGTTAGATAAAGTTGATTGGACATCTCCATTGACATTAATTGATTTACGCACCACTCTGTAATAACACTGTTGGCTTTCCAATCGTGCATGGTCCATTCTTCCTTATTGCAGCTATCAAACTATATAGATGTACACGAGATATAGATTTACTGTTAGTTAGTTCAAGGTTTAGTCTGTTTTCAGTAAAGAAACAAGTGACCTATTTATGATCAACTTTCAGTTTGCAAAAAATTTAAAAATCTTTACAACTTACTGTCGCTGTTTTCGCTTAAACAAAACTGAAAATTAGAACTGTCACGATAATTACTATGTCGACTTATCATTCAATAAATGACTAATGCATTTTTGGACTCAGTATTTATCGTCTGTTCATTTATTTGCACTTTTATTCACATTTTCCAAAGTAATACTATATTGTTTACCCTGTGTAGGTTGAATTTCATTGTATTTCAAGGAATATTGTACAACTTAGTACTTTTAAAATAAGGCTTTACTTTAATATGTATTAAGCTTTAGGGTTAGTTTCTGTGGCTTTAAAGGGTCTTCAATAATATTGTTTATCACTATATTTTTGTGGCTCAAAATCCTTTGTGACAGGCCAACTGAAAATACCGTATTAAACTAAATCTTACCTGGCTAAAAAAATGTTTTATGACACTTTGTTCCCAATGGAAGCCATACAATCTTAAAAAAATAAAAATAAAATTGTATCATAAGAGTTAATAAGTGCTTCTAATTCGGGATTTGTGCTGCTTACACTTTGTATAGCGATGGCAACACTGATTCTGTCTTGAAGTGTGTATTTTACATTATAATTATTGGTAAATTTGTAAAATGTCTTACTATAGAATATGCTTTGCTCGTCAAACCCAATTACAGACAGCCTGATCTTCATCCACCTGAATGTAACTGTTCTGATCTTGCTGTAGTTGGTCAATTCTACGTTCAGCAACACGACCAGAACATCCTGAATGCCAGGATTCATGAGGCTCACATTGTGAAAGAGTGGTTCAGGGAGCTTTGACCGACACAGAGTCCAAATCTTAGGAAGGAATAGTTCACCATTTTTCCATACTGAGACATGTTCTTACCTGAGCTTAGACGAGTTGATACATACTGTACCTGTCTGGTCTTTGTGCCCATGGAAGGGCTTGGTCGCTTCTAACTTCACCCCGTTTGGATCTATAGGAATATGCTGGTAGAGGCAAAATGCTAACAACATCTTTTTGCATGACTGAGGGCACGCACAGACAGGTACGCATCAACTCGTCTAAGCTCAGGTAAGAACATGTCTCAGTATGGAAAAACGGTGAACTATTCCTTTAACCCCACAGAGATGGGATGTGCTGAAGACGGCTTTACACAGTGGTCACACTCTCCCATCACCATTAATGCAGTGCTGCGATCACAGCTAAAAGCGTCCAACAAACTTTTAGAGTCTGACCTTTTATTTGTGGTGACTCTTTGATTGGTACTGTCGCTTTTTCCTCCTCATATTAAAAAGTAAAGTAGCTACAGTAACATGGACACTCTTTGGGTTAAGTTAAGTGTATTTCTCAACAATCTCAAAATGGACCCTCAAGTTCATGGGTAAAGAAGCAATTTAATCTTGTTGATATTACATGTTTTTACTTAGATTGTAAAAGCAATAGTATGTTCAGTATCTTCACTGTGCGATTTTTGTCAAACCCGCTCCATTTGTTGATCTACTCTTTCCAATCATCCTCAAACGAACTCCTAATGCCGCCCCCCAAAAAAAACCTGGATCCGTGGTGCGTTTGAATAATTCACCTGGGCAGCGCTGAGCGAGCATTGATTTTCTGACAGCGGGGCTTCTCTCCATCACGCGCACGGTCAAAGTTAGTTAAAGGCGGATTCTTTGAGCGAAAAGCGAGGATGGGACGGAGGCAGGAGGGACGGACGGAGAGAGGGGGGGGAGGGGGGGAGGAGGGGAGGGGAAACTGGCCCGAGGCAGCGTTTAGTGCAGTTTGAATGGATAAGTGGATCTAACCAAGCGGAAACACAAGACTTCAACATTTAGCTTAACACAGAGACAGAAACAGGACAAGGCCTTGGAAATGTAAAGCAAGAAAGTCTATTAATTGATCAAACAGAAGCTGAAAGACCCAAAACACACACTTCAAAACTGTTTCACTGACTTATAGATGTAGGTATTGCATAATTTACAAAGCAAACTATTATATTGGGATAAAATTAAGTGTAATGTTAAACCAATGGAGAGTTTATAATGTAACATGCAGCTCGGCCATAACTTTGGCTTTCAGGAAGTGTTTGTTTTTGGCTGGCATATCAGTATGACGCACAACAGAGGTTATTTATCCCTCTTCGTGTAGAAGCATAGGCAGACTTGAATGTCCAGACCAGTGTGAGCTGAAAGCGTCAAAACAACCAGGAAAACGCAATAAAAGGGCGAAAAAACACAATAAACAAGCGACAAAAACACGATTAATAAGGTATGAAAAAGCCACATAAAGAGACACAAAAGAGCGTCAAAAACGTGCCAGAAAAGCAACAAAAACACATTGAAAAAGGAACAAAAAATGAGGCAAAATGTGATGAAAACACACAAAAAAAACTTGCTTCAAAAATTTCAAAAACAGTTTTGTAGGTCTTAGCTTTCAAATGATGCGTTACACTGGCCTACAGGCTGTACCATTTTAGATTTGGGTAAAGCTGAACAGGAGAAAATGTGCTGAGTTAAGGCGGGGGTTGAGAGGTTAAAGTAGTACATTAGCAAATACATTTATTTTTCTTTTCAAAATCAATATTTTTCAATGAACTTGTTTTATAGTAACCTAGTAGCCCACCAGGGGGGCCCGGACCACACTTGGGAACCACTGCTTTAAATATTGCTGTGCTACACTATCAAAGGTCTTGTCTTGACCTAACACACTGCAAAAAGTAATTAACTAGATCAGTATAAACATCTCAATTTGAGCACAATAATTCAAATTTTAGTTGTTTTGACTAGTTAAGAAGTTCTTGGGCATTTGTCCTGGATTATTTCACTTGTTCTGAGATGTTTCTGACTCGTTTCGATACATTTCGTCGTTATTTCAGGTCATTTTCTATGCCAATGGGGTAAGAAAATTGGTCTCATCTCATTGGCAATTTTACTTTCTTATTTCAAGCGATTTACCCTAGAACTGGTCTGAAATGTCCTCAAACAAGCAAAGCAAACTTGGTCCGATCTGGAAAAGTGTCTAAATGAGTGAAAACCGCTCAAAACAAGATACATTTCCTCAATTCAAGTCATTTAAGCCAATGCTTGATATTTACTTTTTGTAGTGCATAACTCTAATCCGCTCTAATTGTCTAAAATTTTGAATCTTTTGTTTCAAATAATGCCTGACAATGTTAATGCTTCTGGATATAAATGTATTTAATGACAGGTTAGTTGGATCTCTGGACCAAAAAGTCTCATTAAAATCATATAATCCCAGAGCTAAATGCGCCTCAGTCTGTCTTCAGTCCCTCCTGGGTTTGACTCGTGGACACCTGGCCGAAGCCCCGTCTCCGCAGACGTATATTGAAGCGGATGTTGTCGATGGCGCGCGGCGGAGGGGAGTTAGCGATTGCCTGTAGTTAGCGACGAGCGCTAGCTGCTCTATTATTCATGAGGCCTATTGTGCGGATGCAGTTAACTGCCGCTTCAAAGTAATTAATTGATTTTCTGACATATCAGTTAGCAGCAGCGGCAGCGGCAGACAGGGCGGAGGGAGAGGGGGTAAGGGCACGCCAAATACGGAACATTTAGGGATGAAATTAAGAGAAAATGCTCTTTTATAGCTATACTAAGAAGAAGAAGAAGAAGATGAAGAAGAAGAAGAAGAAGAAGAAGTAGAAGAAGAAGTAGAAGAAGAAGAAGAAGAAGAAGAAGAAGAAGAAGAAGAAGAAGAAGAAGAAGAAGAAGAAGAAGAAGAAGAAGAAGAAGAAGAAGAAGAAGAAGAAGAAGAAGAAGAAGAAGAAGAAGAAGAAGAAGAAGAAGAAGATCTTTTTCAATTTAGTTTATGGACAATCTCATACAAATTTGACCAAGAATCAGCAAAAAAAAGCAGAAAAACAGTCATTACATTGCTAGTTTGGTTAATTTGAGTCAAAACAGAGTTTATACAGGCAGCAGCAGGTCAAATGTAATGCTTTTTTCATGGCATTTTAATGCCCAAATGCAATCATTTTAGTGCTCCAAATCTGTACATATTTATTGTGACATTACATCAAACAGAGGACTATGGGAAAATGTCAGTATTCACAAGCAAATTGAACAAAATGGGAAACTTTTAGCAAAAAAATGTGCACATTTTCAGCCAAACCTGCAACTTTCTTGAGCAATATCACAATTTCCCAAGAAGATTTAAGTTTAAATCAAATGTAATGTTTTTTTAATGCATTTTCAGGCCTTAATTTTGGCATTTAACAACTAGTAATGCTTTTTAATTACTTGCAGAAACAATCCTATCCCATCCTATTCTTCTATATTTCTGCAGGGTTTAACAGTGAAGGGAGCAGGTAAAGATTTAACCAAGGCCTAATGAGTAACATAGAGAAGAGTGTGACAAGTCTGGGATTGAAATAACAATGGAGACTAAGCCACCGTGAGCTGCGTTTGGTTTCGGCGGGACCACATTGGGCAAACCGTCGGCCGCACGGAGCCGGCTTTGTGACACTGACAGGACTCAAACGACCACAGCGGCTTCGCTACAGCCACCGATGTCACCGAGAGGAGAAGAAGAGAGGGAAGGACGCGACGAGTGTGGGAAATACAATGTGGGGCTGTGGTCGCCGGATTTTTGGACCGGGGAAGATGGACAACGTTGTGTTTTCGAAGCAGATTTGGCCGAACATTCGAATTCAACCCTTTATAGGCTGGTTTAACAGGTTTTATTAAGACAAATCCTTTTGGAGACTGATTTTTGTTGTTTTCAGAGGAAATTATACAACATAAATTATTCCCATCCATGATTTCCTAATTGTGACGAGTAAAACTGTGAATGCTGAATGACTTGAACTCACCCAGAGCCAGAGCCAGAGCCCGAGCCGGAAGGTGTGTCCCCTCTGTCCCCTCAGTGTCCCGGGGGCAGGAGCCAGGAGCCCCCTTCAGGCCTGGGACAGCACCCGCCCGGAGGATCAATACTCCACACTCACGGCAAACCCTATGGGAGAGAGGCGGGTCAATGAGGGAGTTTGGGGACAGAAGGGAAGACTTCATCATAGGACAACTTCATGGATCGTTTGGATTTGATAAATAACTTATTGTGACTATGTATTTGGGTGCTTTTTAAACGTTTTGAAAGTATGTCCCATTTTACAGTATCATTTGCATAATTTTGAAGTCATACAGTATGCCCAAAAAAGCGATGACAGATGTAGATCACAGGAAGGCTAAATTAAGAGAAGTAGAACTAAAACTGAACTTCTGTGCATTTATATGTCCCGTGCACTTTTTGTTTAAGTGAGTTTGAGTGCAAAAAACGTGTTGATCTCAGTCAGATGGAAGACATTTTGTGCTATATTGTGGCTTCTTGCGATTAAGGTGCATGACACATTAAACACAATATATTTGCTAAAACATAGTTAACACAATTATATTTAAGATTTTGATAAAGTTTGCACCGCGCTTTCATTAGTGTGACCATTTTTGTGATGTTTATAGTTTCACTTCCTGATTGGACACCGACAGGAAGTGACATAGATAGAGGCAAACCATTTTGTTGCCATGCCGACCATGTTATGTCAATGGGAAATGAGTCAAACTGCTCTGGACCTTTACCTTTATCTATGTCAGTGTCTGTCAGTAGCTTAAAAAAATCAAATAACTCTTCTGCCCAACATTTCTTCATTAAAATTGACTCTGTGCATGACTTAAAATCAAATTTAGTCAGGCACAATGTATCAAGGTAGTGGAAAATTAAGTGTGGCCGTGGATCTTTTGAAGCTACATCACAAGAGCAACTTTTGTCCATCAATCCATCTTCCTCCATCGTCCTGCGGCATCACTCTGCACCAGCACCTTATGACAAAAATGTGTGAAGAAAATGCAACAAAAAAGCCACAAAAGAGCAACAAAAGAGCAATAGAAGTGATGAAAACATAACAAGAAAAGAGCAACAAAAGAGCAAGAGAAAGGTGACCAAACAGTGAGGAAAAAGTGACCAAAAAGCGATGAAAACGTAACAAGAAAAGAGCAACAAAAGAGCAAGAGAAAGGTGACCAGTAAGGAAAAAGTGACCAAAAAGAGATGAAAACATAACAAGAAAAGAGCAACAAAAGAGCAATAGAAAGGTGACCAGTGAGGAAAAAGTTACCATAAAGAGATGAAAACATAACAAGAAAAGAGCAACAAAACAGCAAGAGAAAGGTGATCAAACAGTGAGGAAAAAGTGACCAAAAAGCGATGAAAACGCAACAAGAAAAGAGCAACAAAAGAGCAAGAGAAAGGTAACCAAACAGTGATTAAAAAGTGACCAAAAAGCGATGAAAACGTAACAAGAAAAGAGCAACAAAAAAGTGACAAAAAGCGATAGAAATGTGGCAAACAATTTGACAAAAACGTGATATGCCAATGCTTATAACAAAGCATCTCCATGGAGACGAGCTGGCGAAAAGTGATGACAAGTCACAACTCCGTCTTTAATTAACACAATCACCAAGTACTTCTTTTTACTCCCACTTGAGTACAATATACTTTGAAGTTTGAGTACACATTAAGGCTTCTGTCCACCTCTGTTTGTGAATAAGTTCAGGGAGAGACGTTTTAAATTTTGAATCATTTTTGAGGAGCGGATAAGAGGAGTGTGAAGTCGCCCCGGGGCAGAGAGAGCGCGGCGTCCCCCCAAGGGCTAAGCTTCTGAATCGGGGCTTTCCCTTCAGCTTCACTGGGCCCTTCGCTTCACCCACTTTACCTAACGCACTCACGACGGGACAGGGCGCAGGAGAGGGGTATAAAAGGAGCGAGGAAACACCGGCCGCGCTTAAGTGTTTGGGGATTTGGACTCGGCTTAAGAAAAAAAAAAAAAGAAAACTGGCTGCCGTTGTCGGAGGATTGACCGTGCAGGAGACGGCAGAAAGTTACCCGGGATCGGAGCATGAATCCTGGGCAGTTCTCCAGCCCCGCGCCCCTCTCCTGGGCCATGTATCTGATGAGGAAAGGCAGGAATGGGAACTCGCTGTTTGGTATGTAGTATATATTACACAGCTTTTGAATGTAGACTAAATAATAATAAGGTTTTCTTCTTTATTTGTATTATTTTCTATTTCATGTATCAAACCTTCAATGTTGGCTAAAATGTGCAATGCAGTTTATAATTTCAATTGAAAAAACCCAAAAATGACATTGTAAATATGCCTTGGATTGGCTGATCATTAACCTCTCACCCTCCACCTTAACCAATTTTCTCCAGTTCAGCTTTACCCAAATCTAAAAACTTGGAGCGTGCAGCCTCTAGGCCAGTGTAACGCCTCATTTGAAAGCTACAAAATTGATCTGAACAGATCTTTTTCCTCGCGTTGTTGCCGCCAATTGTTTTACTTTTTTCCCATTGTTTTTGTGTTGCTCTTCTGTCACCTTTTTGTCGCTCTTTTGTTGCTGTTTTGTCACTTTTTCGTTGCTCTTCT
This sequence comes from Gobius niger, assembly GCF_951799975.1. Classification (NCBI taxonomy): domain Eukaryota; kingdom Metazoa; phylum Chordata; class Actinopteri; order Gobiiformes; family Gobiidae; genus Gobius; species Gobius niger. The sequence goes on from NC_136874.1 coordinate 5,092,384, forward strand.
GCTTCTTTTTTGTCACTCTTTTGTTTTTGTTTTTTTGCTCTTTTGTCCATCTTTTGTCACTCTTTTGTTTCTTTTGTGTCACCTTTTTGTCACTTCTTTGTCACTTTTTCATCTCTCTTTTGTCGCTCTTTTAGTGTTGCATTTTCACCATTATTTTGTCTCGTTTTTGACACTTTATTCAAGAACATTTTACATTTGGGTAAAGCCAAACTGGTCGGTTAAGGCGAGGGTTAAGAGGTTCAGAGCTTAAACTGAGCCAGATTATTAGATTAAAATTTTTTAAGAGATTTGTACATTTTCAAAGCTACAGACTTTTTAAATCAAACTCATTACTGGGTTTTTGTTTTTCCTAAAATGTAAAATGCTGAAGAATATGCAAATTAGTGCAAATTAGTAGTTCTATTTCGGCAGCTTTGTCACTAAAACACCATTGTAATGTATTTGGATTGAAAGGACTGTTTTGTTAACGTATATGCAGGGAATTGACGAGCACAAGATAGAAAAGTCGACCAAATTCTGGAAAGAAAAATGGTTAATAATCGATCCAGCCCCCCCAAAAAAACTACAAAAATGGCTGCTTGTGTTTGACCGTGAAATCAAACGTGAAATATGTCGCTCTCAATCCTCCGCGGCCACAGTCCCATCTCTTTCCAACTTATCGCCCTCTGAATCCGACCGCCAAACCGCCGAAGCCTATTACTTTGACGCCCATTGACCCCCTACATTTTGGAGCGAGGTCTCACGTTTCTGTCGGAGCCCGGGCCGATCACACGCGCTCTATAATATTGATAACTGATAGCGGTTATTGATTATCGGTCGCGTGACAGGGCCCCGACTCGTGTTTCGGACGCTCGGAGGAGGAAAAGCTTCCCCAGTGAAATCCTACCCGCCGCTTTCTCCCTCTCATCTCTCGCCGCTGTGAGTGTGTCCCGCAGGAGAGGTTTCCACTGTCCATTTGAGATTTTTATTCACATGTTTTTATTCCTGGGTTTCAAATGACAGCGGTATTTCATCGAGCTTTATTTAGCTCCATAAAGACAAACTGTTTCTTAGTTATTTGAGCTAATAAACAAAGCAATAGGAACAGTTTAATTGGGATATTATGTGAAAGAGCATCCCACTGTTGTCTATTAAGTGACAGTTAAATCACATGTTTAACCTCTTAACCCCCACGTGAACCGAGCGCATTCTCTCTGGATCAGCTTTACCCAAATCTAAAAGATACTTGGAAAAAAGTGCCAAAATAGAGACGAAAACGAGGATGAAAACGCATCAAAAAAGTGACAAAAAAGCAGCAATACCACAATGGAAAAAAAGCGATAAAAATATGACTAAAGAGTGATGAAAAAGTGACCAAAAAAATGTCTTCCTTTTGATTTGGGTAAAGCTGAACTGGAGGAAATGCGCTCAGTTAAGGTGGGGGTAAACAGGTTAAACAAAACTAACTTTTTAAATTTTAATTGCAATGTTGTGGAGTCTGTGCTCCATCGATGAGCTGTGGGTCAGTTCATTACTGCCCCCTATTGGTCTAATTACAAACCAGGCCTTTTACATGTACATCAGCATCTCTCTGCACTTTTTTGGACAAATAACTTAAAAAAGCCAACCCCTAATGATCAAAACAGACATCCTTTTTTGTGAATTAAACCTCAAAATGGAATAATCTTTCAAAACACTTCCAAATACATCCATGAGTTGAAGACTACGTGGCTACTTTCCCATTCAATACTGTTTGTAAACATCAAATTCAGCCACAAAAAGCCACGTTTGCAAATCTCCAACTTAATTTCCCCCTAGTTTGCGGACACTTTTCTTCCTCTTTCTCCCCGTTCTGCGCTAAACCCCGCCTCCTCCCGCGCGGACGTGGCTCTGATTGGTCCGTCTCTGTGCCTGTTCGCTCAGCGCAGAGCCTTGTGATTGGCCGGAGCCGCTGGATGACACGCTCCTGATGCAAAACAGTGCCGGTAAAGGGCTGTCTCTGTGTCACACCGCGTTTAGAGCCACTAAAGCGCGGAGAGAGGACCCAAAGCGAACGCTGCTGTATCTGCGAGGCTCGGGACATGGAAGTTGATTTTTAAGTGATTTTTACGATAGTTTCCCTGTTGTTTCGCGTTGCTTTTCCGTGTTTGGACGTACGAGGAAACTCCGCACAAAGCGTGAAGGATAATTTCGACACGCGTAAAAGTCGAGCTGGACCGCCGCAGCATCCCCGTTTGAAGTGATATTGCTGGACGTAAAACGAGAAGAGCGCGCGAGAAGGCGACGTGAAGCCGAAGGAACAGATTGGGCGACTTTTATTCGAGCGAGACGCGGGACACGGGAGGCTCGCGCAGCCTGACGCACAAATGGTGTTTCTATGGGACACGAAATACGGTACAACATCTCACAACTCAAACTACCATCATCATATTTCATTGATTACTTTTAATTTGTGTAAAATATATCTGGATAAAGCATGTCAAAACGGCGCTGTTAACTGGTGCGGCTGAATGCGTAAAATGGCTTTTACGCACGGAACGATGCCAACTTAAACGCGCGTGTAGGAAAGTCGTTTTTTGTTTTTCGAAAATATATAAATTTGGGTTGTGCAGACTTCTAAGTATTCAAATAAGTATGCATGCTTGATATTTTCGCTCACAATTCAGTCAATCACTAAACATTGTCATATGGTTCGACGGTAAGATTTTACAGTAAAAATCTTTCCATCAAAATCAGTGAATGCATCATAATACTTTATCATTAATCTTTGAAATAGCATTATTTTCCTTTACGAATGAAGCACAAGTTAGTATATTTTATGCAGTCCATTTTGCAAAGTATGTTATATTTATATGTAAAAAAAAAAAAAAAAGTTTGATTATTTTTGATTATTTTTGTCATTGCTTCTGAAAACTTCATAAAAATCCTGGATCCGATAGATGAGAGCTTTCTTTATTTCTTCTTTGACAGTTTTCCTATGATATACCATACACAACTTTGCCTTTTCTTCCCCTCTATTCCTAATGTCGCACCATATGACACGATGTCACGAATCCACGCACAAATGATTGGTTTGTTACGGCCAATATCAGCAGAAGGAATATGTGTAATTAGGCAAAACAAAATAGTCCCTTTTGTAAAAGAAATAGACATTGTCTCGCAATCCCAGACCGCCGCGTTCAGTGCTTTGGCACAATCTAAATTACATCCTGTCATTGAGCAGTTGCAGCATCATAAGACAGTCAATAAGAATTCCATCTATAGTAATATGGTTTGTTCTGTAATTGTAAATATTTGTTATGCATTGAGAAAAACTAAATAATTAGCCCTGGAGACTTTTACAAAGCATCGTTTTACAGATACAACCTTCTCAATTTCATGTCTACATTCACATCAATGTCTATTTCCCCCCTTGCTGATAAATAAGCTTTCATCTCTTTTGTCAGTGTTTTAATCGAGTGAAATAACACGTGACGTCCGGCTTCTCTCAGGTTTACCCGCGTCAACTTTTGCTCGTATGAAACCTGCAAAAAAAAAAAAACAGCCTTAAGTGCTGCTGCATTGTGCTGCTGTGGTGGCTCTAACCTCCACTTCCTTTATTTGCGGTTTCTCTGTAAAAAGTGGGAGGGATTTCGCATTAAAACTTCCCTAAAAGTCGGTTAGACCCAGGTTGGGCTTTGGTTAACCAGCGAGGCATGTGGCTGCAATTGTGGCTTGGCTCTTTGACAGCGACGGCCGAGACGGGAAAACTCACACGACGTAGAGAAGAAGAAGAAAAAAACAGCCACTTCTTATTGCTTCAAAGCTATACATTTTATCAACAATCTTTATGAGGATTCATATTTTTCACAAGATTCAAATATAAGTTGTAATGTTTATGGTCTGTGTGTTTTCCAAGCAGAGGAGCCCAAGGAATTTCATCTATCATCATTCTGAATAGCCTTTAATTAAATGTTTTCTATTGCTGGAGGATTGTAAAATGTTATAAAGCAGTGGTGAAATTTATCATTTTGATTTAATGCAAAAAGGCAAAGATAAACCACTTTTTACAGACAAAAATCCACTTGATTAAACGTGAGCTATAATATGACATTGCAGACACACTAAAATTCTTTCCTATCGAATTAATAAAGTCGAGAATGGGGCAAATTTGACCAATCTAGACTGAGTAAAAGTACTATTTTTCCTGTAAGACGAGGCTGCGTTGATGACTTCTCGCGCTGGTATTCATCCGACTGTGAGTGGAGCGTGTGTCATCACTTCTTGTAATGCATTAGTAAAGTAAAGTGAGGCATTTTCTCCATAAATACCATAATGACGAGACGTATATTCACCTCTCAACCCCGTCTGAACCGAGCACATGTTCTCCAGTTTGGCTCTACCCAAATCTGAAAGCGTCTCGGGAAGAAAGGGTCAAGATAGCAACGAAAACGAGGATGAAAAGGCAACAATAACACATGAAAAAAGTGGGGGAAATGCAACAAAAACACGTAAAAAAACAACAACGAAAACACGATAAAAAGAGGCAAAAACACGTCATAAAAGCGACAAAAAAGTTATGATAAGTTGCCACATTTTTACCATTTTTTCGTCACTTTCTGTTGCATTTTCATCCTCGTTTACGTCTCATTTTTGTTGCTATTTTTCAAGAAGCTTTTAGATTTGAGTAGAGCCAAACTGGAGAAATTATGCTTGGTTTAAGAGGTTAAATTGGCTGACTTTCCCCCCCATCAGTCACAGTAATTCACAGTAAATATTGCGTCACGTTTCCCGTACCTTACATAAGCTGAAGTCCCGTTAAAAATCAAGAAAACTGCATTATATTTGACATTGAAGGAACCACAAATATCCCGTTTGTGCGTGAAATTAACCTGATGCCGTGGTTGCTCCTCGCCTGCAGACCCAGCCCCCGGGCGCCGCTACACTCCCCCCTCCACGACGCTCTCCTCCGGGGGGAAGATGACCGAAGCCCTGCCCCTCGGCGCGCAGGAGCCTGGGGCCGGGAACGCACAAGTGTCCAAGTACAGCATGGCCGGCCGAGGAGTACTGCAGGTACTACTACTACTATTACTGCTACTACTGTTACATCTATACCACCAGTGTTCACTTTGACGGCAAATTTTAGTCAAGATGAAGTCAAATGAGTCGCTTCTTTTCATTCATAATTCGAGTGATAATGTGAGGTCTACTTTTAATTTCATTTTTGGATAATAATTTCTACAACTGCTTCTACTTCTGCTATTGTTACTTTTACTCTCAAACTTAGGGCTGGGTACCATAAATATCTTTTCAGTACCAGTACTTTCACAATACTTTATGATACTGTTATCTGAGTGATACTTTTCCGATACCTAAATATGTGTCATTTAAAACCAGAAAACAGAACTATAATGTGTGGGAGATCTTCACATTTACAATATCGGGTTCAACTCCAATGTCAAGAAATTGGGAGAAATTGTGCCAAAAAATTGGGAATAAATTGGGGGAAATTGGACAAAATATTGGTAATAAAAAATAAGGAAAAATTGGGAACACAAGAAAATTTGGGGTAAAAATAAGAAAAAACATGTTAAAAAAAAATTGGGGGAAATGGGGCAAAAAAAATGGAAAAAAAGGAAAATCTTTTTTAAAAATTGGGAAGAAATCAGGGGGAGAAAATCATTTATTTGAGTTGAAACAACCAAGTCACTTCCATTAATGCAGTCCCTGGACCAACTGCATAAAAAACTTACCAGCTTTCGATACTTTCATGTTTTCAATACCAGTAGTACCTAAACTTTTTTTGATACCATACTAGTATTGACTAAAGGTACCCAGTCCTATAGGCAAACTCTCTCAAGCTACAGATAGATTCATGCTTTCATTTATTTCTAAGAAACTGATTGAAATCTTTGTGCAAAAACAGATAAACTCAACAGAAATACGTGTCTAGAAACTCCACACAAAACCACATCGTGCTCTTCAGCTTCACAGTTTTATATATTCTTGACTTACCATAGTTGTTCCGTGTCGTTTCGCAGGTGCTCTCGGACCACTCGGGCGAGCTGGTGAAGACCGACAGCCCCAACTTCCTCTGCTCCGTTCTGCCCACTCACTGGAGGTGCAACAAGACACTGCCCATCGCGTTCAAAGTACGCTCTTCTCTCCCTGGGATCACACACACCGAAGCTTTGTGCAGTTATGACAAAATCTGCAAGACAGTTTCACTCAAGCGATTTTCCACAATACTTCAATGATTTCTAAATACTAGACCCCACACACTCATTCTTATAACTGTAACATCGACAACTGTAGTAGCAAAATTCTCTGTATTAGTAGTAGCAGTAGTAATATTGGATGTAAAATTATTATTTACTGGTTCAGTGGTGGTAGAGTGGCAGTCTTGCGTCCGTCAGTCAAGCCCAGGGCAGCTGTGGCTCCAACATTAGCTACCAAACACAAAACAAAGCGTCGACAAAAGCGCAAGGTAAATAGAGTGATATATTCTTTCTGTTTTAACTCAAGCTCTTGTGAGAATACTTAAATAACCCAGGCCTGAGAGTAGACAGAAAATGAACTTTGCTCTTGCAGCTTTAGCATGTTTGCGGATTATGTTTGTAACCAAATCAACTTGTACGAAAAAGAAACATGCATCATAAATGTTGCGGGTTTGTGAAGGTAGATGGAAGCGACCACTTGTTTCCGACATTCAGATTGGAGAATCCTTTAAAGGCACAAAACCAGATTGATATTCTTTCAGGTTAAATATTTACTTGTTTTATTCCCTAGTTTGGGTCTACGTCCTTTCACACAATCCTATTGCATTCCTAACATCCTAATTAGTATCGAAAGCAGCTACCGACAACAATATGATATCTCCAGAGGCGAAGTTTTGATGCGTGTTGATCAAATTTAACACATTTCAATACCTGAGTGATACTTTTTGTCGACACCTACATAAATATTTGTCATCTTGAACCAGAAAACAGAACAAGAACATAAACAACCTCTTACCCACCACCTGAACCAAGCACGTTTTCAATTTTTTTGTCATGTTTTTGTCGTTTTTTTTAATGCCGTTTCCATCCTTGTTTTCGTCGCTATTTTGATGCTTTTTTTTTTGTTTAAAGCCTTTAGATTTGGGTAAAGCCAAACTGGAGAAAATGTTCAGTTCAGCAAGTGGATAAGAGGTTATTTATATTATTGTTCTGTTTTCTGGATCAAGATGGAAAAAAGCATCATCCAGGTATTGGTATCGTGAACCAAGTAACGTTTAAGCATCATATCAAAATATAATGCTACAGTATTATTGAGATATTTTACTAAACCATTTCAAAATGGTAAACAAAGATGATGTTATCGCAGATTATGTCAAAACAAGACTCAGAAACACAAAATCCAGAGCAACACAAGGGTAACAATGAAGTTTTGCACATTTACAAGTTCCATGCAGTTTCTGTTTTAGGCTGAGTTTGCAGAAAATGTGTTGATCTCAGTCGGATGAAGACTTTAGTGATTTTGCCATATGGACATTGCTGATATTGCGATACTTTTCCCAACAATCCCAACAATATATGTGCAAGTTTACCGAGGATAAAAAGGCTGTACGTGCACACACAGGGCACGAATGTCTCTTTTTGCAAGAATTTGCATAGAGCCTGATCTGTATCCTGAACATCAGCTCACAAACGTCGACCGCGGTGGTTCCATTCAGGGCGAAGCGAGTTGTGGACGCGTTAATTGGTGGATCTGCTTTATCTGATGCTGTGGTTATGGACACTTCTGCTGCACTTTCAGACCAAAGGCACTTGAGAGAAAGCAGCTTTTAGCCACAAAATGCATCGATCTATCGGCTTTTATGCGTCAACATCCGCTATAACACAGCAAGATGCATTACACCATCTATGGGCGACACTTAGAACGGAGAATTCACACAGACAAAGGCGAGATCAAAACACAATTTCACCGTTTTTGTACAGTAATTATGAGGTATTTACATGAACGGGTGTTTCTGCTTAGGTGATCGCGCTGGGGGACATTCCGGACGGGACCCTCGTGACCGTGATGGCGGGGAACGACGAAAACTACTCCGCGGAGCTCAGGAACGCCACGGCGGCCATCAAGGGACAAGTGGCGAGGTTTAACGACCTGAGATTCGTCGGACGCAGCGGGAGAGGTACATGCCGAAGCTGGACGAGCAGAACCTGGAGTAGTAGTTGTTGAAGTAGTTGTAGTAACAGCCGCAGAATTACTGTCAATGGAAAAAGTAGTGGTAACAAGAGAAGCAGTATTAAGGCAAGACACTGCAGCTGAAATCATTAAAAAAATGCATTTAGAAATATCAATTTAAATATTTGACACCTTTACTGTAGATTACTGACAAAAATAAGGCGTTTTATGTGTGAAAATGTGGGCAGTTGTTTTCAGCGACAGGGTTTAAATTGATGTTGTATTTTGTTGATATATTTAATATAAAGTTGACACATTAGACACAATTTTTGATAAAACATATTAAACACAATTATATTTAAGATTATATTTGCTGAAGATTGTACCCAGTTTTCTTTAGTTTGACCATTTTTGGTGATGTTTATAGTTTTACTTCCTTATGAGACACTGACAGGAAGTGACATAGATGAAGGCAAACTATTTTGAACTGTTGCCGTGCCGACAATGTTAAATCAAGAGCTAAAAGTAGTTTTCCCAGCATCGTCTCCCTTTAATGGAAGTAGTACTGTACTGTAGATGTATTAGCAGCAGCAGTGAAGAAGGCGAGATTAAGACTACTACTACTACTACTACTACTACTACTACTACTACTAAAATGGTAAATAGACTCAACTTATATGTGCTTTTCTACCTTTATCAGGCCCAAAGCACTTTACAGTAAGGAACCACTCACCCATTCACTCTCATTCAAACACCAATGTACGCAGACACTGGACTACTACTACTACTACTACTACTACTACTACTACTACTACTACTGCTGCTCCAACTGCTGTGTTTTTGTCCATTTAACGTACAGCAGTCCTCTGGTCCTTGTTGAGAAGTGTTCCGCCTAATTTGGGGAAGTCCTCATGAATAAAAACAGTATTCGGTCGTTACTTCCTCGTCCTGCATTATTGGAAGGGGCTGCACTGTTTAACGGACTCACGGTCACTGCAATACTTTAGGCAAATGTGGTACTTATCTATTTAAAGCAGCACGCAGGAGTGTGTACTCACGAGCGCGGCTTTTGACAAATGTAACTGTAAAGATCGGTCACTACTAAAGTAAAACCGTCAGTATCTGGAGGAACATTTAGACATTTTAAGTTTTAGCGATTGTACTGCAAACATGTAGGGGTGTAATTCTGCAACGACTCCTATTTTATCTTGCGATCTGGTTCCCTATGGCGATTTCTCTCTCTTAACCATATTATTTGACCGCCGTAAAGCGTTTGTCTAAGAGTGGTTTAGTGGTTACACAGTGGTTTGGGAAAAGAGTGGTTTGTGTGTGTGTGTGTGTGTGTGTGTGTGTGTGTGAGAGGAGGAAATGTTTTCAATGTTAGTCAGCGTTGTTGGTCATCCTTCTGCATTTCTCACCACTGTCCATTATGTGCGGCTTTTACATTTGAGCGTGCGGTGACGGTGGTTTGCGGTGCAGGATTGTTGAGGTCGAAACAGGCTTTACAATCCACTATAGCCTCAAATGTTTCTGTGCACAAATCATTTAAGTTGTAAGTTGTATCTTTTGTTGTAGACGTAGTGATGGTAGTATCCAGTGAATGCCATTTTAACCTCTTTACCCCCTGCCTTAACCGAGCGCATTTTCTCCAGTTCAGCTTTACCCAAATCTTAATAGGTCACAAGGTTCAAACTGATATCTTGAAATAAAATTTAAAAAATCCCTATTCACCTGCAGCGTCTCGCCTTAAGCTTTGCAAACAATCATCAAACAGGAATGAAGGGAAATTTAGATATTGAGCAAATTGAGTACAACAGGCAACGTTTGAGCAAAAATGTGTGTAAAACTCACCGAAAATGTGCAGAATTCCAGCAAAACCTGCAGTGGAATGTGTTTCCTCCCACAGATACAGACGGCATCTCCCTTATATGGTCATATTTGAAAACAGTTGAGGGGGTAAACAATTTGGAGAAAAAAAGCGTTCTCTAATTATTACAAAATGCTGAACTATTTATATTGTTTTCTACCCAATAAAGATACAAAGACATGGTGAGGAGCAAAGTGGTTCAACAGCCCATAAATACATAAATAACGGAGAATGCTAACATGATGCTTCATGCTAATGCTAACGCTAGTTAGCGCTAGCTACGACTGACGTTTTTTTCGCTTCTACTAAATAAACTGCTCTGAAAAATATCCATATGGACCCTATTTAGACTTCACTTTATTAACGTGTGATAAATAAGTTCATATCCTCCAGATAATTGCTAAAAAGGGTGGAAAATTGTGTTTCCCAAAAGATTCTGTTTTCCTATTCGGCGAAGACACGCCCCCTTCTATGACGCGAGATACCGTCTGTCTTCGAGCAATTTTAGAAATAATAAATAAATGTAGATTCAGTGCCATTTGGAGACCAATTTAACACTTTTTAAGGCCCCTCTAACACCTCGTGTAAAACTGCTGTCCAAGATCAGGGGAACTCTGGTTTGTTAATTTAGTGTTACCATAGAAACCAGGCTTTTTGTGGGAAACTAGCAAACATAAGCTAAAAACAATGTGAAAAGTGGAGAAACGAGCCACGGAGCAAGTGTCCAAATGCTTTTATGTGAACGATAACGCCTAAGTATTTTACATTTAAGAAGCTCTTTTTGATTTATTTTTATGGTATGTGCTGTTTTTCCAGGATATTGAATCCATCCACATTGGTTTGGCTTTAGGGTTTAGCACTCATATCATATTTTTTATTCATGTTTCCCATGTTTTTGGCTGTTTAGTTAAATCAAACATTCCCATTCACACACGCAGTACCAGTTGTTTACAGAGCCAGTCCTTCCAGTAACTTTGCTCCTGTTATTGTGTCTACCAGGACTATCTGAGATCTAGTCCCTTTTGGTGGTCCAAGTCTGGATCCTGTCTGGACTTGTGGATTACTCACCTCTCGCTCCCTCTCTGTTTTGAATGTAGCTTTATTTAAACAGAGCGTGGAGCAGCTGTATGATTGTGGACGGTGATCAGACAAAAGTATAATCTGCAAGAAAAATGAGGGAAAAAGAGGAAGTGACAATATGGAGCGTGCAGACAATGATACTGTATGTGGAGCGACTACAATACTACTACAACAATTAGGCTGCGATTAGTAAAGAGGGGAGTTTTGATATTTAAAAGAGCATTGTATTTATGACAAACTAATGCACTGAAAGGAGTCAAGAAATGTAATTATCTTCCAATAAACAGTCAAGGAAGTAGTTTTAAATGGAAAAGTGAACAATCTGACAAAAACCTTCAAGTACATCAATATCTAATAATAAATATACTGTAAATTGTAGATTTGTTTGGAACCACAGACTGTAAAAGAACGGGTGTTAATAGCAACAAAACACAACAGTTTTTTATGCATTTGGTTGATCAGTGTTTGAAGCATTCTTAATCTTCATCAATAGTTTCATGTTAAAGTAGTGTGTTTTGTGTGTTGTTTTTGCAGGTAAAAGCTTCACTCTGACCATCACCGTTTTCACCAACCCTCCTCAAGTCGCCACGTACCAGCGAGCCATCAAGATCACCGTGGACGGGCCCCGCGAGCCCAGACGTGAGTGTTTCTAGTTCAGCTTTACCCAAATCTAAAATGTACTTACTGCAGATATTAATTTTATTCTGAAATGTTTTGTGACCCCTGTGTGACTCTAGCATGTATTCCATGTTTGTTCATTAACATGCACGGTCCCAATCAAATAAATAAAAGAACCTTGACTGGAGAGTTTACAGCCTTGGCCATTGTAACACCTCATTTGAAAGCTAAGGCCTATACTCTTGCCTCGCTTTCGTCATGTTTTTGTCACATTTTTGTGGCTTCATAACAGTTACATTACATTAGATAAACTAAATGCGACCAAAACACTACAAAAAAAGCAATGAAAACATGACAAAAACGCAAGGAAGAAACTTAGATGACTTTTGTTGGCCTTAGCTTTCAAATGATTTGTGACACTGGCCTGCAGGCTATAAGCGCTCTGGGTAAGAGGCTGTAAGATTTGGGTAATAATGATACGGAGAGAATATGCTCAGTTACGGTGGGGTGAGAAATATTAGCCAAAATATACAATTGAACGATAAATCTTTCTGATAATTCATTGATTGGAGACTGAAACAAACATTAATTTAATTCTGTTTATGTAGTATTTTTTTTGTTTGGTTTTCCCATTGCGCCCCAGTAGCATCACAAAGGTATTGTTGCCTCGTAATATCTAGGGTTACCTCTATATTTGACAGTGGCGACAGTCGTGTTAAAAATACCCACGCACTGCAGTAGTCGCAGTAGTAGTAGTCAGTGCATAGTAATGTGCGCAGCTCCCGTCTGAACCCCGGTAACAGTATGTGTGTGTGATGACATAATGTTATAGCCCCATAGAGACGGTGTTAACATGGTCTGTCTGCCGCTCAGTCTGGGACAGTAGAGGCGGATTAAAACGCAGGGAGAGTTGCTGACGGAGACGAGGGGACTTGAATATCAGGAGACACTTTGTTTATAATATCGTTAAGTCATTAAGCTCTGTGAAGTATGAAATTATGAAAAGCGAAATGCAGGTACTGTCACTGTGGCTCTCAACAATCTGGATGTAAAATCAACTAAAAATCTGTCTTCCAAAGATTAAAACATCAACATAAGAGGAGTTTAACCCCCACCTGAAACGACCACATTTTCTCCAGTTTGGCTTGACCTAAATCTAAAAGCTTCTTGAAAAAAAGTGTTAAAATGGCGACAAAAAATGGTGAAAAAGTAAATAAAACATTTTTAAAAAGTGACGAAAATGACAAAAAAAAGAGGCAAAAAATGTGTCGAAAAAGTGATGAAAAATATGACAAAAAGTGATGAAAAAGTGACAAAAATATGGTGGAAATGTGACAAAAAAGTGATGGAAAAAGTGACAAAAATGTGACGAAGAAGTGATGAAAAATCGGACAAAAAAGTGATGAACAATCTGACAAAAATATGGCAAAAATTTGATGAAAAAGTGACAAAAATCGGACAAAAAAGTGATGACAAATTGACAAAAATATGGCAAAAATCTGATGAAAAAGTGATAAAAAATGCGACAAAAAGTGGTGAAAAAGTCACAAAAAAAGTGTCGAAAAAGTGATAAAAATGTGACCAAAAGTGATGAAAATGTGACCAAAAGTGATGAAAATGTGACCAAAAGTGATGAAAATGTGCGACCTAAAAACTAAAATGTGGTAAATAATTTGACAAAAATGCAGCAACAATCTTCAAAATCAATTTTGTAGGTCTTAGCTTTCAAATCAGGCGTTGCTCTGTCTGGCCTATTGAGCTTAGGTGGGGTTAAGAGGTTAACATTGTGTGTTTTACAAAATATTGATGGGAAACCTGGGAGACAATACGTTTGATATTTGAGACAAATGGAGCTGGGATTGAATATAATGATGGAGGACAAGACATGGAAGGATACGATCAGGTATAAAGGTATTAATAGTGTCTATAGAAAGAATATGATTGGAAAATTGAAATGAGATACTTCAGAACCCCTTTAATCACAGGCTTTATCTGGAACTTTACAAGCAAAAAGTTACACAATACTATACAAACACTTAATAACTTAAAGATTTAACCCTTTTTTCGCATCATTACATTGCTTTCTTTGATATTACACTTGTTTAAATACATCCCCTGCTTGTCTTGCCTTGGTGGCCCACATAACTGCATGCAGCGGTGGCCCGTCATGCTGTCTGCCCCTCTGTCTTTTGGCCCGACTTCAAAGCACTGTCACTATTGGGTTACTGCACTTCCTGTTGTGGGGGTGTGGGACGAGTGATGCTTTTTCACAGCTGACCAAGCCCCACCGCGAACCCCCCCCCCCTCCTGAAAATCTTTATATCCAAACCATTACTGAGGCATCATGATAGATCTGTATTTTTATGAGTGGTTTGGTCATAGAAATTCCCAGCTTTGTTCACAGTGCGTGGGATGATGAAAGATGAGTTACTTCATACACGTGTCTTTTCGTTTCCGTACGTACAACAATGAAGTCTAAACTACAGGGAGAGCAGCTTTAATAAAACCTTTTAAAACAGGATATTTTGTTGTTCGCAGAGGATATTGTGACACAAAACTGTCACTGGGTTAGTATCACCATTTCCACTACTTGTGTACTTCATCTAAACCAGTTCTACTGTGGAAATACTGGGACAATGCGTACAATTGTCTCTGTAACCGTTATGCAAAATACTAGCTTCTTTCAGAAAGGGAGTAGATTAACCCCTTTTAGGTGAAACTAAATTGTTACTGGATTAACATGTCTCATCATTTCCACTACCTGTGTACTTCATCTAAACTTTTTTTACTGCGGAAATACTGAAGAAATTTAAGGACAATGCCTGCAACGGTCACTGTAACCGTTATGCAAAATACCATATATGCTACTTTTGGAAAGGCATTAGATTAATCTATTTTGATGTGACACAAAACGGTCACTGGGTTAGTATTCCTCATCATTTCCACTACCTGAGCACTTAATCTCATCCATCTTTACTGCAGAAATACTGACTAAATTTGTGGGCAAAATGCCGATAATTGTCACTCTATTCTGAAATGCCATATATGATACTTTTTGAAAGGCATTACGTTATAACCTTTTGAGATGAAGCAAACCTGTTACTGGATAAGTATTCCTCATTGTTTCCACTACCTGAGCACTTAATCTGATCCATTTTTACCGCAGAAATTCTGACTAAATTTGTGGACAAAATGCCTATGATTGTCACTGTAATCGTTATCCGAAATGCCATATATGCTACTTTTGGAAAGGCATTACATTTAAACCTTTAGATGTGGAGCAAAACTGTTACTGGGTTTGTATTCCTCACCATTTCCACTGTCCATGCACTTAATTTCATCAGATTTTACTGTAAAATTCTTGAGAGAAGTCTAGTTGAATGTGCCATCATTGGTGATATGCAGTGTAGAAACCGTCCTGGCTCACTGGCTTCTATTAATACCATACTATCTCTTTCCCTATGACTTATTATCGGCCCATTTCAGTGGTGTGCCCTGTGGAGGTCTGTTACTTCTCTGACAGTTCCCTTACAAGAGTATTATTTCGTTTTGAAGGGCACCGGCAGAAGTTAGACGAGGTGAAGGCGGGTTCGCTGGCGTTTTCGGAGCGCCTCACGGAGCTGGAGCAGCTACGACGCAGCTCAATGAGAGTCACCCCTCCGCATCATCACCACCCCCATCATCACCATCACCACCATCACGCTCACCAGACGACCAACGGCACCAGGCAGACCTCGGCCCTGAACTCGGCGCCCTTCTCCAGCCCCGCGCACGGCCAGATCACTGCGGGTAAGTGCATCCATATTCATACACTGGTTGTACATGTGACAGCAGAATATAGGGTCAGTTCTCGTACTTTTGATCCAAATCGCATCTGTGTATAAATGTCCGAGCAGAAGTAGCAGCATCAGTCTCCACGGCCGAGTTTTACTTCCTCTCTGCGGCTTTGGTCCGTGCCGTGCGGTCTTTGCGGGGACTCGTGTGGCTCCTGACTCCGTTTCACTTCCCCCTCCGCGACTGCTCGCAGTGACGTGGGTTCGGTGGTTTCACGCGGGCCGTCATGTCGTCTGAGGAGGCAAAGAGGAAGCGAAAGGCGTCTGGCCGGACGTGACGGATATATTTTTATCAATCAAACAAATCTTTCTCACGCTAAAAAAGTTAAGAAATTATTTGATGTCTTTTGTTGTTGCCAAGCGGAGGGGTTGCTATGGGGAATCTTCAAAGTCACAGTGGCATTCATCACTGGGGAAACACCTAAAAGGGTTTTGTAAGAAATTCTGCTTTATTATTAGAGGTGAGCAATACATCATATTAAAACGAGAAAAATGGGGAAAAAATAGGGGGAAAATAGAGGAAAGAATGAGGTAGAAATGGGAAAGAAATAAGGAAAAAATTGTGGAAAATTGAAGAAAGCATGAGGAAAAAATGGGAAAGAAATAAGGAAAAAATTGGGGGAAATGGAGGAAAGAATGAGGGAGAAATGGGGAAGAAATAGGGGGAAAAAATAGAGGAAAGAATGAGGGAAATAGGGAAAAAATAGGGAAAAATAGAGGAAAGAATGGGACGAAATAGGAAAAAAATAGAGGAAAGAACAAGGAGAAAATTTGGAAGAGATAAATAATTGGAGATTTAAAAGGGGGGGACAATGGAGGAAAAAAATAGGAAAAAGTCAGGGAAAATTTGGGAAAATATTGGGAAAAAACTTGGAGACAATTTGGGGGGAAATGGGAAAATAGAGGGAAGAATGAGGGGAAAATGTGGAAAGGAAATGGGGATAAAATGGTGATAAAAATAATCAATACGAATAATGGGGGTGGGTAAAAAATGGGAAAATTGAGAGAATATGAGGAAAGGATTTGCAACCCATTGTGAAAGAAAAGTTACACATAGGGGAACTTTTTTTTCTGCTCTTTTATAGTCTATCTTTTCGAGCAACAAAGCAAAGTAAATAAAGGTGTTTGTTAGGACATTTTTGCACATTTCTGATGGTTTGCAAAAATATCGCTCATTAGCCTATTGTTAGGAAGTAAGTCCCCAAAAATATTGAGATCTTCATTTTTGTCAGTATCACCCAGCCTTATTGTTATGTAAAAAAAAAACGATTGTACTTGTAACATTTTGCAGTACTTTTACTTGAATTCTCGTTTGCATGCCTAAAACTATTGCAACCCATTCCTTCACGTTCAGTTTCCCCCTCGCCCCACTTGAGCTCACTCTGTCTGGGTATGTCGAGGCGTGTCTTGGCCCCCGTCCCGCGCAGGCTCCACACAGCGATCCCTCGTCATTTGGATTTGGCCCGACTTGAAAAGGCCGTGGTTTAACTGCGTCTGTGGCTGCGGTTTATTGCTCTGCGGAGAGAAACCCATTCATCCGCTCACCCACTCACTGCTAATCACTTCCTCCGGGCCGTATAAGGCCAGACTATTGTTGTTTTTCATAAGTTTTGTTGCTAGTTTTATCATTGCAAGAAGGGAATCAATTTAAATGGATGGCACTGGATTAACAGACGTAAATATGTGAATGCACAAGGTTGGACAATAGTGCCACCATGTGTTAACAAAAATAGTATGCCAAGTTGTAGTATTTGTAGGCTATAGATACAAAAAAAAAGTCTCCACACACACACAAAAATACTTTTAGCTTTGATTACATTCACTGTGACATTAAAAGATCCAGTGTTGCACTAATTTTTCTCCAAGATCTTGTAATTGATGTTGGGAGAGCGTGACCACAGCGCAAAGCCTTCTCCAGCACATCCCAAAGATTCTTTCACAATGTGAGCCCGATGAATCCTGGCATTGTCATCTTGGAATATGCCCGTGCCATCAGGGAAGAATCCGAGAGTTACAGTAGATCCATGTGTCGATGTTCACTCACATGTAGATATCTAAACCAAATACTCCAGAATACTCTGCTTTGTGCAGAGGAGAGAAAACAAAACAATTGCTCAAAGCAAAGCTTGAGTTTGGCCAACTGTGCAGCTCAGCTCCTCATCTTTTGATTAAGAAAGAATTTGCCCATAGCAAACATGTTGCTATATTGGTAACAGAAGTGTTTTCTGTGAAAACTGGCGGAACATAGTTTTATCTGAAGACTTTGAAGAAACCATTGGCAGCAGCAGTTCTGAACTACTTTATCTTTAAAATATGAATAACATACTCTTACGTTAAAGAGTTAAACATTAAAGTGATAGTGAGCAACAATCAGCCCCCTCCCCTCCGGACTGGACATGAAAGCCACTCCTAGTTGCCAAAATTAGGAGAGCGAGAACAATATTTAAAAAGTAAAAGATAAAGCTTCCTCCCTCGTGATTGGACCTGATGGGCCGGTTCACAGGAGAAGCTTGTGTCATTGGTCAAAGTGATGTTACTGGGGATTCTGATTCCTCATTGAGATCAGCAAAGGGAGGCCTTTTAAATGTATATTATTATTTTATAAGACTTATACCAGGTCAAAATGCAGGTGGTCACTTATACACAATCTATCACACATGTTGAACATAATTAACTTTAATGAACTTACCTCTTTCTGCAGATTCCCGGCAGATGCAGTCGTCTCCTTCCTGGTCCTACGACCAATCATATCCATACCTGGGACAGATAACCACGCCCACTGTGCACTCGGCCAATCCGCTCTCACCGGGGCGGTCCTCACTCGAACTCTCGTCACGACTCACAGGTAAAGACTTTAATATTTTAGGATTAGTCAAAGCGAAGCAAAATGAAAACAGCTTATGCTGTAAAAATCAGAATTGCCTTGTAATTAGCCATTGAGTTATTTAATGTGTAGCTATTTTTATTCACGTATTTCTGATCTCTTCTCAGGTCCGGACCTCACAGCCTTCAGCGACCCACGCATGACCATAGAGCGCCCGTTCTCCTCTCTGTCGTCTCTCTCGGACTCACGGTTCCCGGACCCCCGCGTGCACTACCCCGCCACGGCCACCGCCTTCACCTACAGCCCCGCCCACAACACGGTCTCCAACGGCGCTCTGGGAATCGGACGCTACCACACCTACCCCCTACCCCCACCCTACAGCGCCAACACCCCCCACCAGACGCAAAATGGACCGTTCCAGACGACATCATCGCCGTATCACCTCTACTACTCTACGGGTGAGTTTCCTTGGCCATTTTTGGAGAAGGGAACGAATCACACAAAATCAATCTTTGAGCTTCCAACCTGCATACCGATATCATCTATATTGTCAGTCCGTAGCTTCATTGAACACATTTCTATTTCTGTATCTCTCTCAAGGCTCGTACCAGTTCTCTATGATGACCGGAGACAGAGGGACCAATGGCACAGACTCGCGGTCCCCTCCCCGAATCCTGCCCCCTTGCACCAACGCCTCCACAGGCTCCGCCCTCCTGCACCCCTCGCTGCCCAACCAGAGCGAGGGCGTCGGCGTGGAGGTGGAGTCGAGCCACAGCAGCTCCCCGACCAACATGGCCGCCGTCGAAGCCGTGTGGAGACCGTACTGAAGAAGAGGAAGAGAGTTTATCGACGCGAGTCTAGGATCAGTGGGCAAATGGTCATTGGAGAGAGATGGAGTAATATTCAACTGGAGGCAGTAGTTTATCGGGCACATATCATCAACGCTTTACTATTATTACTATTTTTCCCAATCAAAAACATACCTGGAGGAGCATGTCAGATGTCACTTCCTTCACGCAGGTTTGGGTGATCCACTTAACCTCTTAACCCCCACCTGAATCGAGCACATTTTCTCCAGTTTCGACTTCAACCAACTCTAAAAGCCTCTTGAGAAAAAATGTCAAAATAGCGACAAAAACGAGACGAAAATGAGAATGAAAAAGTCACAAAAAACAAACAAAAAGTCATGACAAAGTGACATAAAACTGTTGAAAAAAAGTGACAAAAAGTAATGAAACAAAATGTCAAAAAAGTTATGACAACACAGCAACAATGCAAGGAAAAAGATCCTTCTAGATGAGTTTTGTAGGTCTTAGCTTTAACCCTGGCCTATAGGCTGTAACATTTTAAATTTAGGTAAAGCTGAACTGGAGAAAATGTACTTGGTTAATGCGGGGGTTAAGAGGTTAGTGCTCTTTGCATTTTTAAAGACCATAATAAACCACCACCGTGTTCAAACCGCATTCATCACAGCGCCATTGATTTGTTCGCCTGCCATTGGGTAAAAATGGAGGCTCGTATATCGTTTTTAGCATGTTTAATTCCCCATGCTGCCAGCAGAGGGAGCTGTAACCAAACTCTGAGACGCAAACCACCAGTGCCTCGGTGGTAATTGCAGATGTTTCACACTTTATGGTTTCTGAAATTACTGGGTCAATCCATATGAAGCAAAAACACTTATTTTCTCATCATTGTATCACGTCATGGCGGTTTTTATGTTCAGAGATCTCTTTCAAAATGACCATTTGCCCGCTTTCCTGATCGTACCATCTCATTGTTGAACCTACTGATGCAAATCGAGACGAAAAGGAGAAACTTTGAAACCAGGAAATGGACTGGCTTTTAGTTTTACACTGACGATGTACAGCAAAGAGCTCCGGACTGAAATGCTTTGTAAATGATCAGGGTCATTGTCTTGTCGTTGATGATGTTTGAATTCGTTGATGCCAAATGTGTGAATCTTTTTTTACCCTCGACACCCACATATTCAGGTTAAGTTGACTTTAGTTGACGTTTTCTCTCTCTCTGTTGCTAAAATGTCTATTTATTGAACTGTTGTGATGGGAAAACTGCCTGCTTTTTATCATATTCACCTTATTCTGCCCCGCCCACTTTCGCATTGACACTTCCTGTTCATTAAGCGGAGAACAAGGGAAAATCTGATGATAAAATGATGATAAAATGGGCTTTGTATTCGTGTAGTAACAGGTTTTCTCTTGACTTCTCCAGTCCTATGTTAACCAATAGGAGAGAAGGGGCGGGTACAATTCAACTTTCGGAATAAGGTGAATAGACTTATATAAAGAATGATACGGTTAAGAAAAAAACTGTTCCACCTTGAAAAAGTATAATGAAGATGCAATGTTTTAACTGCATCCATCTTTATATTAAGGCCAGTTATTTCCCAGTCCGTTTGTGTTCGTGCATGTACATTTCTTGCTGGATTCGGCTGTAAATACTGCAGTAACCGCTGCCCCTTGTTGTTTTCTGGAAGTTTCTCATGGTTTGTTTTTGTTTTCTATAAATATTCGTATAAAGAAGCAGGAGCTGTGTGGTCCACTTCCTTAATCGCCCAATAAAAGTCTGCTGCACTCACACGGGAGCCCAAGACAACTACGAAATTACTTTTACAACTACTACTACGCCATTTTACTAATACTTAAGACATGTCTGTGTCATCTTCAAACTCCTACTTATACAGGATTCAGCTTTATAATCAGTGTTGGGCAAGTTACTTTAAAATTGTTATCTACTCTATATTAGAAGTTGCGGCTTTAAAAATGTAATGTTTGTATTACATTTTACTGTTTCAAAAAAGTAGCTGAGTTATATTACTTTGAGTTACTTTTGGCAAAATATAAACTGAAAATAGTGATGATGCAGTGAGTTTTCTAAATACATGTATTTAGTTATTCCCCAAGACTGCACATTACCCCCAACAGTTTATTATGACATTTTAATACCAAAAGGCTATATTTTTCATGCCACAAATGGGAAATCTGTCATATTTCATTTTAAAGATTATAAAATACTCCATCAAACAGAGGAATGAAGGGAAATATTCAAAGTGTTGTAGGCGACAGCTTATAGGCCATCATTTTGGTGTTTTTTGACAAACTTATGGAGTAAAAATGGTCGAGCACAATCCATATTTTATACGAAATGTAGATTTTATGCCAGTTGCCATTGCTATTTATTCTGCCTACTACCTACATGACTATATTTGGAAGTCTGCATGTAAAGCCCTGCAATCCAATACTGCTGGAACTAGCCATTTTACAAAAAAGTACGCATTAACTAGACAATAACTACTACCAAACTGTTTAACCGGATTTCCACGCCTGCTCCTCAAATATGGCACAACGAAGGCAGTGCTTTTGAGCGGTAAACTCACCGCTACGTGAATATTTTATGACATGCACGCAAGAGGCCATTATTCATCCTTTACTGTCATTACGGCTGTGTTTTGATGCTGAGTTTGGCGTCTTCGGACATCGATCGCGCGGCCGATCGTCACGAGTGATTTACGAGCCGCGGGGGCGACGAACGATCGAGAAATTAACGGCGAGACGACATTTACATAAAGCTCAATTAATCACCGTGACAACAGAGGGACGAGTGACAGGCCTCCTACTCCGTTTTCGGCCTCTCTTTCCACAAACGGTTTATTTGCATCTTTATATAGCCTAGCGTAAGACCGTATTTCTGCATTTGACCTCTGACCCCGCAAGAAACGAGCGCATTTTCTCCAGTTCGTCTTTTTTTTAATCGCTTTTTTTTTTTTTGCTATGTTAGGCCACGTTTGTCACTTTTTTGTGGCTTTTTCGTTGTTATTTTTCGTATTTTTTATTTTATTTTTTTTGCGTTTTCATCCTCTTTTTCGTCGCTATTTTGAGGCTGTTGGTTTTCTTTTCTTTTTTTTTAGCTTTCATGTGCTCGGTTCAGGTGGAGGTTAAGAGTTATGTAAAAACAAACTTTAAAGGAGAAAAGTTACAAACGATTATTTCATTGTCCGAGAAAATTACAAAACGTGCACGGAATAGGCTCCTGTTTATTTTGTCAAAGTTTGTTGAAAACTAAAAGTAAAAAATGTCAAAAGTAAATAAATGTCGAATGCGGTTGGCAACTTGTTTTTTAACTTCTTTTTACAATCACTTTGATATGGGATGGGGTTGAACCGGTTGAACAATCTGAAACAATTGTAGCTTTTAGTGACTTAAGCTATTATGACATATTTTTTAGCATATAATAGCCAAGCCTCGGTTATTGCTTCGACGGTAGTGGTTTGTGTCATGTTGTGTCACGGATAGGACAAAAAATCATTGTAAAATCTGTCACAAACAAAACATTTTCCTCAAACCATTATGAATGTCTTAATATGAGTTGTGATGTTCCTCCTGAGCCACAAGATGGAGCTGTGTGCTGAGAGTAAATGTAATTATCCAGTTATCCAAGTCAGATAAAAATGAATATTTTTTATATGCTTTATGCAGGCTATAAATAGTTCATAAATGCAGCTCCCACTTGTTTAAACGATTTGGATGTGTCTTATATTTTCCTTCTATCTCACTGTTAAGGAAAACGGATTTTGTCATCGAAGTAATTCCTTTAAAGTAATGCCTCTCCCCTGTGTGAACCTTATGTTTATCTCAACAACCCTTTACCCTGAATGTTTTGTTCTTAACTTAACAGCTGCAACAGCTTTTCCCCTGCGTGAACCTTCACATGTCTATCTAGATAGCACTTTAGGGTGAATGTTTCCTCACACACTGATCAGCTGTATGGTTTCTCCCCTATGTGACCCTTCTCATGTTTATATAGATAGCGCTTTTGGGTGAATGTTTTCTCACAGAGTGCGCAGCTGTAAAGTATCTCACCTGAGTGAATATTCATATGTGTGTCTAGATAGCGCTTTACGGTGAATGTTTTCTCACAGACTGGGCAGCTGTAATGTTTCTCCCCTATGTGAATCCTCTTATGTCTATCTAGATATCCCTTTTGGATGAATGATTTGTTACAAACCGAGCAGCTGTAAAGTTTCTCCCCTGTGTGAAGCCTCATATGTCTATTTCGACTACACTTTTGACGGAATGTTTTCTTACAGAGTGTGCAGCTGTAAGGTTTCTCTCCTGCGTGAATAGTCATATGTGCATCTAGACAGTGCTTTTGGATAAATGTTCTGTTACAAACCGAGCAGCTGTAAAGTTTCTCCCCCTTGTGAATCCTCATATGTCTATTTCGATTACCCTTTTGACGGAATGTTTTTCTTACAGAGTGTGCAGCTGTAAGGTTTCTCGCCTGTGTGAATAGTCATATGTGCATCTAGACAGTGCTTTTGGCTCAATGTTTTCTTACAAACTGAGCAGCTGTAACATTTCTCTCTTGCTTGAATGAGTGTCCTGCTGTTGTCATCATCGTCAGAAGAGTGCTCTGTCTTTGAAGGTAAATGTGGCTCTGAGCTGATGGCCTCATCTTGCTCAGTTTGTCCTTCAAGAAAAGGTGAGGACTGTTCCGTCTTCACACAGACAGCAGTGGACTCGGGGACAGATCTGAAACATGATTTAAAATACATTGCAAATGTAATCTCAACAATAGCCAGTAGAATTGCTACTAAATGCTACTAAAAAAGCTGAAACCTCACACTGGCAGTTGCTCTTCCTCCTGTTTGATGCTCTGCTCTTCTCGCTCCTCTTTAATCTGCAGTGTCTCGGTGTTTGCTTGGTTCAAACCGGGTCCAGGACTCATAGACGGGACGTTCACTCGGACCAACACAACCCTCGGGCTCAGGACCAGCAGCTGCCGTTTCTTCTGGTTCTCCTCTTTAGAGCGACGCAGTTCTTCCTCGCTCTCCGCCATCCCTTCATCAGGCTTCACTGATCCAGCTTCCGTCTCCTTCTGCGCAGCTGAACGGCTGAATGGAGGATCCCAGTCGTCATCATTGTCAGTGTCAGACGAGAGCTCAGTGTCTCCCTCAGTCTCTGGGTGGAAATGTGGGTCTGCGCTGGACTTCTCTCTCTGTGTTTCCTCTTGATGCTCAGCGTTTATTTGTCGAAGTGGTGAGGACTCTTCGTTCTTCACACGGACGGCAGAGACCTCGGGAACAGACCTGTAAAATAATGTAAAATATAATGCACATCTAACCCCCAAAATTGTCTGAAGCAAAAGACTGTTGAATAATGATGGACTACATGACGGTGGCTTCTCCCTGAAGCCCGTTCATGCTAGCCATTTGGCTGGGTTTATGGAGCCAGCTCATATAACTAAGATTAGGGCAAAAATAGCAACAAGAAAGAAATAGAAAGATGTAAGACAAACCCGTGGAGGTAAAAATGAAAACCCTGCCTCGGTGGAAAGTCCATGGGAGACAAAAACTTCTGGAGCCTGCCCTCACTACCTATCAGGCTTCTGCTAATACTGATGCTACGTCCATGTTTTTCACAGTCTATGGTTCAGAGTGGCTGAACACACTTTACAGCCAGGAGAAAGAGCAGGATACTACAACCACAGTGCATGCAAGACAACCAGCTTCCCATGTGACAGCAAAACCAAGGCAACTAGAGTATTATTAGTACCAATTTTATGTTCTTTGTTCAGGTTAGCAGTCACAAAATCAGACGGATATTTAAGATGTACTTATAAAGATGTAAAATAGCTTATTAGGTGTTTGTCCCTGTATGTGTTGCTTGTCCATACGTCTGGGGAGCTAGTTTAAGCGAAAGCAGTGTGGAAAAAAAATCTCAACATCCCCAATCTCAAACAATCCCTCGACAGACAACAGGCCGTCAGAGCTGTTTAATCCTTACGTAAAATCAGACATTTTTGATCAGACAGTGGAGATATTCTCAATACAGCAACTCCAAAAGAAGCAAACAGAAAATATGCACCTAAAAAAAATAGATAACAGACTTTCTATCTGTTCAAGGAATGATGAATGTAGCCGCTTGTCCAGTTTAAGGGTTGTATAGCTGATGCCTCCAGCCTCCTGAGCCCCTGGTATTTCTCTAGTTTCTCATGTTCCTTCTTCTTTATATTGTCTTCTCTGTTGTTTATCTTACACCACAATGTCAGGTTGGTTACTCACATTGTATGTTCACTTTATATATTCAGATTTCACATTACATTTGTTTGTCGTTTGCCAGTTTCTTTAAATATCAAACTCAGGCCCCCACCTTTACATCCTTTTGTACTAAAATTGTCATGAATAAAAAAAACGCACTTTACAGCAGCAGACTTTAAAAAATGTCTAAAAGAGTCTCTAATACATTATGTTTGTCCAGCGCTCTCCTCTGCCGTGTGGAGACTCCGAAGCCTCCACACGGGGCTCTTTCCGGGTCTGGCTGAGTAATAGCGGCGGTGGTGGTTTGATAGCGATAAAACAAGAGTCTGTCACTTCTTACTACTCGTCTCGCCAGTGTCCAGATTCAGAATAAGGCAACATGGCTTGCTGTTTAAGTGGAAGGTTATACATTAAAGGAACAGGCCACCGTTTTTCCATACAGAGATATGTTCTTACCTGAGCTTAGACGAGTTGATGCGTAACTGTCAGAGATGTTTGCATTTAACCTCTCCTCCTCTCTATGGGGCCAAAGGGGTGAAGTTAGAAGCGACCAAGCTCTCCCTATTTAAATACGGTCACGTGAGTAGTTCCACAATCCTGTTTGGGTCCATAGGTAATATGCTGGGAGAGGCTAAATGCTAACAACATCTCGCACACAGAAAGACCAGACAGTTACGCATCAACTCGTCTAAGCTCAGGTAAGAACATATCTCAGTATGGAAAAACTGTGGCCTGTTCCTTTAAAGCAGTACTAAGTAACTCTTGCCCCTAGAGGCCATAAGCACAACTGCATGTGTCATAGCAGTTATTACTTATTGTCTTGGAGAGTAAATACTACACTGACAGAAAAAACAAAGGGACAGAGGGATATTGTTCATCCAATTACACAATGGAGATCACTTTTTCACTCAAACTTGGCTGTAAATACTGTTTAAGTGGCGCTAGCCCGCAGTTCGCCCGTAAGCTTCTTCTTCGTGATTCTATTAGTGTGTATTGGTGGCTCTGGTCCGGTGGAAGACAAGCTGCAAGCATCGTTTTCTGGCCAGAGACACCAGAGGGAGATGTAAGACCCTCCAATCATCCCATCAACATTTGCATTACCCCCACAGGGACTACGGAAAGGATTCATCAAGGTAAACACGTTACTTAGTACTGCTTTAAGCTACAGCCAATCAGAAGTTTTTCATCTCCCGAGCTTGTGCGTATGAGCTGGGGAGAAAAAACGGCAAAGTTCGGCTGAGAAACAGGTGAACGTCAGCACTGAGCCAGGAGAGAGGAGGGACATGAGTTCATGATCAGCGCTCAAACTTTACAGATGTGCCAGCTCTGTCAGCACTGGCTTCACCAGAGTGTGGCTAATGAGTGGTTCAATGAGCCCCATGCTGCGGGAATGGAGACATGAAATGCTCTCTATGAAGCCATTCCTCAATAATAATATGAAAATAGAAACTTCAGTGCATGTTCATTTTGTCTCTTTATCCACAGGGTTCTCCCGAGTGTGCACTGCGCTCCCTCCGTTCTCCTGCTGCGAGGGCCGGCGCTCCGAGACGGCTTTTGTAAGGTCCTGAACAGCCGCCGTCAGACCCGTGACGGCGCTGACCAGCTCGCGGGTGTGTCTCGATATCGCCCGGGTGTCCCCTCGCAGAGCTCGCGCCACTTTAGAGATGGATTTAATGTCTTTAGTCAAAACTGTCAAGCCGTTGTGGATACTTGTGTTTTGCGCTTTCATCTCCAGCAATATAGCGTGATCAGAATATAAGAGTTTCCGAGTTTTTTGTCGTGGCGGAGGAGGCGGAGGCGCCGCAGGAGGAGGTTGGGACGACGAGGCAGAGGCCGTGGTGGAGTTGTAGAGAGGGCTCTCGCACAAATCTACAAAAAGAACAAATTATTATGTGTTATATTTGCTTTACGATCGGGAACAGTGATTTAACCTCTTAACCCCCACCTGAACCGAGCACATTATCACCAGTTTGGCTTTACTCAAATCTAAATGTTTATTGAAAAAAAAGAGTCAAAACCGAGACGAAAACAAGGATGAAAACGCAGTAAAATGTGAACAAAAAAAGCAACAAAAAAGAGGCAAAAATGTCATGAAAAAAACAACAAAAGCGCATCAAAAAAGTGACAAAAACTTAACAATGAATGTGACAAAAAACCCAATAAAAAAGCTAAAAAAAAAAATCAACAAAAGCTCAACAAAGTGACAAAAAAACATTGAAAGTGCAGCAAAAATGTGACAAAAATAAACTGCAAAACATAATCTGCTCTAAAGTAATTGGAGTTAAACAAAAACCTACAGTCTCTATGGGAGGAGCAGGCGCAATACGAAGCTAAATGTATCTTGGGCCGGCCTCTCCAACTCTTTTGTCCCCCCTGTCACTGAACTGTTGCACCTGAAGGGAGTGAGTTTAAGTGACATTGACCTTTTTGAAATGTGACCTTTTTATTATCTACTATCGTCTGTACTGTTGGAAGTGACACACAGTGAGTGTTGTGAGGTTGCAGCAAATGAATTGCCCTTGAGGAACCAATAAAGTTTTCTGAATCTGAATCTGAAACGCAACAAGAAAAGCCACGAAAAAATCAACAAGAATGTGAAAAATAATTGATGAAGATGCAATGAAGAAGTGACAAAAAAAACAATGAAAGTGCAGAAAAAAGTGACAGAAACATGATGAAAAAGCTATTTAAAAAAAATCAACAACAGCGTAGCAAAAAAAGTGACGACAACAGGACAACAACGCGTGTAAAAAGATACATTTAGATCAGTTTGATAGATCTTAGCTTTCAAATGAGGCTTAAAGGGATGTTTCAGGATTTTTGACATAGTGCCTCATTTCCTAGTTATCCAGAGTGTTGCTGATTTCTGGAGATATTGTTTTAGTAATTCATGCAGTTCTTATATTTAAAGAGTTTCGTGGCGCTAGGCTAGTGCTAGGCTAGCGCATTTCTATGGTATCAGCTAGCCTGCATTAAAAACAGTCTGACCCGCTCCACAGTGCACCTGAGGCAAATCACTGATAACCCCAGACTAACCATATAAATGTCTGTGTCCATTTATTTATTTTTGGAATAAAACTGACCTTGCATCACATGAATGATCGCATTTTGAGGGACTATTTTCTAGCAGATCACTCCGCCGCTGCGTAGCTTATACAACCACGAAGCTGGTGCTGCTCAAATATAAGTTATTTTAAATGCAAAATGGTTAAAATGACTCTATGGACACAGACATTTATATGGTTAGTCTGGTGTTATAAGTGATTTGCCTCAGGTGCTCTGTGGAGCGGGTCAGACTGTTTTTAATGCAGGCTAGCTGATACCATAGAAATGCGCTAGCCTTGCATTAGCCTAGCACCACGAAACTCTTCAAATATAAGAACTGCATGAATTACAAAAACATATATCTCTCAGCAACACTATGGATAACTAGGAAATGAGGCCCTATGTCAAAAATCCTGAAATATCCCTTTAAGACTCCAGTCCAGAAGCTTTTAGATTTGGGTGAAGCTAAACTGGAGAGAATACACTCGGTTAAGGCGGGGGTTAAGAGGGTAAAATGTTCATACTGACCATGATCAGAAATAAGAGCGTCAATCCCGGGTATTCCATTGACTTGCTCCTCACACAAAGTCAGCAAAACCTGCTCCTCTATCGTGTCCAGTGGGACGTGCTCAGACGGACCTCCTCCCGTGTCCACGACGGACGCGCTGTTCGTGGCCACCTTCTCTTTGGTGCGTCTTCTCGCGTCCTGCCACCGTCTTTTGATCTCCGACGGCGTCCTGTCCTTGTGTCCCACCGCGTTCACCCGGTTCGTGATCTCCTGCCATATCGCGTTGCGTCTGGTGATCGTCACGTTTTGCTTCTTCAGCTCGTGGTAGTGAGCCTTCACCCCGTCCACCAGAACCTTCAGTTCCTCGGGGTCGAACTTCCTTTTCCGTTTGCGGCCGGTGTGGTCTTCCATGCTGTCCGTGATGCAAACAGAGACACGCAAAAAAACAAAACACACACATTTAAATAGGCCCCTCCTCAACCTTTCTCGCGCACCTCTTTGCTCTCGCCCTACACCTGATTTTCATAAATACAAATAATGAAAGAGCACGACACTAAATTAAAATGGTCCAAACTCATTCCCAACTTTCCACACATAGGACGAGTAATATGCATGTTCATCAGTTCCATAATTATCATCTTGTTTCAGTGAAGCAGCCATTTTAATTAAGAAATGTTGGGCATAAATGTAATTGTAAGCTGCTGACAGGAAGTGACATAGATAAATACAAACGGTGTCTCTGGAATCGCCCATAAATCATGTTTGAAACCGTTAAGGTGAAAACAAAGAAATCTTAACTTTCTCCAATTATTCAAAAACTACTTTAACAAACGCAGAATTATTGAGATTGATTTCTACCCAATAAAGATAAAAAGACATGGAGAGGAGTAAAGTGGTTCAACAGCCCATCAGCGTAAATTTCATTTGACTTAATTTTAGTCAAAGTGATGTTTTTGACGACTAAAATAGGACTAAAACTAAATTAAAACTTTCTCATGAGACTAAAACTATGACTAAAATGTCCAGATATTTTAGTCGACTAAAATAAGACTAAATAAAAATGAAAAGGAGAGACTAAAATCATCCAAACTTCTATTGACCGTCTGAAAAAGCCTCATATCATTTAAATTCACTGTCAAATGAACAGGTTTGAGCTTCATTCATGTGGAGCAGCTCCATGAAGTCGAGGACCACGATTAAATATGATTATAATGAATATTATAAATATAAGTCGACTAAATTAGTCTTCATTTTAGTCGACTAAATTGACATGCAATTTTAGTCGACTAAAACTAGATTAAAATTGAAAAGTTTTTTTTGGACTAAATCTTGACTAAAATTCAATTACATTTTAGTCAAAAGACGAAGACTAAAACTAATATAAAATATGTTGTCAAAATTAACACTGCAGCCCATAATTACATAAATAACAGAGAATGCTAAAATGTTATGCTTCATGTTAGCATCATGCGACATGTTAGACTGCTGTTTTTTCGCTTCTACTGAACAATCTGCTGTGAAAAACTATCCATATGGGCCCGATTTAGACTTGACTTTATTCATGTGTAATAAATAAGCTCATATTCCACCAGAAAATGGCTAAAAAGAGTGAAAAATTGTGTTTAAAAGAGGTATGGAGGTAAAGTCCCACATAGCAAATTGACATAACATGGTTGGCACGGCAACAGTTTAGAATTGTTTGCCTTCATCCATGTCACTTCCTGTCAGTGTCCAATAAGGAAGTGAAACTATAAACATCACAAAAATGGCCAAACTGAAGAAAGCTGGGTAAAATCTTCAATGTAATTGGGGCTGCACGTTTTCAAGCTTTTCATTAACCGTTAAACGTGGCCCTTAGTGGTTAATACTCGGTTAACTATTAGTGTGGGCACAAACAAACCCCCCACGTGCGCCGTTCCCCACAGTTACCTTATACAAACAAACACAAAAGGGGTTTTCCATTGCTAACACCTTAAACTAAACGGCTCTAATTTGTCTGATGTGTCATATGCACTTTAAAGGTGCACTGTGCACTATTAAGTGAAAAAACAACAACTTGACATTGATACATACTTGACCTTTTGGTGACTCAGTGGCGTTGTGGGTGCAGCGCGGCACCTTTGGTTTCCCTCACAGTGGCCTTTATGACACTCCAGGATCAACTGTTTTTAAGAGTTCATACCAGAAGCAATTGATTCTGGAGCATCATCGTCATGATCATGTGAGGGAACGCACACTGAGCTACTAAAAGGTCAAATACGACCAAATATCAAGTTTTTTGTTTCATTTTTCACAGAAAAAGTTACATAATGCCTCTTTAACACAGAAATGCAGAAAAAATAGCCTGCAAGTTCATGAAGCTGATACAAATGCTTTACACTTAGATGCACTGTGTTTTCCCCACACATGGCTGGGTTTACAATGCACTGAAAGAGGACACATGTTTCGTTCCACCCAAAAAACATCAGGTACAGTGCCTTTAAGTGGATGAAACTTTCCGTGCGTAATGCGTCGAAGTAGCTGGTGCAAATAATGAACGTAATATACTTCAATTATTTATCATTTATAACTTTTTAACTGAGCTATTAGCACTGTAAAAAGTGTAAAGATACGAGTCTGTAATGAGAAGCAGTAGGTTTTGTGTGTCTGTATTCAAATGTGTGAATGTTTTTATTTTCTGTTGCTGACTGCACACTTTCACAAAGGCTAACATCAACCGACCTGTCAGTAAATGTGTAGTTACACGTGTTTAAAAGTGCTCGAGCCTCACATCGGCTGCTGTTCTTCCTCCAGTATGATGCTCTCCTCCTCTGGCTCCTCTTTAATCAGTGGAGAGTGTTCCTGCACATTCCCACTGACCATGACGATCCTCAGGTTCTGAGCCGTGTCCTGCAGCTGATATTTCCTCTCGATCTCCTCTTTAAAGTCGCACAGTTCATCCTCGGACTCTGCTTTATCCTCTGCGGCCGCGCTCAGCCGCTCATTCCAAAATGTTCTGTTTTTGGACATTTCTGCGAACTGTTTTAGCTTTAGCAGCGGGATGAGCGCCGCGCCGTGGGTCTATTGTCCGCTCTCTGAACACGCCGTCTGCGCATGCGCGGGTGGAGGACGTCATCACGCAATAAAGCACGGCAGTTGTTTTTAACCAGTTACCTGCCGTCGATAAGCGGTAAAAACACGACACAAAAGCAACGAAAACGCAGCAAAAAAGTGTAATAAAAGCGACATAAAAGAAAGAAAAAAAAGACGATGAAATACGACACAAAAGCAATGGAAAAAAACCGTCAAAAACACGACAACATGCGACAAAAAAGTGAAAAAAGCGACGAAAACGTTACGATAATGCAACAAAAAAGCGTTAAAAATGTGTTAAAAATGCAACAAAAATGTGTCAAAAATGCAACAAAAATTAGTCAATAACGCAAGAAAAATGTGACATAGACAAAGTGACAAAAAAGCATAAAAAGTTACCACCAGATAGTCGTTCGTAGCTTTCAAATGAGGCATTACATTACAGCTCTCCATTTTACTAAATGCATAACATCAGTGTAAAAGTGATGAAAACAAGAATTTATTTTCGCCTTGAGCATAAATCATAAAGTCTGTACTGCGTAAATAGAGATGTTTTTGTTTCCTCTGATTTTGGGACATGTTACAGTCTGAGGTCGGTGATGAACTCATACACACATGCTTTATAACATGATAGGGCCTTTTGATATAAAATATAAGAAGATATTAGAGTTATTACGTTAATAAAGCACAAAGTCAAAACTGTGGACGTTTTCTGGTCACAAATTGTTGCAATTGCAGTTACAAAAATGTATAACTTTTTTCCGTTCCTCAGGACTATAGTATATTACTTTCATAAAATACGGGAATATATAGTCATTACAAAATCTGTATTTTTCGATATGAACAGTTGTTTACACCAAACTTAAAAAAAAAAAAATTCAATCCCCATGAAATCATCAAACATTTACAATTCGTTCACAGTTTGTTTCTTTTCTGTGGACTCTCATGTGCTTTTCATAGTGACACCTTCGGGAAAATGTTTTTGGACAGTGTAAACAGCTGTAGGGTTTTACGTCCATGTGTGTTTTCTCGTGTCTTCTGTAGCCAGAGTTGTTTACGAACCCCATTCCACAGGTTGGACAGAGGTAAGGCTTCTCCTCCGTGTGCGTTCTCATATGTGATGTCAGAGTGCACGGACGGGCAAAGGTTTTCTCACAGTGAGAACAGCTGTACGGTTTCTCTCCGGTGTGTGTTCTCATGTGTACGGTAAGTGTATTCCCACTGCGAAAGCTTTTCTCACAGACAGAACAGTTGTATGGTTTCTCTCCTGTGTGAATTCTCATGTGTACTCGCAGTAGAGAACTGTGAGCATATATTTTGTTACATATTGAACAGCTGTAAGGCTTGTCTCCTGTGTGACTTCTTGTATGTTTTGTGAGGTAAGAGCTTATGGCAAAAGCTTTCTTACAGATTGAACAGCTAAATGGTTTTTCACCTGTATGTATTTTCATATGGTAATACAGTGAACCACTGTGGCTAAATGTCTTCTTACAAACTGTGCAGCTGTAAGGCTTCTCTCCTGTGTGTGTCCTCATATGTTCATCGAGATGACCCTTGAGGCTAAATGATTTGTGACAAGTTGAACAGTTGTAAAGTTTCTCCCCTGCATGCACTAGTTTCAGATGTGCATCTCGATTACTCATTTGGACAAAGGTTTCACTGCAAACTGGGCAGCTGTAAGGTCCCTCACTCGAGTGTATTTTCATGTGTTTATCTCGATTGCCCTTTTGGGAATATGTTTTCTTACAAATTGAGCAGCTGTAAGGTTTCTCTCCTGTGTGGACTCGCATATGTGCATCTAGATCGCACTTTTGAATAAATATTTTCTCACAAACTGAACATTTACATGGTTTCTTTCCTGTTTGACCTCTGTCTCTTTTTGGTTTTAGTTTCCTCCGAATTCGCTTTTTACAAACAGAGAACTTTTGTTTCTTCAGCTCATCTTCATCAGTTTCCGACGCATCTTCACCGCTCACAGCGACGCTCACCTCTGGTGGAGGCAGAACTGAGCTTTGAGCTGATGTGTTGATTGGAGGTTTCCAGTCGTCATCATTGTCAGTGTCAGACGACGGTTCAGTCAGTTCATCAGTGCCTGACTGTAAATGTGGCTCAGGGCTGATGTCCTGTCCCTGTGTTTCCTCGCTGGGCTCAGTTTTCCCCCTCTTCCTCCAAATTGGTGCCGGTTGTGGGTCGGTCACAGTTTCCTTACCAGGTTGACATCGCTCTTGGACACAAAACCATTCATTTTTTTGAGAGGAAAACAGCAACACTGGTTCTGGAACATGGGCTGGCCCAGAACCGGCAACAGAACCAGCACAGTGGGCAAGGGGCATTTGTGGTGGTGAGGACTTTTCTATCTTCACACATGCAGCACTCGACTCGGGGAAAGATCTGAAAAGCAATTTTAAATAAATTACAAACTCAATCTCAATTCCAGTTATGAGATATATGTTTATATATGTGATATATGTTTAAAAGTCCTACACTGCAAACTGCTCTTCCTCTTGTTTGATGCTGTGTTCATCTGGTTCCTCTTTAATTTGAGGAATCTCGGTGTTTTCCTGCTTTACTTCGGGTCCAGTACTCAGTGACGGGACATTTCCTCCTCTGACCAGTCCGATCTTTGGGCTCAGAGCCTTGTCCTGCAGCAGCTGGTTCTTCTGGATCTCCTCTTTGGAGCCACACAGTTGCTCTTCGTTCTCCGCTTTCACTTTATCTGCCGCGGCCAGACGCTCATTCAACAGCGCTTGGTCTTCTGACATCTTCGCAAACTGTTTATAGCTTTCAGTCCGAGCTAGTGGCTAACCACCACACACGTATCTGCGCGTGAAAACGACGTCATTACGCGACGCGGCAAATTCGATTTATGCGGAAGTGCATTGAAAACAAAACCGCGGCGGATTTTAACTCGCGTCTTTTAATCTTTTTCCTTTAGTTTAACTGTTTTTAGATATATTATTTTAGTCAAAAACATGTCTGAACAAGCTGGTTACTCGCCTAGCTTTAAACGCCCCGCCGATATTATGCGAATGAGACGGAAAAGAGCCCGAAGCGAGACCGGATCTTTTAGCGGGAGTCCGGCCGCTGCGAGTCCCGGACAAGGCGCCTCGTCTCCGGCCAGCGTTCGACCGTTCTCCCCGGGGCCGCTGTTCAACTGCCAGAACCGCTCCGGAGGCGGAGTGAAGCGGAGGAATCCCTTTGCAAACATCGAGAATACCTTCAGCCCGAGCAAGAAGCTGATCATTTATAACGAGGAAGAGGGACATGTCGAGGCGAAGGACAAAAAGGACAGCGGGCAGTTGTCAACAAAGCGGAGCGAAGAGCGACCGTTTACGGCCAAACTCACGCAGGCAGAAAACCAGGAGAGACAGGCTTCCAGTAAGGTAAAAAACAATGTTAATAGCTTTTAAAATAAAGTAAAATTAGTAAGTGGCATATCAGAAGGTATTTTTCCAGACAGTATGAATAAACTTGTGCCATGGCTTGTATTGGAGTCTTCATTATTGCAACATCTAACATGGGTTGCATCCACCAACATTGTAGACAACTGCTTATTTAACCTCTTAACCCCCACCTGAACCGAGAACATTTTCTACAGTTTGGCTTTACCCAAATCTAAAAGCTTCTTGAAAAATATCACCAAAAAGTAGACAAAAAAAGAGAAACAAAAAGCTCCATTTAGATTAGTTTTATAGGCCTTAACTTTCAAGTGAGGCGTTACACTGGCTGTAGGGCTGAAACAACTAATCGATTAATCGACAACTAATCGATTACTAAAAAAGTTGTCAACTATTCCAGTAATCGATTAATCGTTTTCTAGTAAACACAGAGTCAAATTGAGTAAAAAAGACATGACAATTATGTATTTTGGATGAAAAACTACTTTGTTTTTTAAAGTTAGGGTCTGCAGTGTTTTGTACATCATAAATTTCATAAATATCTGTCTTTGTCTCGTCCAATCAAAGCAGAATTAGCACAAAGAGCTTCCTACAAACGTTTACTTTAAGTTTACTCCATCCACGTGTCCTCAAGCGGCGCCACTTTAGCTTTATGTGATAAAAAATTTGAAAAAAATACAATTTCCATGCACCTTTCACAGCAAAGCGATTAATCGATTAATCGTAAAAATAATCGGTCGATTAATCGATTACCAAAATAATCGTTAGTTGCAGCCCTAACTGGCTGTAGCCTTGAATGGATTTGGGTAAAGCTGAACTGGAGAAAATGTACTTGGTTTATGCAGGGGTTAAGAGGTTAAAAAGTAGAATAGTCTACGACAGTGGTTCTTTTCACACAAAGTATTGCAAGTACCAACAAACCTACATAAAGGTCAAATCGGGACCAAGCCAGGTCTAAGATTAACCTCAAATGTGGAGTAAATGTGTCGAATCTAGTAAAGCACATAAGCTAAATGCATGTCTAAAGCTTAAATTGTATTGTCTTTCATTGAAATCACAGACTCCTACTAAAGTTTGATCTTCTTGAAAACCCATTGTCACATCTTGTCCAAGTGTGTGTGACTTCTATCAAAACTGTGCTTTTTCTTTTCTGTTCGTGTTTCTAGAAGTGCCTGGACTTTTCTGAAGACGACTCTCTGTTCGATGAAAAAGAGGAAGATCTGAAAAGCCCTCTCCTGAAGGTCAGCATGTTTACTTACTGGTATTAGTACTGATGTTATTGAACGTTAAATTAAAGAAAAAGAATAAGCAGAGGAGCTATGGCACAACATTGAGTATTTTACATTTTAAAATCTCCATTGGTTTAACACAAACTGAAATTTCAATGTGTTTATGACAACACAATCCCAATCTCTCCTCCCAGAGCCCCCCTGCCATCTCCCCCGCCTCCATAGCGCCCCCTGTCTGCACCGAGTACCCTTCGGACTGGAGCCTGAAGACAAGGCTGCTGTTCACCTCTCCGCTGTCTCTGAGCTGGGCAGAGAAACCCAAAGCTCAGGAGGAGGCCTTGGGTCTGGTCCAGCACTGCAGAGCGCACTTCAGCACCGTGCCTCACAGTGTACAGGTCAGCCATATTTATACATTTATATATTTATTCTCAAAACAACCAGATTAATGTTGCTGTAACGTGTTTGTCCTGTTTCTCTGTAGGACCCGAAGACGTGCCCTGAGCTGCGCTGCTCCTTCCAGCAGAGCCTGGTTTACTGGCAGCACCCCACACTGCCCTGGCTCTCGCTCTTCCCCCGAATCAACGCGGAGAGGAGCTTCACTGGGAAGAGCGCCCCCTGGTCCTCGGACACTGCGCTGCAGCAGAGCCTCATGAGCGAGTGGTGAGGAGACGTAGAAGTGCTTATCAGTTATTTGCATTTTGCTACTTTGCTTCTCTCAGCTCCTACATTTCCTGGAGTTAAGTAGCTGCAAATGTCCTAATCGCATACAAATCGTGCAAGTCAATCACTAGATAAAAGACTTTTGCATCCTCATTTCCATTGTTGTTACGGTAAATCCACTCTGTTTGCTTTTTGTCCAAGCACAGTAGCAAAAGTTACGGGAAAGACATTTTAAAAAGATGTTACACACTACTTGGATCCATTTAGTCCTAGCTTCCTAATATTTTTCTTCGTTGTTAAGGTCGGTGAGCCTGTCGTCCCTCTACAGTTCACTGAAGGCCAAGCTGTGCCCGTATTTCTATGTCTGCTCTTACCAAGTATGTGCCACACAAGGACAGCGTTTCAATTTGCCACTGCTTTTTGATTCTTCGTATCCGGTAACTCTTTTAATTGTCACCATTTTTATATTTCTACATTTTCCAGTTCACAGTGTTGTTCAAAGCTGTCGGCCTCAGTGGATCCAGCAGCATCACGGCTCTGATTTCCCCCACGACCAGAGGACTGCGGGAGGCTATGAAGGCAGATGGTCAGTCTCTAGGAAAATTTACTTACTACTGACATATTGAACTTCTTGGGAATCAACTATGCTCCTTTGAAACTGTATGTGTTTTTACTATCTTATTTTGTATTTTAATAATGTGTTTCTCTGTCTATTTCAGGCATAGAGTTTAGTCTCCCCCTGGTGGAGGAGCAGAGGAAGAGCAGGGACTTTGACGATGAACTGGACTGTGGCAACGAAAAAGAGCAGGAGTAAGTATCTTCAGACTGCACTTTAGGGATTTATTAAGCAAGTCTTTAAGTTTTCTGTTTTATTCGTAGTTGTTGTGGAGATGACGAGGATGAAGATCGCGCGGAGGAGAAGGAACCGAAAGACAACGACGATGAGGATATGTCGTGGCTGAAGGAGATGGGAGTCCAGGACAAGATCAAGAAACCGGACATCGCCATTCAAATGTAACCTCACTTTTCCATTCCTTTTGTGGCTTTAAAAGTTTAGGGCATTAACCTCTTAAAAAACCTGCTATAGTTTCTACTGACATCTTATCCATTTGAATCCCTTTGTCTTGATTAAAACCATGACCGTTTTTGTGCTTCTCTGACTCTCTTTGTTCGCCGCAGACGTAAAGAGGGCCAGGCCGTGTCGCTGGATCACAAACCGGAGTCCGTGGTCCTGGTGGAGGGTCCGGACACGTTCACACTCATCAACTTCCTCATCAACTGCAAGAGCCTGGTGGCCTCGGCGGGCTCCCAGGCCGGCCTGCCCCCGACGCTGCTCGCCCCCGTGGCCTTCAGGGGGGCCGCCGTGCAGTCCCTCAAGGTACGGAGCTGCTACTTAATTAGATTGTGATACAACCTCCCCAGCTCTTATTATAGAGATGTTAAAACATGTCAGGATGTTCAGGGTTGTAAAGTAATTTCTCTGATTTCAGGCGAGGAGCGTGAACGTAAAAAGCCAAGTGGGAACGGGCTACCAGAACGTAAGCAGTTTGGAAATCACAGGTAATGAATGACGGAAATAAAGATACACTACATTGTCCATTCAAGTCTGGCTTTGCTTCCACATAAAGCCACTGTTGTGCGTCATACTGATATTCAAGCCAAAACATGCACTGCCTGAGACCCAAAGTTATGACTACAAGACAGAGATGGCACGACTGTACAGCGTGACCCAATATGATAAATAGCCATTTCATTTTATTCTTTAACATCAGCCATAAGTGTTCACAATTTTATCCCATGATTGGATACGTGGAGAAAGCTGGCAAGGAAATACACTGACCTATACAAGGCAGATGGAAGAAGATGGATATTGCTCTTGTCAAAAATGTCTAAATTTGCATCGAAAGTTAACCTCTTAACCCCCAAACCGAGCTCATTTACTCCAGTTTGGCCTTACCCAAATCTAAAAGCTTCTTGAATCAAAATAGTGGCGAAAACGTAGATGAAAACGCAACAAAAACGGGACAAAAATGCCCCTTTAGGGCTTAGCTTTCAAGTGAGGCATTACACTGTCGCTCTCCAGTTGAGAAGGTTTTAGATTTGGGTAGAGCTGAACTGGAGAAAATGTGCTTGGTTCAGGTGAGATTAACATCAGAGATAAGATTGGACAAGAAGTAATTAGCTCTTAAAGGGGCTAGATGCAAGTTAGCCATTTTATACTCACTACTGCCACCTCAGGTCATACTTGTAACTGCACCTTCTATATTAAGCTCATGCATTGGCACTTTGGACCCGAATTAACACCTTTTTGAATATGTCTGGGCTCATTCTACACCTTAGGACATTGTTGAAACATGTAGAGGGAGAAAAATACTTAAGTCTAGTCTCTTTAGTCTCACCTTTATTCAAGTTTCTAAGAAGATGTATCCAGTTCTGATAGAATTAGCTTACTTGATATACTTTTTCTTGTTCTCAGGTCCCATCCTGCCCTCCGCCCTCCACAGCATCACGTCTCTGCTGCGTCCGGCACAGAAAGGGAACTTCTCCGCCACTCTGTACACCCACGCCCCGACCGCTGTCATGAACATCCACCAGAGCAACGCCCAGGTAACACAGAACAGACACAACAAACCCTCGATAACAGATCATTAAAAAACCTCTCGATTCTCTGTCACAGTCAACCTCCTCTTCCGTGGACCTGTCCTCCTGTGGCCTTCCCTTGGCTTCAGTGCACAAGCTCCAGACTCCCTCCACTCTGGGCAAAACCGCTCTGAGCCACATCAACATGAACAACTACAGCTACACGTGGAAAAACTGACTCTTTTAACTCTAATCTTTAAATTCCACAACCTCCAAAGGCAGAGAATCCCTTTTGGTTTGATTGTTGAGAGATTTTAACAGATTTTAACTCATTGCACTAATGGTATCCACTTGAAAATCTACAAACTTTAAAGATTTAGCGCTTACTTTTGCTTTTATAAGATGAATTTAGACTTGTTTTTTGCCATTTTTTCCTCATATTACAAGCTTTAAGAATACAAATGATATCTTCGACTCATTTCTGTCATTTTAATCAATTTTAAGTGTCCTTGGAAGTAGTTTTAGATTTTCTTCCACAAACTGTATCCTCTTTACCAGCTTTATTGCCTTGTTCTGTGGCCTTTTTGCCCCATAATCCATTAAAAAGCTGTAGATTACTCGCTTCGCTCTCGCTTGTCATCACTCTTGTTGGTAGCAGCCTCAGCCACACGTCCTCTTGACTTCTGTGAATTCCCTGAATG
The DNA here is from genome assembly GCF_951799975.1 of Gobius niger. Taxonomy (NCBI): domain Eukaryota; kingdom Metazoa; phylum Chordata; class Actinopteri; order Gobiiformes; family Gobiidae; genus Gobius; species Gobius niger. Next base: position 5,132,983 of record NC_136874.1, read on the forward strand.
TTAAAAGTGACATTTTGGACACGTGTCTCCCTGGATCCGGTTACTCTTTGGCCCTGACAGAGAAGTATGTGCAGGGTGTGCGTTTCCATTGTGGATTTTAGGGTGTATATAAAAAAAAAAAAACTTTGTAGTAAAGCGAAGTTCAATATATTGAGGCAAAGTGTTTTATTGAAGACCTTTTCATGCCTCAGAAAAAAATACATTCATATTAAACTCCAACAATTTCCAGCATTTTCTAGTGGGTTTACTGTATTTTTTTTAATGAAGTCAAAGGTACAATGGGGTTAAAAGACAGAGACGTAATGTTTTTGTAAAGCCAAAACGTTTATCCTTTGGAAAAATATGTACAAAACCAAACATAGACATTAACCTCATTTTAAAGCCGTTTTTAAAGTGCATATGACAGAGACATTTTTTGCTCAAACATAGCTAACACAATTATATTTTTTATGTTATTAAAGTGCATTTTTTGTCATTCTACAACAAAACTGTTTTCAGGTGTTGCCCTGAGCCGCACCGCCGCTGTGGGCCAACCTGAGCAGCATGTTTTAGGAGGCAGGGTAAACCGTAGCACCTGGAGGAAACCTGGCTGGCTGCTTTCGGTCTCCTCTGAATCAGTGCAGCGACTCCTGGGTTTGTCCCGGTTTCCGAGCGTCGTGTCCTGCACTGGTCAGCTCCACCTCCTTCCTCTTCCTCCTGCGCAGCCTGCTCCACTAGCAGTTAATCTGTTTAATTCTCCAGTAAACATCCATTAGCCTGATCAATAGAAGGCATTAGCTGCATTAGCTGAGAGTCTTGCCCGGATACCTCCTCGTTTGTCCCCGTTTTTGTCCCTGTAGTGCCTCTTGTGACGCCTCCACTGTGCTGCAGGTGTGGGGGGGCTCATGGTGCCAGCAAAGAACGCAGCAGTACCAAGAGAGAGGGAGGTTGCTGCTTGTTATGTTATAATAGGCCATGTTGTTCTCATTACTATTTATCAAAAATGTAACTAATTACACTTGTCTGGGCGGGTTTAAACTTCTATGCTTTTGCCCACGAGACTGTTTTTATGCCATACGAGCCCTCACAGGTCCACAACTCCAGATCTTCAACTTCTGGAATAAGGTGAATGCTTAAGCCCAGCATTGTGTTGAAATATGTTGCAGGCAGGAACAGGGCGGGATCATCATTTCATACTTGTTGTAGATCCGGACTCTGTTGTTGGTCAGTTCTCTGAGTTTGGAGACGAGCACATTGGGCAGAGACGGCATGTCCAGTGTCTCCAGGACCTCCAGCTCCTTCAGAGAGGCCAGGCTCAGGAGGGCGTCCTCTGGGACCTGCTCGTGGAACAGGCGCAGAGTCTTCAGTCTGGGGAAGAATCGTGGGATGAGCGCCGCGTCGGAGCCCAGGTCTTCGTACGTCTGCAGGTGCAGGTGACGGAGGTTTGGAAGCTGCTGGGACAACGTGGACATGATCTCAGGCCATGGGATGATCTCCAGAGGTATAAGGACGAGGCGAGTCACCGAACAGGGGATCGACCTTACAACCCCACAGATATGGGAACACTTCAGCAACAGAGAGGTGAGAGCGGGCAGGTCCCTCAGCCAGGCGGACAGCTTCTGAGATGAATCATCATGAAGACCACGAGTATAGTGGCAGTAAATGGCCAGGCTCTTCAGAAATGGTAGTGATCTCAGCATCTTCATGAAGCCATTTGCAAACTTACAGGTTTCACACTTCACAAGCTCCAGACTGGAGAGGGAGCAGCCGTGCAGTGGAGCGAGGTCTGAGATGTTGCCCTCAAAGGAAGTTTCTGTGGACATCTTTATGGAGAGATGCTGCAGCTGAGGGAGAGAGGAGAGGAAGAAGTGAAGCGCATTCACTGGATGTGAGTCATAGAAACAATGGACGGCCAAGGACTTGAGCTTCGTGAATGGGAAATCAGGGGGGATCTCAGCAGAGACATGGGGTGTGTTAAAGTCAGGCTGGCACAATCTGAGGTGGGTCAGACACTGGGGGGAAAAGGGCGATAAGTCTTTCAAACATAAATAGCTGCCAGACTTTACATCCAGACACTCCAGGTCGGAGAAACTCACTAAGTCCAGAATCTTCTTGACGCACATGTTTACTGTCAGAGTGGTGAGTAAGGAGAACTCGCTGGAGACGCGCGCCGCGCTGTGGGGACACGTCACCCGAGCGGAGGTCACTCTCCAGCGGCGCACGGAGCTCCAGAGACTCTCCTCATCATAATCATCAAAGCTCCACATGGTCAGCTCCAAAGTCCAGTCCCTCCACAGAGAGCCGTTTTCCACCAGGTCCCTGAAGTATCGACACGTGACTCTGAGCCTCAGTCTGTCAGTGAGGGAGAGATGTCTGAACACGAGGGCCCACACCTCCACGGGGAGCCACAGAGGAGGAGACATCTCTGACAGTTTCAGAACAACAACAGTCCCGCGGTGGAGGTTCTTCTTTGGAGCTGAAGACTAGACAAAGACACGCGCCCCCTGCTGCACGGGAATGACATGGAAGTGGAAGTTTTTTTCTTTTCTTTTTTATTATTATTTACAATTCCATGTACAAAACAAGTAGTGCACTATTGAAGCAGTAAAAGAAAAAATAATAAAACAACAAGGTGCAGTATAGTTAGAGGTTAATGTACTTCCAAGGGGTTATACAGTTCTGGGCAGCTTACTCAGGAGTTCATACACAGATTCATAAATGTATTCGTTATCATTGGTGCTTATATATTTGAAGGATTTTAAATAACTGTCAAAGTCCACAAGAAACCGTTTAAAGTTTGGGGATGATTTAAGTATTTTTTGTTTATGTACAAAGAATTTTGCAAGACAGAACTAAATTATAACACAGTTCATTGTTCTTGTTCTGAAGAAGAGTTCCAAAAGTCATGTTGTCTCTTGAGATGGGGATTGGGATTTCAATTTGCATGGAAGCTCAGTGTTTACATCTGAGCAGCATTAGGTGTAGCCTAGTCTTCAGTTTTCTAGTAGGTATACAGTACTGCTCTGACATATATTTAAGAACCTTCAATTTGCCCGTCACGCATACTATTGATTAAATTAAATAATAAACCAAACTATATAGCAAATGATATTTAATTATCAAGCAATAGGTCGTAGGTAAAAGCCGCCTCGTATCGTATTTACAATACTATACTACTTTATGTTGTCCCCAAAATATATACTTTTAACCAAGTGCTTTTTCTCCTGTGCAGCTTTACCCAAATCCATAAGGTCTCAGCCAATAGACCAGAGTAACACCTCATTTGAAAGCTAAGACCTACAAAAGTCTTCTAAATTGAGATTTTTTCTTGTGTTGTTGCCGCTTTGTCATCACTTTTTGACACATTTTGTCCATCGCTTTTTTGTTGGGTTTTCATCACTTTTTTGGCAATTTTTTTTGTCACTTCTCACATTTTTGCCACTTTTTCATCGCTTTTTGGTCGCTTTATTGTTGCTATTCTGACTCTTTTAGATTTGGGTGTTAAGAGGTTATAGTTCTTGTAGCTTTCCTCGTCTTTGCATTCCATTTGATATATGTGGATGTTTGTTTCAATGGAGACAGAGACAGCTCCATTGCTCCCAGGAGGCAGGAAGCGCTGATATGATCCTTTCAAAGTAAAAGCCCAAAGTGTAATGGGAGAAGAAGAGGCAGCGCTCAGGGCACCTGCAGCTGATAATACAGCTCCAGTGGGAAAACTAGCCTCATATTGACTTATACTTCAAACTAATGTGGTAAGTTTTTCCATTTTTATGCCTTTTTCATATTGTTTGAACCCACCTTTCATTCATATACACTTACATTTACCAACTTTTATCAGATTGTATTGATTAATGCCAGCCAATAAAATGAATGCATGCCTGTCTTCCCTAAACTCCAAAAATGTTCTTAATGTTAGTTGTAAAAAATGTCAAAAATAAACATGGAAACAGGTATTTTGTTTAGGTGTCACTTGTCAAATTCCACAGAAGTCTATTTATACCTTTCACACGTATCTAGATATATGTTACATGCATGTTCTTGCCTGTTACATGATTCAGCACTGAGGTGGCACTTTTAAAAGCAAGCTGTCATATTTTTACAGGCTTTTTCCGTGCTAATGTTTTGATTTCTTTGCAGAAAATGCCTCTGATGTGGATGTTATTACTGTTCTGTTGTGAATGGGCCAGCAGTGGTAAGTTCGTGCATGATTTAAAGTTTATTTCTGATAGAAAGTTCTGGTTTAGTGCAGCTTTTCTCATACTTTTATGCATGGTAGGTGATTTTTGTGATGTGGCAGTGGCTTAGGTGCTATAGCAGCCGCCCTATAACCAGGAGGTTGGGGATTCCAAAGGCTCTTGGTGCAGATTGCAGCCGCATTTTTCTCATTCAGTTCCTTGGCAGCTTTAAGCCAGTGCCACCAAAGAAGACTGAATGGAAAATGGAAATGTACTATGAAAATAACATTGGGGACTTAAATTTCTGACCTGCAAGCATACATGCATGTAAACAGGCTGAACCGGGCACATATTCTCCAGTTTGGGCAAATCTGAAAAAGATTCTTGGGAAAAAAAAGTCAAGATAGCAACAAAAACGAGGCAAAAAAGCGACAAAAGAGGAACAAAAAATCAACAAAAGAGCGACAAAAAATGCCAAAAACTCAATGAAGAAGTAGCAGAAATGTGATGGAGAAAAACATAACGAGATTAACGCCAGAAAAAAAGATCCATATCCATCAGTTTTGTTGGTCTTCGCTTTCAAATGAGGCGATACACTGGCCTATAGACTGTGACCTTTTAGATTTGGGTAAAACTGAACTGGAGAAATGGCTTTAAAGAGGACATATTATGGAGTAGAATTTCACAACAATCCATGAGCAAAGCTGTTAAATTAAGCTGCTTCTTCTTCTACAGTGTCAGCACATTGTTAAAACCTGAAACTGTGTCGGCTCTGAGTCTGTGCTCATAGTTTGTTCATCAGGCCGTAATGAAGCTGTAAACCACGCTGTAAATAGAAACCGAAAGTCAGCTCTTTAATGCGTTTTTCTGCCTCTGTCCCAGCTCCAGATGTGGCGCAGTCTGTCCATCTCACTGTACCCTATGGGGACTCGGTCACTCTGCCCTGTAACGGCTCAGCTTTTGTGGATGAAGAAGACGTTGACGTTGTCTGGGAGGCCATGGGCGTCGACGTGGCGTCTATAAGAGGAGGCATTCTTAACGTTGAGGAAATATTCAAGGTGAGTCGATGCATTACAAAACTGGAGCCTTTTCCTGCTGCTGAGGACGAACTCAGAAAGGTTTAGTCAAATGCAGAGGGAACTACATGAACCATAATGTGAAGGCTGTAGGAAGGATTCTCATATACTTTTTAAATGTGTAGAATATGACAATTTATATTATATATATTGATAATTAAAGGCTCGGCAGGAAAAAAAGTAGCACTTCCACAAAACAAAGCCTCCTCACAAGATTGCAGTGAATAACCACAGATCTATATAAAACTGGCAGCCATCTTGCATTTGTCTGATTATCCAAATTCTTACTGAAAGTAAAGTATAAGGAGGGTCAGAAATGTAACATTAAGATAGAGTGAGGAGCTCGGAGTAGAGCCGCTGCTCCTTCGCTCGAGCATCTGTTTCGGATGCCTCCTGGTCGCCCCCATCGGGAAGTGTTCCAGGCATGTCCCATTGGGAGTAGGCTCCCGGGAAGACCCAGGATGCACTGGAGGCAAGGCAAGGCAAGGCAAGTTTATTTGTAGAGCACAATTCATACACAAGGCAATTCAAAGTGCTTCACAGTTGCATAAATACAAGAAAACAAATAGAATCCATAAAAAACATCAACATAAAATTAATCAATTACAGTAAAAGGCCAGAGTGCAGATAAAATACTTTCAGTCATATGCATGGGTAAAAAGAACTGTTTTCAGCCTGGATTTGAACATTGTCAGAGTTGAGGCCTGTCTCACATCCTCATGAAGACTGTTCCAGATTTTAGCTGCATGAAACTGAAACGAAACTGGAGGGACTCTGAATGTCTCTGTGGCCTGGTGTTGCCTTGTCATCCCCCCAGGACCGCTGGAGGAAATGTCTGGGCATCTCTGCTCAGACTTCTGCCTCCACGACCCGGCCTCGGATAAAGCGTAAGAAATGGATGAATGTCCATGTTCAAACATGGACATTAGAAACGCGCAACAATATAAACATCAAATGAACAAAGCCTCCTACTAGTTTACATGAGCTGGCTGCCAGAGCTGGACATTTCCACTGGGTTTCCATGGTAAACACTGTTGTGATCCTCGTCATATTGTTCTTGTTCTCTTGGGATGATTCTCACATTGTTACAACTAAACTACAACTAAAAGGGGCTGGATGGAAGTTGGCCATTTTATACTCACTACTGCCACCTCAGGCCATATGTGTAACTGCAGGTTCTATATTAAACTCGTGCATGACGGAACCGAAGTAACACCTTGTTGAGTGACAGTGCAGGATTTTAGAGGCAGTTGTGGTGAACAGGTCTGAGCTCATTCTACAGATTAGGACATGGCTGGAACATGTAGAATACATCATTTTAACATTTTTATACTCCCAATAGTCCCTTTAAGTGACAGTAATGATTGTTGTTGATTGTAGGATTATGTGAGTTTTGCGTCGGTGGAGCAGACGGCTGCGGGAGACTGGTCCATCACCATGGATGTCATGTTTCTGAGTGACAGTAACATGTACGAGTGCATCTACAGAGGAAGGAGAACTCTCTCCACCGTGTGGCTCACGGTCAAACGTAAGGAGCACTGACTTAGTAGTCAGTTTCCCCAGCGCTCTTATGTTTTACATTTCTGACTTGGTGTCTTGCAGCCCCGGAGGAGGACAGCGTGGTGGAGGTGGACTTAGATCATGACTCAGCGACCCTGCCCTGTATCCTGAACCTGCCCAGAAACCAGTCTCCGGACGACCTCAACGTGTGGTGGGAGAAAGATGGAGAGGTTCTGTTGGAAAAGACAGGCCGTTTGGTGAGTTAAAATTATTATCGTTACTGTAGCCACTTGTACGTCGTAGAGTATGATTTGTTTGTATAGAAACACACACAATAATAGCTTTTGATTTTCCTGTAGGGGATCGTAACTAAAGCTGACTTTGTATATATTCCTGAGGACGTTGGTTACCATTTTCCAAGAAACATCGACACGTTTCCTCTTTTTGTGACGACAAATGTGACTGAGATCTTCTTCGGGGAGTTCACCTGCTGGTACCGGACCAAGTAAGTGCATCTTTTAACACATTTGAACAGATTTTGACTATTTAACGGAACTGCAATGGCGACACAGTTGGGGCATCTCCAAAACAGCTCTTAAAAACAGCTCTGAATTGAGAATGGCCATCTTGTTTTAACCAGAAAGTTGGTGGTTCGATCCCAGCTCCGAACTGTGATGATTTTAAATGATTTCTAGGGACTCGGACGACCCTAAGCCTGGCATACCCGGGACTGTCAAGCTCATTTTAAAGGAAGAATTTTATGTATCAGGTATGCACACTCATTTTTACAGAGTTTATTATCGAAATATCCTCAACTCTACTTCCTGATCCTCTTAGAAAACTCCACACAGACAGAGGGCTCCTCAGAGGAATCGGGCAGTACTCCGTTCTGGATCACGCCTTTTTGGACCGAGGAGACCACCACAGAAGCGATGCCGGTCATTTTGGACCTGGTTACTGAGCCCCTGGAGGGTGAGCTGGAGCATTTCATTACAGATGTTGATGATGTTGTACAAATGATTTAATAGTTTATGTTTCAGAGAGTATGAGTTTAGAACCTTTGCCAATGGAAGCCAATGAGGAAACAGCCACTTCTTTTCCAGATGGAGGTGAGCTAGACCAGTGGTTCCCAACCTTTTCGTCTCGCGGTCCCCTTTAGGCCTTCATTTATGCACCGAGTACCCCCGGGTGTATAGGGGGTACTTGCTTTCTCAATATCAGCCTAATGTCAGTTGTGTCTTTCCACCGTTTTCTCTCCAGACCCTGAAGACCCGGAGTCGACGGACTGGTCGGACTTCCCCTGGGTTCGGACCGGACTCATCGCTGGGGTCTTGCTGGTCACTGCGGTGATGCTGTGCATTCTGGGAGTTCTGCATAAACTCTAGGGCGGTCGACAAGTCGGGACTAAACGTTTTTAATCACAAACTTTTATCGATGTGGGGGTTACACTCGCAGAACTCGTCCTGGAGTTCACCCTCTGGACAATCGCCAGTTTTATTCGTCAACAACGAGTCGACCTGTGAATGGATCCCTCAACCTCTGCTCAAGGGCCGGGGCACTAACCACTCTGCCACCCTTACGGTTAAAACAACTTTCAAAGGCCTGTCAGATGTGCAAGTGACCTATTTATTAAAGAAAATGCATTTAATTTGCAATAAAATGCTTTTTCCCCCCGAAAAGTAGCTAATTCAATACTTGATAAGCATGTCGGATTATGTAACTAACGACATCTTGACAAACAACATGAAATTAGCAATTATTAGTTCACTTAAAGGCACACTTCGTAGCATTTTGGATTGCACGGTTTCCATCAATATAAAACATCTTCCTAATGACCAGCTCAACGCAGAAAAGTTTATGTAGAAGTGAAAAACGTCTCGTTGCTAAGGTTAGCATGTGTGGCATGAAGCTAACGTTAGCCTCCTTGTTAGCGTTGTCAGTTTTTTAAGTGTTTATGGGCCGTTGAACCACTTTGCTCCTCTCTATGTCGCTGTATCTTTAGATGGTAGTAGAAAAATATATTCATAATTCAGCATTTGTTAAAGTGATGTCGGAGAAATGGGAGAAAGTTTAGTTTTTCCCTCTCTGGCTGCTTCGAACATGACCATAAATGGTCAAATCCAAAGATGCCGTCGTCTGTATCTATAAGACATAAAAAGCTTGTATTTGATGCTATTTATGTGTGAAATGTTACATGGTGTGGCTTTAAGTTAGCTTCATCGTGAAATCCACCATAAGTAAAGCACATTGACAGAGTGAAAATGTTTTTATTTACTCTCAAACTGTTGGCAATATCGTTAAATTAGATGAAGCTGTAGTTTTAAATCTATTGTGTAACTTCTGTCATTATCAGGAAACTACTCAGTTATCTTTTCTTTTCTTTTTTCTTTTTTTGTAAATGTTTTCATACAAACATCACAGCATCACGCTCCGAGCTGATGTTCCTCAGAAATAAACATGTTTTGTTTGATTTGAGACTTTTATTTTGGCGGTCCAGGCTGTTGATCCAGGCAAGATGCAAAGACTGTAAACCAATATAGAAAGTGTCCTGTGCCAAACTATGTAGAAACTCCTCTCCAGTGTTACTTTTACGGCCACACCTTAATATCATCCATGCCTGCATTTCTAACGTAGCTTTTCAATCTCACTTTAGGGCTGCATGATTTTGGTGGGAAAAACGTATTGCTTACCGATGATATTGCTTTATCTAAATCAGTGCAGACTTTGCCATACGCTTATTGTGATTATTAAAATTGCAATTTGCCATTTCTTGTGCAGCCTAATCTCAACAACATGATCAGCAACTCTGTCCTCAGCTCACCTAAGAGGAGTTAGTTTACATTAGCCTCCATTTTAACCCTTCAAGTGGCTAAATGTGGGCCCTCCAAACCGTCACATAAAACACTTCATGTAACCAGATACTTTGAGTTATTTATTTTTGTCCTTTATTCATTTGCAATTCAACATTCTCCAGTTTGAAGAACAATTGTTTGAGTACTTTACATGACGCCTTCATAGGATCATGCTATGTCTTGTGTATCCATGCCATAATAAATGCCTCGTATATTAATAGCAGGCGTTGGAAGTATCTATAGACACATACCTTGACAAGTACAAGTCAGTGGGTGCACACGTCTCAGTGTCATTATGCACTCACCTCCTATGGGGATACGTCACTTAATATGTATTTATAATGAGATGTGGATATTCAATTTGACTTTGTGATCAATACAAAGCATTCAACACATATAATGACTAAAAATAGCATAAAAGTACTCAATTGCACATTGTTGAAGTACTTTTGATTGTGTATTAGTGCTATATATAAACACATATATATTATTTATTTTCTATACTAAGGACTGTCATCGAATACATTTAGATTTATGGACTGACAATGGTATGTGTGTATGTTCTCCTCATGTCAAAAGCATGTATGAAGTTGTATTTAAGTAAAAGTAAGTAAAGTAAGTGTGTATATGTAGATGAATACTTCTGTGTGTATGCATGTGTATATATGCAGCATGTGTATGTGGGCATATATATTCAAAATACAATGCAGTGGCTGTATGTAAGGAGTACGCAGGACCCCCATGTATATATATTTACAACAACAACAAAAACGCTCCAAATAAAAACACTGAAATATAAAAGTATGTAAGAAGTTATATGTTCATGATATGGTTCTGGATTACCAATTTTCTTCCAATATATCTGAAGAAAGTCATATGAAAGCTGTTTTATTGATCATTTTTATGGACTTATACTTGGGAAATACAAAATCAGGGGCAAAGTATGACTAAAATTGTAAATGAGGAAAATTATGACTAACACAGAACTTTTGCAAATATGAAGTTCCCATTTTTGTTTTTGTTTTAGGCTATATTGCAACAAATGTGTAAGATATGGATATGGATGCGGATCTGATATGGATTTTGCGCCACCAAACACTGAGACAATGTTAATTTGGTAATATATTTTGCTACCTATGTTATTAGAACTCAAAATGATAAATACAAGTGTGGGGGAAATGGTTCCATGTGCACATACATGAGCAGAGGATGTTTTCTTTCATAAACTCTGTGAAATAGCTGTAAAATAAAGTGGAATTCAAATGTATTATGATCAGGTCAATCATATTTTTGCTTCTGTTCACTTCCTTTGCAGTTTCTCTCCTCGTCCAGCAGGGGGAGTAATATCACAATACATTATATTCACTCTCCTCATCTTTCTCCTTTCCTGAACCAAAACCAGCACAAGATTCTCACTTTCTCCCGCACTCCTGGGGTAAATATCTGAAACTGTAGCTTCCTCTTCACCCTTGTGGTGCACTGGCTCCTCCCCTTTGCCCCTTAAGCCCCGCCCTCATGTTTCTTTTGGAGAATTTCGTCTTTTTACTGCAGACTTTTAGGCTCAGACCGACAATGGAGCAGCCGAGTCAACACCCCCTGGTTTTCTCTGTCAAAGCCTTCTGTTTGCAGGAGGTAAGAGGAAAAAACATCAAGCGTCAGAGTCAATCATGACGCAGACATTTTTATTCAATGTGCACGAGGAATGTACCGGCATGCATTTTTGTTTTGTTTTTTAGTAGCAGGAAGTCAAATGTTTTACTTTTCTTTTTTTTTCTCTTTTTTTTAATGTACATTTATAACATCAATTATCCTTGTCAAAAGTGAATTGGTGTAAAAAAAAAACAAAAAAAACAACATAACATTTACGTATTTTTTAGCTAAGTGTATGAAATCATTTTTAATGCCTCGCCAAAAGCCTGGTATGAGAGTGAGACTTTTTAGGTGACTTTTGGTAATTTTTGGTGATATTAAATGAAACTTTTCCAACCCTTCGCAGATGATTCGAGACCAAACCAACGATCATCCACAGCTGAGGGTCAACAAGCTCAACCCAGGACAAGATCTGACTTTACTTTTCAAATCCACACCGGGCGAACAGTATCTCTCTGTGGAAGATGGTGAGGATAGAATTAAACTATTGGAAAGTCAAAGTCATTGTATAATAGGAATAACTTGGTCGCTGCCAGATAAACAGCTATGTTGTGTGCACCCATCAGTGAACAAATCAAAGCCCCATATTCTTTAATAAACGTATATATTTTTCAGAAAGCAAAGCCCCTCTTCTCCGTTTTCCCCTCTGCGACGGCCTGGACTGCTGTCAGGTCGGAAACCAGTCCTGCATTGTGACATTTGAAAACATCAGCATCGTCCTGCAGTTCAAAGCTAAAACAGGTTTGTGCTGCGTAGTTTCCTGTGATAATCAGCTGTTCAGTGGCACGGATGGTGTTTCCTTTGTTCAGATATGCGCACGTTTCAGCAGCTTCTGAGCAACAAGCTGGATAAAGACCTGACCAGAGGAGGAGGAGGAGGAGGAGGAGGAGGAAGCTGCTTCAGTCCAGAGAGCTCTCCCTCAAAGTGTTTCCAGGTCAGAGCGCTGCATGACTGAAGGGAAGGGTCTTATTTGTAAAGGGGGTCATTCACTCCAGGCTGATGGTGGCAAGCTACATTTGTAGCCACAGTCCCCTGGGGCAGACTGACAGAAGCGAGGCTGTGTGAGTGTTTTACTCTGGCTTCTCAGGTTGACTTTTTTAAATGTTATTTAGAGGCTGGTAAAGTTATTACTCAGAGCTTATAATCATGTAATAACGTTCTTCCCAAACAACACGTAAGAGCTTCGTTTCTTTCACACGTGCGCAGTTCTTCTGTATCTTCTTTGTCTTCATCTTCTTTTCTTCGTCTTTTTCTTCTTCTTCTTTGTCTTCTTTTTCTTCTACTCTTTTTCGTGGTCTTCTTCAGTCTTCTTTTTCTTCTTCTTTGTCTTCTATTTGTCTTCTTTTTCTTTTTCTTCATCTTTTTCTTTTTCTTCATCTTTTTCGTCTTCGTCTTCATGTTCTTCTTCAAGAAGTCGTATTGTCTTTGTCCCTGATTTGAGGAAAGATTCCCTCAGCAGTTCAGATTCCTTGATCGAATTTCGAGAAAACTCATCGCACTCAAAATAAGATGCAGTTCATGTTTTTTTTAAGAGTAGAATACTTGCCCTATGGACGTATTTATTTAAATTTCAGGGTTCCCACGGGGCATTAAACAGCATTACAAGTGAGTAATGTATTTGACCAGAATCAAGGCCTAAATAGATTCAAACTGGCATCAAAATTATGACATTGCTCAACATTGTTTTACGAAAATACCAAAATGATGGATGGAGGTCAAAAACATGTTCAGCTCCAGTTTTGGCTGAAATTGGACCAGATGTTTTTGCTCAAAATATTCCTGTTTTGTCCAAATCTCTTTCCTCTGTTTGATGAAATGTTTGCAAACCTCAAGACATGAAACATGAGCAGATTTCCTTCTGTGTTGTGGCTTTACAATACAGTGTTTTGGCATTAAAAAGCATGTATAAACCCTGAATTTGTTCTTATTTGAGGACTACTTTTTGCAGTACACATTTCAGAAGTTCTATTCAGTCTGTCTTCCTGACGTCTGATGCTATTCGGGTTCATATAAATCTCTCTCTCCCCTTTAGTTTCACGGCGTTCTGTCGCAGCAGCAGAGTCTCCTTCAGGACTATCACAAAACAGCCACGTACCACAGAGCCATCCTCCTCAATGAGACGGACTTCAAAGACAAGGTAAAGTATGATTATTATTTACATGATACTATTGTCTTTTGTAATGTTTCTTCCTTATCAGACACTGGATGTGACATAAGAAGAGATGAACCTGCTTTCTGCTTGTGTCGTAGGTCGTGTTAGATGTTTCCTCTGGCTCGGGGATGTTGTCTTTCTTTGCCGTTCAGGCCGGAGCAGCTCAAGTCTTCAGAGTGGAGCCTGGACCTTCGGCTAAATACACCCAGGTCACACTTTTATCACACTTTCTTCTTTCTAAATGGTTTCTGAAGCTTCATTGCTGTTTAACCACCACACTGTAAAGTCCAACCTGTAGGAAAAAGCCACGTTTTTGGATTTCTTTGTTTGAATTGTGTGTTTGTTGGCTCGCTGGACTCGGGGCCCCGTACGCAGCATTCTGCAGAGTTAATGGCTTGCAGCGACATCTGGACCATAATGCACTGGGGCACGGGCCGAGGCAGAGACCACACACGTTTGGCTGTGAACGTATAAGTAGGCGTTATATTAGCAATGTTCTCAAAGCTTAAAACAAGAGTGTAGTAAAGGTTTGTTACTAATGCAGAGGTGGAAGAAGTGAAAGTTAGTAGTGGCTCAGTGGACCTGATCAAGTGAAGCAAACTCTCATAACCCAATGACTGACTCTGGCGTTGTGGGATATTTTGGGCAGAGAATGACGTAGGGCTGCGCGATATTAACAAAAATGAATATCTCAATATTTGTTATGACTTACCTGATAACGATAATGAAGCAATATTTTCAGAAATATGCAAAAATGTGCTGCAAACATCTTGATTTACACTGCTTTGTAGCTCAAAAAGAGAAAAAAAAAGAGAACAGACAAACAAAAAGGGCAGAAAAAAACACTTAACACACTTTTCCCAATTTTAATGCTTTAATTTTGTTCACCCATTTCTTTTCCATTAATTTTTTTTTTTTTTTTTTCACTTTTTCCCATTTTTTCCCCCATTTCAACATTTTTTTCCCCATTTCTTTCCCCTCCCCCTCCCATTTTTTCCACTTTCTCCATCCATCCATTTTCTTCTGCTTTATCCGGGGCCGGTTCGCGGGGGAAACAGTCTCAGCAGAGATGCCCAAACTTCCCGATCCACACACACCTCCTCCAGCTGTTCTGTCCCCGAGGTGACACCAGGCCAGCTCGGAGACATAGTCCCACCACCGTGTCCTGGGTCTTCCACGAAGCCTTGTCCCACTAGGACATGCCTAGATCAACTCCCGCGGGAGGCGACCTCACCAGATCTCGAAGGGTGCGCCCAGCCACCCTACGAAGGAAACTCATTTCTGCCGCTTGTATTCGCGATCTCGTCCTTTCGGTCATGACCCAAATCTCATGACCATAGGTGAGGGTGGGAACGTAGATCGATCGGTAAATCGAGAGCTTTGCCTCCCGACTCAGTTCCCTCTTCACCACGACAGACCGATACAGCGACCGCATCTTTGCTGACGCCGCACCGATCCGTCTTCCACTTTCCACTTTCTCAGATTTCAACTATTTTTTCCCTCTTTTTCCCACCTTTCCCCCCATTTTTGCCTATTGAAAAAAAAAAATCCTCCCACTTTATTCCCAATTTTTTCTCATTTTTTGCTAAACCCCCCATTTTCTTGACGTCTCGTTTTCCTTCAGGTCCTGGTTCAGTCCAACGGCTTGTCTGATAAAATCCTGGTTTTAAACAGCGACGTGGACTCTGAGCTTCGTCCTGAAGCTGTGGACGTGATCGTCTCGGAGCCGATGGGGCACATGCTGCTGTCCGACCGACTCGTGGAGAAGGTCCTGTCTGCAAAGAAGTGCTTAAAACCCAACGGTCAGAACCATTTCAGTACATTTCTATTACACACATTTATTCTTCTAACATTGACAGTTCTGTTTTCCGTCCAGGTTTGATGTTTCCCTCTTGGGCCGATCTCCACGTCGCTCCTTTCAGCGATGAGCAGCTTTACTTCGAGCACCACGCCAGAGCTGCTTTCTGGTCTCACATATTTTCCTTCACTGACTATATATCACCATCATGTACATCATCATCTCATCTCGGTAAAAATAAACATTACGAGTCTATAGGGACCCCCTCTGGTCCACGGATGAAGACCCAAACACACAAAGTCCGGACTCGGTTCTGGTCTCAGTGGTTACTCAGCCGTGTTTCCTGAGGGCAGTAAAACGCTCGGCTTCAGTCCAGGTCCTGAAGCAGCAAAAGTTCCAAATGATCATGAATAGAACTTTTCCTCCCCATATTTAATTATAGCACAAAGTAGATGAATAATGATGAATAAGCCTATGATTCTACATTTTTGAGCCAGGATTATTCTAAGGAAAAATATTGCGGTTTTACAATTATTTATTATTCACGATATCAAAATGAACCCGAAACCTCTAAAACATTCTCGACTTTTTCGTCACTTTTTTGTCAAATTTTTGTTGCTTCTCTGTTGTGTTTTTGTTGCTTTTCATTCACTTTTTTGTCACTTTTAGTTGCCTGTTTTGTCACATTTTTGTCACTTTTTTTTTATCACATTTTTGTAAATTTTTTGACACTTTGTCACATTTTTGTCACATTTTTATCATATTTTTGTTACATTTTTGTTAAATTTTTGTCAATTTTTATCACTTTTTTGTCACTTTCTTGTCACATTTTTGCCAATTTGATGTTGTGTTTTTGCTGATTTTTATTGTTGCTCTTCCATCACTTTTTTGTCACATTTTTGTCGCTTTTTTGGCTTCAACATGATTAAACTTGATAAAAAACGCAACAAAACAGTGACAAAGAAAGCCACAGAGAAGCAACAAAAACATGCTAGAAAAGCAACAACGAAAAAGTGACAAAAAGGTGACAAAAAAGGGTGAAAAAGCAACAATAAAGAGACGAAAACCCATCAAAAACGCTTCAAAAGGAAAAAGAGATCTAAACCAGAATCAATAATGAACTCTAATCATAACTAAACTTAAACTAAGCCAGACTCCAGTTTTATGAAGCCACATTTCTCTGTTTTAAGGCAGCAAAGGAATTTCTATGGAGTCAACCTGAGTTCTCTGCACAACTCGGCCGTGGACGAGTTCTTCAAACAACCCATAGTGGTAATTTAACACACGCCTGATTGTTTCCCCTCATGTGGTTGTTGATATTCATTTATGTTTCAGGACACATTTGACGTCCAGGTCTTGGTGTCTCGTTCTGTCAAACATCGAATTAACTTCAAGGAGGCAACGCTAGAGGATCTCCAAAGGTAGATTTATTGTGTGGGTTTTTTGTAACTAAAACACAAACAGTGGTCTGGTTGAAATGATCAAAGCATATTTTGTTTTCAGACTGGAGATTCCCTTTGCCTTCTCCTTACAGCAGTCTGGTTTGGTTCATGGACTGGCCTTTTGGTTTGACGTCGCCTTTCGGGGCTCCAAGTATGAATCACAAGCTAATTAACTGTCTAAACAATTATATTAATGACACGTGCATTCTGTTTTCCCTCCATGTTCAGAGCGACCGTTTGGATGTCCACCGCCCCCACTGAACCCCTGACCCGGTGGAGTCAGGTTCGGTGTTTGTTCCAAACTCCGCTCTTCGCCAAAATGGGCCAAACCTTATCTGGGACGGTCCTGCTGGTCGCCAATGACAGGTAAAGGGGAAGCCTTTCTTGTTCGTCCACACTGAAAGCGGCAGTGTCTCTGTCAACGTTTATACATGCATTTCAAATTACATCACGAGTAGTTCCGGCGGCCATTTTGAATACCGAAGTAGAATTGTGCAGTACTACAACATGTGACAATATCTCTACTCAGGAAATGAAAGACAACTAATCGACAGTGGCATTTTTATGTACTCGTAATCATTGCTCCAGAAGATAACAGTTAAAACACGTTTATGTGATATAAGCAGCAAATGTGGCACAGACGTAGCAGCTCTGTCTGTGGAGCTACAGCAGGATTTACTAAAGATCTGCTTCACTCTGAAGACTAAATTAACACTTCTTAGAGGAAACAGAAAACCTTTCTCTGTGATTTTTACAGTTTGTCATGTCAACAGAGTCTCAGTCTGAGTCAGTGTTTAAGCTGCTCAAGACGTTAGCATGCTACCGGTTAGCAACTGGTAGCATAAACACATGTGTGGCTCACATCTATGAACACTGAGGAAATACTACAGTAACAGCTAAGGTTAGATGTTTGGAGTGTGGTTCAGGGCTTTGTCTTGGAGAGGCTTATCGTGTTGAAGCTAAATGCTAACCGGTAGCATGCTAACATCTTGGACATCTTAACCACTGACTCACTGGTTTCTTCACATAAACGTACGCTCTCTCAGGCCATGTTTTTACTGTTATCTTCTTGAGGAATGATTACGAGTAGATAAAAATGCCACTGTCTTTGTTTTATATCCTGAGTAGAGATATTGTTACATGTTGTAGTGCTGCATAATTCTACTTCGGTATTCAAAATGGCCGCCATAACAACAAAGGTCACACAACTGATAGGCATGATGTGTAAAGTCCCCCAAACAGAATTAGGTCAACTGCTCTGACACTTTTTTAAATATTAATTCATAAAAAGCTTGTACACATCAAAACAGTAAAGAGAATCTTCCAACGTTTGAGAAGTCCCAATTTCTATCTTAATAAAGTTTTGTTCTCCATGAGTCATACTTTGGTATTTGTATTGTACTTTTACTCCATTTATAGCTCCACTTATATATGCTTTAATCTCTTAACCCCCTCCTGAACTGAGCACATGATGAAAACTCAACAAGAAAGTGACAATAAGAGAATCTGGTATTACTCTGGCCTGGAGGCTGTAAACTCCAGTTGAGAAGCTTTTAGATTTGGGTAAAGCTGAACTGGAGTTAAGGCGCATAAGAGGTTTAACATGATGAAATTGTTTCTTTTAGGCAGAGTTATGACATCCACATCACTGCCACCGTCGTCCAATCAGGATTCACGTCTGGAAATGTGTTGGATCTGAAAAACCCATTCTACAGGTAAAATATCCCCCATTCTTTGCACCTTAGAGACACATTTTCTTGTTCAACTATAGAGAATAGCTGAGTCCGATTGGATAGGTTTTTCTGATTTTAAGGATGCCCTCGTGGTTCGCCTGCTGAGGACTGCTAAACATCAGTATCATCATCATAACTTCAGTGTCCGTCCGCTTACCGACCCGAAAATGGACGGTGATCCAGGTAATTATGGTAATGTATTGACATGGACAAAGCTGAAATGGCTCAACACATGTCGTTAAGCAGTCGTCCACCAGAGGGAACCATACAGCCTTTTTCATAAAAAGTATGCTTTATAACATGAGAAATAATTTATGTACATGAACATATTTAATGCAAAATGTTAATGTTTGATTGTTCTCTCTCCAAAGGGTCGCCAGCTGATTTGTCAAAATGCTCAAATGTCATGACATGTGTAAGAAAGGATTAAAGTTTGAAAAAAGGAGTCTCTTGTTTTTTTTGTGTTTTACCTGTAAGCTTCTTTTACCAAACATAAATGGCACAGTGTTTGTCTAATTGCATAACTTTGTTCACAAAATTATATTATAACATTACATAATCCATATGAACTATGAAATGTAGAAATGTGGATAAGCTTAGGGAGGGATTGGATGTTGCTGGTTGAAGGATGCTAAAGAGTCCCCTGTGTTGCTGTTATGTTATGTGTTTTTTATTAACCTCTTAACCAAGTGCATTTTTTCCAGTTCAGCTCTACCAACATCTACATACTTATCCAAACGGATCATATTTATTGCATTGTTGCCACATTTTCATCACTTTTTTTGCATTTCTGTCACACATTTTAGTCACTTTTCTGTTACTGTTTTGCCGCTTTTTTGCTAAATTTTCGTCGCTTTTTTGTCACACATTTTTGTTACTTTTTCATTGCCTTTTTGCATTGGTGGAAGAAGTACTCAATATTCTTACTCAAGTAAAAGTAAAGTAGATACAGGACACAAAATTGACTTCAGTAAAAGTAAAAGTATCTGATTTTTTTTTTTTTACTTCATTAGTAAAATATGAAAGTATTTCAAAGTTTAATGTGAAAGATTTTTAAAATAATTTAAATCAAACCAGGTCTAAATAAGTAAACCACACATTCAGGTCAAAAACAGGAACAAAACCAGGTCTAAAACCGGACAAAACTAGGTCAAAACCAGATCTAAACAAGGTCTAAAGGAGTAAACCGCTAAACCAAGTCTAAACTGGGACTAAACCGGTTCATCATAGAGGTCACTTTGAAAATATAAATTGTACTTTTCGTTTTAACCAAATAGAAAGTACAGATACAGGCTCTAAAATGTAGTGAAGTAAAAGTAAAAAGTAATCATAAAAAATAAAAGCATCTATAATTTATTCTTTTTATTTGTACTCTTTACTTTGTTACTTCCCACCACTGCCTTTATGTCACGTTTTTGATGCGTTTTCCTCCTCTTTTTGGTCTGGTTTTTGTCACTATTTTGGCAGCTTTTTTCAAGTAGCTTTTAGATTTGTAAAATGCACTCGGTTCACGTGGGAGTTAAGAGGTTAATTCCCCTGCACAAAGCCAGTATCTCTGTGGTGAATATCATGAGTGCAGTTACATATTCCCTCCACTCGGGGGCGACGTTCGTGTTCGACCCACATCCTCCACACGCGAAGCAGCCGCAGCACTGGTTCCTGTCTTTTTCATTTCCCCCTAATTGTCTGACAAAAAGCCCCTCTTTTGCGTAATATTTCTGAAGATAAACGCAAATCGCGGCTGCAGACGTTTCACAGAAGCCTTTCGTGAGCCACTGCGAACATTTATCAAGATGATGACGACCGGAGCGGTGAGTTTTCGCTTTGTTTACACGGGAAATGGCGTAGCAGATTAGCCGCGAAGCTAGCACTGAGCCCTGATTTGAATCCTGTGCACGTTGGATGTGTGTTTATTCATTTTTTCCCATATAAACAAGATATTATGTCCCGTTACGCGCAAATCTAATCTTTTGTCCGCGCAAAATCGTATATTATTGACGTTTCAACAGTGATGCTACACTAGTTTTAACTGTTCATACATTACATTCAAACCGTGCCCTCCTTCTCTATTGTTTTTAGGCGGTGTCCACGGCTGTAGCGCAGGTGGACAGGGAGAAGATTTACCAGTGGATAAACGAACTATCGACTCCAGAGACGAGGGAGAACGCTTTACTGGAGCTGAGCAAGAAACGCGAGTCAGTCCCAGACCTGGCCCCCATGCTCTGGCACTCCTGTGGCACCATCACCGCCCTCCTACAAGTGAGTGCTGCTGAATGTTGTGCACTGACTCATGTGTTGCTTTATTAATACGGCTGTTTGTGTGTTTCATTTGTCCAACTGAAATGAAGAGTCTCTTTTTCTGAAGAAGCATGGCCCCGCTCTTGTACATATACCAGTGGTAGAGAAATCTGGTGGCAGCTAGAAGGTTCTAGGTTTGATCCCAGAGCCAGACATTCCCGTGTCTGCCTAGGTTTTCACTGGTTTCCCCAAAACACTAAAAGCAAGGACAGTAGGTTAATCCTCCAGCCAGGTGTTTCTGACCATTAGCCTTGCTCCACAGTTTGAGACTGGTCCCCGGGCGCCTGCCTACTGCGGGTGCCCTCTCCTCCGACAGGTGCATTGGAGGATGGGTCCAATGCAGAGAACAGGGATCATTAAAATAAACCATAGCTGGAGCACCTGGAGGAAAGCTGCACTGACATGGGGTGAACATGCAAACCCCACACAACAAGAGAATTGAACCTGGGGCTTTTCTTGCTGTGCCTCACAAACCGTGGCGCTCGTGTTACTCGATAACTGGTACCTCGTCCAGTATTCCCCACACATTTCAGTGTAGACATTTAATTGTAATATTGTTGTGGAGTCAAAGTGTAATGATGTCTAGTCTTTAACCCCCACCTTAACCAATACAAGTGCAGTTCAGCTTTACCCAAATCCTAAAGGTTACAGCCAGAGTAACGCCTCATTGGAAGACCTGCAAAACTGATCTAAACGGATCCGTTTCCTCACATTGTTGCCATGTTTTTGTCACATTTTTTTCCCCTTTTTAGTAATCACTTTTTGTAAGTCCTTCATTGTGTTTGTGTCAATTTTCTGTGTCAAGAAGCTTTTAGATTGAGGTGAAGCCAAACTGGAGAACATTTGCGTGGTTCAAGGGGGAGGTAAAGAGGTTAAAGGGAAATGCTGCCGCTTTACATCTCATGAATTGTATTTAAAATGGTTTTGTTCTACATAAAACAATGATACTGCTTCATTTTATTTTTGCAAACATGAAGATTCTATAAAGCACTAACTTTCAGTGATGATTGCACAAACAGATGATACTATACTGTACTGTAAGATGCATAAGGAAGCCATGCCATGTGACAAAAACGTATTTGCTGTTTTGTATCTACTAGGAAATCGTGAACATCTACCCCTCCATCAATCCTCCCACACTCACTGCTCATCAGTCCAACAGAGTCTGCAACGCCCTGGCTCTACTTCAGTGTGTGGCGTCACATCCAGAAACCAGGTCTGAAACTCGAACTACCACCACCTTTCCTCACATGTGAATATACTTATCTGAATGTATTTATCTGATTGTTTTTTCTCTTGTGCAGGACGACCTTCTTGGCCGCTCACATCCCTCTCTTCCTTTACCCGTTCCTCCACACAGTCAGCAAAACGCGGCCGTTCGAATACCTCAGACTCACCAGCTTAGGGGTCATCGGTAAGAAACTCGTCAAAGCTTATTACACTCCACTAACAAGACACCCTTTAGGAAACAAAAGCTGTAAAATCATTTCACTTATTTTTAAAAATGTATCGTCTTTGTTCGGAACAACAAAGCTCTGCCGTTGATTGTTAAAGAACAGCTTTGTGTAAGAGAGTCGCCCGGAAAAGGACATGTCTATTTATTCCCCTTTTTGTCCAGAAATAGCTGCTGCAAAGCTGCATAATTTAGTTGGATGTTTGGGTCAGAAAGTGTTCAAAACTAAAAGTCACCTACTTCACAGTGAATTGGAGAGCGGGGGAGACTGTATTTATAATCGCTGCTTGTTCTTTTTTAGGTGCTCTTGTGAAAACCGACGAACAGGAGGTCATCAACTTCCTTTTAACCACTGAGATCATACCACTGTGCCTTCGTATCATGGAGTCGGGCAGCGAGCTCTCAAAAACGGTACCTCTATTAAAAAATCAACAACAGACCACAACGGAAGTCTCAGAAACTGATTTTTAGATTCTTGTTCTTTCCCAGGTCGCCACATTTATCCTCCAGAAAATCCTTTTAGACGACACGGGGCTGGCCTACATCTGCCAGACCTACGAGCGCTTCTCCCATGTGGCGATGATTTTAGTGAGTTAATGCAGCGAATCCCAGGCTGAACATCAGATGGTGGTGTTTATGATTGTTTTTTGTGTGTGTTTTTAGGGTAAGATGGTTCTCCAGCTCTCCAAAGAACCCTCCGCTCGACTGCTCAAACATGTTGTGCGCTGCTACCTACGACTTTCAGACAACTCCAGGTTTGTGAATGTGATGTTTTTGAAAGCCCTTTTAGCCAAATTTAAATTCCCAGTACGTTATGACTGTATCTTTATCTACCATGCTATTCTTTTCTTACTGTCTGTACCTTTTTCTCAGCCAAGTATCAAAGTACAATGACCCCATGAAGGATATTTAATGTTCTGTTGAGGACATTGTATTATATTTTTACCTTTGGGGTTTGCAAATTGCTTTCATACTTGCAAGTTGCAGCCCTACTACCGACTACCAGGGCTGCCATTTTAGCAGTGTTCACGGCCAAGTTTGAGTGAAAAAAATCTTCATTGTGTAATTGGATGTACAATATCCCTCTCTCCTTTGTCTTTTCTGTCAGGGTAGTATTTACTCTCATGGACAATTAATGAGTAAAAAAAAACCGCAACATGCTACAACACCTGCAGTGGAGCTTATGGCCTCTAGGGGCATGAGTTACTTATTTCTGCTTTAAATTACACTTTTTTTCGATACCTATACTGGAATATTTGTTGTCTAGAACCAGAAAACAGAGCAGCAATGTTCATTTATTCCTTAAAAGACAATTTCTTTTACATTTGAGTCATTTATTTGAGCTGAAACAACCACGTTACTTCCTTTAATGCTGTTCCTGGACCAAACGGGGATCAAAACTGGGCCTCAAAAGATGTATTGTTTTCGGCGCCTGCTTTCAATACTTTAATTTTTTCGATACCAGTAGAATCCTTTAACCTTTTAACCCCTGATTTAACCAAGGCATTTTCTCCAGTTCAGCTTTACCCAAATCGAAAAGGTTACAGCCTTAAGGCCAGAGTAATGCCTCATTTGAACGTGTTTTTGTCAGTTTTTTGTCACTTTTCTGTGACTTTTTTGTTGCTCATTTTGTTGCATTTTCAACGCATTTTTTTTTTCACTTTCTCGTCGCGTTTTTGTGGCTTATTCATCCTTGTTTTCGTTGCTATTTTGACACTTTTTTCAACAGGCTTTTAGATTTGGGTAACGCCAAACTGGAGACAGTGTGCTCGGTTCAAGCTGAGGTTTATAGGTTAACTGTATCCAGCCCTACCTACCACCAGGCATTTGATCCGTGATGTGTGTCACATTCTTGGGGGCTCGAGGTTCTCTGCGGGGGGATGCATTTTGCCCCTGGGCCTGACTTTCCCTGTCCCTGCTCTAATAGTTGGAAAAAGTACAATTTCGTCAACAACTATTGAAACTTTAAACAACCCTGTCCAGTTTACATCATCTGCAGTATGATTCTCTCATGGTGATGTGTTTGTGTTGCAGAGCCAGAGAGGCGTTACGGCAGTGCCTTCCAGATCAGCTCAAAGACACGACGTTCGCCCAGGTTTTAAAGGACGACACCACGACCAAACGCTGGCTGGCCCAGTTGGTGAAAAACCTCCAGGAGGCGCAGGTGACGGACTCCAGAGGCATCCCGCTGCCCGCCCCCTGATCCTGGGCATGGACTTTAGAGCGAGAGAAGGGCTGATGATGAGCAACGAGCACAGAAACAGCGGAAAGTGGCCACAGAAGATAATCTACACGATTCAAACGGACTTCTGACGAGTAGTTTATTTATTTTGGTCATCGAAAAGCAAACTGTAAACTATGAGAACGGCAAAACAGGAAAATAAACCGGTCGATTAAAAGCCTTTTTGATGTCTATGCTCTCCCTTGTCTCCACTCGTAGCTCAGCATCATTGAGTGTCTTGTATTGCGCATTTGCAAGGGCTTCTGGGTAAGGTAGTTTCCTTTGCCATTGTGAGGGAGCCCCTTCATTTTACTCTTGGCTAAGTCGCTGTAATTTGACCATTGTAACTTAAACCAACATTTTTATTATTTATGCCCCAGAACTTGAGCAGGACACAGGGATGGATGAGCAAAAACAATGGGTTTGCTTAAAATCTGCAAAATGTTTAAAACGCTTTGCCCTAGAGTTTAGTATTTAACTTCACTTTTGTGAATATGGCCATCGCGCAATGTGTCCCGTGCAACTTTGGTTACTCCTGACGGGTCTTGTCCTGTTGCTCGGTGCCTGAGTTAACCTATGAATATTTAAAGAGAAGAAACCTTAGCCTAAACTTGGTGGTGTTATGTTGTCGGCGGTCGCTCACTTGGCGATAAAAAGCAGCGCAGTGGTCCCGAGACAAATCAGAGAGCTGCAGAAAACACTATCGGAAACGCATGACAAGTTATGACTATTGTGCATTGATTGGGCTTTTTCGAGGGAAATTCGCTTCTTTTTATACTTTATGGCATCAGTGGTTCTCAGCTGACATGGCGTCTGGACCCACCGTCAGGCTATGATGGTTAAGCTGCCACCCAAATAACAATGTGGCTTATATAATGCAAAATATTGTATTATCCCAACAAATTAACAGTTGACTAAGTGTTTGATCAGCCTAAGAAGCTCAAATCATGATGAAAACAAACCCTTACCTGAACGGAGCACATTTTCTCCAGTTCGGCTTTACCCAAATCAAAAAGCTTCTTCGAAAGAAATATAGCAAAAAAAATTAAAGATGAAAATGCAACAAAAAGTGACAGTAAAGTGACAAAAAAGCCACAAAAGCAGCAGAAAGTGACAAAAAAGTGCTGCAAATGTGGCTAAAATGTGATGTAAAAATCAAAAAGATAAAGCAACAAAAATGCGATTTTACACTACCTTGATACATTGCACCAAACTATATTTAGTACAATGTAATGTGCTTTGTAACAATGTGCAATAACTTGTTCCTATGCAGTACATACACAATGGAATAGTGTGTGTTAGTACTTTGGAGGAACATAATGTAATAAGACATAAGACCTTCAGGGTTAGGGGTTAAGGTTAAGTTAGAGTCTTACATGTTTATTACATTATGAAAGTCCAAACGACCATCCATCTTCTTCCACTTTTCCGTTGCCAGGTCGTGGAGGAGGGGGGGGGGGGGCTGTTGGAGCTGCCCAAATCACATTGCACCAGCCCCTTATGGCTCCTCCTGCAGGTGGTGGGTCCACAGAATAAGTAGCTAGAAAATGTTACTAGAAATGTTACTTTATATTGAGTACTTGGCAACAATTACTAGTGATATCCATTACAATCCTGTTGCTATGATCATGACCAATAAATGTCTATGCACTTGGAAATTACTCTTAACGTGAAAAAGGAAAAAGTCATGTTGCTCAGCTATAATACAAGGATAAAATTATTTGTTTGATCTACTATAATAAGGCCTGTTCAAATATCCTTATCTTTGGGTTAAAGTTGACCGCCCTCACAGTGTTATTTTTCCACTTGTGAATATTAGACAAAGTGTGCAGCCTTTTAGAGACCTGACAAATGGGTCCAAACGTCCCGGGACACGAGAGACGGGAGGGGAGGGAGAGGGGGCGGGCTCTCTCTGTAGTTTAACTCTGGCCAGTCCCACAGGTGCAGTGTCATTACAGCATGCACCAGGAGGATTACTATTTCAAATGACCATCGCTGACAAGGGATGCACATAAAACAGGTAACATGTACTTCATTTATCCATTTAATAACTTTGAGTATTGATCTGAAGTGATAAGAACGCACAACGAAGTTGTATTTTTGTATGTTTTAAAGTGAAGTACATTTATTAAAGTTTCGAGTAGAAGTGGAAATTTAACTTTTACACTAGTTTGAATGAATTGCTTGAACAAATTCTTATGGAGTCTTAAGTTAAAGCTATGTGGGTTTTAAAGGTCTTTACTGCTGCTCAAAGCTGTTATGTAAAGCCTTTCTCTAAACTTTGAAAGTGCACAATAGTTATATTTGATAAAGCATTTTAAACAATAAAAACTTCTGGACTGTGTAGACTTATTAAAAATAAAATCCATAAGACAATAACCATTCATAAAAAATGCTATGCTTTAATGTGTGTGTGGATGATTGATTGTTTAAAACTACTAATAACATCCATAAAAAAAAGGATTACAGATTTCAATGAAACTGTCCACTGGCTTCTTGGCTTTTAATGTTTACATGTACACTATAGCCTTTACATAATGTTTCTGAGTTTGTTTTGTGACTCAGGAGTCAGCATCTCACCATGAAGTTTATATGACATATGAACTTCACTACACTGGTGTGTGAATGGGCAAGTGGTTCTTTGATGTAAAGCGCTTTTAGTACCTAATATAGGTTGAAAAAAGTTATATATATTGAGACTAATATTATCATCAATCAAACTATTTCTATATTTATTAATCAACCTCTAGTTGTTGTGGCATGAGTCAGTTTATGTTTATATTTTTAAGTTTTTCTTTGACTCCATTTAAAAAAAGTAAAAAAATCGGTCCAAAGCGATATGTGTGGAAAAAGCAGACTCATAATTTACAAATGTATATGTTTTTAACCTCTTAACCCCTGAACCCGGCACATTTCTTCCAGACAAGTGTCAAAATCGCAAACAAAAAACAAAAAAACAAAAAAAAACAAAAAAAACGAAAGGAAAGGAAAACGAGGATTGAAATTTGACAGATAAGTGACAAAAAAACGATAAAAAATGTGACCAAAAATTGGATAAAAAAGTGACACATTAATGTCACTTGACCTGTGACCTGTATTGCGTAACAAAACACACGGCGCTAGCATTAGCACGCAGCTAATTTTAGCGGTTTTAAATGTTATTCTTTATTTTTGCTTTATTAGTATGATATAGCCTAACATTATACGTTATGACTTTTTGTTTTGTTATTTCACTTATTTCGTAAATGTATTTTAGCTCGATTTGTATTTATTTAGCAGCACTGCAGCAGCAGGCTAACTAGCTTGTAGCACATCGATAGCATCATGGTAGTATTACTGCTTTAATTTATATTTTCCTTATACAACGTTTTTTTTTTCTTTATAACGTTCAATCTTAACCCCCACCTTAACTGAGAGCATTTTATTCAGTTTGGCTTTACCCAAATCTAAAAGCTTGAAGAGAAGAGGATGAAAATGTGACAAAAATGCGTGACAAAAACACAAAAAAGCAACAAAAATGTGACAAAAGCGATGACAAAAAGTGTAAAAAAAAAAAAAGTGAATGCAGCAACAACACAAGGATTTTGATTTTTTAGGTCTTAGCTTTCAAATGAGGCGTTACACTGGCCCCTAAGCTGTGATTTTATGGGTAAAGCTGGACTGGAGAAAATGCACTGGGTTAAGGCGGGGGTCAAGAGGTTAAATTCAACACACTCATTGCACTGTTGTGGCAAAAGAGCATTTGAAACCAAATAAATAGCTGGTTTAGTTGAAATATTATTCGGAAATACTTTTTTCTCTAAGCCACTAAGTGTAACTCAGATTTCCTGCATTTCCATCCTATTATCTGTGATTAAATTCGATAAGGGAAAGTACTGCTGCCCCGAGTGAGGAATTTAGGAGGTTATAGTTGGCTTAGTGTCGGGATAGAAAAGCTGGCCCTAATGCTTTGAAAACAATAGCACTTTGTATTTGGCCAGTGAGAGCTTTAGAGTCCACAAACAGGATGGATAAGGGCTAAATAATGGAGGCGCAGGTGTGGAAAAGTCCTTTGGGTGTGATTCAATACAAGCCTGAAACAGATCTGAAAGTGTTGCGACCATTTAAGACTTTTTAATGAGTCTATGAAAGTTTAAGGACTTGGTTGTGTAACAGCGGCTGAATTACCAACTATCACAAGTTAGAGAGTGTGAAGAACGACACTTTTGTATGTGCTCCTACAAACAGATGGGCACGAGCTCTACTACAAGGTATTTTCAAAAGTGTTGTTTGAAAGTAAAGCAAAAAATACTATATTTGTGTAATGACAATGGCAAAAGAAAACAAGGTGCAGAAAAATGAATATAAACCTGGATTGTAAACCTTTAAAAAGAGATATATTATTGGTCACCATCTCTAACTACACAACTTCAAAACTGAGTACTGTGTGGTTCTGAAAAAGTGTCAATCATTCATTCATTCTGTTCACTTTCCCAGATGGAAGTGTGAGGAGTAAACAAATGGCTTCCACAGGGACTGGCCTTCGTGAGTACACAACCACTTCTTATACAAATAAACGGTTATTGACATGAACTTGAAGGTCCCTCACAGCATTTTTCTCCTCGTAATTCCTGTTTACTCATTTGTTTATTCCCTGTAATACCGTTAGTGTAAATGTCTGCCTTTGCTTTGTGTGTTGCGTTTGTTTGTCAGGGATCCAGTGCGATGATAACCTGCAGTCCATGCTGGTGGGGACGGTGATGAGGAAGATCAAGTCTCGAACCTGGAAGAAGCAGAGATACTTCAAACTGCAGGACGACTGTATGACCATCTGGTACAAGTCCAAGAAGGCCGGCAACGCCCACTCTACATGTGAGGCAGACTCAGTGAAACTTAGGGCTGGGCACCGTTAAATATTTTACATACCGGTACTTCGAGGATGCTTGGTTTTCAATACCGTCACTAAGTTATTTGTCATATTTAACAAACATTTTTATAATGTTTATTTATCCCTTTTCCTTCCATGTAATTTATTTTGCATTTGTATCATTTGTTTGAGGTGAAACAACCAAGAAACTACCTCTAAAAGGGCAAAAAAAATCATCTTTTTCTCACTTTTAACCTCTTTTATTTCCCCAAATGTTCCAATTTTCCCTGTTTTTTCAGCATTTTTCTCATTTTTTTTAATTTTTTCCCCAAAACTTTCCCATTTTTTTCACCATTGTTTTTATTTTTTTATTTTGTATTTTTCCCCCACATTGTTCTCATTTTTCCCCCCACATTTAAAAAGAAAAAAAATCCCTAATTTTTCCACTTAGTTTTCAACATTTTTGAAATATTTTTTCAACTTGTCTTTCACTTTTCTTTTCTTTTTTTAAATTGTTTTTATTTTCATCAACAGCATCAAAACTTGAATATAAGCATTTTATATTTCTTTTCAGTACCTTTTTTGATACCAGCAGTACCTCGATACCAGACTGGTATCGTATAACGGTCCCCAGCCCTAATAAAACTGTTTCCTTATAGTGTTTCAAAGTGGAAAGTATTGTAAACTTACCGCGCTCTCCCTGGGCTCCAGTTTCAGTGAGCGATGTGGAGGCCGTCCGGGAGGGCCATCAGTCCGAGGTGCTGCTCTCCATCGCGGACGAGTTTCCCGCCGACCGCTGCTTCACGCTGGTCTTCAGGGGGCGCCGCGGGAACCTGGACCTGGTGGCCGAGTCGGCGGATGAAGCCCAGTCCTGGATCCGAGGCATGAGGAAGCTGATGGAGAACCTGGAGAACATGGGAGAGATGGAGCGCCTGGGCCAGTATCCTTCACAGGGATTTCCTTCATTATAGATACAAATCATTAGGGTTACTCAATATATCATCAGTTTATTAGAAAATCATCATGAAAAGTGGAGTTGTTAGGCCTCCTGTGTGTTTGAGCTCTTAACATGTCTCCAGGTGGATCGGAGACTGGTTCAGAAAGGCGGACAAGAATCACGACGGGAGGATGAACTTCAAAGAAGTGAGGGATCTGCTGAAGATGATGAACGTGGACATGAACGAGCACCACGCACACAGACTCTTCACGGCGAGTGTCTCATGGTCCTATCGAGGTTCATTACAGACACACAGGTTGAACAAAACTACATCTGGCAGAATATTCATCCGTCCAGAGAAGCCACGATGTAACACAAATCACTGAGGTCTTTCATCTGACTGAGATTTAAACACTTTTGCCCGCACGACTTCAAACAAAAATGTGCAAATGTTCAGCTTTATGCGTGGGTTTCATGATTTTGTGACACATTTGCCTTGTTTTGATCCCTATGTAGTAACTTTTATGCCATGTCTTGATAATTTTATGGGGAAAAAAAGATGAGAATAATAAAAAGTAGCAATAAAGTAAACCACTCTTCTCTGCTACTATAAAATTAACCTCTTACCCCCGCCTTAACTGAGCACATTTTCTCCATTTCGGCATTACCCAAATCTTAAAGCTTCACGACTGGAGAGTGTACAGCCTATAGGCCAGAGTAACACCTCATTTGAAAGCTAAGACCATACCGCCTTTGCTCTGCCCGATCTGGTCAGACCTCAGAAGCTGAGCAGGGAAAGGCCTGGTCGGTACTTGGATGGGAGACCGTTTGGGAAACACCAGGAAGCCTGGGTGAATGTAGTGAGTGAGTGGTTGGTGGTCGGAGGGGCTGATGGCTCAGACTGGTCTCCTCGCTTCCGTCAGTCTAGCCCAGGGCAGCTGTGGCTACATCTTCATTTGCGTTGTTATTTTGACGCTTTTATATTCGGTAAAGTCAAACTGGAGAAACGTGCTCTGTTCAGGTGGGGGTTCAGAGATGAAAAACAACAGCCCTTTAATTGAAGCTCATTAAACCTATTGTAGGCTCTGGCTCTTGGCTCTGTTCCGGTTCACTTGTCTCCTCATCATGGACCTCTTCCTCTTCTTTAGATGGCGGACAAGTCTCAGTCGGGCACGCTGGAGGACGACGAGTTTGTTTTGTTCTACAAGATGCTGACCCAGCGCGAGGACCTGCTGCGCGTCTTCCAGGAGTTTTCCACAGACGGGCAGAAGCTCTCGCTGCGGGACCTGGAGGACTTCCTGCGAGAGGAGCAGCTCGAGACGGGACACTCCGAGGAACAGCAGCGGGCCTGCGAGCTCATCGAGAAGTACGAGCCCTCGGACGCAGGTGGGACGGAAGATTTATGTGTGAGGTTTAAGTGCAGCTCGCCTGATTGTGCTTCGTTTCTCCTGGTTTCAGCCAAGGAGTTGAACGCCATGAGCTTCGACGGGTTCCTGATGTACATGGGCTCCGCGGAGGGGAACATCTTTGACCCCAAGCGCAGAGGGATGTACCAGGACATGTGCCAGCCGCTGAACCACTACTTCATCTCCTCCTCGCACAACACCTACCTGATGGAGGACCAGCTCAGGGGGCACAGCAGCATCGAGGGATACATCCGGTACGGGACACTTTAACCCCTGGTGATCAAGCCACAAAAATCTGACCAAAACAAAGCAACAAAAAGGACAAAAATGTGTAATCGTAACGAGGATGAAGCTTAGATGAGTTACTCTGACCTATAGGCTTTAAACCCCACTTGAGAAGCTCTTAGATTTGGGTGGAACTGGAGAAAATGCACTCAGTACCAGGTTCATTTAGAGAGAATTTGCACCTAAAGATTTATTCCTGCTACGTATTAGTACACGCCCATTTTACTACATCCCAGTCCAGGTGAATGTAATAATTTTCCATAATTAGAGTCCACCAAGAACAATGTGTGGAGAAATGCGAATGGCCAGTATAGACCAAAAAGTCCTGGACCCCTTTTTCTGTCACGTTCCATCATCCACTGTATTTACTTTTTTATCTTATTACTTTTTTGATGAAGTGCTTTTGTGCTTTTACTTATTTAAAGGGACTAGATGCAAGTTGGTCATTTTATACTCACTACTGCCACCTCAGGTCTTATGCGTAACTCCAGCTTCTATGTTAAGCTTGTGCATGAAGGCACTTTGGACCTGAACTAACTACTATTTGAGTGACAGTGCAGGATTTTAGAGGCAGTTGTGGTGAATTCTACACATTAGGACATGGCTGGAACATGTAGGGGGAGGAAAATACTTCATTTTAGCATTTTTAAACTCTGTATAATACCTTTTAACTAGTTGTACTTTTACTTTTACCGGAGTCATTCTCTACCTAAGTATCAGAGCTTCTACTTCTACTAAAACTGAACTTCCACACATTTATAAGTTCAATGCATTGTTTGTGTCAATCTCAGCCAGATGGAGACTTTCCTGATGTTGTGATATGTTGAGGCTCCTTGTGATACAGATATTGCGTCACTTAATATCTCAGTATGATATTTTTTGCGATTGTGATGCCCGCCTAACATGCAGGACTTGTCCGAGCTGCAACCTGACAGAATATTTGAGCCGTAATTGCTAACCTCTCACCTATCAGCCGTTGATCTCACCCTCTGCCTGAAGCCCAAAGTTGCAGAGCCCTCCTGCTCCAGCTCTCTCTCCACATAATGAATGAATGGAGCTTTAAATCTGTCAGTGAAAGCCTTTCCCTAATGCGTTTCCTGGGGTCTTTGCTGTAAGTCCCTGGCGCTCCATTCATCTGTTCAGTGGGTTATTAAGACTCTGTAGTTAATGTGATGGCTCTGCTGACGTCAGACGCCACTTTAGACTCTCCCAATCACATTTAAACTGATCCATTCACTAAAACAGGCTAAAGTGGCATCACAGACCCACAGAGCGGCACCGAGAGGAGCAGGCGGGGGATTAAACTCTCACTTTGGGGGCATTTTCTGTGTGCAGTGATGAAAGTAGAGCCTTCTACCGGGTTACAGTTGTTTGCTCGTCAAAAACATACCTGGAGCTGCATTTCAACCGCTTGACCACTTAAATGTCAGAATATATTAGGATATGTTCTTCTTTATTCCCTTCTGTACGAGGTTGTGTTGTGGAGGCAGCAGTCTGAGCTTTCTCTATTCCCCTCACACTTCCTCCACTTCCTCAGACACGTCCCTAGGCCGAGGAGATGTTAGTCCCTCCAGTGTGTCTTAGGTCTTCCCTGGGGCCTCCTCCCAATGGGACGAACACCTCCCCAAAAGTAAAACCCCAAAACCTCCCCAAAAGTTGGGTGTCACATGGGGGTTCGTTTTCATTACTTTTCTTTGCTCTTTTGTGGCATTTTTTTGTCGCAATTTTGATGCTGTTTTTCAAGAAGCTTTTAGACATGGGTAATGCCAAACCAGAAAAAATGTATTCAGTTCAGGTGGGGGTTAAGAGGTTAAAATGCCAAAGGAAATTGACTTCAAATACCTCAATGAAGCATAATATAGTGTTTTAAAGGCACTATACCGGATATTTGATTTGTCCTCCTTTAGTAAATTGTAAATTTGTGGGAAAACATCTTATTATAAAGGATTTGTATCAATCTCATGAACTTGCAGGCTAGTTATCTTACATTTTTATGAAAGTGAACTTGAAATGGGATGCTACAAATATTTGGGCTGCTCAAAATAATGTTTTTTTATGTTTATGTTATGTTTGAAAACAGTTAAGGGGGAAAACAATTTGGAAAAAAATCTAAACTTTCTCTAATTATTCAAAAACTGCTTAACAAAATTATGAATCTATTTTTTTACTAAATAAAGATACAAAGACATGGAGAGGAGCAAAGAGGTTTAACAGCCCATAAATACATAAATAACGGAGAATGCTAACCCTAGCTACGACTGCGCAGATTGTTCTGCTTTATTCACAGCAGAACAATCTGCTGTGAATAAACATCCATATGGACCTGATTTAGACTTGACTTTATTCATGTGTGATAAATAAGTTTATATTTCGCTGGAAAAGAGTGAAAAATGTTGTTTCCCAAAAGATTCTGTTTTCCCCAACCTGCAAGGCCACGCCCCCTTCTATGCTGAGATGCCGTCTGTATCTGTGTGGACTTTTTGGGTGGAAAGTCATGTGATTTTTTTTTTCTTGCACAAATATAGATCCACTTGGGATGGTTGAATTTTACCCCCAAAAAGTGTTTGTAATAAAAAAAAAAATCTGGTTTCCTTTAACACAGTGGATCAGGCACACGTTTCTGACAAACTGATGTGTTTATTCCAGGGCTCTGAATCGTGGCTGTCGCTGTG
This sequence comes from Gobius niger, assembly GCF_951799975.1. NCBI lineage: Eukaryota > Metazoa > Chordata > Actinopteri > Gobiiformes > Gobiidae > Gobius > Gobius niger. The sequence continues at coordinate 5,167,458 of NC_136874.1, forward strand.
TGGAGGTCGACTGTTGGGACGGGGCAAACGGAGAGCCCATCGTTTATCACGGACACACCTTCACATCCAAAATCCTGTTCAAAGACGTGGTCAGCGCCGTCGCCAACTACGCCTTTAAGGTACTTTCTGACTGAACCTGCCAGGAAACAAACAGCGAGCTCCCCCGGCCACACACGATCCGTTTGACAAGTGGGTTTTCCTGTCCCGTCTTTGACACAGCCCGCTCTCTGATTTGCTGCCAGCCGTCGTCATGGCCCGGCGGCCCTGATCGGAAAGCTGATCTCTCTCCGCCGCCTCGTCCAGGTGTTTAGCAAATGGCTCGTGCTGCCCGTGCGATTGTGCGCCCTTCACGGCAGCTTTGACGAGCGACGGCCTGATTTTAAATTTATGAAGGGAGTACAACCCGGGCAATAATATCCAGCGCATGAAGCCAACAGCGCAGAGACGAGGCGCCAGGCTCATGCCAAAGAGACGAGCTGCCAAGTTCACAGCTCTGTCACGGTGCACAAAAGGGCCGCTCTGATTCAGATCATGAGAGATAGTGACCGAAATGGCAGTCATTAACCTCCTGAACGCTTCAGATTTAATGTAAAGTAACACATTTGAATAATAGTCCAGGCTAAAACCTTTCTTAGCTTGAATTTATGTATATTTTTTGGGCCATTTTCTTTGTATAGAGCCCCTTATATCTTTTTTTTTTCTTTTTCTTCATTTTATTTATTTATTTCATTCAAAAGTGATGTCATACAATCACCATGAAACTGCCAAGCCAACACAGTATGAATGAAACGGATCAGAGGAGAAGAACAAGTCTTATAATATAGAACAAGTCTTATGATATGAGAACAAGTCTTATAATATAGAACAAGTCTTATATTACAATGAGCGTTTAATTCACATAATGCACTGAATTAAACGCTTGTAAATGTCTAATCTACTCTATTAGACATCTGATATGAAAAAGCGGCAATATTCTATCACCTGTGTCCATGATTGAGATATTTAATGCACTATGTCACAATATAAGAAACATTGGTATCACTTTATAATAACTACACCTTGGCCTTAATGAATATAATAATCAACGTTTAATTCATCATGAACAATTCATTGGTAAAGTGTAAATACTTAACTACTACAGTTAATGCCTAACTCATAATGAATAGTTCTTCACATACTTCACTCATTCATTGCTAAGTAGGTGTTAAGTAAGGTGTAGTTATTATAAAGTGTTACCAACACATTTAAAGTTCTTCATTTCCTGATCAAACTGTGGCACATTCAAGATTTAAGAAAATATCTGGACCAAAACTTAATTAGGAATATCAAGCAAACAAAAGGTCGTTCTCAAGTCAGAGGGAAGATTCTGTGATTCATCGTGATGTTTTGTGAGGTTAAATAGGGACGGGAACACTTTACGGCCTGCAAGTTCCACGTGTAGTTACAGGCAACAAGAAAGTATTTACACTTGTAAGTATAGGTGATTACACGTTAAAATGCAAGGTTTAATAACTGTGTTCAAAGAGTCATAAAGGTATAACATGTAGGTGTAACAAAGGGCTACAAGGTGTAATAATGACAGCCCACGCTCATGTGGAGTTGCCTTAAATGTTTTTAAGCATTAAATTGGATTCAAACTGGCATTAAATGTATTTTTTTCTGAAAATGATGTTATGACTCAACAATTTTTACCATATAAGTTCATGGAAAATACGAAAACTATGGACTAAAACATATTCAGCTGCAGTTTGGGCTGAAATTTTGACATTTTTTTGCTCAAAAGTTTCCCACTTTGTCCAATTCTTTTTCCTCTGTTTGAAAAGCATGTTTGCAAATATGCGCCTTTTTTCCGTTTGCTGCGTGAAATTTACTATTTGGGCATTAAAAAGTGTTCAATTTGACTTGCTTCTGCCTGCATAAACCCTTCATTAGGTACGGTATCATTTTTCCCCAATTTGTGAACCTGTATTACGGCCAAAGCACCTGAAACTACACGCCTTTGTTACACCTTGCATACAGTTGTTACACCTTTATTAAGCCTTGCTCTTTAACCTGTACTAACATGTATATTACTTTCTTGTTCCCTATACCTACACATGAAACTCTCAGCCTGTAATCTAAAGTGTTCTAAAAAGACATGACAGTTTCAACAATCCTCAAGATGAGATAACTTTGTACAGTAGCTGTGTCTTGGTGCAACCCTATAGTGTCCCATTGACCCTTTGCTCCCTCCAGCTGCCTCTCCGTCCGACAGCAGCGGCTCACGGGTGTACCGCGGCTTCAGTTTCCTCCGTGGTGATAATTCAAGCCCCGTGTTGAGTTACCGCTCTCTCTCTCTCGCAGGTGTCGCCCTATCCCGTGATCATGTCCATAGAGAACCACTGCAGCGTGGAGCAGCAGCGCGTCATGGCCCAGCACCTCACTCACATCCTGGGGGACAAGCTGCTGAAAAGCACGCTGGACGGAAAGGCTCCCATCGGGCTGCCCTCCCCCCACGTGAGCCTCAAACTGTCCTCACACGTATACGCCACCTCTTGGAAAACAAAGACACAATATTATGCTTAAAACCTGCTTGTTGTGTCCATTTTGCTTTTGTATATCAACATTTCCCCTCATTCCTTTTGAGTGGTGCTAGCCCGCTGTTAGCTTTGCCCGTTAGCCTGTTAGCTTCTTCTTCGTGACCCCATTAATGTGTATTGGGGCCTCCGAGTTAGACTATTTTGACGTTAAAACTGCTTTAATCTCATGTAGATGTCGTCGTTCCTCTGAATCCTCATCTTTGTGCGTTTGTGGCGTGTAGGATTTGAAGGGGAAGATCCTGGTGAAGGCGAAGAAGATCGGGGGCCTGGAGGAGAGTCTGAGCGGTCTGGGGGAGGACTCTCTCACGGCGGAGGTCAGCGACGAAGAGGAGGCGGCGGAGATCGACGAAGACAGTATTCACCGGGACAGTCTGCGGCGACGGGTCATGGTGAGGCTCGAAAAAACTAAAGGAGCTACACTGCTATAGCGTGTCTGTCTCTGTAGGGTCTTTACTTGCAAAAAGAAAGAAATCCCTGCTAACTCTACAAACATGCTCTGAAATACTGTACATTCTTGTTTTAGTTTAGCAGTTTTTTTTAGCACTTGAGTTTGTAGCGGTGTCTTGTCCAAAAAAAGTAAATAGCTCAAGATCACATGTAGGCCGTGAGTTACCGATGGACAGTCGCAGCATCATGTTAAAAACATCAGGAGCAAAGAGGAGGAGGAAACGTGCTCATCACAGTAGGTGTTTTTGTTTTGAAGCTAACGGCTAACCCTAAATAAAAATGAAAATGGCACCAAGATTATGAACGAGCCGTTCAAAAAATACTGGGCCTGTCTTTAGTATATATTATAAATACTTGCCCCCCACTTTAACCAAGCACATTTTCTCCATTTCAGCATTACCCAAATCTAAAAGCTTCTGGACTGGAGCTTACGGACTACTTACAGTGTATTCGTGTTTTCGTAGCTCTTTTGTGGCTTTTTCATCACTTTCTAGTTATGTTTTTGTCACTATTTTGAGTTTTTTTTTTCCAAGAAGCTTTTAGAATTTGGGAAAAGCCAAACTGGAGAAAATGGCTTGATTCAGGTGAGGGTTAATGGATCTTTCTTTTTGGTGCTAGGACGTTTCTTGCAGTCAAGTATGTATTTACATCTGAAATAGCGAGAGAGCAAGGACTGCGGCGTCCGGAGATCGCACTCGGACTCACGTGTGACTCTCGTGTGCATAGAGCCAATGTCAGATACTACTGCCACCTCAGGTCTAATGCGTAACTGCAGTTTCTGTATTAACCTCATGCAAGATGGCACTTTCTGTACTTTCCGTATTAAAAACGCTCATTCTACACATTAGGACTTGGCTGGAACATGTAGGGGGAGGAAAATACATCATTTTAACATTGTTAAACTCCGTATATTCCCTTTAAGTCAGACCCGCCATTTGGCCATGAACACAAGATGGCGCCACCCACCTCAAGTTCCTGAATAAGGTCTTAACCCCCACCTGAACTGCGCACACTTTCTCCAGTTTGGCTTTACCCAAATCAAAAAGCTTATTGAAAAAAGCCTCAAAGCTTGGCCGAAGTGAAGCAGACATGCACTGTTTTAGACTGTTGTGTTTGCGCTGTATCGAGACGCCAAAACCCGCTGCAGCCTCTTAACTTAGAGAGCGAACGAATATTAGATTCATCAGATTATAACATCTCATCTAACCTGTTTTGTTGTGTAATTGTAATAACATTTTAAAGCACTTGTGCCTTTTCATGTAGAGATTTGGGCCACTTCCTCCGTCTCCGCCTGTTACACATGATCTGATAACTTGGAACAATAGATCATTATCCATTTTTAGGCCGGAATACGGAAGCGCTTTTAAACAAGTTCCCCTTTTGACGGATTAATTTCCCAAAATGCAAACACTCCTTTGATTAAAGTCATTCTGTTAATTGCTTTGTTCGCCAAAATCGGTGGTGCTATAACGTTGCGTAAACAAACCGCTATTGTCTGTAAAATCCAAAAAGCTCCGAAATTAGAGCGGATAATTCATCTACTTTTAACATCTAGCAATTATACAATGGACATATTTTCTTGGCTGAACTTGTGCCATTATCCGCGGCGGTTGTAGTTTTCGATGGATGTCCTTCAAGGCAAATGTGGAAGGCGTTGCGTAAATCGTCTGCTGTCTTGTATAATGCATGCGGTGAAGCAGCAGCAGCAGACGGTGGTGTTGGATACAGCTCTCTGTTTACACCGCGGTCAATGCGGCCCCTGTTGCTCCGGTGGACTGGGCTGAACCAACGTGACGAAAACATGACACATTTTAGTCTTCGCTCGTGATTAAGAAGTTAGAGATTAAATTCTTGTCCTGTATGTCGACCCTTGACTCTCGGGTCTCTATCTAATGGCAGATAGAGGCCCATGTAATCTGCTGTTCCATCGCAACTTCCTGTTTCGATCCAGCGCGCCAAAATAAAAGCACCATCTCATTCATTAGTTCAACTTTCTTTCTGCCTAACTGTTTAATAATCTTCTTGTGATGTTGCAAGTACCTGCTGAACTGAACAATGAGACGAGCTGTGTGCTTTTATTTTGGCGTGCTGGATTGAAACAGGAAGTCACTTCTTGGGCGGTCAATTAATCAAATATATGACTTTGTGAGCGTTTTATGGGCAGGGTGGATGATTGGGCCTTCCTGCATTGTCTGCTGTGCTGTGTGGGATTGAAATTTTGTATTTCTTGACTGGCACCTTAATTTTTTTCTCAACTTTTGGTCATTGAGATTTGGTAACGCTTCACAGGTGAAACTCAGAAAATTAGAATATTGTGCAAAAGTTCATTTATCTTTGTAATTCAACTTAAAATGTGAAACTAATAAATGACATAGACTCATTACATGCAAAGTCATGTCAAGCCTTTATTATAATTTTGATGATTATGGCTTATATAGATGTGTATGTAATGAGTCTACATCATATTGGTTTCACTGTTTAAGTTGAATCACAGAAATGAATACACTTTTTAACGATATTCTAATTTTCAGGATTTCACCTGTATTTTAAGGGGTGCTTGTTAAATAATAATAATAATAATAAGGTATTACCCCGAGCACATTTCCTCCGGTTCGGCTTTACCCAAATCTAAAAGCTTCTCGACTGAAGAGCAACAGTGTAACGCCTGATTTGAAAGCTTTTTAGCCCTTTTTTTTGCTTCTTTGTCACTTTTTTGTTTTGCGTTTCTGTCACTTTTTGTGGCGCTTTTGTCTCAGTCTTTTGTGGCTTTTATGTTGCTTTTTCATCACTCTTTGATTGTGTTTTAGTCGCTATTTAATTGTGTTATTTTTGCTTTTCCGTCTCATTTTTGTCACTCTTTGGCCACGTTTTTTGTTGTATTTTCATCCTCGTTATCATCCCGATTTTGGCGCTTTTAGTCTAGATCTGTGTAATGGCATTAACAGGCCATTCATGATATGTAAAGATTCTAATAATAATAACTACCATGCTAAAAAGCCATGAAAAATATGCCTATTCAATTCATGGTCTAACCTAGTCACCAACTATGGCCCTGATGAAGTGATTGAGCCCATCATTAAATAAGAGAAGCCTTTAATGATCAGTGGAGAAATTCTCTTGTTACATCAGCTCTCAAGAAAGACTCAGGGGGTGCAAATTAGGAAAATGTGCAATTAGGGAACAAGATAATGTGCAAACAGGTAATGGCCGATTCCTGTATCACTGTGCCTCTGCAAACCAAGTCCATAAAGAAAGCCCACAGCTGTTAGTGTCATGTTTGTTAATAGTCACCTGATCCCCCTGATGAGTTAATGCGGTCATGGCAGGTGAGTCCCGTCCAGATCCTGCTGCAGACTTGGTGTAGGGAGGACCTGTCTGTTTGACTCGGGTCTATGGGACGATCCTGTTTCATCCACAGCAGGTTCACCGGGCGGTTTTCGGCGTGTCACACAAGCCGCTCTGGCACGGCACGAGAAACTACCTCTTCACTGCAAGATATTGATCCAAAATATTTATCTATGAGAATTAAGACGCGTTCACTTGACTTGTACTGGAATTACTGCAGCTGTAACAGTAATCACATTGTTATTCAGTCATTCAGTTTGTCATGTCAACAGAGTCTCAGTCTGAGTCAGTGTTTAAGACGTTAGCATGCTACCGGTTAGCAACTGTCAATGGCTTCAACACGATAAACACATGTGTGGCTCACATCTATGAACACTGAGGAAATACTACAGTAACAGCTCAGCTCTGACCGCAAGATGTTGGAGTGTGGTTCAGGGCTTTCTCTTGGAGCTGAGCTGTTGAAGCTAAATGCTAACTGGTAGCATGCTAACGTCTTAAACATTGACTCACTGGTTTCTTAACATAAAGGTGCGTCTCTGGGGCCGTGTTTTTACATTTATCTTCTTGAGCGGTGATTACGAGTACATAAAAATGCCACTGTCAATCAGTTGTCTTTCTTTTACATCCTGAGTAGAGATATTGATACATGTTTAAGTACTGAATAATTCTACTTCGGTATTCAAAATGGCCGCCATAAGGCATGTACAATTTTTCACCTAAGACCTAATCTTCACAATAACATGTTTTATTATTGCACTTACTCAATGTTAATATTGAATAACATAAATGTAAATCTGTCTCTATCCTTCCTTTGTTCAGAATATGTTGCTGAAAAGAGAAATTTGGGCATTTTATGCAAACAAAAATCCATAATATGAAACATAAAATGACATAAAACTTGCAATCCTGTACTATTTTCTTCTTCTTCTTCGCATATTTATGCCAGTAATCTACAGCAAACATTTCTAAGTGATACCTTTAAATTCTCCTTATTCACCTGCAGTGTCTCGCCTTCAAGCATTTGGGACACTTGCTAATTCCACTTATTTGGTGTAATTTCTCTTTTTCTCAGAAGTCAAAGCAGCGTCTGTCCAAAGAGCTGTCCGACTGCGTGGTCTACTGTAAGAGCGTGCACTTCCACAGCTTCAAACACGCGCGGATCCACAGCAAATTTTACGAAGTCGCCTCCTTCACCGAGTCCAAGGCGCGCAAACAGCTCAAGGAGTCGGGTAAGAGAGAGTCCCCACAGATCCCATAATAAAAAGCCCGACAGCTACAGAAAAGATGGAGTGAGGTCTGCAAATCTGAGTTTTTATGTCTAGAAAAGGAAAAAAAACATGACTTAAAAGCAGATTAACTCCCCAGGGCTCTGTTCTTGGCCCAGCTTTGTTCTCGCTCTATATGCTGACCTTGAGCAATTACTTCATCCTCGTCTTTCAGGAGCGGAGTTTGTGTACCATAACGCGCGGCAGCTCACTCGCGTTTACCCCAGCGGCTTTCGAACGGACTCCTCCAACTACCACCCTCAAGAAATGTGGAACGTCGGCTGCCAAATCGGTAACTTCAGCCAATAGTATATTTACTTAATTTGAAATACTAACATGGGCCTGTTTTCACTCCCCATCGCTTTCCATATCCTTCAAAACATGCCTTGGCTTCCCGAGACCTCTGCATCATTAGCGCTGCATTTTATCGGCTTAACGTCAGTCACCTGTTTGAAGATTGATGCTTGATTCAAGTGGTTGTTATTTCAAATTATGCTAATTTATCACCAAGATGCTTCAAAGCACATTTTTGAAAGTGACTCACTCTGTACGTCAAGGCTTCAGGGGGGTAAAAAAACCATGAAAACTAGTCTTAATGAAATGTATAGCGTATTCCTTTTTAACTAGATCGCTATAGGCTGGTGCACAACTCACTGTAAATTGGATAAATATGACTTGATGGAGTAAAAAATCTCTTCTAAATCAGGCTTAAAGAGTAATGCAAATTGAACTAAACTTTGAGACTAAGATGTTAATTTGATCTCCCAGTGGTCATAATGTTGTGGCTAATTTGGTTTTGTTTATTCTCTTGCAGTTGCGTTGAATTTCCAAACTGCTGGCGAGGGCATGGACCTAAACGACGGTCTCTTCAGTCAAAATGGCGGATGCGGTTACGTCCTGAAGCCCGGCTTCATGAATGAAGTCGAGAGGCGCTTTGATCCCGACCATCCACAGAAACTGAATGGATACCAGCCCCTGATCCTCACCATACAGGTAATTTTAATGACATTTGTTTGATTGTTCAGTTTGCCATGTTGCTTTTCTGCATCATGTAGTTATACTGGACTCTTACTGAAAGTACTACTACCACAAAGTACAACAAAAAGCAACTTGTATCATCTCAGTTGTGGTTTTGGGACACTAAGAGACTTGTCTGTCAAACATGTAGAAATACTTATATCTTAAATTCCTGTCATGTGCAGGTGATCAGTGGTCAGCAGCTGCCCAAGGTCAACATTAAAGAGGGATCTATTGTGGATCCTCTGGTCCGAGTGGAGATCCATGGCGTTCCTGTGGACCAGAGCAAACAGGAGACGCGGTGGATTGAAAACAATGGTAAAAACATGTCTCCCACCAGAAGGAATACATGCTGCTCACCTGTCTGTGGTCTCACCTGGGTAACTCTTCTTTTGTCTCAGGGTTTAATCCCGTTTGGTACGACACTCTTCGCTTCACGGTCCACGCTCCGGAGTTGGCCATGATCCGGTTTGTGGTGGAGGATTACGACAAGACTTCCAAAAACGACTTTGTTGGACAGTACACGCTGCCACTGAGCTGCATGCAACAAGGTAACATCCAGTTCCAATGCTTTTATGTATTGCAATTTTTGAATGTCGACCGATTTTGAAGCTTGAAATGTCTCTCCATCTCAGTTTCTATTCATCAACGCATTTTTAATTACATCTTTGCCCATTATTTTTATTTTCTGCCGCCTCGTGCGTTACGTCGGACAGTAATCTATAGCTGAATAAATTTGTGCTTGCTTAGCTTCACAAGTCAGCGTTTTGTACCGTCTTGCTGCTTTTGAGCTGCTGACCGCTTTGTTTCTTTCTCGAGCGCTCGCTAAAAGGCACCAACATCAGTCTTCTTGGGTCTAAATTTACCCAGGGTTTCCAGGTGTGCGAGGGGATATTTGTACACAGGAAATGAAAGAGAAGTACACGCTTGGAGAAATGATCTGCTTGCGTTTTTTCTGACACATATTGTGATAAGTTAAGATTCATTTCACAGAGGACTTCAGCTGGAACCAGATGCATCTCAGAACATGTTTATAAAGGCCTAAACTAAAAGGTTAGCTAGGTTTATATACAGGGTTTCCGCGGGGCATTAAAAAGCCAATTACTGAATTGTGCCCAAATCAAATCCTCATTAAAAAGTATTAAATTGGATTGAAACTAAATATATATTTATTAGGAAATTATGATATCGCTCAAGAACTTGTAGTCACTTTGTTGCCACTTTTCTGTTTCTCTTTAGTGGCATTTTCGTTGCTTTTTCGTCACATTTTTGTCACTTTTTCGTCACATTTTTGTCATATTTTTATTACATTTTGGTCACATTTTTGCCATATTTTTGTCACATTTTTGTCATATTTATGTCATATTTTTGTCACATTTTTGTCACATTTTCGTCACAATTTTGTCACATTTTTGTCACATTTTTGGCATATTTTTGTCACATTTTTGTCACATTTTTGTCATATTTTTGTGTTATTTTGTCTCTTTTTGGTGCTATTATGTCTCTTAGATTTGGATGAAGCCAAACTAAATAAAATGTGCTCAGTTCTGGTGGGGGTTAAGAGGTTAAATCCAAAGAAATTAAATATGCTGTGATTTAAGAAAATAAAATATAGGATTTGGGCATTAAAAAGCATTACATTTTATTTTCTTCTGCTTGTATATAATAAGACCCCATTGTTTCCAGAGGACACTATATCACCAATATAACTGCAGCCCAATAGCAGCTATTAAACTTGTGTTTTCTTCTCAGCTGTTTTCAATCTTGCTGCTCTGCTTTTGTCCTCAGGTTACCGGCACATCCACCTGCTGTCCAAAGATGGAACCAGCATCCCCCCTTCATCGCTGTTTGTGCACATTCGCATCACTGAGCTGTAGAAACTGTGAAAATGTTGTTTTCTATTGGTGAAATTATGATATTTTCTATTTGTTGCAAATGTTGGCAGTAGAAGAGTGGACATAATTGGCAGAACATTTATATTTAAGTCAAAAAGGCAGACCTCCTGATAAAGCTTGATAATCTCCAAGCACATCCTTCCTAACAAAACCTTAATATATTAATTCGATACTAGAGAACAATAATCAAACATAAGAAATCTCATTGTTTTGGGAGTTTTAACCAAAATGTTTTAAACCATTCACAAGCCCCTATAGCTCACTTCAATATGAGTTTTCCTTTTTAAATATTGCATCACCATCATCTTTAGTTCATTAGATGTTTTAGAGCTAAAGTTGGCATAGTACCAGCAGTCGTGGTAAATGTGCGTGTTCTCTCCGTTTAAGTATAGTAGTTTAGTCCAGTGCTCTCTTGTTTCCTCTTTCTCCTTAAATTATCTTTACTGTTCCACTATTAAGAAACAGATCCTGCCAAATGTGTACGTTGTAGTGTGTGATGCATGTTGTGAAGTTTAGTCTAACTGTGGCTTATTGTGTTTTAATCTACTATTTATTATATAGTTTTAATATATGTATTTGTGATGTGATTGTATGATTATTTTGTGTAGGTGAATGTGCCACTAGTTACCACTTGATCAGTATTTATCTTTAGCACTTCACGCACATTATACTCCATAGTTTTACTTTGGTGAGCTGACTTTGAACATATAGTATTGTGTCTTATTTAAATGGCATAACATTGTACATTTAGGTTCAAACCCTCATTTTTGACCGTTCATGTGTCATTGTATTGTGAGCTGTACTGTACATATCATTGTGCAATTGTGTTTTGATATGTCTATTTTTGTATAAACCCTACAGTGAGAAATAGTGTGTGCTGGTTGGTTTTGTTGTGTTATAGAGTTTGGGAATGTGATGTCATTTCATTTAAAAGTTAAAATTCTGGAGTTATTGTTCACATTAACACTTGGACACCACAGTGAGTTAGATGTATTTTTGTTCCACAGCTTTTTTCTCCACTTTTTATACTGTTTTTAGCTAATGTTAGTTAATGGAAATGTATGCTAACAGCTGCGAAGATGGGGGATCTCCATGGCAACAGTGGAATTTCCCGAACTCAGCACAATGGTTATGGTTAATTTACTCGAATATAATTATTTACCACAATTTAATAAAAATAGGTTTTTTTTTAGCTTTCAAATAGTCAATAAAAGGAAAACATGGGTATCGAATGTTCACGAATAATATTAATTATTAATATTAGAAAACCTGTAACAAAGCGGAACTCTTCTCCGTATACACTGCATTCTGTCGGTATGCTAATTGTGTAACACTGTTCGAGCATCTATGAAGCTAAAAGCTATTTACGCTAGCATTTCCTTTACTTTTTCATACTAAAACCACGATATTTACCGTTTCTATGCTCGGACGCGAAGACAACTACTTCAGGGATTTTACACGTCCTTTAATAAATGTTAAGTTAAGTCAAATATCACTCTAATTCAAAGGTTTATTCCTAATTTAGCTAAAATGACGATCTGCTTCCGGTAAGAAACGGTGCCACTTGTTGACTTGACCAAATCACATGTGGTTAGGGGGTTGCTGCTGGCTGTGTGTTGTTTTTCAGCTTGTTTAGGTAGAGTTTCTTGAACATAGCAAAGATGGTTGGAAAAATCAAACACGTCCGACAGAAGCTGCACCAGGAGGCGGTGAAGTTCGAGCCCAGTGGCCGACAGCCTGCATCTCTCCCCGGGCTCCTGACAGAGGCGCCCCCCGTGGTGTTAGGGTTCCAAAACACAAGTCCTGCTGGAGTCAAGGAAGATGCTTCTAAAACTACACCACAGGTTTGAAACAGCCAGGAGAACAGTATTGAAATCATTTCAGTTATTAGACGTTTTGTTATAGAAACTGCCAATTGAGTCATGTTTATTACAATAGAGCCAGTATATTGATAATGACTGTCTAGTAACTCTCACTATAATGGATTTGAATCACTTTTCTGCTTCAATTAGGACCACCAAAAGACAAGAATTCAAATCAGCTTTGTTTACTAACTATAGATGAAATGCTATCTAGTTAATTTCTTTATATTTTAAAAGTGAAAAATGCACTATTGTTTGTTTTGAACCTGGCTCTGGTTTAGATATACCATAAATCCTAAATATCGACAGGCCCTGGATATGCTGACTTTTAATAATGTATTTGTGTTCTTTGTTGTGTGAGTAAGGAGTTCCTTAATTCTCTTTTTAATAAATGATTATCTTATTTGTCCAGACCCAGATTAAAGCCCAGAGTTCGTTTCTGTCGGGAATCTTCTCCAGCACAACGATCACTCCAGATGTCCTCAAACAGACGCTGAAGTTTGAACAACCCCCTGATCTACCTCCACCTCCAAATAAAGGTAACCCATGTCAGAATGTTCATTTGGTGTAATTTAATCAGTTTGTGGGTGGTGTTACCTGAACTTTCCATGATAACTTGAATCCTTTTTGAAGTAATTATCGAGGAAAATCTTTAATGAGATGTGTAATATTAAATCCACTATATCAGCCAAGATAAGCCTAATGAGTTTAGTGTTGTATCCCCCAAAAACTGCACAGGATATATTACGAGCTGCTTGCCCAGTATTTGTTTTATTTTCATCAACCCTTCCACATCTGCTGGTGTGTTATAACCTTTCGAGGAAGTTGGCTGCTCCTACTGCGTTGTTCTTTTGATCGACGGAGGCCTTGTGCAGCGGCAGTATGTTCTGGTACATGTCTTGGCACTTCACCTCGGTTTGCACAGCCCTCTCTTGCGCTTGCAGCTCTCGCTCCAGAATGGGTATCCGTCTTCTCACTCCATCCATACTGGCCTGGACTCTCCTCCGCATCCGCTCCAGCCCGGACGCGATGAGGCCTAAGTCGCACTGCTGCAGCGTCAGGCTGTTGTGGGCCTGATCTAGGCACAGCTCGTTGCGTTGGCGTTGATTCAGAGCGCTTAAATTGCTCGTGTTTTGAGTCGTCCTCGCTTCGCAGTTCCGCATTTGGCCCGCCACCTTCAGTGAGGTCTTCATGAGGTCGTCCCTGTCGTTGAGCGCTTGTTTCAGCTTCCAGCGCATCTGCTCCTCCGTCTTCATCAGGGCGTGAATCGCTTTCCTCATCGCCTTGTTCGTGTTGGACCGCTGCCGCTCGCATGCGTTTTTCAAGTTCGTCAGCGTGAACTGGATATTCCCGCGGAGGTTTGTCCCCATTTTTGACAAATTTTCGGACTTGTTTTGCAGGTTGTTGCATTCGGACTTCCAGCTGTCGTAGGTGATGGGCCATCGCTTTGGCCCGTCTGGTTGACATCGGTGAAAGTTACTATACGTTATACATTTCGTCATTAATCGAATCGCTTCGGATTTGTCTTGATAGTCAATTTGGAGTTGAGCGTAAACGTCTTTTAGCGCGTCTATTTGTCCTTGCAGCAGTAAGATGTGACTTTGCAGGGTGCTATTAACCTCACGTGTTAGCTGTAGCTCCTTTTTCAACTCGCCGTAAACTTCGTCCCGTACGAATTGCTCGAAATCTTCCTTAAACTTCACACAGTCGCCGATAAATCTCGCGTAAGTCTTTCGTTCCTCCAGCTGCCGTTCGACGTCGATTTTCAGCTGCTCCAGAGCGTCGATCTCGCGCCCGACGCGGCTCAGGCTAAGCCCCGTTAGCGACTGCCACTTGCCCAGCTCGAGGTGGCGGGAGGAGAGGTGCCGCGCCGTGCCGCGAATGTCCGAGGGCAGAGAGGAGAGGTCCACGTCCAGGGAGCAGGACATTTCCTCACAGATGCTCATCACGGGAGCGCGAGCCAGAGCGTTGTGAATGGGCGCGAGGGACTGATAGCTACTGAGATGGTCTGCCCTGTGGAGCGGAAGGGCTTTCCTGAAACAAAACAACGAAAAGTGTGTTAAATTCAACTCAATAAAGACTTAAAGGAAACAATGAAAGCCACTAAATTAAAATGTTAGTTGTGGTCCAAACTCATTCATAGCTTTCCTAATATATCTCGAGCATTCAAATTCTTTACAGGGACAGGTTTATAGGGATATTTCAAAACTTGCAGGGTCACTTTTCAGGGTCACTCACAAAAATGCAAGAAAAATAGCCTGAAAGTTCATAAAATTGATATCCAAAATGAGGACAAAATAAATTCCATTCCATTTCTAGCAGTAAAATCAGGTATAGCTTCTTTAAGTTGAAGCTTTTAAGTCGGGCTGCATTTTTAATCACTACTGAATTGCCATTTGAATGATTGCCGTGATCAAATCGCAAAAGCTACAAATACTGTATTTGTTATGTCTCTTCTACTTCATTTAATTTCATTCTTTATTTCATTAATTTAAAAAGCACTAACATTTACACGCTGTAGTTTTGACCAGGCCTTGACTCCCAAAATCACTCAACCAATAACTTGGTAAGCTTATGTAAAATGTAATTGGTTTTGATAAGATAAGATATCCATCCATCCATTTTCTTCCACTTTTCCGTTTCCGGGGCGTGCACATATACGCTGCTGTACTAGTGTTGATGCTGCCTGTTCATGGTCATTATTGCAGATGGGATGAATGATTTTTTGTGAGTGTTTTGATTTGCTAGTGAGACCTTGTATCTTCTGCCTGGGGCCAAACATTTAAAATCTAGTTTAATGATGTTGAAAACAGTTTTTTGATGTTTGGCCTAATTTCACTAAAATATGCTGTTTTCAATCAGAAATACAAAAAATTCAATGTCAGTAATGCGACCCTCACTTCAGTGCCACTGGTTTAGACTACGAACAAGTCTCTTATGTTAATTTAGCAGTTCATATTTCAGTCTTTCCTCAAATGCTTCTGAACATATTTGTTTGTGAATGGAGTGAGTGGTGATCATCAGATGGCGCAGATTGCTTCTGTCAGGGCAGCTTTGGCTACAGTTGAAGCTCCCCAGTGCTGAGTATAACTATGGAGTGAATGAATGTAATGATTACAGTGTAGTGCTCTGAGAAGCTCGTCACCTCAGGCTTGTAAAGCATAATACAAGTGTATCAGATGCTCAGTTTGTTTCTTGTAAATTCAGTCATGTGCAGGATTTTATGGTTAGTAAAAGATAAGATAAGATAAATCCTTTATTGATCTCACAAAGTAAAAATTCACTTGTTACAGTCGACTTTCAAGAAGATCACTCAGAGTTAATAAAGTGCAGCTGATACAGAGATTATTGCACATGTTACTTCACAGTCTTATTGTACAGTCTGACAGCAGTGGGGATGAAGGCTTTGCGGTAGCGCTCCGTCCTGCACTGAGGGTGTCTCAGTCTTCCACTGAGAGAGCTGCTCAGCTCCTCTACAGTCCCGTGCAGTGGGTGGGAGGTGTTGTCCATGATGGAGGTGAGCTTGGCTAACACCCTCCTGTCCCTCACCTCCTCCACAGAGTCCAGGGGGCAGCCCAGGACGGAGCTGGCCCTCCTGACCAGCTTGTTCAGTCTGTTCTTGTCCCGCTCTGTGCTGCCCGAGGCCCAGCCCACGGCAGCGTAGTGGAGAGCAGAGGCTACCACAGAGTCATAAAAAGTCCTGAGCAGAGGCCTGCTCACTCCGAAAATAAAACCAAACACAAAAACAACCCATAACTGATGAGCGTTTACAGTATTACATGTGATAACGTTACATAGCTAGTTGGTTTACTGTATTTCAACAAAGTAGCTGAAATATAACGTTACCTAGTTACCTACCATCGGTTATACTCGCTATATTAGACCTGAACTTCAGAATAAAACAGATTCCTGTGCGCGACTTATGATCCGTTTCCCTCCAAAATCCTTCACTGACACTTTCAGAAGTCAAACCCAGATCTTTCTTACCTCATTTTCGCCGGAAAATACGCCTAACGCGCGTCCGAAGTCCAAATACAACCAGCCACAAATGCCCGGTTATGGTTTGAACGTTACCATGACAACAGTGTGTACAGGATGCGAGAAGCAGCGCCTGATTTCTAATATAAATGAACTGTCAGCCTACATTTTTGCTCTCGTCTGTGAGCTTGTTAGCGCTTTGTCCCATTTTCGAGTATAACCTGCAGTGGGACAGGTTTTTTTTGTGTGTAGTGAGAATATTTATACTTTGAGTTAATATTACAGCACAACAAGAGCAAATATGTGAGTGCTGTGTGGGAAAAAAACGACACTACACGGTTTTACTTCAGGAAATATGGCCGGTACATGTGAGTGAATATACTTGAATACTCCGCCTCCTTTTTTTCCATGTACCAAATATGCAAATTTCTCATCTGGGTACATTTTGATCCCAATTAAAACGCGCTCCCCCGCGTGTCCACTAGATGGCGCGCCTCCCCGCCTGAGAGACCCAGCGCTTTTGTGGCTTTTCTCCCTCGCCTCTAATTAAAGCCTCTTCTCTTTTGAAAAACGTGCGGCTTTCAAGAAGGAAGAAGGGTTTGGCTGCGGCAGGAGGGGCTCCGAAAAATCAAGTCCCAAGTCCGCGTTACCGCATCGACCGAAAAGTGATGGATCGGAGCCGAGTTGCTAAGCACGAGTACAGAGCACGAATCCTCTCCAGACGAGCTATTTTTAGACGCGCGGTAAATTTAGCACATGCATGGATCCAGGCCTGAGCTGCAGCATCACTGTTTGCTGAGTTAACCATCCTGGCCGCCGGTGTTATAATAATTAACCATAGTTTTGTTCTGGGAATGGCCTGATTTTGTCCTCGTTTAAACTGTTACATTTTTTTCTTTATTAATCTACGTTTAGTCCTGGCTTAGACCTGCTTTTGTGTTTAGTCTGGGATAAACTGAAAACATGTGAATCATTCCTTCTGTCAAAAAGATATAAACTGGTGCATTTCCTTATCCCTATAATACAAACACTAATCTGAGTTTAGTCTAGTGCTGGTTCAGCCCTCGTTTTAGTTCAAATTTATTTTCAACACCATTTTAATGCTGAAATACTATACAAACGTAAGCCAAACAATATGTTCATCATTTCTTAGGATTTGTAAACGTTCATCAGAGGAAATTGAGGTCTTTATCGACCATTATTGAGCGTCTGGAGAGAAGTTGTGCATCATAATTTTCACAGAAGTTTAGGTTTATTGATAGTTTGAATCAGATTGAAGGCTGAATTGCCCTTTGCTATTTTAACCTCTTAACCTCCATCTGAACCGAGCTTTTCTCCAGGTTGGCTTCACCCAAATCTAAAAGCTTCTGTGTCAAAATAGCAAGAGGAGAGACGAAAATGTGAGAAACAAATAGATGAAAAAGTGAGAAAAATGAGAGAAAAAATCCCACAAAAGAGCAACTAAAAAGTTACAAAAATACGACAAAGAAGTGACATTAAAGAGTTGAAAATGCAACAATAAAGCAATGAAAAAAATGTGGAAAAAAGTGACTACTCAGCAACAACGTGAGGAAAAACATTTGTTTAGATGAGCTTTGTAGGTCTTGGCTTTCAAATGGTTAAGAGGTTAAAAGTTTGTGCATATCCTAATCCTACGATATTTAACCCTAGACGTCCGGCTTTAATCCAGGCTCCAAAAAATCTTCAAGAACTTCTCTTTCTGGTCAAACAGGCCAAATGAATGTTGTCACTTTTCGCTGTATAGAAAAATCAATACCTGTCTCCCATTTCTATTGTTGCCTGTGTGTGTGTGGACTTGTACTTACGACATTGTTAGGACCAACAGAGTGAGGACATTTTGGATGGTCCTCACTTATTTGAAGGACTGTTTGATGGTCAAGATGTGGTTGTAGGGTTAGTGTTAGGATTAGGATTACATTATGTCTATGAGTGTCCTCACTAAGATAGAAGTACAGATTGTGTGTGCGTGTGTGTGTGTGTGTGTGTGTGTGGTAGAAACAGCCGACAGCGCTGGCTTCGTTCTATCGCCAATCATCTTTCAAACGACGACAGGCTGAACCAAGACCAAGACTAACCACCGGAAAACCAGACCTCAAGACCCGCCCCCCAAAGGTTAAATCCCGACTTGTGACCCTCGTTATCCCGGATCATGTCCCAAAAGACCGACAGACTCGACAAACTGTCAACTTCCTCCTGTAACAGTGGGGCATATGTGCAAGGATCACGCCACGGCTAAACTGGCACTTGATTGACGTCCCAGGGTTTCCCCGGCGCGTTAGAAAGCGTTAACAGTCATTAAATGAATCCAACAGGCAGTAATTGACACAGCTTGACTTTCTTTACGCCGCAACTTCTGACATCTGACATTTGTTTTGCAGTTTTTTAAATGATAAATATACAATTTGACTGTAATTTGCACAAAATATATGCTGTTTTATGGTGCATATGGTCTTTAATTGTGCTGTTCTAGATCATAAAGGTCTTAAATAGGTTTACATTTCTCATTGCAAAGTGTGCAGGAAGAAATGCTAAAATTCTGATCACAACTGCAGGTTTTGGGGGAATTTTCAGACAAGGTTTTGCTCGAAATTTGTTTGACGTGTGTGTTTTTCTTTTTGAACATCCAAATTTCCCCCCTTTCAGTTTCCTCCTTTTGATTGACTGTTTGCAAATGTTAAAAAATATTAAATATTGGCTTGTGTTTGGCTGCAATTACAAAAGTCCTGGTTTAGACCTTGCTGAATGTTGCTTTAGTGAGTTTTTAATCACTTAAAGGGGCTGGATGCATGTTGGTCATTTTATACTCACTACTGCCACCTCAGGTCTTATGCGTAACTGCACCTTCTATATTAAGCTCGTGAATGACGGTACTTCGGAAGTAATAACTTTCTGAGTGACAGTGCAGGATTTTAGAGGCAGTTGTGGTGAACAGGTCTGGGCTCATTCTACACATTAGGACATGGCTGGAACATGTGATTTTTCTTTTCTATTCTGTACCGCTGGTGTTAGAGAAGGTTGTAAAGAATGTTGGTTAATTTTAACATAATTTAAATTTTATGTTGTCAGTTTTTGGATCTGTCTGCTGTGGTCATTGTTGTCCTTGTGTATTTTTTACTCACTGAAAATGGGCACAATAAATTTCCACTAAAAAAACTAAATGTAGGAGGAGGAAAATACACAATTTTAACATTTTTAAACAGTGTTAATGGGATGATTGGGGGGTCTTTCATCTCCCCCCGGTGTCTCTGGCCCCCTGCAACATCCTTGCCTCTGGGTCGGAGGTGCAATACACACTAATAGAATCACAAAGAAGAAGCTAACAGGCTATCGGGCAAAGCTAACTGCGGGCTAGCACCACTTAAACAGTATTTACAGTTTAAAATGATCTCCATTGTGTCATTGGATGAACAATATCCCTCTGTCCCTTTGTCTTTTCTGTCAGTGTAGTATTTACTCTCACGGACAAATAATGAGTGAAAATGTGACATGCTTCGACACCTGCAGTGGTGCTTATAGCCTCTAGGGGCATGAGTTACTTAGTTCTGTTTTAATTTGATCATAATTTAGTCCTTTTCAGACCTGGTTCCATCCTTCTGCAGTCCTAGTTCACAGTGATGGAGTTATTTTTTACAGTGGCTCAATTAGGCCCCAGGTTAGTCTTTATTTATTCCAGATTCAGCCCTGATTTAGTCCTCGTTTAGCCCTTAACCTGCGCGTCCACCTGTGGTCATGAGCCTCCCCGTACACCAGCCGCCCGCGTGTTGTGTTTTTTCTTTTGCCGGCGGTTTCCCTCTCTCAGTAGATTTGCCTGTTTGACCGTGCAGAGCTGCTGTCAGGTTGTGTCTCGTCAGCGCGGCCCGAATGCGCTCGACGGACCATCCAAGCATGAAGCCGAAGGAGCGTCGTCCGGATACTGTTATATATGAACCAGGGCAGTTACCAAACCACCACGACACATGCTCCGCTGACGCACGCAGGAAGACTCTCTGCTATAGGGAATTTATCCTTCACGCATTTGCATCTTTCTGACTCTGTCTCTGTGCAAAATATGTCTAATCTATCTTTCACAGTTTTTACTATTCCCATTTAATATTTGATTCATTTTTTGCGGAGTCCTGGCCCCATTGTGTTTACCAGTGTTGTTTACAACTATGGTTAGTGAGATATGCCTGAACAAGAAGTTTGAAGTTCGATATATTGAGGCAGGAAAGTATTGCGATAAACGATAATATTGCCTCTAACGATTCTCGATACTGTCAACTCTCAAAATGACAGTAAAACCTTGTTCTAAAAGTACATAATCATATCCTAAAATACCACACAAGCTGCAAGATGACTCAATTTGCTTCGGTTAGAAATCTTACAAAGAAAAAAATGGGGGGAAATGCTGATAAATGTAAGGACTATAAATATTGAGCCCAAAAATATATCGTTTAACTGTTGTTTATTGAGCTATAAGTCGATATACTCCTCCTGGAAACGCCACTTTAAGGTGGTGGAAGGGTTTGAGCACCTGAATGATCCTGGGAGGTCTGTCGTCGGGGGCTTCGTGCCCCTGATAGGGTCTCCCAGGGCAAACAGGTCCTCGGTGACGGGTCAGACAAAGAGCGGTTCAGAAGCCCCTTATGAGAGACCAACAGGCCCGGTTAGAACCATGAGGCCGTCCTTCTGTGGACCCACCACCTGCATGAGGAGCCATAAGAGGCTGGTGCCATGTGATCTGGGCTCCAACAGCTGCCCCCATGACCCGGCAACAGAAAAGTGAAAGAAAATGGATGGATGGAAGTCGATAGAGTAATTATCATGACAGCCCTAGTCACACTAATATTTGGTTGCAGCGTTTTCAGCTTTGATTAATGCACACATTCACTGTGGCCTATCAGCGTCTGCAGTGTCTTGCATTAATATTTCACCAAGGTCTTGTATGGATGATGGGAGCGTGTGACCTCTGCGCAAAACCTTGTCCAGCACATCACAAAGATTCTCAATGGGATAAAGATCGGGCGATAATGATGCCTCATGCTCTTTCCACAATGTGAGCCCGATGTTCAGGTCATCGGCCGATCTCATTCGATTTTTAGAAGCAGTTGTGGTGAACAGGTCTCATTCTACACATGAGGACATTGCTGGAACATGTGGGGGGAAATACATAATTTTAATATTTTTAAACTCTGTATAGTCCCTTTAAGTATTTGAATGGACTTCTCAAATTATATGCTGTTTACACTCAAAATATACTGGAAATATTAGCATTTTTCTTTTTAGTTCATCTGGGGACCCCCTCTTCACGTTGTATGGATTGCATTTTAATTCCTTCACGTTGGATCGTTTTGCTGAATGATCAACTATTTTCAGTGGAAATACCGGAGCATTCATTTGCAATTTTCAGCTGGAAAAGTTTCCACACCACCGCGTTGCTTGGTGGCTAACGCTAATGACTTACTGTACAATCGCATGACTGTTTCCCCTCTGTACGACATCTGTTCCCTCTTCGTCCTCTGACCTCTGACCTTCCTTACACTTGACTACATGAGCATTAGCCGGCTCTTCCTCTCTCTCTCTTTCTATAGGAACCTCCTCATGGCGCAGTGACTGTCTTACGTGTCGCCAACGCTCCAGGCGACGCCGTTTTTGATCATGTACATATGGAAACAGTCCAGTAGCATCCGTCAGGCCCCACGCCCGTAGTGCAGCCCCTCTCTGTCCCTGATAAAAAATAAAAAAAAATGAGCATGCAATTGTTTCCAATGAGGCGTGAATGTCGTGGCTTTCCCTGGCTCTGAGCGAGGCGTGAATCTGCAGCCATCGTTATATGGCCAATAACAAGGCATCTGTCATGGCAGATATGGCCCCGTGGTCAAATGCACTGAGAGGCTATAGAGGGCACAAGGGAATGCACTCCATACGGGAAATCTGCATGATTTCCCGTATGGAGTGCATAAAGTATTACTTAGTAATACTTGTTATATCAAGTATTACTAAGTCTACGAAGCCAGTGTCCATTTACAAAAGTCTTAAAACAGGGCTGCACAATATTTAAAAATGTGCAGAAGTTTATCCGTAATAAAGATCAAGAAGTTCAGTTTAAGGGGAGACACTACAGGCAAAACTCTGAACCACATAAGCTTTCACCTGGAAACAAAAAATATACTTAATCATCACAATAACATGTTGAACTATTGCACTGATTCAATGTTTCTCCATAGATTTATATGGAAAATCGGAAATTCCAGGGCCATTTTTTCTGCATTTTTCTCTCATTGTGGCGACGATATCTCTACCTCAGTAGCTCGTGCAGACTTTACATTTTCCCGATTTTTTCTGAGGGATTTTTTAAGATCTAATTCCTTATCTGATTTATTGAGTTTTGGATGTCAAAAAACAAGGCGAAGTTTAAATTTTTACAGATGTTTTCACTTAAAAACATCTTATTTTAAAATCCCCTCTGAAAAAGTCTCGTTAGCTCATTTATCAATCAAATAAAAACATAAATTTTAATGTAGCTCAATCGGTTATTCAGATTTTGTCGCCGTAAAGATTTGGGGTATTTTTAGACATAAAACCTAACCCTAACCCTTTTTCTCAGATTTATGCCAGTAATCTACTGCAAAACTTTCAGATTGATATCTTTAGATTTTAAAAATTTCCCTATTCACCTGCAGTGTCTCGCCTTAAAGGGACTATACGGAGTTTAAAAATGTTAAAACTAAGTATTTTCATCCCCCTGCATGTCCTAGTAATGTCCTAACACAGAACCTGCAGTTACACATAAGACCTGAGGTGGCAGCAGTGAGTATAAAAATGGCCAAGTTGCATCTAGTCTCTTTAAGTCATGACTTTCCCAATTTATTCTCATTTTAGGCATGTTTTGATCCTGATATTTGTTTGTTTTGTCTTGTTTCGACACAATTGTCTGACTAATCCAAATGCTTATGGTTTTTGTTTCAGTTTAAAGGCGGTAGCGGTGTTGAAATGTATTGAGATGTTGTATTGAGGTGCTCAAAGTGAGGCCAAATGTGTCCCTCAGATCATGTTTTGGTGGCCCCCAGGCTTCTTGATGAATTGGCACAGATGGTGCTTTTTTTACTACCACTTTACTAATTCCACATACTTTAAATCCTCAAAGTGACATTTTATTGTGGGGCAGTGCTGGCTTTAAGGTTCCAAGCCTAAATAAATGGGTGAGGAACGGTTTGAGCCTCTCTTAAATTCACCCAATTGAATGTTTCACTGTAGTATTGTTGTTTAAACATACACAATGGTGATGGAATATGGCTGTGATGCTCTGGATAATTCACTGCAAAGTTTTAAGCCACTGCTGCTCTGTTTCTCAGTCCCTGGTTTGATTTTTGGACCAGAGTTAAGCCAGAAATGCAACAGTAAGAGGCTTTTAGCAAGACGGGAATGTGCAACCATCGCTGTTTCGACCAACAACAAGCCGTCTGTCATAGCCGATATATCCGTGTTGTCAATGGCACTGGGAGCAGGCACAGGATTTATGAAAAATGTTTGCTATCTCGATTTTGACTTAGAAATTATGAAACCCGGTGCAACTTCAGGGTGTTTGGGTTAGTAGTCAGCATAATAATGACTAAAAGGGGAGTAAACCTAGATGCAACCAGCTCTAAAACCATGGTAAAAGGCTAATCCATGACTTAAACTGGATCTGAACCTTGACTAACCTGCCTTGGACGTTAAACTTGTGAATAAGGACCAAAACCAGAGCGAAATCCTGCAGAAACAAGAATTTAGTGCCTCTGTTTTAGAAGCACTGCCATCCGTGTGTCTGTGCCTGTTTCCACCCTCATGGTCATATGAACTCTCGGGCACTAAAGGCCTGACACGCGTTATATGTGAAATCAATAGACTCTATGTCATTATGTCAATATGGGGCTCTGTGTGTGATGGCTGTCATATAGGAATAATCGCCATGAAATGCAGTGTTTTCTATAGGAGAATGTGTGGAGCGAGCAGGGCGAGATGTGCAGGAATGAAGATGGAGATGTTGGCACACGAGGCTAATTTAAGTCGAGAGAAACTGAACCATGAAATCAAATAGCTGACGAGTAAAAACTAGGGCATAGAAATAACACATTTCTTCATATTGAGCAATCTTAATTTCCAATTCAGAAAACAAACCTCAGCTTAAACAACGAACGGATCGATGCTTTCCACTCAAGCGCCGTTTAGCACAAAATCGTTTCCATTTTATTCCTCAAAGTCCAAACTCCAAACAATGAGCTGCTCCTGCCACTTGAGGGTGTAAACCTGTCGATAACTGAGAACGACTAAAGACTTAAATCAAGATTCGATGAAAGTTTGACAAAACACGCAGAAGAAAAGTGACACTTAAGATTACAGCTCGCAAGTTCCATGTGTAGGTACAGGAAAGTAACTACAATTAAAGTTAAAGATTTAGTAAAGTTGTACAAAGGGTGACATAGGTGTAGAACATGTAGGTGTATGTGTAACAAATGCGTACAAGGTGTAATATAGGCGCATTAGGCGATACTGGGAAAAATACGCTATTGGTTATCGGCTAGGGACTATACGGAGTTTAAAAGTGTTAAAATCAAGTATTTTCCTCCCCCTACATGTTCCAGCCATGTCCTAATGTGTAGAATGAGCCCAGACCTGTTCACCACAACTGCCTCTAAAATCCTGCACTGTCACTAAGCTTGGTCCGTCTTGTCATGCACGAGCTTAATATAGAAGCTGCAGTTACGCGTATGACCAGAGGTGGCAGTAGTGAGTATAAAATGACCAACTTGCATCAGATCCCTTTTAAAAACGCAACTTTCGCCGACTAAATTCTAAGTGAATATGGGCTTTTTGTCATTTCAGAGAATTTGATCATTTTTGATCATTGAGTAAGTGCCACGGCTAGCAACAGCATGCTAAAGCTAGCAGGCGCATGCTAGTGCTAGCAGCAACTGATCAAAGCTGGGCTAGAAACTATGATAGAAATACCTAAAGTAGCCTGATAAAATAGAATCGGCCACTGCTGGAGCCAAGTTTTGTATTTTACTTTATGAAATGCTGTTAACCACTTACCCGAGTGCATTTTCTCCAATTCAGTTTTACCCAAATCTATCCCTCTCACCCTCTCTCTCCCTTCGCCTTTTCTGTCAGCGTAGTGTTTACTCTCCAAGACAATAAATAAGTAAAAAAATCGCAACTTGCTACGACACCTGCAGTTACTTAATACGGCTTTAATATGAAATTGTCCCAAAGATAGTGTTGAAAATCCAGTGATCCTTGTTAAAAATTTTCCATTACTTTATTAATAAGTAATAATTGATCTGTAACATCAAGACTTTATTGATCTCAGAGCTCCATGCACTTTTTCACTCAGAGCAGCCACTTTTTTGTTCCCTGTAGCTAGACATCGAACTCGAGGGTTGTAATCTAAAAAAAAAAGGACTCTAAAACACATTCGCCGATTGAGGTCAAAAGTAGAGCAACGTGTGGCAACTGCTATTTTAAATCAATGACCAATTTAAATCAATGTTATATCTGTGCCCCATATGCAGCGTTCAGCCTACAGTATAACAGCGTGTCGGTCCACAGTGTTTAACATAGGCCAAATGCATTAGTTCACACCGTCGCCCCATTGACCCATTTTAGGCTCAGATCTCGATAGAGTTTGTAGCTGGCGTGACGTACGCGGTGCATCGATCGCAAAGGCCGTGACCGTTCATCAAAGCCTCTGCCACAGACTGACTATTGTGTTTGCATAGACGAGAGATTGACCGGTGAAATGCCGGGCAACACAAATGTGGCAGGAAGAACAAACGCCACGAAAAATGTCAAATCAAGGAAATGCTGACACTTGTTTTTGGCAAATCTTGAACATAATTGCACGTTCTCGGTTGATGTTTTCGGAATAATGTGGATCTACTTCCTGAACTCATTCACGCATTCATCTTGTGGCTTGAATATCGTTCATCTGACCAACATCAAGCACATCCTTTAGAATATCGTCTCCACTTTTTGACACCTTTATGAGTCAGCTGACATGTGCTGAGAGAGAAGACGTTGAAGTTTATCACGTTTTTCTTTCATGCCGTTTTAGCTCTATTAATAAACCAAGGTGGAAATTCAGCTTTTTCTTTTACCGTTACCATAAGCCCCATTTGGACAGCACTAGACCAGTTCGGTTCACTTGAGACCGGTTCATTTAGGGAGAGCCAGCGCCCGCAAGTTTGTGTTTCAAGTGTCTTTAGGGTAAAGTGTCTGGGTCGTTATGGGAGTGGCCAAGGTCATTTATATTCATGTGACAGGTAACAAGACAACACTGAGCTTTAGTCCTGCATCAAAACACCTTTGTATCTAACTTTGGATTAGAAGGGACAGAGCGATCTAGGGTTTGAACAGTTTTCAAGCACCAGAGGAACAGTTATTGAGAAAAAAGAAAAATCACAAAAATGCCCATAACGAGTAAACCTATTCTTTTTAGTTCAACAGTGAATTCTAAAATAAAAGAGGGATGTATGAGGCCTCGCTCCTCTCATTTGGGCAATAAGAAACAATGTATGGAAAAACTGCAAATCAGACTTGAAA
Organism: Gobius niger; assembly: GCF_951799975.1. Lineage (NCBI taxonomy): Eukaryota > Metazoa > Chordata > Actinopteri > Gobiiformes > Gobiidae > Gobius > Gobius niger. Next base: position 5,194,430 of record NC_136874.1, read on the forward strand.
AGTACAGCAGTAGATTACTGACATAAATATGAGGCAAAATATATAATTTAGCTGAATTATTTCACATCAAAATCAGGTATAGGCTGTGAGTAGAGATGGCAAAAAATTCCTATATTTTCTGTGAAGCAGTCATGATAGAGCCTTGTTTTTTTTTTTTCCTTTATTATTGTTGTTATTGTACATGTTATGGAGCTCAGCACAAACACAACATACACAATCAGAGCAATGTACGCATCACAGAGTATTAAACAGGATAGGTTCTCATCCAAATCCTCTCTCTGATCACCCACCGCAGTAATTGCATTATCTGTGTTGAGCTCTTTTTTTCTTATTCTTATTCTTTTTTTCCGTATTTAACAGAAATGTGATTACAAAATAAAAGTGCTGTCAAAGTACGTGTATTCATACAGATGATAGAGCCTTGTGAAGAGAAAGAAACTTTGAATATGCAAGCTGACTATTGGCCTGACCAATCAGAGCGGTGACAAGCCCCCCCTCCCCTTTCCCCCCAAACTGGTCTAGTTCGCAAACCGCTCCAGACCCCATGGTTGAAGTGGTCCGGGACTGGACTGGTTTGGACCCCCCTTTGGGAGCGGAGCGGTTCACTTTTGTCTGTGGAAGCACCTTCAAACCACTCCGGTCCTGTCGAAATGGGGCTATAGTCTCCACAATGACTTCTTCACTCCATTTGACTCCATTTGAAATTACAGGCTGTTTACAATGCTGTGATTTAATGTGAAAGCAACCGAAAGAACGAATATACTGAAAATAAATCACTTTTTCTCGTCGTAGCAGGTGTCCAAACTAGGGCATCCTATTTTCAAAAAGCATTTCGGAAAATCTGCGCGGCATACGACTTTGTGAAATTTCCACTCCATTTAGCCTCCACATCCCCCCCTGTCTTTCAAGCCTTAATCACGGATCATTTTCTTTCCGTTTGTGCAAACCGATGCCCCCTATGGGATGTTTAGAGACGCCCCCCTCGCCACCCGCACCCCGTCCCATTCGGAGATAGGGTTTCGCGCTCATGCCCACATCTGTAGTGAACAGCAGATGACTATCTTTCTGTGTTCTTTCGGCAGAACGGCGTTGGAGCCCGGTGCAGAGATAAAGAATGGCAGGGGAGGTGGGAGCGGGCGAGTCCGGACACGATCGAGAGGGAATCTGTGGGCACATTTTAATACGCACTGAAGCCCTGTTATTAGAGTTAGGGTATGTGGCATGATGCTCTGTCTGCTTTGAAAATGACACTACACTCACAACTCCTCCTTGGTGATTAAGCTGGATGTTGAGGACACAAACACGAGGGTTGTCTACTTGATCTCACTATATATGGAGGTGCCATACTTCAATTGAAAGCTCAGTACCTCCAAAAGTCACTGAGCTTTAGACATTTGTGTCGCACTTGTGTTGTAATCCTCATGTATGATCTGTGTTTGGTGGTTTGTTATTACCCCGTGAGACTGCGGACGGAAACTAGCTCTGAGCTAAATCCGGCATATTCACAACACGACTTGCCACTTCATTAATATGCATTGTTCCGTTAAACCAAAAATAAGAAATGGAATTTTGTTTGAAATGAAGAGTACAGTACGGTTCATAGTGCAGTTTTAAAGGGATATTTCAGGATGATTGACATAGGGCCTCATTTCCGGAGAGTTTAGTGGTGCTAGGCTAATGCTAGGCTAGTGCATGTCTATGGTAGCTAGTAGTCAGCATTAAAAACCTCTTCAAAATCATGGGGTCGTCCTCCAAACGTTGCCATATCTGATTTGTAGATGTTAGAGAAATAACAATGGTGTTCGAGAGGATAGATGAATGACAGGCAACAGTCTGGATGTCTTATGCAGGAGAAGTTTATTTACCATCGGTGCGGGACCCGGAGACATGAACTCGAGACATTGCGCTAGTCCTACCATTCAAGTCTGTCTATGCTTCCACAGAAGAGGGATAAATACCCTCTCAGAGCGTCATACTGATACGCAAGCATTCAGTGGCAGAGAGTGGGCGCCTGAGCACCACAGTCAAGGCTATGACAGAGATAGTACGACTGTACAGCCTGACCCAGTATGATAAATAGCGATTTAATGTTATCCTCTAACAGTAGAAAGCTCCTTTGTGAATTCCATGTGTAGTAATTCCGCCGCAAGTAAACAAACTAATGTTGATCCGGTAACCGAGCAGATCACTTCACCGCTGCGTAGCTACAACCAGGAAGCTGATGCTGCTCAAATATAAGTTATTTTAAATGCAAAATGGTTATATTTCAAACATTATTCAGTCGACACAGACATTTATATGGTTAGTCTGGTGTTATAAGTGATTTGCCTCAGGTGCACTGTGCTTGGGTCAGACTGTTTTTAATGCAGGCTACTAGTTACCATAGACATGCACTAGCCTAGCACTAGCCTAGCATCACTAAACTCTTCAAATATAAGGACTGCATGAATTTAAAAAATAATGATCTCCAGAAATCAACATGTTTATAGTTTCACTTCCTTATTAGAAACGAACAGGAAGTGACATAGATGGAGGCAAACCATTTTAAACTTTTTGCCGTGCCAACCATGTAATGTCACTATGTCACTTCCAGTCAGTAGTTTAAAAAATAAAAATAACTTTTTTGCCCAACATTTCTTGATTATGACAAATATTCTAGCATAGGTATCACAAAGGTATTGTTTAAACTTCCAATCATAGCAACTTCCTGTTTTGATCCGGCTCACCAAAATAAAAGCACCATCTTATTCATGAGTTCAACTTTCTTTCTAACAGACAAAATACTTAAAATACATGTATTTAATTATCTTCTAGTAATGTTGCAAGTACCTGCAATGAGACGAAATGTGTGCTTTTATTTTGGCGTGCTGGATCGAAAAAGGAAGTCACTTCTTGGGCGGCGTTGTTATGATTGAGTCAATTGTTCCCAGCCCTACGTAAGGCTTTATATTTTTTTGTTATGGCTGTGTTTTTTATAGTAAATACTGATGATGTTATTGATTTACTGTGACTGTTTGATTCAATAATACAAAAAACACATTAATTTCAGAGCATCTTTGTCGAGGTCTGAAGCAGATTTTATCCATTCTTATTATATATTATGTGCTTTTTTCCACTGCGCTGTAAAGACTACATCTCTCACTTGAACCGTGGAAGAATAATTCTAGAATCACTGATACAGCGAAACTTGGTATTGATTTTAGGATGCAGTCTTGAGATTATGTTAGCACCCAGCAGGTACGAAAATGAGCTCTATGTATTCAATAGCAGCATGGATTGAAGCTGCTGTACGTTTTAATGAGCGGGTCCCCGTCCTGCCTGCGTTATAGCTCGTCTTTGCCTTTTCGTCGCTTGGAGGCAGTTTAAACAAAGCCGTGGAATCCGCACAAGTCCGAGTAGCCCACACAGATCCTTCTGCAGAGGAGTTTGGCAGGTTTCAAGAAAAGCTGGACAGTTTAACGCCAAGTCGGACTAGAAATCCGCACTCGCTCGGCATCGGGTTCTCTAATGTCTTAAGAAATATACATCAAAGCCGCAAGACTCACTAACTACAAACAAATAGTCTTGCTGTAGAACAATGCCAGGCTCATAGTGTAAGAACTCCAGTGCAAATCGTTATCAGGAGATAAAACATGACTTCACTCGACCTTGGTGCTGTTCTTGTAGCTTTTGGCCCGATTCCTTTTCATTACAACCTCCTTTTGTGCAGTTTACGATAAAATAAGCGCTGGTGAGATTGTTGTTGTATCTGTGGAGAAGAAACAAGGATAACTGCTGACTTTTGTCCAGGGCCAAATATTAAAGAGACACATTTACGGGCATTTGGTTCAGACGGTGGCTTTTGGACATTGTGGCTTTTTGTCCTCTCTCTGAAGCTCTGAAACCGACAAAATAATGGGATTTACAGCGCATAAAACCAGCTATTTATTCTTGTATTAGTTTAGTGGCGTATTATCAAGGATTGTTATGTTTTGGAGGCGGTTTGAGAGCAGAAATGACCAGAACCGGGCTGGTGAAGCTGTCCAGAAAAGAGGAGCCTCACCCTTTTGAGCTTTTAACACTAAGACAAAACATTATTTATTTTTTTCAGATTTTGGGGCTCTCTCTTTCTCCTGGAAAGAAAAGCATGTCTAATCTTCACAATAACATGTTTATTTATAGCTCTGATTCAATGTTTTGCAATGGATTTATTTGGGGAATTGTAATTTCAAAGGCCACATCAGTGTGACAGTCTCCATGTACCCACAGACAAATTTGCCAGCCTTGGACTGAACAATATTTTGAAGGTTCTATCTAATTACTAGCCTGAGCTTTGAATTTCAAAAAACAAGGTCAAAACTTTTATTTTTACAGATTTTTCCACTGATAAACAGCTTATTTCCACTGCTGGTGTCGTAGCATGTTTCAGTTTTTTACTCATTAATTGTCCGTGAGAGTAAATACTACTGTGACAGAAAAGACAAAGGGACAGAGGGATATTGTACATCCAATTGCACAATGGACATCATTTTTTCATTCAAACTTTGCGGTAAATACTGTTTAAGTGGTGCTAGCCCGCAGTTAGCTTTGCCCGTTAGCCTGTTGGCTTCATCTTCATGATTCCATGAGTGTGTATTGGGCCTCTGGGTTGGTGCAGGGAAAGTTGCAATTGTGGTTTTCTGACCAGAGGCACCAGGGGGAGATGAAAGACTCCTCTGGGGCAATACAAATCATCCCTTTGTATTGCCCCAGAGGGACTATAGAATGGATTTATTAAGGTAAACAAGTTACTCAGTACTGCTTTAAAACAATATATCCAAAATCCCCTCAGTCTTTGCAACTAATATGTCAACAAAATAAAACCATAGATTTAAACCTGGCTCGATCCATTATGTAGATTTTGGTTAAACTCAGGTAAGTTAAGAGGTGTTGATTCCATGAGAATCTGCCTTGGTTCGTGGCGGTAGTTTTGCTGTACCATATCTGTACGGAGATTGATTTTCGAGGCGCGAGCATCACGCGCCGCTGCTCATCGAAATGACATGCGCCCTCCGAACTCTGACCTCTGCTGAGCCGGAGGCGACGCGATCGATGAGAGAAAGAGGCCAATGACGACCGCTCGTAGTAAACACAATTTAAAGTGTCCCGGGCTGGGAAGCGTCAAACTTTATATGCAATCTAGCGTTTCTGTTTATTCGTAGAACCTGCTCTTTGTGATGTTGTGACTAAATGGGAAGTCATTTAGACAAATAAAGCCGAGCGCAGCACTTTTAAATACACAATGAAGAGGAAACGAAGGCGGAAGTGTGATAGCACAAACCGCTCCTATTTGTCCCGACGATTGCTATTCCTGCCCCTCAATTATCTGTATTGTCTTTTAAATTATCACTTTCTGTCTCTCTGTAAACGTTTCCTCTGCGAATTTCACCCAAACACACAGATATTCCCGGACTTTAGCGCCGAGTCGTGAGCCGCTGCCGTTTGCTTTGGGACGTCCGGACGCAGGAAGCTCAAGGTGGCCCGGCTGATAGTGTGTCCGATCTGCCCCAGAGAATAAACGGCAGCAAACAGGCACACACAAGAGTCTGACGCTGTGCTCGGGGGTGCTGGGAAAGTCAGGGGAAAGGGACGCTGACGGGACAGTGACACCTTTATTGTGGAAGAATAAAAGGAAAATGCGGATTAGTCTAAAATTACTCCAATTAATCAGGGAAATATGCGATAATTGAGCAAAACGAGGAAACAAATGGAACTAAATTTGGAACATCTTGCATAGGGCTGGTGTCTTATAAGAAAAAAACTGTTGAAGTTTTATTGGTATCGAAAAAATATAAGTATTGCAAGCAGGTACTGGTGATAGCCGACCGATATATCGGGCCGGTATGAGGTATTTTACAATATCGGCCGATATCAGCTGATAAAAATGCCGATATCTCCAGAACCAAAAATAAGACAGTGGCGCAGATGGTAGAGCAGGTCGTCTCATGATTGGAAGATCAAGGGTTCGAATCCCGCCTCCTGAAGGTGCACACTGTCGTAGTGTCCTTGGGCAAGACACTTCACCCACCTTGCCCCCAGTGTCTGCGTACATTGGTGTGTGAATGAGAGAGTGAATGGGTGAGTGGATCCTTACTGTAAAGCGCTTTAAGTGCCTTGTAAGTGGAGAAGAGCTTTATAAGTTAAGACCATTTACCAAAAACTTCCCAACAGAGAAACATTGCAGTGAAATCAGTGAAATCATAAGTTTGTACCTATTTTACACAAGAGAAAGACACATTTATTGTTTTGGAATCTACTGATTTTTCTTTCAAACAATCTTCGAATAAAGTAAGGTTAAGGTTAAGGTACACTTTTTTAATCCCCGTAGGGAAATTCATTCTCTGCATTCGACCCATCCTCAGTGCCGCTGGGGCGACCTGTAGGAGCAGTGAGCTGCCAGCGTGGCCGGCGCTCGGGGACCCATGATGTGCAGCCAGGCTGGTGGTCAGAAACACCTGGCTGGAGGATTCACCTATTTTGCATGTTTTTAGTGGTAGGGGAAACCTACGCAGACACGGGGAGAACATGCACACCCTACTAAACATGAATATAAAGTGCCCCTCCTGTCACAGTTTGATACTGACATGTCTAGAAGCTTCATACTCGGGATTATAGGATTATAGGTGTATATCAGTATCGGCCAATCAAAATCCCCAATAATCTGTATCAGCCTTAGAAAAAAGCATTATCAGCCTCTGTTAGATTTAATTCTATATATTTCTATGATTGAAACCTTCACTATATCAATAAGTGTTTAGCTAAAGGCTATTTGGGAGATAAAAATGTATAATAACATCAAAATAAATTGCTTTAAATATCGGCTTATATCTCTGCTATAGGCCATGCCATCCCCTTTTATATGGGTATCGGTTGGGCCCTAGTTTTGATGCTGTTGATCATCAAAAATTGATGGCAAAATGGCAGGAGAGAGTAAAATGTAACGGTACTCAGCACTAATCCTGACTTTATTGTGATATGAAAAATGTATTTGGAGATTTGCTGATAATAGGATCTTGTATTGGGAGTGTGTTGGTTGAATATGGGAAAGACATCTTCACAGAAACACCCTTTGCAAGAAAGATCAGCAGCAACTGTCTCTAAAACTCCATGACAATGTGATTAAAGCGGCTCGTCCTTCATCATTTGCAAATTCCATCATTTTGTGCTTGTGCTTGTTGGTGCTGTGGAGAGCTGGTCTGAAAAATGTGCTTGCTTATTATCGTGCCCAAACTTTGTGATTGGCAGGCGCAGAGGAACGGAAGGCGAAGAGTAAGAAGGAGAAGATGAAGGAGCGGCGCGATCGATGGCTCAACAGTCAGTATCTCTGCTCTGTATGTCTTATGTCTGTCTGAGGCGGAGGAACAGGAGGGACCTATAGAGGCAGACGAAATACTGTGGGTGCTGTGGAAATTCAGCTGCAGAGTGTTCAGTCCTCACCACTGGCAATTAGAGTTCTGCAATGTTCACACACACATTTTTAGCACATTCCTTATCACTTGGTTATCGAATAGAAAGTCCCAACTCGATTTCTCACCCCGTCCCCTACGGTTGGTGTGGAAATGCTTGCCCCTAATGTGAACCCCTTCCCCAGTTTTGCTCCATTCTTACGTCCCAAAAACGTTGTTATTTATTACTGTTTTGAATATTACTTTACCATAGCTATACTACCCATCCATCCTTTTCCTTGCGTTTTATCTGGCCTGGTCGCAGTCTGAGCAGAGATGCCCAGACTTCTCCATCCACGCACACCACCTCCAGCTGTTCTGTCTTCCCCGGGGCTTCCTCCCAATGGGACATGCCCGGAACTTCTCCCGAGGGAAGCGACCAGGAGGCCAGTTTGATCTTCTATATGGACTGTTAAATTAAGCCTGGCTGTCCGTCCATGGGAGTGGATCTCGCCTTCTTTGGGTCTCCCCGAGCTTTCCCTTTTCTCCCACTGAGTTTCTGAGTTTTTCCTGTGTAGGTTTATGTAGGAGGGTCGAAGGACGGGGGATGCCCTGTGCATGTCTCCATCTGCTGCTGACGCTTTGGACATTATGTTTGCCTGGACACTACACTTGTCTGGATATTACATACCCAAATAAAAAAAGCTATAGGAAAGAAGGCATCAAAATAGAGTCAGACGAGAAAAAACAAAAAAAGTGACAAAATTCTAAAAGAAGGTGGCAAAAATGTGACAAAAAAGCGATGAAAGTGCAACAATAAAGGGGGCAAAGATGGGAAACACTGAAAAAGGGACGGCAACAACGTGAGGAAAAGGATTCGTTAACATAGTTTTTTCTTCTTAGCCTTAGCTTTCAAATGAGGCGTTACACTGGCCTATAGATGAATATGAACTGAAATCTGAAGCATTTTAACATAACAAAGACAAAACGTGTTTCAAATAAGACATAGTTGGGACTAAATTTGGAATATCAGGGCAAGAATCATTCTAAAATCTGCCTCGTATCTTTTCTATTTTCGACAGAAGACTATATTGTGCTGCTGGATTTAAAACGACTTTATTTAAAAAGCAGAACAACAGGAAAGTCTCGATCCAAGCCCAAGAAAACCTTGTCAGAGAATCCACAAACGAGGGAGTTTGTGCTTTGGATCAGTGCCTTCTTATTTTTCCATCGCGGCTCCAGCTCCTCGGTCCGAAAAAACAAAAGTCCGTTACTGTATCTGTTGTAATTGTGAGTCGCCCCTCCCGAGACGCTTCCCCCTCCTCCTCCACACCCCCTCCTCATCATCATCATCATCATTTTCCATAATTGCCATCAGGGCTGAAACCGTAGCCTTGTGCTGAGCCAATCAATTCCCGGTAAGACAACACTATCCGCGTCTACTGCCGCAATGGAGGCTAATTAGGCGCTAACGCTTCGATCGGAAACCCAAGCTAAACGGATGACGGGAGTTTTTTTTCTTTCCTTTTTCAGGAATTAAGAGAAACATGTAACAAAAGGAGCGGACATTTCGAGAGGCGATGTGGATTCAAGTTCGCTCGCGTTTGTTTACGCAACTTTTGGCAGCGAACTCTCGACCTAATTATGCTGTTGGCGCAGTGTTCAGTTGTCAACTCGCGCTTTTGAACTAACGGGAGACGAGGTAGAGTCTGTCAGAAAAAAGGCTCTATATTAAATAACGGAGATCAACCGGGAAAGTTAAGATACGCAGAGGACTCCAGGAATACGTTGTAGTTAATAGAAATAAGTCCAATAGTGTAATGTTTTGGATTAGGAGCTGAGAAGCGTGTCCAATGAATGTCACAACTTTAACCTGGGATTTCACCGAGCGGTTCCTGAACATTTCACAGCACCATCTTAGAAATAAAGTGTGGATTTCTGTGTATAATCCGGGTCTATAAAAGGACAGTAACTGGACACAACTAGGGCTCAATTAGGTTTAGCCAAATCTGAAGTGGGAAGCAAACTGGCACCAAGTTCAAATGAATGAAAGCTGTACTAAGTAACTTGTTTATCTTAATAAATCCTTTTCGTAGTCCCTCTGGGGGTAATACAAGTGTTAATGTGATGATTGGGGGGTCTTTCATCTCCCCCTGGTGTCTCTGGCCGGAAAACCACACTTGCACCTTCGCTGCCCATGGGTCAGAGGCCCCAATACACACTAATGGAATCACGAAGAAGAAGCTAACAGGCTAACGGGCAAAGCTAACTGAGGGCTAGCACCACTTGCACAGTATTTACAGCCAAGCAAAAAAACGCAACATGCTACGACACCTGCAGTGGCGCTTTTGGCCCTTTAGGGGCATGAGTTACTTGGTACCGCTTTAACTACGGCTACGACTACGGCTCTTTCCGCTGCCCTGCTTTCCATGACGCTTGATTCCTTGTCTCGTTTTGCAGAGATCAGCTCCATAAAGCAGTCCCGTGAGGAGGAGCTGGCCGCGGCGCGTAGGAAGAACACCCCGGTGGTGGGGGACCTCAGACCGCTCGCCGACGCCCTGCCAGAACTGAGCCAGCTCATCTCCCCCGACGCCAGCAGCAGGCTAACGGCTAACGCTAACGCCAAAGGGCCGAGGAAGAGCAGGAAGAACAGCAGGTGAGGCCCGGTCAAAAAACACGATCGGTGATGATTGAAGGAGCCGTAAGTGCAGCTTCGTTTTTACCAGTCAACCCCAGGGGAACCAGAGGAGTGAATCAATAATGGCAGAATTGCAACAAGAACATTGAATACTTAGCTTTTAACCCAGCCAACACCATTACGGAGCGGTTAAAGGCTCGTCTGTGTTTCTACGTTTTTGGCGAGCCTGTGTGGGCATCCCGAGGAGGCAGCTCTAAACTCGACCATACTCCCGGGGAGGAGTCGCTGTGCGCAGCGCTTTGGCTTCCCTTAACATATGCACATTTAAAGGAACAGGCCACCATTTTTACATACTGACGTACCTTAGCTTAGACGAGTTCATTTGTACCTGTCTGGTCTTCATGTGTGCCCTCAGCACAGATGGCGTTAGCATTTAGCCTCTATGGCTTCAAACGAGGTGAAGATAGAAGCTACCAAGCTCTTCCACGTTTTCCCTATTTAAATATTGTTACGTGAAGTGTTACATGATAAAGTATAATTACACTATATTAAACAATATGGATTTCCTAAGCAGATAAAAAGGGGAACTATATTATAAGGTGTAATAATACCAGGAGTACTTAAGCATCCGCGCAGTAATATCTTCACTTCACTGTGCGGACGCCGAAGTACTCCTGGTATTATTTACGGTATTTGGACATTAAAAATGACGTTAAAATGCATTCATGACAGTATAAACCCTGATGCAGCTATAGTAAAGCGCTTATGAGGAGAAGCCGTGTATATTCTCACTTGTCCAGGTGCTTTTTTGCGGCGCTCTACAGAAATAAAAAGGAAAACATTGGCATCTGTCCAATAAAACACAGGCCCAGTAGCTCTTTTTTTAAATCATTATACTCATATTCATATCAGTTGTTTGTGGACGCTCGCATTGTTTGCTCAAGCGACACAGAAGGAAAAAGCATTAGATTTGAGGAAATACTGAAAACAAACACGGCCGACATTTTGAAAAATGGGTCCCTTCTTCGTAGACTTGTAGATAAACAACCAATCACGGCTAATCCAAACATGTAGCAGCTCACACAGATTGATAAATGTTCTCTCTTTTTACACACAACTCTCCGTCAGCTGTTGAAATAAAATGGTCAATTCAGTCGCCCAAACGAGTGCGGTGGGAGTCGTCTGTTTCTCTCATCGACCAGCTCATTAATGTGTAATGGCCGCCGCTCCAAAGGTCAAAGGCCAAACGTTGATTAATTGACAATCGACTCCTCACTCACCTGACGACGCCGCGGGATCAAGTGCCTCTAATGACATCTGCAGAAAGTCTCAGTTTTGAATTTCCCAATGTTCTTCAGTCGCCTTCAAGTTCGTTACATTATCCCCCCCGACTTGAAAGGCTTGTCATTTCGATGCTCGTGCGTCTCTTGTCTCTCGGGACAGAGGTTTAGACGGGACCAGCCCCGTGTCAGCGCCGCGCGGCCTTCTGGGTAACGAGCCTGTGATCCGACGCAACATTTGGACGTGAGTCAGAACGGATTTAGGGCAAAACATCTCCCCGCAACACGTCTGGGAAGAAGCGGAGACTGCTGTTTAATTTCACCGCGACTGAACGGAGACGGCTTTTGAAATGGTGGGAGACGGAGGAGAAGCCGCCATCGAGGAACGAGATCTTCATTTTAATTCGAGATGTGTTCAGCTTTATTAAAGTCTCTTGAGTTGTGAATTATGATGGCATTTACATTCATCATGTCTAAAGCTTGAACAAAGTCAGTGCCTGATTCTTCTACAATCTGCGAAACGAAGCATTATTCAACTCTTAAAGGGACTATACAGAGTTTAAAAATGTTAAAACCAAGTATTTTCCTCCCGCTACATCTTCCAGCCATGTCCTAATGTGTAGAATTAGACTTATTCACCACAGCTGCCTCTAAAATCCTGCACTGTCACTCAAAAAGTTGTTACTTCTGGTCTGAAGTGCCGTCATGCATGAGCTTAATAGACTGCAGTTACACGTCTGACCTGAGGTGGCAGTAGTGAGCATAAAATTACCAGCTTGCATCTTGTCTCTGTAACAAAACATTCCAGTTTTCTCCAGTTCAGCTTTACCTTCAATCTAAAAGCTCCTTGACTGGAGTTTACAGCCTGTAGGCCAGGCGTTACGCCTCATTTGAAAGCTAAGATCTACAAAACTGATCAAAGATTTTTCCTAGCATTGTTGCCGTGTTGTCATCACTTTTTTGTGACCTGTTGTGTTGATGCGTTTTTGTTACGTCTCATTTTTGTTGCTATTTTGACACTTTTTTTCAAGAAGCTTTTAGATTTGGGTAAAGTCAAACTGGAGGAAAAGTGTTTGACTTAATAAATTAAGAGGTAAAGGGCCCTTAACCTCTTACCAGCTGGGAGACTAGTTGGAGACTTGAGTTGCTGATGTCTCCGAGACGTCCCCTTGAAACCAAGGAGAACTCAAAGAGACGCCTTACGACTCCTCGAGATCTCCTTTGTATCCGACAGGTCTCAGAAATATTGCAGGGTCATCAACGAAACGTCTCACATGTTAAGGACAAATAAATAGTGTTTGCAATGTTGCCACGGCTGCTTGAGACGAAGTAGACCTCTTGGAGACCATGTCACATCACTGAAGTCAAACCTGTTTGTTTTCACTGAGTCTACCTGGAGACTCACCTTATTGTCAGGGGACGTCTCAGAGACAACTCCGTGACTCTGGGAAGGTGACATAGGCCCTTTATATGCGTGTCTCCATATTTTGAGTTCAGCCCTTGAGCATCAGCTACAAACTTGTTTTGAACTATGTTGAATTGCGATGTCCCTGACAAATAAATAAATAAATAAATGTCGTCTTTGAAAAACCTGGATGTATGAGACCTTGTATACTTAGACATTATCAAAAGTCTCACAAATCTTTTCCAGAAGTCACGCAGCCGATTCAAGCAGTCTATTCCAGTGATTCAGGAACGCTGCTCATACAGTCTTGACTCTGAGGTTCAGCTGAATGTCTCTCTCTGCTCTTCACCCCCTTCCCCCCTGATCTGGTCCTGTCTAATAAAGCCTTCGGGTCAAAACATCCTCAAAATTCAGAAATGTCTCTTGTTGTTGTTGATGCTCGAAGCACTTGGCATTTAAATTAGCGTGACCCAACACACATTTTTGCTCTTCAAAAAAAAGAACCATTTTAAATGTGTAATTAGTAAATACAGAATGGATTGAACAAAAGCCAAAAGCACATCTACGGCTGGTTTCCTACAGATTTTCAGCCCGTTCTGCTCACACTGCGTTCCTTTTTACTCGTCCCTCTCATGATCCCATCACGTATGAGTTTTACAGCCGGAATAAGGCTCCTTGTAAAAGCGCCGTCACCTTTGTATTGCCACAAACATAAATCCCTCCACGTGGGACTTTACACGGGCGGCTTTTCAATTATCTGCGGACCCGTCTTCATCTCTGCAGTGCGGCGCCGTTCGTCACCTGATCGTATAAGTGTCCGCGGCTTCACAAGAGCTTTCTCATCAACACTCGACTCATTACAATAGGGCTGGAGAGCGCGGAGAGACCAGCTTTTCAGGCTTATGCTGGAAAATTACAGAGCGCTGCACGTTATCGGAGACGAACCTTGTGGAGCAATTTGTCCTTTCAATGAGTCGCCCTTCCTAAGCCTTGTGCACATGTATTAGTAACTTGCATTGTAATAATAAAGCTATTGTGTATGTTTTCAGGCCTGTGAAGAGAACCGAGCCCACAGATTTCAGCCAAATGAAGCAATCGCAGAAGCGGAAACTGATGTGAGACAAATATTCACTTTCTCCTATAGGGCTGGGCGATATTGACAACAATGTATATCTGAGTATTTTTGGAGATTTTCACGATATTTTTGTAAAGCAGCAGAAATATGCAAAAAAGAAGGCAGGGAAATAAACACTTTCCATGTTTTTTTCCTATTTTGTTTTTTTTTATTATTCCCCCCTTTTTTTTTACATTTTCTCCCAATTTTTTCCCAATTATTCCTCAATTTTGTACATTTTTTCACCCAAATTTTTTAACAATATTTTGTTTTGTTTTAGTTTTTTAACGTGTTTTTTTATAGGGTTTTTCAAATTTTTCTCACTTTATTTCTCAATTATGTCCTAATTGTTTCCCAGTTTTCCCACAATTTTTTGTTTTGTTTTTTTCCCCCAAAATTTTCCTCCATTTCCTTCCATTTTGTAATTATTTTTCACATTTTTTTACCAATATTTATTTTTATTTTTGAATGTTTTTTACTTTATTTTTTTCTAATTTTTTCTTAATTTTTTTTTTTAGGGTTTTTCACATTTTTCCTACTTTATTTCTCAGTTTTATCTTAATTGTTTCCCAATTTTCACCCAATTTTTCCTCAATTTTTAAATATTTTTTTCAAAATTCTTTCAAATTTTTTACCCAAAATTTTTTGTTTTGTTTTCACATTTTTCCCACTTTATTTACAATTTTCCCTTAAATTTTTCCCAGTTTTCCAAAATTATTCCCTATTTTTTTAACCCATTTTCCCTCCATTTTATAATTTTCCCCCCTCATTATTTTCCTATTTTCCCCATTTTTTTCTTTTTTTCCCCCCATCCTCCCCACTTTTTCCCCATTTTCTTTTTTTTCCCCCTGTTTTTTTTGGCAGTTCTTCCTAGCAGCAATTTGAATATTCTCTTGTTTTTCCATCCCCTTTATTTCCTCCTCTCTCTCTGTCTCTCTGTGGTGATGCAGGGAAACGGAGACGTCCCGGTTTGGCGAGGCGGTGCAGTCCCTGAGCGCGAAGGCCAACCCTCTGCTGGACATCGGGGAGCTGCTGAGGAAGAAGATGAGGCAGGAGGAAGAGGGGCAGAGCTGACGGGACGAGGGCGATGGACTAAAACACAAAATCTCACAGGAATTACACCACATTTGTTATTATTTAAGCTCTGACGAAGGGAGAGAATGAAATGGGTTTTCCTTGACTTTAGCCAGACTTTTGTCAAAATATCCTCACCCATTTTTACACAAGGCGGGGCAGAGTAAGGCAATATTCTGGCTTGATTGTTTATTTTCTGATACAAGAGCTAAATTTGGAACGTTTGGTTTGACAAAAGCCAGTTACAAAAACAATAGGGTTTCCACTGCAAACGGGAAAGCCCCTCATACTTATTTTGTCTTGTTTAAATCATTATTTTTAGTTGTTTTACCTCAGCAGCACCTATTACACGTTCAAACGACCCGCACACCCACACGCTTGCATGAGCGTGGGTGAAATTTGACGCTTGTATCTCAAAGTGAACCATTTTGGCCGTGAATATACAGCAGGTCGAACACATTCAACACTTTTTGTACATGAATTCCCCCAAAATCGCTCCGTCGTCGCTAAATTATTGGAGGAAAAAAGCTCTGTCATGGATTAGGTTTGCAGAAAAGCGCCCCCATTGTTTATGCCGGTAATTTTGTCTCCCGACTGTGAGCAAGCTGCTGACGATCTGCAGAAAGGAGACTGTCAAAAGCGTCGCGCTCTTTGCCGAAAACATTGTCACTTTTGGGAAAAACAAATGTTGGCGCTGGTAAAAAATCTTGTCACAACGGAGCATTGTTGGATTGTCAGCCTGACGACAATAAACACCGAGCAAACAAATAAACGTTTCCCTGAATTCTTTTAACTGTTTTTACTGTTTGGTGAAAGTTGAGTCTCATTCACTGTGGCTTTGTTTCAATAAGCAAGTGCCCCTTTAATGTTTCATCTTAGAATATGCCTGTGCCATCAGGGAAGAAGAGAGCCATGGATGGAATAACCAGGATGTTCAGCTCATGTTTTGGCCTAGACCTGACCAACTGATCAGAGCAGTTAGTTACATCCAGGTAAACCTTTTTATTACGTTTTTGGTCAGTGAATATTAACTAAGCACTGTTTAATTAATGCCCAAATACTATAACTGGACACAAGAGGCAACTTTTGAGGAACAGATACTGTGTAATTTCAGCCAAAACCAGCCCTGAATGTGTTAAAGCAGGAAAATTAATCGAGTTGAAGTCATTTTTCTCCAAGAAGTGTGGATTTAATGCCAGTTTGGAACCATTTTAATGACATTTAAGGCCTTAAACTTTTGACACAATGAATGCAATGACTTTTAAGTAAGGGTTAAACAACGAGGAGCAGTGCATTAGGCAGTTTTAATGCATAATATAGAGGCAAGAACTCAAATAAAGTTTGTCGTTACTATGGAAACAGCTGCTTTTGGGAAATACAATTTTCCACTGTTTTTTTTCCCATTTTCTGGTGGAATATGAACTTATTTATCACACATAAACAAAGTCAAGTGTAACTCAGGCCAATATGGATATTTTCTCACAGCGGATTGTTCAGTAGAAGTGAAAAAACGGCAGTCCTAGCTAGCGTTAGCATTAGCACGATGCTAACATGAAGTATCGTGTTAGCATTCTCCGTTATTTATGTATTTATGGGCTGTTGAACCACTTTGCTCCTCGACATGTCTTTGTATCTTTATTTAGTAGAAAGTATATTCATAATTCTGCATTTGTTAAAGTAGTTTTTTAATAATTAGAGAAAGTTTTTAGATTTTAGATTTGGGTAAAGCCAAACTGATTGTGCTCGGTTCAGGCGGGGGTTAAGAGGTTAAAACGGCATTAAAACACATTCATTTTGCCTCCCTGCTCTGACCTCCTGAATGAGTTACGCATTGTTTTCACGATGTGTCATAACGTATCACACAGGCAGATCAATTATATAACCCGCCATGAGAAAAGCTTCTTTCTCCTTCAAACATTATTTTCACCGCACTCATAACTAATGTATTGTCTTTAAATATAGACATTAAGTGGGTTGAACCGCTAACATTACGGCCTTCATCTATTTGCGCCTACTCCTTATTCTCGCTTTCTATTCTCAGCAGCATAAAAAAAAAAAGAAGATAAAAAAGAAAAAAATCAATGACTCATCTCCATTACCATAGCAACATGTTTTTTTGTCCCCTATGTAAATAAACGAACATCTTGCGAGGCCAACGCAGGCAGAGATATTGTCAAACTCGAGCTCAGGAAGCGGTAAATATTGAGTGGGCGGCGCGTTTCAATGGCAGCAAGGTAACTGTGGAGAGGAATCAGCGCTCAAGAGCCGGCGTCGTATGTTTCATGGGTTTATTTAGTGGCTTCGTGAGGAGGAAGTGGTGCAGTGAGTTCAGGATTTACCCGGGAGCGGAGAGGCAGCCGGTTTGGATCGTCAAAAAGACTGTACATGTGGAGAAAGATTTGTTTTGTGATTGTGAAGGACTAAGCCAAGATTAAAGCACAATATGATATCTCTATGACCTGTCTTTATGCCTATAGGCCAGTGTAATGCCTCATTTGAAAGCTAAGACCCTCAAAACTGATCTTTTTCCTCGCATTATTGCTGTGTTGTCACTTTTTCCAAGTTTTTTCTTTCTTTTTCATCTAGTTTTTGCCACATTTTTTTTGTTTTTGTCACTTTTTTCAAGGATTTTTGTCACTTTTTTTGCTACTTTTTTGTCACATTTTTGTTGTTTTTTTGTGACTTTTTTTGTCAGATTTGTGTTACTCTTTTTCTGCATTTATGTCACGTTTTTGTTGTTTTTTTGTCACTTTTTTGTCACTTTTTTGTTTTTTTTTGTCACTTTTTTGTCACA
The DNA here is from genome assembly GCF_951799975.1 of Gobius niger. Taxonomy (NCBI): domain Eukaryota; kingdom Metazoa; phylum Chordata; class Actinopteri; order Gobiiformes; family Gobiidae; genus Gobius; species Gobius niger. Next base: position 5,212,138 of record NC_136874.1, read on the forward strand.
TTTTTGTTGCTTTTTTGCTGCATTTTTGTCAGTTTTTTGTCATTTTTTGTCATTTTTTGTCAGGTTTTTTTTTCTTTGTCTTGTTTTCGTCTCTTTTTTTTGTTTTGTTGATTTTTGTTGCTTTGTTGAAGAGTTTTGTCACTTTTTGTCAGTGTTTTTTTGTGTGTGTTTTTGTCACTTTTTTTGCAGAATTTTTGTCACATTTTTGTGGCTTTTTTGTCACATTTTTGTGGCTTTTTTGTCACATTTTTGTGGCTTTTTTGTCCTTATTTTCGTCTCTTTTTTGGTCATGTTTTTGTCAATTTTTGTTGCTTTTTCATTGCTTTTTATTTACTTTTTATGTGTTGTCGCCACATTTTTATATCACATTTTTGTCACTTTTTTTTGTATTTTTTGTGACTTTTTTCTTGCTTTTTTACATTGCTTTCTTTGTCACGTTTTTGTTGTGTTTTCATCCCTGTTTTCATCCTTACTTTGATGCTCACACTTACTCAAACCAAACTTTCAACTTTGAATACATCAGTATTTTCCACAGCAAATACCTCTCTCAGTACTTGTCTAAATGAAGACCTTGTCATCTGTAAAGTGGGACTAAACCATGTCTGACTCAGGACTTTAGTTTCCATCCCGGTCCAGGTCTGGGACAGGACGAAGCTGTCCCGACACGCGCCGCTAATCCGCTCGCTCAGGCCCGACTTGTCACAGCCTGGTCTCGCTCTCGTCTGTTTCCTGTTTGTCTCTGCGCCGCACTTTAGCTGTCAGCATCTGTCGAGAGCGGCTTCAAATCTAAAAGTCTCGCACGGAGGAATTACTCACCGCGTCTTTCACCAGAAAATATGTCTCCCCTCGTCTACCTGCCGGCGCTCAGACGAGAGGCTTCAAGATGGCGCCCGGGTGCGTGTCTTGACTTTGCGGCTTGTAAAAAGATCTGTAAACGATAAGGGCCGGGCTATGATTAGATTTAGGTAAGAAAAACCCAATCAATAGGAGAGCGCGATGAGAGCCATTAGGACGCATTAAAAATGTATGGGCTGAATGAAGGCAGTCACACCAGACTGTACCCAGCACAGAAACAAGCATTTACCCAAGCCAGGAGGCCCCGGGTTCCACTCCCACCTGGACGGGGCCTTTCTTTGTGGAGTTTGCATGTTCTCCCCGTGTCAGGTTTCCCCGACCACTAAAAACATGTACAATAGGTGTGTGTGAATGATGTGTGAGTGAATGTGTGGTGGTGGTTAGAGGGACCATTGTGTTCAGGGAAACTGAACACCATCGAGTGTGGAGTGAAGGTAAAATTGTCTCATGTGAAGCGCTTTGTGGCCATGTCTGTGAAAGGAACTATACAAATAAAGCTCTTCTCCGTCTTCTCCTCCTCGTTCTCACTTTCCTTCTTGTTCTCCTTCTTGTTCCTCTCCTCCTTCTCCTCCTCCTCTTTCTCCTTATTCTTCTCCTTCTCCCCCTCCTTCTCCTTATTCTTCTCCTTCTCTTTCTCCTTATTCTTCTCCTTTGCTTTCCCTTATTCTTCTTCTCCCCCTCCTTCTCTTTCTCCTTTTTCTTCTTCTCTTTCTCCTTATTCTTCTCCTTTTCTTTCTCCTTCTCCTCCTCCTTCTCTGTCTCATTCTTTTCTCTTTCTCCTTATTCTTCTCCTTCTCCCCCTCCTTCTCCTTATTCTTCTCTTTCTCCTTATTCTTCTCCTTCTCTTTCTCCTCATTCTTCTTCTCCCCTCCATCTCTTTCTCCTTTTTCTTCTCTTTCTCCTTATTCTTCTCCTTTTCTTTCTCCTTCTCCTCCTTCTCTTTCTCTTGCTCCTTATTCTTTTCTCTTTCTCCTTATTCTTCTCCTTCTCCTCCTTCTCTTTCTCCTCATTCTTCTTCTCCCCCTCCTTCTCTTTCTCCTTTTTCTTCTTGTCTTTCTCCTTATTCTTCTCCTTTTCTTTCTCCTTTTCCTCCTCCTTCTCTTTCTCTTTATTCTTTTCTCTTTCTCCTTATTCTTCTCCTTCTCCTCCTTCTCTTTCTCCTCCTCCTAGCCAGAACAAGGCTTCTCCTCCTTCTTCTTCTCCTTCTACTCCTCTCCCTCTTTCTCCTTCTTCTCCTCCTTCCTCCTTTGTGTTTTGACCTGTTTTTTTTGTTGATTATTCCGTTGCTTTCATCACTTCTTTAGTCGCGTTTTTGTTGCCTTTTTTGTTGTGCTATTGTTGCTTTTCCTGCACTCTTTTGTCCCTTTTTTTCACATTTTGGAAGAGTTCTCATGTTCTCACCTTTTCTAATCACCTTTGTCCCGTTTTTCACAAATATTTGTTGCCTTTTCGCCGCTTTTTCCATCACTTTTCCATCTCATTTCGGTCACTTTTTTGTTGCTTTTCCATCACTCCTTACTTGTGTGTTTTTGCCGCTGTTTTGCTTTTAGCTCTGTGTAATGGAGAAAACGCTCGGTTCCTGTGGGGGTTCAGAGGTCAACACAGTGATGCTGATTTTGTTCCGACTGTCTTCAGAAAAATCACAATTAGGTCGTTTTTAACCCTTGACTTGAAAACCTTCAGTAAAACCAAAATCCGTTCTTTTCCCTGGCCTGATTATGCACTTAAACGTCTCCGTTTTCTGCCCCACTGTAAATACACAGTCTCTGTCTCGCTCTCCCTCTCCTCCCGATAATGAGGCAGATGTAACGTAGCTCGCGGCCCTTCCTCTCGCTCCGCTGCTCTCTTTATCTCAACACAGAAACGTCGGGAAAAATGACATAAAATTGTACAGTAATGAGTGGTGGTTTAGCCATGCACAATGATCTGCCACGGCGTCGTCAAATCAGAGAAGAAGAAACGCGATCCGCAATATCGAGTAAACAAGTAGATTCAAGACCTTTAGTGTTAATTTCTCTGTATGTGTTTTTGTTTCATCAGCTACTAACATTTGATTCTATTTTTAGTTCTCCGCAATATACTGTCAAAGTTATCTGTTCCATAAGAAGCCACGGTGTCACAGAATCACTGAGGACTTTCATCGGACTGAGATTTATCCAAACACAGACTAAAACAAAAGCACATCGTGATCTAAAAAAAGCAAAAACATTCAGGATTTTCCGCATTTACTTCCCTTTTTGCCTTGTTTTTGGGTTAAATCGAGCATTTTGGGACACACTGTGTAGTTTATAGTTGGGCTGGGGAAAAATATCCATCCATCCATTTTCTTCCACTTGTCCATTGCTGGGTGGTGGGGGCAGCTGTTGTATTTAAATCTTAAAGAAGAACTTAATTAATTAATCTGTAAAAACTCTGATGACGGCCATTTTAGGGATAGGTTTGCCTGAGTCCTCCTAGGAACGCCCCCACCTCCTGGAGACGCCTCCGAGCTTTCGTCACCAGCCGAGTAACCAACCACTGCTCCTCAGCAGAACCCCCTCCCCACTGATGCCACAGACAGCGTGTGGAGGGGGCGTGTCTGAAAGAGTCAAAGGTTCTTAAAGAGATAGAGGCCTATTTCAAGACATTCACTACAGCCATTTTGAGAGGCAGTTATTCTAATTTACTGCATTTACAGACCAACAGAAGGTTTGGTCATCATTGTAGTGTGATATAGACTGGTGCTATGTGATTGAAAAAAGCATAATACCCCCTCTTTAAAGATGATTGGTGGGTCTTTCATCTCCCCCTGGTGTCTCTGGCCAGAAAATCACAATTGCAACTCTCCCTTCCTCTGCCTCCATACACACTAATAGAATCACAAAGAAGAAGCTAACGGGCTAGCGGGCAAAGCTAACTGCGGGCTAGCACCACTTAAACAGTATTTACAGCCAAGTTTGAGTGAAAAAAATGATCTCCATTGTGTAATTGGATGTACAATATCCCTCTGACCCTTTGTCTTTTCTGTCAGCGTAGTATTTACTCTCAAGGACAATTAATGAGTAAAAAATAGCAACTTTCTGCGACACCTGCAGTGGCGCTTATGGCCTCTAGGGGCATGAGTTACATAGTACTGCTTTAGCCCACTCCCGGTAAAGTTACAGTCAGCTGAGCCGCTCACAGCAAAAGCTCATGACATTTGTGGGGCAAAAAACATTTCACATTATAAATTTTATGAACTTGCAGATTCGTTTTCTTGCTTGTGATCCTGAAAAGTGACCTTGCAAGTTGTTAAATTCGCCAATGAACTTGTCCCTGTGAAGACTCGTGATATATATCGGATTGTGACAAAAGTGTTTTGCTCTTGTGTATAAAATGTCGGTGTCCCCTTTAAAAATAACGCTCCTTATCTTTGTTATTTGCTTCTAATATGAACGCATTAATTGAACTGAAAGGCCGTCCATCGCACAAGACGGCCGTCCCTTTAAGAGGATACAAAAACCGCACCTTTTGAAGTCCCCTGATAGAAAAAAAAAAAACATAGTGGGAAATCCGTATTGAATTTCAACAGCAGTGGCTTTGATCTCCAACCTGTCGTGTTTTTGTCCAAATTGGGGATCAAAGTGAACGGCTCGCTGAATAATTTATAAATGGCGGATCTGAATTTTGAGATAACATTTGCAGATTGTGAGAGACGGCGACAGTGAAGAAATGTGCAAAATCCAGTCAGTCATCGGCGTGATTAATTGATAAACACGGCCCATAAAACCTCATCTTGGCTTTTACGAGGCGCAGTGAAGGCTCGCGTTTACCTCATGCACAAACATTTGCACTCATAGTTGATTTTATTGGTGTTCTGGACGCGTGACGTGAGCAGAACTTGAAAAGTCCACGGCGTCTCGTAAAGTTTAACAAGGTGTGATGGCGTTTTCTGCTTCAGCTCAGTGCGTTTTTCCTTGGGGTCAGAAAAAAAGGAAAAGAAAAGGAGAGTAAATATAACAGTGTGCCCATGAATGAGGGGATTAATGCTGGATTACGGAGACGCAGCGTGGGGACAAGTTTGTAACGGTAATGAAGAGTTTTACAAGTTAGTTATTATTCATTGAAACACGGCCTTAAACAAGTGCGGTGGTGACTTCAAATGTTGAGTTTTAGAGGTGATTTTCCTCAGACGTGTTGCCTCTGCACCGTGTGCCCAGAACAACATGTGCCCAAGAGGGACAATAAAGTTTAATTCAGTCCTGGCATTAGAGGGGAACCTATTGTGGATGGATGGATAGAGGGATACAGGGAGGGAAGGAGAGAGAGGAGGAAGGAAGGAAGGAAGAGAGAAAGAAGTGAGAGAGAGAGAGAGAAGGAAAGAGAAGGGGAGAAAGAAAAGAAAGAAGGAAGGAAGAAAGGAAGAGAGAAAGAAAAAGGAAGGAAGAAAGACAGAAAGAAGTGAGAGAGAGAGAAAGAAAGAGAAGGGGAGAAAGAAAAGAAAGAAGGATGGAAATAAAGAAGGGAAGGAAGGAAAGAATTGACGGGAAGGAAGGAAAGGAAGGAAAGACGGAAGGAAGGGAAGGAAGGGAAGGAAGGGAAGGAAAGGAGCAATGAAAAGAAGGGAAAGAAGGAAGGAAAGATGGAAAGAAGGACGGAAGGAAGAAAGAGAAGGAAAGAAAGAAGGAAAGAAAAGAAGGGAAGGAAGGAAGGAAAGATGGAAGGAAGGAAGGAAAGATGGAAGGAAGGAAGGAAGAGAAGGAAAGAAAGAAGGAAAGAAAAGAAGGGAAGGAAGGAAGGAAGGAAAGGAAGGAAGGAAAGAAAGAAGGGAAGGAAGGAAGAGAAGGAAAGAAACAAGGAAAGAAGGGAAGGAAGGAAGGAAGGAAAGATGGAAGGAAGGAAGGGACCGAAAGAAAGAAGGAAAGAAAAGAAGGGAAAGAAGGGAAAGAAAGAGGGCACAAAATTCCATTTGGTCGTTCCAATCAAAAAAGTCAATCAAACCCTTGTCATATTTTTCACAATGTTGCCGTAGCGACGACCAGGACTCCCCACTTACCTACTCTAGTCCAATTTTACCAAATGACATGGGCAAATGGAAACATGTTTTTTCTCATTGCATTGACCACAAGGTTTCCAAAAATATATAGTTTTCATGAGACTCTACGAAAATCCAACAACATAATGTAAACAGTGAACTGGACTGAAAGAGAGGAACGTATGGATGGATGGATAGATGAACGTTTTCCTCATTCGACCCCGGGGCAGCTGGAGGTTCATGTGTAATGAATGATTGATGCATGAAATTGTAAAGCGACTTGAAGCGTCTGGAAAAGCAACATATAGAACTAATACTCAGGCCCAAAATGAAATACTCATTTATATTCTTTAAAGATCCTGGTCCTGACTCCCGTGGGCTGTTCTTTGCCAGAGAATCCCTCCACAATCGCCTGATGCAACCGCGGCGCAGGTTGTTCGCAGTGAGAACTACTTCTACTGCTACTGCTGACAGATTCCTTATTTATGGAGTGAAAACTGAATCCTGCTCAGTAGCATGCCAGGCGGCCTCACGCGAACTTTCCCTGCCCGGTCAAACAAATATGTACTTTTTAAATCGCCCATATTTCTATTTTCTCTCCAAACAATTAGAGCCATGTGTTTCTGTGAAAAAAAAAAAGAAAAGTTGTTTACTCCGCTATAAAAATGTAATGAGTTTCCGAAAGTTTACGGGCCCAGACACAGGAGGAATGTTAATACGCGCATACAGTTTGTCCAGATGTTTAACGGCATCTGGAGACGCGCACGAGACAAAAGAAGAGACTTTGAAATGAACTGGCAATTTTACACAATTATGGTCGCGCGAGACTAAATTTAGAAGCGTGTTTAGAGAGGGGCATGTTTTGGATTGGAAGAAGAAGAAGATCGAGAGGCCAAATGCTCCAACAAAGTCAATATTTTCTGTCGTTTTTGTTTTCACGTGTTATTATTGTAAAAAGTTATGGCTCCGCTGTTGTGGTGTTTGTTTGCAGGGGCCACGCTCGCTGCCATGGTGAATAATGGCAGCAGAAACGGGGCCCCTCCCCGACCTTTTATTTCCTCATACACAAAAACATTCCCGGTGTAGAGAGCTGCAGGTGGGGAAAGAATCCGGATCTGTTTACATCGAGGAGAATAGAACTAAAAGAACCACTTCAGACGGACTGTCAGACAAAACACCAGGTCGTACTGAGCTCATACTGCACTAACATGATATAACAACCTTACTTTACTTCTACTTCTACTTTTGCCACTGCTACTCCCTCCCCTCCTGCTACTACAAACTACTATAGTATAAAAGGTGAAAAGTACAACAACTAATAGATTCAGATTGAAATAGATAATCACAACAATGTTACTATGAGACAACGTATTGACATTTATACAGGTCAGTGCATTCAAATATTCAACTGGGTGTTCAAGAGAGGTTTAAGTCATTTCCTGCTCTCCTTTATTTAGGCGTGGAACCATAATGCCAGCTCTGTCTCACAATAAATGTTAGCTTTAGAGGCTTTAAAGGGTCTATACCTGAGTTTTTTTGTCTTTTTGTTGGGTAAAATTATCTTTGTCTCAGAAAAGTATGTTGTAAAAGTAGTTTTATTTGTGAAAAATTGCCTGAAGTTTGAGCTGTATTATGATTTGTTGATTTTGTGTATGGTCAACCCAAATATTCAATATGTGATGAAAAGAGGTTTACCTTATTTCGTCACATATTGACTCCGAAGGACGGAAAAAGTTCAAAATTAGGTGTAGTCCCTTTAATTGTGTGGAATTTTTTCAGAAAGTACCATTTCTGTTGAAGTGCGCCAATACAATAAGAACCCTGAGGGCCACCTAGAGTCAGAGGGGGCTACAGGAAACAAAAAAGGGGCAAACGAGGAGGAGTTATCCGGGCAAGACTCGCAGCTAAGACACACAGGACTTCTCATTCTATCCCTACTATTGTTCTGGCTAATGTACGTTAACTTGAGAATAAGACGGATTACATGGTCAGTACTAAGCAACTCATTTTTTCACTCAAACTTGGCTGTAAATACTGTTTAAGTGGCGCGAGCCCACAGTTAGCTTTGCCCGTTAGCCTGTTAGCTTCTTCTTCAATTGTGGTTTTCTGGCCAGAGACACCAGAGAGATGAAAGACCCCCCCAGTCATCAATTTAACACTTTTATTACCCCCAGAGGGACTACGGAAAGGATTTATTAAGGTAAACTAGTTACTTACGTTACGTTATAGTTGGATTTCGCTAGATATTCAAGCAGAAATATTGATTTGTTGATGCTCTATTACAATTAGGTGTAATGACGTGCTCTGTGACGGTTTTTATCCAAAAGGTTTGTGTGGCTTGACAGACCAAGCTTCTCATCTGAACATTCTGTTAATGTAATCATATATTTTACTATCGGAACTGCTTTAATGTGGAAGGTCAAAGATGATGAGGAGGAGGAGGGAGCGGTGCAGGAGGAAGAGGAAGAAGTAGGTGGAGGGGCTGACCAGTGCAGGACGCCACGCTACAGGTACAAGTTATAACACATTGTTTACATAGCACTTTACATTGTACTAAATTTGGCAGGTACAATGTATTGAGGTAGTGTCAAATAAACTGTGCGGTCATAGTACTCATAGTAGCAGCCTTTTCAGTAGTAGTAGTAGTAGTAGCAGTAGTACAGTAATAATAATACTGGGGTAGACACATTCAAACATGCGTGGGTAAAGTTCTAACCCAGAACTGAACCAAGTCTAACCCCGATACAAAAGTTTGTCCGAATGCTATACCTGGACCGACAAATGCTAGAATAAATTGCCCATAATCCTGTAGTGTAAACCGGGATTAAAGACACAGGAATCCGGGCATTAATAAACAGTACAGTAATCCTGATACAATGGAAATCCCTTTATTCCTCTCCTACAGACTGCGGCCAACAACAAGTGACTAAACCGGATTTACATGGACAAGGATACAGCGTATAAATACCACAAAATTGTATTAACCAAGAGGAAGTCAAAGTAATCAAACCACTCCATGTCTTTTTACACAGTGTTGATAATGATGTGTTAAAGTTGGCTATACAAAATCACACTCATCACGCCACTTCAGCTAAATAGTCTGTATAAAAGTACTGCATGTAGTTACACTCTCCCCCTGACCTGTAAGGGACAGATGAAGGACAGATGGCTACAGTCCATGAAGGCCAGAAGGCAAATATAATCACCGAATGAAGGAACGGGCCAAGAGATGAGGATTGTCCATCGAAACATAATCTGTAAATGGTGGATATTATTTCGAACTTTAACCTCGGAGGATTTTAAATACATGCAACCTCTGGCGGGCCATTTTAGAGGCACAGCATGAGCGTGACCTGTGCCAGAACGAAAGCTGGACAACTCCATGGATAAACCCACAGTTTGGTTTACAGTAAATGGTGATGAATCTCCTCTTCTTCGTGTAATAAAACTGATTTTTGTAATAATTTCCTCATTTTGCGATAAATTGTAACACTTTCTGATGACTCACACCATTAAACATTCGCAAACACAGCTTCCGGTATTTGTTAATCAATTATAAGTAGTAATTACCTTTATATTCAGACCACAAATATGTTAAGATCCTATAAAACAAAGCCCAAACCCCTTTACCTGAACTATTCCTGACTTTTTGTGTTTACCAAAGCATTAAATATGACACTTAGACACAATTTGTGCTTAAACACAGTTAACACAATTATATTTAAGATGTTGCTAAAAATGTTACCCAGTTTTCTTTAGTTTGGCCATTTTTATGATGTTTATAGTTTCACTTCCTTATTGGACACGGACTGGAAGTGACATAGATAGAGGCAAACGATTATAAACTGTTGCCATGCCGACCAAGTCAATGGGAAATAGGTCAAACTGCTATTGAACTTTGCCTCTATCTTTGTCACTTCCTGTCAGTAGCTTAGTTTTTTTTTTTTAAATGGCTGCTTCACGTGCACTTTAGTATAGATTATGAAAAGAATAGAATATAACTTTATTGTCTGTTCAATTGAGCAGAATAACAATGCAAAGTTACGAAATCTACCGCAAAATGTATCAAAAGTTAATACAGAATGTGGTTTTATTGCACAGTGGAGTGATTATTACATTTTTTGAGTTGTTGTTACATAATGCAGTCTCCCCCCTCGGGACACGTAGTGCAATTAGACACTCTGGTCATTGGGTGAATCCGTACTTCTTATCGTTTGCGCCACCACGACTGCTGTGGAGTAATCTTACAAAACCCAAAGTAAGCTGACACTAATGGGCGGCGCGGAGTTTGCATGTCCTCCCCGTGTCTGCGTTGGTTTCCTCCGAGCACTCCGGTTTCCCCTTCCACTAAAAACACCTACAGTAGGTGAATCCTCCAGCCAGGTGATTCTGATCATCAGCCTGGCTCCACATCTGGAGATGAGTCCCCTCCCACTCCTCCTTACGGGTCGTCCCAGCGGCGTCGAACGATGGGTCAAATGCAGAGGACACATATCGTCGTACAGTTGTTGTATAATGACAAATAAAGCACCTTAACCTTAACATAGGCTTGTTAATAGACTACTTTAATCATTTTAATCATTCACTTTTGATGGGGTGAACTGCTATGACTGGAATTAGCTGTAATGACTGTATTTATAAAGTTGTTATTACAAGCTGTATTACACAAAAGTCTGTTGCGAACTACATTTATTCTGCTCTGTTCTATTTTACCTAATTGTATTCTATTGTATTCTCTTCTATTCTCTCTCCTCTCCTCTCCTCTATTCTCCCCTCTCCTCTATTCTCCTCTTCTCTTCTCTCCTCTCCTCCTCTATTCTCTCCTCTCCTCTATTCTCCTCCTCTATTCTCTCCTCTCCTCTATTCTCCTCTTCTCTTATCTCCTCTCCTCCTCTATTCTCTCCTCTCCTCTATTCTCTCCTCTCCTCTATTCTCCTCTTCTCTCCTCTCCTCCTCTATTCTCTCCTCTCCTCTATTCTCCTCTTCTCTTCTCTCCTCTCCTCCTCTATTCTCTCCTCTCCTCCTCTATTCTCTCCTCTCCTCTATTCTCCTCTTCTCTCCTCTCCTCCTCTATTCTCTCCTCTCCTCTATTCTCCTCTTCTCTTCTCTCCTCTATTCTCTCCTCTCCTCTCCTCTCCTCTCCTCTTCTCTTCTCTTCTCTTCTCTTCTCTTCTCTTCTCTTCTCTTCTCTTCTCTTCTCTTCTCTTCTCTTCTCTTCTCTTCTCTTCTATTCTATTCTATTATCTCTTCTCTTCTCTTCTCTTCTCTTCTCTTCTCTTCTCTTCTCTTCTCTTCTCTTCTCTTCTATTCTATTATCTCTTCTCTTCTCTTCTCTTCTATTCTCTCTTCTCTTCTCTTCTCTTCTCTTCTCTTCTCTTCTCTTCTATTCTCTCTTCTCTTCTCTTCTCTTCTCTTCTCTTCTCTTCTCTTCTCTTCTCTTCTCTTCTCTTCTCTTCTATTCTATTCTATTCTATTCTATTCTATTCTATTCTATTCTATTCTATTCTATTCTATTCTATTCTATCCCGCTCTATTCTATTCTGCGTTCAGGTTTTGAATATTCATCCTAATCTATTTTGTCCCATCGTCTCACTGAGCCGCTTCACTCGTACACAGGCACGTCCCCAGAGTGTAGGCCTCAGCACGCGCCACCAGACGATGACTTCATATCTGTTTTTTAATTAGACTCAAAAGCAACACCTGGCTATAATTACGTACGCTGGTTCTCTGTAAAAGCAAGAAGAAGAAAAAAGAAAAAACTCCTCGCTTTGCACATGCCGTATAAAAACAGTTTCTTCCAGAGCCTCGCCGCTGCCCAATCCGTGCGTCTGCCGCTGCGTAATGCGCCAATGTGCCTTCGTCGCTGTGCGCCCGCCCCCCCGCTCGCCCCGCCGTCCAATCCGGAGCCTGCGATTTTGGAGCAGCCAGGAAAGACCTTGCCAGGGCGATATTACCCCGTGTGTGTGTGTACATTTTGGTGTATGTGCTCGGCTTTTCCTTTCAAGCGCTCCCGTGTCGTTTACGCACAGCAGCAGTAGCGCCTCCATCACTAGCCGCTAGCCACCTACCCACCTACCTACCTACCGCGGTCTAACCCTCTCTCCCTTCCACCGAGCGGCCGTAGCATCATCCCGGGAATCTCAACACACTCCGCTGGGGCTTCATTCAACCACGCTCGGACCGAGAGACGCGGACGCAAGAGGAGCTTCGCCGTGTAAGTGCCGCACGACGTTACATTTTCGCTTGACTTCACACACAGTCAGAACCCCCATTGCGATACGTGCCGCTTTGCGTTTAGCTTTAGCCTAGCCGCACGAGCGCCGCACCTGCCCGTCTCATCTTCTCCCGTATCTGTCCTCGCATCGTTGGGGACAGTACGGCTCGCGTTTTGTGGCCGCAGCTCTGTTTATTTGTCGGGGAAAGCCTTCCGAGCGGCGGCGCACGCGTCTCCACTCGGAGGCGGAAGGAGATTAGCGTTGCACCAGACAAAGCCGCTGTTGTCATAACACAAACCCAGGCGGCATGCTCACTTGTCGCCGAATTCAATTTCAGGCTAATATACATTGTAATAACGGTCCACAAGCTTCCTACGTGGTTTCGTTTCGCCTCGTATTGATCTGGAGCTAAGTTGGTTGTTTTCGTTATGAGGTCCGACGTGGCTAACGCGAAATGAAGCCAAAGCGTGCCGCAATCGGGGCATATTTACACCGCGATGAAGCGCCCCTTAAGCGCAGTTATTTGTGTTGGATGTCGCAGTGTTTGACTAGTGTTTAACCCGATAAGCCTCCCCGTAATCCACGTAATTTACGCATTTGGAGAAAATGCAGCCGTCTTTGCCACTGCTGCTGCTGCTGGTGCCACACTGGGAGTTTGCTGTATTCGTGCTGCAATTGAAGAATTACTGCAGTTGGGGTTGTATGTTTCTTGTTGAGTCAACAGCCTTGAGCTTATTGACGTAAATAAATGTTGGAAAAACGCGTTATAACCTTGTAATAACAGGCAATAAAGCTCAATTTGGATCAGTGGAAAAGGGGATGTTCGCACTGGTAATCTCCACGGTGCAGTGAATTGACCTTAGAATCTGAACACTTTAAAGAATATAGTTTCTCAGCTTGCATACTGAAAGTGTTGTGTGTTTCGGGTGCAAGAAGATCCCAGATGTTCTCCTCAGTTGAGCTTAAATGCTGCATACGTGATGGCAGGGCAAAAAAAAGTGTTGCTGGCAGTTTTTGGCACAAAGTAATTGAACGGGCGGCGTAAATGTCAAGGAGAGGCTTGAGAAAACCCAGCAAATCCTTTTTTTTTGTGTGTGTGTGGGCAAGTGTGACTTAAAATGTGGACGAAATACGAGTTTAGCATTTACATCACTGCATGAGAGCGAGAAGGGAGTTACAGTGTGAAGCAAATAACAATCATAACAACTCAATAGATGTTTTATGTAACGAGAACTCTGTATTTCAGCTTGTTTGACGCGGGAACTTCTGACCTTTACAGTAGCAGGATCTTATTCTGACTTATTACATTGCAATATAGGGATTAAGTCAAGTTGTTTCGCAGTTATGTCTTACAACAGCAGCTTATAGGAATGGGGAAATGGCTCATTAGTCATTGTCAGGGGTCAGACGCCTTTGCCTATTTTTACACTTTTCGTCGACAGTGTTTTGGATGTATAGAAGTTGGCGACATTTTCTCTTTTGTCTGGACTTTAAAGTTGTTTTATGAGCCAGTTATTAAGCACAGTTTTGTATTTGTCACAATATACAGAAACTATTGCCTTTACTATGAGCCAAACCGTCCAGCACGGTGGTTTTGGAGGTTAAAAGAGCACAGGAAATGACACAAGGGGAATCAAACCCAGGACCTTCTTGCTGTGAGGCGTGAGTCTTAACTTCTGCTTTGTTGTTCTGCGAAACTGGTCTTGTGGAGGTTTTCTAAGATCTGCTTTCACTTGGAAAACGTGTCTAAATGTTGCATAATTTGATATAATTTGTTTCAAACAATAGGAACAAAAAGAAAACCTTCAAAAGGAGAGCAAATTCATTTGTCGTTTAAATGTAATATAGTAAAGAAGGACAGTTTTTCATGTCTTTACTCACTTTATTCCATAATTGACGTCTTTGCTAAAACACTTTTGGCAGAACAAACCTGCTGCAATCGTCTCCTAGATTATATTTAGTTTATATTTAGCTTAAAATGTTTTTGCACACTTTCTGGAAGATCAAAATTTAAATTGCTTTGTAATAAACTATCTCATGAACTTTAACAAGGTTTGATTTAATGAATAATGGATGCATATGGTCATAATACCCATATTAACACTTTATTTTACACTACCTACCAACTATATTTAGTACAATGCTATGTAATAGTGTGTAGTAGCTGGTCTATGGGTTAGATACACAATAGAATAATGTGTATTAGTACTTTGTAGGTACATAATGTAATAAGACCCGTAGGATTAGGGTTAGAGTTTGGGTTTTATTTCATTATGTACCTACAAAGTACTAATACACATTATTCCACTGTGTATGTTTCCTGTAGGTACAAGTTAAAGGTATAGCGGAGGATGTTCTGTTTCCGGGTGGATCATCAAGACGATCGGTCCTCCTAAGTGTCAATCATTCTTGTGATATGCCTACGTAAGGCCGTCGTGCGTGCTCGCCCCTTGTTAGGCCTATGTGAGTTACGCTGTTAGCCATTCATTGCTGCTCGCAGAACGCACCGAGTCGTTTGAAAATGGCAGAGGGTCGCAAGAGAAAAAGTGTCTTCGAAGTGTATGAGAAGAAGAGAAAGGCTTCAGAAGAGAGAAACAAGACCAGAGTGTTTTTGGGAGATTCTTCCTCCTCGGAGGCAGGTAGAGCGTTGCGTTGGGGAGGGCGGTTCTTTCCTAAAATTCGTGAAAATCCTCCTGTATACCTTTAACACAGTGTTACATAGAGCATTACACTGTACTTAATGTGGCAGGTACAATGTATTAAGGGTAGTGCAAAATAAAGTGTTGCCTAAATATATTTTTCTCTCTTGTTGCTTTATGGCGGCACGGTGGCTCAGTGGTTCGAGCTCGTGCTTCACAGCTAGAAGGTCCCGGGTTCGATTCCCTCCTGGAGTTTGCCTGGCCTCCCTGTGTCTGCGTAGGTTTCCTCCGAGTATTCCAGCTTCCCCGACCACTAAAAACATGTACAATAGGCCAGGATGAATGAGTGTGTTTGAGAGTGCGCATGGGGGACGAAGGATGGAAATTAGCCCAATGCGACAATCCGGTGTGGCTTGTTTACATGCATGAGACAAAATAATACTAAAACTATTGTTCTTTTGGTCATTGTTTCACATTGTAGTTACTGTCAATGGTCAGTTATGATAAATCAAGCTTTGTTTCTGGGCAGTACCAGGACATAGAGAATGACCTGTAGCCTGATGAGTGTGAGTGATCGCCTTGTTACAGCCAGACAGCCCTTGGGCAGCTGTGGCTACGTAGTTTACCAGCACAAGAATGGGGCAAAAAAAGATTCCCACTACTATTATTTCAGACAAAAGGGGGCCCACACAAACTCACAGCAGAATAGTCAGAACTTCACGCGTTTAATCAAAGTTTAATTTCTGTCTCTGCAGTTTGTGCGTTGGCCGTTGTCACTAACGACCGCCCCTAAATCCGATAGAACCAGAACTAAGTCACAGCGATCGATATTTGGCCAAAGGCTCGTGGACAGATTGAGTTGCCGTTAATCACGTCCAACTGAGTGAACTGACTTTCGCCCGAGGAGGACCAACACACGCATCACACGTCCCCACGCATTCAATTAATTTATGTCCGCCCGGCTAACTACTCTCAAAACCGCATATACGGCATTTACAGCTGGGATGGAGACTTTGTATTGTCCTCATCTGGATGCAAAGATGCTATAGGGTTTACAAGGGAGGGGGAATGGGAAAGAATGGAGCAAAATCAGAACCTGAAGCACTGGACTAAACCATAAAGCGTCATATTAAAAAGTAAAATGGATCATGGAGGCAACTCGGGCTGATTTGATTGACTTCAGTCCTGGTTTGGCTGCAGTAAAATCTTTAATTTACTCCCGGTTTGGTCTCCACAGGCACTAGCTTGTAACCTCGCTTTTGTAAATTACAGCCGAGTTGATGCTGACTGACGGAAATGTGGGCGCCGGCCCGTGCAAGCACAGAGAACCAGGAGGGGATTTACTTTCTCTCAGGACTCAACCAGGACTGACCCAGGGAGGAAACTGTTCTGTAGCGTGAGTTTGAGGTGGGCGATATATCGACTACAGGTGATATAGAAAATGCAGATGTAGGATATCAAGTTTATCTTCAGGGTCAAGAAATGTGGGGGAAATGTGGAGTAAAAAAAGTAAACAAAAAGGGAACAAATGGGGAAATGTTTGTGAAAAAAAGAAAAAAGTGGGAAAATCTGAATAAATTTGGGAAAAATGTATTAAAAAGTGGGCAAATTTAACTAAAAAACTGGGAAAATGAAATTAAAAAATTGAGAAAATTTGATTTAGAAATGGGGGGGAGTGGGAAAATGTTGCTTAAAAAGTGGGAAAATGAAAAAATTGGGAAAATTTGATTAAAAAGTAGAAAAAATTGGAAAAATTGGAGTGAAAAATTGGGGGAAAAGTGGGAAATTTTGATTTAAAAATGGAGGAAAAATTGAAAATGAAAAAAAAAGGGAAAAAGTGGGAAAAAATCATTAAAAAAGTACAAAAAAATGTAGGAAAAAAAAGGGAAAAAAGAATTACTTTTAATTGGGGGAAAATAGGGATACACCTGGAAAGTGTTTTTCTGCCCTTTTGTCGTCTGCTCAGGACAATTATATTTTTGAGTGTTGATTGCAGCACATTTTTGCATATTTCTGAAAAATATCGCTTTATCGGTGTTATCAAGAAAGTCCCAAAAACATCGCCCATCCCTAAACCATAAGTGCAACTTTATTCCAAACATAACCCAGACTAAACCAATATCTTATTCATAAACATATAGGCTGCTATCATCTTTATCACTGCTTTTTGCTTATCTTTTCCCTCATTAAATCCTAATTTCCCTGAAAAGCGGCGTAAATAATGCATCGCTCTACATTAAAAGCCATAGACCTCTCCCCTGGCGGCCACACAAGCTCCTATTTGGTAAATTCGTTTGTGGCCGAGCGTGCATGGCTTGGCAAAAACCCGCTAAGGGCACTTTTTTTTTCTTTTTTTCCCCGTCCTCCACTTAGCCTACATGCACCGAAAGAGCGGGGAAAAAATACAGAAAGGCAGGGCGCATGTTCACTTTGTACATGCGTCCGTGAGCTATAGAGAACATAGAGGAAGAAGAAGTCGCTAATAGATGGCGGGTATTGTTAGGCTTTCATATTAGAGCGCATACAAAGGCTCTTGTTTGGATGTAGCCATGTGGAAAGGCTTTGAGAGAGTCTACGAACGGGAGATGATGGGGAAAAATATAAATTTGTCCTGAAATTGCGTGCTTTGTCAAATAAATCAAACCCTGATGACTCAATATTGTTTATTTTGGCCGAGCCTGTATAGCATTTGGGGAAGCAGAGCCCAGGGGATTTGGCTGAAGGTAGTAACCAAAGGACAGATGACAGATACGGTAATTTTGACATTTTAAGAGTCATCCATTAATATGTAAAAGAGCACATTGAGGGTGTGGCGTCGTGCACGGAGAGATGCATGAATACATTTGGGATCAGCTGGTCTATAAATCTGAAACCTTTAGATTTACTGGCCCTGGTGTTTCTCGAAGCCATTTCAAACATTTCTCTTCAATGTCGACTTTTGGTGCTTCACTGACTTGGAGATAAATATATTGTCTACAAGATCAATGTCCAGTTTATCTCCAGGAAATGTGGAAAAAATGTGGGAGGAAAAGTGAGAAGAAATTAGGGAAAATAGGTTTTAAAGAGACGAGATGCAAGTTGGTCATTTTATACTCACTACTGCCACCTCAGGTCTTATGCGTAGCTGCAGTTTCTATATTAAGCTCGTGCATGACGGCACTTTGGATCCGAAGAAGTAGCTTTTTGAGTGACAGTGCAGGATTTTAGAGGCAGGTCTGGGCTCCTTCTACACATTAGGACATGGCTGGAACATGTAAGGAAATGAAAATACATGATTTTAACATTTTTAAGCTCTGTATAGTCCGATTAAATGGGCAAATAATGAGAAAAAAATGGGGAAATAATGAAGAAAAAATAGGGGAAAATTGAGAGGAAACGGGGAAAAATGTAGGAATTTTTAAAAGGGAAAAATAGGTCAAAAACTGCAAAAAAAAATGGGGAAAATTTCAGGAAAAAATTGGGAAGAAAATGTAGTGTTTTCTGGACGATTCATAATTTTTGCAGATTTCTGATGGTTTTGCTAAAATATCGTTTCATCAATCAATCAATCAAACTTTATTTATAAAGCACTTTTGATTCCGAAAGGTATCACAAAGTGCTTGACAGATTACAACCTTTCAAACAATACACCTGGCACAACCTCCCATATATATATTATATATATTAGGATTAAATAAATAGATTAGTCAGTTAAAAGCTAAGCTAAACAGGTGGGTCTTGAGCTGCTCTTAAAAACATGAACGTTCTCTGCAGCCCTGAGCTCCTCCTCAGGTCGTTCCAGAGGCGAGGGCCGTAATGTTGGAAAGACGCCTCACCATGAGTTTTTTTGTTGACTATTCCTAAAGAATAACTAGGAGACCCCTGCCCCTTCATCAAGTCCCCACAAATATTAAAGCCACACCGTGTAAAATTTTACCCATTAAAATAATTTAACTACAAGCATTTCATTTATGACATATATTTTCCTCATTGAAAAATGCCTCATAAACATGTGGTTATGCTGTGAGCGGCTCAGCTCTTCTCAGACATGACTGTGACTTTACCGGGAGTGGGTGCGTCTCCAGCTCGTCTCCATGGAGATGTGACTAAAGGCAGCAGAATTTGAGATTTAAATTGGATTTGGATGAGAAGCTAACCATTCTTTGATTACCCCATGCAGAAATAGCAGCTGGTCATTAGCTGCATGTTTTGTACTGATGGCAACAGTCTAGTCCAAAATGTTACGCAGTGTGCCTTTAAAATATGCATTCTTGACGATAACGCCAAGCCCTAATCGTGAGTAAATGTGGAGTTTTCATTTTCTCGTGTGTGTCTCTGCAGATTTCGCTTTTCTATCACATGTTCATTAGGCGCTGGACTCTTCTGCTTGTCTGACTTTCCTTTTGTTATGATTTCCCTTTTTTTTTAAACGTTTCCAACAATTAACAATGTCCAGTCACGTCTCCTTTTCAAATCAGTGCGATTTCAGACGGAGTGTATTTTAAACTCCCCGAGCGGCGAAGGCAAAACCCGCTTGTGCTTTCATTCGCCTAATCTCAAACCCGTCTTGTTCTCGCTCCCCTCGTTCTCAAGACGAGGATGTTTTAACCAAGGCGTCGTATCACTGGAGTATTTCATTCATAATTCAGCACTATTCTCCTCCTCTGTGTCCGGCTCATAGCAATAAGACAATATGAAACCGCGGCTTTGGTCTCGAGGAGCCTGTGGTTGGATATTATTTAGGGACCGGGCTCTGCGGAGCTGCTTTCGTCCATTTGAGGCTTTGAACGGATGGTTTTAAATGCCGCTTCATGGCTGTGGACCATTACAGCCAATTGGAAGGTTGTCACATGACGGAGTGGCATGTTCTATGGTAAACTTGTCCTGACCCAGATACAAGCTTTTTTTTTCCAAACGCCAATCCCAGAGTTACTTTCGTCACTTTAGGACAATTTGGAGATTTGTCATTGAGCTGGGCAAAAAAGAAAAACACATTCTTTTCCCCTCATGGACGAAGACAAGATGGATTTGCCTTTTAAATAGAACTTTGCTAAAACAACAACTGTTCATTGACAAAAGATGGGCTTAAAATTTGATTAATTTATTGCACTGCCCTCGCTTTTCAGTACAAGGAGCAACTATTGGCCTAGTGCAGGGACCAGTAGCTATGGTTGCGTTGTCTTTTTCTCTTGTTTGACATGATCCGCAAACATTTAAGTAAATGTCGTCGTATAAGTGGAAACTCGAGTCGTTTTCTTGATTTGTGTTGAAATATCATCTTGCATTTAACTCTCCAGGATGAACTCCTCTTAAGGGCCTGTCTCACCGGCCTGGAGACTAGTGGGAGACTCGAGTTGCTGCTGGTCATTTGTCTCCAGCAGGTTAGACTACTGTAACAGCCTGCTCACTGGCCTCTCTAAACGAGCTATCAGACAGCTACAGTACATCCAGAACGCTGCTGCTCGAGTCCTGACAAGAACCAGGAAGTACGACCATATTAGTCCAGTGCTCCGGTCTCTGCACTGGCTTCCTGTCACTCAGAGAATAGACTTTAAAACAGCTCTGCTCGTGTACAAGTCTTTTCATGGTTTAGCTCCAAAGTACATCTCTGACATGTTACAGCCGTATGAACCATCTCGGGCCCTGAGAACTTCAGGGAGGGGCCTCCTGGTGGTTCCCAGAGTCAATAATAAACACGGTGAGGCTGCGTTTCAGTTTCATGCAGCTAAAATCTGGAACAGTCTTCATGAGGATGTGAGACAGGCCTCAACTCTGACAATGTTCAAATCCAGGCTGAAAACAGTTCTTTTTACCGATGCATATGACTGAAAGCATTTTATCTGCACTCTCGCCTTTTACTGTAATTGATTAATTTTATGTTGATGTTTTTATTGATTCTATTTGCTTTCTTGTAATTATGCAACTGTGAAGCACTTTGAATTGCCTTGTGTATGAATTGTGCTCTACAAATAAACTTGCCTTGCCTTGCCTTGCCTCTGAGACGTCCCCCGGAGATAAGGCGGGTGTCCGGGTAGCCAGGTTCGATTTCAGCTGAGACTGCATGGAGACCTGAAAAACAGCTGTGCCGCAAATTTTATTTGTTGTCCTCGACCTGTGAGACGTCTCTGCGACCTGTTGGATGCCAAGGAGATCTCAAAGAGACTCTTGAGATCTGCTTGGTAAAATGGTCACATACTTCTACCTGCTTTTGGCATTCAAAGCGCTTTACCTCAAGGAACCAGTCACTCTCTCACTCATACACCAGTGGCCCCAGGATTGGACCTGTTTGGTGTCCAACAGCTCTTGGAGACATTGCAGGGATGTCACAGAAACGTCTCACAGGTTAAGAACAACAAATAGGATTCACGATTTGTGTAGACCTCTCGGAGACCATGCGGAGACTGAAATCGAATCTGTTTGTTTTCATAGAGACTACCTGGAGACTCGCCTTATTGCCAGGGGACGCCTCAGAGTAAGTAAGTAAGTAAGTAAGTAAGTAATCTTTATTTATATAGCACCTTTATTTATATAGAGTCCAGTCTCCGGCTCGTCTCCAGGCCGGGGAAACAGGCCCTGGTTTAAGTCGCATAATTACACAAGGGACTGCCATTTTTGTTACGTAAAACGAGCTCGCTTGGTACAAAAGGTCGGCGCCCGGTAATGGTCCAGGCTGCAGGCTGTTGCACACACGCTGGGCTCTAAAGTCCTGAGTTTTAATGAAGCTCTCATCTCTCCCCTTCTCTTAACTGCTTTCCACCCCGTCCTGTTTTCCCGTTTGGCTCGATTGACTATAGGATATAACAACCACAACTACAGCTACTTCTACTTGTACATTAGGGTCATTTTCCTTCAACACGGATTCATTTTCTACAGCTAAAATCCCCACAATCCGACCAGCCCTGGCCCGGGATTTCAAACAGGGCTCCGGCTGCGCTGCTTTCCGCCACGTCATTAGTTTTCAGAGGGATTTTGGAGTGATTTTAATTCTATTTCGGTCCTCTCCCCGACTCCTGTCCCGCTGCTCATGAAAAGGTGCTCTGTGGACTCTTGGACTAAATCCCATCTCAACACTGACTTTGGGGATTAGCAAAGCGGCCCGTGCGGTCAATCCGAGCCCGGGAGTGAGGAGAGCGAAAGCGTATCGCTGTCGTCTGCGTTTGCAAAGAGACGAGAGGCCTTTAATGAAGACGGGGACGAGTGCGCTTTGGGGAACATGTCTGATCACAAGTGCGATTCCACCCATGCTGATTAAGTCGCTGAAGTTTTCTTTGTTTTCTTGTTGACAGTGATTCAGAATTTCTTTTGTTTCATGATGTTTCGATGAATGGAGATTGGGCAGAGGAGATTTGTGGTTAAAAGGACACATTTATCGCATCTAGTTGTGTTGTTCTTTGTCATATACCCGAGTACCAACGTCTTTCTATATTGGGCTGGGTTCCTTTACATCTCTTTCGATACCTGTACTTTTTCTGACACCGATACTACAATATTTGTCGTCTAGACCAGTGTTTCCCAACCAGGAGTACTCGAGGACCTAGCAGGGTGTACTTGAAACTATTTCAGATTGAAAAAAGGGGGAAACTGAACCTAATTTTTTATAGGAAGGCTATATTTTTCAGTAAAATGTGTTGCCTTCAGAGAATTTTAGTTTTATTTTGATTGCACCATTGTCCTTTTTCTTACAAATACTATTTTTAAGTAATTACTTTCTACATAAACTGCAATACCCCTGAGGAAGGGGGTACACGGACGACCATTGAAAGGCCCAACGGGTACACGAGACAATAAAGGTTGGGAACCACTGGTCTAGACCCCCCCCAAAGAGCCCTGTTTCTATAAACCCCTAGATCAAAACCAGGTCTAGTATTGGTGTAAAGCGGGGATTCCCAAATCTTTCAGCACTCGACTCGGGGCCCTCTTCTTTAGAATGTAATATGTATGGACAACACGGTGGCTCAGTGGTAAGTAGGGCATGAACGACTACTGATTTTTAGATGTCGACTTTATAGCCAAGGAAATCGACGTAGAGATCATTCATTCAATCTTTATTAAGGACACAAGTGAGAACACATGATCCATATTTATGTTTAAAGGAAAAATCATATTAACAACGGAGGAATAACGCCTAATTAACAAAAAGTACAATTATGTTAACGTCCAAATCCGTCATGTAGTAATGTAGGCTCACATCTAAGCAGGTTTTACAGCGAGTTAATGTACATTATAGTGGCTTATTACCATTTTGTTTTAACTTATAGGTTTTAGGCAATGCTCAGAGTTTACCTGCACCTCCAGAAACAAACAGATCCACGTCCTCTCCCCTCCCTCCTCCTCCTGGCCTCATCTATACTCCTTTGTACAATAGGATCATCTTCCTTGTAACTAAAGTCTGAAGTAAACAAGCTTTCGGTCCCAGAGTGTTAGATCGTAGTTGATTCCACGTGAATCAGTCCGTGAGAGAGAAAAGTTTGCGTGTGTGCGATGGGGGCGGAGACTCGATTTCAGCTGAGCGCAAGTGTTAGTTTGGATACATATTTGACTTAATTTCAGTACAATGATAAAATACATTAAATTCAATGGCAGAAATGTAAAAAATATTGTCTCAAAATCATCTTGCGACCCCCACTTTGGGAACCACTGGAGTAAAGAATGAAATACAAACCCATTTCTTATCATTTCTCAATTAATTATTGATAGAACTTTAGAAGAACCCAAGTGTGGCGTGAAGCAGGAACCCCTCAACCCCCGTTTTCTCCAGTTTTACCCAAATCTAAAGCTGCTCGACCGGAGCGTTTGTAAACCGGAGCCTACAGAATTCATCTAAGCTTCTTCCATGTTTTTGCCATCAGGTTTTAGTCATTTTCATCACATTTTTGTTGCTTTTGTCACGTTTTCATTGCTTCTCAGACAGCTCCTCCTGAGGTCTTCTGTATACACTGCTTCTGACTTTATAATCTCTTTTTTCTGTATTTATTTCTGCCTCAGTTTAATCTGGAGTCCTGGTTTAAGTGCTTGATCTTGGCCACCACAGCGGCGCTCAAACCTTGTATATTTTCCTTTTTCCCCTGCCCCGGGCTTATGGCGCCTTGTTTGCGTGACTCATTCGGGACAGCTCAGTGTTTGTCGGGAGGAACACATCGGACGGGAGACGCGGGGCCGGGCGTGACTGGTTTTCTGATGGCTGGATTTGACAACGCTGTTACCGGCTGCAGACGCCGACGCCCTTCAACAAGGTCAAGGGAGAGGCCTGGGGAAGCCGCAGATGAGAGGAGAGAGAGGTGTTGATGGAGCTAAAATTATGTTAGTGTTTAAAGCACTGGAAGATCTGATGTGCATTTCTCGTGTAACGTAATCGTCGGGTTTGTTTTAGGCTCGTTCTGTTGCTGATGCTCCAGGGAAAACTGTGCCAAGCTCTTCATACGCGTCTGGCTTTAGTGTCATCATTTATGTATGATGGAGAATCAAGACACATTAAGGCCTCACTGCTTTACGACAAATACATACAATGACAGGGGTTCTGTGGAGCAAGAAAAGTCATTGAATGAATTAGGCCAGAGTTAAGACCTTAAAAGTCATTATGAAGCATTAAATTGGATTCAAACCCTACATTTATTTGAAAATATATGTTTTTCCTTAGAGACAGAACAATAACTATAATATTGCATTGGTTTTATACAGGGCCCGACCGATATAGATTTTTGGAGGCCGATACCGATATGAAGGGGGGCTTGTGCTGCGTCCGAAACCAGTAAATTGGTAAGAGGTCTTACACTAGGGCTGAAACAACAATTGATTATTGAAATAGTTGTCAACTATTTTAGTAATCGATTAATCGTTTTCTAGTAAACACAGACTTAAAAAGAGCAAAAATTACATTAACATTTTTTATTTTTGATGGAAACCTACTTTGTTTTTCAAGTTAGGGTCTGTAGAGTTTTGTACATTGAAAATTATAGATATCTGTCTGTGTCTCATCCAATTAATAAAGCAGAACTGGCACTACAAAAACACTTTACAACACAGTTTAAGTTTATAATAATAATAATAATACATTTTATTTGTATAGCGCTTTTCAAGACACTCAAAGACGCTTTACAGAAAACAAGATCAACTGTTTTTCAACCGTCAACATGTCCTCAAGTGATGCCACTTTAGCTTTATGTGATTAAAAATAAATGAAAAAATACAATTTTCATACACCATTCACCGCCAAGCGATTAATCGATTAATCGTAAAAATAATCGGTAGATTAATCGATCACCAAAATAATCGTTAGTTGCAGCCCTATCTTACACCAAACCGGATGTGCATCAGCGTCCGCCATGATAAGAAGCTTCCGAATTGGGCTGTCAGTTATGTTGTTGTTGGACACTATACAGTAGGGGGCGACATGCACTTTGGTTTGGCCGGCAATCCACAAATCACTTTGAAGAAGAAGAAAAGCAGCTGTTGGTGGTCCAATTGGACATAGTGTTGCAGAAGCTCTAGTTCACTAACTGCATAGAGATCTAACAGTTGACCCCATGAAAGGTTAAGGATTAGTTGCTAGTGTTAGTGCTTAGAGGATATGATTTGATGGTTTCAGACGCAGCCTTGTTTTAAAGCCCAGACTGTGCCCTTAACAGTGCAAAAAACAGGAAGTCTCTGTCACTTTTAATTTCAGAGGTATCGGCCGATCTTCTAAAAAACTTGACAAAAACAACAGAAATCTTATGTGCAAAACTCGTTTCTTAAACAAAACTTAATGTCAAAAGAGTGGCTTAAATATAAATAGACAAACATCTTATTTACCTCAGTTCAAAGCCGCCTTCCTCAGCGCGTCTTCCCATATCCTTCACAAACACACCTTTACTTCCACAGACCCGTGCGTCGTCATTAGTGGAGCGCGGATGCATTTTAACGGCTTAACTTCAGTCACCGCCTGTGAAAACTCGCGCTCAATTCAAGTGGTTGTTATTTCAAATTATTCAAATCTCTGGCTAAGACGCTTCAAAGTGCCAGTTTTTAGAAGTGACACTGTACATGGAGGTGCGGAGGTGCGAAGAAACATGAACAGTGAGGCGTAATGAAACGTGTAGCGGGTTCTGTAATGAGAGCCTCAGCCTTACAGAGTTAAAAGTATGAAAGAGAAAAACTATGACGAACCGGAAGTCAGAGAGAAACCAAGATGGCGGCTCTGAGGGATGTTTGGATGGGTTTGGTGCAAAGTTTAGACGGAGGATTAAAGGAGAAAGGAAAGTGTTTTATGAGAAGAGCAAACCTGATGCCGATGCGAGTCGTGGTAGCGTGTGGTAAGAAAAGGCTTTTCTTATACAGCAAAGCAAACATGAACTTGATAGTTAGTGCTCACGAACTCGAAAGGATAAAAGGCTTAAAATATCATTATCTATCCGTCATTTCTGGAAAAAAGTCAGTAAAAAGACTCAAAAAACGATCCTAATCTACAGGTAATTCTAATTCCATGTGAATAGTTTAAGAATTATGACTTTCCTATATGCTTCTGTTAACCCCCCACCTTAACAGAGCACTACATTCTCTCCAGTTCAGCTTCACCCAAATCTAAAAGCTTCTCAACTGGAGCTTACAGCCTGGGCTGAAGCAAAAAGCGCTCACCCCCCACTCAATGCAATAAAAATGCAATTTCACAATAATAAAGGACATACAGGTGCTCGTCATTTAATTAGAATATCATGAAAAATGATTAAAATTATGTGTTTTCCTCCCCCTACATGTTCCAGCCATGTCTTAATGTGAAGAATGAGCCCAGACCTGTTCAGCACAACTGCCTCTAAAAAAAAAAGTGTTTCTTCGGGTCGAATTGCCGTCATGCATGAGCTTTATATACAAGGTGCAGTTACATGTATGACCTGAGGTGGCAATAGTGAATATAAAATGACCAGCTTGCATCTAGCCGCTTTAAACTGTGAAACTAATATATGTTAGACTCATTAAATGCAAAGTGAAATGTCATGCCTTTATTTGTTATAATGTTGATGATTATGGCTCACAGTCCATTATCAAAAATTTAATTTCGGTTTTTTTACAAGCTGAGCCATAATGATCAAATAAAAACAAATAAAGGCTCTACATATCTCACTTTGCATGTAATGAGTCTATCATATATCAGTTTCACAGTTTGAATAACAGAAGTAAATGCACTTTTTAACGATATTCTAATTATTTGATGAACACCTGTCAAAACAGCTGCAAAAACTCCCTCATCATGATCATCATTTTTGTTTTTTCAACCCTTTTTTGTTGCCTCTTTTGATGCTTTTTTTGCCGCGTTTTCATCTTCATTTACATCTTGCGTTTGACGTTTTTTTCAAGAAGCTTTTCGATTTGGTTAAAGTAGAACTGGAGACAATGTGCCCGGTTAAGACGTTTAATCTCCACACTTGTGCCGCTTCGTAGACTTTTCTAAATCCAACACTCGCTCTCCATCCGAGAACCTGACCCAGCGCTTTCGGTCCGAGAGCCGCGACCCACTTTTTGGGAAACTGGAAGCCACATAATGCACCTTTTTGTCCCCCGTCAGCTGCGCTCGCCCCGGGACATGAGGGCCATTACAGATAAGAGCGTCTCTGCCCCCCCGCCCCACCCCGGCTCCACTGAAGTGCGTTGGCGATGGGTCCGGGGGTGGTCCCTCGTGGGCTGCATCTTTCATGAGGTCACGTATGATTGCGAGGAAGATTCAAAATCCGTCGATAACGTGACAGATTTGTACTTTTCAAATACTCATTTCTATCTCCGAAAACTGGCATCAAATAACAAACGTCTTCTAAAACCTTCGCAGCAGCGCCTGAGTGGAGCTGCTCTGTTGTGGTTTGAAAGCCACAGGCAGTTTGTCCTGGCCCCGGTCCAGATCTGGGACCAGAGCCACAGAAAAAAGGCTTACGGGGCGTCACATACTGTTAAATGTAAAGCCTTTTGTAACGTGTTAATAATGCAGACGCAGAGAGAGACATTACCAAATGGTGCTTCAAACTGCACTGCGTTGTGAAAAGTGTTAGGGCAAAGTGAGTTTTAATATTTGACATGTTTAAAGCAGGGTCAAGTTTGATGAGATTTTAAAACATTACTACTATATTTTTAATGCCTGGATGCGAGGGCTGAACCATGTTGAAGTATGTGATGTGTGTTCTGGCTGTGCAATATCGCGATAACTAGGGATGCTTCAGTGGAAATCCAATATTCCACATAGAGCTGACTTTATTACAGACGACACTCCCAAAATCAGAGTCTGTGCTGGATTTAACCAGAGCTCAATGTTGTGTGGAGTCTGCAGTGTTTACATGGTACAGGCTAGCGTTGCTAACTCGCGGCTAGCAGTTTTGGCCATTCTGACGCCGTTTTATGCCCAGGGGTTTATTCATCTGAGCTGAAGCTAACCCAGCGACTACAAAGTCCTCATAAAATCCAAGCTAAAGAGATATAGCATGTCCATATTGAGAAAATGAGCTGCAGCAAAGCAATCAAAACGCTGAAGCTACTGGATAAGTTACTATAAACACACGAGAAAATCCACACGGAGCTGAAGTAAAGACGAAAAGAGACCATTTAAAGGAGCTAGATGCAAGTTAGCCATTTTATACTCACTACTGCCACCTCAGGTCATACGTGTAACTGCAGCTTCTATATTAAGCTCGTGCATGACGGCACTTCGGACCCGAATTAACACCTTTTTGAGTGACAGTGCAGGATTTTAGAGGCAGGAACATGTAGGGGGAGGAAAATACTTAATTTTAACATTTTTCAACTCTGTATAGTCCCTTTAAGCAACCATCTCAATACTATTGTTAAATAAAAATAGATAAATGAATAAAGCACAGGCATTGAGGAGCTTTTGGACATATGCTTTTCTGTCTATGATGGACAGTGTCATAAAAATTCAAAATTATATTGAATGAAAATAAAATTCTGATATAAAGTGCAGCCTACTTTGCTTAAGGAAATGTAAATGAGTAAATTAGCTAATTACTCACCAATGTGCTGTGAAAAAAGCAAGTATGTAGAAGAAAATGCCTCCTATTGCAATATTCAGCTGTATTAAAACACAAAAGAAACCGCTAAATACAGCTATAAAGGTAAGAGCTTTTATAACCTCTGTATTTGTAAAACCGGGTCATCCTAACATCCAAGTGACTTCATTCCTGTTTCCATTTCTAATATTAGAACTACAATAGATCCCGCTCCTTCACTTTGCCCTGTGTAGTACTCGACTATTACACTGGCCCAGTACTGGTGAGCGCAGTCGTACTGAAGAACAAAGGGAGAGTTGGAGGAGATCGCCGGAAAAGTCCAAGTCATCACATTCGACTCCGCTCTCGGGAGGATGCAGCACGAGCTCTATATTTAAGACCCACGGACACAATCACTGGGCAAAGTACACGGCTACGGGTGGTGATGATACAGGACGGGCATTATGCAGACCTGAGGATGTGCACTTAAAGAGTGTACGTTATGTAGTTTTATTGCAACTTGAATGAGTGCAGTTATGGAGTCACTAAAGCAGTAATCATCACGGTAATATAATGTCTTCTGCAAACACACTGGAGATAAGGCCAATGCTGATTTAGTTTTATTGGCCAATGCTCAACTCCGTTATCTGCTGAGTTACTGCTGGTAAATACATCTAACTCACTGTGGTGTCCAAGTGTTTTAATGTGAACAATGACTCCAGTATTTTAACTTTTAAAATCTCCAGTAGTTTACAATTGCTGCTAATCCCATAATGCTTAGCGATATGACGTTTCCGAACTCTATTACTTTAGGTCAGTGGTTCCCAAAGTGGGGTCTGGGGCTCCTTGGGGGTCCACCGAGTCCTTACAGGGAGGCTGCCAAAGCTTGTCAACAAAACTTGAGAAATTGAGAGAAAGAAAAAAGGATTTTACTGCTCAAATGTATTACTTTAAACCAGTGTTTAACCTATAGAGTTCGTGAATGTGACGTCATACCGCTAAGCATTATGGGATTAGCAGCAATTGTAAACTACTGGAGATTTTAAAAGTTAAAATACTGGAGTCATTGCTCACATTAAAACACTTGGACACCACAGTGAGTTAGGTGTATTTACCAGCAGTAACTCAGCAGATAATGGAGTTGTTCCACGACTATTTTCTCCACTTTTTATACTGTTTTTAGCTGATGTTAGCTACAAAGATGGCGGATCTCCATGGTAACTGTGGAATTTCCCGAACTTTAGCCTAATGTTTATGTAATTTTAGCTGTAAAATAGTACGATTTTTGTTGAATAGAGTAAATTATTATTATTCGCGAGCCCCTGAGAGAATTTTAGATCGATAAAGGGGCTGCGATGTCCTTGACTTTGGGAATAGTTTCTGCCCTAGCTTTGGTTAGCTGTCGTTAGCATTAGCATACAGTTGCTAGCCGCTGCATTTTGCGCAGCGATCAAAAATACAATTCTGCGGGTTAAAACTAACTCAGCGATTGGACTCTCCGGGTTTTGTGCTTCAAAATCACATACAGCATGTCCATATGGCCTGAGGTTTAGTTGAGGAAACTTGTCTTTAACAAACATTAAGCTAACCAGTTTTTATTGCTATGTTTCTCTGTTCCCCTGAGGCCTAGCAAGTCGTTTTAAAGCCCTGACCAATGCAAAAAACACTTTAGGTCCGGGAGATATCGGCGCTTAATGGGGTCGGAAAAAAACACACAAACATTTAGACTTCCATAGACTTTAGCGCTGCACAGTATGTGGGAAAAAAGTGATATATTTAAGAAAAAAGACTAAAAACTACTGTTTCAGGACCAAAACAAGGCTAAAATTAAGAACATCTTGACTAAAACTTAGCTCTCTATATCTTTCCCGTAGTTGCCATGTTGTCAAATCAGCAAAACAATGTAAACATGGAAAATTGTAATGTTTTTCCCTGAACAAGAAGACATTTGATACTACATAAGCATACATTCAGACTTCAGTTTCTTTTTACGGTTCTCTGCTAAAGTACCATTTAATTCTATGCTGCTTTCAAGTTCGTGGTCAGGCCTGGAAATCCCATTACTCCCACAAATATTAGACAACGCTAAAATCAAAGCTAACCACATGGAAGCATCAGTATTCGTGTCATGTTTTGAGGCCCTTTTCGGTTCAGCTTTAGCATAACTGCCGACTATGTTCCTAATTTCATTTTCATTCATGAGCGAACATGTCTAGTGTCTGTAATAAAAGCATGGTCTCAAAAAGTCCCAGTCAGCCACAGAGGCATCGGAAAGTTGAAAAAACGGGAAACAATACGACCACAAGTATGCGCTAGTAGCTCCAAAAGTCCACATTAAAGTCAAAGAGAGGCTAACGCTACGCTACATGCTAAAGGGCTGGCTAATTTCAACGGGTTTCCTCCAGAAGCCACATGAATCGCCAACTCTGGCTAGAACGGGGTTATTTTTGTTCATTTTTGAGGCTGGCGCGCTGCCTTTTCCCAAGAAGAAGCCAAAGTCAATGAGAGAAAGAAGGAAATTGTGGTTTTGAGCGATTGAAACTGGCAATTTCGGACGCAATAAGACGGTGTTTGTTTAAGCCAAAGCCTAGTATTTCAACGTCATTTCAGGGCAGTGATGGTGTTTTGATTTTGGAGGTTGCATAAGGTTTTTACTAGAACATTTTTCTCATCGCTCTATCCTTTGTAGCAAGTTAAAACATCACCGAAGCGAGAAAATGCTGTCCTTTTTGTGTTTATGAAGATAAAACTGGAGCCCCTTAAAGCTGACGCATCACCATGACGATCTCCATGGTAACGGAGGACAGTCAGCGCCATAATGGGGGGAAAACACAGCTTTTTATGGACTTAAAGGCAGAAACTGAACAATATCTCTATCTAAAGTTTGAAATTACATAATTAAAACAAATTGCCTGCAGTACTTTAACACACACTGAAGGTTTCAAACATTTACACAGCATCGTTTAGTCAAGCTAATCACAGTTGCTAATCATTTGTTAACATTTTAGGTAAAAATACTGCTTTCTATGCTTTACGATGTCGCTATATGTTGTGCTGTACCCCGTGGTTGTAGTTATTCCTGTGCATTGGGAAAAAAAATCCAATATGTCGCTTGATGGCCATACAAGATGATTGAAATCAAAATATTGGTCTCAATTAGAAAGTCTCCTTGGGATCTTGTGTGTAAAAACTATAGGGCCGGACCAATATGGACTTTTGGGGTCTGATACCGATACTGATGAAGGGGTTGGCATGGCAATAGCCGATATATTGACCGATATTTTAAGTAATTTAATTTGATTGTTTTTTTTACCTCTTACCACCTGCCTTAACCAAGCACATTTTCTCCAGTTGAGCATTACCCAAATCTAAAAGCTTCTTGACCGGAGTTTACAGCCTATAGTTCAGAGTATCGCCTCATTTGAAAGCTAAGACCTACAAAACTGATCGTAACTTGTCAAATTGTCACATTTTTATAACGTTTTTGTCTTTTTTTTGTCTTGTTTTTGCCGCTTTTTTGTCACTCTTTTGGTGCTTTTTGTCGTGTTTTTCTCACTTTTTTGTTGCTCATTTGTGTCTTTTCCATAACGTCTTGGTCGTGTCTTTTTTTGTTGCATTTTCCTCCTTGTTTTCGTCCCTATTTTGCTAAGGCATGTCTTAAAGGGACTAGATGCAAGTTTGCCATTTCATACTCACTACTGCCACCTCAGGTCTTATGTGTAACTGCATCTTCTATTTTAAGCTCGTGCATGACGGCACTTCAGCCCCGAAGTAACACCTATTTTAGTGACAGTGCAGGATTTTAGAGGCAGTTGTGGTGAATGAGCTCATTCTACACATTAAGACATGGCTGGAACATGACAGGAAAATACATTATTTTAACATTTTTAAACTCTGTATAGTCCCTTTAAGACGTTAAATCTCTCCAATAGCCCATAGTTAAGCATGTATTATTATAATAAAGGTTTCAATCATAGAAATATATATAAATATCTATTAGAGGTTGACCAATGTGTTTTTTTCTAATGCTGATATCGATATGCATCATTATTGTCAATGTTTTTAAAAATGTCTCATCTATAATCCTGTGTATGATGCTTCTGAATGTGTTGTATATTGTATATTCATGTTTAGCAGGTGCTTCAGAGGGAGCTCATTTGAAAGACTAAAATCATTAGATTCCAAAACATAAAAGTCTCTTCTGAAAATACTCACAATAACATGAAATATGTAAAATAGGTGTATAAACTTGTGACCGATTTTCACTGCGATGTGTCTGGGAAGTGTCGGTCGGGCCTGAATAAAAACCTGACAACCTCCAGTTTAGATCACGACAAACAAAACAATTTGGTTCTGCTTAAAACTATGAACTAGCGATGAGAGATTTTCAGTATTCGCTTTCCAGAAACACGATATCTGCCTGACTGAACCCGGCGACGTGTTTTCATAATCACTGGAGAGGTCACGCCACGCTCACCGATGGCGTTGGTTATTCCGCTGTTGTTTGCGTGTCTGTAATACTTTCAGCCCCATTGACTTTACACCGCCCTGTCACACTATATCCTTACATCGAGTCGCCTTCCGTGACGCCGCCCTCGCCAGATGTGCCGCTGTTGTTTCCTCATAAATGTTTGAAATCCAAAGAGCATTTCTCAGTTCACCTCCGTTATAAAAGCGGGCTGTGTCGAAGTGTTTACCACCGCGCACAAACAGCTCTTTGTACCATTCATTTTTCATCCCTTTCCCCCATAGAGCCACATAGTAAAGGGACTCTCTCTGCTTTTATAGGCCACAACACAATCATGGCGCAGGATGAAAATCGCTTTGGTTGACAATCTTTTAAGACGTTGTTCGTTTGGGAGGGCTGGCGGGCGAGAATGTTTTTCACGTCGTCTTAAATATAAAGCACTTGTGTATGAAAAGTGTTTTATAAATAAAGTTTTGATTGATTTATTGAGCTGGAGGGTGTTTTTTTAGCGTTAAAAATCCCACAAAAGTAAGCACAAGGAAAGTAGAAAACATGGCTGTAAGCTTTGATATAAACTTGAACATTTCTATGAAGCACATGTTCTTTGCTACAACAATGCTAAGAAAGGTGCAGACTTTGAACATCTGGAATGACCGGGTTATTCCAACAGTGGATTTCTTCTTCCCTGATGGGTTCAGGGAGCGTCAGACATCATTTTCTCACATGGATTGGCGCCACAGAGTCCAGATCTTCAATCTTTGGGCACACTAGGGCAGGGTGACATGGCCTAAAATCAATATCACTGTATAAAAAGGAAATATCACGATAACGATATAATTGACAATGGACAAATTACTTAAAAATCCCAGCCTTTTTTTTTTACGGCATATATTTCCTCGTGAATATGATCTACTCAAGCAGTTTACATCCTTCATTTTGTTTTCTAAGCACCTCCCCCGTGTCCTACAGTCAGTGTTAATGCTGTTCTGATCGAGCTGAGCGCAACATAAATTATATCGTGTCCACAACGAGAAAAATATATGAAAAATTCATTTAAAAACCGAGTTGGTAGGTCAAATCGATTCATATTTTCAAAACATAGATTTATTTATTTATTTTTTAGCTCTGCTTAGAGGAAGAAGGTCCTGCTGTACGAATGTGCCTCAGTTACCTCAGGATTTTTTGGTGTGTTATTGCTCAATCCAAATACAGTATAGATAATCTGGATGTTTCAAGAGACTAGATGCAAGTTGGTAATTTTATACTCACTACTGCCATCTCAGGTCTTTTGCGTAACTGCAGCTTCTATATTAACTTATACTCGTGCATGACGGCACTTCAGACCCGAAGTAACAACTTTTTGAGTGACAGTGCAGGATTTTAGAGGCAGGTGTGGTGAACATGTCTGAGCTCATCTGCACATTGGGACATGGCTGGAACATGTAGGGGGAGGAAATTGCTTGTATCGTCCCTTTAACAATCTTTGTTGCACAGTGAATTAAATATGGGATACGATATGGCCCACCCATATACTACACTGGATCTTTTGACATCGCAGAAGCTAACTGTAACAACGGCACAACGAAAGTGTTCTATAATTCTATAGATTGTAAAAACAAAGCATTGTCTAACATTTTTATTCAATACAGAATCTGAAGATGACATCCATTTTTCTATATCAGGTCAGGTGTTTGTGTATGGTTTTTCCCCCCACTAATTTCAACTAAATTTTGTGCCTTTCTGTCATATTTATTTCCATTTCTAAAAAATGATGTTGCATATCAAATAATAAAAGTGCCAGTACATATAAATGGTAAATGGTAAATGGTCTCAACTTATATAGCGCTTTTCCACCTACATTAGGCACTCAAAGCGCTTTACAGCAAGGATCCACTCACCCATTCATACTCTCATTCATACACCAATGTACGCAGACACTGGGGGCAATGTGGGTGAAGTGTCTTGCCCAAGGACACAACGACAGTGTACACTTTCAGGAGGTGGGAATCGAACCCCTGACCTTCCGATCATGAAACGACCCTCTCTACCATCTGCGCCACTGTCGCCCATATAGTTCATAAATTGTCATCAACACAAGCTAGTTTGTAAGCACAGCTGCTTTGTATAAAAATATGCACAAATGTCCAACCCCAGTCTCCCCCTAATAGGACATTATAATGACAATAACATTCGGCAAAATTGACCAATATGATATTTGAATTATAAATCAGCTCATAAAACATCAACACTAAATCTGTGTAATCAAAGCTTTAACGGCGCTACAACCAAATCTTAGAGCTTCAGTATTTCTCCATTGGTCTTACATTACAGCAGCAGTTTTACGTCACGGTCCCGTTCTCCGCACAGTCCTGGCCTTTAAATCTTGTGTTTTATGGCCACGTTCTGCGCCCGGCTTCCTCCGCCCGGCTTCCTCCGCCCGGCACATGCATCTCAATCTCCAGCTGAAACCCCACCATAAGCTGTTTCTCCCCCGTCCCGCTAATGTGTATAAATCTATCGGGCGCTCTCCTTTTCCACGTCCCCTCCACTTTTCCTCTTGTCTTGTCGATACGGTTAGTGCTGCCTCAGTTTCTTGAGCGCTGATGCCGGACTTTCCCGCATCCTTGAACGCAACTCAGCGCAATTTGTTAAACCGGCGGCGAATCCTGTCGTGTTTTTACCGCACGTTTTCTTCGGACTTGTAACGTTAGACGGCGAGTGCGGAGCAAAACAGCTCTCAGAACTTTGGAGGAGATGATGCGATCGAAGCAGGATTCTTGAAGAGACCAGGACTTCAACTAGGGCTAAACCAGGACTTAAACCAGGGCTAAACCAGGACTTAAACTTGGGCTAAACCATGACTTAAACTAGGGCTAAACCAGGACTTCAACTAGGGCTAAACCAGGACTAAACCATGGCTTAAACTAGGGCTAAACCAGGACTTCAACTAGGGCTAAACCAGGACTTCAACTTGGGCTAAACCAGGACTTCAACTAGGGCTAAACCAGGACTAAAACAAGGGCTGAACCATGACTTAAACTAGGACTAAACCAGGACTTAAACCAGGGCTAAACCATTACTAAAATAAGGGCTGAACCATGACTTAAACTAGGACTAAACCAGGACTTAAACCAGGGCTAAACCAGGGCTAAAACAAGGGCTAAAACCAGGGCTGAACCATGACTTAAACTAGGACTAAACCAGGACTTAAACCAGGGCTAAACCAGGACTAAAACAAGGGCTGAACCATGACTTAAACTAGGACTAAACCAGGACTTAAACCAGGGCTAAACCATTACTAAAATAAGGGCTGAACCATGACTTAAACTAGGACTAAACCAGGACTTAAACCAGGGCTAAACCAGGGCTAAAACAAGGGCTAAAACCAGGGCTGAACCATGACTTAAACTAGGACTAAACCAGGACTTAAACCAGGGCTAAACCAGGAGTAAAACAAGGGCTAAACCAGGACTTAAACTAGGGCTAAACCAGGACTAAACCATGGCTTAAACTAGGGTTAAACCAGGACTTCAACTAGGGCTAAACCAGGACTAAACCATGGCTTAAACTAGGGCTAAACCAGGACTTCAACTAGGGCTAAACCAGGACTAAACCATGGCTTAAACTAGGGCTAAACCAGGACTTCAACTAGGGCTAAACCAGGACTTCAACTAGGGCTAAACCAGGACTAAAACAAGGGCTGAACCATGATTTAAACTAGGACTAAACCAGGGCTAAACCAGGACTAAAACAAGGGCTGAACCATGACTTAAACTAGAACTAAACCAGGACTTAAACCAGGGCTAAACCAGGACTAAAACAAGGGCTGAACCATGACTTAAACTAGGACTAAACCAGGACTTAAACCAGGGCTAAACCAGGAGTAAAACAAGGGCTAAACCAGGACTTAAACTAGGGCTAAACCAGGACTAAACCATGGCTTAAACTAGGGTTAAACCAGGACTTCAACTAGGGCTAAACCAGGACTAAACCATGACTTAAACTAGGACTAAACCAGGACTTAAACCAGGGCTAAACCAGGACTAAAACAAGGGCTGAACCATGACTTAAACTAGGACTAAACCATGACTTATACTACGGCAAAACCATGACTTAAACTAGGGCTAAACCAGTACTAAACCATGGCTAAACCTGGGCTGAACTATGTCTAAAATGGGCCTAAACCAAGACTACACATGGGCTGAACCCGGACTAAAGCAGGTCTGAACTAGGTATAAATTGGGTCTAAACTAGGACTAATCCAGGACTTAACCAGGTCTGGACCAAAAAGTGGTCACTGTGAAATATGTGTTTAAGTCACTGTTCAAAATACAGTACTTTTGCTTTAGCTCCAAATCAAAAATGTAGTGGAGTAGAAAGTACAGAAAGTACAGGTACCTGCTCTGAAATGTGATGAAGCAAAGGTATTTTTTGTGTTTACTTTTGGCTTAGACCTAGTTTAGTCCCCGTTTCTTCGATCTTCACTGGTCCGTGTAACTTTGTCGTAATGTTTTGGTCGATGTGCGTGCACCACTCGAGCCGTTTTCCACCTCCACTCCCCTCCTGTCATAATAACATGGGCCGGTGTTTAAAACAGGCCGGTTTATTAATACCATGAAAGTGCCTGCTCTCTCCTGGCATCAACAGTTTACGATCCCCTCTGATATACTGCCAGCGGGGGGCATTTTATTAGCCACTCAATTACCTACAATAAGAAGATGTGCCAGCCTGTGTGTAAACAAAGTGGACGGACAGATGGGCGCGTTCCTCAGCGGCGGCATGTACTCAAATATACGAAGTAGCAAATTGCAATTGTAGATCTCGTTATCTGAAATAAACGGTTGGTTATTGTTATTATAGTATTGTTGTGTTAGTTGTTTGCACTGTGCATTGTGTAAGGTACATGAGATATCCAATAACGCTTAAAGGGGGACACTACTTTTTATTTTTTTGTTTTATTTAATTTTGTTTCAGGTTTTGGACCAAGTTGGTCTCTTAAAGCAGTACTAAGTAACTTGTTTATCTTAAATCCTTTTCGTAGTCCCCCAATATACACTAATGGAGTCACGAAGAAGAAGCTAACAGGCTAACGGGCAAAGCTAACTGCGGGCTAGCGCCGCTTAAACAGTATTTACAGCCAAGTTTGAGTGAAAAAATTATCTCCATTGTGTAATTGGATGTACAATATCCCTCTGTCCCTTTGTCTTTTCTGTCAGCGTAGGATTTACTCTCACGGACAATTAATAAGTAAAAAAACGTATCATGTTACGA
This sequence comes from Gobius niger, assembly GCF_951799975.1. NCBI lineage: Eukaryota > Metazoa > Chordata > Actinopteri > Gobiiformes > Gobiidae > Gobius > Gobius niger. The sequence continues at coordinate 5,250,519 of NC_136874.1, forward strand.
CACCTGCAGTGGCGCTTATAGCCTCTAGGGGCATGAGTTACGTAGTACTGACTACGTAGCAGACAAATATAATCCGTCTTATTCTCCAGTAAACATGCATTAGCCAGAACAATAGTAGGGATAGAACCAGAAGTCTTGTGTGTCTTAGCTGTGAGTCTTGCCCGGATGCCTCCTCCTCGTTTGCCCCTTTTTTGTTTCCTGAAGCCCCTCCTGACTCTTGATGCGACACCTGCAGTAGCGCTTAGGGGCATGAGTTATGCTTTAACCTCTTAACTGAGCACATTTTCTCCAGTTCGGCTTCAACCAAATCTAAAAGCTTCTTGAAAAAGCGTCAAAAGGAGGATGAAAAACAGGAAAGTGACAAAAATGCAACAAAAGAGCAACGGGAAAGTGACAAAAATGTTAAAACTTAACATCAACAAAATAAAACCACACATTTAAACCTGGTTTGATTCCTTTTTCAGATTTTGTTGCCGAAAATATGGAGAATTTTGTGTATTTTTTGGCACAAAACTCACAGAATTATGAAAAATGGTCATATAAAATAACAGAAAACTTGCAATACATTTTTACATTTAAAAATTGTCCCTCTTCACCTGCAGCGTCTCTGATTCATATAATGTTGTGTCTTTGTTGCCCTGTGTGTAAATCACAGCCCGATGTTTGTCTGATACGTCTTCTTACGTCACTCTATAGCATTTTTTTTTTTACATTTCCTCTCTTCTTCTTCATCCTCCATGGCCCGTCCTCCATATGTGCCCTTCATCAGCGTGTCCGCTCCTCTGTAGGTCTTAACATGACACGCTGTAAGTTATTCACGACCTCGGCGGCGGCGTCTCGCTCCTCTTTACCCTTCAGTCCGGGTCCCTGGTGACTTCCCCTCTGCCCGCACTCCCACTGCAGGTGCTCTCTTGTTTTTATTTTATTTTCCACTGAGCTGGGTGAATCTAATTTTACCCAGCATGCACCTGCGCAGCGCTATCACGGCCTTGAAAAATGTAGCGCGGCCCGATCTATCCTTAGGGCGGTTTAAAATTTTAATTCGGCCGTATTTCAAGCTTCTCTGGCCTTTTTTCATTTAACTTTTATCTACGTCGATTTGTCTTAAGGTGGTTATATACGGTAATGTTTAGCTTTAGACGGAAATATGGAAAATGCCGAGCTAATTAGGATACGTCTAGGGCTGCATCATAATGGCAAGACTGCAGATTACCCTTTCTCCAAGAGCTTTATGATGTTTAAACCTCCACGATTTATAAAAAAAAAGCTAATTTCGATTTTAATATTTTCTATATAGCCTGAGTTTTATTTTTCATGCGACTGAGCTTTGAGCTGCACATTGTTAAAACCCCAAACTGTCCTCATTTTAAAAGCCCATAATCCAACATTATCGACTCGATGCGGACGGCAGCTTGTCATAGAAGGGGGCGTGGCCTCGCCGAGGGGGAAACACAATCTTTCACTCTTTTTAGCCATTTTCTGGTGAAATATAAACTTATTTATCACATACAAATAAAGTCAAGTCTAAATCAGGTCCATATGGATGTTAATCACAGCAGATTGTTCAGTTGAAGCGAAAAAACAGCAGTTGTAACTAGCGTTAGCTTTAGCACGATGCTATCATGAAGCATCACGTTAGCATTCTCTGTTATTTATGTATTCATGGGCTGTTGAACTTTGTATCTTTATTTAGTAGAAAACTATATTCATAATTCAGCATTTGTTAAAGTAGTTTTTGAAGAATTAGAGAAAGTTTAGATTTTTCTCCAAATTGTTTTCCCCCTTAAGTGTTTTCAAACATGACCATGTGTGGGCGATTCCAGAGATGCCTGTATCTATACAGACGGCATCAGCCCATGAATACACAACGGAGAATACTAACATGATCCTTCATATTAGCATCATGTTTCACTTCTACTGAACAATCTGCTGTGAGAAAATATCCATATAGACCCGATTTAGACTTGACTATATTTATGTGTGCATTTTTCATATTCCACCAGAAAATGGCCCCTTCTATGACGCGATGCCGGCTGTATCTATAGCAGCCAGCAGGAGGAGCCCAATTTTCAAATTATAAAACACCAAAATAATACACAAAATAGTGTTTTATGTCTATTTTTAGCCTCATCTTCTTCTTCTTAGGGATTATTCCGGTGGTTTGCCACCAAATGTTAGGGCACTACCGCCACCTACTGTTCCAAGGATGGGTCAAACGGTAAGCTCACACTCTAACATCCCCGCCACAGTCTAACAGGCTGTAGCCCCAACAAGGGAAGAAACTAAGAATAACTAGATGTCCATCTAAGCTTCTTCCTTGCGTTTTTTGTCATGTTTTCATTGCTTTTTTTGTAGTGTTTTTATTTTAGCCTCATATGCATGACATGTCCACTTCAATACAGTACAATGATCTGTGTGTCCGACGATGAACGGAAGCGATGGGCTGTTTCTGACCACCCCAACCCGCTCTGTGAGGAAATGATTATTCCGTAACCCAGTAATAACCACAAATCTTGAAACACTCGTTGGTGAGAATGGTTTGCAACACGAAATTGTCTTTCACTCACTAAACAAACTGGCTCATTTTCGTGTCATATTTTTCCTTGAAGCTGCTACAGTGACTTCCTCTGAGCTCTGAACCATCCTTTGTTGTTGTTCCCTCTTGAAATCAGGACCTGGAGTTGCGTTTTGTTCCATATTCCCAGCCTCAGATCGCTCTTTTCCATCATACGGTGGTTCCTGCGTCTCCGTGTCCATGTTGACCGTCTCATTATTTTCCGCATTAGTTGCCGCCGCAGCAGTAGTGAGTCGCCGCGTGTCCTCATGAGCCTGCCGCTGCCTTCAGTACATGTCTCGCCGTTGGTTTCGCGTCAGAAGGAATCAGTCAGAGTGGAGGGTTCAGGCCCGGAGCGAGTCTGGATCCGCCGCACATTATGATCCGCTCCGGTCCCTACAGGCCAATGCTCTTACGCCTTCGGTGTCGATACAAGAGGCACATGGGACGAACATAAATGCAATTGATGAGCTGTCTGCTTATAGCTGGGCTGCACGTCGGGGTTATTGTTTCATCAGGCCAGGGGAAGCTAAACCATTTACACACGGGGCTTGGTTTTGCTCAAATCTTGTCTTAAAACTGAGCTAAAATCATGACTTTTGCACATTTTGCCGTGTTACATTTCTGTAGTAGTTTTGTGACAGTTTCTCTCCCCGACTTTTCCTCCTGATTTTCATCTGTCAAAGTTCCTGTCGTAATTATTGCCTGTTAGTTACATAAAGCTGTGGAGATTGGACTCGTGGCTCGAGGCTCCGAAAAACAATTATCCTTCTCGGGCTCATAGACGACTGCCACTTCACGTTAAGCTCGGTTCCATCTTTCCTGGGCTTCGTCAACGGTTGCGGGCTGAAAGGAACGGCTTCCTCCCTGTCTGCGGCCGTCAAGCTGTGGTCTGCGTACAGCTGGTGGCACTCTCGGGTCTCGTGACGGCTTGTAAGAAGTACTTAAGGGGGTAAAATGGACGTGTGTTCTAAAGTGCATTGAAATTGAGCTTTCGTTACGCATAGTAAGACAAGCAGTGTAATATATTTAAAGCCTTGTAGTTTTAGACCTGCCTTGGAAATATTGTGTAATTGTACATATTGTGTTTCGGGATACTTACACAGATTTTAGTAGTTTATGTAGTTATATATGCGTTTCAAATTATATCACGCATAGTTCCGGCAGCCATTTTGAATATCAAAGTAGAATTATGCACCACTACTCAGGATAAAAACTCCTCAGACTAAATTAACACATCAAATTTCTGTGATTTTTACAGTTTGTCATGTCAACAGTCTCAGTCCGAGTCAGTGTTTAAGCTACGCAAGACGTTAGCATGCTATCGGTTAGCAACTGTCAACACGATGTGTGGCTCACATCTATGAACACAGGAAATACTACAGTAACAGCTCAGCTCGGACCTCTGTCACATGTTGTATCCAAGGCTAGATGTTTGGAGTGTGGGTCGGGGCTTTCTCTTGGAGAGGCTTATTGTGTTGAAGCTAAATGCTAACTGGTAGCATGCAAACGTCTTGAGCAGCTTAATAAACACTGACTCACTGGTTGCTTCGTATAAACATGCACTCTCTGGGGCCGTGTTTTTACTGTTATCTTCTTGAGCAATGAGTACATAAAAATGCCACTGTCAATCTGTTGTCTATTCTTTCTCTATATTGTTACATGTACTGCATAATTCTACTTTGGTATTCAAAATGGCCGCCATAACAACAAATGTCACATGACTGAAAGGCATGTATAGGAGGAGAAGGAGTTCGAGTACTTTTCCGACAGGGACAATAAAGTATGCCTTAACCTGACCTTAATGTGCATAATACGACACATTAGACCATATTTTGTGATGTTTATAGTTTCACTTCCTTATTAGACACTAACAGGAAGTGACATATATGGAGGCAAACCATTTTAAACTGTTGCCGTTCCAACCATGCTATATCAATGGGAAAGGAGCGAGTCACTGAACTTTACCTCTATGTATGTCACTTCTAATAAAAATAACCTTTCTGGCCAACATTTCTTTATTAAATTCTCATATGCACTTTAAAGGTAATTGATTCTGTGCATAACTTCAAATCATAACAACGCCGCTCAAAATGTGACTTCCTGTTTTGATCCAGCACGTCAAAATAAAAGCACCATCTTATTCATTAGTTCAACTTTCTTTCTGCCTAACTATTAACTGACAAAACATTTATATTATATTTAATTATTTTCTTGTAATGTTGTCTTGTAAAGTACCTGCTGAACTAATCAATGAGACGAGCTGTGTGCTTTTATTTTGGCGTGCTGGATCGAAACAGGAAGTCACTTCTTGTGTGGCATTGTTATGATTTGAAGTTATGCACAGAGTCAATTGTGGCTTAAAGTAAAAGCCCAAAGTCCAGGAATAAATTGACAGTATTTTCAGCATGTTTAGGGCACTTTAACAGGTATTTGATCCCTTATTTGTGTATTAAAAAAATCTCAAAATCACCATGGGAGATTCTGTGCTGTAGGGCCGTGTTTTGCCCTTGGGTCTGATGTTGCCGACTACAATAAAGCATCCCTTAGTAATGTGTAGTATTGTAGAAGTTGCTGCTATAAATCTCTTCCAGACCTGCATTGGATCCCCTGTGGTGTGGGGTGATGCGTTCCGGTAATCTGGTTAAAACGACCACCCGTGCTCTCTGTAATATGGAAAACGGCAGACGCAGTGCTGAGCTCCTCCCTCCCGCGGCAGCCATCTTGATTTTCCCACTGATACCGAGCGGAGGGTCTCGGTGCGTTTGGAACGTGGCCCAGAGCGGGATTTCGGAGTCCGTGGGTGAAGGCAGAAGCTGCTTATGCAACGGCGCTAAATTTAGGACGAAATTTAGGAGCGATTTGTTTGAAACGGCACAGAATTCAAAGAGCAAACTTCAGTATCAGACAAGAGTATGAAACGGTTTGACTCATTATTGTTATGCCTCGTTTAATAGGAATTCTCATTGACTTTTGTTTTATTGGGAAGTTTAGTTTGATTATCATTTTGGCATAGTAGCAAGTCGTTAAGTTTGTATGTTCTCTCTGTGTCGTTGGTTTCCCCTCACCAACCTAAAACATGCATTTTAGCCAAACAATAATTTTGCTGTTTCTTCCTTTATGGTGTCAGCACTTTGTTCTGTACTTCCTGGATACAATTGTGTCGTTGTTAAAACCTAAAACTGCCCTCCACATTTTTAAAGCCCATAATCCAACATTATGTCAGTTCTGAGTCGTTGAAGCTGTAAACCACGCCGTAAATCAAAACTGAAAGTTCCTTTTTTTTTTTAATAAGTTAGTCCCACAGATGCCAACATGAGGAACTATAGTCAAAGTCTTCACCAGCTCAAGCGCCTATTTTAAGTGCATATGACTGTTGCTAAAACATAGTTAAAGCAGTCTTAAGTATCTCATGCCCCTAGAGGCCATAAGCGCCACTGCAGGTGTCGTAGCAAGTTGCAGTCCGTGAGAGTAAATACTACGCTGACAGAAAAGACATTGTGTAAATTATCTCCATTTACACAATGGAGATATTTTTTTTCACTCAAACTTGGCTGTTAATACTGTTTATGTGGTGCTAGCCCACAGTTTGCCCGTTACCCCCGGCTCACATTAACTACGGTCCGGGTCCGGTCCTGATCCGGTCCGGGTTTGCCCCAAACTACCACTCACAGTGAGTCCGGCTGACACTGTGGCTCCGCCGGCTCCGGCGCCAGACGCTGCTCCAGGCACAGAATCGGCACTCGCGTTTCAACTTATCTCAACTGATAAAGCTTATATCATTCATTTCTCACTCATACACCAGTGTGCGCAGACACTGGAGGGACATAGGGTGAAGTGTTTTGTCTAAGGACACAATGTGGGCATTTGTGGGACCTGGGATTCAAAACCATGACCTTCAGATCACGAGACGACCTCGCTCCACTCTCGGCGCCATTGTCAGTCTTACAGAGACATGATTTCAAATTATAAAATGTAGAATATCACAGCTGAGGCACCAAGATAATGTTTTTAAGCCTATTGCTGGGTTGCAGGTTAGAGAATATGATGATGTCACCGGACCCTATTAACAGCATGACACTTTCACAAGTCGTAGCTAAAAAGAAAATGTATGGATTAGAAAAAAGATCATTAATATCAGTCACTGGGTCCATGATCTCCCAAACATTTCCTCAAAGACAACATCGCTTTTCCTCTATATAACAGTATAGGCCTTTAGAACGCTGTGATGTCACCTGCACCCAACAATTAAGCCTCAAATGCAGGATATGTTCATTTAAAATTAGCGTCTGAGCGAATTAGCGTTTCAGCCTTACTCAAATCCAAATAAAGGAAGGGTCACATGACAGATTCCTGTAAAATCACTGAGACGGTTTGGGGATTGCACGGACAGACGGACGCTGTGGATGGAACCGGCGTTTTGAGCCATATGTTCTTTTCTGCGAGAGGCTGGACGCGTTCGCACCCTCCTCACAGTGGCATCAGAATCACGAGTGTAAGTAAACAGAATTTGAAAACACACATTCGCTGCCGCTGCTGCTGCTGGAGGCGCGAGGCGTGAATTTAAATCTAATTTTGTGGATGATGTGTCACCGAATTTGTCTGACCGGAGCAGAATTACTCAACACTACGAGCTGAATCATTGTTTTTCTCCTTAAATAACGTGACTAAGGGGGAATTTGACGGGGATTTTGAGAGACGGAGAGATAAAAATATGCTGATTGAAGAAGTGGGAATTGGGAAGCAAAATATTAGTCAAAAGCCGGGAGCAGTTGATTGTTTTCAGACAAACACAGTGTAAAATGGAGCCGTATATTCGGTCTGGAGTGTGAAGGACTTTATCTCCACTGCCCTCTCTTGTCTAGGCTTGTAATAAATGGAAATGATATGGGTTTCCTTCCACTTTTAAGTCCTTCAGTTGATTAAAATGCGATGAAAAATCCATAAGTTGTGTGAAAGATGTGAGATTTTACCTTTTTGGCCGGACTGTCCAGTAATAATTTGTATTAGTGACAAAGTCCATTATCCTGCTCTGTAAAATGTGCATAATAACACCTGACCTTTGACCTGCTCCCTCTCAGTGGATCAATTTTAAAACAATGCCTGGAGAAAGAGGAAGTTAAGGGACATGATATCAGATTTCTTCCCTGGTGGGTATATTCCAGGATTCATCAGGCTCATGTTGTGAAAGAGTGGATCAGGGAGCGTGATGTATATGATTTTGGACACCACAGAGTCCAGATCTTAAGCCCATTGAGAGTCTTTGGGATGTGCTGGAGGAGGCTTTGCACAGTGGTCGCACTCTCCCATCATCAATGCAAGATCTTAGTGAAAAATGAATGATGTTTGACATTGCAGATATATTGTGTATGAGATAATATAGAAATTAGGAAAAAGAATTGGAGGGAAAAAGGGAGAAAAGTGGAAAAATTGTCCCACCTGAAGCAAGCACATTTTCTCCAGTTCGGCTTTACCCAAATCTAAAACCTAGTGCAGGGGTAGGCAAGTTTGTATCATGAAGGGCTGATTTTCTTTATTGCCAAAACACCGAGACCTTTTTTCTACAAATATAAGTTTTGCACATATTATAATGGGGTGTTTTGCTGCAAAATGTGAAAATGTTGACAGTTTTTTCCACATTTTAGAGTCCCTTTCATGTATTTAGTGATTTATGAATAATTGTTTCTCCAAAATTCTCTTGGGGGCCAAAGGTTTTTTGCTGGAGGGCCGGATTTGGCCCCTGGGCCTGACGTTGCCTACCCCTGTTCTAGTGTAAGGCCTCATTTGAAAGCCAGATTTTTCCTCACTTTGTTGTCGTATTTTTGGTGTGTTTTGGTTGCTTTTTTAATGCTTTTTTTGCTTTGTTTTCGAAGAGGTTGGGAAGAAAATGGGGGAAATGATTTTTGTTTCTTATTACCCTTTAGTCGTCTGTTTTCTGACGAGAAGAAACACCGCTTTATCATTGCGTGTGACCTTTTCTTCTTTTTTGCCCTTATGAACTTTGATCCAGGAATCCTCTTGTCCATTGAGCCTCAAAGCCTGAACCTTTAGAAATGATGAACTTATTAAAAGTAATCATTTGCCCCTTTAGCACCCCCTACCGTGTGATTGCCATATGTTCTCCCCTATCTCTCGAATCTGACATTGAAACCTCCTGGTTATCGTCATGGCGGCGCAGACGGGGGGGCATGTGCTCCGGCGTTCCATTTATTCCTTTATTTTGTGTTTTGATTCATTCAGAGAGGCCAGGAGACGAAAGAGGAGGAAGAAGAGGAGGAGGAGGAGGTGGAGCCGGCGAGATCGTTGGACCAAAGGCTGAATACGTGTGCGTCATAACGGGGCAACAGCCGAGGACCCCTGGGTGCTGCTGTACTGCGACTGCTGACAAGGTGACTTTGGGACAGAGGGAGGAGAGGGGAGAGGGGAGAGGGGGGATAGAGGAGATACAAATATGTCCGCCGTTAATGTATGGCTCACAGATGGGCAGGTGAGGAGGTGGAGACAAGGAGAAGTCGAGAGCGTCATTTGCATATCCCATATATAACTGGGTTAGTGTTTGTGCCTCACTTTTCAAATGTCCCGGTAACTCTTCTCTCATCTCTGAGTGACAGCGGGTTGTTTTATTTCAAAAGGTTATTGATAATACACTTAATCCAGGCTTTTGAAACTACTTAAGGACACCATAGCCTTTAAAATATTGGATCTAGACTGTGTTATATTATATTTTCCAACTACGAGAGTGCAAAAACATGAGTCGATTGAAATGGAGTTGTTTTGATCATGGTTTCAGCTTTATGGGCTTTTGAGATGCACAATTGGTGGAGAATACAGTATTTTTACACTATGTATTACACGTTTAAGGTCAGTTTGGGACAAGAATGTGAAAACCTTCTCAACAATTGAACTTGGATTGTCTTAGAGACGACTGTGATGGAAAGTAAAGGCGCCGCCCTGACCATTCACACACTACAAGGTCAAATATCAACTTTTATTTTTGCATAAAAAGTTGCATAATGTACCTTTAACCTCTTAACCACAACCTGAACCGAGCAGTTTGTCATAGCCCAAATCTTAAAACTTTTAACCACTTTAAAGCCCAAAATGTGACACAAAAGCAATGAAAAAAATGGCATATACTTTACCAAAAGGTGATAAAATTGCGACAAAAAAGCCACAAAGGAGCAGCAAAAAAGCGATAGAAAAGTAAAAAAAGTGACAGCAACAACTAGGGCTGAAAGATATATCATTATCGATATCGAGACATGAACATTCAAGATATTAAAATTGAAAAAGCAAGATATAAACGATATAGATTTTCATATCCAATATCTAGATATGAAATTTTGTCCATATTGTTCAACCCCAGATCAGTTTTGTTGGTTTTAGCTTTCAAATGAGACATTACACTGAGGTCGGCCCAACTGGAGAAAATGTACTCTGTTAAAGTGGGGTTTTTTGTTTGTAGGACCAACACATCTATCTATCTATCTATCTATCTATCTATCTATCTATCTATCTATCTATCTATCTATCTATCTATCTATCTATCTATCTATCTATCTATCTATCTATCTATCTATCTATCTATCTATCTATCTATCTATCTATCTATCTATCTATCTATCTATCTATCTATCTATCTCTTCATTTGAAACCTTATGACGATAGGTATCTGGGTTGGACCTTGTCTGAACCGACCCTTGTTTAGTTCTGGCCTTATTCTTATCTCTCTCTGGTTTTAGCTTAGTTTAATCCCGTTTTAGTCCGTATTATCCCAGCCGGTTTAGTCGACTGTGTACATTCTCTCAGAAGTCCCATACATCCTCATTTCTAGGCCAGTTGTAGAGCATAACCTCAAAGCACCTGGACTACAGAATGATTACTCCCTCTGAGCGCCTTTGCTTTGACGTCTATATTAATGTGTATGACTATTTTTATACGAATCTACATGGAGCACGTTTTCAGGAATAGCCTTTCCAAAGCGCAGAGCAAGCATGTGTGACGTAATGGCCGCCGCCACCTGCACGTCCTTTTACAAGTGCGTCAAACCTTGCCTCAGCAGAAACCAAAATTGCCATTTTTAAAACCCCTCTTCAATTATTAATACCCACACTTCCCACGCATCAATTTTGCAACTACATTTTGAATATGTTTTCCCAGTAAGAAGCAGCCCCCCCTCCGCCATTGGTCCGAGATAAGTGTTTGTCTTTTGAAGTATTTGCGGGCTCGATTTCTATTCCCAAATTCACACTGCAGCGGCTCATCCATCCGCCATCTGTTGTTTTCATTTCTCCGCTAAATTTAGGCCCGTGGTGTAATTTTCGGATCCTCTGCCTTCGCCAAGTGTGAGGGGGGAAAAAAATCAAAAATATTCCGCTTTTTTGGTATGAAAGCTTGCATGCTGTACCAATGGGTCTCAAGAGAACCCTCGTCTTTAGAACTAGAGATGCACTGATCCAATACTGGACAAACACCAGCTACAAATGTCCGATACTGAACCCATAGTTTTGGCTTTCGCCGACTTAAAAACACAACTTTCACCAACTAAATAAAGTAAATATGGACACGCTGTATGTCATGTGAAGCTGAGAACCTGGAGAATTCAATCGCTGAGCTAGTTTTAACCTACGCAAATGTATTTTAGATCGCCTCGCAAAATGCCATGGCTAGCAACAGCATGCTAAAGCTAGCTGTAGCATACTGGGAGCATGCTACAGCTAGCGGGAGCATGCTAATTAACATAAATAATCAAGGCTCTGACAGAAACTGATAGAAATACCTAAACCTCTTATTCCCCGCCTGAACTGAGCGCATCGGCGACAGTGGCGCAGATGGTAGAGTGGGTCGTCTCATGATCGGAAGGTCGGGGGCTCGAATCCCACCTCCTGAAAGTGCACACTGTCGTTGTGTCCTTGGGCAACACACTTCACCCACATTGCCCCCAGTGTCTGCGTACATTGGTGTATGAATGAGAGTATGAATGGGTGAGTGGATCCTTGCTGTAAAGCGCTTTGAGTGCCTAATGTAGGTGGAAAAGCGCTACATAAGTTGAGACCATTTACCATTTACCCTGGTAGAGCGGGTCGTCTGAGGCAGTGGTTTTCAATCTGGGGGTCGCGAGACAAATTTGGGGGATCACCAGATCATTTAGATAAAATATATATGTTTTCAGTTGCATATAATCTAATGTTTTATAGTAGCATGTGTTTGCTATTTTACCAGCGGACAATTATTTGTTTGAGTTTCATATCAGCCATTTGTTTTTTTTGTGTTTTTTTTAAGAATTATGTAGGCTAATGTTCCTATTTCTCACGGTGTGACCCGGGCGGGGGGGGGTTATAATGGGGGTCACGGCTCCAAAAGGTTGAGAACCACTGGGCTAATGACCGGAAGGTTTGAGGTTCTAATCCCGGCTCCTGCAGGTGCAGACTGTCGTTTTGACACTTCACCCAAAGCCTATGTGTGAGTGGCTGGTGGTGGTCGGAGGGACCGTTGGCGCAGATGTGAGCAGCCTCTCTTCTGTCAGTCTGCCCCAGGGGAAGCTGTGGCTAACAATGTAGCTCATCACCATCAGCATGGAGTGAATGAACCCCCTCCTAGGCTTGTCACAACAACAAATTTGAAGTTCGATATATTGAGGCAGGAAAGTATCGCGATATTATTGACTCTATTGATGCTAGATATTGTCAACTCTCAGGCGTATAAATGACTGTAAACCTTTGTTCTAAAAGTGCATCATCATATCCTAAAGTACCACACAAGCTGCGATTAACATGAAATATAATGTAACTCAATTTGCATCAGTTAGAAATCAAAGTTTTACAAAGAAAAACTAGAGGGAAATGCTAATTAATGTATTGACGATAAATATCGAGGCAAAAAATATATTGTTTATCTGTTATTTATTGAGCTATAAGTCGATGTAGTAATAATCGTGACAGCCCTATCTTTGTGAAGCGTTTTGGGTGTGATTCCCTTCTCTTCCCTTCCTGAAGATGCACAAATCTAGTGATCCGTGTAAAATGTTTTCCCATTAGTTTATTCATAGACAGTATTGATAAATGATCTGTAACAGCATGACAAGGCTTTATTGATCTCACACTGGAGATAAGAGAACATTAACTCTTGGTATCGGTTAATATCGGATATTGTCAGATACTCAAACCCCCAACATTGGTATCAGAAGAAAAAAAGCTGAATCGGTTCATCTCTATTTAGAACCATCTCGTCTATTTCATCAACTTCTGTTCAACTTCTGTTCAATCTGCAGCTCATTATTCGCTTCTTGTCAAACATCTTAAAGGAATCCATTTTTAATCAGCAAAGTCTTGTTTGCAGCTCCCAGCCTTACTCCACGTCTCTGCTGTTTCCCCCTCTCTCCCACTGTCAGGCCGCGTACGTCACTTAGTTTGCCCACAGCAAATACTGCACGACCAGCGCAGCAGTTCAGAGGTCACAGGTCAAAGTTGGCATTGTGGGATTTGAAGACATGTGGGGACGGAATGATTCGATGTGAGCGCGAGGGGAAAGGTTATTCACCAGGGCCGGTCGAGGAGTCGGTGTGTGTGATGATGAAATGTTACTGGGGAAGTTTCTGTACGTAATGGTGGCAGACGGCTTCATTAGGTTAGCATGCTAGCTTCTTCTTCGTGATTCTATTAGTGTGTATTGGTGGCTCCGGTCCGGTGGCAAGCATGGTTTTCTGGCCAGAGACACCAGGGGGAGATGAAAGACCCTCCAATCATCCCATAGACACTTGTATTACCCCCAGAGGGATGATGGAAAGGATTTATTAAGGTAAACATGTTACTTAGTACTGCTTTAAAGGCCCTATACCTTCTGATCAATGAAAGAGGAATCCACTAAATTGAAATGTAAGCTGTGGTTCAAAGTCTGTTTGGAGTCACTGTCACTATCCTGCAAGTTCATGAAATTGATGCAAATGCTTTATAATGAAATATAGTGTTGTTCCACGCAAACGTCTGTGTTTACAATAGGGCTGCAAGTGGCAACAAACAAGTATTTTTGTAATAGATTATTTTTACGATCAATTGCTTGGCTGTGAAAATGTTATTTTTCCAAACTATGACACTACTATAACAATGCTAATTCTGCTTTCCGATTGGATAATTGTCCTGTGATTTGCAATGTATAAAAGACTCTACGTGGTCACACCACACAAGCTCAGCCGGGAAGGGCCTGGCTGGTGCTGGGATGGGAGACCGAAGCCTGGGGAATGGAGTGAGTGAGTGAGTGAGTGGTGGTGGTCCGAGGGGCCGATGGCACAGATGTCTCGCTTCTGTCAGTCTACTCCAGGGCAGCTGTGGCTACAATAGTTGCTTACCACCGAGCCACTGAGTATGGAGTGAATGAATATTGATGACTGTGTGGCGCTTTGAGAAACTTGGTAATACAGGCTCGTAAAGTGCAATGCAAGTGTAAGGCATTATTACTATTATTGGGTGGCACTGCGGTTAGTGCTCGTGCTTTACAGCTACAAGGTCCCGGGTTCGATTCCCACCTGGACGGGGCCTTTCTGTGTGGAGTTTACATGTTCTCCCCGTGTCTGTTTAGGTTTCCTCCGGGTACTCCGGTTTCCTCTTCCACTAAAAACATGTACAATAGGCCAGGATGAATCAGAGTGTGTTTGAGAGTGTGCATGGGGGAAACTGTGTGCATGGGGGAAATCAGCTCAAGGCTACAATCCAGCGTGACGCACTGTCCCTACCAAATAAACCAATAAACTTACAGGAACAGGCCACTGTTTTCCATACTGAGATATGTTTTTTTACCTGAGCTTCGACGTGTTGATACGTACCTGTCTGGTCTTTGTGCCCATGGAAGATCGTGGTAGCTTCTAACTTCACCCCCGTTTGGAGCTGTAGGAATATGCTGGGAGAGGACCAGACAGGTGCACATCAACTCGTCTAAGCTCAGGTAAGAACATATCTCAGTGTGGATAAACGGTGGCCTGTTCCATTAACTGATTGTACAGACCCTAGCGTTTAAAACAAAGACAGTTTTTCATCAGTTTTTTTCCCCCATGTCGTTGTCACTACTAGAAAATAATCCGGTATAGTGCCTGACGCTTGTGATTTAAGTAACACTATTTATGTACTGAATGAAGGCACTCACTGAACCTGCTCCTGCGGCGTCTGTTTGAGAGGGTTTCATCCACACACATGCTTATTCTGGTCCTTTCTGAGGTCGTACATGAAAGGCCTGTTTTCGTTTGATCCCGTCTCTGTTGTGCCCAAAATCTACCCCAAACCCGGCAGGTGCGGCTCTGCCTGGATCTGCTTCATTCGAGTGGGAGATTATTAATCGTGGACGAATGCCGTTAAGTTTGTGGTCCGTGCACTTTCTAAAATGAGAAGAGACTTTTAAAATCCTCCTGTGTGGCTTAACGGGCCTCTCCTCGCCCCCCGGAGACGCCTCTTCTCTCCTCGTCCTTCGCTGTGGTTTTATCTCCTCTTTTACGCGTCCCCCGTGTGTGTTCGTGCAGTTCGATCTCCTGCCTCAGCTCGTATCTCCGTGTGTTTGTCTTGACAGAGTCGAGGGGACACTTTGCTGACTGGTCTCAAAAACACTGCATTTACCCCTCCCCCCCTCGAAAACCACCTCATGTTTTATTGAGGCCAAACCAGGACTAAACCAGGACCAGACTAAACCGCGGCTAAATCAGGAGTGTTTTAGGACTAAAGCGAGATTGAAATCAGCCCTTTTAGACTTCACACTTGATCTAAACCAGGCCTAAACTAAGACTAAAGCAGGGCTATGTCAGGTCAAAACCAGGATTCAAACAGGACTAGACCATAATTAAATCAAGATAATAAAAGGACAGAAGTAGGACTTTAAAGCAGGACAAAACACAGACTATTTTAAGACCAAACTGTAGGGAGAGTCTTCTCAAAATGAGGCTTTAATTACACTCAACATCTCCACTTCAGTGTCACCTACAGACGCCAAACTCTCCAGTCATAGACATAACAATACAGGATTTTCAAGGTTTTTTAAAGGAGATATTTAACCTCCTAAGCCCCGCCTGAACCAAGTGCATTTTCTCCAGTTCGGCTTTACCCAAAGCTAAAAGCTTCTCCATTAGAGAGCAACAGTGTAATATCTCAATTGAAAGCTTGGACCCACAAAAGTGAACATAGATTTGTTTGTTTGTCATGTTTTTGTTGAGTTTTCATCATGTTTTTAATTTTTTCCTTTGTTTTTTTGTCGCGTATTTGCCAAGTTTCTATCACCTTTGTTTTTGCTCTGCTAGCAGTTTTTTTTTTCAGTTTTCGTCACGTTTTTGATAGATCTGAGAAATAAGTAGGTTCAGTAACTCCGTCGAGTTTCAGAAATATTGATGGTTGTTTTTAAGCGGAGGGTTTTTTCTCATATTCATATTTCTCATATTTGTCTGCTAGTACCCGTAAGCGGAAGTCGTGATGTCACACTTCACAAACGTATAGAGCTAGAGATATGATTTAAAGAGGGGTATTATGCTTTTTTCAATCACACAGCACCAGTCTATACACACTACAATGATGACGAAACCTTCTGTTGGTCTGTAAATGCAGTAAATTAGAATAACTGCCTTGTATAAAATGTCTCTCTCAAAATGGCTGTAGTGAATGTCTTGAAATAGGCCTCTGTCTCTTTAAGAACCTCTGAGCCTTTCCGACACGCCCCCTCCACACGCTGTCTGTGGCATCAGTGGGGAGGGGGTTCTGCTGAGGAGCAGTGGTCGGTTACTCGGCTGGTGACCAAAGCTCGGAGGCGTCTCCAGGAGGTGGGGGCGTTCCTAGGAGGACTCAGGCAAAACTATCCCTAAAATGGCCGCCATCAGAGTTTTTACAGATGACTCAAAAATACGTGAATGCGCCAAGGCAACACTTCAGGCATGTTTTTAAATAGGGAATGACATAATAACATGATGTAAAGCTTGAAAAAGTCGATTTTGCATAATACCCCCCCTTTAACTTTTACCGGACTAACTGTGCGTTATACAGTTTCAACACACGCCAGTTAAACAGAATTAGTATTCAGCCAGACCATGGTATAAGAGGTTAATATCTATAATCTAGCTTCATTGCTTGAGTGTTTAACCCCCCAAAAACGATGATTTCATGGTGAAATTTAAATTTTTCCATTTTTTTCCCACCAATAACTATAGCAAATGCAAAACCTAAACAATATATCCATCAAAAACTCCTAATTAAAATGGCAACCAAATTGAATCCATCACTTTAACCCTGGCTCTGTCCATTAATCACATTTTGTCCTTTTTCACACAGCAAGGATATACAGCAAATGTATATCCTCCTTTTTCCCCCCTATTCACCTGCTGTGTCTGATGTGGATTATCGTGAGTCACTCTATTCAATGATAAAAGCAGCAGGAAACGAGGACTAAACCGGGACTAAGCCAGGTCATGTTTTATTGAGATCGAAATGTGCGGTACAGAAGCCCCTCTAGGGACACACTGTATACCTGCCACTGTCAGCGTTACAAACAGCCGTGAATTTATCATGTGTGAGGGGGAGAGGAAGGAAAAGCCATAGAATAAACAATAGACTTTAATGGAGACACATTTACCCGCCGTTAAATATTGATTGACAATTTACAGCAGTGAGAAATGTGTCAGAATGTGAGTTTGATCTGACGCCCTGAGTAACAGACGCACAAACACGAAAGGCTCATAACAGGAAAATATCTGACTGGAATGGGCGTTTATTGACAAAAAACAGGCAAAATAATAGTTGATGGACCATAATCCATCACAGGAGCCAATCTGAGATACTCAAGGTGTGTTCTTCACCGTGCCATCGATGTGCTGCATCCCATTAGCTGAAAGTCAAAGCTTGTTTTGAATAATCTATGGCATTGGGAGAAAAAAAGGCAAAATAGCGACAAAAACGAGAAGAAAACGAGGATACAAATGCAACAAATTCCAAAAAAAAATTTATGAAATTGAAGCAAATTTACAAAAAAACAAACAAAAAAGTGGCAAAAATGAGATGAAAAAAACAATATGGAAAAACTGACAACAAAAAAAGATCCGTTTAGATCAGTGTAGCGCCTCATTAGCTTGGAAATATAAGACCTTAAAGCAGAACTAAGTAACTCATGTCCCTAAAGGCCATAAGCGCCACTGCAGCTGTTGTAGCATGTTACCTTTTTTACTCATTAATTGTCTGTGAGAGTAAATACTACGCTGACAGAAAACACAAAGGGACAGAGGGATATTGTACATCCTATTACACAATGGAGATCATTGTTTTCACAATGATACTATTTAAGTGGTGCTACCCGCAGTTAGCTTTCCCCGTTATCCTGTTAGCTTCTTCTTTGTGAGTCTATTAGTGTGTATTGAATCTGAATCTGGCAGAGACAATCATCCCATCAACACTTGTATCACCCCCAGAGGGACTACGGAAATAATTTAGGTAAACAAGTTACATAGTTCTGCTTTAAAAAGTTTGAAATTTGAAAAATGTGGGTTTAGATCTTAAATTTGAAGTGTATTTATTGTAACTGATAATGCAAGACTTTTCTGTACTTTTCTGTGTTAAAGGGCCTAGATGCAAGTTGGCCATTTTATACTCACTACTGCCACCTCAGGCCATACGTGTAACTGCAGCTTCTATATTAAGCTCGTGCATGACGGCACTTCAGACCCGAATTAACACCTTTTTGAGTGACAGTGCAGGATTTTAGAGGCAGTTAAATATGTCTGGGCTCATTCTACACATTAGGACATTGTTGAGACATATAGGGGGAGGAAAATACTTAATTTTAACATTTTTAAACTCTGTATAGTCCCTTTAAAGAGGGGGTTTCGAGCCACAAGTGCATCTTGGAGTAATCTTTGAATCTTGTCTTGAGACTGTTCTCCTGTGGACCCACATATTCAGAAAATGCTGTTTTTTTCTGTAGTTTTTGAGTAATATTGCATTTTCTAACCCAGAGTGTAAGTGTAAGCTAGTATAAGATAGTTCAAATACCTGCAAAAGCACAATACCCCGCTCAAGTTTATCAATCACTATTATACCATTAAATGACATATTTTTAAAGTGAGACATTTATTTTTGTTGCACTTTCTTTTTCAATGCCAATGTTATTTCAGGTCTTCTAAAAGGTCTACCAGGCCATTGCTAATTCATGCTAAGTGCGATTTGTGTACATCTGCCCCTGACAAGCTGCCAAGTCACATTAAGCACCTGATTTTTAAAGCCGGGCTGGAGTCGGGGCACTCGCAGGTGAAATTACTCGGAGCAAACCGTCATCCCCCTCTCTCCACAAAACGCCCCGCGCCGGCCCCTGTTTGCATGTAATATTTCGCAGCACAAAGTGACAAAGCCGTAAGCCTCGCGAGGTGCCAGAACGCGAGGTAAAAATAGCAGGCGGTTGACAGTTTGTCTCCAGCGACGCCGCAGAAAACTCAAGCGGAGAGAGCGAAGTCGTGATCGGAATGGAGCGCGTTTTCATGAACTTATTGTGAAACTGAAGAGGGGGATCCGGGAACGACGGGTGTGTTCCCTTTAGAGGAGGTTAGGAAAGGTTTGCAAACACTGAGAAGTAGCTCCGTAATAATCCGCACAGACGGGAAAAGGCAGGAAGAGCAGGAGGCAACAGTAAAAGACACTATAGCAAAAGTACTGATGAAAATCACTTTTACAGTTTTATTGGCGTTCAAAGTCAGTGCTTTACTAATCACAGGTCCTTAATCAGGCGAGCTCAGGGTTTATGTGGGCATTAAGTGATTGGATTGTCCTGAAATTAAAGCAGTAAATCTATCTAAGTTTATCGAAAATGCAATTTTTTTTTCCAAAACTCAGTTGAATCAGTATAGGTTGTATTGCTATTGTCCAGTGAAGCTACATTCACAAACGTATATATATATGTATTTTTCGGTGCAATCGTGCAACATGAAACTTAAACCAGTAATGAAATGAATAAGTGTATAAGGGCATGCAAAAACATAAAGTAAAGGATGAAAAAATAAGAAGATATAGTAAAATAAACTATGAGTACATATAGAATCCTGAATACAGCGAAGTGATTGTTGGGTTTATGAATGTACAAAAGGCGGCAGATGTGATGAATATCACACAGTGGAAGTGTATCAGACGGGCCGATATATTTGGCTGATATTTGGGGTATTTTATTGTCAATAAAAGCCAATATCAAGTGACAGATTATTTAAGTGATAGATTTCAGGCCTCAGGGAAACTGAGAAACATTGTAATAAAAAATGATTACAAGTTTGTTCACCTTGGATCATATTTTATATTTTATTTAGATTTGCTCATAATTTTGGAACCATAAGAGATCGACTTACTGTTTTAGTTTTGGATCTGCTGAAGCTGCAGCTACACTTATGACCTGAGGTGGCAGTAGTGAGTATAAAATGGCTCCTCTGAAGCATCTACTAAACAGGAATGGTTTATGCCCCTAACAAAGCGCCCCCTGCTGTCGCAGTTCCACCCTGACACGTTTTAGAAGCTTCATACACAGGATTATAGACAAGACTTTTGGGAGAATTGACCAATAATATTGGACAGAAATATCAGCATCAATAAAATTAATTAAGAATAAAAAAAACAGCATCGGAAAAACCCTTATTGGTCGACCTGTAGTTTCCCATTTGCTTTTAAATATCCAAAGTTCCATTATTCCTCTATGTACTTGACTGGTTGAAAATCGTTTAGATTTTATAAATGCAGACATTGTTTGCGCTGACATTAATGCTGCGTCTCTGTATTTGCAAAATGAGACTTAAATTAATGATAGCGCGACGCACTAATCAGCGCGGTGAAGGGATTTAGACTCAGACGGAATCGGAACAAGACTCCGAGGACAATAATGGGTTTATTTTTCCATATTTGAATATGCAAGAAACATTCGAGTGTTAAACCAGACACCACTAAGATGATTTAGCATATTAAAGGCCCTGGTGTAATACCACTTTTTACACAGTTAAAACACAGCCAGAAAACACTCTCAGCTAAAGCAAGCCTGACTGTATGTTCTTTTATTGTGATGTGCAGCGGTCCCTTGTTTATCACAGGAGTTATGTTCTAAAAATAACCCGCAATAGACAGAATTCGCAAAGAAGTCAGCTTTATTGTTTACAATTATTACATATGTTTTAAGACTGTAGAACTAACACCACACTCTTCATACACGTTTCCCAATAGTTCACATGTTCCCTTACGCCTGGTGTCACTGTGTGATTTTTTTTGTCCGTTTGTGCGATTGTTCAAACTAAGAGACAATCGTAGCAACGACCAAAGTTTTATCATTGCAGTTTCATCTTTAGAAGGCGAGTGTTTAGCTGATGCGAGCGCCACATGCTCGTGTTTATTTTCACAGAAAAGTGCAGAGGACGTAAACGCGACTCATGCCCGTGTGTTGCTGTGACTCTGACTGCGGGATGCACTGACACTGACAGAGATCCTCTCTGCAGCGAGACGAGGCTCACTCTGCGACGAGCCAATCCGGACGCAGAACATGATGTGCGTTTGGTGTTCATGAGCTGTAAAAAAGCTGCAAAATTGTGCTAAAAATAAATCCACGAAACAGCGAGGCCGCGAAGGTGAACCGCGTTATAGCGAGAGACCACAGTATACTTTCCACAGTATAAGTCACACTTTATTCATAGTTTGGCTGAGGTTGCAACTTGTACATAAAAATATATAATTTCATGTTTGTTATTGTCACACTGACAGCCACTAGAGAGCGCTCTACGCTCGTGTAACAATATCTGATACTCCTGTACGATTGTACGATGACAGAAAAAGCACTTACTTACTGCACCACTGAAAAAAAACAAAGTTTGGAGTGAGTGAAAAACTTTCTTCTTCAGGATGCATTTTTTGGCTGGTGCGACTTGTACTGCATAGACAGTTGTATTTACATAGTTACTCAAACAATTTCAGCCCCAGAATATGTAGTTCATTAACTTATATATTATTTAAACAATAGTAAAGTCGGCCCTGTGGTTTAAAGCGCTTAAGCCGCTCACACACAGTAATCTTGATCTATTAATTATAACTAAATTACCGTTGCTGTTGTTTTCTCCCTTTGTGATCAAAGCTAATGCTAATGCTAAGCCCTCAGTCTGCAAGTCTGAATCTTTTGTCAATTGTTTAATTTACAATTCCTACATCATTCTGCCTTTTATAACTTCTTTTCGTCACTAAAATGCTTAATGTGGAGCTCAGATGACAAACATTTCTTGTCCCCGTAGTGAAGAGCGCGGTGTGTCTTGTTGCTATTAGCGTGTTGGCGGCGTTGACGTTAGTGCGGTGTGATCGTGGCGGCTGCTTCGCTGGTGTCATTGCGTTGACCTCAGAAGCAGAATTATGCTGAGTGCGTCTCCTGTCGGGCTCCTGTCTCCTCACATAGATAAAATAATCATGCTAATTTATGAAAGTAGGTTACGGACGCATCCGCTTCCATCTGCTGTGGGGGGAGAAGGTGAGAACGGCGGCTAAACAGGAATTTGAATCGGCGAAGTGTCTTTGGGAAAGAACGGTGGGTCGCGAGGCCAGAAATGACGTGTTGAATGTTGATTTAAAGGTCAGTTTTGTAGTGGAATAAAGCAGATAATAGAGATGCTCATTACATGGAGTTGTTATTGTGATCAGCTGGTTATTGTTCACATCACCGTGGCAGTGTCGCTCCCTAAACTTTGTGAAATCTCCTCATAAACTCATCCCTGTGAAGGATGAGGATATCAGAAATGCTTAGGAAACTTGAGAATGAGTAGAAGCATATCTAACTATGAAGAAATATACAAAAATAACCCAAAGAATTATGTACACGGCCTTAAATATCAGCCTTATGATCAATGCTTGCGGAAACAAAAGGGGAAATCCTGCATTCTGATATACAGTCCAAATAAAGAAGACCAGTTGAAAAATGTTAAATATTCACATTTTACATGGTTGAGTCTGAATAAGGTTCCAAGAAGAACTTTAAAGCAGTACTAAGTAACGTGTTTACCATAATAAATCCTTTCCGTAGTCCCTGTGGGGGTAATACAAGTGTTTATGGGATGATTGGAGGGTCTTTCATCTCCCCCTGGTGTCTCTGGCCAGAAAACCATGTTTGCAACTTGACTGCCACCGGTCCGGAGAAAGCAACACACACTAATGGAATCACGAAGAAGAAGCTAACATGCTAACGGGCAAAGCTAACTGCTAACGTCACTTTAAACAGTATTTACAGCCAGGTTTGAGTGAAAAAAAATATTTCCATTGTATAATTGGATGCACAGTAACCCTCTCTCCCTTCGCCTTTCCTGTCAGCGTAATATTTACTCTCCAAGACAATTAATACGTTAAAAAATCCTAACTTGCTACTACACCTGCAGTTGCGCTTATGACCTCTAGGGGGAAGAGTTACTTAGTACTGCTTTAAAATGC
The DNA here is from genome assembly GCF_951799975.1 of Gobius niger. Taxonomy (NCBI): domain Eukaryota; kingdom Metazoa; phylum Chordata; class Actinopteri; order Gobiiformes; family Gobiidae; genus Gobius; species Gobius niger. The sequence continues at coordinate 5,273,502 of NC_136874.1, forward strand.
ATCAAGGCGAAATGGGAGTGATTTTTTTTTTTTTTTGAGTAAATCTTTTATTGAATACAACAGTTGAAGACCTCATGATGTCATGATTTGAATCCCCGCTCCTGAAGGTGCACACTGTCATTGAGTCCTTGGGCAAGACACTTCACCCGCCTTGCCTCCAGTGTCTGCGAATGGCTGTAAAGAGCTTTGGCCTAGTTAAAGGAACAGTTTTTCATACTGAGATATGTTCTTACCTGAGCTTAGACGAGTTGATCCGTACCTGTCTGGTCTTTGTGCCTGTGGAAGAGCTCGGTCGCTTCTAACTTCACCCCCCTTTGGAGCCATAGGAATACATTGGGAGAGGCTAAAACCAGACAGGTACGCATCAAAGCTCAGGCGAGAACATGTCTCAGTGTGGAAAAATGGTGGCCTGTTCCTTTAAGGTAGAAAAGTGCTGAATAAGTTGAGACCATTTGGCCAAATCTGTGCAAAGATGTGGATTCAGTGTAATTTTCTGTCTGGTATATCACACTGACCTCATGCAAAGGCAGGACGTCATGACAGTGTGAACATCTGACAGAAAATGACACTGAATCCACATTTTTGTACAGATTTGTTTTTTTAAAGACATGTGGTCCGAAACCTATTTGTCTCTTCTTTACATAAAATTCTACTTGGAGCCATGTTAAAGGGGCTAGATGCAAGTTTTATACTCACTACTGCCACCTCAGGTCATACGTGTAACTGCAGCTTCTATATTAATATTGGTGAACAGCTCATTCTACACATTAGGACATGGCTGGAACATGTAGGGGGAGGAAAATACTTCATTTAAACATTTTTAAACTCCGTATAGTCCCTCCCTGGTCTTCAGTGTTGATCTGGACTGTATCATGAACTATTACACCGTAAAGCAGCTTCACCTGTTACTATATTGAGATGAAAGTTTTTCTTTGGGTGGCAGCGGGTCATACGAGGTTAAAGGTGGAGCCTGGTCTCTGTGAATCAAAACATTCAGTGTAGAAGAATCTCATCTCCAGACTCAAGTATAGAACTGCTAACCCTGTAATTGATGCCTCTACAAAGACGACCTGAAACACACGGGACGCTTGTGTTCGTTTGGCAGTTTTCTTGTTTCTCGCCGGTGTCTGATGAGATCAAGTGAAAAGACGCACAACAGGACGTCTTTGTTGGATTGGTTTAAACTGTGTGTTTGACCTTGCTTTGTGTCTTTGTATGGTTAAAGCTCCTCTCTCTGCCTCTGCCTCTCGCTCTGTGCTGAGGACAGATAAGGTCAGATTTAGATGATGTTCCTCCCTCCAGCTGCAGCGAAACCACACACAGCTCCTGTCAGAGAGAGGCTCAGGGCCAGGAACTGTTTTATTAAACATATCGAGACGCGCCGAGATTTGGGTTTACAGTCGAGCTGAAATAACCCTTAAAAAACGAGTGTGATGGTGATGCGATTGTGAGGATTAGGTCAGTTTTATTTGACTCACAGTTATTTGGTGTTATGTAAAGGCATGGCACACTTTACTGGCTCAGTTTGATGAGGATTTCCGAGCTGGAGGATTCAAGCTATTGTTCATGTTTTGTGTTGGTTTGTTTGTTAAAGTAAAGCACCTGAAGGAATCCCACTCAGACACAGGGAGAGTAAGAACCCAGCACCTTCTTGTCATGTCAGGGCTGTCATGATCATTACTACAGGTTTACACACCCTGGCACCACCTGCTGTGAAATATGGAGGTGTTTCTCTGATGCCAGTGGCTCCAGCAGAATAAAGTGAAGGCCCCGTTAGTTCCATCTCAGTCTCCTGACCTCAGACCACTCAGAACCACTGTGAGGAGATCTCAAACGAGCTGCAAGACAGCCCTGGAACTTACAGGAACTGGAGGCTTCTTGCCAAGAAGAATGGGCCGATATCGCTGCACTACTTATTTTATAGGCTGTTAAAGATATTTTTTTAATTTACGGAGCTTTGTTATACAGTGCTTATGTTTATAGTGAGTTTTCAGTAAAACTACTCGCATTTGCTTTGACTTTTACTTCACATTTTATTTCACAGATCTCACTTTGCGGAAAAAATATCGGGATATATATCGTATATATCGATATTCAACCTAAATATATCGGGACCTGACTTTTGGTGCATGTCGCCCAGCCCTACCGCTTTATCATCCGAAATAATAAAGAACCTCATCCACAACGACCACAGAAGACTCCACGCTACCATTGGTTTTAAAGGGGGCAATGCATAGTATTAAGTTTGGATCAGGGTCATTTTTGGTACTTTCTTTTTTCATTTTGACTATGTTTGACCATAAATGGCTTCACACAACCACTAACTATGAGTGAAAAAAAACCTTTTTGTGTTGTCTTTCATGTTCTTTGAAAAATTGTAAAAAAAAAAGGTAATAACAATACATTTTTGGGCTCAATATTTTTTAAGCGAAGCAAAGTTGGTTATATTTCATGTTTTTGCAGCTTGTGTGGTATTTCAGGATTTGATTGTGCACTTTTAGGTTTAGCATTGAAAGTATCGAGTATCTTTAGAAGCAATAATATCGTTTATCACGATATTTTCCTGTCTCGATATATTGAACTTCAAAATGTTATATCGTGACAGGCCTAGTCATGAGACGACTCAGACATTACGCTGTAATACCGCGACTGTTACTACAACTTCAGGAGTCCGAACTGGTTGGAACTGGTTGCCTCACGATTCGATACATGGTTCACGAAAACCTCACGATATGGCGATTCTGCGATAATCGATACATTGCACACAATAGCCGAGGTTATGTAACTATTTTGAAAGAAAGATGCAACTTTTAGCCTTTTTTTAAACTACAGCTCAACATTTAAATACACAAGAAACCATGTACTTGTTTCCAGAAATGAATTGATAATCACATGTTTGGTCCAAGTGCTGCCCCCTGGTGTCCTGGCTGTATTGTTGACGATATCGGTGTACAAAGTATCGGTAAAACATCGCGATATATCTTAAAAACTGCATATTATCATTATATATTATAGTGTTGTGGTAAAGCTTGGATAAAGTTGCTGCTCGTTCTATTTAGTTACTTTCGAGCTGTGGTTCTTAAAATATTTACACCAAGTACCAACTTATTAAATATTTGACCTTTCAAGTGCCTTCAGGCGTAGATCAAGAGCAAATCAGGATAAACTGGAGTAAATTATGAATAAACGGGGCGTAAACTGTGTCTAAACCAATTATTTGAGACCCACTGCTTTCGAGAGAGTCCATGAAAATGTCCGACTTGGACCACTTGTGCGTCCACGTCCGCTCCTCACAATAGAAATAAATCATGTTGTGAGCGCGGCACATGTTCTGAAAGTGTAATGTAATCCGTCAGAGGCCCAGTCCTTTCTGCTCCTCTCCGCCGCACAGACTGATGCTCTTTTATGGTCTCCGCTCGGCCTGTGTAAATCACCGCCGCGGCAGCAGCTCCAAAAAATCACACACACGCTCTCTCGTTTGTCATCAGCACTTATGCCGAGGATTAAAGGGATAGTGTGTAAGTTTAAATGCTTCACAAATGTAGTAGATTGTGTGTAGTTGAATGCCTGTGCCTGCAATTTGATGTAATGTATGTAATATGAAAGTGATTGTTTTCTAAAATCCCTCTTTTTGCTGATATCGGCAATAAATCCCCGGTGCCATCGCTTTGACCAATGAGATGCGCTTTCCTGGGAACCGGCCAATCAGGAGAGAAGGGGGAGGGGACTTTTTTATTATTGTACAACGCTGTGGTTGAGCGTGCTGTCGTTGTGGGCCAACCTGAACAGCGTGTTTTTGGAGGTTTGGGGGAAACCGGAGTACTGCCTTTAGTGCCCCGCCTCCAGAGCATGGTTTCCTGCACTGATCACCTCCTCCATCCTTTTCCTCCTGCACAGCTCCTTCAGCCTCCTCTCGCTCCTTCTCATCTTCATCTTTCCTCCTTCTCTCGTGGCTCTGACGTCATTCTCCACCTGTGAAACTCCGCCTTACAGCTCCGGTACATTCGCTTTGACCAATGAGACGAGCTTTCCTGGGAACCGGCCAATCAGGAGAGAAGGGGGAGGGGACTCAGTCAATATAAAAAACACAGCTGTCTTTCACAATCTACTGGGCAGAGCGTAACAGACTTATTCTCCAGTGAATGCACATTAGCCAGAACAATAGCAGGGATAGAAGTTTTGTGAGGCTTAGCTGCAAATCTTGTCCGGATGCCTCCTCGTTTGTCCCATTTTTGTTTCCTGTGATGCCTCCACTGTGCTGCAGATGTGGTGACTATCCATTTCAATCAGGGGTTCTTAAACTTTTTTCTCTTGGGGCCACATTATCGTTCCTGACAGTGATGGGGGGCCAGGCCGGGTTGGCTCTAACATAGAATTGTATGACCCAGAGCAAAAGGTCTCACTGTGAAGTAGAGATTACTCGCCTGGCACAGTCATTCCCACCACTATATCCACAATATAACACTTGATTCCAGGCACATATTTATTTAACTGTAGTGGTTTGCAAAAATAGCAATCAAGTCTTCGCACTTCACATAACACGGGTATTTTCCATTTATTATAACTTCTTACACTTGTATTGTGCTTTACGAGCCTGTGTCACAAGTTTCTCAAAGTACTGTAGTCATTTTTCATTCACTCCACACATTTACCACGTGGCTATCATGTGTTGTTTATATCCTGATCTCTAATGTCAGTGCCTCTGCTGGACACGTGTGGAATTCTTGTTTATTTAAGTTGCTCCCTAGTGGCTGGAATTATTATACTTGTTATTTAGTTAAAAAATGGGTTTAGAGATGACATACTCTGGAATTTGTGCTCTACAAGTCAGGGGCTAGTTAGATCTAATAATATAAATGAAAATAACAATGCAATTGCTCTACTATTCCTGTCATAGATAGTTAATATTTTTTTGCTCTGAAGTTTACTCATTAAGATTAAAAAGAAAACTTTATGCTTCCTGTATTAAGCCTGTACACATTGTTCTTCTACTTCTATCACCACTAACTATAAAAGTGCTTCTACCACTACCATTACCATTACGAGCTGCGATTAAAAGTGACTACTACTACTACTACTACTACTACTACTACTACTAAGTCAAAATACTCTGAACATTCTCCACAAGCTTCACCTTAACTAACCGTACGACCCTGTGGTTAAATCCGCCTTCTGTTTAAGCCCATGTTGTTTCGTCTCTGCCGTTTTGATGAATGTCCCGGGCTGTTCTGCAGGTGTTCTCCCTCCACCCCATCCCTCACCGCCGCGGTGCATGCTGGGATACGCGTGTCCTGGCCCGTGTCCTCCGCTGCTCCTTTATGTAAACAGCGGCCGTAACGGAAGATGAGCTTTGCAGATGTTTGTTCACGCCGTCACGCTGCTTTCCTCCAGTTATGAACCGGAAAATGAGCGTTTTCGAAGGCGCAGTTACTCAAAAGATGTGCAGAGGAAGTTAGTCGTGGAGTTCCTCAGTTTGCTTCTTGTTTTTGTGTGGAGTTTGCATGTTCCCCTCCACAATAGACCAAATCCTCCTGCTGGGTCGTGACAGGTTTAAAGTGCATATGACACATCAGACGCGATTTTTGCTGAAACATAGTTAACACAATTATATTTAAGATTTAGCTAAAGATTTTACCCAGCTTTCTTTAGTTTGACTGTTTTTGTGATGTTTATAGTTTCACTTCCTTATTAGACACTGACAGGAAGTGACATCGAAAGAGGAACACAAGAAGAAGAAAGTGGAAAAAAGCCACAAAAGAGCAACAAACGTTCAGTTAAGTGTATTTGTTTATTTGAGCAGTATACTTTCTGCTCAACAGGAGTGGGCTGAAATAAGAAGCCACAAACAGTCACAAAAAAGCGACAAAAGAGCTGCAAAAAAGTGACGCAAAAAGTGCAAATAAAGTGACGGCAACACTGCAAGAAAAAAGATGTGTTCAGATCGTTGGTCTGAGCTTTCAAATGAGATGTTACACTGGCCTGTACCTCTCCAGTCAAGAAACTTTTACTGCCCATGTCCCCCTCCCACCCCCTTTCTTTCTTTTTTTTCCTTTTTCCCCTAACCTAACCATCTTTCACAACTTCTACTACGAAGAATTTGTAAATACTGTACATACACACATGTTTAAAAAAAACAATGTTTCCTTTTTTTTTTTTTTTTCCCGCTCACTTTTGTCACTGTATCCTTCTCACTCCTCCCCGTTTGACAAAATAACTAAGTTCAAGGGGGAAATCATGGCGGATTTAGAGACTCCTCCTCCCCAGCTCTGGCGAAGCATGTTCCTAAAAAGGGCATAAGGGCGGGATCTTCACTGTAGACTCCGCCCCTCGCGCTGCTCCAATGCTAACAGTCCAGCCCTGATTAAGTACGAGATTTCAAAAACCAGCCTGGTTTCTTTAATTGTAACTAACCCAGCGTTATCTCAGGAGAAATATCTAGCCATAGAAAATTTAAGAAAATTAGAAACCAGGCTTTAAAGTTGTTTTTAACGTGCCTAAACTGCAATGCTTTGCAATGGGGGACTAGCGGCTACATGGAGGTACTACAGCAATGGCGGCCTCTAGTGTCGTCGTCACAAAGCAGAGCGGCCATTGCTCACTGGGCGTTAAATAAAGGAAAGAAAAGTAAAGAAACTTTTAGATTTGGGTAAAGCCTAACTGGAGAAAATGGTTCAGATGGGGATTAAACCGTTGCCATGCCGACCATGTTATGTCAATGGGAAATGAGTCGAACTGCTGTGGAACTTTACCTCGATCTATGTCACTTCCTGTCAGCAGCTTCATTTTATTCCCAACATTCATAATTTCTGCTTCACTAAAATAAATCATTACTTCCAACAGATGTTTTCCGTCTAAATAAGTCACAGTTTCAAAAGCATTAAAAACCCTCATATTCACGTCTCTTTCTGCTGCTGATGAATCCAGCCCGGTTTGGCTTTGATTCAGATTTTACACAGAGATGGAAAGCTAAAAAAAAAGCTGATCTCCGCTCTCACTTTTAGGTGTCCACGATCTCCAAGTCGGCTCCTAACGCGGGTTATGTAAGGCATGTTCAGCGCAAATGTCAAAAGTGTGATTTGGGGGATTTGATATGCAGTTAGTTGGTCCATTTGACTTGTTTATCGCCGGGAATGTTTGCGTTCAGCACCGGGAACTGTCCACTTAAGCCTGGAAAAGGACAGGATTTGAAGGAATTGGATGCTGCAGCTCTTTTTTTTTAGATATTTCTGGTTTGTATTGGTTTTCTGCCTTTATCTAAGCCCATCACCCAACTCCATAGGCCTTCATTTCAATATCAAGTGTATTAATGCTTCTGAAGGATTATTAGGTTTTCCCTCCAAAATTGCGCAGCCATAGCATCTCCATATCAAAACTCTGATGTTAAAAGTAAGATGAAAGTGCACCTATCTACTTCATCCTGTCCGTATAATCCAATATCTTCAGATTTCGTCTCCCTGTTGTTGGTCGGACGCTCCATCTGCTGCTTCCCCCCCTCCCTCTCCGCGACCATCTGGACCCAAAAATCACTCAAAAACCCCGACTAGAAAAAATAAATAATAAAAAGGGAGAGCCTTGGCCCAGTGTCGTGGATTATGGTCATTTAAACCCACTCTCTCCCAGTTTTAATTTAAGAAAACCAGATTTGATTTTCGGTCCCCGGAGAAAACGAAGCTTAAACACAAACACGGGCGGAGATTAGCCGCCGTTAGCGCGCTTTGTTTTTATATAATGCAGCTTAGGTTAAATGGATAAGAATTAAGTGGCGGCGACATCTGTCAACAGCTGCTTTGAGAGGGATTTTGGGGACTTTTGCCTCCGCGCTGAACTTTTAAATACCTAAACCCTTTTTACTATGAGTGTACAGCATATTTGTATATATTGTGTGGAATAGCCGTCACTGTTTACTCTATTTGTTTGGACTATACGGAATTAGCTTTATGAAATTCTGCTAAATTCTTCGTCTGTTTGCATTTTTTATTATTTTTTCCAAACAGTTTTCCCACATTCAAAAATATCACATACTTCCTGAACTATTGTTGAATTTTTTTTGTTTATCATTTTGTTTTATTTTCTATGTATTATATTTTTTTACGCATTTTTCCCTCAACATTTGGAATAGTTTTAATCCTACATTTATCGAACGTGTTTTAAAATGTGTCACCTTTGCCTCTTTTTCTACAGTTTTCAATAAAAGTAGGAAAAGCTTACGTAAAAAAACAACAACAACAAAACAACGTGTCGCTGATTGACTGATACACCGCGAAATGAGCGTGTCTTGTGACGTCACGCCGTTTCCGAAAGAACCCAAGGACGTCGATTTCCCCGCTTTTGCCTCCAGCCCCGGAGTTAAACAGAGAAAGTATTTTAATTAAAAAGTCCTCTTCTGAAATCTCTTCCTTCGACTGCAGTAACTGACGCCACAGCGGCTGTTGAGAAAGGCAGCAGCGCCCTCTGCTGGAAGGTCTGCGCCACAGCACGCTGCACTGCTGAGAATGCCGCTTTATAATTGCTTTGAGATGGGAGAGATAACCCGGTGATAAATTGCACACACAAAAAGTACTTCTCACAAACAATCTGGGGGAAATGCAAATATAGGTAAAAAGCAAGAATAAAAGTGATAAAGGGTAAAAGAAATCTTAATGTAAACATTCAAAAAACAAAAGCATTTATGTGGGGCTGCACAATGTTGGGAAAACATTACCTTATTGAAAATGTCCTACATATATTGCAATTTAGACTGATGTATTATGTCACATTCACTTCATAGAGTTTATTTTTTCTGCCCAATGATTCTTATGGCAGAAAGTCCAACATCATGTTTTTGAATATTGTCACCTCTTTTGCACGTCTTTATGAGGAAATATTTAATTTAGACCATAGTTCTTAAGTGCTGGAAGAGATTATACTGAGTATAATACTGTGTGACAGTTTTTGTTTTATGTCAATTAGTCCAAGAATTACAGAGATATTAGTGATAAACTGAGTTTAGAAATCTGCATTTTGACAGTTACCAGTGTGGTGTTTTCAACTGCTCCGCCTCAGTTTTAAACTATTCGCTCTTTAGGAGGTTGTGATGTCACGTGAATGCAACCCATTTCTGAACACACCATGCCAGAGCACAAACGATTGCTTTATTTGCTACTTAATTGTAGGGCTGGGTACTGTTAACAATACCAGTATGGTATCGGGGAAGAAAAGGACAAAAAAATATACTATAGAGACCAGGTTTTGATGCTGTTGGTCCAGGGACAACTTTAAAGGAAGCGTTTGTTTCACCTCAAATAAATGACACAAATTTAAAAGATATATAATTTTTGGAATATCCATCCATCCATCCATTTTCTTCCATTTTTCCGTTTCCGGGTTGTGGGGGCAGCTGTTGGAGTTGCCCAAATCACATTGCACCAGCCCCTAATGGCTCCTCCTGCAGGTGGTGGGTCCACAGAAGGACGGCCTCATGATTAAACGGGCCTGTTGGTCTCTCATAAGGGGCTTCTGAACCGCTCTTTGTCTGACCCGTCCCCTAGGACCTGTTTGCCCTGGGAGACCCTACCAGGGGCACGAAGCCCCGACAACAGAGCTCCCAGGATCATTCGGGCGCTCAAACCCCTCCACCACGTTAAGGTGGCGGTTCCAGGAGGGGAATTTTTGGAGTATATTCACACTATTGTTCTTTTTTTCTGGTTCCAGGAACAAATATTTTAGTATAGGTGTCAAATGGGAAATCGTTCAGGTATTGGTATCGAAAACCAAGTGCCTTATAAAGTACCTGTATAGAAAGAAAACAACCGTGTGCAGCCCAAGTTAACAGCTAAAATGTCAATTAATTGTGCACCTAGATAGAAATATATTTTGAACGTATCCTTTTCTTGTTTTTTTCCAGGTGATCTTCTGAGGTGAAGTTGGGGACTTTGACGTTCAACACGAGGTTGGTCGATGTACTTTGTATATTCTGTGTAGTACTTTGCGACTATAGTAACACACAGCAGACCTTGTGATTAGAGGCTTGGCTGTTACCTGTTCTTTGAGGAATCGCCCACATGGAACAAAACCAGTGCCTCTGTAAAGCCAAATATCAGTTCTAATGATGCTGTAGTTCTCATACCTGGCCACTAGAGGGCGGTGCTGGCTAAATCTAACAGCTGCATGGTTCAGGCTACAAAACGAGTTATCTTCTAAGTTTTTAGGATTAAACACTGAACAAAATGAATGTTACTGTCATCTTCTTCTTCATGAGCTTAAGAGGTTTTTTTTAAGCTCCAACAAAATGATTTCACACGGCAAGATGGCAACATTTTTAATCTCTGATCCCTTATTGCACGACTTCTTAAGCTCCCGTTGTCTCGCGGAGTGCGTCTTTTGTTGATCTGAGAGCTGCGTCCACAGCCAGATGATCCTGAAGAGAGTTGTGCTTTGTGAGGGAGGGGGGAGGGAGGGGGGAGGGAGGGAGGGGTGTAGCCCAGGATCAGGTCTGACAGGCGTTTAGCAGCACATGCAGCCAGTGTGGGGCCAGCGCCGGCTCTGAGCACAGCCACAGGACTAAAGCGGGACTTAGACATGGTTCTGCTGCTGGATCCCGTCATGTGTTGCCTGGTCCGACGCCGGTGCAAACGCAGGAGGAAAAAGAGGTCCGAGCGCAAAGGTACAAGCGGAGTTTATGCTTCAACTTTTCACAATCTGTCGACATTTTCTTTAGTTTACGCCTGTGCTTTGGCTTCAGAGTCAGTGCTGGGAAATAGTATCTCTTTGGTTTGTTGTTGACTATTCATTATGGGATTATTAGATTATTAGAAGTTGGAATTACGGTCAACAAAGGAAAAAAGCTTTAAGAATCGTTACTAAATTGTCTCTTTTGGCTCGGGCTAACGATACCAGTCTGATATTGAAACAAAAGACTTCAGTGATACTGGTGTAGAAAAAATAGTAAAGTAGTATCGAGTATCGAAAGCAGGTACATAAAAGAGCTTCATATTCGACTTTTGATGCATTTGTTCATCAAAATTTTCAAGAAAAAAAAGTCAAAAACAAGTAGAAAAAAGTGGAAAAATTGAGGGAATTTTTTTTTTTTAAATATGAAAAAAGTGGAAAAATTTGGGGGAAAAAAAAAAAAAAAAAAAAAAAGAAAAACATGGGGAAAAAAGTGGAAAAAATGTGGTGGAATTTTGGGGGGGAAATGTGGAGGAAAAGTGGAAAAAATGGGGGTAATTTTGAAATAAAATTAAATTAAAATCATGGAAAAAGTGGAAAAATTGGCTGGAATAAAACAAATTTATAAAAAAAACTTGGAAAGAAAAGTGGAAAAATGTGTTTGTTTGTTTTTTTAAATGAAGAAAAAATGTGGAAAATTTTGAAAAAAATGGGGGGAAAATTTGAATATTTTAGGAAAAATGGGGGAAAACCTGTTAAAAGAAACTGGAGAGAAATGTAGGGGGAAAATATGGATAATTTGGGGCAAATAAGTAAAAAAAAAATATTAAAAATGGGAGAAAAAATAGGAAAAACTTGGAAAGTGTTTTTTTCTGCCGTTTTGTAGTTTAAGGAAGTTTCTTGCTTGTTTCACATCGAACAAATGATACAAAAGCAAAATAAATGAAATGGAAGGAAAAGGAATAAACTAACATTATTAATCAGTTTTTTGGTTCTATATAACAAATATTTTGGTAAAGGTACCGGTACCCAGCCCTGCTTTATAATATAGCACTCTTCCACCTCCACTTCAGTCATAACTAGCTCTGTTGGTTCTCTAATTGCCTGGATCTCCTGGCCGCTCTCCTTCCCTGTGTCCGTCCTGTATTGTCGTCCCGTGTGGAGCAGCAGGTTATGATGGTGATGAACAGTGCAGCCCAGTGGGACCCTGAAGATGATGGAGGATCATATTTTGATATATGCCCCGTGTCGGTTTCCTCATTCGCCACAGAACAGCTCAGCCCTGGCCCTGGGGGAGCGCGTTATGAATCGCACCACTTTTAGATTGTAAATAACTCTGGCGGGGAGAAAGTATTCGGAATGACAACGCCAGCTTGTAAATAATCTAGATTCAAAGAAGGTTAAGGAAAAGGCTCCATTTAGGCGAGTTTTGTAGGTCTTAGATTTGGGTAAAGCTGAACTGGTGAAAAGGCGGGTGATAAGAGGGAGTGCAGTGTCATATGCAGAGATAGAACTGTTTATAACCTGGATTTAAACTTTGTCAGAGTTGAGGCTTGTCTCATATTCTGGAAGTCTGTTCTAGATTGTATCTGCCGAAAACTGAAACACAGCCTCACCGTGTTTAGTCCTGACTCTGGGACCAGCAGCAGACCCCTCCTTAGGGTTCAGAGCTGAGATGGTTCATATGGCTCTAACATAACACAGATTTCTAAGATTCCTTTGTTCACTTTCTAAACTTGACTTGTACGAGTGCTGCTTAGGTGTAAAGTCTTTGTTTATAGTATGTTCAAAATCATAAACCTTTATTTAAATTAATTAATATGAATCCACTTAAAGCAGAACTAAGTAAATCATGCGCCTAGTGGCCAGAAGCACCACTGCAGGTGTCGTAGCATGTTGTGTTTTTTTTACTCATTAATTGTCCGTGAGAGTAAATACTACGCTGACAGAAAAGACAAAGGGAGAGAGGGATATTGTTAAGCAACTGAAATATTGTTTTCACTCAAACTTGCCTGTAAATACTGTTTAAGTGGTGCTAGCCCACAGCTTTGCCCGTTAGCCTGTTAGCTTCTTCTTCGTGATTCTATTAGTGTGTATTGGTGACTCCGACCCGTAAGCAGGAAAGCTGCAATTGTGGTTTTCTGGCCAGAGACACCAGGGGGAGATGAAAGACCCCCCAATCATCCCATTAACACTTGTATCACCCCCAGAGGGACTAAAGGATTTATTAAGGTAAACAAGTTACTTAGTTCTGCTTTAACTTTTCTAACCTTTTCGAGTGCCTCTGTTTTTTGCTTTCTCATGTCAGATGTTCTTTGGTGCGAGACGATGAAAGGACTTGTACATAAGCAGAGCTGTTTTAAAGTCTATTCTCCGAGCGACAGGAAGCTAATCTAACTTTCTGCCCACAAATACATGGATAAGTCTGTCTAAATCCTGTTTCTAGTTGCTACACTAGTAGAAGTAGCTATATTTGCAGTGGTTGTAGTTGTAGTAGCAGGACTGTGAGTTCTGGTGGCGATTGCAGGAACAGAAGCATTTTACGGTTAATATTGCACGAGTAAAAGTACTTTCAGACCGTTTTTTCCCTCCTATATACAAGCGTATAATGAAGTACGTGGTAAATAGTCTTTATAACTGATGAGCCCGTGTTGTAGAGCTGGTACGTATTTACATGCAGTGCCTCTGATTCCCTGTTAGTGTCAGATTTAGTGGATTTACTGAAGTGTGGCTTTAATCTACTGGGAGCAGCGCTAACCCGACACGCTCCGCGACGCGTTCACTGTCGCTACGGGACGGGAGCGCCGAGACTGAGGCAGAGATCCATGTCAGTCAGAGAGATGGAGAGAGGACAGGGGTAGAGAGTGTGTGAGAGGGGGGGGGGGTGGGTCTGCCTTCGCCTGCCTTCCTCCCCCTGGGGCGCGCTGATAACACTGACGGGATAAGGAACTGTGATGTGTGAAGAATATGGTAAATAAGTGTAAAATTGTCAGATTTTTGTTGCGTTTGAGTGATGTGTGGGGAAGTTTACGGGAATTTTTAACATTTACAGATATTTTCCCTTAAAGTAAGTCTTAAAATACGCCCCCCCCCCCCCCAGTCCAGTATAGAGGCTGCCTGCTCCATCAATCAGTGCGGTTACATGACAAAGGAAAAGTCTAATCTCTATTCAGACCAGAACTAGATCGTCCAAACCCGTGTAAACCCCACAGATTCGATTGAGGGGCTGGATCCGGCTTTCCCCCTGGGCCGATTGCATTCAGATTGGAGCGGCCGATATCCACTTAGTCAAATCGAATTAGATCATATTGGGTTTAAGTAACTGCACGTGCCGTCTCTACCCCGGAAATGAACTGTCAGGCTGTCAAAAAAAAGTGTGAAGAAAACATAATGTCAGCTGCTTCTAATGGACTTCTGCCATTCTTCAACAAACACTATTACAACGAGGAGGAGAGGAGAGCGAACCTTTTAGTTTTATAAGCTCTTTTAGAAACACACTACGCTACCAATTTAAGCCTAACTCCTCCCCACTGTGCTTGAAGTGTAACGTTGAGATCTGCACCCTCACACACCGCTTTTGGTCTTGTATAAAAGTGCAACATTTCTGGCAAATGGTTGGACACGAAATGGAAAAAATATTTTCTGTTAATTTGAAATGTAACCCTTTGTTTTTGTTGCTTGGATTAACTGACTCTGTTATCAAAAACAAACACCTTAAGAAATTGTATCGAATGCTTACTTTTTGTGCCAGGAAGTGTTTGCTGGTTAATGGGATTTCGGACCAAAACCAAGGACACAACGGCACAGAACTATTTTCAGCTACATTTCCCTTGACCATTTGACTTGTCGACTGAATCACAGGGACGAGGTCTTTCGAAAGACTTTTCTTAGTGTATGTCGGACTGGAGGTGTCAGCTATTGTTTGTTCGGGCCAATGTTTGTTTCTTTGTAAGTTTGATTGTTCGTTATTTGATTTATTTACTCTTATTATTCTGTTTATTGTCTTTTTGCATGTGTATGCATGTGTTGGTGTAAAAAAAAAAGCAAAAAATGGCAATAAACATATTTCTGAAAAAAAAAAAAGAAAGACACTAAGTTACCCTGCGATGCCGATGATGCGTCTCTTATGGAGCTCCACAGTCCCGCCCACTCCCGGTCACATATCGGGGTCCAACGTAAAAAATCCCATGTATTTTTAGCATTGACTTTTCGAAAAAGTAAACTGTTAAGAGTTTAACATCACGGCGCCGGCTAATCAGTATTGTTTGTTTCTTTTTGTTAAACCTATTGTCTTTCTAAAAGAACCTTAAAAAACTACTTTGTAAACAGGAAGACATCATGAATGTAATAAAAGACCCAACCTTTTATTAACCTCTTACCACCCGCCTAAACCAAATGTTTCTGTCCTCTTTGGCTGTGTAACCTCATTTGAAAGCTAAGACCCACAAAACTTACCTTTTTCCTCGCGTTGTTGCTGTGTTGTGTCACCTTTTGTATGGTTTTGTTTTTCTTTTTTGTCATATTTTTGTTGAGTTTTTGTCTCATTTTTGTTGAGTTTTTGTCACATATTTGTTGCGTTTACATCCTTGTTGTCTTCTCATTTTTTGTGGCTATTTTGGTGCTTTTTCCCCAAGAATCTTTTTGATTAGGGTAAAGCCAAACTGGAGAAAATGGGATCCATTCAGGTGGGAGTTAAGAGCGCGGAGAATATGTGTTGGGAAACAAAAAAACAAAACAAAAAAAGGGTGTTGGGCCATGAGATTAAGATTAGCTCACATGAAAACAAAAACTAGACACTGTGGGTGTTTGGACATCACAGTGAACCCCAAAAGGCAGTTTGGTTTGAAAGCATCTTAAGCTAAACGGGGCTAACTGGACTAGCTCTTTGGTAAAAACAACATAGGCAAGGCAAGTTTATTTGTAGAGCACAATTCATACACAAGGCAATTCAAAGTGCTTCACAGTTGCATAAATATAAGAAAACAAATACAATCAATAAAAACATCAACATAGAATTAATCAATTACAGTAAGAGGCAAGAGTGTAGATAAAATACTTTCAGTTATATGCATTTTTAAGTCTTGTTTTGACTCGCTCTGTCTTGACACTATTTTTAAGTCTTGTTTGTAGCAACCAAAGGTAAACTGGAAATTAGCCATCAACCTCCTGCCCCCTGCTGCTGTCAGAGGACATTCGGATCGGTTTCACAGGTTTTACTGGAAAAACACATTGGAGTTGAATCTTTAGTGTAGTGGGATTAGGCTTCACATGTAAACGTACTGAAGGAGTTGGTAGGTGTGACCTTGCAGACCAGACAAAAGGATCTCTCCATATGCAGCAGATGCAGATGAACGATAGTCTGCTCGCCTTCCACACACATGATGCATTTCAATAGATCCTGCATTGAAACATACAAGGGCTTTTTACATACAAATGCCAGAGTCGTGTTGTTTTGCATCCAAATGACAGACAGATACAAGTAAATATCCATGAGACACAAGTTTCCATGAGCAACACAGCCCCCCGGTCGAAGTGAAAGTACTTTTTAAGCAGCTATGGCCTTTTTTTAATGCGATCGAACTCTACTGGACGACACTAAAGTAGGAAAATGTGTGTATGAAATGTTTGGATCAACACTAATGTCCTCTGTGACAGATCTGGCGCTCGGCTCGAGGCGTCTGCCGGACCTTAACCCCCCGCGGTCCTCGAATACACCACACAGTCCCTGAACGCACCATTAGGCACAGACATGATTCACACTCGCTGCTTCCAATCGATCAATGCTTTGAGAGAGAATAACTTCGAAGGTCCGGCGTTGTTTTCCTCTCCGCTTGTGCGACAATAAACCCACAAATACGAACTACAACTGCGTATTAATAAAGCGTTGTTCTGAAAGGCCTTAACTTGATTAAAAATGGACGAAACCAGCGGTGAATAAGCTTTTTTTCCCTCTAGCCTCAGCCAAAGCCGCCATATTTCAACCCCCTAATACTCTCCTGAGCTTGTTTCTATTGTGATTTAAGATCCGCAAGCGCTGTGATGTGTGAAATTCACTACAGCCCTATCGTCCCGGGCCAGAGGGGCTTGGAGATGCCCCTCCCCAATCCCACGGCGGCCCGGCCTTGACTGGGGATAGCCATCTGTTGTGGGAAGCGCGACCAGCCATGCAAAGCCAATGGGGTCGGCTACCTTTATGAAGCGGGTATACCTCGGGGAAAATGGAAAAATATGATCAAGTGACAAGGGAGGGTTTGAGGAGTGGATACAGAGGAAGGGGGAAAGGTGACGCAGAAGTTTAGTTTTGGAGAGCAGGGCTTAGAAAGTTTGTGGAATGGAGGGGAATGAGGACGGACATGGAGTCATCTGTTCACCCCATGCTGGACAAACCGGAAATAATATTAGAGAATGGTCTATAATCCTGTTTAAACATAACTACTTGGCCACTCCAGCTGTGTCTGATTTTTAGGTGATTCAATCATAGTTTCTGTCCCAGCTTTGATTAGCCGCCTAATGGCATAGATGGGAGCAACATCCGGGAACTTTTGTGGACACAATACTGTAGCTTTTACATAAGTGTGTGTGTGGGAACAGGGTTAAAATGTTCCAAACCAGTGATCAGAAGCACAGGGATCTGATCACTGAAACATATTGAGTGTCTGTTCTTGATTACAGACACATCAACTCACTGTCAGAAGACGATTGGAAGATTTTGTATTTTTTGTGGAAACTTATATGAGCTAGTTTATGGATAGCTAGCATCTGTCAGGGCTCCTTACTGAGGAAACAGCTCCACATCGTTATATACTTTGTAATGCCTCGGTAAATATTCAAACTTAACATAACTTTAAAACATACAGTAACGTTAGCATTAGCAGCTAGTAGGTTAGCTGCTGAATGAACCATGTACCATTTGCTCATAAGCTACGAAATGTATGATTTTAGTTTCATGATAATATAAAACGGACAGACTAAAAGCTGAAGCTGTAGTGACATTATAAAGCAGGTGTAGGCAAGTTTGCTTCGAGCAGGCACCAAGGGCCGAACCTCATCATTGTAGCTCAAAGTAAAGAACCATTTCCTGCAAATGCCATTGTTTTACATTATATATATGACATATTGGGATGTTCGGCCAGGAAAGTTAAGAAATACTGGCAGAATTTCACACTTTTCAGAGTACTTTAACTGGTATTTGATCTCTTACTTGTATAATAATATTTCTCAAAATCACCTTGGGGGCCAGAGGTTCTGTGCAGAAGGGCCGGATTTGGCACCTGGGCCTGACGTTGCCTGCCCCTGTTATGAAGCAACCAGCGAAAATGTTACGCAAGCAAATGTCACTGACAAGTCATGATCACAGTGGGTTTAAAAACATTAACCGTCTTCTCTGTGAGTTATTTAAAGCAACAGAGTCACTTCCATGGCTTCCTTCCTCAATCATTCCAATTTACAAGAGCTCCTGTTATCTCTTAAAAAGGGGCGGTAACCTTTTGGCACCACAGATGTGACGTAGACGCTACTGTCTATGCTGCAGTTAGCATTAGCTTGTGTTCATGTTATAGAAATACATTTCCGTTGGAGGGCAAGTGCCAATACTTTTCCCTGATCATTATTTCATAGTGACTGGATTCACAAACCTGTCACATTATTCTTTCTACTGACCAACATCACACAACTCAGAACTTGAACAGAAGAAACATGTTCACTACGTTTCTGTCGCAGTATAAACACATCTATTCATGATGAGTCTAAACCTATGGCCCCTCCACAATCACACCTTCAGTTTTCCCTCTTCTCTCGATCTTCTGCTCAGTTTGTTCTTCCTCCCATGATGCTGTGAGTCTGTGATGGACAGATGTGAACACTCCAAAGTCAAAGCCATCAGAACAGACAGGTGTCGCACTGAAATCACAGGACTGAAGCAACATGGTGGAAAACGCGGCTAAACACTGTCATTACGGTCTAGACTTTCACCCCAAAGACGACAAGCTTTTACCGGTAATTAGCCTCCAAAATGACTCTCGCAAACTTTAAGTCCTGATCCAGCCTTGGTTTGATCCGGTTCCTCGCAGGTTCTTGCCAGTCACAAGTCTTGCATTTCAAAACCCTATACTTTCCAGCCCATGGCGTCGTCAATTGAGCGAAACAATAACAAAAGTCGTACTTGGGAGCCCGCTGGTGCAAAGGAGCGCGTCCTCTCCCCCGCTGGGACGTTTCTGCTTGGTTTGCCGCTCCGTGTTGGCTGTGGGGTCTCGGTCGGTCCCAGCTGAGCACCTCCTAAACGGTCCCAAAGCACAAGGAGTCCAGGTTGATGGTAATGTGGAAGTCCCAGGAGAAGCCAGCGGAGAACAAAGAGCAAAGGACAACTTTCAGACATGGAGAGATTTTTGAGAGTTTTGAGGAGATAGCTGTTGTAGCGTAATACAGTGTAGGAAAGATTGAAGAAACGTACTGAAAATGGAGTCCATACTATTGATTTAGAAAGGTTTAACAGTGTATTTTGGTTCCTTTAGTTTCTAATTGTGGGACTGCATGATTTTTCTGTCTATCAGACTCTGTATTTTGCACAGTTACGCTTTGGTTTGCATTGCTTTATGTTGGAAAATCAGGATTAGGGCCACACAGTATTGAAAAAACTGAGAAAACCATAATTGCAACTTTCCTACACCGACCCGGAGGCCCCAATACACAGTAATAGAATCACGAAGACGAAGCTAACAGGCTAACGGACAAAGCTAACTGTGGGCTAGCACCACTTAAACAGTATTTACAGCCAAGTTTGAGTGAAAAAACTGATTTCCATTGTGTAATAGGATGTAGAATATCCCTCTCTCCCTTTGTCTTTTCTGTCAGCGTAGTATTTACTCTCACGGACAATTAATGAGTAAAAAAACACAACATGCTACGACACCTGCAGTGGCGCTTATGGCCTCGAGGGGCATGAGTTACTTAGTGGCATTAGCAGAACAGGCATTTGATGTTGATTTGTGTGATAAAATTCCTCATGTTTATCTTGAGGAGTTTTTATGCTGGAAGGCCGGTTTTGGCCCTCGGACCTCACGTTGCCTACCCCTAGCGGACAGTATTCAGTGCGTTGTCACGACCCACCATCACTGTTCAGTTTGGTTGTAAAATATAGTTCTTTTCCCACAGATTGTTGAATTGATTAAGCTGAAATATGATTAAAAAACGCAATTTTCATAGTTTTTTCAGTTGGAAGTAAAGATTGTGCATATTTCCCCTCAGCATAAATGACTTTCTGTGTTCTTTAGACTCTTATTTTGCCACATACGTCCCCAAACACTCCTCAGTCCTCTGTTCTGTGACCTCCTGCTCCGTAGACCTCGCCTGATGTGATTTACAGCCGTCTTATGAAGATCTATGGCATTTCATTTCTGCTGGAAACGTCTCGGCGGTGGCTTCGTATTTGATTTTTTTTTTTTTCCCTCCTCTCTCCTCTTCGCGACTTTTCTTTTTTCACCTCTGCCCCGTCTCATCCGCTCCTCATCACCTCCTCACTCCCCATCAATATGTCAGCGGCACACAGGCTGCAAAATGTCATTCCCGATCCGCACAAAGCGCCGCCGAGCGCGACGGCGAGGGCTCCAGGAGCGTAATAAAAAAAAGTTTCTGTCGCTCACGCAGGGATGCAGGTGTAGAAGGAGCCGGAGTAATCGCAGAGGGAATGGTCGCAACTGGAAAATCGCTAATTATACCAAATATCCTGCGTCCTTGAGGTTTTATTGTGTTTAAAGCCTGCCAGCACAGAACCTCCAGCCCTCAAGATGATTTTGAGAAACATTAGAGAGTTCTTTAAAGAGGGGGTATTCTGCTTTTTTCACTCACATAGCACCAGTCTATATCACACTACAATGATGACCAAACCTTCTGTTGGTCTGTAAATGCAGTAAATTAGAATAACTGCCTTGTATAAAATTGCTCTCTCAAAATGGCTGTAGTCTTGAAATAGGCCTCTGTCTCTTTAAGAACCTCTGAGCCTTTAGACACGCCCCCTCCACACGCTGTCTGTGGCATCAGTGGGGAGGGGGTTCTGCTGAGGAGCAGTGGTTGGTTACTCGGCTGGTGACGAAAGCTCGGAGGCGTCTCCAGGAGGTGGGGGCGTTCCTAGGAGGACTCAGGCAAACCTATCCCTAAAATGGCCGCCATCAGAGTTTTTACAGATTACTCAGAAATACGTGAATGTGCCAAGGCAACACTTCAGGCATGTTTTTAATGAGGGAGTGACATAATAACATGATGTAAAGCTTGAAAAAGTCGATTTTGCATAATACCCCCCCTTTAACTGAGCGCATTTTATCCAGTTCAGCTTTACCCAAATCTAAAAGCTTCTCAACTGGAGCCAGAGTAACTCCTCATTTGAAAGCTAAGAACTACAAAACTGATCGTGACATTTTTATTTAGTTGTCGCAGCATTTTTGTCGAGTTTTCGTCTCTTTTTTTTGCCTGTTTTTTGTAGTTTTTTGGTCATTTTTTGTTGGTTTCTTTATTGTTTTTTTGCTCTTTTTGTGAGGGGTTGTTACAGCATTAAAAATGTTTTAGTAAGTGATAAAAAAGCATGATCTGAATAATAATGCATCAGTTTTATATAGCACTTTTCTGGACACTCTCAAGACGCTCTACATTACATTATTCATTCACTCCATACTTGGTGCTACTAATGTAATCAGAATCAGAATCGTTTGCTTGTAAACAGGTTCACAAACTAGGAGTTTTTCTTGGTGAGACGTGCAACATTAAACATAAAAAACATATAACACAGAGTTTAGATAAAAATAAGCTATAAACTTTAAACTATAAGGCTTTAGGGGCATAAGAATATTAAAATAAATAAGATAAAAATAAAAGGTAAAATATGGTAGACGACAACAATTGACATAGAACAGCAGGATTGGATTTGCATATGGTGCATAAAGTGATAAACAGTGTTTATTTTGACAACATATTTTAATTTACTTTTGTCGTAGTCTTTTGACTAAAATGTAATTTAATTTTAGTCAAGATTTAGTCAAAAAAAACGTTTCAATTTTAGTCTAGTTTTTTTTAGTCAATTTAGTCGACTAAATTTAAGACGAATTTAGTCGACTTTGCATTTATAATATTCATGATAATCATATTTAATCTTGTTCCTCTGCTTCATGGAGCTGCTCCACATGAACAAAGCTCAGCTGATCCTTTGGCAGAGAATTTACATGATCTGAGGCTCTTTCAGACGCTCAATAGAAGTTTGGATGATTTTAGTCTCTCCTTTTCATTTTTATTCAGTCTTATTTTAGTCGACTAAAATATCTGGACATTTTAGTCATAGTTTTAGTCTCATGACAAACTTTTAATTTAGTTTTAGTCCAATTTTAGTCATAAAAATATCACTTTGACTAAAATTAAGACTAAATATTTTAGTCGACAAAATTAACACTGGTGATAAAGTGATAGAAAGTGATACAGTGATAAGTGGTGCAGTGGATCTAAGTGCGGACATACCACATAGCCACAGCTGCCCTGGGGTAGACTGACGAAAGCGAGGCCCCTCTGACCACCACCAACCACTCACTCTCACACTACATTCACTCAGGTTCCTGGTGTTTCCCAAACGGTCTCCCATCCAAGTCCTGACCAGGCCCTTCCTGCTGAGCTTCCCAGGTCTGACGGGATCAGGCAGAGCAAAGGCGTCTTTACTGATAACAATTGTAAAGTTGATTCATTCACAATTATTACTACATAAGACATTTATCCACTCAGAAAGCAGAATGAGCCTCACACTTTGGGTTAAATGGTTAGAACTAGTTTGGAAATGAACTCTCTCACGTCTACAGCCTCCTATAGCTCCGTCTCTAATCTTAAAGCTCCTGGTCTGGTTTAAATCGTTTGCTTTTGTGCTAAATGTTGATGTCGTTAAAACGTACATCGCAAACCTAACGAACTGCAATTGTCCCGGGGATCCTTGACAGCTCAGGCGTCCGGCGAATCTCTAAAAAACGGATGACGGCAATTTGCAAATCATTCGAAATGTGTACGAGCGAGAAGGAATTGACTCTACTTTGGTGGTTACTCCTGTCCCCGCACTGTTTTGGAAGTCTCGCTAAGCGGCGCCGAGGTAACGCGGTGACAATGACGAATGGATTTGAGGGTTTCTCTGGCACTGGAGGCAAAACAGAGAAAGGAGAAGCGAGGGAGGGAGCGAGGAACCAGCCCGCCGAGCTGTCAGAGACTTTTGGCAAAAAAAAACGTCCACAATCGATGTTGTGAAGCAGACCATACGTCGGGCTCGCCAACATGCAAAAAAGCAAATTAAAAAGTTGTGCGGCCATGTTTGCATTGATTTGCTCGCCTGCAACCATCCGAGAGTTTGTCTGCAGTGGCTCGGTTAAAAGAAGGGACTGCTTAGACCAGGGGTTCCCAAACTTTTTTGGCCGGGACCCCAAAATTTACACATAAACAACTCGAGAACCCCATTGTATAAAGTTATTGCTTCTTACACTACTTTAGGGAAGGAAAACATGGTATCCATCCATCCATTGTCTTCTTCTTCAGCTGTTGGAGTTGCCCAAATCACACTGCACCAGCCCCTATGGCTCCTCCTGCAGGTGGTGGGTCCACGGGAGGACGGCCTCATGATTAAACGGGCCTGTTGGTCTCTCATAAGGGGCTTTTGAGCCGCTTTTTGTCTGACCCGTCACCTAGGACCTGTTTGACCCTACCAGGGGCACCAAACCCCCGACAACAGAGCTCCAGGATCCTTCGGGTGCTCAAACCCCTCCACCACGTTAAGGTGGCGGTTCCAGGAGGGGAGAAAACATGGTATAATCAAGTTTAATATATGTCTAAACAGTTTATTTTGAATTATAGGCTGGTTTACAGGGCTGTGGGAAGACATTTTGGCTAGGGGGTGCTGAGAGACATGATAGCCCCCAAAACACTATTTCTTATTTCCTATTTATTTAAAGAGGGGGTATTATGCTTTTTTCAATCACATAGCACCAGTCTATATCACACTACAATGATGACGAAACCTTCTGTTGGTCTGTAAATGCAGTAAATTAGAATAACTGCCTTGTATAAAATGTGTCTCTCAAAATGGCTGTAGTGAATGTCTTGAAATAGGCCTCTGTCTCTTTAAGAACCTCTGAGCCTTTCCGACACGCCCCCCCCACACGCTGTCTGTGGCATCAGTGGGGAGGGGGTTCTGCTGAGGAGCAGTGGTTGGTTACTCGGCTGGTGACGAAAGCTCGGAGGCGTCTCCTGGAGGTGGGGGCGTTCCTAGGAGGACTCAGGCAAAGCTATCCCTAAAATGGCCGCCATCAGAGTTTTACATATTACTCAAAAATACGTGATGTGCCAAGGCAACACTTCAGGCATGTTTTTAATGAGGGAATGACATAATAACATGATGTAAAGCTTGATTTTGCATAATACCCCCCCTTTAATATTGCCTGTAATGCATCCATGTGATCCACCAGGGGGTGCTGTAGCGCCCTCAGCACCCTGGGTTCCCACGGCCTTGGGTTTACACTAAAAAAGATACGAAAAACAGTAGCCTTTTTCTTTTTGTTCCATCTTGAAAACATTTGGGGACCTCCACCCAAGGCCTTGCGACCCCCACTTTGGGAACCACTGGCTTAGACCACTATCCTTTGCTTTGCTCACACCGATCCATTGCGATTTCTTGTGCAACCCAAACCCACACTGAAACTTTCCTCTTCCAGAGTCTATTCCGAGGCGCTAACTTGTAAAGCCATTTCTCGCTCTCGGTGAAAGTCGGTAATGACAAAATCAAAGCCTAAATGAGCCGTGTTTCGATCGTTTTTAAACAGGAAGTGTGCGCTAATAATGAGGCTCATCGATTTGTGGATCTTTAGCCGGTTAACAGAGAAAAATGTTGCGCTCCTTCGCTCTTTTTTGGGATTGATCTGGGCTTCAAAGAGAGCTAGCTTCACCTCAGACTGAGAAGTTTCAATCCCAAACTATTATAACAAATGATACAACACTATGTTAATGTGATACAAATCTGAGAGACCGTAAAGCCCCTTGACAACAATAAGCAGACAGTTATTGCGACACGTGTGAAATGTAAGCAGTCCTGGGGGAGTCGGGGTGAGCAGAGAAAGCCGCGCTCTCCCATCCGCGACGACTGGAATCAGGTTATCAGACGAACGGCGGAGTGAATAAAAATCTATTTAACACTTCCTGGAGACAGACACGCTCCCGCTGCTGCCTTCAGGGACACTCGGGTTCATTTATACATCGGTGAGAGGGGACTGATCAACATCCTTTACTCCTGCAGTGTTTTATTTCAGATAATATGATGATGCTGGTGAAGTGAAGTGAAGTTGGTATAAAAGAACAAACTTCGGTTTCGTTTGACCAGAACTGATATAATGTTGGATTATGGGCTTTAAAAATGTGTGTAGGACAGTTTGGGGTTTTAACAATGACATAATTGTATCCAGGAAGCACAGGACGAAGCACTGACACCGTAGAGGAAGAAACCGCTAAATCAACACAACTGCGTGAATGTAGCGACATATACAAAAATACTATCCCAGGTCTGTCATTGACGAGCTTTGAAACATGATTTAAAGCTCAAAAAAGGCAATTTTGGAGGTTATGTCCACTTCAACATGTGACTTGTTGTGGATTTTCTTACTTAATAAAGCTTAAGAGGTGTTTGTCTAGTCAAGATGTGAAGTTTATTACACAATGCATTGCGGAGAGGGTTACACATAACGCAAGTTCATGGTAAGCTCTGCCCGAGTTTGCTTTGGCATCACCTTTTATAGGTGGGCACACCAAAGACACCAAAGACACACAACAAGGGAAGCACAGAAACACATAGAAATGGTAATACAGTTGGAGATGTCAATGTAAGGCCACCAAAAGGCGCTTTGCATGGTAATGCATCAGGGTGGCGTTTGGAGACAGAAGGAGATCTTTGTCATGTTGAGGAGACGGGCCATTTGGGCCCTATTGTCTAGAGGTGTGAGGGTCTCGTCTGGAGCACAGGAAGAAGCCGGTCTTTCTACCTGGTTTAGTCAGAGGCCCCAGCAGGTGACCCAGCGACAGGACGCGATGTGTGGTTTACAAGCTTCACTGGCTAAACTTGTCACAACAGACTACTTCTATTTTAGTGCTTGATGGGTGAGGAGACCAGCAGAGGGCAGCCAAGTGCAGCTCTGTTGTACTGACTTAAAGCAGAACTAAGTAACTCATGCCCCTAGAGGCCATAAGCACCACTGCAGGTGTTGTAGCATGTTTCGTTTTTTTGCTCATTAATTGTCCGTGAGAGTAAATACTTCACTGACAGAAAAGACAAAGGGACAGAGGGATATTGAACATCCAATTACACAATGGAGATCATTGTTTTCACTCAAACTTGGCTGTAGATACTGTTTAAGTGGCGCGAGCCCACCTTTAGCTTTGCCCATTAGCCTCTTAGCTTCTTCTTCGTGATTCCATTAGTGTGTATTGCGGCTCCGACCCAGTGCAGGGAAAGTTGCAATTGTGGTTTTCTGGCCAGAGACACCAGGGAGAGATGAAAGACCTCCCAATCATCTCAATAACACTTGTAGTACGGAAAGGATTTATTTAGGTAAACAAGTTACTTTGAAAAATTGTCGTTTATGGTCATAGATTCTAAATTTCCATCCAAAAATAAAAGTTGCTGTTTGTAGTCGGTCCCTTTATCAATTGATTACACAACTTTGAACGTTTTTGGAACAATGACACATCTCCAGCCCCCTCACAAGTTTATCCTCCCCCGTGATAAGCACATTTGTTGACATTTGACTTCCTCCCGAGTTAATTTGCTCCTATTATCTGGAACCTAAGCCCTGTTTTCTCTGCAAAAAGTCACAGCAGTAATCCGATAACATGGAGACGGGGCAGGCCTTCCCCGTGCGTCCCAGCGGGGGCTCGCACAAGCAGATTAGCGCTTTCTCCTGCTTCGATCGGGGGCCTCTTACTTAGAAACACGCACCATTAACTGCGCTTTAGTATTATAAAAACATAATTAGATCAAAAACAAACAGCACATTAGCAGTGTCTTTAAAAGGAATTTCTGTTTTAGTGTATTTATTTTACAGTACTTCATCCCTCGTCCGGTCGCCCGTGCTGATGGCGGTTTGTTTGGCGATGTCTTTGGCGCGTCGCGGTGAGTGGCAGGTCTGTGATAACTCCCGGAATCGCGGCGTCGCCATGAGGGTTATCGCCGTGGAGACGAGAGCCGCTGTCAGGACGGGAGGCGAAGGCGGAGACGAGAATGACAATGAGGGGCTGTTTGGTATTGGTTTAAGATAATTAGCTCCATGGTGGTCTCAATAAACGGATTGTGCATGATGTTTTAAGGAGTGATGTCGGCCTAGTGTTCTCGGACTATGGGGATTTTCCTCACGCGTTTGGCTTGTACATGATGTATTTATCTTTTATACAAACGTCAGCTCAATCAAAACAAATGCTTTCCTCTATTTTCATTTAACCTCTTAACTCCCACCTGAACGAGCACATCAAAATCAAAAACTAGGAAAAAATTAGAACAAAAAAACACAAGAAAAAAGAAACAAAAAATGAAACTAAACAACCAAACAACAAACAACAAAAAAACTTTCAAAAAGTAGCACCTGCTCCAAAACTATGTGCTGTTTCTGCTAAATAAATGGCTGTAGTGCTGTTGATTATAAAGTCCCAGGATGATTACTGACATTGACCAACGTATAACCTTTTACGTTCCATCAGCCCGAGATCTAGATCAAATCAGGACTAGAGCGGTTCGAAAATTGACCTAAATTGGGCTAAATTACTCTAATCTGGGTTATGTCTAAATTAAAAAGCATGAATAAAAAGCTTATTGATTTAAAGCTCTTCTTAAAATGAATGCTTTCTAAAAATTGCTACTATCTGTGAAAGTCCTAAGTACCACAGTTGTACAACATGATCCTGATTTTTTTGCTAGCTGTGGACCAAATTACTCCTTTAGTATATTGTAAATTTGTGGGAAAACACTGTCCATTTGATTACAAAGCATTTTTATACATTTCCTGAACTCTCAAGGTTGGTTTTCTGGCATTTCTGGATGACAATGACCCTGAAAAGTGAGGGCCTATAAGCCTGTCGGGATATTAAAGCAGAACTAAGTAACTTGTTTACCTTAATAAATCCTTTCCGTAGTCCCTCTGGGGGTAATACAAGTGTTAAAGGGATGGCTGGGGCGGTCTTTCATCTCCCCCTGGTGTCTCAGAGTCCCCAATACACACTAACGGAATCACAAAGAAGAAGCTAACAGGCTAACGGCGAAGCTAACAGCGGGCTAGCACCACTTAAACAGTATTTACAGCCAAGTTTGAGTGAAAAAAAATATCTTCATTGTGTAATTGGATGTGCAATATCCCTCTGTCCCTTTGTCTTTTCTGTCAGCGTAGTATTTACTCTCACGGACAATTAATGAGTGAAAAACCACAACATGAAGTCCCAAGTACCCGTGGTATATCAGGACTCGAACCTTGTGAGGCGAGAGAGTTAAACTTTCGCTCTGAATGCTACTTGATAAGGACTTCTGTGATGTTGAACCCCCTGAAGTAACCATGTTTTTGTGTGTTCTAGGTCGTACCTCAGTCCGTAGCCCAGCCGGACTCCCCGAGGGCAGCCCAGTAGAAACCATGAGTGAGTTTTTCGCACTTCACACACATCTCTGTGCTCCTCGACTGTCCTGCACCCACCTCCATGTCACTCCATCGACACAAGTACATCCCCAGGGTCATAGGTTAGACCGCGCTCGCCACGAAGATCATTCAATTTAGAAATGTGTGAAGTGTAATCTTTGTTTTCGGAGGCAGGCGGCAAAGCCAGGCTCGTCTGAGGGAGATTCAGTCTTGTTTTGAAGGGCTAAACGCAAGATTTGGATGAAGAACGCTTTCTCAAGGAAGATTGAATTGAGTTACAAAGAGTTCATTGAGTCCTCGCAGTTTTTAGTAAGTTAGTTAAGGAATGTAGAAGCAATTTCCCGTCCGCTCTTTTGAACTTTTGATAAGAGAATACATTTAGATTGCAGAAAATCCACCTCTGTAATAGATTTCAAAGCCATAAAGGTCAGCTATTCTGTGCCACTAATTCTGCTTATTTCTGCATTTCCTTTGTAGCGACAGGGATAACAAAAGCCCATTGACCAAAGACAGTGACTGGTGGATAAATAGGATGGAACCAGGCATATTTTAAAGAGGCTACATGATAGACCCTTTCACTGTTTAGGAGGCAGGAAGTGAGCAAGAGAAATTAAGATTAAACTAAAACTAGCGATTATAAGTGTAAAACTACAACTAAATAATGTGGTTCAGTTGTGGCTTAAGGTGAAGAACAACAAGAATGACATTGGAGATGATAAAATTAGGTTTATCTGATATTTCCAACAACAGTTAGACATTTGTTTATCGTTACTATGACAACAGCTACAATGGAAATAGATGGGGGAAAACAGAATCTTTAGGGAAGCACAATTTTTCACTCTTTTTAGCCATTTTCTGGTGGAATATGAACTTATTTATCACATAAAAAGAAAGTCAAGTCTAAATCAGGTCCATATGGATGTTTATTCACAGCAGATTGTTCAGTAGAAGTGCAAAAATGGCAATTGTGGTTAGTGCTAGCATTAGCACCAGTGTTAATTTTGACAACATGTTTTATTTTAGTTTTAGTCTTAGTCTTTTGACTAAAATGTAATTTAATTTTAGTCAAGATTTAGTCAAAAAAAACTTTTCAATTTTAGTCTAGTTTTAGTCGACTAAAATTGCATGTCAATTTAGTCGACTAAAATGAAGACTAATTTAGTCGACTTATATTTATAATATTCATTATAATCATATTTAATCGTAACACTGATTAGCACAAGGCTAACATGTAGCATCATGTTAGCATTCTCCGTTATTTATGTATTTATGGGCTGTTGAATCACTTTGCTCCTCCCCATGTCTTTGTATCTTTATTGGGTATAAATCTATATCAACAATTCAGAATTTATTAAAAGTAAAATCTAAACTTTCTCTAATTAATCCAAAACTACTTTAACAAATGATGAATTATGAATATAGTTTTCTACTAAATAAAGATACAAAGACATGGAGTGGAGCAAAGTGGTTCAACATCCCATAAATACATAAACACTAGCTCCAACTGCCGTTCTTCGCTTCTACTGAACAACCTGCTGTGAATAAACATCCATATGGACCTGATATAGACTTGACTTTATTTGTATGTGATAAATAAGTTTATATTCCGCCAGAAAATGACTAAAAAGAGTGAAAGTTGTGTTTCCCAAAAGATTCTGTTTTCCCCCTCGGCGAAGCCACGCCCCCTTATTTTTAACGCGATACCGTCTGTATCTATAAAACTCGAGCTTCCTGCCTCCAGCTAAGCCCAGAATGTTTACAATTAAAGGGTCTACACAAACCCATGAAATAGATATTCAAATGAGAAAAACTGTTGTTTATAAAAGGCACGTCTCCTCACTTGTAGACAATGACACGGTTGACAAGGGCAGCTTTGCTAAGAACTTACTGAAATGGCATTTTACATTTATTATTAGTGTTCGGACATCCATAATCCAGTCCCCATTCACTGTCGGCCAAAACCAGAGCCAAAATAAATAAATAAACCGGGATTAGACAGACTAGAATAGCCTAAATCAACAAAGGAACGCAAGCTCGGGTAGATTTGGAGGAGGTGGTATTAGGAAAGTCGAGCGTTTGCGAGCAGCAAGGATCAACTTAAACATTTTTCAAGATAAGCCTAATACGCTGAATTTTATCTTCGCCTACATATTGGCCACTGAAGGACGAGCTCGACTGCCTCCTTTCAAGAACAACAACTACAAACAAACTGTCCGCCTCTCCCTGAAGAGTTTGTGGAGCCGCGCTCAGCATTAGCCCCATTGTTTTCATATCTGTCCTAGTTTTTGCATGTGTCTGTTTGAGCATGGCCACGACTGCATGACCAGATTTATGGGCTGTGTTTAAAGCAACACTGTGGGGACTGTAAAATTATGTTTTTTATGGTTTAAACGAATAAGCAGCATTTAAAAGAAAAAGCTAAAATTTATGATGAATGTGATGGAAAAATGCGAATTTGGATATATACTGAAACAGAGCCCAAATGATGTAACTTTATAGCTTTGTGTGTCCCAAAATGGAGGCAAATAATCTGAAAATATATTAAACAAAGTAGATTTCATGGTTATGGTAAAGAAGAAAAGCTCAAAACAAAAACTGGTGGCAATGCATAAACATTTAAAGTGTGAATTTAGCGAATTTAGCTCGTCGCAGTTCCACCTATTGTCCACGAGGGGGCTCTCTGATCTTCCACAGTGTTGCTTTAATTCCAAACGTTGACATTGACTGATTTTCTGAGTGGATATAATTATTATTGCTGTGGTATCTTCCTTCAGGCTTCAGTTTAGATACAAAAAGCATTGGGGAAAGCGTGCACCCCTGTCTGACCCCCCCTCCCATCTCTTCCCCCACCACTAAACCCGAACTAAACCTGCATTTTAGGAGTGTCTTTATGCACCGAAAGGAGTAACCTATCAGGGCTTTTGCTGGAGGATGTTATAAATGGAAATTTACATTGAGTTCCATTGGCTTTGTTAACAGGGCCCGGTGATATGTGTTCCTACGATGCATATCTATGATAAAACACGGCTAATACACTTAACCTGTACAGACCAGCCACTAATTCAATATACATGTTGATAGTATCTCAATGTATTTTGATTAATTGGATTATTGAAAGTTTACTGAGGATAATATTTGGTCTAAAGTCATGTTTCCATCAACATTTTTGTGCAATCAAATATAGTTCCAAATGATGAGCAAAGAATTTCTAACGCTGTTTGGAAAGACAAAGTACTGAGTTTTTCTTTTCTCTTCGCTAAAGAAGTAAAGCGTGTATTTCATTTTCTCGTTAAAGTAATTTAGGTCAATAGTTACTGCACAGTGCCAGTGCAGTTCTTTAATAAAACTCATTACCTGTAGCATAATGCATTATTGACGCAACAGGATATTAAAGCTGAGAAAAGTGATTGAAGAAAATTAAAAACAGAAAGTTCTAGGTCAAGACTTGAGTCGTACCTGAGTATAGTTGGTGTTGATGGAAACATGACTGACCCAAGAGGCTGCGCTGCCTCAGCTCCAGTCAGGCCCCAGAGGAACACTCATCACTCGTTCAGTTGCAAAGACAGAAAAAGGAATAACTAAATTTTACATTTACAAGATCCTGCATCGAAGGCGTTGTAAGTTACTCTTTCTGGGCACCGCAGGTTCATGCAGCACAGATGTTAAGGAAAATCGCAACTTGGACAATCTCTTCTCCAAAGAGGGGGTTGCCCCTGAGCAGGCTCTCCCCAATGGGAGCGCCGGGGGGAGGAAACGCCCCCTAGAGGAGGGCAATAATGGGCATGCACACTCCAAGTACCGGCCCAAGAAGCGAAAGAAAGTTCCGGGGCCCATTCTGCCTAAAAATGCCCTGATGCAGCTGAACGAGATCAAGCCGGGCCTGCAGTACAAGCTGCTGTCTCAGACTGGGCCGGTGCACGCGCCGGTCTTCGTCATGACGGTGGAGGTGAACGGGCAGCTGTTCGAAGGCTCGGGTCCCACGAAGAAGAAGGCCAAGCTCAACGCGGCAGAGAAGGCTCTGCGTTCCTTTGTGCAGTTTCCAAACGCCTCCGAGGCCCACATGGCGATGGGCCGCACCATGTCAGTGCACACGGACTTCACCTCAGACCAGGCCGACTTCCCCGACATGCTTTTCAACGCCTTCGAGACCTCCGCTCCTCCAGACGACGCTTTCTACCTGGCCTCCAACAGCAACGGCTCCTTCAGCGCAGACTACCCCGCCCTGCCCTCGCCCCTCCCCAGCCTGGTGCAAGCCCCTCTGCCCCCCGCCCCAAACGCCTTCATGTCCCCCAACAGCGGAAAGAACCCGGTCATGATCCTGAACGAGCTCCGGCCCGGTCTGAAGTACGACTTTGTGTCCGAGAGCGGGGAGAGTCACGCTAAGAACTTTGTGATGTCGGTGACCGTGGACGCGCAGCACTTCCAGGGCTCGGGGAGGAACAAGAAGCTGGCCAAGGCCCGAGCCGCACAGGCCGCTCTCTCTGCTCTGTTCAACATGCAGCTGGACCAGGCCCCGTCCAGACAGCCCATACCCCGAGAGGGACTACAGCTGCATCTGCCGCAGGTGAGAGTGTGTCCTATACTATGTGCTTCTTACATTACTTTTGGACACCTAAGTCTTTCTAAAGTTGTTCTTTAACCCTCTCTGGTTCCAAAAGTCAGAATCCCATCATAGTTCCTACAGTCTTTAGCTTTATTTTCATTCAGGAACAAAATTTAGCCCTAGTCCAAGTACCCCCTCCGTTCCAGGTTGCCCCAGCGCACCATAACCATTCAGAATAACCAGGAATAAATGCACCTGCAGTCATGCCTGTTCATTTCATTGTTTAGCATTGAGGAAAAAGAAATGCCTTTGGTTTAAATCCATTGCACGAGGCTGTAGGTACATTATGCTCCACACAATGGCTATTATTCTTATGTCAGCGAGAATCTATTACAAGCCGCTGTGCCGGAGATCGCGCAGGGAAAGGGGATTACCGTCGAACGTGTGAGTGAATGCTTTGAATGGAGCGAAGATGAAAAATCATTTAAAGCTACACTGCAGTACATTGCGGGTGAAAGTGTTGCTACATCACAAAAGCAAACCTCGCCGTGAAACTCGGAGCATAAACGCTTTACAGCCAGGAACCAGTCACCCATTCACTCTCATTCACACACTAATGTACGCAGAGTGTCTTGCCCAAGGACACAACAACAGTCAACAAAATAAAATAATGGCTCAATCCATTATTCAGATTTTGTGGCCGTAAATATGGGACATTTTAGGCATTTTTAAGGAAAAATAACAATGCAATATACTTTCTCATAATTATGCCAGTAATCATTTCAATCAGTAATTCCAAAAGGTTCCCTATTCACCTGCAGCGTCTCGCATTAACCTCTTGACCCCTACCTTTCTCCAGTTTGGCTTTACCCAAATCTAAAGGCTTCTTGTAAAAGCTAGCAACAAAAATCCGGAAGAAAGCAACCAAAGAATAACAGTAAAGTGATAAAAATGTGACAAAAATATGACAAAAGCAAAAATAAATGGACAAAAATAGGAAGAAAAAGTGACAAAAATTTGACACAAAAGGGACGAAAAGTGACAAAAATTTGACACAAAAGGGATGAAAAATCGACAAAAAATTGATGAAAAAGTGACAAAAAATGGACAAAAAATTGAAAAAAAATTGATGAAAAAGTGACAAAAAATGGACAAAAAATTGGACAAAAAAGTTACAAAAATTGGACAAAAAAGTGACAAAAAATGGTAAGAAAAAGTGGCCAAAATTTGACACAAAATCGACAAAAATTTGATTAAAAAGTGACAAAAAATTGATAAAAAAGTGACAAAAGTTTGATAAAAAAGTGACAAAAATTGAACAGATAAGTAGCAAAAGTGCCACAAAAGAGCAATAGAAAAGTGACAGCAAAGTGACAAAAAAGCGATGAAAAGAAATGTCAAAAAAGTTAACACAACAAAAACGCAAGGAAATGTTTAAATGAGTTTTGTAGTTCTAAGCTTTCAAATGAGGTGTTACACTGTAAGCTGTAAGCATTTATATTAAAGCTGAACTGGAGAAAATGCACTTGGTTAAGGCGGGGGTTAAAGCATTTTCAGGCAGATGTTTCTCCACCCGCCTGATGTTTATTAATATTAAAACACTCCAAATGTGACTTGCCAGATCTCGATACTGTCACTCCGTCATAAACCCAACCATGTGCAAATCCAACATGGCCGCCGCGCCACTTATTTACTTTCATTTTTCAACGCAGTGAGCACCTATTGACACGTGAACTAATCTCTCGACTGTAATCCTCCATAACAATGACGTTATCTAAATGAGCATCAGCCTCTCCAAACACAAGCGTTTATTAAAGGGACGGCGTTTTGCTGCCGGCGCCGAGGCTCAAACAGGTTTAAGGAGATCCGGACTGTCACTCACACCGGCACCGGATTAGAACATAACAGATTAAAGAGCTTTTATCGCCTGCTCTATTGTTTTGACTGTCTTAACTAAATTGTGTTTGGACTTCGTACCTGATGTCGTCGCATCGGGAGGCACATCTGAGGCATTTTCTGTAAGAGACTATTACGAGAAAGTGGAGACTGAAGCGAGCACATTTTCTACATTTACTCAAATCTTAAAGTGCATATGACACATTAGACACGATTTTTGCTAAAACATAGTTTATTTAAGATTTTGCTAAAGGTTGTACTCAGTTTTCTTTAGTTTGGCCACTTCTATGATGTTTATAGTTTCACTTCCTTATTGGACACCGACAGGAAGTGACATAGATGGAGGCAAACAATTTTGAATTGTTGCCGTGCCAACCAATAGGAAATGAGTGAATCAAACTCCTATGTAATGTGACATAGGAGTTTGTCACATTACATTCACACTTTTAGCCATTTTCTGGTGGAATATGAACTTATTTATCACATACAAATAAAGTCAAGTCTAAATCAGGTCCATATGGATGTTTATTTACAGCAGATTGTTGAAAAAACGGCAGTCGTAGATAGAGCTAGCTAGTATTAGCATTGGCACGATGCTAACATGTTGCATCATATTAGCATTCTCCGTTATTGATGTATTTATGGGCTGTTGAACCACTTTGCTCCTCCCCATGTCTTTGTATCTTTATTTAGTAGAAAACTATATTCATAATGCAGCGTTTGTTAAAGTCGTTTTTGAATAATTTGAGAAAGTTTAGATTTTTCTCCAAATACTTTTCCCCTTTAACTGTTTTTAAACATGACCATATATGGGCTTTTCCAGAGATGCCGTCTGTATCTATGTCACTTCCTGTCAGCAGCTTACAAATTAAAATAAAACAAACTTTTCTGCCCAACATTTCTTCATTGAAATTGACTCCGTGCATCACTTCAAACATAACAACGCCGCCCAAGAAGTGACTTCCTGTTTCGATCCAGCACGCCAAAATAAAAGCACACAGCTCGTCTCATTGATTAGTTCAGCAGGTACTTGCAACATTTGTAGAATATGATTAAATACACACATTATACGTGTTTTGTCTGTTAATAGTTCGGCAGAAAGAGAGTTGAACAAATGAATAAGATGGTGCTTTTATTTTGGCGTGCTGGATCGCAACAGGAAGTCACTTCTTGGGTCATGATTTGAAGTTATGCACAGAGTCAATTGGCAGTTTATGCTGATTAGTAATTTATGCAGTTACTCCAATCTTTCTGCCAGTTTAAAGCTCCCAAAGATGTAGTAGTAAATATACCCGTGTACATGTATTTGTCTGGTTCTCTCAGGTTTTGGCGGACGCTGTGTCTCGTTTGGTGGTGGATAAATTCAGCGAACTCACGGACAACTTCACATCCCCGCACGCACGCAGGAAAGTGCTGGCTGGAGTCGTCATGACAACGGGTACACCTTTTGATTGATTGTGTTTTTTTTGTTTTGTTTTTTTACCAATAACAACAAATTGCGCGACGTCAGACCTCCAGCTTGAGCAATAATGTTTGACGAAAGCTTTGACGAGTTTGCATCACAGTCCAGTTCGTGAAGTGGTTTAATGTCGCCTCCAGGTACGGATGTGAAGGAGGCCCAGGTGATCTGCGTTTCCACGGGGACCAAGTGCATAAACGGGGAGTACATGAGCGACAGAGGCCTCGCCCTGAACGACTGCCACGCCGAGATCGTGGCCCGAAGATCCCTCATACGATACCTCTACTCGCAACTCGAACACTTCCTCAGGTCCGTGCAAACTGAATCAAACCATTAAAGCGACAATATCTCTGCTTTAGTAACTCAGACACCAGGGGTCGGCAGGTTTGTTTATAGAGGGACAATTTTCTTCATTGTAAAAAGGCTGAACCTGCCATTTTTAGCCCAAAGTAAAGCTCCACTTTCTACAAATGCCAGTGTTGTACATAATAATGACCTAATTTTTGACCTAATCTTTTGCTAAAATACACTCTTTGATCAAAAACAAATTCAATTGGCCACCACAGAGTCCAGATCTGAGCCCCTCTTTGGGAATTTTGAAGTAATTGACAGTATTTCTGACATTTGTAGAGTGCTTTAAAATGTTTAAGTACTCTCTGATTAGTGTAATATTTCTCAAAATCATCTTGAGGTCCTTCTCCTGGTCTACGGACTCTAAACTTTCTTGTCTTGTACTTGAGCTTTTCAGAAATGTTTAATCTAATTCCTTCCTAATTTATTGAGCTTGAGACTCAAAAAACAAAGTGATTTTTTACAGATTTGTTCCCTTAAGTGCTTTATTTGTCATTATACAATTGTACTACAAAAGATTAAGATAAGATGTGGGGTTAAAGCAGAACTAAGTAACTTGTTTACCTTAATAAATCCTTTCCGTAGTCCCTCTGGGGGTAATACAAGTGTTAAAGGGATGATTGGGGGGTCTTTCATCTCCCCCTGGTGTCTCTGGCCAGAAAACCACAATTGCAACTTCCCTGCCTCAGGGTTGGAGGCCCAATACACGCTAATGGAATCACGAAGAAGAAGCTAACAGGCTAACAGGCAAAGCTGGCAGCGTGTTAGCGCAACTGAAACAGTATTTACAGCCAAAAAATGATCTCCATTGTGTAATTGAGTTGTGACACAATGTACAACATCCTTCTCTTTCTGTCAGTGTAGTATTTACTCTCACCTGCAGTGGCGCTTATGGCCTCTAGGGGCATGAGTTACACTACAAAAAGTAAATATCAAGCATTGGCTTAAATGACTTGAATTGAGGAAATGTATCTTGCTTTGAGCGGTTTTCACTCATTTAGACACTTTTCCTGATCGGACCAAGTTTACTTTGCTTGTTTGAGGACATTTCAGACCAGTTCTAGGGTAAATCTCACTTGAAATAAGAAAGTAAAATTGCCAATGAGATAAGACCAATTTTCTTACCCCATTGGCAAAGAAAATGACCTGAAAAAAGGACGAAATGTATTGAAACGAGTCAGAAACATCTCAGAACAAGTGAAATAATCCAGGACAAATGCCCAAGAACTTCTTAACTAGTCAAAACAACTAAAATTTGTATTATTATGCTCAAATTGAGATGTTTATACTGATCTAGTTAAATACTTTTTGCAGTGTACTTAGTTCTGCTTTAAATAGCTATTAAAACAAGATCCAAAATCCCCCTGAATGAAATCTTCCAAAAATACATTTAAACGTGGCTTAATACATTATTAAGATGCTGAAAATATAGACAATTATTTATTTATTTTTATTTTTTTTTGCGTAAAAAAAAATCCTGAACGCCTGCAGTGTCTCACCT
The DNA here is from genome assembly GCF_951799975.1 of Gobius niger. NCBI lineage: Eukaryota > Metazoa > Chordata > Actinopteri > Gobiiformes > Gobiidae > Gobius > Gobius niger. Next base: position 5,311,565 of record NC_136874.1, read on the forward strand.
TCATATAACACTCTGTCGTTATAAAGGATCTAAAAATGTTATGTTTTGCTAAAGTGTTGTTGTGTCATTGCAGTAACACAGACGACGAGCACCAAAAGTCCATATTCACTCGATGTGACAACAGGTCTGGGTTTGTGCTCAAAGAAAACGTGCAGTTCCACCTCTACATCAGCACCTCGCCCTGCGGAGACGCCCGAATCTTCTCCCCTCACGAGGCCGGAGTGGAAGGTCAACGTCGTCTCACAGATACAGATGAAAACTAAAGACGCTTGTATCTAATGTGGCGTATCCTGTTTCAGACCAGGGAGACAGACACCCGAACAGAAAGGCGCGGGGGCAGCTCCGGACTAAGATCGAGTCCGGAGAGGGGACGATCCCGGTGCGCTCCTCCAACACCATCCAGACCTGGGACGGGGTGCTGCAGGGGGAGAGGCTCCTCACTATGTCCTGCAGTGACAAGATCGCCAGGTAGCTCAGGAACTTCCTGCTTTTGCTGAAATACACTCCCTGACCAAAAACTAATTAGACTGACCACAGAGTCAAGATCTGAGCCCCATTGAGAATCTTCACCTCTTACCTCCCGCTTTAAAGTAACTTGTTAACACTAATAAATCCCTTTTATAGTCCTTCTGGGGGTAATACAAGTGTTATAGGGATGATTGGAGGGTCTTTCATCTCCCCCGGTGTCTCTGTCCAGAAAACCACAATGGCAACTTTCCTGCTTCCGGGTTGGAATCACCAATACACACTAATAGAATTATTAAGAAGGCGCTAACAGGCTAACGGGCAAAGCTAACTGCGGCCTAGTGCCACTTAAACAGTATTTACAGCCAAGTTTGAGTGAAAGAAATTATCTCCATTGTGTAATTGGATGAACAATATCCCTCTCTCCCTTTATCTTTTCTGTCAGCGTAGTATTTACTCTCATGGACAATTAACGAGTAAAAAAACGTAACATGCTACGACACCTGCAGTGGCGCTTATGGCCTCTAGGGGCATGAGTTGCTTAGTACTAGTGCTTTTTCTCCAGTTCAGCTTGTGTCAAATCTAAAAGCTTCTCGACTGGACAATTTTTAAGTGTTTTTGACGTGTTTTCATTGGGGTTTTTTTTCTTTTTCATCACTCTTTTAGTTGAGTTTTTGTCATTTTTTTCTTGTATTATTGTTGCTTTTCCAGCTCGTTTTTGCTACTCTTTTTTGTCACATTTTGGAAGCGCTTTTGTTGCGTTCTCGACTTTTTGAATTGCTTTGTTTCTTCATGTTTTTGTTACTTTTTCATCTCATTTCTGTTGCTTTGTCATCACTCTTTTAGTTATGTTTTTGACGCTTTTTCTATTATGTTATCGTTTCTTTTCTGGCACATTTTTGTTCCTCTTTTGCCACTTCTTTGCTTTTAAATGAAACAATGGCACAGTGAAAGGTGCTGTAATCAAAATGCTTACACAAAGCAGAAATACATTTTGCCTGTTCTCAAACAGACTGAGTCATTTACTGGAGAGAAAATGCCAGTATGTTTGACCTGTGATGCCCTGACATTTAAATCTCTGTCCTCTTGATGTTCCTAATGCACTCTCCCTCGTCTGCGTCTCTGACCTGCCTTCTCCTCGTCTCTCAGGTGGAACGTGGTGGGTTTCCAGGGCTCTCTGATGAGCTACTTCACGGAGCCCATATACTTCTCCAGTATAATCCTGGGCAGCCTGTACCACGCGGACCACCTGTCCCGCGCCATGTACCAGCGCATCACCGAGATCGAGGAGCTGCCCCAGTGCTTCAGCCTCAACAGACCCCTGCTCAGCGGTCCGTACCCTTCACACACGGGATAAGGCTCTGAAACCATCTTTAAACATGGCGCCCTCTCTCTGTCGTAGGCATCAGTAACGCTGAGGCGCGCCAGCCCGGGAAAGCCCCGAACTTCAGCGTGAACTGGACCGTCGGAGACCAGGCTCTGGAGGTGATCAACGCCACCACAGGGAAGGACGACCTGGGACGGCCCTCGCGCCTCTGCAAACACGCCCTGTACAGCCGCTGGATGCGCCTGCACGGGAAGGTACTGATCACAAATAAAAGAGATTTGACTTGTGTTGTTGAATGTTCTCTGGGGAACAGTGCAGAGACCTGAGCACTGGACTAATATGGTCTGGACAGCTCAGGATTTCTACGTTAAATAGCACTAAGCTGATGTTATCTACTTAATGTGGCAGTTTCAGTTCAAGTCTGAGTCCATTTTAAACCCTTGATTTCTAACCTCATTATTTGCTTTTAAAGTGAAACAGACTCAAGGGAACTGTTAACACTTTCTCTCGTCTTTAGAGAAACCGTGGTCAGACTAGGATCGTTCTGCTAGATACATAATTGGGCACAATGGCACAAATCAGTGCTTTTTCAATACTGTGTCATCCCACAAATAACTTGAGTTGTTTCATTTATTGGAAAATGTGGTGGAGTCCTGAGTATAAAGTAAGTCCACCATTCATTAGGGAGTGTTATAAACAGCACCAGATAGTGATTGTGGTGAGATGGTGTAACTGCAGCACCTTTATCATCATGAAGTCTGTATCAATGCACAGTGTCTCCACAGTGTAACTGCACCTTCTATATTAAGCATGACGACAATTTGGACCCGAAGTAACACCTTTTTGAGTGACAGTGCAGGATTTTAGATGCAGCTGTGGTGAACAGGCTCATTCTACACATTAGGACAAGACTGGAACATGTAGGGCAGGCGTCTCCAACCTTTTTTACCCGACGAGCTACTTTTACACAATATGAACATCGGAGAGCTACATATGTTCAAAAACATGCAGCTTAGGTGGAGTTCACCCAGGATAATTACTTGCCAAGATGGTATTTCAAAGAAAGGGACTTGAGTTTAGTCCTTATCCTTTACTATATTGAACCAACTGTTCACAGATTGTGTTCAGCATGTTCAGAACAAACAGAAAATGCATCTAAAATTTGAGTTATCAAGCGTGAAGAGATGTAGAAAGTCTTTGGCGAGCTACCTGGAGAGGCTTGGCGAGCTACTGATTGGAGATACCTGATGTAGGGGGAGGAAAATACACAATTTTAACATTTTTAAACTCCCTAGAGTCCCTTTAATATAGAACCTGCAGTTACGCTTAAGACCTGAGGTGGCAGCAGTGAGTATAAAATGACCAGATATACTCAATGACCACATTGAGGATTAGCAGGGTCCCACATGAATGAAGAGCTAGCTCAAGGCCTGCGGATGGACAGTCACTGCAGTGTTACAAACGTCATGTTCGCTGTGAATCCTGCCCCAAAGGAAACTCCAGTGGGCGTTAAGAAGCTTTTATCTTGCGAGCTAAAGGCTAATGTTGAAAACAGGCCGATTCTTTTTAGCTATCGCTTCATTTCTGTGGGACCCAGCTAATTGTGAATGTAGAAGATAGGAGAGAAGAAGGTGGAGCTCACATAGGGTCACTGTGCATTGTCCTTATAAGGCTGTTTGTAAAGAGCCAGCACGCCCGGGCCCCTTACTAACTGGAGGGACCCTAAGCAGCTGCCTGCCTTGTCTAATGGAAAGCTACGCCTCTGGCCCACAGAAACAAGACACACCGAACAGTTCATGGGGACAAAGGCAACATCTTTATTTGTTTCATTCATTTATTTATTTCAGGCACAGGAAATCAGCAATGGAGCACAAGGGAGACAAGGACATCACATGGTTCGTGACATGTCATATCAACATACAGCACATTTCAACATAAAGGAAGCTTAAATCTCACCCCTATTTCTCATGCTACATAATGAGCTTCACTGCTAACCTCTGAACCCACGCCTTGACCGAACGCATTTTCTCCAGTTCGGCTTTACCCAAATCTAAAAGCTTGACTGGAGTTTACAGACTATAAGCCAGAGTAGCACCTCATTTGAAAACTGCAGAACTGATCTAAACGTATCACGTCCTTTTTGGTTGTGTTTTCATCACATTTTTTGTTGCTTTTTTTGGATGTTTTGGTAAAAAATAAATAAAAAAAAATAAAAATAAAATACAGAAATGCAACAAAAACGTGACAAAAATTGGACCAAAAAATAACAAAAATGTCACAAAAAATGAGAAAAAATGCGTCAAAAATGAAACAAAAATGCGACAAAACAAATGTTGAAAAAATGCGACGAAAAAGTGACAAAAATATGACAAAAATGCGACAAAAGGGTTGAAAAAATTCAACAAATATGTGACAGAAATGCAACAAAAATTGGACAAAAACCTGACAATTTTTTTTTATGCAACAAAAATGTGACAAAAAAACAACAAAAATGTGAAATAAACATGAGAAAAATATTGATAAAATGCGACAAAAACGTGACAAAAAATTGGCAAAAAATGCGACAAAAACCTGACAAAAATTTGACAAAAATCTAAAAAATGCGACAAAAACGTGACAAAAAATTGGCAAAAATGCGACAAAAACATGACAAAAATTTGACAAAAATCTAAAAAAATGCGACAAAAACGTGACAAAAAATTGGCAAAAAATATGACAAAAAATTGGCAAAAAATGCGACAAAAACATGACAAAAATTTGACAAAAATCTGAAAAATGCGACAAAAACGTGACAAAAAATTGGCAAAAATGCGACAAAAACATGACTAAAAATTGGCCAAAATGTGGTGAAATGCGACAAAAAGCAACAAAAAAATCGATTAAAAAACAGCAATGAAAACGGCCAATGAAAACAAAAACAAAGAAGTTTAGATCAGTTTCGTAGGTCTTAGCTTTCAAATGAGGCTGTAAACTCCAGTCGAGAAGCTTTTAGATTTGGGTAAAGCTGGAGAAAACGTGCTTGGTTTAAGCCGGGGTAAATCTTCCTTTCAGCAAACAATTAAACCAGTAGCTGAAATAACCAAAGTGGCGATGATGTCGTCAGTTAGTTTTCCCTCCACTCAGCGACTGACCCGTCCCGATGTTCACCTGTGAAACAAACCCTCCGTCTTTGCCCCCGCAGCTGTCGTCCACCCTCCGGATCCGCACGGTGCGCCCCAGCAGTTACCACGAGGCCAAGCAGGCGGCGCTGGAGTACCACTCGTCCAAACAGACTCTCTTCAAGGCGTTCCAGAAGGCCGGGCTCGGGGCCTGGGTCAAGAAGCCCATAGAGCAGGACCAGTTCGCCCTCACCACCTGAGTCCTCGCGCTGGCCCCAACTCCGCATCGACTGTTGTCTGTCGGGAGCTCGTCGCAAGATCTTTTTTGGGGATTTGACCGTCGGGGGGGGGGGGGGGGGGAAATCCGAGGAATTGTGATGTCAAAAATACACGGATATTCAAACATTCCCCTTAATTTAACTAGCCAGCATCCCACGTTATCAAGTCTGTTATGCAACTTTATATAGACGGGACATTGTACAGAAGATTTTTTTGGGAATGACTCCTCAGCCTCGTAAGCTCTATAAGTTTCTATTACGGTCAATAGAAATGTCAAGTTTTTTTGCATGTCCGGCTATACCAAAACTGTGTCCGATTTGGTATATCAGTATTGTGCTACCAGTGTTGTTGAAAAAACAAAAAAGGAAAAAAAAAAAAAAAGCAGAATGTGCTTTTGCGGTTTGTGGGGAAAAAAAATAACAAAATCGCAAATTATTTTTTCTGTTGAAAGCTAAACAGACGCACAGCTCGATGTCCACTGTACAATCAGGTTTTCGTTCAGTCCGTCCCGAAGTCTTGTCTGCGACGTACACATTTTAGAGAAGTATCTTGACTTGAAAGGTGATTGAGATGGCGTTGTTATGTCGAAATTCTAATTTTGATCCAGAGTTTTGTGTTGGCTGCCAATCTGCAAACAGACACTTTCTATACATGCTTTTCAGTCATGTGACCTTTGTTGTTATGGCGGCCATTTTGTATACCGAAGTACAACATGTAACAATATCTCTACTCAGGACATAAATGAAAGACAACTGATTGACAGTGGCATTTTTATGTTCTCGTAATCATCGCTCAATAAGATTATAGTAAAAACCCGGCCCCAGAGACACACGTTTATGTGAAGAAACCAGTCAGTGTTTAAGCTGCTCAAGACGTTAGCATGCTACCGGTTAGCATTTAGCTTCAGGGGTAGGAAAGTTTGCATCACGGAGGCCGATTTTCATCATAGCCAAAACATCAGGGGCCGAACCTCACCAGTGTAGCCTAAAGTTAAGAACCATTTTCTGCAAATGCCAATGTTTTACATCAGTGGTTCTAAAGTGGTCCGGCTCCGAGACCCGCCATTACCTTAACAACAAGCTGCGACCCAAATAAAACTGTTATTTGTCATAGATCTTATAAAATATTGTATTTACAACACCTTTTTATTGAACAAGCCGTAGATTTGCGTTTAAGACTGAAATTCTGATCAAAACAACCCAATAATTAAAATTTTAACAGACCCCAGTGTGTTTCTGTCTAGTTTCAGATGGAAAAAAAAAGTTCCCTACAGGCTCGCGACCCACTTTCGGGTCCCGACCCACCAGTTGAGAATCACTGTTTTACATTATATATGACCAAATGGGATGTTCTGCAAAGACATTTTAAAAAATACACTATAAAAGGCACTATTTCTCACATTTTTATAGCACTTTAACAGGTATTTGATCCCTTATGTGCATAATAATATTTCTCAAAATCATATTGTGGGGCCAGAGGTTCGTTGCCTACCCCTGCTGTAGTATTTACTCAATGTTCATAGATGTGAGCCTTATCGTGTTGACAGTCGCTAACCGGTAGCATGCTAACGTCTTGAGCAGCTTGAACACTGACTTAACTGTTTTCTTCTTGAGCAATGATTACGAGTACATAAAACTCAGTCGTCTTTCATTTTCCTCCTGAGTAGAGATATTCTTACACGTTGTAGTACTGCGTAATGCTACTTCGGTTTTCAAAATGGCCGCCGGAACGATGCGCGATGTATTGAAACGCACGTATCGGCCGATTGTAGGCGGTAGATTAGCGATTAGTTTGTAGAGATTCCACGAAGTGTCCACGAAACGTAACCAATCGGACGAAATCGCAATAATGTTGATGCTCGGTTGCACAGAAGCGTAGGTTTTAGTATCGGTCGACCTTTTTTGTCCGTCGTTCATGAAATCGTAGTGGTAAAAACCAAGCATAATTTAATTAGCACCTTTTGATTACTAGCTAGAGAAGGCTAACCTCACTAGAATTTGTAGGTAGTTTTCTTTTCTTTTTTAAACGTTTTTAAAGGGAAAAATCATGCCCAGAAATGAATCACAAATTGTAGCATCTTGTAGTTTTGCGAAGTGTCACACAAGAGTAGAATGTAGTGATATACATTGGTAACGGGGACGTGCGGTAAACAGGCAGGCTTGTAGCTTCAGTGCATGGCAGCGCATGATGGCAGCTTTTACACCTGCGAAGAATTGTAAAAAAAAAAAAAAGAAGAAGAAGTAAATATCGCAAAACGGAGTCCTTTTGTAGCGACCGATTTAGGGAATTTGAAATGAACAGGTCCAGATAGCTGGTAGTGTACATTTACGGCAAATGTAGTGCTGTTTTTATAATCTTAACGATGGCGTCGAGCAAATACAGGGTTCCTATGCAATCGTCTACTCCAGATTTGATCAAATGAAGATGCTGCTGTTTGCCTCTGTGTCCTAAAGTGCCATTTCTGTCTCTAATTATTGCCAACTGCACACAAATAGATCCACAAATAGATGTACCCAATTTTAGAAGATTAAACTTTGAACTAATGCAATTTGTGCCAAGTACAGGGTTTCTGTGGGGCTTTAAAAGTTATTACATGAATTGTGCCAAAGTAAAGGCCTTAAAAAACATTCAATTCAACTCAAACTGCCATTAAATCAGTTTTTTTGGGAGGAAATAATGGTCAACTATTATTATTGCATAGGTTAAACACATTCAGCTGCAGTTTTGGCTCATTTATTTAATAGAAGGTTTGCAAATCTTAAGAAATAGAACATGCACAGGTTTGTTGCATTAAAACATGTCTGTGTAGGCTCTCAGTCGTACAGGAGTTGTCCATCTTCAATGAAGGTTATTGAGTCGTCTCCTGTACTCTGTAGTTGAAGTGTCGAATGTTTCAGCTCAGCCTGCAGACTAGATATAGACCAGTGGGAGGAGTTCAGCTTGGCTACTCTCACCTGTAGATAGTTTACCCATCCCTGACTTAGAACGACAAAGACTAAGGCCTGGGGGTCAAATACGGCCCACCTTGCCTTCCAGTCTGGCCCACTAAAGATGCTACAGACCCATATGCATTACCCAAAATGCATCACTGCAGCTATTTTGTTGCTTTTAGGTCTGGCCCTCTTGGCAAGTTCAAAACGTCAATGTGGCCCCTGCATCAAGTCCTAAAGACCGAACTCACACCTGAGTCTGAACGGTCTTACTCTCAGCTGATCACTGCTGATTACCTGCCTATTGATCTGTCCTGGGCTGAGTTTCAGCCTCATTAACATGACAGAACCCTCCAGGCCTTGTTGTACAGAGGAGAAAGGTAAAATCTTAGTCCACCATTCCTGTTCATGGAGGGATTTTGTTTCCTCACTTCCTCTTTCAAACCAAAGTTCTTCTTTTGCTAGTATTTGAACCTCTCTGTCCTCAAAGGAGTGGTTGGAGGCTTTGAGCTGGAGGTGAACAGCAGACTGGAGGCCGCTTGTGCTTTCCCTACGGTGTTGATGAAGCCTCCTCTGTAGCTGCTGTTTGGTTTCTCCAATGTAATGTTCTTTGCATTCTTCTTTGCATCGAATAGAATAAACCACATTGCTTAAATGTTGTATTTGGGCATTACAAATGGCATTAGAAACCCTCATAGTGCTAGTCTTAAACGAAGGCTGTTTTAAAATGGCATTACAGAAATAAAAGAAGGCGTTAGGTTTATTGACTAGAACCTACTAGCTTGGCTTTCTGAACGACTGGGAGACCTGGAGAAACCAATAAGATTTATTTGGAGGTATTTGTATAGGAAATTATACAAACCATACCTTTCAGGCTCAGTCCCTCCCCTAGAACCTGTTGACCTGTAAAAACATTAATTTTGTTTCCGAATTGGGAATAAAGTAGATTATATATACTCAAAACCATGGAAACTCTGGCAGCAATGGTGCACATTCTTGACCAGGCCATTGCATAGGAGCCCTGTCCCCACGTCGCCATCTTTGTGTCCAAAAACCTTCGCCGTCCGATGTCAAAAATCAGCTCCCTTTAACTTTCCGATGTCCTCCTCGTTGTAAGATAAGACCAAACTTTTAAATCACTTTGTTGCATGTAAAAAAAAACAAAAAACACAAACAAACAAAAAAATGAAACCTCGAATCCTTAACGAACGAATGGGGAATTTTAGTGTCAAAAAACCATTGCACTATTTAAAGGGATCGTGGGTCGCAAACTGTTATATGCAAAGAACTGTCTCCCCGTCTGAGAGTAGGCTATGCAGCAGGGCCTTTCTGACGAGCATTTAAACCAGCTGATGTTTTTGCTTTTCCACCTTTCGATCCATGTTTTGAGAGCTCACCAAAGATAACAAGCGTCTTTGTCATGTTTCACACCGGGCATCCGTCCTTTGTAGAAGATTATGTTGGAAATTCAAATTGAAATGTTTGTAAGTAAAGAAATGAACCATTTTTTGTGTGTTCCAGCGGGTTAATAACGTTTCTGCAAATGGTTGATCTTGGTTTATCTGTTTTGACTGAATCGTAATGATGTGTTTGTTTGTTTTTTGGCCTTGGTTTGGGTGTAAGAAAAGGCTTAAAATAACTACAAGAAGATGAAGAAAGATATTTCATGTAATTTATTGGTAAAATCGAGGGATGCACCGATCCAATACTGGAAAAAATATATCGGTATCGGCTCCAAACATCCAATATAGAATCGATGCCTGTTTTAGCTCAACGTTTTACAATATGGACAGAATCTGGAGTCTTTGAGTTAGTTTTAACTTATGCAAACAGACTAACGGTCGCTGTGCAAAACGCTGTGGCTAGCAACAGCATGCTAATGCTAGCGGCAGCGTGCTAATGTTAGCAGCAGCATGCTAATCAATCAATCAATCAATCAATCAAACTTTATTTATAAAGTGCTTTTCATACCGAAAGGTATCACAAAGTGCTTTACAGATTACAACATTTAAAACAATGCGCCTGGGACAACCTCCCATATATATACATTTTATATATTAGGATTAAATAAATAGATTAGTCAGTTAAAGGCTAAGCTAAAAAGGTGGGTCTTGAGGCTGCTCTTAAAAACATGAACTTTCTCTGCAGCCCTGAGCTCCTCCGGCAGGTCGCTCCAGAGACGACGCTAATGACGCTAATGCTAGCGGCAGCGTGCTAATGCTAGCGGAAACTATTCAAGGCTGGAACGGAAAACTATGATTGGATTACCTAAATTCCATCCATTTTCTTCCACTTGTCCGTTTCCGGGTCGTGCACCAGCCCCTCCTGCAGGTGGTGGGTCCACAGGACGGCCTCATGGTTCTAACCGAGCCTGTTGGTCTCTCATATGGAGCTTCCTGAACCGCTCTCTGTCTGACCCGTCACCTATAGGACCTGTTTGCCCTGGGAGACCCTACCAGGGGCACCAAGCCCCCGACAACAGAGCTCCAGGATCATTCAGGCTCAAACCCTCCATCACATTAAGGTGGTGGTTCCAGGAGGGATTACCTAAAGTAGCCTGATCAAATTATATTGGCCATTGCTGGAGCAGCCAAGAGTTTGTATTGTAGTTTATGAAATGCGGATCTTGAGTGACCAGATGTCCCAGTTTAACCAGGACAGTCCAATTGTCGCACGTCCCGAAAGATTTCTCCAAAACCATTGATTAGTCCCGCTCCGTCTCTGTCCCAAGTCCAAAATAACACACTTCAACTGAACGTTTTTAGTTCATGTTCAAGATTATTTATCATGTGCTTCAAGTACAAGGAGCAATGAGTTAAGAAGAAAACTAATCTACATATAAAACCAGCTGGATCGGTGCATCTCTAGTAAAATCCGAGCCAGTATAATCCAGGGTAGCTTGAGAGTCTGTAACAGTGAATGAACTTTACAACATCATTTGGGACCAAGATGGAGGAGAAGATCATAATTTCAGGTTATTTCTGCTCACCCAAACTCAAAATGTCTTATTTCCTCTGAACTGAAGTCTTAAATGTGTGTGTTTATGTTTCATTTGTATCACCAGTTGCAGAAACGTGCGTCCATGCTCCGTGGCTCCTCGTTGTCTCACTGAACCACCATAACGTCAAACCTCCATATTGTACAAAGGTATATTTTTGAAACTTAGACGACGTTTTTCTTTACAACGCTCTGTAAAATATCCTGCTATTTGACTCTCTCTCCATTCGTTTTCTTTGGCTTCTCCGCGCGTGCATGCTCGTGTCTAACTGTCCTAATGCAAAATCAGCCCCCGGAGGAGAACACGGGGCCCGCGGCACTTTCACAAGGGAACAACGTCGGGTTTTTGTTTTCGGGGGGGAGATGAACTGCTCCCTGTAGTTTTCTGAATGGTTCATGCAAAGGTATTTTATGATTTTCCGGCCCCGGATACTTTTATTATGATTCTTATTCTGATTATGATTATTGTAGGGAGATGTTGGGGCCCTAATGCATGAGCTCTACTGTAAAGCATGACAATATAAATATGTAGAAAAAGAGTCGCGTCACTGATCTAGAAGTTTAATAAATGCTCTAACTGTTACTGACTTTGGGCTCTGCTTCATTGCTTTCAATTCATCTACTTTTATCATATATATTTACTTTAACATATTTATCTATCTAAAGGGAGGGTTTCCATGGGGCATTTAAAAGCATTAAAAGTCATTAAATGAATAGTTACACAGTGCATAGTGAAGCAGCAATTTTAAAGAAGAAATGTTGGGCAGAAAAGTTTTTATTAGATTTTTTTCGAGCTGCTGACAGGAAGTGACATAGATAGAGGTAAAGATCACAGCAGTTTGACTCGTTTCCCATAGATACGACGGCATCTCGTCATAGAAGGGGGCGTGGCCTCGCCGAGGGGGAAAACAGAATCTTTAAGGAAACACAATCTTCCACACTTTTAGCCATTTTCTGGTGGAATATGAACTGAATCTCTCCAGTTCAGTGAGATTCAGGGGGTGTACTCACTTTTTCCTCCCTGTCCTGTGAATGTTTACATGTTATGGCCATTAAAGGAATAGGCCACCGTTTTTACATACTGAGATATGTTCTTACCTTAGCTTAGACGAGTTCTTTAGGACCTGTCTGATCTTCCCCCGTGCCTTCAGTCACGTAAATACAGCACAGACGGCGTTAGCATTTAGCCTCTCTCCTCTATAGCTCCAAAACTGGTCAAGATAGAAGCTACCAAGCTCTTCCACGTTTTCCCTATTTAAATATGGTTAAAGGAATCCGAAATGCCAAACTACTCCTGGTATTATTACACCTTACAATATAGTCCCCCTTTTATCCGCTTAGAAAATCCACATTGTTTAATTTTGTGTAATTATACTTTGTAGTGGAACACTTCATGTAACCATATTTAAATAGGGAAAACGTGGAAGAGCTTGGTAGCTTCTATCTTGACCTGTTTTGGAGCTATAGAGGAGAGAGGGAGAGGCTAAATGCTAACGCCGTCTGCGCTGTGTTTACATGACTGAAGATCAGACAGGTCCTAAAGAACTCGTCAACGCTAAGGTAAGAACATATCTCAGTATGTAAAAACGGTGGCCTATTCCTTTAAAAATATGACAAAATGTAAATGTTTGGGTGGTATTAGTTCAAGCAGACACTGTTTCATGTCTGTTTTCTGATTAATTCGTATGATTTTAATAAAGGTCAGACCACATTTTATGACCAATTGAGGCAGAAATGTGAGAAATTCCACCATGACTGTTTCTCTTTGGCGACAAACTACTCAGTGTATTCTGCCTAAGGAAAGGGAATCGAGGCAAATTTATTTGTAGAGCACAATTCATACACAAGGCAATTCAAAGTGCTTCACAGTTGCATAAATACAAGAAAGCAAATGGAATCAATAAAAACATCAACATAAAATTAATCAATTACAGTAAAGGGCAAGAGTGCAGATAAAATACTTTCAGTCATATGCATCGTTAAAAAGAACTGTTTTCAGCCTGGATTTGAACACATTTGCATAGCACTGTAAGTCAAGAGATTTATAAATGCTTTATATACGGCTTTATAGGTAAGCTGTTCATTTTGAGAGATTATAATTAAGCTTTTCTTACCGATTCAGTTCTCTCTTTACATTGAACACTGACTACGTTTACATGCAGACCAAAAGTCTGATCATGATCTGATTTCTGGCGTTCTCAGGTTATTCAAAGTAAACAGGTTAAAGGCACTTTGTTTTGTCCTCTTTATATTGTAAACTCAGCCAGTTTTGGGAAAAACACATAGTGCAGCAAATCATAAAGCATTTTTATCAATTTCCTGAACCTCAAAGGGGCTAGATGCAAGTTTGCCATTTTATACTCACTACTGCCACCTCAGGTCATACGTGTAACTGCAGCTTCTATACTAAGCTCGTGCATGCCGGCACTTCAGACCTGAATAAACACCTTTTTGAGCGACAGTGCAGGATTTTAGAGGCAGTTGTGGTGAACAGGTCTGAGCTCATTCTACACATTAACATGTAGGGGAGGAAAATACATTATTTTAACATGTTTAAACTCTGTATTGTCCCTTTAAGGCGAATTGTCGAGCATTTTTAGGGAACGTGAACCTGAAAAGTGACCCTTTAAGTCGTGAAACGTGCTTATAAACTTGACCTTATGAAGAAGTGGGATGTTCGGAAAGCTAGGAATGAGTTCAAACCACAGATAACATTAAAAATATCCGATACAGGGCTACATTAATGGGGGAGTTGAATTCCTATCAAAATGAAAGCTAGTTATAGTAGAAATCATTGCTTTGTCATTTAACACCAGTGTTGGGAACGTTACTTTTAAAAAGTAATTAGTTATAGTTACTCACTACTTGTTCCAAAAAGTAACTGAGTTAGTAACTGAATTACTCTATAATAAAAGTAACTCGTTACCAGGGAAAGTAACTATTTGTGTTGCTATATGTCAAATAATTTTGTTTTTTTGTTGTTGCTGTTTTCACAAGTCAATTGAAATGGTTAGAACAGACAGGTGTTCAAAGATGTTCAAAGATGTTCATAGTAACTGAATGAACTGAATGGGGGGTGAGTGGGGGAGGCCCCTGTGACTGAGTGGTATTGTATTTGCGCCGCTGTTTTATTAATGTAGGAATATGGCCGTATTCAAAGAGAATGGGGAGGAACAAGAGTAACATGTGCCAACGATCAGGGCAGACTTTACGCACAAGCATGATGTCTCTCCGTGAAACAATCGACAGCAAATATAAGTTTACATGCCCCAGAAGGTTAGTGGCCTTGCACTGTTCTATGGAGCGGAGAGCGGGGAGAGAGGAAGAAGAAAGGCGCTGAGAGAGAGAGGGAGAAAGACGTGTCTCCACCGCGTCCACTGCGTCTTTGGGTTAAAAATAAGTTCCAACACTACTGATCAATGATCACCAACTTGATTCTCCCCTGCGGCTGCACCGCGCTGTGGGGATGACAAGCCGCGGGTCGGGGACACAAGTAGTTTATGGAGCAGAGAGCGCGATGCAGTACTCTGCACGGACAGTCAGATGTGCGTGTTCTGCTCCGTCAGACTCCGCCCACCCTCTCCACTGCTCTCCCCATGCTGACACCGCGGCGCTTCATTCTGCCCAATTGTAACGTGCCACTTTGTTTACCCAGTAACGATAACGGCGTTGTAACGACGAGGAGAGTAATGAATTAGATTACTCCGTTACTGAAAAAATAACGCCGTTACCTAACGCCGTTCTTTTAAACGGCGTTATTCCAAACACTGTTTAACACATATAAATATAGCATGCTCTCACTTGTACAAAAACTGGATGAGCCTCTCCTCGTCCACACTGCCCACAAAGTGCTTTTTTCCCTTTTTTCTCCGATGTGCAGATCTCTGACAGCCGTTTTGCCTAACCCGGGCGTTTTCCCCTCAAAAGCCCCGAATCCCGCCTCAGAATCTGCTCTTTTAGCCCCGCTTGGCAGAAATTGCGCGCTGGGTTGTCGTGGCTAATAGCGGTTTCCTTTTTTTGTGCCTCTTTGGGCAGCCGGGACGTAATCCCCCGTGTCCTGAGATTACCGGCCAGGTGCGGACCCGCGATAGGGCGCGCAGGCAATAGGGGCTAAAGAGGAGATTGAAGGTATGGAGCTAAAAATACGGTGTTCAGATGGGGCATAAAAGAGCAGAGGAGATGTCTTTTAGTCAAGGAAAACAAGTCATTTTGTCATCTTCGCGTCACTGTCAACAGAAATGGAAGCAGGCGAGTTAAGTGCACGGGGTAAATTAGGGGGAACAAATGGAAAATGGTCTGTAAGTGTCTGTAGGTCTGGTTTTGGAAAAGGCGGAGGAAAATCTGCCCTTAGCATTGGATAGTCTTCACCTGAGCAAAAGTGTGTCGTTATCCAAGTATTTCAATATGTTTTAAATCATTTTACAGACACTGCAGGTGAATAGATGCAAAATTGCCCATATATTTTCATGTTCGAAGCATTCAGAGGGAAAACAAAGGCGGAAAAACCTGAACGTTCTTCCATTTCTGTAACAAATACTGGATTAATAACAAATTCCTCTACTAAATAAAGATACAGAGACACGGAGGGGAGGAAAGTGGTTCAACAGCCTTAAACAATACTTAAAAAACAGACAACGCTAACCAGGAAGTTATGCTAACGTTAGCAACGAGCCGTATTTCGCTTCTATCGAGCAATTTGCTTTGAAAAAACATCCATATGAACCTAATTTTCACTTGACTTACAGGGGGGTATTATGCAAAATCGACTTTTTCAAGCTATACATCATGTTATTATGTCATTCCCTCATTAAAGACACGTATTTTTGAGTAATCTGTAAAAACTCTGATGGCGGCCATTTTAGGGATAGCTTTGCCTGAGTCCTCCTAGGAACGCCCCCACCTCCTGGAGACGCCTCTGAGCTTTCGTCACCAGCCGAGTAACCAACCACTGCTCCTCAGCAGAACCCCCTCCCCGCTGATGCCACAGACAGCGTGTGGAGGGGGCGTGTCGGAAAGGCTCAGAGGTTCTTAAAGAGACAGAGGCCTATTTCAAGACATTCACTACAGCCATTTTGAGAGAGACATTTTATACAAGGCAGTTATTCTAATTTACTGCATTTACAGACCAACAGAAGGTTTGGTCATCATTGTTGTGTGATATAGACTGGTGCTATGGGATTGAAAAAAGCATAATACCCCCTCATTAAGTGTTGTGTGATAAATGTTTTCATTATCCACCTGAAAACAACTAAAAAGAGGAGGATGTTATGATTTCGAGCAGAAGTTTTATACCCCCTCGGCTAGGCCACGCCCACTTGTATAACACGTAGCTTTCTTGAAACCTTTGCTGTAGATTACTGATAAAAAAATAAGAGTATATTTCCCCCAGAAAGGAAATGGCCATATTTAGATCACTGTACCATCTCAGTCGCCTTTCGTTCTACACGTGGATATCAAACATGACGTGGGAAAGCGTTAGCGCCGCCATGTTGGAGTGGTTTTGTTTCCTGGTTCGACAAAATGCTGTAAAATAAACATTGTAAAGGGAGAGTTTTTGCATGTTTTTCATTATAACATTAAAACTAAGAACAACAAGTACATTATCCCACAATATTTGACAAAACCAGCAGATTGGCAGTAGAGAATCATCTCGGCGTCGCTCACTGACCACACGACAACATTGACTTTTTCCACATCAGAGCTTCTTCTCTCCGCTGCTAACATTGATCCCGTCTAAACGAACCTCTCCAGCCTGGACTCCTCGGAGCTGGAATCCTCTCCCTCTCGTCGCTCTCCCTAATTTGCCGCGGCTCGTTTGCTCAATCAGACCTCATTAGTCGGTTAATGGAGCCCGGCCGGGAGTCAGCGCTCGTACAGTCGCCCCAAATGGACGTAAATGAACCGAAATACAATCATTTCTTAACACAGTTAGTCACAAGAAGGAGGGAAAAACCCACACTGTTATTTCACCTCTACATCCTGGTTACTACGACTACTATTACTACTAAAACACACACTAGGGGGCGCTTTGGCTTGATATTGCTATTGAACATCAAGTTCCATTAACACAAACTGAACAGTAATTGAGCTTTCAAGCTGAAGTCTTGGTGGTGGTGTTGGGGTGAAGGGGTTGGTTTTCACACAGAGTTTAAACAGTGGAGAAAATGTGTTTATGCGTTTTCATTAGAGCATTGTCGGATTCCCTGCATTCCCTGTCTGGTCTGTGATGTTTGCATTTAGCGTCTCCCAGCATCTTCCGAAAGCTCCAAACGGGGTGAAGTTGGAAGTTACCGCGCTCTTTCATGGGCACGAAGACCAGACAGGTCCACATCAACTCGTCTAAGCTCAGGTAAGAACATTTCTCTGTCTGGAAAAACGGTGGCCTGTTCCTTTAAGGCAAGATGGGCTTTTTGTCTCTATCCATCTCATTTCGAAGTATCCACTTGCAGGTTGTAACCACACAATAGCCTCGTAACTGCTTGCAGATAATATTGAACTTACAATAAACTGGACTGGTCCCACAACACCAACTCCCTGTACAAGAAGGGCCAAAGTCGCCTCCACCTTCTGAGGAGACTGAGGTCCTTCGGAGTGAGCAGGCCTCAGCTCAGGAGCTGAGGTCTGTTTAATAAAGAAGACAGTATGGACATTTTACTAAGTGCTTGCAGATAACTTTTTAGTCGCTTTATAACTCCAGTAAACAGTGCTTCAGACAGTGCAGGAATACTAACCCTTGCTAATGCTTTGACTTCCCAGAATGTCACTGGAAAATGTGGGTTTGGAGACCGAAGCACCCAAAGGAAACCCCTCTAGACACAGGCAGGACATGCAGACTCCACACAGAACTCCCACATGCTAATCGCTCTCATTATCTAACCACCATTAAAGCTGCTTCTTCAAGTCGTCCAATTTCAAAGTCACTCAATCCAAACCCGTCCCGGAGAGGTCACTGTGGTTTCCCGAGCGGGCGGCGGGCGGCGCGGGGGAAGAGCCGTGGCTACTGTGCGCATTCGTCAAGTCCCCGGAGCAGAAAATTAAAATGGAAATGCGAGCCTTGAGCAGAGCCGCGGGCGCCGTTGACCTGCTTCGGAGACTGATTTATGGGCAGAGATTACGGCCCGTCGAGGGGAGGCGTTTATGGGGCTTCGAGATGATACAGGGATTAGAGAGATGTGTCGATGCGGCGGAAAAGTCAAGACTGTGGCTGATTACAAGTCGTTACAGCAGGTCGTCTGTTATCAGCACATTAAAGCTCAAAGTGGAGAAACACCAGCTTATCTGGCAACACGCGCTGACAGGTGTGCTGGTGATTCCCTCAACACAAAGCTGATGCTGATTGGATGATTGACGATCTTCTTGAAGAGAGAACAGTTGATGAACCTACAGAAACCAGTCACAAGACGCCTGAATGTGTCGCAACATCGCCAAAGATCTGACTGAGATCGACTTATAAATGGGTAAAAGTTCAGTTTTATTTAAACATTTCCTAGTTTACTTACATTTGAGCCTTGTTTTGATCCTGATGTGTTATTTGTATTGCGATATTGCACAGCTGTATCTAAGTTATTTCACTGCACGGCCAAATAAAACTCACATCTCTGAAGATCTGAGACCCTGTGACACCGATCCAGCTCACACTGTAAAAAAACAAAATACAGGATCCATGTTATTCGGTTTACAGTTAAAGCAGCACTAAGTAACGTGTTTACCTTAATAAATCCTTTCCGTAGTCCCTGTGGGGGTAATACAAGTGTTTATGGGATGATTGGAGGGTCTTTCATCTCCCCCTGGTGTCTCTGGCCAGAAAACCACCAATACACACTAATGGAGTCACGAAGAAGAAACTAACAGGCTAACGGGCAAAGCTAACAGCGGGCTAGCACCACTTAAACAGTATTTACAGCCAAGTGTGAGTGAAAAAAAAATATTTCCATTGTGTAATTGGATGTACAATATCCCTCTCTCCCTTCGCCTTTTCTGTCGGCGTAGTATTTACTCTCCAAGACAATTAATAAGTTAAAAAAATCGCAACTTGCTACGACACCTGCAGTTGCGCTTATGGCTCTAGAGGCAAGAGTTACTTAGATCTGCTTTAAACACGGTCTCATCTGTTTTTATCACAGATTACTGCTGTCAATTTATCATCCATTTCTTGTGCAATTCATGGTAAAATAAAATCTGTGTTTTAGGAAAAAGAAATCTGTAAATGTTACAGTAGAAAATCCAGGATTACAGGTAAGCACTGGCTCTTCTTTGGTTTTGCTATTGTCAAATTAACACAGATTTCTTGCATAATTAATGGCTTACAACCTTCAACTGTGAAATGTACTTATCAAGATGTCTTTTCAACTATAAACCCGGCAGCGGAGGTCTTTAAAGTCAATATTGCTCCCTGAACCACTCTTTCACAATGTGAGCTTGCTGAATGAATTGTTATGTTAGAATACGCCCGTGCCATCAGGAAAGAAGGAATCCACTGATGGAATAACCTGGTCATTCAGGATGTTCAGGTCATGTGATCTGGTTCTTTGGGCGCCTCCTGTTGCTGAATCAAGACGTGACCGACCGCACTGACCCCAGATCAGAACAGTTTGTTAGTTTTGTGTTGTTTTGTTGGTCAATAATGGATAATATTGATTGGGCCGTGGTTTTCTCAGTAGGTTGCCAGATAACCTTTCTTTTAATATATATTGTATCACTACTTGAGTCTGTTATTGGGTTGTTGTTATATAAAGCATAGAGTGAAAAGCACAGGAATCATCATCTCTCACACCGGATTTCAAATCGACCTTCAAGAACCTTTGCGGGAAACGCCTAAATTGCCAATAATTTCAGTCCATCTCTGAAATCGGCCCTTCACTCAGCATCCATCAGCTCCCATCAAACACGAACCTGCGCGTGATCAACGAGCATTTCCTCGCGCACGGGACAGTATCGAGCCTAATTGGGGATTTGCATTTAGATGTATCCGTGACCTTTTCTCCCGCCGCCGCCGCAGACGGGGAGGGTTCATGACAGAGCTCGGTTTCATCCGGTGACATTCAGGCCGGAGGTGTCGCGAGGCTTCGGGCGAGACCACAGGGAAACAGAGAATTTGGAGAATTTCTTTCCACAATCACCAGTAACTTGTCAATTTACAGGAAGAATGAAAGTGATAGATTCTTCTCCTGTAAGGCACAAACATGTAACAGTATAAATACATGTTTACTCCACTAAATCCTGGCTGAGTGTGTGGAAATACACAATAAATAGAATACGCTTTGGATTTGAGGAACTTTATTGCTTTCAGGAATGAGAAGCGCTTTGTGCATAAACCTTGTGTGATCTACCGCCATCTGCTGGTCATGTGTGTGTGTTACAAGGCACTGTACCACATTTTGTTATTGCAGGTAATGTAAAGGAATGTTCTCTTTTAGACACTTGTGAGGGAAACATTGTGCATCTAATTATTGTATTTGTATCAAATTCATGAACTTGCAGGTGAATTTACTGACATTATAGCGACAGTGACCCTGCTGTGTTGTGAAATGTGCTCATGAACCTGCTACAAATATGTTGAGAAAGTTAAAAAGACACAACAAACATTTGAATTTAGTGACTTCCTCTTTTATTTTTTGTAATGAACAAAAACAAAGTTAAAAAAAAGTCCTTTAAGCAAATCTGCGCCCACACACAATGACATTACAAAAATAAAGACTATGTTGTTTTCATGGGAGGAACCTACTATGCATAGTTTTAGTAAAATCTGCTCAAAGGTTTAAAAATGTATTATCGCTGCTTTGTCGCATTGAAAGGTCAAAGGTGATCTCAGCTCGGGAACTCAGGCATCAACATATTTTTGCAATTTTCTACTCGGTCAGTGGTGTTGTCCATAATTACAAGAGCACGTTTAGCTTTGTGTTTCCTGCGCGTCCTCCTCCTGGTCGTGGGAGATCATGTGTCTCTCGTAAACCCACTTGTCGCTGAACCTGGTGTCGCAGACGGAGCAGCGGTACGGCTTCTCCCCTGTGTGGACTCGTATGTGTGTCATGAGCAGATTCCCGTCAGTGAAGGTTTTCTTACAGACTGAGCAGCTGTAAGGCCTCCCCCTCGTGTGGATCCTCATATGTCCGATCTGACTGCCCTTTCGGGTGAACTTCCTCTTACAGATGGGGCAGCCGAAGGGCTTCTCTTTCGTGTGTGTGCTCAGGTGTGATGTCATGCTGCTCTTGTAGGTAAAGCCTCTCTTACAAACTGGGCAGCAGAAAGGCTTTATCCCTGAGTGGATCCTCATGTGTTCGTTTCGATGACTGTTTCGGGTGAATTCTTTCTTACAGATCGGGCAGCTGAACAGATTCTCCCCTGTGTGAATCCTTGTGTGTATTTTTAGACATCTCTTATCTCTGAATGCTTTCTTACACACTGAGCAGCTGTAGGGCTTCTTCTTTAAGCCGGTCTCCATGTGTTCTATGAGCGTAGTCACCTGGGTCAGGGTTTCCGTATCGACTGCCGAGCTGCAGGGCTCCTCCTCCGTGTGGCTCTTCACAAAATGAGCATTGAGACTGCACTTGTATTTGAATATTTTGTCACAGAGTGAACAGCTAAAGGGCTTGTTCCCTGTGTGAACCTGCATGTGCTGGTTTTGATGACTCTTTTGGGTGAATGTTTTCTTGCAGATGGGACAGCTGTAAGGCCTCTCCCCTGTGTGTATCCTCCGGTGGTTTCTATAAGAACTGTCGTCGGAGAAGGATTTCTCACACACCGAGCAGGTGAAAGGTTTCTCCCCGGTGTGAGTCCTCATGTGTGCCTGGAGACCCCGGCTGTGGATGAACCCCCGATCACACACCGAGCAGCTGAAGGGTTTCACCTCTAAATGGTGTTTCATGTGTAGTTTCAGACTGGACCTGGAGGTGAAGCCTTTCATACAAACTGAGCAGACGAAAGGCTTCTTCCCCGTGTGTTTCAGCATGTGTTCATTTTGATGACTCTTCTGAACAAACGTTTTGCTGCAGACTGTACAGCTGTATGGTCTCTCCCCTGTGTGTATCCTGACATGGTTTTGGTAATTCCTGTTGTCGTTGAAAGCTTTGTTACAAACTGAGCAGAGGAAAGGTTTTTCCCCTGTGTGAGTCCTCATGTGTACGCGCAGACTGTTGTTATGAATGAACGCTCTCGGACACTCGGAACACTTGAAACGTGGCTCTTTTATCTTGTCCTTGTCTGTGTCACACCTCTCATGGTATCGCTCATGTTTATTCCTTTTCAACTGCACGCTGAATGTTTTCTTACAGAAGGAGCAGCTATAAGGTTTTTTAAGGGATAAATCTACGTTTTCGCTGCTCTGGACTCGGTTGGCGCCGCCTTCATCAGCAACATGTTCCTTCTGCACAGCTGAGCGGGTGAGCGGAGGCTCCCAGTCGTCGTCATTGTCAGTCGCAGAAGACTCGCCTGGCTGCTCCTCGGGCTCTAAATGAGGCTCTGAGCTGATCTGCGGTTCTTCTCGATGCTCAGCTTGTGTTTGTTGGAGCGATGTCGTCTCGACTATCTTTGGACCAACTTCACTGGACTCATGGACAGACCTGAAACATATCATAAAACACGACATCACAAATTCAAATCTCTTTTATAGATTGAAAAACAGACAAATACTGACTGTCCTGTGTTACCAATAACCGCTTAACCTTAACTCTCCGGTTCAGCTTTACCCAAATCCATCCACTCCAGTCACAGCAGTGTAAACGCCTCATTTGAAAGCTAAGACCTACAAAACTCATCATGTTGTTGCCATGTCATCATCACTTTTTTGTCACACATTTATGTCGCTTTTTCATCCTCGTTTTCATCTATTTTTGTCGCCATTTTGACACTTTTTTCAAGACGCTTTTAGATTCGGGTAAAGCCAAACTGGAGATCGGTTCCGGTGGGGGTTAAGAGGTTGAAATAATCTGCATTACAGATGTGTGTGAGGCCTACACTGGCAGCTGCTGCTCCTCCTGCTTGGTGCTCTGTTCCTCCTCCTCCTCCTGCTCCTCTTTCACCATGTGCTCTGGGGTCTCGGGGTTTTCCGGGGCCGGTTCGGGTGCAGGACGAGGGGCAGGACTCGCGGGGGGGATCTGGACCGTCTGGGTTCTGACTTGCTGGACCCTGGGACACAGATAGTCCAGGAGCCGCTGTTTCTTCTGGGCCTCGTCTTTGGCTCGGCGCAGCTCGTCCTCGTACTCCTTCACGGTGCTTCCAAAGAAGTCATAAATGTCGTCCGCAGCCGCGCTCAGCCGCTGGTTCAGGAAGCTCCTCAGCATGTGCCCCTTAGACATTTTACAAACTGTTTCCAGCGCTAGCTCCGAGCTAACCCTGAGCTAACCACACCAATGTTTTTTTTCCTCGTTGCCTCGGCAGCGGAAGGAGGCGTGGCCTGCCGTGTGACGTAGGCCCGGCGCGTTTGAATAACCCGGAAGTGTAGCGTTTGTTTTGTTTTGTCCTACTTTCTGCAACTTTGAGAGGATAAAAAAGTCAATTCTCCGGGGTTTTGTGTTATGAAAGACGTCGTATGATTCACAGGAAGCGATAACAGTGGGTGTGCAGTGGAAGTGCGTTCAGGAAGTGAATTTTAACGGAAAAAAGAGGGAAATGCGCTTTTACTAAGAAGCTAATGCTAAACAAAGTATGTCAGTTTCATATATATATATCGCACTGCACTGTACGTGGAATAACTTTTGATTTTATTATGTTGTAGTTTTGGGAATATTCCTGCAGGAGAAACTACATGCGCAAAATATATATTAAAAAATAATAAAATATTCTTCTTGTTTTTATTCGCAGATTTTGTGAAACTATGGATCAGGTGAGAGCGGATTACACAGTAAAACAATCACAAATGTTTCATTTTTACTCCATTGTGAACAGACTGTGGACACTGCCTAACATATATACATTTCTTGTTATATATTGAATAAATATGTTGAAGTCATTCTCATATCAGGTGTTACAATTCATTGGGATTAAGATGAACTATGTGTGGTGTTATGAACAGATTTATGTGTCCCAATTTACCCCTTTGGTCTGAGCTCTATGACCTTTTTTCCTCCTTGAGCTTTGAACTTTGACAAAAACTAAAATTATATATGAAGATGCTTTCTTCCTTGACACTGTGTAGCCAGCGATCTTCTATCGTCTCTAGAGTCGAAACACAATGCGGATTCAGAGAGCCTGCCTCGGCTTCTCTCTTGTTCTTCACACAATGAAAGAACAGTTGTTTCTTCCTTTCTTTAAGTGGGTGTTCAGTCTGTTCATAACTCAAAGAGAAGATGCATCTGTGAATGTAGCTTGATATTTTGTCGTCAGGTTCACCTCTGAGCACATTTTCTCCAGTTTGACTTTACCCAAATCTAAAAGCTTCTGGACTGGAACTTACAGCCGTGCAGTGTAAAGCCTCATTTGAAAGCTAAGGCCTACAAAACTGATATAAACTGATCTTTTTCAGCGCGTTGTTGCCATGTTGTCGTAACTTTTATCACTTTTCCATCTCATTTTTGCCACTATTTTGTTGAGTTTTTGTCACTTTTTTGCTGCACTTTCATTGCTTTTTTTTGTCACGTCTTTTTAATTGTGTTTTTGTCACTTTTTTGCCACTTTTCTTGCTGAGTTTTTGTCAGTTTTGTTTGCTCTTTTGGACACTTTTTTAATACTTTAATGTTGTGTGTTCATCCTTGTTTTCTTCTTGTTTTTTGTCAATAATCTTTTGGATTTGGGTAAAATGTGCTCAGTTCAGATGGGTGTTAAGATGTTGAACTTGAAGAGAACCTAGTTGGAGACCCCTGACCTCTTATTTACTGTCGTCTTGTCTCCTGTGCTGCCCCTGGGAGTTAAACTGGTAGTGTCAGGCCAGTGGGACCTACTTGGGGATTGTCTTTCATGCATCCCTTTCCAGTAGTAGTATCAGTAGTAAAGGCGGGGTCTGTGGAAACCTGATCATCTGTGGTTTGTCATAGCGACACAGTTCAGATTAGGCTGAAGAGAAAAGGAGACACAGCTACATGGCATGGACACCACCAGGAATCCTATTGTGCACTCTGGGAATAAGACCTATATTTATCTATGGACTTACAAACAATTCCAGGTCCATAGAAAACCGTATGAGGTGAATTCTTTGGTGCTTTAGTCGATCTAAGATGTGCTTTTGTTTTGTAGCAGGAGCAGGTGGAGTGGGGCGACGTGAACAAACTGCTGCAGCATCATGGATTCAAACCTGTGCTGTTCGCTGATCCCGTCGAGAATAAAGCTTTGTCAGGTGAGAACGAGGAGTTTGGAAAATTAAGACTTTAATGATGCAGTTCCTTCTTAATCTTAATGAAGCTTGAATTGAATCGAAATGCTACAAATAAGTAAAATGGATGTGTTTCCATTTGTGAGCTCCTTCCTCTAGCTTTTTTTTCTTTTTGTCCGCAGAGCTGGTTTTGTTGGACAAACGGACGGCGGCCGAGGTGCGGGCGACGCTCAATGTGATGCTCACTGACTCTGAGCGGAGGCAGCAGCTGATCCAGGAGCTCATCCGGACCAACAACCAGCTCAAGTGAGAGTCCTCTTAACCCCCGCCTTAACTGAGTGCTTTTTCTACAGTAGTGTAACACCTCAATTGAAAGCTAAGACCGACAAAATAGATCTAAGCTTCTTCCTCATTATGATTGTCATGGTTTTGTCCTTTCTGTTGGTGTTTTCATTATGTTTTTGTTGCTTTTTTGACAGCTTTTGGACACATTTTTGTGGCTTGATCACATTTACGGTACACAAAAAAAACAAGGTGGCCAAAACACTACAAACAAAACAATAATAATGTGATAAAACGTATCAAAAATTAGACAGGAAAAAAAAGAAAATGTGACAAATAAGTTGACACAAAAGCGACAAAAACATGATAAAAAAATGTGTCAAAAAAACAAATCATTAAAAAAATAAAGAAATTGATGAGAACGTGACAAAAAAACAACAAAACATGTATAAAAAATTGGACACAAAAACAACAAAAAAAGACAAAAAACATCCAAAAAATTATACAAATGTGACAAAAAAAAAAAAAAAATTGACTGAAAAAAATTGATAAAAATGTGACAGAAAAAACCTTAACAAAAATGTAGCACAAACATGACAAAAAAGCAACAAAAGTGATAAAACCTATAAAAAATGTGACCCAAAAAAAAGCAACAAAGACATGACCACAACGTGATAAAAACGCAACAGAAACACCTAAAACATGAGAACAAAAACTAGGGGGAAGCTTAGATGAGTTTTGTAGGTCTTAGCTTTCACATGAGGCTCCAGTCAAGAAGCTCAGGCTAAGAAGTTAAGGATTTGAGAGTAAAAACACCAGTTCTACTATAGAAACCTTAACTCTCCTCTTCAGTATTAAACTGTCGGTTCTTCCAGTGCTGTGACGTTCTGTGCCACATTCCTCCGGCGTATATAGCGTGTACAGTTCTTAGCGAGTCAGTGTCTGTAGAATGAAAATGTAGAATGAATAATGAGTGAGTTTAGCACAGAGACCACCTGTCACTGTCACCCAACCTCATCCCAGATACGAGCTCCAAATACCGTCACATCCAGCGCAGATGCATTATTTATAAAAGACGAACCCACAGACCACCCACGGGGAGATCATCTGTCAAAGCGTCATTACTAATTGAACTAAGCAGGAGCAAGAAGAGAATTATATGATTATCTCAGTTTGAAGGAGTCGCTTGTCTCCCTCTGCTGGTGATGAAGAGAAGTACAATCATAAAGCCACAGATAAAATGACCTGTTTTGCTTTACTGTTATGTGTGTGTTTGCTCCACAGGGAGGACGTGCAGAGCCACATGAGGCGCTCCCTGACTCAGGCTCAGAGGGCCTCGGAGCTGGAGTCTCTCCTGGAGGAGGTGCGGGTGCGGGTGCAGGAGCTGGAGGAGCGGTGTGTGGGGAGAGCGGCCCAGAGCCACGGGGAGGTGCAACAGCTGCAGCGCGACAAGCAGCAGGCCCAGGTGAGGCGCGGGTTTCAACCTCTGAACCAAGCACGGTTTAGTCACCTTAGCTTTGTCCAAATCTAAGAGCTTTGAAAGAAAGAAAATGATCAAAATAGAGATGAAAACAAGGATGAAAACGCAACAAAAAGTCACAAAAACTAGGCAAAAAAGTGAAGAAAAAAAACTTAGCAAAAACATGACAATAAAGCAACAAAAAAGTGACAAAAAAACTACAGAACAAAAAGAAAAAGCGACAAAAGAGTGACAAAAAACATGCCAGAGAAACAACAAAAACATGTCGAAAAAATGTAAAAAAAAAAAAGCCACAAGTAGTGAGAAAAACTCTACAAAAAAGTGACAACAAAGCAATGAAAAAGCATCAAAAACGTGACAAAACAGCAACAAAAAAATGATAGAAAAACAACAGAAAAACAACAAAATTGTGGCAAAAAAATGGCAAAAAACCCAACAAAAAAAGCAATGAAAAACCAACAAAATTGGAACTAAAAAGCAATTTAAAAAGCTGTAAAAAAAAAAAAAAATAGCCACACAAAGCGACAAAAACATGATGAAAACGCAACAAAAAGAGACGAAAACATGAGACTGGAGAAAATGTGCTCAGTTAAGAGGTTAAAACACTCACATTTTTGTCCGCTCATTTATGTGCGTATGTGTCTGTGTGTCTCTGTGTGTCTATGTGTGTGTGTTGCAGACGCTGGTTCAGGACCTGGAGCAGACGTTGATGAAGCAGAAAGACGAGGTCTCTCAGCTCCAGAAGAAGCTGCTCTTTGCTGTGAGAGAAGAGGAGCAGCGAGTGGTTCGACAGAGTCAAACTTTTGAACAAATCTGCCGCAGGACTGCGAGGCAGAGCTCAGCGCAGGACCAGCCGTGAGTGGAGAATCCCTTAAATATCAGAGTGTTCAGGATCACTGTGGAGACGGGCTTATAAGTTAGAAGTTATTTCAATCTTAAGTGATGTGAGACTTACACTGGAGTGAATGTACAACTGTCTCATGTACAGCGCTTTGTGACTATGTCTGTGAAAGGCGCTATATAAATAAAGATCTTCTTCTTCTTCTTCTTACACGGAAGAGCAACGGTTTAAGTAAAAAGCCTGTCCTTGCTCTTCATTGGTGTTGAGTTTTTGCCTCCTAATTCTATCTCGTCTGTACAGGGTTTTAGACGTGATCGACCACTACGAAACCAAAATGTCCCAACTGCTTGATGAACTGAGGTAATGAACATTTTATTAGCATGCAAAATGTGGCCACTCAATTCATGTTTAGACCACTCACTACAAACGTACAGAGTTAAAGCAGAACTAAGTAACTTAATAAATCCTTTTCGTAGTCCCTCTGGGGGTTGATGGGATGATTCATCTCCCCCTAGTGTCTCTGGCCAGAAAACTGTAACTGCAACTTCACTGCCACTGGGTCGGAGCCACCAATACACAGTAATGGAATCGTGAAGAAGAAGCTAACAGGCTAACGGGCAAAGCTAACTGTGGGCTAGCACCACTTAAACAGTATTTACAACCAAGTTTGAGTGAAAAAAATCACCTCCATTGTGTAATTGGATGAACGATATCCCTCTTTTCTTTTGTCTTTTCTGTGAGCATAGTATTTACTCTCACGGACAATTAAAGAGTAAAAAAACACAACATGCTACGACACCTGCAGTGGCGCTTATGGCCTCTAAGGGCATGAGTTACTTAGTTCTGCTTTAAACATCAGCTTGTTTTGTGAAATGAAACAGCCACACCGCTGATGCAAAACTATGTAATAATAAAGTAATGAAACATGAAAACCTGTCGATTTAAAGTTTTGATTTATTTGTAGCAGGAGAACAGAGAGAGAAGAAGAGACGGTACAAGCAGAACTTGATCACACCTCCAGCAGCATCTCTCCAACTTTTAAAACGATCTTCAAGGTAAATTAAGAACCTTTTTATTAACACCGATTTGCTTTCACTTTGTTTAATACAGTTTGTGATTTAATTCCTCAGGCGTTTCAGGAGCAGCAGAAAGACGGTCAAGCTCAAATAGAAGATCTCAGGAAGAAAGTGGAGCGTCTCAAACAGGAGCTGGAGACACGGTTGGTGCAAATTTAACATGACACATTGACAATTAAAGCAGATGTTTACAGTTTTCCTCACGGTTTCATATTCAGGCCGACACTGAAAGACTTGAAATTCTACAAACACAAAGTCAGACGGATCGAGAAGCTTTACAACTTGAGGTAAATCCACAATTGAAATGACATAGAATGGAGAAAACACTCACACTTTTTGGATGTATTTTATTTCCCAGATTGTCTCAAGATGAAAATTCCTTTGAGATTTGCGACAACAGCTCCGAGTCGACATTATGTGCTCAATACCAACAGGTAAGTGTATAAATGTGAAAACTGCAGGTGTGAGGTTTTATTGCTGTAATAGTGAATACTTCTTTCTTCCCTCAGTTGTTGAGTGAGGTCAGTTCAGTGGTGACCGGCCCGAACGCTCCGCTGAGGCTGCACAGACTGAAGCCTCGCTCGGATTCTCTCAAACCGAATCAATCCCAGCCTCTGGTCCCGACACTGGAGCTGTGGGCGGAGCAGCTCAGACGGCTCAAGGTAAAGCAGTCGAAGTTGAACAGTTGAATTAACTCATTTAATGGCATAGATTTAGGGCTGGGTAACGTTACTTTTTTTTTTCCGATACCTATACTAAAACATTTGTCATCTTGAACCACAAAATAGAACAACATACACAAATTTGTAATAAAATTGTGTAATAAAAAATTGGGACAATAAGGGAAAGAAATAGGGAATAAATTGGGGGGACAAATCTGGGAAAATATCGGGAAAACAAGGAAAAAATGGGGCAAACATTGGGCATTTTGTTTTCTTTTTTTTAATGGGAAAAATATAAATAAAAATTAGGAGGAAAGCAATAATTTATTTGAGTCGCTTCCTTTGATGCTGTCCCTAGAAATTCTGGCAAAAATTAGCAAAAATAAGGGAAAACATAGGGAATAAATTTGGGAAAATAGGCCAAAAATAAGAAAAAAAATCGGGAAAAATGGAGCAAACATTGGGTATTTTCTTTTTTTTTATGTGAAAAATATAAGTAAAAATTAGGAGGAAAACAATAATTTAGTTGAGCTGAAACCACAAAGTCACTTCCTTTGATGCTGTCCCTGGAAATTGTGGCAAAAATGTGTACAAATAAGGGACAAAATCGGGAAAAACAAGAAAAAATTGGGTCAAAAAAAGAAAAAATGAGGAAAAATAAGGGAAAAAATGGGAAATAAAGTGGGGAAAATAGGAAAAAAATTGGACCAAAAATAAGGAAAAAAATTGGGGAAAATGGGGCAAACATTGGGTATTTTCTGTTTTTTATGGGAAAAATAAAAATTAGGAGGAAAACAATAATTTATCTGAGCTGAAACAACAAAGTCACGTCCTTTAATGCTGTCCCTGGACCAACAGGCATCAAAACTTGGATCCAAAGATATACTTTTAATATTTTTTCGAAACCGGTAGAACCTAAACTTTCTTTCCGATGCCAGACGAGTATCAATGACTACCCAGCCCTACAGAGATGATCCAGTTATCCGAAAACGCTTTCCTTTCTTTCTGCACGCTGTAGGATTTGCAGCAGAGCCTAAACAAACTGTCCGCCAGGCTGTTGCCATGGCAGCCCTCAGAGGAGTGTCCCCCTGAACCTGTGAAAGTGGAGGACATGATGCTGCTGGTCGACACGCTGCTGGAAAACACCTCAGCGCACGACGAGAAGGTACAGCTGTGTATTATACAGTACATACTAGTACAGTACAGCTCTGGACATGTCTTTGGAGTAATACTGTGTGTGTTTAGGTGTTGAGGAGCCCCACCCGACACACTCTCAGCTCCATGGTGGCCCATTTTCAGAAGCTGTTCGATGTCTCGTCTCTGAGCGGAGTCTATCCTCGGATGAATGAAGTCTACTGTCGACTCGGGGAGATGAACAACGCCATGAGGAACATCCGGGACACGCTCAGTCTGGGTAACAAACAAGACGCACCGCAGATTAAAGGAATAAATCAAATCTTTCTTCTTATGTTTCAGACAGTAGAGTGACGACGGCTGAGGTGGTGAGCGTCGTCTCCAGACTGGCGACTTCTCAGCCACAGTCGGCTCTTCAGGATCTGCTCGGGGAAGGCGACATCGACAGGTAAAGCTGAAATTACTGAGCGCTTTGTTTTGAATGTGAAACCCGTTGTTTTGTTTTCCAGTATTATCCAAAAAGTGAAGGAGCACGACGAGTTCTTCCCTGCCTTTCACGCACTCGTTATTGACATCTTGCAGACATTAGGTAAACCCTACACGAGCGCAGTATCGGAGTTTGTTTTTGAAAATGGTTTGATGTTGTTTTCATGTGTATGTTTAAGGACTGACGCGACTCGATGACATTCTTCCTGCTCTGGACTCTTTAAAACAACAAGCCTCATGATTTTTACTGCTGAATTTTGTTTGTAATAAAACAAATGTCTGTCTGTTAGGGATTGTTGTAGTAGTATTGTTTTTTTATTACACTGTGTGAAATTAAATTAAGTTGTTTTGAATTGTTGCCTTGTGCGATTAATGTTTCTACAACAGCATCATTACATTTCATAGAATAATAGTTTAGGATGGTTGGTTCTGAACCGAGTGCAATGTCTCCAGTCCAGTTTTACCCAAATCTAAAGGTTTCTCGACTGCCGCTTACAGCCTAAAGGCCAATGTAACACCTTATTTGAAAGCTAAGACCTACAAAACTGATCATAACTGTTTTGTCTTGATGTCACCACTTTTTCTTGCATTTTTTGAAACATTTTTGTTGTGTTTTCATATTGTTTTGTTGTGTTTTGGTCACTTTTTCATCGCTTTTTGTCTGTCTTTTGTTGCTTTTTCATCACCGTTGAATCACGTTTTTTATTAATGTATTTTTGTTGCTTTGCTGTGTTTTTTTGTCACATTTTGGGAGCGTTTCTGTTGTGTTCTCGCCTTTTTCGTCATGTTATTGTCATGTTTTTGTTTTTTTGTTGCTTTTTTGATGTGTTTTCATCACTTTTTCATCTCATTCTAGTCACAATTTTATCCCGTTTTTCTTTTCCGGGCATGATATTGTCACTCTTTTGCCACATTTTTGCTTTTAGATTTGGGCACTGCCAAACTGGAGAAAGTGCTCTGTTCATGTGGAGATTAAGAGGTTAAATTTGGATCTGTCGACGTGTAAAACTTAACAGTCAAACGTAAATATCCGTCATGTTGCACAACTTTAAGATGAATAAGTGCATTGCTCAATAACAAAGGATTACAGTTCACTTTTTCACGCCCTGTGTATTTACTTGGCCCATGAATGAACGCCTGAACCTAAACTGAACCATTTCCCCAGGGGATACAAAAGTTGCTAAAAAGAACAAAACAGGAAATGTGTTTGAAATTCTCACTAATTATTATCCAGATACGTTTTACGGGATACTCTGAATGTGTCAATGTGTTTTTTGTTTTCAAATCCCTCTTAATTATTCAAAAATGTGTAAAAGTGGTAGTTAGAATCCCCCACTTCCGGTAATGGTACGGTCCAACTGTCAAGCGTGATGCCCGGTTGCTAGGAGACGCCACAGATTAGGCTGGCTTTGGGAGACGGCACCGATCTAGCATGTTTTCAAGTACTTTAGTCATCGATTAACCTGCTTTACAGTCTTTGTGATGGCGGCGGAGTGCAGTCAAGAGGCTATTTTGGAGTTTTTGAGGGAGAACGGGGGTCGGGCGAAGAATGCCGAGCTTGTGGAGCACTTTAAATCACTTTTCCCGAGTGACCCGAAGCAGAAAGCGGAGGCGCGTGAGCTTTTCAAGAGCTGCGTCGACAACGTGGCGTTCGTAAAGACTGACAGCGGAGTTAAATATGTTTGCCTGAGGAAAAAGTTTCGCGAGGAGAATATTTTGAAGGAGGGGGAAAAGAGCGAGAATAGCGGCCAGGTGAGCGGACGTGACGTGAAGGAGCCCGCGGGACCTGGAGGTGTGCACGCTGTTGGCTCGGATTACAGGCACGCAAAAGAAGTTCCGCGTGTTTTGGCGACTTTACAAGACTGCGAGCAAGCCCAGAGCGAAGGTAATGTTGGCGTAGTTGCGAAAGACTGCAGCACAGGCACAATGGGGAACCGTGGAAGCGTCAAACGAGAGAAACGGGACTCTAAAAGCGAGGGGAAACCCGCAGTGGATATACCTGTGATTACGGTGATTCAGCCGTCGCCACTACCTGCGCAGGAACCGGTGTTCAACTTGCCCGAACTTGAAGCAAACCCTGGCAGGGAAAAGGGCGAGACGCTTGGATTGACTCAAACCGAGCAAGTTACGACATCAGAGGAATTAAACGAGCAAGAAGAAGACGTGGGGAGACTTCCAGACGCGGAGGATGACGCGCGGAGTCTGTCTGGGAGCGACGATACGCCCAGAAGTCGCAGACATTTCATCCAAGTCATGATGAGCACTTCCCCGCAGATACGACGCAACATCGGCAGGCGCAAATCCAGCCTGCTGAGCGATAGCGACTCTGCGTCGATTGCGTCGTGCAGTTTGGAGGACGACCGCCACTCCATCGCGCTGGACCCGCTGGAGCACGAGTGGATGCTTTGCGCTTCCGATGGGGAGTGGGGGAGCTTGCAAAGACTCCTGACCAACGACCCAGGATTGGTTTTGAAAAAGGATTTTGTAACCGGTTTTACGTGTTTACACTGGGCGGCCAAGCAAGGCAAGCCCGAACTAATCGCGCTTATCGTGAACTTTGCAAAACAGCACCACATCCCGATAAGCGTCAACGTGCGGTCCAACACCGGGTACACGCCGCTCCACATCGCGGCCATGCACAGTCACATGGAGGTGGTGAAGCTGCTGGTGGGCGCTTACAACGCAGATGTGGAAGTACGTGACTACAGCGGGAGGAAGGCGTGCCAGTATCTGACCGATAAAGCCAGCGTCGACATGAGGGACATAATCGGCGCGTACGAAATCGAAACCGAAAATCGCCCGAAGGTGGAGGGCAAGCGCTGGCGGTTCACGAATGTCCTCCAGGTCAGGCCGAGACCGCTCCGGAGGCTGACCAGCTCCGGGGACAGCGATTCGATAGACGGGGGCGCCAGCGAGCAGCCGCTGAAGAGGAGGTCGTCGCTGTCGAGGATGAAGCCGAGGCTGCAGAAGATCAAGTGGAGGACGTCGCAGCTCGTCCACAGCACGACTTTCCACGGAACTGAGGATCTGCAGAAGCGGCTCGGGTCCAGGCCCAAAACGCACTTCTTTGGTTGAGCAGGTTAGGTTTACAAGCACAGGTGAATGCAAACCAGCAAATCATGGAAGACATTTGCAACTGTGGCACGTCTGACATTCCAATATAAACATGACACACTGATATAAATACAATATGTCCTAATACGAATTATTATTTATATGTAGTCTATAAAGAGATGCATTACTTGGGTAGCCATCTTTTTAATGTTTTGGCACTTGAATTCTATTGGAAAGCTATGTTACCTTCCTACTTTTTAACCATACTTCCTTTTTTTTTTTTATTGTTTAATGCACTTAAGTTTCTAACTGATCTGCTCTTGATTTCGACACATTTTTGTTACATTTTTTCAGCACTGTTACGCACTTGGCAAACCTGTGTGTGCTTAAACCAACCATGAGACTTATTTATGTGTCACCGGGCTGTAATCTGACTGCTAATCCGTCCACACTCACCGGTGCAAAGTTACAAGCAGAGAAAAGGGGAAATTCTGCTGCCATTTCCCACTTTTTGTATTGTTAAAATGTTGTTTTTAACTTGCCTTTTTATGATTGCTCCAAGCCACTGTTTACATGTACTTATACAGGGCATGATTTTAAATTTGTAATGATGCTAAATGAACTATTTTAAATGTGTGTTTTCGTTCACTTGCTTACAAATCGCATGTTGTTGAATGAGGGGAGGATTTGTCACTACTTTGCACATTTTTTTGCACAATTTATAATGTTCTCTTGAGGGTTAATATAATGAATGGGGTGAATTTAATTGTGACTTTTTAATACTGTGAAAGTAAATAAAGTTCTGTATTGCAAATAAGTTTGGATTTTGAATGGATGAAGTTATTTTAAGTATTGACATGAGAAAGCACCACTTGAGTTTGTCGGTTCAAGTCCAGCCAGCACTGCTTTAGTGATCATGATTTCATATGATCATCTGTGTCTTTAACCTCTTAACCCCCATCTACACAAGCTCATTTTCTCCAGTTATTTTCCAGGTATCCGGGCAGCGAAAATATGTTTACTGGGATGGGAAAGGCCACTCGCTCCCTGATTGGCGAGTTGATGGAAATACACTTAAACTAGCCTACGTCCTGGTACTTTCTGCTCAGTTAGGGACCAGCAACACATGATTATAAAGCTCGACGGGTCATTTTGCACAATTTTACATCTTTTATTTTTTCTTCAATACCTTTCAGGGCATTTGACCTACTTTACTTTATTTCCTCATGGGCCACTTAGCAAAGAGCGAGTACTTTATGAAAAATGATATTTATTGCACACAAATTAACTTATATTAAACAATTGTTAAAGTGAAGAGAATGGAGAGACAATTCAGTGGATAATCAAAGCAGGGATTTGAATTCACAACACTGTGGAGGGAGTGAAGCATGAGCGCGACGTCTGAAGCACTCGACCACTGTTAAACTTAAGTGTATCTGCACAGTTCATCACCAAACTACAATTTCACTAAAGCACTGCAGCTCTCAGATCCATCACAGGCTCACGTCAAACTGACACAGGGGGGCCGAGAACCCAGGACTTGAGAGACACAACATTTTGTAAGCGAGTTTTTGAGCCCTGCAATTTAACCACTCACCCATATCAGGATACAGAGTTTCTTTGTCATGGATTTATTTATCTTCTCTTCATAGATGCACAGTTCATTTTGTTCAGATTAACGACATTTAACTCCGGACATTTAGTGAGGGCAGTAGCTCAGGGACATCAGCCGTTGGTTCAAGTGCATCATCCAAAGGTTGAGAGATTGATACCCACTCTCTCACAGAAAGTATAATCTTATAGTGTTGTTTAGTATTACTAAATTACAATTGGAAAGACTTGAAAGGAACAGGTGGGACTAGAACCCACAACCACAGGGCAGAGGAGACTTCTTAAAGCCCTGTGCTAGAACCACTCGACCACATCAGCGCTCTCTCTCTCTCACTGTTATGAGTTTATTTTACTTTACAGATGCACAGCTGATTTTATTATGATTAGTAACGTTAATTCCTTGCCTTCCTAAACAGCAGTAGCTCAGTGATTAGAGCTCACGGTTATATTTGTGTCGTTTATAATCCGAAGTGAATTTCGGAATTTCTGTTTCTCACACAGATGTGAAAGCGACAGACACAGAGGGGACTTGAACCCCGACCTCAGGGCTGAAGAAACATCTCATAGCTCTGTATCTGAACCACTTAACCACATGAGCCGCTGGTGCAGTTTCACTGTCATGAGCGTGTTAAGCTTAACTGAATCTGGACTTCCTGTTGCTGAGATTAATGGCATTTAAAGACTGTAGTTTGACCCGGCTGTAGCTCAGAGACTAGAGCGTGTGTTCACTTGTGTGTCGCCTGAGAACCAAATGTTATGGGTTCTATTCCTGCTCTCTCAGACACTGCTCTGTAACCTGAAGTCAGTGAACAGGTCCTCCTTTATACTGAAGAAACCGTTGATTCAATTAGTGAAGAAAACTGTGTCTGACAGAACTAAGTAAAAGAACTCATTGAGGTTCCTGTCGTGTTAAATTGGTTCAACGAGCTCCAGGTTGGAGGCGGCTTTAGAGGATGGGTGTCAGACTCATCAGCTCTGACCAGAGTGTCCAGGTGCGTGCAGAGTCCCTCAGACACTTCAGACAGCAGCTCAGTGAGTAGAGTAATAATAATAATAATAATAATAATATATATCAAACTTGTAGCACTTTTTTGGACACTCATAGACGCTTTACACGTGGGATAAAACAAAACACAGAAGGGGTTTAAGGAAAAGCTCGTTTGAAGAGGTGGTTTTGATGCTGATTTAAAGTGTGTGAGTGAGTTCCAAAGGGCGGGGGCTCAGCTGTTTTCAGATCCAGCTGGGATGGAGACGGGGCGGAGGGAGATGTCGGTGTAGGAGGATCCAGGTGCTCTGATTTAATGCACTTTAGTCCATGGGTTTGTCCCAGGTTTCAGTGAGACAGAGTCAATCCACTTTATTGTCGGTGATGAAATCACAGAGGAGCAGCTTTTTTTGTTGACTGATCTCGTATTGAAGAGCGCTGTCTGAAGTCACGTGACGAGTGCGCTGATGACGTATGCGGATGTTGTTGTGCCGGTGTACGAGAGGGAGTGAGCTGCGCGCGGACTGGAGAGATGGAAACTGTTTCACCGCTGAAGTTGTAGAGGAGATCGCGACGGGAGCCTCGGTGGAGAAGACGGTGTTGTTGCAGAGTTGTGCTGATGTCCAGTGAAGAAGGTGCGCGGTGGCTGAATCTGAGGAGCTGCGAGGACGTGTGTGAAGCGCCATGGTCGGAGCCGGGGATGGAAACAGCCGCGGAGAGGCAGCAGGAAAGCCACGAACAGGAGCCGCATTGCGGACAGGCTGCTCCGGGGAGCAGGCCGGCCAGTAACCGGGTTGTATTCCGCTGCTCGAGCAGAACACAGCGGGGTTGGGCCGTAGGCAGCCCCGGGAGCTCACAGCACAGTCACACCGTGACAGGCGGCAGATGCGGACGACCGGGCAAACACTGGTACCAGGCGACATCGGTACGTAAAAACCGTTTTGAGAAGCGGCCGCCAAACCGCGCCAGCGTCCTCTCACTTCCGGTCAGTTACGGACTCAAACGAAGCGTAAAAAAGAGCGTTTGTTCACTGGTGTGTCGTCTGTCAACCAAATGTTATGGGCTCAGTTCCTCCTCTCTCAGACATGACTCTGTAACCTCAAGTCACTGTTTATGTTTGAGTTTGTGAACTCTTGGGAAGTCCTGTGTGGTCAGGGGGCCAGTCTGTTTCACCTCTTCAATAAACGGAGATCTGACATTTTTCTCCAAAGAGTAACCTGGCTCTGCCTCTCTCTGCTCTCGCACCTTCCAATACTTAGTTCTGTCAGACACACTTTCTTGGGGATTACCGTCTTTGTCGGGTTTTTTTCGACCCGTTTTTGACCCACGTTTGTCACTCTTGTCGCTTTTTTGACCCGACTTTGTCATTTTTGACCCGTTTTTATCGTTTTTGACCAGTTTCTGTCACTTTTTTTGACCCGTCTGTCGTTTTTGACCAGTTTTTCTTGTTATCGACCAGTTTTGTCGCTTTTTGACCCGTTTTTTGTCACTATTGTAGCCTTTTTGACCTGGTTTTGTCGTTTATGGCCCGTTTTTGTCGCTTTTTTGACCCGTTTTGATCGTTTTTGAACCGACTTTGTCGTTTTTGACCAGTTTTGTCGCTTTTTGACCCTTTTTTGTCACTATTGTAGCCTTTTTGACCTGGTTTTGTCGCTTTTTAGACTCGTTTTTTCGTTTTTTGACCCGTTTTTGTCACTTTTGCTGTTTTTTTGACCCATTTTTACCCGTTTTTGTCGTTTTTGACCCAATTTTGTCGCTTTTTCACACATTTTTGTGGGGGTTTTTCAAAAAAAAAAAAAAAAATGTGGGGAAAAAAAAAAATCGGGAAAAATTTTTTAAAATTTCTTTTTGTCCCCTTTTTTCCCGCCCTTTTTGTCGCTGCCCCATTTCCCCCCCTGGTTTTGGTGGGGGGTTCCCGAGTTTGTCCCTTTTACTCATTTCTCTCAACCTGTTTTGACGCTTTTTTTTTTTTAACCTGTTTTTGTTGTTTTTTGACCCTTTGTTTTTTTGACCCTTTTTGACCGGTTTGTTTACCTCAGTGACACTGAGACCAGAGCCAGGCTCGATCCCACAACCTTCAGACCTTCACACCTTTGTGAAACCCACTGTCATAGTGCAGTGACTTTACCTCTGAGCCACCGCGGCTCTGCTTCATCTGGTTCAGGTTCTTCTATAGGAGCTTATAGAAGTAAAGCTCAGGGAGGAAGAGGCTCGGTCGACCAGTCGTACCAGACAAAACAAAAACATACACTGTAGTTTGTCAGGGCAGTAGCTCAGTGAGTAGAGTGTTTGGCTACTTGTGTGTCGTCTGTGAACCAAATGTTGTGGGTTCGATTCCTCCTCAATGAAGAAGTTTTATAACTTAGTGTCGTCACTAAAGTATAATGTCACTAAAACCCTGCAGCTCTCAGAAGCATCACAGGCTCAAGTCAAACTGACTCAGGTGGGACTTGATCCCAGAACCTCAGGGTCAACACACTTTTAAAGTCCTGTGATTTACCCATTCAACCACATCAGGATGCAGATGTTCTCTGTCATGTGTTTACTTGACTTCACTTCACAGACGCACAGTTGATTTTGTTGATATTAATGACATTTAACTCCAGGTGTTTGCTGTGGCAGGAGCTCAGTGACTAGAGCTGTTGGATAAAGTGAAGCTTCCCTGATCCAAAGGTTGAGAGTTCGATTCCCGCTCTCTCACAGGAAGTTTTAAACCATAGTGTTGTTTGAGTTTTACTAAATTACAGATGTGGAGCAACAGGTGGGACTCGAACCTACGACCTCAGGCAGGTGAGTCTTCTTAAAGCCCTGTGCCTTAACCACTGCACCACATCTGCACACTGTCTGTCACTGTTATGAGTTTATTTGACTCAACAGATGCACAGTTCATTCATTATTAAACTTGTGTTTCTCAGGTGTAAAAGCAACAGCAGACAGACCCAGAGGGACTCGAACCCGGGACCTCAGGGCAGAAGAGACTTCTTAAAACCCGAGATCTGAACCACTCGACCACATCAGCACCTCGGAGCTGCTTCAGTGTCACTGTCATGAGTTTGTTAAACTGAACTGACTCTCAGTGACGAGAGCAGACAGTTGAAATAAAGCGTCCCTGATCCAAAGGTTGAGGGTTCGATTCCCGCTCTCTCACAGAAAGCAGCACTTTTAAAGTATAGTGTGGTTTAGTGGAGCTGTTGGTTAAATGTGTGACGTCTGATCCTTTAGTTTGAAACTATAATGTGGTTTGAGTCTGAACAAACGTCACAGACAGAAGTGGATCAACAGCTCTGGCACAGGCGGGATTCGAACCCTGCACGTCTGAGCAGCAGAGGCTTTTTTAACCCCTGGACCATCAGAACACACTGAGAGTCCAGCAGATGATCAGGTTGAAGAAGCTCCAGCTCCTCAAGCACTCAGTCAGACCTGAGTCACCAGTGAAGGTTTAAATCTACAGACGTGGATGGTTGTCCTCGTGTGATGAAGGCCATGGAGGGTCCTGGAGGAGCTGCAGGAGCTCAGGGACCTGGAGGAGCTCAGGGACCTGGGTCCCCTGTGATCTACATGAGTTTAAGCCTCGGACTCAGGTGAAGAAACACAAGGACAGAAGCTCAGACTCTGGTGGATCTGGATTTAAACGCTGAATCTTCATTTATCTGAGATTATCCACATTTAAAGACTCCTGCTCGACGTGGCAGTAGCTCAGTGAGTAGAGTAATAATAATAGTAATAAAAATAATAATAATAATAAATAAATAAATAAAAATAATAATATACCAAACTTGTAGCACTTTTTTTGGACACTCAAAGACGCTTTACACGTGGGATAAAACAAAACACAGAAGGGGTTTAAGGAAAAGCTCGTTTGAAGAGGTGGTTTTGATGCTGATTTAAAGTGTGTGAGTGAGTTCCAAAGGGCGGGGGCTCAGCTGTTTTCAGATCCAGCTGGGATGGAGATGGGGCGGAGGGAGATGTCGGTGTAGGAGGATCCAGGTGGTCTGATTTAATGCACTTTAGTCCATGGGTTTGTCCCAGGTTTCAGTGAGACAGAGTCAATCCACTTTATTGTCGGTGATGAAATCACAGAGGAGCAGCTTTTTTTGTTGACTGATCTCGTATTGAAGAGTGCTGTCTGAAGTCACGTGACGAGCGCGCT
The DNA here is from genome assembly GCF_951799975.1 of Gobius niger. Lineage (NCBI taxonomy): Eukaryota > Metazoa > Chordata > Actinopteri > Gobiiformes > Gobiidae > Gobius > Gobius niger. The sequence continues at coordinate 5,352,664 of NC_136874.1, forward strand.
GATGACGTATGCGGATGTTGTTGTGCCGGTGTACGAGAGGGAGTGAGCTGCGCGCGGACTGGAGAGATGGAAACTGTTTCACCGCTGAAGTTGTAGAGGAGATCGCGACGGGAGCCTCGGTGGAGAAGACGGTGTTGTTGCAGAGTTGTGCTGATGTCCAGTGAAGAAGGTGCGCGGTGGCTGAATCTGAGGAGCTGCGAGGACGTGTGTGAAGCGCCATGGTCGGAGCCGGGGATGGAAACAGCCGCGGAGAGGCAGCAGGAAAGCCACGAACAGGAGCCGCATTGCGGACAGGCTGCTCCGGGGAGCAGGCCGGCCAGTAACCGGGTTGTATTCCGCTGCTCGAGCAGAACACAGCGGGGTTGGGCCGTAGGCAGCCCCGGGAGCTCACAGCACAGTCACACCGTGACAGGCGGCAGATGCGGACGACCGGGCAAACACTGGTACCAGGCGACATCGGTACGTAAAAACCGCTTTGAGAAGCGGCCGCCAAACCGCGCCAGCGTCCTCTCACTTCCGGTCAGTTACGGACTCAAACGAAGCGTAAAAAAGAGCGTTTGTTCACTGGTGTGTCGTCTGTAAACCAAATGTTATGGGCTCAGTTCCTCCTCTCTCAGACATGACTCTGTGACCTGAAGTCACTGTTTATGTTTGAGTTTGTGAACTCTTGGGAAGTCCTGTGTGGTCAGGGGGCCAGTCTGTTTCACCTCTTCAATAAACGGAGATCTGACATTTTTCTCCAAAGAGTAACCTGGCTCTGCCTCTCTCTGCTCTCGCACCTTCCAATACTTAGTTCTGTCAGACACACTTTCTTGGGGATTACCGTCTTTGTCGGGTTTTTTTCGACCCGTTTTTGACCCACGTTTGTCACTCTTGTCGCTTTTTTGACCCGACTTTGTCATTTTTGACCCGTTTTTATCGTTTTTGACCAGTTTCTGTCACTTTTTTTGACCCGTCTGTCGTTTTTGACCAGTTTTTCTTGTTATCGACCAGTTTTGTCGCTTTTTGACCCGTTTTTTGTCACTATTGTAGCCTTTTTGACCTGGTTTTGTCGTTTATGGACAGTTTTTGTCGCTTTTTTGACCCGTTTTGATCGTTTTTGACCCAACTTTGTTGTTTTATGACCAGTTTTTATCGTTTTTGACCAGTTTCTATTGTTATCGACCAGTTTTGTCGCTTTTTGACCCGTTTTCTGTCACTTTTGTAGCCTTTTTGACCTGGTCTTGTCGTTTTCGGCCCGTTTTTGTCGCTTTTGAACCCGTTTTGATCGTGTTTGACCCAACTTTGTTATTTTATGACCAGTTTCTATCGTTTTTGACCAGTTTTGTCGCTTTTAGACCCGTTTTATCGTTTTTTGACCCGTTTTTGTCACTTTTGCTGTTTTTTTGACCCATTTTTACCCAATTTTGTCGTTTTAAAAAAAAAAAAAAAAAAATGCGGGGAAAAGAAAAATCGGGAAATTTTTTTTAAAATTTCTTTTTGTCCCCTTTTTTCCCGCCCTTTTTGTCGCTGCCCCATTTCCCCCCCTGTTTTTCGTGGGGGGTTCCCGAGTTCGTACCTTTTACTCATTTCTCTCAACCTGTTTTTGACGCTTTTTTTTTTTTTAACCTGTTTTTATTGTTTTTTGACCCTTTGTTTTTTTGACCCTTTTTGACCGGTTTGTTTACCTCAGTGACACTGAGACCAGAGCCAGGCTCGATCCCACAACCTTCAGACCTTCAGACCTTTGTGAAACCCACTTTCATTGTGTAGTAACTTTACCTCTGAGCCACAGCGGCTCTGCTTCATCTGGTTCAGGTTCTTCTATAGGAGCTTATAGAAGTAAAGCTCAGGGAGGAAGAGGCTCGGTCGACCAGTCGCACCAGACAAAACAAAAACACTCACTGTAGTTTGTCAGGGCAGTAGCTCAGGGAGTAGAGTGTTTGGCTACTTGTGTGTCGTCTGTGAACCAAATGTTGTGGGTTCGATTCCTCCTCAATGAAGAAGTTTTATAACTTAGTGTCGTCACTAAAGTATAATGTCACTAAAACCCTGCAGCTCTCAGAAGCATCACAGGCTCAAGTCAAACTGACTCAGGTGGGACTTGATCCCAGAACCTCAGGGTCAACACACTTTTAAAGTCCTGTGATTTACCCACTCAACCACATCAGGATGCAAATGTTTTCTGTCATGTGTTTATTTGACTTCACTTCACAGACGCACAGTTGATTTTGTTGATATTAACGACATTTAACTCCAGATGTTTGCTGTGGCAGGAGCTCAGTGACTAGAGCTGTTGGATAAAGTGAAGCTTCCCTGATCCAAAGGTTGAGAGTTCGATTCCCGCTGTCTCACAGAAAGTTTTAAACCATAGTGTTGTTTGAGTTTTACTAAATCACAGACGTGGTAGAAACAGGTGGGACTCGAACCTACGACCTCAGGCAGGTGAGTCTTCTTAAAGCCCTGTGCTTTAACCACTGCACCACATCTGCACACTGTCTGTCACTGTTATGAGTTTATTTGACTCAACAGATGCACAGTTCATTCATTATTAAACTTGTGTTTCTCAGGTGTAAAAGCAACAGCAGACAGACCCAGAGGGACTCGAACCCGGGACCTCAGGGCAGAAGAGACTTCTTAAAGCCCGAGATCTGAACCACTCGACCACATCAGCATCTCGGAGCTGCTTCAGTGTCACTGTCATGAGTTTGTTAAACTGAACTGACTCTCAGTGACGAGAGAAGACAGTTGAAATAAAGCGTCCCTGATCCAAAGGTTGAGGGTTCGATTCCCGCTCTCTCACAGAAAGCAGCACTTTTAAAGTATAGTGTGGTTTAGTGGAGCTGTTGGTTAAATGTGTGACGTCTGGTCCTTTAGTTTTAAACTATAATGTGGTTTGAGTCTGAACAAACGTCACAGACAGAAGTGGATCAACAGCTCTGGCACAGGCGGGATTCGAACCCTGCACGTCTGAGCAGCAGAGGCTTTTTTAACCCCTGGACCATCAGAACACACTGAGAGTCCAGCAGATGATCAGGTTGAAGAAGCTCCAGCTCCTCAAGCACTCAGTCAGACCTGAGTCACCAGTGAAGGTTTAAATCTACAGACGTGGATGGTTGTCCTCGTGTGATGAAGGCCATGGAGGGACCTGGAGGAGCTGCAGGAGCTCAGGGACCTGGAGGAGCTCAGGGACCTGGAGGAGCTGCAGGAGCTCAGGGACCTGGAGGAGCTCAGGGACCTGGGTCCCCTGTGATCTACATGAGTTTAAGCCTCGGACTCAGGTGAAGAAACACAAGGACAGAAGCTCAGACTCTGGTGGATCTGGATGTAGACGCTGAATCTTCATTTATCTGAGATTATCCACATTTAAAGACTCCTGCTCGACGTGGCAGTAGCTCAGTGAGTAGAGTTATAATAATAGTAATAAAAATAATAAATAAATAAATAAATAAATAAATAAATAAATAAATAAATAAATAAATAAATAAATAAATAAATAAATAAACAAATAAATAAATAAATAAATAAATAATATATCAAACTTGTAGTACTTTTTTGGACACTCAAAGACGCTTTACACGTGGGATAAAACAAAACACAGAAGGGGTTTAAGGAAAAGCTCGTTTGAAGAGGTGGTTTTGATGCTGATTTAAAGTGTGTGAGTGAGTTCCAAAGGGCGGGGGCTCAGCTGTTTTCAGATCCAGCTGGGATGGAGATGGGGCGGAGGGAGATGTCGGTGTAGGAGGATCCAGGTGCTCTGATTTAATGCACTTTAGTCCATGGGTTTGTCCCAGGTTTCAGTGAGACAGAGTCAATCCACTTTATTGTCGGTGATGAAATCACAGAGGAGCAGCTTTTACTGTTGACTGATCTCGTATTGAAGAGCGCTGTCTGAAGTCACGTGACGAGTGCGCTGATGACGTATGCGGATGTTGTTGTGCCGGTGTACGAGAGGGAGTGAGCTGCGCGCGGACTGGAGAGATGGAAACTGTTTCACCGCTGAAGTTGTAGAGGAGATCGCGACGGGAGCCTCGGTGGAGAAGACGGTGTTGTTGCAGAGTTGTGCTGATGTCCAGTGAAGAAGGTGCGCGGTGGCTGAATCTGAGGAGCTGCGAGGACGTGTGTGAAGCGCCATGGTCGGAGCCGGGGATGGAAACAGCCGCGGAGAGGCAGCAGGAAAGCCACGAACAGGAGCCGCATTGCGGACAGGCTGCTCCGGGGAGCAGGCCGGCCAGTAACCGGTGTTACGCCGAAAACTGCATGACCGCCGAGAAATGCACCCCCTTGCCGTGAGCGCGCACAGCTGATAGGAAGTGAGGTAATACACCAGGAAAGACGATTTCTGCGGCTTTACACTATGCTTTACACATATATATGACAATGATCTACTAAGGAAGATGTAATTCTAAAATAGTTAATACAACAGTTAAACAATTAGCTAACTAAAGTGCATTATGCTAACGAATATTATACTAAAGCCTTTATTTTATTTATTTATTTATTTCACTATTCTAGACTTTGTACTTTTCTATTATTCGTTCGAATGGTCCTTTAACACTCTGTTTTACTAAGAAGAGATAGCAATTTCAGCTATTTTAGGTATTGTGTTTAAAAGTTTCAGAGGATATTTCGGAAATTATTATTGTTAGCGATTGTTAAAGCAGGGGATGAGGTCTGCCGAAAAATGCACCCCCTCCTCATTTCAACCAGGTGAGTCCTACACTCCTCATACTCCCTGGACAGAGTGAGCACACAGGATAGATCAATAATATCATACAATCAAACACTTTGCTTCGCCTTTTAAAGCAGGGGATGAGGTCTGCCGAAAAATGCACCCCCTCCTCATTTCAACCAGGTGAGTCCTACACTCCTCATACTCCCTGGACAGAGTGAGCACACAGGATAGATCAATAATATCATACAATCAAACACTTTGCTTCGCCTTTTAAAGCAGGGGATGAGGTCTGCCGAAAAATGCACCCCCTCCTCATTTCAACCAGGTGAGTCCTACACTCCTCATACTCCCTGGACAGAGTGAGCACACAGGATAGATCAATAATATCATACAATCAAACACTTTGCTTCGCCTTTTAAAGCAGGGGATGAGGTCTGCCGAAAAATGCACCCCCTCCTCATTTCAACCAGGTGAGTCCTACACTCCTCATACTCCCTGGACAGAGTGAGCACACAGGATAGATCAATAATATCATACAATCAAACACTTTGCTACGCCTTTTAAAGCAGGGGATGAGGTCTGCCGAAAAATGCACCCCCTCCTCATTTCAACCAGGTGAGTCCTACACTCCTCATACTCCCTGGACAGAGTGAGCACACATGATAGATCAATAATATCATACAATCAAACACTTTGCTTCGCCTTTTAAAACAGGGGATGAGGTCTGCCGAAAAATGCACCCCCTCCTCATTTCAACCAGGTGAGTCCTACACTCCTCATACTCCCTGGACAGAGTGAGCACACAGGATAGATCAATAATATCATACAATCAAACACTTTGCTTCGCCTTTTAAAACAGGGGATGAGGTCTGCCGAAAAATGCACCCCCTCCTCATTTCAACCAGGTGAGTCCTACACTCCTCATACTCCCTGGACAGAGTGAGCACACAGGATAGATCAATAATATCATACAATCAAACACTTTGCTTCGCCTTTTAAAGCAGGGGATGAGGTCTGCCGACAAATGCACCCCCCCCTCATTTCAACCAGGTGAGTCCTACACTCCTCATACTCCCTGGACAGAGTGAGTACACAGGATAGATCAATAATATCATACAATCAAACACTTTGCTTCGCCTTTTAAAGCAGGGGATGAGGTCTGCCGAAAAATGCACCCCCTCCTCATTTCAACCAGGTGAGTCCTACACTCCTCATACTCGCTGGACAGAGTGAGTACACAGGATAGATCAATAATATCATACAATCAAACACTTTGCTACGCCTTTTAAAGCAGGGGATGAGGTCTGCCGAAAAATGCACCCCCTCCTCATTTCAACCAGGTGAGTCCTACACTCCTCATACTCCCTGGACAGAGTGAGCACACATGATAGATCAATAATATCATACAATCAAACACTTTGCTTCGCCTTTTAAAACAGGGGATGAGGTCTGCCGAAAAATGCACCCCCTCCTCATTTCAACCAGGTGAGTCCTACACTCCTCATACTCCCTGGACAGAGTGAGCACACAGGATAGATCAATAATATCATACAATCAAACACTTTGCTTCGCCTTTTAAAACAGGGGATGAGGTCTGCCGAAAAATGCACCCCCTCCTCATTTCAACCAGGTGAGTCCTACACTCCTCATACTCCCTGGACAGAGTGAGCACACATGATAGATCAATAATATTATACAATCAAACACTTTGCGTCGCCTTTTAAAACGGGATGAGGTCTGCCGAAAACCAAGGTCAGCCGTCTTTTTATTCTTTAAGGGCATGACTTTTAGGAAAATCATGCGGAACAATTAAAAAGCTGGTATTTAGAACAAATGTAACAAATTTATTGAACAGTGCAAAACAAACAGATGTATTCCCCATCCATTGGACCCCCCACACATGTTTGATGGAACCATCTATTGCACTTGTCACATCCAATCTGTGAAAAAATAAAGTGAACAATAAACGGTTGTCCCACAGTATGCAATAAAACTATTCTCAAATGTATAGAAATTTGTATATTATTGCAACACTATTTAGTATTTAGGTTCATGTTACCCAGTTGGGATCGTCCGCATCTTCTGACCCACAAAGATGGCAAAGATTGTCGAGGCTCTCTATAAAACAACATGAAAATCCTGGTTATAAAAGACAAATTGCATATTCCTCTTATATAATAAAGACCATTTAAGACTTTTTTGACTTGTGTAATAGAAGAAAATGGGATGCTGCTTAAATGAGAGGAGGAATTGCTTCCTATTTTGGGAGTAGATGAGAAGGCTGTTGGATACAGTGTTCTCTTTGCACCCTAACCCAACCCTAGAAAGTCTCAAGTTATGTCTTTGATGCTAAGAAAGTGGAGTTAGTTCTCTGACTTTGTTAAATGCATAACAGGGTACAGCTGAATGTTGTTTATGTTTTTAAAATTGTTTTAAAATATAAAGTTATTTGAATAGTAACATAATATAAATAAATTATTTATACACAATATATTCATGAATAATGTTTATTTTGTTTGCTTTCAGAAGAACTGCTGGGCACTGAACTGTTGGGTGTAGAACATTTTAGCTGATTATTCATTATGTTAGCCTTCTAGGTTATCCCGTTTGCACTTTAATATTTAATGCCATCTGTTAATTGATTCTGATCATTAAACCTCCATAAACCACAGTTTGCTTTGGTAATGTCTGTGTTTATTATTTCAGACTAAGGGTCAATGTGTATCGTTCAGGAACTTCCTTCCTTCAGATAAATCTGTAGTTTAGTCTCCTATTCTTACTTTTATTTTGTTCGCTTTTCGAACTGGTGCTCCGTTAAATTTTTAAGGCTAATCTACAACCTATTAATTAATAAACAAATTAATTGATTAATAAACCCTCATACCCTACAGGTGAAATATCATTTCAGCAATTAAAAATCATGTATGTACATCCAACATTCTTCATTGTAAAACGTTCACACCAGCCTCTCTCCAGGGGTTGGGATCCGGAACCCAAGCTTTGCGTGGAGGTGAGCCCGACTATATCCAGCCGGTACCCCTCAACCACCCGCACAAGCTCAGGCTCATTGCCCCCCAGCAAGGTGACGTTCCATGTCCCGACCCCTACGGATCCCTCTGCGAGTGGTGGGTTCCATAGGAGGGCGGGGCCACGTGGTCCTTTCGGGCTGAGGCCCAACCACGAGACGCTCGCATTTGAGCCCCAATCCCAGGCCTGGCTCCAGGGTGAGGCCCCGGCTGCGCCATACCAGGCAACGTCACAGTCCTTGATCATACATCCATTGGAGTCTTTTGAACTGCTCTTCGTCTGAGCCGTCACCTAAGACCTTTTTGCCATGGGAGACTCGACCAGGGGCATAAAGCCCCAGACAACATAGCTCCTCGGATCATTCGGGCACTCAAACAACCCCACCACGTTAAGGTAGCAGTTCATGGGGTTGTCAAGCAAATCAGCAGAACCTTATATGAAATATAGTAGAGCTACATAAACTTTAACATACCTGTTTCTTTGAGAAGAATCTTTGCAATTTCCCATCTAATTTTGTTCACATTATCCTTATTAGATGGGAAGTTTAGGTCCATTCCCCCCAAGATACATTCTGCAAACTATAAAGGATGTCTGTTTCAACTGTCTTTATGAACAAAGTTTATACAAAATGGAATAGTGCACTAACTTTCAGCGCAAAAACTCCGCAGGATGACCCGTCTTCCTGCTGTGCATGTGCCACTGTGGTGCATTTCCATCGGGACACATTGCACCCCTTCTTCCGCATAAATGCCCTTTAAAAAAAAGTTAAGTGTTCATTCTATATTGGCTTAAAATGGTCTCAAGACTGATGTTACACAGTGTACCTTGTGACCTCAAGACAACGTTTGGTCTTTGTTTCTGTCTCTCCCAAGGGGTCAAGGAAGAGTGTTTTTTTCTGCTCTGGATAAATTACCTTGAAATACACAACTTTTTAAAATTTTAAATGTACGGGGCCCACTTTCTAAACATAATTCACAGTAAACATCATATTTCTTATGTATTTTTATTTCATAAATTTGCATATATTATAGTAAAGACATGATTTACAAATCCAGGTGGTGATTTGACTGTTGTACTTTAAGAGACTAGATGCAAGTTGGGGATTTTATGCTCACTGCTGCCACCTCAGGTCTTACTCGTAACTGCAGTCTATACATTAAGCTCGTGCATGACGGCACATAGGACCTGAAGTAACAACTTTTTGAGTGACAGTGCAGGATTTTAGAGGCATTTGTGGTGAACAGGTCTGGGCTCTTTTTACACATTAGGACATGACTGGAACATGTGGGGGGATGAAAATGCTTAGTTATAACATTTTTAAACTCTGTATAGTCCCTTTAAAGCTGCTGTACCTGACTTTTTGCTGTTGAAAAGAACATTTATTTTACTACCTGAGTACGTTGTAAACACAGTCAATAATCCGGACATTTCCCCTACATTTTGATTGAGCAATGGAAGATAGAAGTAGAATCGAAATTAGTCCATTTTGATTTCTGATTCTGTTGATTCTAATTTTTGATTTCTGCCACCGCTCAAAGCTGCATACAGGCTTATAACATGTATATAATGAATATTCATGAACAATTCAGATGTGATAGAGGGATTGTGAGAACTGTAAAAGAGTTTGAAAGGGTTGAAACTTATCAAGTCACTTTTATAAGAGAAATAATTAGGTGCTACAGCTTTAAGTAGCAAGTGCAATCATGTGGATGTGCTGCAAATTATTTAAAATTTGTAACGGCACAGTATTAGTGCCACTATAATCTCACATGTAGAGTACAAGCTGTTCTCGAGCCCAAAATGGTTGGTATTAAGTTAAGTTACAATAATAGACTACATTTCATTTCAATAACCAGCAGCTGATCAGATCACAAGGCTGTATGTGGTTAAAAGATCCTAACATAATCAGGTTACGTGATTTTTGTTTTACTAATCTTTCATTGCTCAAATCCAACAATCTTGCTGTAGCAATTCATGAAAAGCTTCTGAATGGTCTAAAAGTATTATCATTCTCAAATACTTACAGCCAACATCCAATGACAATTTGCGTTGAAAATGCCCAAAATAATTTGGAACTCTGATGGATCCACCTGGAACACAAAATACAATTGATCAAACAAATGTAATTGTTTTTATTTCCTTTATGACTTACTTTACGATTCACTATTGACTGCTTTACTGACCTTCAACCTTGACGCACCTCTGTTCCAAATTTTTGTCATCTCAAAGCTGTCAATGGCTAATGCCCTGTCATTATTGTGTGCGTTGTAACGCTGCACAATAATTGTCAGGTAGACGTTGATAACCTAGAAAAATGGTATCAATACATAATTGTGCTTTTTTTTGTTAAGGCCTGCCTAAAAAGTAAACTTCACCATTCGTTGCCCACTTTTAATGATCAATTTGCAATATTGTAGATGGGTGGCGCTTTGGATGTAAGATTTGTGTATAACCACAGAGAGGGTAACCAACGGCAAAGTTCAATTAAAAGGTTGCCATTGTAAATTTTTGATTCAAAGACATTCTTTATATTTCCAAAGACACACTTGCCTCACTCTCAAGTTCACGACTTGGACCTAGTCGTGCAAGATCGAAGCAGAAAAGCTTGTAAGGGCCAATCTTTGACAGTAGGAAGTTTGCATCTTCAAATTTGCCTGACCATAATTTGGTGATATCTAAAATAACAGAGTGGAGATTGGTTATTACATCATCAAACACACAAAAAGGCCCAGTATTTAATGTTATTGGTGCCATAGGGTCACTTAGCATCCAGGCATACATTTTGCTATTTTTGTTTCGGTGTCATCGACCGGAGATGAGAAGTAGGTGGGCCCTGACGGTGGGGCTGCTGGCAGTGGAGGTGTCAAGGATGCGGGCCGTGACAGTGGAGGTGTGATGGAGTCGGGCCGTGACAGTGGAGGTGAGATGGAGTCGGGCCGTGACAGTGGAGGTGAGATGGGCTTAGGCCTTGACAGTGGAGGTGTGATGGAGTCGGGCCGTGACAGTGGAGGTGTGATGGAGTCGGGCCGTGACAGTGGAGGTGAGATGGAGTCGGGCCGTGACAGTGGAGGTGAGATGGGCTTAGGCCTTGACAGTGGAGGTGTGATGGAGTCGGGCCGTGACAGTGGAGGTGTGATGGAGTCGGGCCGTGACAGTGGAGGTGAGATGGAGTCGGGCCGTGACAGTGGAGGTGAGATGGGCTTAGGCCTTGACAGTGGAGGTGTGATGGAGTCGGGCCGTGACAGTGGAGGTGTGATGGAGTCGGGCCGTGACAGTGGAGGTGAGATGGAGTCGGGCCGTGACAGTGGAGGTGAGATGGAGTCGGGCCGTGACAGTGGAGGTGAGATGGGCTTAGGCCGTGACAGTGGAGGTGTGATGGAGTCGGGCCGTGACAGTGGAGGTGTGATGGAGTCGGGCCGTGACAGTGGAGGTGAGATGGAGTCGGGCCGTGACAGTGGAGGTGAGATGGAGTCGGGCCGTGACAGTGGAGGTGATAAAGAAGAAGGGCAGCGCAGTGTGGCCGATGGCAGTCGAGGTGATGAGATGGTGGGCTGTGGCTTTGTGGCCGATGGCAGTTGAGGTGATGAGGAGACAGGCTTTGTGGCTGATGGTAGCCGAGAGGATGACATGGCGGGCTGTGGCAGTGTGGCTGATGGCAGCCGAGGTGATAAGAAGATGGGCTGTGGCTTGGTGGCCGATGGCAGCTGAGGTGATGAGGAGACAGGCTGTGGTTTTGTGGCAGATGGCAGTTGAGGTGATGAGGAGACAGGCTTTGTGGCTGATGGTAGCCGAGGGGATGACATGGCGGGCTGTGGCAGTGTGGCTGATGGCAGCCGAGGTGATAAGAAGATGGGCTGTGGCTTGGTGGCCGATGGCAGCTGAGGTGATGAGGAGACAGGCTTTGTGGCTGATGGTAGCCGAGGGGATGACATGGCGGGCTGTGGCAGTGTGGCTAATGGCAGCTGAGGTGATGAGGAGACAGGCTTTGTGGCTGATGGCAGCCGAGGGGATGACATGGCGGGCTGTGGCAGTGTGGCTAATGGCAGTTGAGGTGATGAGGAGACAGGCTTTGTGGCTGATGGTAGCCGAGGGGATGACATGGCGGGCTGTGGCAGTGTGGCTGATGGCAGCTGAGGTGATTTATGAGGGATGCGTGGAGTTTGATATCTAAAATGCCGTAGATGATCAATGCTGACCTTTTTTATTAATCTCTTGACGACACTTTGGTTATCCTCAACCAGGTCCGCACTCTTGCCTTCTAAGGCAACAATAATGAAGGGGCCCAAATAGTTAGCGTCAAGTTTTCCACCTTTTCTCTGCTGGCTTCTGACATTTTGGCGCAAAACTTTGTCTCCAACTTTGAATGTTTTTATGTTTGTTTTCGATTCCAATCTTTCTCTGACCTTCTTTTGCGACCTCCTTACATTACTGTCGATTATGTCTTTCAATGCTTCAAGCCTGGCTATCCCTTGAGAGACCACCTCCTCCTCCACTGACTCCTCCAGTCTACTGTCTACCTGTGAAAAAATAAATATCTTTTCATAACATTGTCTCTTTTTAACCAATGACAATAATTGTCTATTTTGGTTTGTGCTTTGCCCACCTAGCTTTGCTACTGGTGTTAGTAAGTGCACCAAAACCGATGAAATCGTCCATCGATACTTACTAAAGCAAAAGGCCTATACAAGGGGTCTGCAACCTGCGGCTCTTCAGCCACCTTGTAGTGGCTACCTTTAGCTTTGACCAAAGCACAACAGTCCTCTGCTTTGTCCAGATGTGTGCACTTCTCTTAACACCTCTCCAAGTGAAGGACTGCGCTGCGTAAAGGCATGTGTGTCTTTGATCTGCTCATGTGCGCATTTGCTATAAAAATGAGCATTTATGCCACCCTGACAGCAAACTATTCGGATCATTAACGTTTGTTATGGTGTCACTTTTTTTTACTTATTACTAAATGAAACAGAGATTATTTCATTGTTTTTGTTATGTTTAAGACAATCACCCTGCACTTACGGAACGTGGCAGAGGATGAGGGGAAACAGGTGAGTGTGTGAGGGTGCAGATGTTATGTGACAATCTAGTGGCAAGAATGTGATGCTGGCTGTCAGTGTTCGCTCATTAGAAGCACTGATGTGTTTGTTGTATTCCATGCTTAAAATATTACAATTTTTCAAACAGATGAAAATGTTGAAAATGAATAAGCAGTGTTTTGCGGCTTCAGACTATTTGTCTTTGGGGGAAGAGGGAGAAAAATGGCTCTTAGCTCTCCTAGCAAAACATTTTAAAAGACACTAGGCATTTTCTTTCACTGTAATTATTGGGTTTTCTAAGAAACTATGATGTAATGCAAGCACATATGGTATATTTTTGGGGTGAAAAAAGAGGGTGAGTCCACCTCTAAGGGATCCTTATTTCTACGTTCACATCCTGAAGAAGCACATTTGCTCTACGGAATTCTCGTTCTGAAGAGGTGAATTTGCAGGGTAAATATTCTAATCAGATTCAATACACTATGTTGTACACTTACCAGACAGCTTACCATTTGCAACTTTTGTGTACAAAGCAGTTAATAATTGTACTAAAAGTAATAATAATTAAGAAAAACACAACATTATACCTCATAGTGTTGTGGTATCTCATCTGGATACCGTGCCTCTCTTCCAAACATCAAAAAATATGGACTATGTTTCGTTGTGGCTTGCCGTTTGGTCCGTAAACCAAACATGACGGAGTCCAAATATTTATCCCACTCGTTGGGGCGTCGTCCCACCAATGTGCAGAGAGCCCTGGAACAATAATACTACATTAATAATAATTAATAATACTTGTAAGAATGATTGATATGGCATTATAATATGAAAATACTTCTGAATAGTGCCATTCATGCGCTCCACAAGGCCATTTGTTTGCGGATGGTACGGAGCGCATAGGCTTCTTTCTATATTGAGAGTCAAGCACACTCCTTTGTTGAGCTATGAAGAAAAAATATTAACACATGTATTAACATTACTTTATGTGTGTAGTCTCTATGTGTATTTGTGTTTTTTCAAAGTTCACTGTATACTAGTACAAGCATACCGTATTGACAAACTCCCGACCTTGGTCTGTCAAAATACGTTTAGGCGCCTCGAACTGATGTATGAAGGATATCACATTTTTGAGCACCTCCTCTGCAGTTTTGGTTTTCAGTGGATATGCTTGTGCCCACCGAGTGTAGTAGTCTATTAAGACTAAAATATAACAGTATCCACTGTCTGTCACTGTCAATTTCCCAATCAGGTCCATGCCAAGAAGCTCAAATGGCTCTCCGACCTATAATGAACCATGATATAAAAAGAAGTCTGAATTTTGTGAGTGTGTCATACTTTCTTATTTATAAAAGCATAACAAATACAGTACCTTGATTGGGGTGTATTTAGCTGGCTCTTTAATGCACCTTTGTGCGGTTTGGCATGCAGCACATTCTGAGACCTGTAACAAAAAAATATTATAAAAATAAGTTAAAAAGTCACATCAATAACATATTATTCTTGACAACATAATGTGTTCCCTATCCCCTCTCAACAACTGTTACTCTAGTTGATTATTTGTGTTACTAAATTGGAGAATGTTTTTTTTCTTATCTGAGAGTATGGCTACACATGCGTAACTTGCAGATGGCTGGCATATTTCTGAACTAATATGGATTTCTTCTCTTTCTCAGTCCACCACCTTTTCTTTTTTATGTCTTTGGTGGTCTGATCAGAGTGTAATGCAAACTGAACTTAGTGTGTCAGTGTTTCTTTAGTTTTGGCTCCAAAGTGACAATTTCAATTATTTATTTTTGATAATGTTCACAATCATGCTATGGTACAGATAGTGAAAACTTACACGAAATGTAAATGCATTCTTACCCATTTGTCGATGTCCTGACTCATGCCAGGCCAGAAAAAACGTATACTTATGGCATCTCTAGTTTTTTTTTGACCTGAATGCGCCCCCATCGCACTTGCGTGGAAATTCAGGAACACTCTGTTGGCTTCCTCAGGTCCACAAAGCACTTTTCTTTTATCGCCATAATACAACACCCCTCCTGCAAAGAACATAAAACATTAATAGTTAGCTATGTTGTGGTTCAGACCTAAAATCCCCAAAAGACAGTGTGATGGGTTTTAGACTTCTCTCTTCAGTGTTATTTTTCTTTATAGTGTTTGATGATGAATGGATGTGTGTACACAGCAAAGCAGGCAGACAGGTAAGCAAGCAAGTAGGGAGGCAAGCATGAAGACAGCAACAATTAGACCAGGGATCTCCACACTTTTTTCACGGGGGGCGCATACTGAAGTGCACATGGGGTGAAGGGCCATAGATCGGTGGTTGGTGCTGCGAAATCTTTGACTAGCAGAGGTTTGTTGTGCCTCATACGTTCATTTATGCTTATAACCTTCATGCCAGTTCTGTCTCACAATGAAATGTAATTTGCTAGGTTAGAAGTGTGTAGAAATAAATTAAATTAAGGCCATACCGCCTTTTGTCTACCCAATCCCGTCAGACCTTGGAAGCTAAGCAGGGAAGGGCCTGGTCGGTACTTGGATGGGAGACCGTTTGGGAACACCAGGAAGCCTAGCGAATGTAGTGAGTGAGTCAGTGGTTGGACGTGGTCGGAGGGGCCGATGGCGCAGACTAGTTGTCTCGCTTCCGTCAGTCTACCCCAGGGCAGCTGTTGCTACAGTAATAGCTTATCACCACTGAGTACAGAGTTAATGAATTATGCAATGTAAAGCGTCTTTGAGTGTCCAGAAAAGCGCTATGTAAAACCAATCCTTAATTCCATTATTATTGTTATTATTATTCCATTAATCAAGTAACATCATGAATGGTTTTGGGAAGAATACGCAGGGACATGGAGCCAAGGGGGCTCAGGGCCCAGGACAGTCCTGGGTAAACTGAGAAATCTGGTCACCTTAACTAAACATGGAATTGAAGAGGCGTTGAACCAGGACACAAACGTATTGACACATAGCATTTTGTTTGTGTATTGCAATAAAGTGTAAATACTTTTTGCTAGAAAAAAATATACTTATATTATTACTGCATGTGTGATACTGCTTACTTTATTGTACTGTATACAAGTCAAAGTGAATTCATGTCTTATTGGCAAATGATGGAATTCGCCCTAGCCTAAACCCGTTTTGCGCCAAAAATGCCCGCTCCTTATGTTTAATAACGGTTTACAAAAGTAATACAAAAGTAAAAGAAAACGCGTTTAACTTCATTTTAACATTATTATCAATAAATTTGTGTTATGTACTTGATTGTGCACCTGACTACGCAATGTACACAATGCACGTCCTACATGCTAAACTTACCTTCTGCGCGGAATCTACTACATTTTCTTCGAACTTCATTTTTCTCTCTTTTTGTTAAACCTTCCTTGTATATATTCTGTGTTATGTATTTGAAAATGTCCCCGTATAGATCTGGATCCATTTCGGACGCAGCAGGTCAAACACAGGGCGCAAGGTAGGCTATATTCTGTCACTGTGCGCACTACGTGCGTCTAGCAGAATAGTTCATTCATTCATTACACAATTTGCATAACTTTTTGCCCGTGTGAAAATAAATGTTCAAATGTAGCGAGTGACCTACTAGAAAATGTGTTATTTGACTTTTAATCGTTTTTTGCTTCTTAATTAAACGTCTGAATCTCATTTTAAGATGACACCTTAACAGTAGCCAACAAATTAAAACATTTTAAAAGACTTTTCCTGTTTTATTATGAGCATCAAAAAATGGAGAGTAGAAATAAGAAAGAAGGATTATTAATCTTTGTTATTACTACTACAAAAAAGAAGTCAGCAGGCGCGCTGAGGCGGCTGAATTTCAGATCAATCAATCAATCAATCAATCAATCAATCAATCAATCAATCAATGGTTTTGTATAGCCCAATAACACAACAGGAGTTGGCTCACATGGATGTAACTGCATTTCTAATATTACAAGAAATATTAGTTATATTGATTTCCATAAGAACACGGCACTCAACAACCCGCATGTACAACACGTTGCCTTCGTGCAGTAAAGTCAATATGGGTCGATTATTCTAAAATCACTCTTGGTCGTTTTTCTCTCGGGAAAGGGCGAGGGGGTCTGACATACTGCGTGGGGGGTGGCCATCACAGCACCTCACGTTACAGTTATGTTTTTGAATTATTTGTGAGTTGGATTATACTTTAAAGTTCTAGTTGTTTGTAGAACCTAACCAGTGTATTAACAAAATGAAACCCCAAAATATGAGAACAGTAACTCATTTGAGTGCTAGAAAGTCCAAATGATAGTTATATTTTGGAAAATACAAATCAAACATAACCTCTGAATGCCAAATGCTGAATTACATACATTTATTAAAGCACAACAGTTATCAGTATTGAAAAAAAAACAAAGGTGCAAAAATCATTTAGTCCATGATAACTGTTTGAGAATGAATTTCTCCCCACACATCACCTCCCCTTTAAGAAAAAATATATTTCAACCTGGATAGACTCAAACAGACAAAAGCAGCGATTGGGAAGATTTATTTCCATGTATATTAGTTGTGGCAATCAGACCCCGGCAGTAGATATCGATGTAAAGTAAGTATGGATGAACAGCTTGGAGGTAGGGATGTCTTCCCTGGAGCCTGGACACTGGTGGAGTATGGAAGACCCGTGAAGGATGGTCCATGTGCACAGCTTCTGGCCTTCGGGACATGGAACGTCGATCTCAATGCAATGCAATGTGTTTGATTGCAGGAGGGGGGTGCATTTTTCGGCAGACCTCATCCCCTGTTTTAAAAGGCGAAGCAAAGTGTTTGATTGTATGATATTATTGATCTATCCTGTGTGCTCACTCTGTCCAGGGAGTATGAGGAGTGTAGGACTCACCTGGTTGAAATGAGGAGGGGGTGCATTTTTCGGCAGACCTCATCCCCTGCTTTAAAAGGCGAAGCAAAGTGTTTGATTGTATGATATTATTGATCTATCCTGTGTGCTCACTCTGTCCAGGGAGTATGAGGAGTGTAGGACTCACCTGGTTGAAATGAGGAGGGGGTGCATTTTTCGGCAGACCTCATCCCCTGCTTTAAAAGGCGAAGCAAAGTGTTTGATTGTATGATATTATTGATCTATCATGTGTGCTCACTCTGTCCAGGGAGTATGAGGAGTGTAGGACTCACCTGGTTGAAATGAGGAGGGGGTGCATTTTTCGGCAGACCTCATCCCCTGCTTTAAAAGGCGAAGCAAAGTGTTTGATTGTATGATATTATTGATCTATCCTGTGTACTCACTCTGTCCAGGGAGTATGAGGAGTGTAGGACTCACCTGGTTGAAATGAGGGGGGGGTGCATTTTTCGGCAGACCTCATCCCCTGCTTTAAAAGGCGAAGCAAAGTGTTTGATTGTATGATATTATTGATCTATCCTGTGTACTCACTCTGTCCAGGGAGTATGAGGAGTGTAGGACTCACCTGGTTGAAATGAGGAGGGGGTGCATTTTTCGGCAGACCTCATCCCCTGCTTTAAAAGGCGTAGCAAAGTGTTTGATTGTATGATATTATTGATCTATCCTGTGTGCTCACTCTGTCCAGGGAGTATGAGGAGTGTAGGACTCACCTGGTTGAAATGAGGAGGGGGTGCATTTTTCGGCAGACCTCATCCCCTGCTTTAAAAGGCGAAGCAAAGTGTTTGATTGTATGATATTATTGATCTATCCTGTGTGCTCACTCTGTCCAGGGAGTATGAGGAGTGTAGGACTCACCTGGTTGAAATGAGGAGGGGGTGCATTTTTCGGCAGACCTCATCCCCTGCTTTAACAATCGCTAACAATAATAATTTCCGAAATATCCTCTGAAACTTTTAAACACAATACCTAAAATAGCTGAAATTGCTATCTCTTCTTAGTAAAACAGAGTGTTAAAGGACCATTCGAACGAATAATAGAAAAGTACAAAGTCTAGAATAGTGAAATAAATAAATAAATAAAATAAAGGCTTTAGTATAATATTCGTTAGCATAATGCACTTTAGTTAGCTAATTGTTTAACTGTTGTATTAACTATTTTAGAATTACATCTTCCTTAGTAGATCATTGTCATATATATGTGTAAAGCATAGTGTAAAGCCGCAGAAATCGTCTTTCCTGGTGTATTACCTCACTTCCTATCAGCTGTGCGCGCTCACGGCAAGGGGGTGCATTTCTCGGCGGTCATGCAGTTTTCGGCGTAACACCGGGTTGTATTCCGCTGCTCGAGCAGAACACAGCGGGGTTGGGCCGTAGGCAGCCCCGGGAGCTCACAGCACAGTCACACCGTGACAGGCGGCAGATGCGGACGACCGGGCAAACACTGGTACCAGGCGACATCGGTACGTAAAAACCGCTTTGAGAAGCGGCCGCCAAACCGCGCCAGCGTCCTCTCACTTCCGGTCAGTTACGGACTCAAACGAAGCGTAAAAAAGAGCGTTTGTTCACTGGTGTGTCGTCTGTCAACCAAATGTTATGGGCTCAGTTCCTCCTCTCTCAGACATGACTCTGTAACCTGAAGTCACTGTTTATGTTTGAGTTTGTGAACTCTTGGGAAGTCCTGTGTGGTCAGGGGGCCAGTCTGTTTCACCTCTTCAATAAACGGAGATCTGACATTTTTCTCCAAAGAGTAACCTGGCTCTGCCTCTCTCTGCTCTCGCACCTTCCAATACTTAGTTCTGTCAGACACGGTTTCTTGGGGATTACCGTCTGTGTCGGGTTTTTTTCGACCCGTTTTTGACCCACGTTTGTCACTCTTGTCGCTTTTTTGACCCGACTTTGTCATTTTTGACCCGTTTTTATCGTTTTTGACCAGTTTCTGTCACTTTTTTTGACCCGTCTGTCGTTTTTGACCAGTTTTTCTTGTTATCGATCAGTTTTGTCGCTTTTTGACCCGTTTTTTGTCACTATTGTAGCCTTTTTGACCTGGTTTTGTCGTTTTCGGCCCGTTTTTGTCGCTTTTGAACCCGTTTTGATCGTTATTGACCCAACTTTGTTCTTTTATGACCAGTTTTTATCGTTATCGACCAGTTTTGTCGCTTTTTGACCCGTTTTTTGTCACTATTGTAGCCTTTTTGACCTGGTTTTGTCGTTTATGGCCCGTTTTTGTCGCTTTTTTGACCCGTTTTGATCGTTTGTCACTAAAACCCTGCAGCTCTCAGAAGCATCACAGGCTCAAATCAAACTGACTCAGGTGGGACTTGATCCCAGAACCTCAGGGTCAACACACTTTTAAAGCCCTGTGATTAACCCATTCAACCACATCAGGATGCAGATGTTTTCTGTCATGTGTTTATTTGACTTCACTTCACAGACGCACAGTTGATTTTGTTGATATTAATGACATTTAACTCCAGATGTTTGCTGTGGCAGGAGCTCAGTGACTAGAGCTGTTGGATTAAGTGAAGCTTCCCTGATCCAAAGGTTGAGAGTTCGATTCCCGCTCTCTCACAGGAAGTTTTAAACCATAGTGTTGTTTGAGTTTTACTAAATTACAGATGTGGAGCAACAGGTGGGACTCGAACCTACGACCTCAGGCAGGTGAGTCTTCTTAAAGCCCTGTGCCTTAACCACTGCACCACATCTGCACACTGTCTGTCACTGTTATGAGTTTATTTGACTCAACAGATGCACAGTTCATTCATTATTAAACTTGTGTTTCTCAGGTGTAAAAGCAACAGCAGACAGACCCAGAGGGACTCGAACCCGGGACCTCAGGGCAGAAGAGACTTCTTAAAACCCGAGATCTGAACCACTCGACCACATCAGCACCTCGGAGCTGCTTCAGTGTCACTGTCATGAGTTTGTTAAACTGAACTGACTCTCAGTGACGAGAGCAGACAGTTGAAATAAAGCGTCCCTGATCCAAAGGTTGAGGGTTCGATTCCCGCTCTCTCACAGAAAGCAGCACTTTTAAAGTATAGTGTGGTTTAGTGGAGCTGTTGGTTAAATGTGTGACGTCTGATCCTTTAGTTTGAAACTATAATGTGGTTTGAGTCTGAACAAACGTCACAGACAGAAGTGGATCAACAGCTCTGGCACAGGCGGGATTCGAACCCTGCACGTCTGAGCAGCAGAGGCTTTTTTAACCCCTGGACCATCAGAACACACTGAGAGTCCAGCAGATGATCAGGTTGAAGAAGCTCCAGCTCCTCAAGCACTCAGTCAGACCTGAGTCACCAGTGAAGGTTTAAATCTACAGACGTGGATGGTTGTCCTCGTGTGATGAAGGCCATGGAGGGACCTGGAGGAGCTCAGGGACCTGGAGGAGCTCAGGGACCTGGAGGAGCTCAGGGACCTGGGTCCCCTGGGATCTACATGAGTTTAAGCCTCGGACTCAGGTGAAGAAACACAAGGACAGAAGCTCAGACTCTGGTGGATCTGGATGTAGACGCTGAATCTTCATTTATCTGAGATTATCCACATTTAAAGACTCCTGCTCGACGTGGCAGTAGCTCAGTGAGTAGAGTTATAATAATAGTAATAAAAATAATAAATAAATAAATAAATAAATAAATAAATAAATAAATAAATAAATAAATAAATAAATAAACAAATAAATAAATAAATAAATAAATAATATATCAAACTTGTAGTACTTTTTTGGACACTCAAAGACGCTTTACACGTGGGATAAAACAAAACACAGAAGGGGTTTAAGGAAAAGCTCGTTTGAAGAGGTGGTTTTGATGCTGATTTAAAGTGTGTGAGTGAGTTCCAAAGGGCGGGGGCTCAGCTGTTTTCAGATCCAGCTGGGATGGAGATGGGGCGGAGGGAGATGTCGGTGTAGGAGGATCCAGGTGCTCTGATTTAATGCACTTTAGTCCATGGGTTTGTCCCAGGTTTCAGTGAGACAGAGTCAATCCACTTTATTGTCGGTGATGAAATCACAGAGGAGCAGCTTTTATTGTTGACTGATCTCGTATTGAAGAGCGCTGTCTGAAGTCACGTGACGAGTGCGCTGATGACGTATGCGGATGTTGTTGTGCCGGTGTACGAGAGGGAGTGAGCTGCGCGCGGACTGGAGAGATGGAAACTGTTTCACCGCTGAAGTTGTAGAGGAGATCGCGACGGGAGCCTCGGTGGAGAAGACGGTGTTGTTGCAGAGTTGTGCTGATGTCCAGTGAAGAAGGTGCGCGGTGGCTGAATCTGAGGAGCTGCGAGGACGTGTGTGAAGCGCCATGGTCGGAGCCGGGGATGGAAACAGCCGCGGAGAGGCAGCAGGAAAGCCACGAACAGGAGCCGCATTGCGGACAGGCTGCTCCGGGGAGCAGGCCGGCCAGTAACCGGGTTGTATTCCGCTGCTCGAGCAGAACACAGCGGGGTTGGGCCGTAGGCAGCCCCGGGAGCTCACAGCACAGTCACACCGTGACAGGCGGCAGATGCGGACGACCGGGCAAACACTGGTACCAGGCGACATCGGTACGTTAAAAACCGTTTAGAGAAGCGGCCGCCAAACCGCGCCAGCGTCCTCTCACTTCCGGTCAGTTACGGACTCAAACGAAGCGTAAAAAAGAGCGTTTGTTCACTGGTGTGTCGTCTGTCAACCAAATGCTATGGGCTCAGTTACTCCTCTCTCAGACATGACTCTGTAACCTGAAGTCACTGTTTATGTTTGAGTTTGTGAACTCTTGGGAAGTCCTGTGTGGTCAGGGGGCCAGTCTGTTTCACCTCTTCAATAAACGGAGATCTGACATTTTTCTCCAAAGAGTAACCTGGCTCTGCCTCTCTCTGCTCTCGCACCTTCCAATACTTAGTTCTGTCAGACACGGTTTCTTGGGGATTACCGTCTTTGTCGGGTTTTTTTCGACCCGTTTTTGACCCACGTTTGTCACTCTTGTCGCTTTTTTGACCCGACTTTGTCATTTTTGACCCGTTTTTATCGTTTTTGACCAGTTTCTGTCACTTTTTTTGACCCGTCTGTCGTTTTTGACCAGTTTTTCTTGTTATCGATCAGTTTTGTCGCTTTTTGACCCGTTTTTTGTCACTATTGTAGCCTTTTTGACCTGGTTTTGTCGTTTATGGACAGTTTTTGTCGCTTTTTTGACCCGTTTTGACCCGACTTTGTTGTTTTATGACCAGTTTTTATCGTTTTTGACCAGTTTCTATCGTTATCGACCAGTTTTGTCGCTTTTTGACCCGTTTTTTGTCACTATTGTAGCCTTTTTGACCTGGTTTTGTCGTTTTCGGCCCGTTTTTGTCGCTTTTGAACCCGTTTTGATCGTTATTGACCCAACTTTGTTCTTTTATGACCAGTTTTTATCGTTATCGACCAGTTTTGTCGCTTTTTGACCCGTTTTTTGTCACTATTGTAGCCTTTTTGACCTGGTTTTGTCGTTTATGGCCCGTTTTTGTCGCTTTTTTGACCCGTTTTGATCGTTTGTCACTAAAACCCTGCAGCTCTCAGAAGCATCACAGGCTCAAATCAAACTGACTCAGGTGGGACTTGATCCCAGAACCTCAGGGTCAACACACTTTTAAAGCCCTGTGATTAACCCACTCAACCACATCAGGATGCAGATGTTTTCTGTCATGTGTTTATTTGACTTCACTTCACAGACGCACAGTTGATTTTGTTGATATTAATGACATTTAACTCCAGATGTTTGCTGTGGCAGGAGCTCAGTGACTAGAGCTGTTGGATTAAGTGAAGCTTCCCTGATCCAAAGGTTGAGAGTTCGATTCCCGCTCTCTCACAGGAAGTTTTAAACCATAGTGTTGTTTGAGTTTTACTAAATTACAGATGTGGAGCAACAGGTGGGACTCGAACCTACGACCTCAGGCAGGTGAGTCTTCTTAAAGCCCTGTGCCTTAACCACTGCACCACATCTGCACACTGTCTGTCACTGTTATGAGTTTATTTGACTCAACAGATGCACAGTTCATTCATTATTAAACTTGTGTTTCTCAGGTGTAAAAGCAACAGCAGACAGACCCAGAGGGACTCGAACCCGGGACCTCAGGGCAGAAGAGACTTCTTAAAGCCCGAGATCTGAACCACTCGACCACATCAGCACCTCGGAGCTGCTTCAGTGTCACTGTCATGAGTTTGTTAAACTGAACTGACTCTCAGTGACGAGAGCAGACAGTTGAAATAAAGCGTCCCTGATCCAAAGGTTGAGGGTTCGATTCCCGCTCTCTCACAGAAAGCAGCACTTTTAAAGTATAGTGTGGTTTAGTGGAGCTGTTGGTTAAATGTGTGACGTCTGATCCTTTAGTTTGAAACTATAATGTGGTTTGAGTCTGAACAAACGTCACAGACAGAAGTGGATCAACAGCTCTGGCACAGGCGGGATTCGAACCCTGCACGTCTGAGCAGCAGAGGCTTTTTTAACCCCTGGACCATCAGAACACACTGAGAGTCCAGCAGATGATCAGGTTGAAGAAGCTCCAGCTGCTCAAGCACTCAGTCAGACCTGAGTCACCAGTGAAGGTTTAAATCTACAGACGTGGATGGTTGTCCTCGTGTGATGAAGGCCATGGAGGGTCCTGGAGGAGCTCAGGGACCTGGAGGAGCTCAGGGACCTGGAGGAGCTCAGGGACCTGGAGGAGCTCAGGGACCTGGGTCCCCTGTGATCTACATGAGTTTAAGCCTCGGACTCAGGTGAAGAAACACAAGGACAGAAGCTCAGACTGGTGGATCTGGATGTAGACGCTGAATCTTCATTTATCTGAGGTTAACCACATTTAAAGTCTCCTGCTCGACGTGGCAGTAGCTCAGTGAGTAGAACGTGTGTTCATTTGTGTGTCGTTTGTGAACCAAATGTTATGGGTTCTATTCCTGCTCTCTCAGACACTGCTCTATAACCTGAAGACAGTGATCAGTTCCTCCTTTATACTGATGAAACTGTTGATTCAATTAGTGATCGCAAAGAAACTGTGTCTGACAGAATTATTAGAGCACCTTGAGGTTCCTATCGGGTTAAATTTGTTCATTGAGCTCCAGATTGGAGGTGGCTTTAGCTCAGGGACTAGAGGATGGGTGTGAAGGCTCTGTGTCGCCTTTGATCTGAAGCTTGTGAGTTCAAACCTCAGTCAGACTCCTCAGCTCTGACCAGAGTGTCCAGTTGGGTGCAGAGCAGATGAGCAGGTCCCTCAGACCTGAGTGACTTTTTATAACTAAGTGTCATCACTAAACTACAATTTCACTAAAAAACAGCAGCTCTCAGAACCATCAGAGGCTTAAGTCAGGAAACACGACATTTTATAAGTCCTGTAATTTAACCACTCAGCCACATCAGGGTACAGAGTTTCATTGTCATGTATTTATTTAACTTCTCTTCTCTTCATAGATGCACAGTTCATTTTGTTCATATTAACGACATTCAACTCCAGCCATCTGGTGAGGGCAGTAGCTCAGGGACTAGAGCTGTTGGTTCAAGTGCATCATCTAAAGGTTGAGAGTTCAATACCCACTCTCTCACAGAGGAGTATTACTAAATTTCAATATGAAAGACTTGAAAGGAACAGGTGGGATTAGAACCCACAACCACCGGGCAGAGGAGACTTTTTAAAGCCCTGAGCTATAACCATTCAACCACAACAGCACACTCTCACTGTTATGAGTTTATTTTACTTTACTTAACAGATGCATGGTTGATTTTATTCTGATTAGTAACATTAATTCCTTATTTGTGCCATTAATAATCCAAAGGCTGTGAGTTCGATTTCTGCTCATTCCCAGGTGGCTAAGCTATAGCTTCAATTCTTACTGAATTTCTGTTTCTCAGAGAGATGTGAAAGCAACAGTAGACAGACACTGGTACTTGAACCCCCGACCTCAGGGCTGAAGAAGCTCCTTAGCCCTGTACCTGAACCACTCGACCACATCAGCACATCAGATGTTGTTGCAACTCACTGGCATGAGTTTGTGAAACTTCATTGAGCTGAGATTAATGACATTTAAAGCCTCCTGCCTGACCTGACAGTGGCTCAGTGTTTGTTTGCTTGTGTGTTGTCGGTAAACCAGAGCTTATGTTTCCTACATAAAAAAAAAAATCTCTCTCAGGCATTGCTCGATTACCCAGTCTGTAACCTGAAGCCAGTGAACTGATCCTGCTTTATAGTGCAGAAAGTGTTGACTCAATTAGTAACCAGGTCCCTCAGACACTGGATGCTCTGCCTGGTGCTAAGTAGTTTTATTACTAAGTGTCATTTCACCAAAACATCACAGGCTCAAGCCAAACTGACACAGCTGGGACTTGAACCCAGGACCTCAGGGAACAAGGTGTGTTTTAAGTCCTTTAACCACTCAACCACATCAGAATACACAGCGTCTCTGTCATGTGTTTATTTTACTTATCTTAATAGATGGACAGTTCATTTTGTTCAGATTAAAGACATTTAAAGAGGGGGTATTATGTTTTTTTCAATCACATAGCACCAGTCTATCACACTACAATGATGACCAAACCGTCTGTTGGTTTGTAAATGCAGTAAAATAGAATAACTGCCTTGTATAAAATTGCTGTCTCAAAATGGCTGTATTGAATGTCTTGAAATAGGCCTCTGTCTCTTTAAGAACCTCTGGTGACGAAAGCTCCAGGAGTCTCCAGGAGGTGGGGGCGTTCCTAGGAGGACTCAGGCAAACCTATCCCTAAAATGGCCGCCATCAGAGTTTTTACAGATTACTCAAAAATACGTGAATGTGCCAAGGCAACACTTCAGGCATGTTTTTAATGAGGGAATAACATAATAACATGATGTAAACCTTGAAAAGGTCGCATAATACCTCCCCTTTAACTGGAGCTGTTTGGAGACGACATATGAGAGAAATAATATGCTGCAAAACAAATGTGTATACATCAGATATGAAATCAGAGTATGTTTTGTGCGGGGTTTTATACAGGTACTATCTCACCTGTTATTACAACTGCAGGAAATCCATCTTTTTCTCGGCTTTGAGCTGCAGTTGATCAAAGGCCCAGCAGGTGGCAGCACGACTCCATGTTTCCCCACAGTGCGGCCCGTTGTGTGACGCAGCCAGTGACATTAAAGGTGTTGGAAACCAGTAGACAGTGTAAAATCTCTCTCCTGCGTGCTTGACTTGTTTTGCAATTTCGTTCTGGAACACATGACGGCAGGATTTAACCTATTGTGTATGTTTTAGATGAAGGAGAATCCCACCTCGACAAGAAAGCCTCCACCACAAGTTCATAATGGTACACAAATATAACATCGATTTATTAGAGATCCATGACTTGCACGTTGCCTTCACGGCCCCTCTGTAAATGTGGGACAGTTGGCCTGCTTCTCGCGCGCCTGTCATATAAGGGCATGATGGAGGAAGGGATGCGAGTAACAAGGCCTTCTGGGAAATGTAGTACCGTAGCTCTCTACCTGTCTGCTGCCAGAAGTGCAAAAACATCCCGGGACTTCAGGGCCGCGCTGACTGTCAGGTTGTTATTGTGTGACACGGCGATGATGGGTTTCGTTTGGGACTAAAGCTGGGTTCTATTATTTTTTTTCCCCCGTTGATGAGAGGCAGACGACATATGGCCAGATGTCAACATGCGTAAAACCATCTGGAGCCGGTGCATACGTGTGTAGAGGAGGGAGGACACAGGGAAAATAATAGAGCTGAAAGAGTTTTGTGATATCAGATGTGATTTATGTTTTCAATTCAACTCACAGGGCGCGTTTAAAACCAGATCTAAACCATAAGCGAGTGGACTAAGAAACTAGGGCTAATCTAACACCCGTCTCCGTAGCCATAGCCTGTACAATAGCATGGACTGAAGCCTCATAGTGTTCAGTGTGTGCTAATGAAGCTCGTTCATGCTAGCAATTTGGCAGGCAGGAAATGAAATGGAACATAAATTCTTGTCTTGCTCTCTGAAAGGCTATGGACACTATGATATTTACATTTTTGTATAGACCCTTTAATTGTTTGTAAACATTCGGGGTTTAGCTGGAGGCAGGAAGTGAGATTGCTATCTATTTCCATTGTAGCTGTTGTCATAGTAACAATAAACAAATGTTTAACTG
This sequence comes from Gobius niger, assembly GCF_951799975.1. Lineage (NCBI taxonomy): Eukaryota > Metazoa > Chordata > Actinopteri > Gobiiformes > Gobiidae > Gobius > Gobius niger. The sequence continues at coordinate 5,380,366 of NC_136874.1, forward strand.
TTTTTGGAAATATCAGATAAACCTTATTTTATCGTCTAAAATGTCGTTCCTCTCGTTCTTGCACCTTAAGTCACAACAGGACCACATTTTTATTGTAGTTTTACACTCATAATCACTAGTTTTAGTTTAATCTGATTTCTCTTGATCACTTCCTGCCTCCTGTCACTGATGATGCCTCTACTTATGTACAGTACAGGCTAAAAGTTTGGACACACTTCTTATGTCTTGGCTTTTCTTTATTTTCAACATTATTAACACACAACGATTCTCACTGAAGGCGTTAAACTATGAATGAACACATGGGATTATGAAGAAAGCAAAAACAGGTGAAAGAACTCCAGATATGTTTTGTATTCTAAATTCTTCAAAATGGCCGCCCTTAAGCTCATGCATTTTCTCCATGAGCTTCATAAGGTCGTCTTCTGAGATGGTTTTCAACATGTTTGAGAAGTCCAATCCATTTCTGTGACGAAATCGTGAAGCCAACTGAGCAAATGTTAAAAGTATGAAGTAATCAAAGCGACAGGCGGAGATTTGGAAGAATTTATGTAAAAAATGTTTTTGCTTCAAACACAATTCTGTATGTGTTCACTCATAAATGAACGGCTTCGGTGAGAATCCACCATATGAACAGGTATGAAATGAAAGGAAAAAAAAGTTTCCAAGCGTTTGGCCTGTACTGTATATTAGCGCTGAAAGATATATTGTTATCATATCGTATTTATTGCGATATGAACATTCAAAAATATAAAAATCAGTAAGTTTGTTAAAGCAGTACAAAGTAACTTGTTTACCTTAATAAATCCTTTCTGTATTCCCTCTTTAATGGGATGATTGGGGGGTTTTTCATCTCCCCCTGGTGTCTCAGGCCAGAAAACTACAATTGCAACTTCGCTGTCTACGGGTCAGAGGCACCAATACGCACTAATGGAATGACAAAGAAGCTAACAGGCTAACGGGCAAAGCTAACTGCGGGCTAGCACCACTTTAACAGTATTTACAGCCCAAAAAAAAATATTTCCATAGCGTAATTGGATGTACAATATCCCTCTGTCCCTTTGTCTTTTCTGTCAGCGTCGTATTTACTCTCACGGACAATTAATGAGTAAAAAAACATAATATGCTACGACACCTGCAGTGGCACTGATGGCCTCTAGGGTCATTTTTTAGGGTTTCACTTCTGACCGAACTGTCTCCATGGCTACATATATACATTCCATCCAGAAATCCTAAAAAAACATGAGACACATTTAATCCTGGAGCGTCACAGAAGCCGCCGGGATGGAACTGAACGCAATGAAAGAAGTGCTTTAAAACTTTCGAGGCGTTTTCGATATAACCTGCGCACGCTGCTTGAATCATGAAAAATGAAACGATTCAGAGTGAAGCGCTATATCTATTATTCAATGTAATTTCCTCAGTGGGCTCATTATGAGGCATTCAAGGCTATGTTACTCATGTATATAGGCCTTTTCTCTAAACTGTAGACACCATTATACAGTTATACAGTCATATCACTGGTTCCAATTACCAAACCATAAAAGCTGAAATTGGCCATATGGCTCTTCAGAAATGTAGAAATATATAGAGATTTAATAAGGATTTGATGTGATTTAACTGTATATTTGAGTCTTAAATGTAGCTGTACTTTCTTACTTTGTGGGGTTCGACGCTAAAACATTTCCCGTTGAACATTCGGAGACACACGGTAAACACTGAAACGACCCGGCAATTATCGTAAATGTGGCTTTATTAATAAGAACAGTATCTTTTTTAATGAACATTGCAGATACATAATAGAAAATAAATCAGAATTACCGCAAGAGACGTAATAGTCGTCCCTCCCAAAAGTCGTGAAAGTGCCTGGAATATTTCTGTGCTATATAATATCATATTCTGGATCCAAATTCGTAAAACTGACTGTATTCGCCCAGATTTTCAAAGTAAGAGCACGCTGACCAAAATCAAACCGGTGTTGAAAGCGTCTTATTTTGAAAATGCATTCGCCAGCAGCGCCAGATTCTTGCTCAATTCAATCAGTTTTTACTTTGAAAGGCTTGACTGTGCGTCTTCAGTGTTTTAACACAGCATTTCAAAGTAAGAGCGCCGTCAACCAATGTCATCAATGCAGGTTGGCGCCCTGACTTTGAAAAAACGGCTGTGACTTTCCAAAATAAGAGTGCTTTTAGACCCATTCTTCATTTGGACAAAAGAAAGAAATTGAAAGGTTTTCCAAAATAAAAGCACCTCTGAAACAGTCATGCCTCACACTTTGAAAAGTCCTGTCTGGCTTTTCAAATTAAGAGCGCTCTCGACAAAATGTTTTAACGCTTTCCGAGGCTCTTACTTTGAATTGCTATCCATGTGTTCTCCTACAAAATAAGAGCACAATCATCCGCCAAGAAAAAAAAAGACTCAACACATCATTAATCAGGGCTCTTACTTTGAAAAGCTCCTTCAAAAACCACAATTGCATCATGGCACGATTGTCTCATTTGACTTTGATTATATTTACACATTATTCGGAGCAATCCCGTAGGAGGAACTCTTCGGTATTTTTTGGGAATGACTTGGGCCTGGGAGAATGTTTTTTTTTTCTTTTTTTCTCCTCCAAAACGTAAATCCATCTTGTATTGCACTGTGAGCGTTTACCCCTAAAACCCAGGCCAGTATATATAAAAAAAAGAAAGAAAAACGACACAAAATAAAGACATAAACCAATTCCTGTTGCAAGAAACCATGGGAGAAATACGGTATATATAATTATTGTGTGATGTTTTTGCATATTTTGTGTGGCACAGACTCTTGTCATGAGATGCTGAGGTTAGTCGGAGAATGGGCTTTTCACGCACTTTTCTTCTCAGCGCCGTTATTACGTCGTTTTTGATCTGTTGAATTCTGTTGGTTCAAGGGAATTTTATTCATGGAGCGCTTTACACAGACACAAGTCACCCAAAGCACATCACGGGACTCCTTTGGTCAAACTTAGACCTGCCATTTGTAAAATATCTCATGTAGCTCTACCTGATTGCCTTTACATTCGTGTCACTGTTATTAGAATGAATCATTATCTGTAGTTTGTCTGGACAGGGTTTGGTCTGAAATCTGACTGAGGTTTTCGCTGTATCATTGAAATATGCAAGATTTTCTGAATATAGATACAGACGGCAGCGTGTCATAGGTTTAACAATTAGAGATAGATGATTATCTCTTCAGCCCCATTCATAGTAATGGTCCCGACTCGTCTGTGAAACTTACATGGCTGCTTCATTTCCTCCCATGCAGCCTGTTCATTAAAAGGGCAAAAAGGCAGGAAGCCCCGCACTCACGGGGTGGGCGGAGCCTCCACAGATTGACAGGCTCTGGAGCCAGTCAATGCACTGAAAATGCTTCCACTGCTTCGGGTTGATATACAAAAACCAGCGTGGGTAAAAATATGTCACCTACCCCAGCGTTGGGTCATAGCCATTTTTAGAAAAAATAAAACTCTTTGGAGCCAGACTTTTCAGCCGTTCTCGGGAGGTCTGAAGTCCCATTAGAATCCTGTGGCCAGGGGGTGGTATTACAACAACGTCAGCTCCACGCCCTGAGGACCATAGAGTTCCTCGCCCATTGCTCATAGCCTCGCCAAGGGGGGAGAAAACCTCTCATGGGAATCACAATTCTCATGAGAGAGAATGTTTTTAGCCGTTTTCAGGCGGACTATAAACATATTTATCACACACCAATAAAGTCAAGCCAATATCGGGTCCATATGGATATTTTTTCCACAACAAATTGTTCAATAGAAGTGAAAATAGCGTCTCATAGCTAATGTCAGCATATGTAGCATAAAGCTAACATAGCTTCCTGGCTAGCATAGTCAGTTTTGAAGTATTTATGGGTTGTAGGTTATTGAACCACTAAATAGAAGCGAAACGGCTCGTAGCTAATGTTAGCATATGCCACATGAAGCTAACATAGATTCCTGGTTAGCATTGTCTTTTTAAGAATTTATGGGCTGTTGAACCACTTCCTCCTCTCCATGTCGCTGTCTCTTTATTTAATAGAAAAATATATTCATAATTCAGCTTTTCTTAAAGGAGAAATGGGAGTAAGTTCAGTTTTCCCTCACCGGCTGCTTCGAACATGACCATATATGGGCAATTCCCAAAGATGCCGTCTGTATCTATCCTCTGTTAGCAGCGAGGAGAGTGTAGCCCTGTTACGCCTGACGTTTGTTTCTTTTTAACGCATTAGTCCGGGAGAAACCAAGCGGCCAGCGATCATTTCAAGATGGCTGACAAATAACACAGCTGTCAACGCAAAGGAGATGGAGGAGAAGAGGGACTTCTTAGCCCTGGACAGCCACGTTCCGGAGGAAAACCTATATAATATCTGTCAAGTTTTCCTACAGTTCCCCTTATGCCACAGTCAGCCATAACAATATGACCATAAAGTTTCCCCAAACTATTCGTCCAACTCAAAAACCTGCACCATTTCCAAAGGTCGTAATGTTGTGGCTGATCATAGCGCTATCAAAAATATGACATCATTGATCCAGTGAGTGTGCGATGGTCAGTGTCTACAAAGATGAAATTAACACAACTTTTCTTGCAATATAAGGATATAAGACATTTAGTGAGTGAGCTATTTTCTGTGATTCATGATGAATTTTTCACACAAAGAAAGAAACAAGAAAACCATATTATTTTCATAGCACTGCCGTTTCCATCCTCTATCAGAAACCTTATAAGTTCTCTAAGCAAATATCCCTCGGTTACAAAAATAGACTTTTTTCATAAAATAATACACAATAATTAATTTTTCAGTGATATAATCTTCTTTAAGGTAAATAGCAAGGCTGTTTTTTTTCCAAAGTATAACGTGAGATGGAGAGAGACGTGAAGCCTAGCACCATATCCGCTCAAATCCCTCCGAAAAAGCAGTCACGTTCAAATCCATGTTTTTTTTTGTGTGTGTTTTTTTTTTTCTTTTGGAGTTTTGCATATTCCGGGTGAGAGTTCATTATGGGGGAAATCCTCAAAGTCGCAGCCCACGAAGTATCCCTGCTTTCACCCGTCGCCAAACGAATGAAGGTAACGATGGTGTTTCCGTCAACCAGGCTTCATTTACCAAACAAGTAAATCAACAGTGTCCGAAAATAAAAATGATGAAAACAACAACGAAAGAAGTCGTCCCAAACACGGATGCTACAAAGAATTAGAAAAGGATATGTACAAACCCTGTATTCCTTTGTCGGGTGATGATAGTTGGCTTGTGTTTCTTACAGGCATACAAAAAGTCCCCACCTTGATCAAATCGTTTCCGGAAAAAGCGTCCGCGGAGAGTCCGGGCCCGCGCTCCAAGTCCGCCCCCGCTTTTTCCCCTGGTGCAAAATGGACAAAAGCAGCGGTCGTAGCTTTCCCCCGCGAGTCCTGTGTCACCAAATCACCGAGGAGATGCTCGTTTCGCGCGGCAGGAGCGGCAGCATGGCGTTGTTGCCCGTGGCGTGGGCCTCCTCCATGCTCTGTTGCCGCGGCGACCGGCCCGGCTGCCTCTGCCCGTTGAGCAGCGTCATGGGGATGTTGCAGTAGGTGTGCTGGTTGCCGAGCGTGGCGGCGGACAGCGGCGGCAGCGTGGCCCCGGGCGGCAGGTCGTAGTCGTAGCCGCGGTAGTAGTGGTGCTGCTGCTGCTGCTGCTGCTGCTGCTGCTGCTTCTGCCTCAGCTGGGACGAGTGGCAGAACGTGGAGGAGCGCAGGTCCGGGTGCGCCGTCGCCATCGCGGTGGAGGTGGCCATGGAGATCGCCGAGACCGTCTGCAGCTCGCCGAACGGCCCCTGCTCGCTGACGTCCAGGACCTGCTCGTGCGACAGGCTGAGCGGGCGCTTGAAGGGCATCTCGTACAGGAGCTGCTTCCAGAACTTGGAGCTGAGTTTGTTGCTGCCGGGGCCGCGCCACTTGATCACCGTCAGGAGCTTGATGGTGTGCTTCAGGGCCTCCACCTCCTGGTAGTTCATGATCCCCCGCAGCTCGGCGCACTCGATGAGGATGACCTTGATCTCCCCGGTGACCAGCATGTTGCGGAGGCGCGTCTCCAGCTCAAAGATGCTCCACCCCCTCCGCACCACGTAGCTGGGCGTCATGACGATGATCAGGCGCTTGCTCTGGTCCACGCAGCGGGCCACGTCCTCGATGTACGCTGCGGGCGGACACAAGAGCACAGGTGAGGGGCCGGCACGGGACAGCGGACAAATCAAGAGTTATTTTCAAGTTATTCCTGGATGAGAGCGATTTATTGAGATGTTATTCAGCTCTCAGTCATTATCGTAAAGCTGTAACTGTGGCTCTCAGGCCCTGAATGTCTTGCATATCAGTGTGACGCACAACAGAGCATGTATATACCTCTGTGGAAGCATAGGCAGACTTGATGGGTTAGACTAGTGTCTCCGGGTCCTGCACTGATGCTAAATATTAAACCTCTCCTGCATAAGACGTCCAGACTTCTGCCTGTTTTTCCACAGATCATCTCGGACACCATTGTTTCTTTTTTACAGCCAATGTCAGTCAAAACATAATGTTTTGTTCCCCAAATGTCCCCCTCAATTCATGACTTCCGTTGTCCTGAACTCTGGTTGTGTGTTCAGGGAGTGGCCAATTTGGTGCCCTGGGCGAGATTGAAAAAATGCTACTAAAAATAATAAAATGTATATAGTTTTCTATCGCACTTTTCGGGACACTCAAGGACACTTTACATTGCACTATTCGTTCACTCCATACTTGGTGGTGGTGAGCCACTGTTGACCCCTTGCCCTGGGGTAGACTGATGGAAGCGAGGCTACCAATCTGTGCCATCGGCCCTTCCGACCACCACTCACGCACTACATTGCTTGCTGGTGTTTCCCAAACGGTCTCCCATCCAAGTACTGACTGGCTTAGCTCCCGAGGTCTGACGGGATCGTGCAGAGCAAAGGCGGTATGGCCACAATTTTTATTATTTTATTTTTTTCCAAATATAAAATTGGGAAAATAATGTATTAATCATTAATTTCTGAAACTTCTTGACCCAAATAACATTCTACAGGGTTTTTTTCCCCACAAATCCTTTTGGACAGACTTTGTCATTGTTATATTACATCATGTTTATCTATTCATCAAAAAAGATCAGATCATCATTAAATGGGCACAGAACAGTTATATTGGAGGAGGAACCTCTACGTCTAAAATAAATGTAGTTTTTTTGACAGCACTGTTACGCAGTTCCCTGAAGGCATAGAAGGACCAGGGTGGACTTGTTTGAAAGCTTGGACTCTCTAGTTTCCAACAATGAAGACCCAAAGTTTGTGTTTATTTCTGTTCCAAAGTTATGTCCGAAAAGAGCCAATGTTGTAGATAGGGCTCAAAAATTAAAGCGCTATTTAGAACCTCCTCCAGCAGATGGCGCCCTAGGTGGCCGCCCGGGTCGCCTATGCTTAGAGCCAGCCCTGGGCGTGTTTCGTTGGAAATATCAATGTACAATACATATCTATGGAAACGTTGCTAAAGAACGCGTTAATGATTTATCTGTCGTCCATATGGGAACATTTTCAAATCCTTGAAGACTTAAAAGACTTACAAGTGTCATAATCAAAATGAAAATCCATAAATGTTGAAGTTGATTGTGTTGGCATCATGATCCACACCGTACATTCGCAATAAAGTAATAATAAAGTATCTAAAGGATCAAAAACCAAACATTTTATCTTTTGAATCGGCAAAAGTCCAAAACCCAGGGATAGGAAGTTGTGAAGTTCTTAGCGCGTTATCAAAAGTAATCAGCTCTGAATGAAAGGAAGCTCTTATATCGCCACGTCCTATACTGTAGCTCTACAAACTTTAATTGTAAAGGCTCTTCTTTAGATAAGACGCGTGATGCAACGCAGAAACAAACATTGCGCGAGCCTTTTGAAGATCCTCCTATTTAGGCTCCGCAGCGCAACCGCGCAACCGGGGCTCGAGCTGCCGCCGCCGCCGCCGCCTTTAATCAACGTTTAGCGCATGCATTTCCAATTAATCTGCGCGCGGAAGAAAAAAGGCAAAGCGAGAGAAAAGCGGGACTGGTGGCGGGAGGAAAGAAAAAAGAAAAAGTCATTAAAATTAACCACGGTGAATTTTAAGACGGCTAATGCGGCGGCTGATTCGCAGAGGCCTTGAGGAGAGTTGTGATTAGGCAGATTAAATTAGCGATATAATGTAGTGAGAGAATAAGGGCTGCACTTGGGCGCGTTGTAGGACAGGTGCGCTGATGTCCCGGGACACTCTGGGGAAGACGAGTGTGACTAATGCAGGCTCTAAGTCCCCTCTCATCAAAGCACTGATAGGATTGTACTATGGCAATTTAAGCTCATAATGTGCAGCGGTGAGGGAGTTTCGAGGGTAACTACGACTACGACGACGACGACGACTAACAGATAGTAAAGTAGTGGGAATTAAAGTATTTGTGGCCAGGTGGAGAGATCATTTGGCGCAAAAGAAGTAATTGGCGACACTGAGGGAGAGAGAAGGCGAGATGAAAATGCCATCCTCCCTCGCAGACTTCATTATGATAGCACTAAACCCTTTTATTTCTCGTGCTGCTGAGTCTCTGTAATGAAGGTCAAAGGTTAAACGCGCGGTCGTAAATCCTTCATATTTTACGTCCGCGTTTTGACAAGTGAACGACTGCTCCGCCGCGGGGGTCGTTACTCTGATTAAGCCGTCGGCAGATTTAAAAGTCTGCCGCTTGAATTTGCTGATACAGGCGGCAACAACATACCATGACCATGCAGAGGGACGCGAACGCTTCTCTTACGCAGGAGCGACAGGGCTGAGTACAGTTAGATCATAGAAATAAAAAGGAAAAACGTAAAGTAGGCTAGTCAGGGAAACTTTTAGTTAGCCTGCTCAATGTATTTTCCCTATAGCGGTTAGCATAAGCCACCAAACATTTAAAATTATGAACGATCCAGATGTCAACCACATTCAGGTCAAAGCCTAGTTAGAAATCCTTAATGAATGTATAGACCTTTTGAGATTATAGCGTCTAAAAGTGTCCTCTGAGCTAAATGCTAACTCTAATTCAGTCAAGTTTCTGCTTTTTGTGGGTTGGACACACATCCAATGGCCACTAAACTTCATCCTGTACTACATTTATGATAAAAAAAAAAGCACAGAAATTATATAAATGCTACAAAACTTACCCTGCCATATGCCAGTATTGTGCCTGGCTTCCCTATTCATTTGTATGGGGATAGAACGTTTAATTTAAATCAGGTCCAGGATTCGATGGTTAACAAAATGTGCTTTTCCGTTAGCCCTCTCAATGTATTTTCCCTATAGCGGTTAGCATTAGCCACCAAACATTTAAAATCATGAACGATCCAGATGTCAACCACATGTAGGTCAAAGCCTCGTTAGAAATCATTAATGAATGATTATAGTGTCGAAAAGTGAGCTAAATGCTAACTCAAATTCAGTCAAGTTTCTGCTTTTTGTGGGTCGGATACACATCCAGCTCAACTTCAACTTACACAAGATCCCCTTAAATGAGGGAACTATATTGTAAGGCGTAATAATACTAGGAGTATTTCACCGTCCGTACAGTAAAGTCAAGATATTACTGCGCGGATTTCAAACAACTCCTGGTATTATTACGCCTTACAATATAGTTCCCCCTTTTATCCGCTTAGAAAATCCACATTGTTTAATTTTGTGTAATTATGCTTTTGTATTGTAACACTTCACATAACAGTATTTAAAGAGAGAAAATGTGGAAGAGCTTGGTAGCTTCTATCTTGACCTCATTTGGAACATCGAGGAGAGAAGCAGAGGCTAAATGCTAACGCCGTCTGCGCTGTGTTTAAGTGATTGAAGGCACGGGGGAAGATCAGACAGGTCCTAAAGAACTCGTCTAAGCTCAGGTAAGAACAAATCTCAGTATGTAAAAACGGTGGACTATTCCTTTAAGCTGTTTAGAAAGTTTCTATGTCTATGTGAACGCGACCTGCATGAGAAAAACGTTTTACAATACCATTTCATCATATGTTCTTTGTAACTTGTTCTAAAATAATAGGAAATCTTGAACTAAACAAGGCTAAAATTGAACTAAATTAAAATTGTTTTAGGCAGGTATTGTTTAGGTAAATAACCACCTAATTTCCCGATAATGTGGTGATATATTGTGCAGCCGCAACAGTGTCCCATGATTTTTACAACATGGGTACCCAAAAAAACAACAGAACTGTACCCAGCCCTGGCTTCAGCATTCAGAAAGGCCACTCTTTGTGTCCACTGTGGTTGAAAAAAGTTTGGGGGAGTAATAAATACCTCTAAGTAGCCTGGTGTCATCCTGGAAATGATCATTGGTGAAACCTAAACATAAATATTTCACATTTTAAAGTGAGGTTACAAGTTAAAAAAAACGCATTTGTAAACACTGGGGACTCGACTCTGGCATAAACTGAATCTTCTTCTTTTTTTTCTTTCCATTCATTCTTTCGGGTACTCTTTTCACCAGTTTATTCCAGTCTAATATGGGACGTGTAGCATAAAAAAGCCAAGGGAGATTGGTGTGATTTGCTATTAACATTTCCCGCCATCTAAAAATGACTTCGAAGACTTAGCGATGATGATGAGTCGCTATAATATTGTCGCTAATTCCCTATTTGATTTTTATCTATATCTACGGATTAGCTTTCATATTATGCTAGCGCTTCAGATGCTAATGCGGTCCCAATGGGAGCTAACATTTGCACATAGACACATAAGACAAAGGAGCTGGCGCTTTCTAATTATTCCCAATCCTTGCATTTTTATGCCATTTCCCATATTACCAAGTCCCGATGCGGATAGCACACAGGGTGACATCGAAGGGTCCAATTATGGTTTATTAGTAATGGGGGAGTGTGCGGGGGAAGGCAGGCAGATGCAAGTATTGAAATGGAGGCTAATAAGACTGCGATAGCATCAAAACAAGACGGCTGGTGTCGATGGGAGAATATAATCTGAGAAGGAGACCAATGATCATGCATAAAAGGACGTGCTTTGGGAGTGTGGGAAGTTCTTATGAAAACATGCAGAGATGTAGGTCAAAAATACTGCGTAACGGGTTTAAAATGTGTATGCTGCTTATTTGAGGGTTTAAATTACTTGGCAGTTATGTCGTAGTACAAATCAAATATACAAACTGCTACTACCACTCTTACTAGAACTACAATACTAATCATTTCAATGTTAGCAGCACTACTACTACTACAACTCTGACTACATATCATGACTACAATCTCTACTACTTTTACGTCTTTGGCTCAGTTGTATTAATGTTGCTAGTACTAATACAGTAGCTGCCAGTTACTACTAGAACTGCTACTATTCCATGGGCGCCATTAGGGGGTGGAAGGTTAGGACGTTTCTAAGGGGCCCAGAAGAGCAGCCCTTTAAAAAAAATTACTACTTAAGCTAAATGTGCAAGGGCCGCTCATGTACTCAATGCGTAAAGAAACGGGGTATGTTTATTGGAATTAATCATATCTGTAAAAAATGTAGGGGACCCAAAATTTGTGTTTCCACAGGGCCCAGAATTTCTAGCGGCACCCCTGGTCATGATAACGACAACAATCAGTTGCAGAGAACTACTTCTTTGATGACACAGTAGCTGCTATTATTATACTATTTCTACTCAGGGCCGTCGCCTAAAGGTGAAGGGACACCTGGGTAAGCAGTCCCGAGCCCTAGACCAGGGGGGCCCATGAAGCAGACCATTTTCTACAGTCTTTTTAGACAAACCACACTTCAATCCAACACCTAGTATACTCTACTCTGCTGTACGACTTTTTTCCATTACAAAGAGTGTGTGGGTAGGGCTGTCACGATAATCACTGTACGTTTGTTAAGTGTGATGTCACGACTTCCGCTTCCGGGTCCTAGCAGACCGGCAAATATGTGAGAAAAAACATTAAAAACTCTTACAAAAAATATTTCTGAAACTCAACAGAGAGTTACTGAACATACTTATTTCTCAGACTCATTAGCCAAAAATGTTGCACCTACTGCTAATAAAGTAATATTTACTAAAGTCACTACTTCCGGGGTTAGCGTAGCTGCTGCGCCGTTAGCATTTTCCTCCGCTAACCCGGATGTAGCAATTTTGGTAAATATTACTTTTATAGCAGTAGGTTCAGCCTTTTTGGCTAATGGGCCTAATAAATAAGTATGTTCAGTAACTGTCTGTTGAGTTTCAGAAATATTGATTGTAGTATCCATCCATCCATCCATCCATTTTCTTCCGCTTTATCCGGGGCCGGGTCGCGGGGGCAGCAGTCTCAGCAGAGATGCCCAAACTTCCCGATCCACACACACCTCCTCCAGCTGTTCTGGGGGGACCCCGAGGCGACACCAGGCCAGCTCGGAGACATAGTCCCACCACCGTGTCCTGGGCCTTCCACGAGGCCTTGTCCCACTAGGACATGCCTGGAACACCTCCCGCGGGAGGCGACCAGGAGGCATCCGAAACAGATGCCCGAGCCACCTCAGCTGGCTCCTTTCGACGTGAAGGAGCAGCGACTCTACTCCGAGCTCCTCCCGGGTAACTGAGCTCCTCACCCGATCTCGGAGGGTGCGCCCAGCCACCCTGCGAAGGAAACTCATTTCGGCCGCTTGTATTCGCGATCTTGTCCTTTCGGTCATGACCCAAATCTCATGACCATAGGTGAGGGTGGGAACGTAGATCGATCGGTAAATCGAGAGCTTTGCCCTCCGACTCAGCTCCCTCTTCACCACGACAGACCGATACAGCGACCGCATCACTGCTGACGCCGCACCGATCCGTCTATCGATCTCACGCTCCATCCGTCCCCCACTCGTGAACAAGACCCCGAGATACTTGAACTCCTCCACTTGAGGCAAGGACTCCCCACCGACCCGAAGAGGGGAAGCCACCTTTTTCCGGTGGAGAACCATGGCCTCGGATTTGGAGGTGCTGATCCTCATCCCGGCCGCTACACACTCGGCTGCAAACCGCCCCAGTGCGTGCTGAAGGTCCTGGTTCGTTGAAGCCATCAGAACAACATCGTCCGCAAACAGCAGAGATGAGACTCTGAGGCTCCCAAACCGGACACCCTCCGGCCCCTGGCTGCGCCTAGAAATTCTGTCCATAAAAGTAATGAACAGAACCGGTGACAAAGGGCAGCCCTGGCGGAGACCAACACGCACCGGGAACAGGTCTGACTTACTGCCGGCAATGCGAACCAAGCTCCTGCTGCGGTCATACAGGGAACGGACAGCCCTTAACAGAGGGCCCCGGACCCCATACTCCCGGAGTACCCCCCACAGGGCACCACGAGGGACGCGGTCGAACGCTTTCTCCAGATCCACAAAACACATGTGGACTGGTTGGGCGAACTCCCACGAACCCTCGAGTACCCGATGAAGGGTATAGAGTTGGTCCAGTGTGCCACGACCAGGACGAAAACCGCATTGTTCCTCCTGGATCCGAGGTTCAACTATCGGCCGGATCCTCCTCTCCAGCACCCTGGAGTAGACCTTACCGGGGAGGCTAAGGAGGGTGATTCCTCTGTAATTGGAACACACCCTCCGATCCCCCTTCTTAAAGAGAGGGACCACCACCCCGGTCTGCCAATCCAGGGGCACTGTCCCCGACCGCCACGCGATGTTGCAGAGACGTGTCAGCCAAGACAGTCCTACAACATCCAGAGACTTAAGGTACTCAGGGCGAATCTCATCCACCCCCGGAGCCTTGCCACCAAGGAGCTTTCTCACCACCTTGGTGACTTCAGCCCCGGTGATGGGCGAGCCCACCTCCGAGTCCTCAGCCTCTGCTTCCTCATTGGAAGACGTGACGACGGGATTGAGGAGGTCCTCGAAGTACTCCTTCCACCGCCCGACGACATCCCCAGTCGAGGTCAGCAGCCCCCCACCCGCACTGTAAACAGTGCTGGTGAAGCACTGCTTCCCCCTCCTGAGGCGCCGGATGGTTTGCCAGAATCTCTTCGAGGCCGACCGATAGTCTTCCTCCATGGCCTCCCCGAACTCCTCCCAGACCCGAGTTTTAGCCTCCGCGACCGCCCGAGCCGCAGCACGCTTGGCCTGCCGGTACCTCTCAGCTGCCTCAGGAGTCCCACAAGCCAACAAGGCCAGGTAGGACTCCTTCTTCAGCTTGACGGCATCCCTTACTTCCGGGCGCCACCACCGGGTTCGGGGATTGCCGCCGCGACAGGCACCAGAGACCTTACGGCCACAACTACGAGCAGCCGCATCGACAATGGAGGAGGAGAACAGAGTCCACTCTGACTCCATGTCCCCCGCCTCCCCCGGAATCTGGGAGAAGCTCTTCCGGAGGTGGGAGTTGAAGACCCCACTGACAGAAGGATCCACCAGTCGTTCCCAGCAGACCCTCACAACACGCTTGGGCCTGCCAGGTCTGACCGGCTTCCTCCCCTGCCAGCGGATCCAGCTCACCACCAGGTGGTGATCAGTTGACAGCTCAGCCCCTCTCTTCACCCGAGTGTCCGAGACACGCGGCCGGAGATCAGATGACACAACTACAAAGTCGATCATCGACCTCCTGCCTAGGGTGTCCTGGTGCCACGTGCACTTATGGACACCCTTGTGCTCGAACATGGTGTTCGTTATGGACAAACTGTGACTAGCACAGAAGTCCAATAACAGAACACCACTCGGGTTCAGATCGGGGAGGCCGTTCTTCCCAATCACCCCCTCCCAGGTCTCACTGTCGTTACCCACGTGGGCGTTGAAGTCCCCCAGCAGAACAATGGAGTCCCCAGTCGGAGCACTATCTAGTACCCCTCCCAGGGACTCCAAGAAGGCCGGGTACTCTGCACCGATGTTGGGCCCGTAGGCCGAAACAACGGTGAGAGACCTGTCCCCGACCCGAAGGCGTAGGGACGCGACCCTCTCGTCCACCGGGGTGAACTCCAACACGTGGCGGCTGAGCTGGGGGGATATGAGCAAACCCACCCCAGCCCGCCGCCTCTCCCCGCGGGCAACTCCAGAAAAATGGAGAGTCCAGCCTCTCTCCAGGAGTTGGGATCCGGAACCCAAGCTGTGCGTGGAGGTGAGCCCGACTATATCTAGTCGGTATCTCTCAACCTCCCGCACAAGCTCAGGCTCCTTCCCCCCCAGCGAGGTGACGTTCCATGTCCCGAACGCCAAAAGCTGTGCATGCGGACCAGGTCGTCGAGGCACCTGCCTCTGACTGCCACCCAGTCCTCTCCGCACCCGACCCCTACGGATCCCTCTGCGGGTGGTGGGTCCACAGGAGGGCGGGCCCACGTCGTCCCTTCGGGCTGGGCCCGGCCGGGCCCCGTGGGCAGAGACCCGGCCACCAGACGCTCGCGTTCGGGCCCCAACCCCAGGTCTGGCTCCAGGGTGGGGCCCCGGCTGCGCCATGCCGGGCGACGTCACGGTCCTTGAATATTGTACGTCCATAGAGATCTTCTGATTGTAGTATTAAAGAGTTTTTTGTAGTTTCTCGCACATCTGCGGACCTGGAAGTAGAGCTGTGACGCCACCACTTAACATACATCGACTTATCGTTCAATAAATGACAGATAAACAATACGTTTTTTGGGCTCAATAATTATCGTCTGTTCATTTATTTCCAATTGTTTTGAAAGTAATACTTAAGGTTTTTTTTTTAACAGAGGTTTACTGTCATTTTGAAGCTGTAGAGTTAGTTTCTGTGGCATAATAAGGCCTTCAAGGATATAGCTTATCGCGATAGTTTCCCGCCTCAATATGTGGGCGGGTCCCAATGCAAGAACAATTAAGGCAAATGAAATAAAGCCAAGGGCCGTGAGATTATTCTTAAGTGTTAAGTCAAAAACAAGAGGAAAGAAGCAGCTAAAAGACAGTTAATATGGTAAGTTAATAAGCTAACTTGGCTAATGTTTTGCTAACAGCGGCTACATGCTAGTTGGCCTTCCTCTGACACGGTTGCACCCGGTTGTAAACAAAGGTATTACTGCTACTACTACTACAGATGCCTTCTTTGACACTCCCTGACTTTACAGGCATGAGATAATAATGTATAAGAATAATAAGCTGTGATGGATAACTCCGCAATTCGACCTCAGGCATGAAACGTCAAAATGCAACAGTGCAATGATAATTAAACAGGCCTTAGTCACAGCGAACAGATGGACCATGAACACACCACGAGCCACCACAGACACATGCCACGAGACGTTGAGGCGGCGCGGGAGAGGAGAGCGCTTACTTCCTGTGGGGATCAAGTCCCTGTCTGGAATGAAGAGTTTATACCCGTAGTGCTTCTCCAGGACCTCGGGCAGGATCTCCAGGGCGAAGCGCTCCTCCTCACGGGTCTCCTGGCTCCACTGGTCCGGGTCCACCTTAGTGTAGGACAGGTACGCGTCGTAGTCCTTGTTATCTGCGGCAGAGAAGCAGGAGGAAGGTTTACTCTGGACCTCTAAACAGTCAAAAGCATGGCAAGTTGGCAACTACATATGAATACATATTGTAGTTGTAATATAATAATCTTTCCATATTTTAAATTCATTTTCAGCAGCAAACCAACTCCTTTGTGCACTTTACAATTTGCAGCATTCTTAAATCGACCATGAAGGGCATACAGACATTTAAGTTTACATTTCCATGACCTCCCTCCTCCATCCTTGGGAAGAAGAACAAAAACACAAAAATCAGACCCTTTCATTGTTAAATCGACCTTTTGAGGCTTGATATTATAATGTGACTGAATGGAAAATGTATCTGACTGAAACTCTGCATTGTTTCATTCATCCAGGCTGCATGTGTGGGGAATTGTGCTTATTTAGATCAGGGTTTCTGGAGGCCATTAAAAAGCTTTACAAATCATTAAATGAATAAGGCCAAAATCAAGTCCATAATTTCTTACCCCCCTGAACCGAACACCTTTTCTGCAGTTCGGCTTTACCCAAATCTAAAAGCTTCTCAACTGGAGAGCAACAGTGTAACGCCTCATTTGAAAGACCTTCAAAAGTGATGGAACTACAAGTGTTAAAGGGGGGGTATTATGCAAAATCGACTTTTTCAAGCTTTACATCATGTTATTATGTCATTCCCTCATTAAAAACATGCCTGAAGTGTTGACTTGGCACATTCACGTATTTTTGAGTAATCTGTAAAAACTCTGATGGCGGCCATTTTAGGGATAGGTTTGCCTGAGTCCTCCTAGGAACGCCCCCACCTCCTGGAGACGCCTCCGAGCTTTCGTCACCAGCCGAGTAACCGACCACTGCTCCTCAGCAGAACCCCCTCCCCACTGATGCCACAGACAGTGTGTGGAGGGGGAGAGTCGGAAAGAGTCAGAGGTTCTTAAAGAGACAGAGGCCTATTTCAAGACATTCACTACAGCCATTTTGAGAGAGCAATTTTATACAAGGCAGTTATTCTAATATACTGCATTTACAGACCAACAGAAGGTTTCGTCGTCATTGTAGTGTGATATAGACTGGTGCTATGTGATTGAAAAAAGCTCTTTAAAAGGGACTGTACGGACTTAAAAAATGTTAAAATTATTTATTTCCTCCCTCTACATGTTCCAGCAATGTCCTAATGTGTTGAATGAGCTCAGACCTGTTCACCACAACTGCCTCTAAAATCCTGCACTGTCGCTCAAAAAGCTGTTAATTCGGGTCTAAAGTGACGTCATGCACGAGCTTAATATAGAAGCTGCAGTTACACGTAAGACCTGAGGTGGCAGCAGGGAGTATAAAATGACTAACCTGCATCTAGCCCCTTTAATGGAATGATAGGGGGTCTTTCATCTCCCCCTGGTGTTTCTGGCCAGAAAACCACAATTGCAGCTTTCCTTCTCTGACCCAGAATCACCAACACACACTAATGGAATCAAGAAGAAGAAGCTAACAGGCTAACGGGCAAAGCTAACTGCAGGCTAGCACCATTTAAACAGTATTTACAGCCAAGTTTGGGTAAAAAAAAAGATCTCCATTGTGTAATTGGATGTACAATATCCCTCTGTCCCTTTGTCTTTTTTAATCAGCGTAGTATTTACTCTCACGGACAATTAATGAGTAAAAAAAAACATCTTCTAAACCCTGTAGATGCATCATTGCGTCCACTACAATACATAGGAGCAATTAGTTAAGGTGTGAAGATGCACTTTACTGATCCCCGTGGGGCAGACTCCCCCACACATGTATAAGCGATGCACGTGGACTTCATTAACATTGTGCGTTGAACTTAAGGCGTTATATAGGAGCAAATGTGCTATACGCTAAGTTGTAGTTAGTTAACCCCCCTCTCCTCTCCCTACTCTACATAAAATATACTGTACATATGCAGTATAGCGAGGGCCTCGAGGTATTGCGCGAACTCGTGAACCCACAACAGACAGGATTCCTTTAGACAGAAAATGGCCTGCGAATAAGGAGGAACAAACCGTATATTTTCCACATTGTTTTTGCTTTGCTTTGGCCTTTATTAGATTTAGTCCAGGAGAATAATACTTTGCATCAGAGGGCGGGCGAGGAGCGGTAATTAAATTTAGTGTAAAATCTAGTTTGGGAGTTTGGAGCGGCGCTGTCATGCTGTGAATATTTAGGGGCCGTTTGTTCGAAATAATTAGAGTTAAAAGAAAAGTAAGAGGGGGGGGGAAAAAGTGAACCGGAGGAAAAGTTTTTCAATGTTTACAAATTAAGAGGAGAAAACTAACCTTATTTTTCTAAAAGTTCCTAAACCCGGCTCCTCTGCACAACCGCAGTGACAGGCAATATCAATTAACACAACTCAAAAATTAAATATGTTAATTGTCCCCTTAGAATTAAAAGGCTCCATCTCAAAGTTTTGGTGCATTTTTGAGTTTTTAATAAGCGAAAACATATGATCCATTTACATGTTGTTATGAGTGCTCAAACCTTTAAAGTTTAAACCTAAATACTGAGCATGGAGTGAATGTAAAGTGACTTTGAACATCTAGACAGCGCTATATATAGACTAATGTGTTATATCTCAGAACACAGACAGAATCTTAAAGCCCCTGTACCTGATTTTTTTGTTTAAATAGCTAACAATGAAACAGCAAGCCACAAAATTACAATGCAAGTTGTGGTCCAAACTCATTCCTAACTTTCCTAGCATATTTGTAGCATCCCAATAGATACAGACGGCATCGTGTCATAGAAGGGGGCGTGGCTTTGCCGAGGGGGGAATACAATCTTCTGGGAAGTTTTAAGCCGTTTTCTGGCAAAATATAAACTTATTTATCACATACAAATAGAGTCAAGTCTAAATCAGGTCCATATGGATGTTTATTCACAGCAGATTGTTCAGTAGAAGCGGGAAAAAAAACAGCAGTCATAGCTAGCGTTAGCTCGATGTTAACATGTAGCATCATGTTAGCATTCTCCGTTATTTATGCATTTATGGGCTGTTGAACCACTTAGCTCCTCTCCATGTCTTTGCATCTTTATTAGCAGAAAACTATATTCATAATTCAGCTTTTGTTAAAGTAGTTTTACATCCATCCATCCATTTTCTTCCACTTGTCCGTTTCCGAGTCGTGGGGGCAGCTGTTGGAGCTGCCCAAATCACATTGCACCAGCCCCTTATGGCTCCTCCTGCAGGTGGTGGGTCCACAGAAGGACGGCCTCATGGTTCGGGCCTGTTGGTCTCTCATAAGAAGCTTCTGAAACGCTCTTTGTCTGACCCGTCACCCAGGACCTGTTTGCCCTGGGAGACCCTACCAGGGGCACAAAGCCCCCGACAACAGAGCTCCCAAGATCATTCAGGTGCTCAAACCCTCCACCACGTTAAGGTGGCGGTTCCAGGAGGGGTAAAGTAGTTTTTGAATAATTAAAGAAAGTTTAGATTTTTCTCCAAACTGTTTTCAAACATGACCATATACTGTATGGGTGATTCCTGAGATGCCGTCTAGAGTCAAGACGGCATAGATAGAAAATAGTTTATATTTCACAAAGTGTGAAAAACTGTGAACTGTATGTATCTATGGCGGCCCCCTAGCGTCGTGGTCATAAAGCCGAGTAACCAGCGGCCATTGAGCAGAACACACATGTGTAGACCGTATGATATACGACACAGGCACTTGTTGTAAGTTTTCATTCGGGCTTCAATTAGAGGGTTTGTTTTTTGACAATGAAGAAAGTCGTCCCTCCTCTAAGTCCTAACACATCACACTCAGTAATACGGTAATTATGAAAACATGAAAACTTGTACTCTGCACTTTCTAACTCCACTCTGTTTAGCGGTTCAGATCTCCGCCTCAGTCCCGCACAAAGCCGTCTCCCTTCATCTATCATTGTTATTCCGTTAGCACGGTGGCGCAGATGCTGCTGGAGCGTTTATCTGATGCAGGTGTAGCCGCTCCGGTGGAGACGCACTGATCCAATCTAAAGCACGCCCCTCCCTCGGGACATCCGGAGGCGGCCCGCTGTGTCTTATTGAACCTAAACCTTTTATAGGCAGGAACAAATTGAAAATCTGTTCCTCTGGTCCCGGCGCTCGCTCGGGGTGGCGCAATTAAAAGAGACACCGCTGGTGAATTTGGCGTTTGGAGTTCAAGCGGGGGATTTTTTTTTTCCTCCACTCCTGCGTGCACGAGTGACTTAAAGGCAAAGGCTGAGAAACATGGGGCAGACGCTCGTAATGACTTTGGATGAGATCAGAGGAAGAGCAGGTGAGAGGAGGTGAACACAGTTTAAAAGAAAGAAACTTCTCAATGTTTAGTGTACTTTATGTACAAGGACGCATAGACTGGTGAACCACACAGTGTTCTGGCACAAATGTTCAAATCTGAGTCAATTAAAGGACAAGAGTTACTACAAAGGGGTCTTAATGCACCTTAGCTGGACAGTCGCCACTTAGTCTCAACGAGGGCGGAAAAGTTTAGAGGGAAATATGTAATAGAAATGTTTTAATGCATTGTGTATTCTCAGGAGCGTTAATATTTCAGTGAGTGTAATTTTGCCAGAGTTTTGTGTGGAGAGTGTCAAGAAATTCCATTTGGTCGTTCCAATCAAAAAGTCAATGAAACCCTTGTCATATGTTTCATGGAGTTCCCGTAGCAACGACCAGAACTCCCCATTTACTCTGATGGAAAAATGGTATAATTACAGCATTGTCTCTCTGCATAATATATATATATAATATAACTTGAAATCATCAATCAACACTGCCCAAGAAGTGACTTCCTGTTTCGATCCAGCACGCCAAAATGAAAGCACACAGCTCGTATCGGACAAGAATATAATTAAAGCAGTATTAAGAAACTTGTTTACTCGTAGTCCCTCTGGGGGTAATACAAGAGTTAATGGGATGATTGGAGGGTCTTTCATCTCCCCCTGGTGTCTCTGGCCAGAAAACCATGCTTGCAACTTGACTGCCACCGGACCGGAGCCACCAATACACACTAATGGAACCACGAAGAAGAAGCTAACTGTGGGCTAGCACCACTTAAACAGTATTTAAAGCCAAGTTTGAGTGAAAAAAATGATCTCCATTGTGTAATTGGATGAACAATATCCCTCTCTCCCTTTGTCTTTTCTGTCACAAATAATGAGTAAGAAAAGTGCTTTTATTTTGGCGTGCTGGATAGAAACAGGAAGTCACTTCTTGGGTGGCGTTGTTATGATTTGAAGTTATGCATATGGTCAATTTTACCAAGTGACAAGGGCAAATGGAAACATTGTTTTTCCTCATTGCTTATACCATAAGGTTCCCAAAAATATTCAGTTTTCATCACTTTCTCCACGAAAATCAGCTTAAATCTAAACAGTGAACCGGACTAGAGGTCAAAAAGGCAGGGTTAAGAGAGTTCACACACACAATCTTGCATGTTAATCTCAAATACTGACTCACATATCGAGAGAGTGTGACTGGAACTGTAATTTTAATTCTGTCACCAAATGCCTTTATGAAAGATCAGTGGGACTATTGACTATGAAAGTTTTCTCTTATTGAGACTGGAACTGCACACACAACGGTCTCACCCATCTCGGGAATCGAACCAGAGACCAGATGCCTTTGCCTGACCTTAAAAGCTGCTCCTCCCTCCCCGGTCTCTCCCCGGTCTCTCCCTCGTCTCTCCCCCGTCTCTCCGGTCCTCCACCGACATCATTCCCCACATTCCGCCGCCCGAGCCGACACTTCTGAGACTCGTTACGGAGAAATCAAATTAAAACTCGCTCCTCGTCTCGAGTTTGATGCCTTTTTGGCCAAGATCCGTCCGCCGGGCCCGATAATAACGGCCCTTTTTTAGCTTGTGCTGATGAGCTCCCCGAGTTCGTGTTTTCGTCTGGTCCAGGGCAGGGCTGGGGATCTGCTTAAATTATATGTAATCACTTCACTATGGGGTTTGATCGCGTCATTGACTAAGAATAAACTCAAAGGTTCAACAGAGGAGGCGAGACGTACACATTCTCCATCCTCCTGCTTCCTCAACCCTCCAACATTAATACTCGTCTTTCCCAAACAAACAAAAAGTGCAATTTGCCTTTAAAAAATGCTTCCAACAGTGCACAGCGTTTCTACACACGCACTGGCACAGCTGCTATCAGGACATCCCAAACGCAATCCCACACAGACAATTTGGCTTTCGAAATCATGTTTTCTATTCCATTGGGGAAACAGATTTTTAAAGTAGCCTTTCACAAACGCCGGCATGTTTTTAAAATTGTCACATCAAACTCCGCCACGGCGCTAGAAATGCTAAACTTTCACAACCTCTGCCAAATTTTTCCATTTATTTAGTTGATTCTGACAAAAAATGCCTTCTTGCTTTTGGTAAAGTTCCAAACACAACTTGTCCAAAGACCTCCTTTTACCTTTCAAAAAAAAAAAAGAAGTCATGCCCAGAAGAAAGCAAGCGACAACTGTTTGAAGCTTTGAACTGCATTACCCAGAAGTCCTTGCATCTCGGCTTCCTGTTGCTATGTTTTCCACGTCTGGCTTGTGATTACTTTAAATACGAGCATGCAAAGTAGAAAGGCAACGGCATCAAAGATTTGTGGACTTGTTTGCTGCTGGAATCTGAGGCTCTTTATTTATTTTATTTTTTTACAGAGTATTTTGCATCTCATTTGTGTTTTTCTCTTTGCCACAAAACCACTTTGTGTGTCACCTCGACTTAACAGCACAGGCGGGGTTTAGCTGTTGGGAGAAGATATGAAAAACATGAGCAACTTTTAGCATATTATCTCAAAACCAAACACAGCAGGAGCATAGGATAGATTTTTGGTTTACCTAATACCTCACTGTGGTGGAAATCATATTTAATTGTGTATTGTCAGTGTGTCAATCATCGGTAACGCACGGCAGCAGTTCAGGAGGCCGGAGGAGTTATTGATTGATCAACATAACCCCCTCTTCACTTGTGTCATAGAGGGAGAAGTATCTGAAAAAACGAAGTGTTCATGACGATCAGCAGCAGTGGTTTGAAATGCCTTTCCCGAGCCCAGGCATTTGGACCAGAGGAATCAAACACGAACGCGGGAGCTTTAACAAGGCGCTGGATTACAACAAAAGGGGATTTCATCATGATATGCTCGCTGGACAGACAGGTATTACACACACAAACCCACACGCACTGAAATAATATCTGAGAGAGGGGAAAGATTTGCCACAAGTGTCAGAGAAATGTAGGGTGGCTACAAACAAAAAACTATTCTATGACACAGACGTTTATATGGTTAGTCTGGTGTTATAAGTGATTTGCCTCAGGTGCTCTGTGGAGCGGGTCAGGCTGTTTTTAATGCAGGCTAGCTGATACTGTGGAAATGCGCTAGCCTAGCACTAGCCTTAGTCTCGCCAACCAGACTCCGCTTCTTTACAGAAGAGGGTCTGGCAACACTCCATTGCGCTTTCAAAGGAAGTGACGCAGCGATATGGAGCCGACCGACCAATCAGAGCAGCTCCCTGAACATCACGTTGTTGCGCCTTTGTTTTGTAGTTTTTCAACACAAGCAACCACTTCCCGTAATGCTCCGGTATGCTTGTATTCTTAAGTGTTTCTAACATGAACGACAGAAGTCATTTACTGAACTCCGTGTGGCAGGAGCGCCATTGTTAATGTCCGAATGATACAACTTTCTTGTCGCCGTTTCTGTCGTCACATCTGCTATGTTCTCATTGGCTGCTATGCGCTTCGGTTGTCCCACATTAGTCCCGCCTCAAGCAGTAGCTTTTCTGTTGTTAGTCTCCTGTTTATTAATTAATAAACATCAGAGATTAGTCTGGATGCCAGGCTACACTAGCCTAGCACAGCGTAACTCTTCAAATATAAGAAGTGCATGAATTACAAAAAAATATCTCACTCTGGATAACTAGGAAATGAGATCCTTTGGCATCCGCACAGTAAAGTGAAGATTACTGCGCGGATTTCGAATTACTCCTGGTATTATTACGCCTTACAATATAGTTCCCCCTTTTATCCGCTTAGAAAATCCACATTGTTTAATTTTGTGTAATTATACTTTGTAGTGTAACACTTCACGTAACCATATTTAAATAGGGAAAACGTAGAAGAGCTTGGTATCTTCTATCTTGACCTGTTTTGGAGCTATAGTGGAGAGAGGGAGAGGCTAAATGCTAACGCCGTCTGCGCTGTGTTTACGTGACTGAAGGCACGGGTGAAGATCAGACAGGAACTAAAGAACTCGTCAAAGCTAAGGTAAGAACATATCAGTATGTAAAAACGGTGGCCTATTCCTTTAAATTTGACATTGCAGGAAATAACAAAATGTTTAACCTGAATTGTGTCAATTACAATAGAACAAAAACAAAAAAATGAATAAAAACATCTAGAAAACAGATTCGTAAAACAACGTTAATGCTCGAGGAATAAAAGATTTAGATGTGCTGTTAGCATCTCTAAGGCTAAATGTTAGTTTAGCAAAGATGCTAACAACATCTTTGGTCTTTTTGTGTGACTGAGGGCACGTAGAAAGACCAGATGCATCAGCTCGTCTAAGCTCAGGTAAGAACATATCTCAGTATGGAAAAACAATGAACTATTCCTCTAACTTTAGTGCACTGACGAAGCCTTTCGGATTAGAGGCGAAACGTTCCACACTTCAACTACAGAGAACAGAAGAACTCCTGTATGACTGAGAGCCTACACAGACAAATGTAGAAATGATGGGGGATCATAGTGTCTGACTAAATGCACCTTGAATGTTTTATGTTTCCTCGCGTTGTATCATCGTCATCCATCTATAACTCTTCTTCCTCGTCGTTCTCATTGACTACGAGGCCGTGCATTAAATGATACAGCAGCACAAATGCATTACGACGCTTTTCAATCCCTACCGGAAGCCTGACGCACAGCCGAGCCGAGCTAAAGGAGTGTTGACCACCGTGTAATTTCCAGGCTGACATAAATAATAACCTCTGGCGCCTAAACGGTGCCTTACCTCCGTCCAAGTCCTCGCTGCCGAAGTGCGTCCTATAGAACAGCATGATCTCGATGCGGTAGCACTTGTAGAGAGTGACCAGGAAAATCAGCAGCAGCAAGATGGCCCCCAGACCTCCAGCCAGCTCCACTGTGTACATCAACTCCGCTGCAGAGGAGAGAGGGAAAGAGAGAAACGATTTAAGGATATCAGACATTCAGTACAAAAAGCCCATTTGCTTTAATATAATGCGACTGAAAAGCTACAAACTGATCAAACAATAGTGGGATACATTTTTCCATCCACGAATGCGAAACCGCCAGCTACAAAGTCAAGTGGCAGCGCTAATGCAGTGTGCCATTCTAAATCTATCAGGCTGGAAAATTACTCTACACGATTTCTCTTGTTCAATTCACAAAAGCAGAAAATGCCTTTTTTGCTGTTTCATTGTCAAATCTCCTCACACGCGCGGAGCCCTGACAGGAATACTGAACCGAAAGTCTCTGTGGATATTTCCAAAAAAGCTTCAACCTATAAACAAAGCTGTGCAAGTCGGTTAAAAAAGCAAGTTTAAATCAGAGCGAAGTCGGGACTAAAGCGAAGACTAAACCGCAGCGAGAATGGTCGTAATGTTGTGGCTCAATGTTGTTGTTGTATATGCCACAATCGAGAAGAAAAGCTCGAGGCTGTTAGCTGAAAATGATAGCGTTGCTTTGACACAAGCTCATAAAGAATGTGACCGGAAGCGAGATTCTTGGAAGTGCACAAGATGGATCTGTTTCCACCAAAGTGTATTTCAGAGGCGCTGTTTTCGAGGAAGACGGAGAGGGTAAGATCGCGGCAGTGGTGATATTTCACAAAGACGGCGAGATGGACTCCTATAGGCACAATAGTCTGAGAATTCGCCTCTGGTTGTAAGGTTATGTATGCCTGGTCTATAGGGGCTGGTGACTGTAGATTTATGCTAAGGTCAAGATTGTCCTCGTCCCTGAGCTAGATTCGGTCTGAGCCTGGAATATTGCATAGGTATGGCGCTCACTCTCCAGGGTAACAACCATAGAAATCACATAAATGCCTTCATGAGCCTGTTCCTACCACATTTTGTTGGCCGTCGAATCTAAGACCCGATTAAATTCAACGTTCCATCCCAATAGAAATGAATAGGGAGGAGAGAAACTTAACTGAATTTGAGTTAGCATTTAGCTCAGAGGACACTCTTATACGTTATCTAAAGTAAAATCTCAAATCTGTACATTCATTCATGATTTCTAAAGAGGTTTGACCTAAATGTGAATCTGAATCATTCTTAATTTGTGATCTTTGATGGCTAATGCTAATGGATATAGAGTTTTGGGGAAATCTGCTGTGACCATGGAGATCTGCCATGTTTGTGGCTGTTGGCATGTATTTTCCATAGACTAACATTAGCTAAAAACAGTATAAAAAGTGAAAAAAAAACGGGGAAAAACTCTGTTAGCTGCTGAGTTGTTGCTGGCAAATATATCGCACAGTAGTGTCCCGTAGTGTTTTGATGTAAACAATAACTCCAGTATTTTTACCTGCTAATCCCATGATGCTTAGCGATATAACATCACAGTCTTGAACTGAAAAATACATTGAGCAGCAGGCTAAAAAAATAAAATAAAAAATACATAAAATAAAATAAATATCTATTATATCTTTTATTTTTCTCGTATTTTGTACCACGACGAGATGTTGTATTTTGAAATTATTTATATGAAAAAAAGTAAAAAAAAATAAAAAAAAATGCTAACGGACTATGAAAAGACTCCCGAAAAGGTCAGCACACACTACACTATTTGTTTAGTCTAAAACAATTTTCTATAGCATGGGGGGTCCACACTACACGACTGGATTCAGCGCAATTATAGAACGTCTTCACACATAACGACCGACACCTGTGTTTGTGCGCGTGGGGAAACGTGCGCGTGTCCCAATTGGTCAACGGTGACGCAACACCGCAGTGCTAGGCTACTGCTGCTACGAAGCCTTCAACTTGGCTATGGTTCTGTCAAATGGAGAGAAAAGTCGGCGACACGAAGAAGCGGGACGTATTTCAGCGGATTTAAGAAGAAAAGGAGACGGAGGAAACAGCGGAGAAAGGCAAGCGGAGAAAGCGGAGAGAGGCAAGCGGAGAGAAGCTAGCCGTTAGCTGCGAGGTGAAGCTAAACAGTTCGTCTCCAAACTCAGTAAGTGCCCCTAAACTCTGTTCGTGGTTGAAATGTAGCTTGAAAAGGTCGTTGTCATGAACTTTTGGTGATATAAAGTTGTGCTGTTTCGTGTGGGGCTGTGGCCATGAGGTGTTTGCGCAGCTGTTTTGACAGAGAAATGAAAAGGGAGGCGCTGACGTGTTTTCCTGTCTTTATATCACTCTGTGATTGGCCGCTGCTTTCTGTGTGTTCACATTTAGGACGGTAAAATCACTCACGTTTCTCCTGTGCGTCCAAAATAAGTCGTGTAGTGTGTGCTGACCTGTGAACTAGCCTACTTGGTAACTGTCCGCATACGTTAGGATAAAACACCGCTTCTCCTTTTTATTTCTGGGGCACAAACTGTTTCCGGTCTGTGTTGCACGTGACCGGGAGTGGGCGGGACTGTGGGGCTCTATTCCTGTGGAGAGTTAATTAGCTGCTTCTTTCTGAAATAAATGTTCAAACAGTACATGAAACAAGTGATATATTAAAAACTTTACTCAAAATGTAGATACTTCACCTGATGGGACTTTTGTGTAACTGTAAGCGTTTTAGCCATGAAGCTAAAGGCTAACGCTAGTTTAACGCTAACAAATGGTAAAACAGCACCACCATCTGAAACTTCATTTAAATTTTCTTACATTTTTTAAATAATTTTTAAAATTTTCATTAGATGTTTTACTTACGTTTAAATGTGGACAGGAAGTAGCCTTAAAGCCACACCGTGTAAGATTTTACCCGATAGACAAAATTGAAATACAAGCATTTACTTCATGATAGATATTTTCACCATTGAAAAATACCTCAAACAAACATGTACTTTTGTGCTAAGCGGCTCGCCCCTGCTAAAACATGACAATAACTTAACCGGGAGTGGGTACGTCTCCAGCTCGTTTCCATGGAGATGTCGACTAAAGTCAGTAGAATTGAGAATTAAACAGGTTAGGCCCTCATCCAGATCCATTCTTTGAATATTCACTGCAAAAATAAGATTTACTGTGTCGAGCTGGTCACTAGGGCTGAAACGACTAATCGATTAATTGACGACTAATCATTATTAATATTATTGAAATAGTCAACAACTATTTTAGTAATCGATTAATCGTTTTCTGGTTCACACAGACTCAAATAGAGCAAAAATGACATGAAAATGTAGTATTTTTGATGAAAACCTACTTTGTTTTTCATAGTAAGGGTCTGTAGTGTTTTGTACATTGTAAATTTCATAAATATCCGTCTGTGTCTCATCCAATCAGAAGCAGAATTAGCACCAAGAGCCTCCAACAAACATTCACTTTAAGCTTCCTCCATCAACATGTTCTCAAGCGGCGCCACTTTAGCTTTATGTGCAGATTTTTTTTTTAAACATTAATTTATTGATTAGTCGTAAAAATATTCGATAGATTAATCGATGACAAAATAATCGTTACTTGCAGCCCTACTGGTCACTGAGAGCATGTTTTGTGTTGATAGCAACAGTATAGTCCAAAATGTTACGCAGTGTGCCTTAAACCTAATCCGGCACACAGGAAGTTAGGGAAACACATTCTGCGGACAGTCTAATGTTTTACAAGTATTTGGTAATGATTGACGATTGACTTCTTTCAAAGTTTTTTCCACTGTGCCTTGAAAACTTTCCCCTCCGACTCAGTGGATGTAGCGACTGTTGGACATTACCGCAAGTATTATAAAATGATTAGATTATTGTTTTGTTGCTGCTTCGGAAGATGAAAAGATTCCTCAAACATGCACAAGTCTATTTTGGATTGGAGAATAACCATATGGTAAAAAGCTCTAAAAAGTAGATTTTGTAGAATATCCACTTTAGCACCTAGATGTAAGAATCAAGATAGAGAAAATATTGTTCATTTTTTTAGGTTGATGCCTGCAAAGCATTAGCCAATCTTCAACACAAAGGGGATATCATTCATCTACCTTTGCAAAAGTACTGGCGAAACTTTCTCCTTTTGTAACACGGCGTTTTCTCCATGATAATATTTCACAGCCTGGCCTTTAGCTCCATTAGCTTCATGGTCTGCTAGTTCACCTTGAGCCTGGTCATGATCTTCCTTCAACAGTGTCTACTACATCTTTCCCCCTCCATTGACTGACTAATGGCACGGAAGCTAAAACCTCCTGGACTTCGCAAGACATCTCTATCCATCAAAACCCTTAGCATTTAGCCTTCTCTCTGACACCTCCCATTATGAAAGATGATGGCGAGCTAACAAGTATGGCTTTATAACAGTGTGCGACCTTCTAGCCAAACCAGGACAAACAAGGCTATAAACAAAGCTAGCTTGGCCTTATTTTCGGCCTCGGAGCCACGCGGTGTGTTTTTGTTGACAGGTGCAGCACTGGGCTAACAAGCTAAAGGCGCGCACCGCTAATAGTAGCCCTAGTCCATTTGGCCTCTTGCCTGACTGCTCCCCCCGCTAAAGATTTGGGCCACAAGTAACAAGCTGCAAGAAAAGGGAAGAGAGGAGGCTAAATGTTCTGTAGAAAATAGGACAGATAAAGATAGCAAGGGCTAAAGGCTAACGCATTGAGGTTAAAACTGCAGATTAGTTTCTCTATAATCCACAATAGTTTTGAGAAGCCAATCAGTTTTAGGGGTAATGTAGTAATGAGCTACAAACATACATTACTTTTTTCATTAACTAAGGAATACAACATATTGATGTGCAAATGAAAAAATGACCAAACTCCCCCAAATAAAATGCAGCGCCAAATCCGAAAACAAGTTGGACACTGGTGTATAATGATGCGTTCCAGGCAACTAACTGGTATTTTTCCCACTTACGACTTATGGTGCTTTCCAGGTAACTGGTAAATTTCCCACCTCCCACTTGGAAAAATGCCTTGGAACGCCGCTCGAACTAAATGGTAAACTCGGAGACCTCCAGACTGCTACGAGTTTGTATATGAGATGAAGACAGTAATGGCGCCCCCCAGTGGTGGAGCGCAGCTAATGATAAAGCTGTAACAAAACCACTGCATCAGTTACTTTTGGTCACAGCTTTCAACATAAAGTCGCATGATTTTAATTATATTTGGTTTGGAGAAACATTCATTTAACGTTAGCATCATTTGAGCTAACAGTTATAGCATTAGCCGTTTCGTTTACATACGAGTTTATTCACACCAGTTGTCTGAAATGCAACATTATATAGGAACTCAAGAGCGTTCCAGGTGATTAAAATCGTAGGTAGACAAAATGGCTAATGCTACAACAGTTAGCTAATAAGATGCTTATATAAACTTTCTCCATGACGTTGAAAGCTGTGACCAAAAGTAACGTTCACATCATGGATGCAGTGTGATTTTGTTAGTTTTATCATTATGTGCGCTCCACCACTGGGGGCGCCATTACTGTCTTCATCTCGTATACGAACTTGTAGCAGTCTGGAGTCTCCGAGTTTACAAGTTGTAATTACCACTTTGAGCAGCTTTCCAAGGCATTTAGAGAGGTGGGATATTTACCAGGTATCACGTCGTCAAATCAGAACCTAAGAGAATGGGGGAAAGCGAAGGAAAAGGAAATCTTTGACTGTGCTTTTGCTCGGTAGCATTATTACTATTATCAGTTTATACTTTGTAATACAAACATATTACATTTTTAAAGCTGTAACTGAAGCCAAGTGTTTTTTATGCCCTTTCTCTGTGAGGTTCTAGGTAGAGTTTCTCAGGGTGTTTCCATAACTTCACTGACAGTGTGATTAAAAACAACAGCAGAAAACAAAAACATTAACTGTAGCTATGTGTGTTAAAATGTTAATGAATATTGTGTTTGGTCTTAATACAATTTCCAATAAGAGGATTCAGAGAAACAAAAGTCTTGGTCTCTAATCTTCACAAGCTGCTGATAAAAAGAAAAGGAAAAGTAGAAACAGAGAAATGAGCATTCTTAAAATGAACACTTGGCAAACCCCAACTTTTTTTCCGTAAAGAAGAAGTTGCTGCAAAGTTGAAACCAGGACAGATTATTTTTTAAGTTTTGCTTACACATCCTATTCCGATTGATGCTCCTCCATAATATAAGTGTGCCGCAGAAACGGGCAGAAACGCGCCTCCTGCTGCGTTGACCAATTTCAGATCAACCCAGAAAACATTCATGATTTTTGAGCATCTATCGCAAAGCAGACCGATCCTCCTGCTGCTTTTTGCAATGTTCTGGTTGCAAAATGGCAAACAGTATGTTTTTGGGGGATAGTGCGGTGCTTAAACCGAGGGAAGCTTCTCAATAGTGCAGTTTAAAGCCTTCTTATGGAGAGAAACTGGGCTGCTATCAGAGCCGCGCAGCTTAAGAAAGACTAAAGTATCTCTCTATGTAAATGCATTCAACTTTGACAACTGTAAGGAAGCTAACACCCGCCTAGACTGAGCCAGGGAGATAAAAGCAAGCGGAGCGATGTACAGTTTCTAAAAAATGGTAAAACACGTTATAATGAGTAAACACTATTGCGTAGTTTTTAAAGCACTGGTAAATACTTCATTCAATATTCAAGTTTCTGGGCCTGAAACATCTCTAGTCAGTCAGCAGAGCAGACCCTGTTAAACAAAGGTAACTATAAATGAAGAGTTAACCTCTTAACCCCCACCTTGACCAAGCGCATCTTCTCCAGTTCAGCTTTACTCAAATCTAAGAATTTACAGCCTATAGGCCAGTGTAACGCCTTGTTTGAAAGCTAAGACCTACATAACTGCTCTGAAGTGACCTTTTTCCTCACGTTTTTGCTGCGTTTTTCTCACTTTTCTGTTACTCTTTTGTGGCATTTTTTTTCAACGCTTTCTTATCAGTTTTTAATAGTGTTTTTAGTTGCGTTTTAAGACCTGAAGGGGCAGTAGTGAGTTTAAAAATGACAACTTCCATCTAGTCCCTCTAAGGATCATTCATACTTCACAAGACACAAGACCTTTGCTCTTACACAGAGAGCTGCATGAACAAAAATGAAGTAATTTTTGCCTTGTAACCATGGAAACGTCTTGTATCTGAGAGTAACTTCTCTACTAAGGCACCGTCAGATCAGGGAACATTGTCATCGAGATATAGATACAGACGGCATCGCTTCATAGAAGGGGGCGTGGCCTCGCCGAGGGGGAAAACGGAATCTTTCACTCCTTTTAGCCATTTTCTGGTGGAATATGAACTTATTTATCACATACAAATAAAGTCAAGTCTAAATCAGGTCCATATGGATCTTTATTCACAGCAGATTGTTCAGTAAAAGCGAAAAAACGTCAGTCGTAGCTAGCTTTAGCATTAGCACGATGTTAGCATTCTGTGTTATTTATGTATTTATGGGCTGTTGAAACACTTTGCTCCTCTCCATGTCTTTGTGTCTTTATTTAGTAGAAAACTATATTCATAATTCAGCATTTGTTAAAGTAGGTTTTGAATAATTAGAGAAAGTTCAATTTTTCTCAATTGTTTTCCACCTTAGCCATTTTCAAACATGACCAGTCTGTATCTATATCGCATTTAAACAGGGTTTTTTGTGAGAGCTGTATAAGGCAGTAGTCAAGTATTTCCTCCGTTCACGGTTTGAACGGAGGAAATACTAGACAAGATACAACTTTTCACTTTCTCATCTCTTTTTTTCTGTGTTCTTGTAATCTTTTTGTTGCCTTTTCATCCTTGTTTCTGTCTATTTTTTTGTCACTATTTTCACACTTAGATTAACTCTATTCCTTTGCTATGATTTGATATATTCACACGCCACAAAAAACATTCCTCATGTCTCAGACCATCGTAAACAGCAGCTGCAGCCCGGTTACTAAAGCCTCCAGACAATAACAGCCCAACTTTAAGAAATAAATGCATTACTGCTCGAGTTACTTCAACCTTGCCAAGTCAAAACAATAGAACAGTGTATTGCGGACTCGATAAATGGATGCAGCGTGTTATTTTTAGCCCTCTAGCCTTGACTTGGACATGGGTTTATGACAGTGTAGTATTTCCAGACCTCACAATCTTTGATATTTCATAAAAGCCTGTTACATTCCGTGGAAGAAAAACGTCCACCGAAAAAACCGGGCAGACCTTGGCTTTGACGCGCGCCGATGAAGTACAGAGGCGAACCAGCGGCATTGTGGGAATAGACCAGTTGTTTTTTTTTACGCCTGGAGGTAGGAATGAAGAAAAAACAAAAGGAAGACAAATAGGGCGGCTTTGGTAGATAGCGCGGAAAAGGCTCATTCATTCTCTGTGAGCCCGAGGAAGTATCAGAGACAAAAGGCCAGACAGACACGCTTCTGGAGCGCGGGCGACGACCTCCAAAACACTGATAAATCCAGCTTTGATCGAGGGGTTCAGTGAAGAGGATATGACCACACTGGAGACAGAAACTTTAACAGAGATCGGAAAAGGAAAAACTCTTCTTGTGTTTGTCTTTCAGATTACCCCAAAAGGCCTCGTTTATCCACGTTTCACTCTGGGTACTCACGTTTCTTGGCCAGTTGGACGTTGGCCTGCCGGCGCCCGTTGCTGTTCTCCACGTAGCACGAGTAGTTCCCGAAGTCGCCCTCGTCCAGAGCGTCGATGGTCAGAGAGATGGACACCTCCTGCTCCCCCAAGTGCTTACGGATGGTCCTGCGAAAGCAAAACGGCAACCATCAAAAAACGGTGAGGAAAGAGTGCGATTTAAATGGTAAGATCTCTGCAAATATCCCTGAAAACTGTCTCCATCGGTAAGAATGAAACTTGGTCGCCTTGTAGTTTAGACCTCTGCAAATGTGTTCTGAAACGCTGGGGATGTTCAGGAGTTCATATTTCAGTCTCTCAAACGCTAACCCTTCTGAAAAGTGCGCTGTGGAATGAATCACATTGAAATTGCAGCAACACCTGAGCAAATGTTTTTAGAGATTCTTCCAAAAAACGTGTCGTCTCACAAAGAAGCCTTACCCTGGGTGAGCGTACAATACTGCTAAGTTTGGAAATAAAATGTGCAAAAAAACTCCTCAGACAGTAGAGTTCAGGAGTGTGATGTCAAGTCGCTAAGCATCATGGGATTGGCAGCATCCTAAGAACTGAGCACTTTTTGTCCAGTTTGGCATTACTCAAATCTAAAAGCTTCTTGAACAAAAGTGTCAAAATAACGACGGAAATGAGGATGAAAATGCCACAATAAAACAAGAGCGTGACAAAAAATGCAACAATAACACAACAAAGTAGCATTAAAAAAAGATACGGAAAACAAAACAAATATGCTTGATAAAAATTAACAGCCTTCGTTAAAGTAGTTTTTGAATAATTAGAGAAAGTTTAGTTTTTTCTTCAAAATGTTTCCCCCTTAACTGTTTTCAAACATGACCATATATGGGCGATTCCACAGACAATAATACATAATAATACATTTTATTTGTATAGCGTTTTTCAAGACACTCAAAGACGCTTTACAGAAAACAAGAATAAAAACACACATAAAATTAAAACGAGGAGACAAGATGCCGTCTGTATCTATTTCCCATTGCCATGGTTGGCACGGCAACAGTATGAATTCTTTGCCTCTATCTATATCACTTCCTGTCAGTGTCCGATAAGGAAGTGAATCTATAAACATCACAAAAATGGTCAAACTAAAGAAAACTGGGTAACATTTTTTTAAGCAAATGTGTCTAATGTGTGAAATGCACTTTTAAGACGGGTTAAAAGGTCAAATACTGGAGTTATTGTTCACATTAAAACATTTGGACATCACAGTGTGTTGGATGTATTTACACAAACATGGCGGATCTCCATGGTAACAGTACAATTGCATTTATTTAATGGGTATGCTAAAGTGGTATGTTTGAAAATAAAATGAGGAAATTTAAATGAATGAATGAATAAATGAATCAGTAAATCTGTTCTAAAGCAGGATAATATAGTAACAACAACAATACAATGAAGACCTTGATATCTGAGCCAATGTCAGTCCAGTTCCATGTTGGTGTTTACAGAGGCTTAAAGAAAAAACAGAAACGTCTGAAAGAGCGTATGAAAAACGGCCGCAGACTCGCGGGCGTGTAAAAGTCATAAACAGACTATTGACTCCTTTAATAAAATATGGATTTTCTGACAGAATACGTTTGCCCCGAGGATCCGCGGCCGGTGTCTACAATCTACATCTGCAGATCCATAAACGCGACCTTGAGTTTTGCTTTGAGAAGACGGAAACTTGGACAATTATACTCCTTTACCTGAGGGACGGCGGGAAGAACAGGTATGACGTATGAAGATGGTAATCTGGGTATTTATGACATTGCCCCTTAACAACGAGCAATTCTTATGGGTCTATGGTGTTAGTTTCAGAGGATGTTCCTACAAATGTGCACTAATGATTGTTAATGGCTTCACAGACCTATAAATAGAGCTTTTCTCCCCATATGATCTGGAATGGTGAAGCCTACTATGGCACTGGCTCTTCTTCTTCCTCCTCTTCTTTTTCTTCTTTTTTTCTTTTTCCTCTTCTTCTTCCTCTTTTCTTTTTCCTCTTCTTCTTCTTCTTTTTCTTCCTCTTCTTTATCTTCTTCCTCTATCTCTTGTTTTACTTCTTCCTCTTCTTCTTTCTTCCTCTTCTTTATCTTCTTGCTCTTCTTCTTTACTTCTTTTTCTTCCCCTTTATCTTTTTTCTCTACTTCCTCTTCTCCTTCTCTTCTTTGTCTCCTTTTTCTTCCTCTTCTTTTTCTTCTTGCTCTTCTTTACTTCTTTTTCTTCCCCTTCTTTGCCCTCTTCTTATCTCCTTCTTTTTCTTCTTTTTCTACTTCTTCTTTATCTTCTTTTTCTTGCTCTTCTTTACTTCTTTTTCTTCCCCTTATTTATCTTCTTCCTCTTCTCCTTCTCCGTCCTCTTCTTTTTTCCTTCATTTTTCTCTTCTTCCTCTTCTCCTTCTCTTCTTTACTTCTTTTTCTTCCTCTTCTTTATCTTCTTACTCTCTCTTCTTTTTCTTCCTCTTCTTTACTTCTTTTTTCTTCCTCTTTATTTTTTCTTTTTCTTGCTCTTCTTCTTTACTTCTTTTTCTTCCCCTTCTCTATCTTCTTCTTCTTCCTCTTCTTCACTTCTTTTTCCCTTCCTCTTCTTTATCTTCTTCTAACTCTACTTCTTCATCAATTAAAACAACTGCTCTACAACTGCACTCCAAACCACAACCACTTCTCCTCCTAACACTGACAAAATGTACATAAAAAATCACCCTCCAACACTGCACTGCATCATCCGACTCCCCCCATTATTCCTCTTGATAACGGCCACACAGTCTTCGCAACTCCACAATTATCACCTTTAATGTAGCCTCGCCGCTCGATAAAACAAATCCCTCTCCCCGTGTGTGGTATTTCCTAACGGACAGCGCCATTTTTAACTGCCACCACCAGGCTAACGCTAACGCAAGCTCTCGCCGCTGACGCTACACTCTGTCTCCATCTAGTCGCACCGTCTTGGCCCGCGTGGTCATTGATCAGGGAGAATTACAGGGAGTTTTTGTATGCTAACGCCCGGGGGCTAGCGTGGCCTGATGAATGCGGCTCGTATCTATCCGCGCGATTAGCTCCATGCATCATTAGCCAGGCGAGGCCAAAATAGCTGCAGTTTTGTGTACCCTTAAAAACAGGCAGCGCTTGGATTCATCATGGGTGATTTAGTAACAATAGAGGCGGATGGAGGCTTAATGTAAGGTATGATTTGGAAGAAGGTTGCGTTCAGGGAGAGCGGGACAAAAGTTGCTGGTCGTATTCCTTCTGTTACTGTGTTGTTTGGGCTTCGGGCAGTGCTTTTCCCCGTATATAGAAATCCACTACATCTGGCAACCAGGAAGCGGAGTGAAAGTGAGGGGATAAAAAGTTGTACTGCGATTGAAACTTCGATAACTGCTGCTGTTACTGCCACTGCTGCTGCTGCTACACCAGATCTTTTGTTTGAACGTTCCACTAAACTTGAGGTGTTTTGGTTATTTGATGATCACGTTTTAAGTTGGCTCTTAAACCTCTTATCCCCCACCTGAACCGAGTACATTTAGTGTTAATAAAAAATACAAGATGGCGACGAAAACGAGAATGAAGGATGAAGCAAGAAGCAAGAAAAAGAGGGGCTGGAAAAGCAATAATAACAAAATAAAAAAGTGACAAAGATACGTGACGAAAAACGTGACACACACAACAAAAAAGCAACAAAAACATGGTGAAAACGTGACAAAAAGCTACAGAAAATGTGATTAAAAGCAAAAAGCTGAAAAAAATAACCCTGCGAAAACAGGACAAAAAAGAGACATAAAAACTTCAAATGTGTGACAAAAAGCGACGACAATGCGGCAAAAAAATCATAAAGCCAAACTGGAGAAAATGCGCTTGGTGAAAACGAGGGGTAAGAGGTTAAGAATCACATTTTTTTCCTTGCATTTGAAAAGCGTGGAATAGGAAACTTCTTCTTCTTCTAATCAAAATTTGAGGTTTTTATCGTATATTTCATTGTAACAATGAAGAGTTCCATAGCCACCTGTGTTATGTTTTGTTTTGAGTGTCTTGTAAGTCCAAAAATATACCGTATTTTTCAGACCCTAAGTCTCTCTGGAGTATAAGTCGCACCAGACTTGGCAACTCTGAGGGCCTGGAGGCGTAACTCCTCCGTTGTAAAGCCTCTCCTGGCAGCACGTTGTTCAAGCTCTCATTTGCAAACTCTTTCTTCTAGCTGTGGCGATCGAGCTTTTAGCCTATGATTAGCCTTTTTTGTAAGAGTAACCTCTGCTTTTCGCCAAATTTGTTACTCCAAATGTTACAGTTTTTTAAGTTTTCAGTGGTACAGTAAGTAAATGCTTTATTTGTCATTGTACAATCGCACAGGAGTAGCAGACACTGGTGCACGAGCCTAAAGCGCCACTACTGCAATCATGGCCACATAGATTTATATTAAGACACAACAGTCCATTAAAAGTGATTGTTACCCTTCTAAATAACAATAAGACGAGTAAGAAAAAAATACTTGGAGCATCCTGAGGAAACCTTCGCAGACATGAAGAGAGCATAGAAACTCAACACAGAAAGCCCCGTCCGGATGGAAATTGAACCCGCAACCCTCTAAGACTACCACCGTCTAAATAACACACCACAGCGATACGGGGCTCTTCTCACGATTGCGTCGAGGGGCTATTTTAGCTCGACAAAACCATTCCAAATCTCTCTTTCCCCCTCCATTGTCCCGCGCCCGGCTCTCATGGACGAGCGTGTGATGATCGGCCGGTGTTGTAGCTCGCTCTGACAGCTCCTCTTGTATTCCAGACTCCACTTGTCAGCTCGGATTGTGGTCAAACGATTCGGTGAGTCAACAGAGGCGTATTTTTCTTGTCAAAACTCAAACGCTCGCCGATTTTCGCGGCGCGACACGCTTCCCATTGTCCGGGAGCACAGACGGGAAAGACGGCAACAAAATAGCCAAAGTATGAGTATAAGTACATGTGTTGTTACTACAAAAGCGACGATCTCTACTACTACTATTACTCCTACTACTCCTGACCAATAGTAGAGCAGTACCTGGAGTAGCACTCAACTTAATCTGACCTTTTCGGCTCGATTCACACACGCGTTTGCCTCCATCCTTCTCCATCGTGAGAGCAGTCAGCTGAGGCCACGCCGGGCTGGAATATGGATATGCCCTGGTGGTTTTTTAAAGAGGCAGTGGTCATGTGTAACTCGACACACGCTGCACTGAAAGGACGTAGGCACAGACTCCATCAATCCTGGTTTATTCTGGGGAATGTTCATGTGTGAGACTGGACGATGTAACGGAAGGAGGAAGCAAAGGGGAAGCAAGTATTTCGTTCATACTTTTCCCTCGGTTCAAGACTCCAATCTGGTGACTCTTGAGCCTCTTGAGGTGAGACATGTCTTCAAAACTCCTGTGCTGACTGAAAAATAATGATTTGTTTGACATCGATGAAGATGTCGCCCCTTAGTATCGACATACGCCATATTAGAGTTAGAGAAGCTGTTCGAGCAATTCTTGTCAAAGTAGTGTTGTGTGGCAGGTTGCACCAGAAAGAAAAATTGTATAAACTGTGTTAGTTTTACGTTCCTGGAACCGCCACCTTAACGTGGTGGAGGGGTTTGAGCGTACGAATGATCCTGGGAGCTCTGTTGTCGGGGGCTTCCTGCCCCTGCTTCGAGACTACGATCCTATAGAGGCCGCCATTGGTCCGCCATTGCTGTAGTACCTTTCATATAGCCGCTAGTTGGAAAGCATTGCACTTTTTACACTTTAAAAACAACTTTAAAGCCTAGTTTCTGATTTTCCTAAACTTTTTACAGCTAGATATTCCTCCTGTGAAAACACTGCGTTAGTTATAATTAAAGAAACCGGGCTGGTTTTCGTAAAAAATGAGGGCCGGACTTTGACTGACAGGCCGTTAGCATTAGAGCTAATGGCGCGGGTGTGGCTGCGACCGAACTACAGTGAAGATCCCGCCCTTATGCCCTTTTAAGGAACATGCTCCGTCAGAGCTGGGTGGGAGGAGCCTGTAAATCCGCCATGATTTCCCCGTCGAACATATATGGCAAACGGGGTGGAGTGAGGAGGAGCTGTCTATTATTTTTCCACAGTCTATGTGCAAAACGCATAATATCCGCTCTGTAAATTTACTTTGGCTGTTCTGTTTATCACACTGCTCAAACTAATAACAATTTCATTAAAGTAATGATTTGAATGGTTGCAGAAAGAAGCAAAGAAGTTCTGAAAAGTTAAGTTGAGCAGCTCATATTTCCATCTATAATCTCTGTGCTCAAATGCTAATGCTAACAAAATGTGCAGTGTGAAAAAGCATTAGAAAGTCTGATGGTAATTGCGATATCTGTCAGAAACCTGCAGTCGTTCAATGGCATGAAGCCGGTCCCCGTCTGATTATAAGTGCCGTGGTCGTCGCTTGTTCCTTTGCGCTCGCGGATCCCGGAGGTGTGAGCAGTGAGAGCCTGCGTGACTCATGGCTCTGCGACAGTCTTCAGCCTCTTTGGTTCTGGAGCTTTCATCTGCCGCCAAAATCAACACCAGCCGCAGAGGGAATCACACAAAAACGCTAAAAGACTGGAGATTTGTGCCACTGAAGCGCGTGCAGAACGGCACAATGGGGTTGTTTGGGGGAAGACGTGGCCTTGACAGGAGGACACAATCACCGAAATCATCACACCAAAAACCATCCAAACAGCCCCACACCCCATCATTACCAAGATCAGAGGAATAGTGTTGAAATCAGACTTAGAGATCCAGGCGTTTGTCTCCAGCAGGTTAGTTACTGTTACTGGAACAGCTGCAGAACATCCAGAACCAGGAAATACGACCACATTGCCGTATTTTCCGGACTATAAGTCATACTATTTTTCATAATTTGGCTGAGGGTGTGATTTATACTCGGGTACGACTTATATGTAAGGATTAAACAACAAGGAGTTGGACGGTTATAGACGGTTAAGTTCATTATAACCAGAATCACAAAACAACAGGACTAACCCAGCACTTTTCTGTGGAAGTAAACACTGCGAGTATGCGGCACTCCTGGGCAGGAGTTATTTTACTTTTACGCTGTTTAACCTGAAGGTCAATTGTTTATCGAAACAGCTGGGTGGAACTGAAACTTTTATGTTTGGCTTTACTGATCGATCCAAATGTGCTTAAGTGCAGGGATTATTTAATGTAGGTCTGAAAATAATGAATAGTGACTTAACCGGCTAACCTAGCTGCTTGCTCTCTTCTACTTCCCATTCATTTAAAGTTTTGATTTGGCCAAAAATGTTGGGAAAAAAAACACAAAAATCCATCTCATTCGTTCCTGTAAGACGACTTGTCACCTAACATTAGCTAATTAAGTGTTTATCTGATTCAGCTGTGCTACGCGTTGCTATGGCGATGCCCGCAGAGGAGCAATATCCCAGTGATTTAACTACCGGACTATGTGTGCGGTTATACGAAAATGATGCACACCTGTTAGCCTAACTCCTGTACAACTGAAGAAAAAAAAAACAAGCGTGGAGTGGTTACCTTTACTGCAATGAAGAAAGCAAATGAGAGCTTGAACAACGTGCTGCCGGGGGAGGCTTTTCAACGGCGCAGTTACGCCTCCATGCCCAGGTAAGGCTGGTGCGACTAATACTACTAACGTGTTGGAGAGGATAGATGAAGAATAGGCAGCAGTCTGGATGTCTTATACAGGAGAGCTTTATTTACCATCAGTGCGGAACCCAGAGACATGAACTTGAAACATTGCGCTAGTCCAACCATTCAAGTCTGTCTATGCTTCCACAGAAAAGGGATAAATACCTTCTCAGAGCGTCATACTGATACACAAGCAAACATTCAGTAGCTGAGAGTCTGAGCACCACAGTCAAGGCTATGACAGAGATAGTACGACTGTACAGCCTGACCCAGTATGATAAAAAGCGATTTAAAGGAGCTATACCTACAAAGAAACAGGGTCACACAAATTTCAAATTGCTATTTTCTGGTCCAAACTCACCTCAAACTTTCCTAATGCATTTACAACATCAAAATTCATCACAGGGACTGAGTTTAAACCAGGTTTCACAACTTTCAGGGAGGAAAACTGTCACTTCACTGTAAAAGATGCCCACTAGCCTGACATCTTATGACTGTTTAAAAGGCTTTAAAACCAGTGTTTTTTGGATAAATGTCTGCTTTTACCATGTACTAAAGGACAAAACACATTTAATTCCAATACAGAAAATTTACAAAATCAAGGATAGCTCCTTTAATGTTATCCTCTAACACTCCGGAGCGACTTATAGTCTGGAAAATATGGTAGTCCAGTGGTACGGTAGTATGCTACAATTGCCTTGTAGTATATAAATTGTGCTCTACAAATAAACTTGTCCTGCCTCTATTTGGAAACTTGATTTTAATCTTTGGCATCATTTTAGAAAATATATCTCCTATCTCCTTCCATCTCCTTGTCCCACTGGGGTTGAACTTATCAGGGGCAGTGGACCAGACATGAGCCCGGCTGTTCTCTTGGCCAACATTCCCGCTGCAGAATAAGCCTATTGTGCATGTTTTAAGTTGACGGGGGAAACCGGAGCACTCGCTACACCAGCCAAGACCCAGTGGGAACAAGCAAAACTCAATCTTGGCATAAATATTTAGTCCGAGAGACCACAAAGCTTGCTCACCGCACAACGCTGTCTCTCTCAACGGTACAACGCTGTGCCAAAAGCTCTATTTTATGTATTAGCCGCTCGCCTCCGGGGGAATACTCCTGTTTGGCTAATTTGCATTTCAAAGCTACAGAGAGTAAGAGGCAACAAAAATAAAACACAGGGAAAGGCTGCCTGGATAACAGCTAGCATCTCAGGGTTGCTAGCTTGACCTCTCGTCACGCATAGCTTTGCATTTCTTGTTCATTTCCAGATTCACCCTACATCCTGGAGGTGCTAATTGGCCAAATGTCCTTCAGAGAAAAAAAAAATGGCAGAGGGAAAGGTAGCGCAGGGATGGCGGTGGCGTGCTAGCTGGCGGGCTAACACAGACGTCGTCAAATGCCAGGTCACGCACTGGGGCAGCTAACGCTAGTGCGAGCCTTGTCAGAGTGC
This sequence comes from Gobius niger, assembly GCF_951799975.1. Classification (NCBI taxonomy): domain Eukaryota; kingdom Metazoa; phylum Chordata; class Actinopteri; order Gobiiformes; family Gobiidae; genus Gobius; species Gobius niger. The sequence continues at coordinate 5,423,539 of NC_136874.1, forward strand.
TCATGGGTAACCTTTTCATGACATGCGTTTGTGCGTACAGGCAGACGGGAGAAATGTGGGGAGGGGGAAGTACACGCCGTTTTCACAAGTGGTAGTAATACGGAGAAGGAAGGTGAGCGGATGGCTTTTTAAAACGTGGCACTGAAGTAAATATCATTATTATCTGTAACATTCAATCAAACAGAGGAATGAAATTGAATTAGGGTGACCAGATTTTCCTTTTTTTGATTGGTTTATTCTTGGTAATTAATGTTCACATGAGCCAAGAACATTCAATTTTAAGAGATGTGTGTTATGTTGGGAACTGTATCGGCCAAAAACTGGGATAACTGAGACCAAGATTGTATGAAACTGGGACAAATCAGTGGTTTTGAAGAAATCTATTGGGACAAGGGACAAGGAGCTGGGTTAACTGGGACATCTGGTCACCCTATATTGAAAACAACTAGGAAAGGTCTTTTCTTTACATAGACCTTATTTCATATTTAATGCTTAATCAACAACCATTTTTGAGGAACAGACAATATCTGACATTAAGTCTGAGTCGTATTTGGGTCGCTGGTCCTGACGTCACACCAGGGTAAAGTCAGAGATTCCTCCGTGCGTTGTATCATCAGTCGCATTGTCACACTTTACTATAGCTCTTCTTTCTGAATACGGGCCGTCCTTTTGTAAGCTGCGTTACTAAATACCCTTGGATCACATTGGCCTCAGTGTGGGGCCCCTCAGAGACTCGATGACTGACGTACGGCGCGTTATGAGCGTATAGGGAGCGGCCGCACTGCAATCTCCCCATCAGGGCCAATTGTACAGTTACAAGTGCTTCAACAAGTGCATAAAACGACTACTTGATTAAATCCCTGTGGCAAATGTGCACCATATATAACAAATGACTCTAAAATACCCTCGCCTAATGATGAAAGAATTGCCCTTTTCCAAATTCCACCTGAAATATGACGGTCGGTCAAATGCATCGCTTACCATTTAAATGCATGGGAGCGCTGGGCCGACTGATCCGGCTGCACCTCAGTCATGCATGCATATTGTCCGCGATAAAGAATGCATAGGCGTCTACATTATTCAACAAGGGCATCAAAATTTCACGAGTGTAATTCCTGTGATCGCGAGCCGGTGAAAGGAACGACTAAGCAGCGCTCATTGTGGTAAAAAACGGCTGTCTCGATCATCTGTTCCTGCTTCTTAAACACTTTGGCAGCCATATTTCCTCCTTCATGTATGTATCCTCCATTTCACGCCGTCTTCGCCGCTGTGTTATGTTTAATAACCGCACAAGCTGCGATCAAAAATGCCAAGACATTTTCGTATTGATTGTGAATAGACTTGCTCCTCCGCGCGGTGGATTCCCTACTGAGCGCAGAATGTTACGGAGGGATAAAGACGCTATAACAGCCCCGCTAAAGGGCGGCATGCTGGGTAATGTAGTCTCTCAATTAGGCAGAAAGTAGAGTGAGAGTCACACCTTGTCTAATGGTCTATTCAAGGTTTTTTCACTCGCTCTTCTTTTTAGATATCAGCAGGAAGCCTAATCAATCGGTTTAGTCTTGGTCTTTTTTTTAAAATCCTGGTTTAGTCTGTCTCGATTAAGTCCTATTTGTGTCTGTTTGTGTCAAGATTTTGGCACATTTTCGTGGCATTAAGGAAAAGAAATGAGAAGAGTTTTGCCAAAATTGAGGCGCTAATTTAATTTCTCTGGATTTTCTCTCTCTTATAGCTTCAACTTTCTATCAGAAATACTATAATATCTCCTGGGTTTTACTGTGTCATAGAGGGTACACAAAACTGTCCCATTCTGCGCTCACGGTGTCTTAGATTTGCTAGCATGCCGTTAAATGAAAGCTGTTTTTTTAACCTCTTAACTCCCACCTGAACTGAGCACATTGTCTTCAGTTCGACTTTAACCAGATCTAAACGTTTCTTGAAAAATAGTGTGAAAATAGTAACGAAAATGAGACAAAAGGGTCAAAGGTGAGGGTGAAAAAGTAATAAAAAAGGGATGGAAAAAGTGACAAAAATTCAATAAAAAGTGAGAAAAAAGTGATGAAAAAGTGCCAAAAAATGTTTGAAATAGTGATGGAAAAAGTGACGAAAATTTGACAAAAAAGTGACAAAAAAGTGATCAAAAAACTGATGAAAATAGTGGCAAAAAAGTGATGAAAAAGTGGCAAAAAAAGTAACAAAAAAGTGACGAAAATGTGTTGAAAATTTGACAAAAGTGGCAAAAAAAATATTTTAAAAAGAGTGGCAAAAATTTGACCAAAAAACGGTGAACAAGTTGTGAAAATTTGACAAAAAAGTGGCAAAAGAGGTCTTAGCTTTAGCTTTCAAATGAAGCATTACACCGGCCTATAGGCTTTTAGATTTGGGTAAAGCTGAACTGGAGAGAATGCACTTCAGGCTCACATCTATTTTCTTTGATTTGAATGTAAATATCATGCCTATGTGAGGCTAAAACACTGATACTGTATTTGACGTGATAATTTGAAATCTAACGTCTGTGTAAAGAAAAGACTGTAAGGAGTGGGGTCAGGATTATCTAACGGCATGCTAGAAAATCGAAGGCGCCGTGATGAGCCCAGAATGGATCCAGCCATGGATTAAGAGCTTGAAATATGTGGTGGACAGTTTTGTGTTCTCTCTATGACACAATATGAGCAGCAGAAGAATAAACTCCATCTCACGTCTCCTTTAAATCAGGTCAGGCAATATTTATCCAGACGAGCTAAACTTGTAAACACATCATTTGAGCTTTGTCTTACTTGAGGTCTGTCTCCTGCACTCGCTCGTCATCCAGGTCCTCGATGTACTTGTCGGCCTTCATCCAGTAGATGAGGGGGCTGACGTCGCCGCTGTAGCCGAAGAACGCTCGGCACGTCAGGTTCACGGGGCTACCTGCGGGAGACGGGGCCGAGAGGAGACAGGACGTTAGCTTACAGTCGGGTCAAATGGAAAGAGAGCGGCCGCGTCATGTCTGTTTATGGAGCAACATGTCGGGGCAGCGGGACGTCAAAGGCCGGACACGGAGAGGGTGTTTGAACACAGCATATTGTAGCAGCAGCACAAGTAAAAGCAGCACACATTGGTCCACACAGAGTATAGTGCATTCTAAAGTAATAGTAAACTGGTTTCTGTATAGTAGTGGTAGCTAGCTGTAATCTGTATCTCGAAGTGTAAAGCTTTGAACAAACAGGATACATTTTGACGTGAGACTAGGGCCGGGTACCTTTATATGTTTTGTCGATACTTTAACCATTCTTGGATTATGATACTGATGCCTGAACACTTTTTTCAATACCGATGCTGAAATATTTGTTGTTTAGCATCAGGAAAGAGCATCCATAAAGGATTGTATCATTTATTTGAGCTGAAACAACCAAGTCACTTCCTTGAGTCCCTAGACACAACATGCATCAAAACTTGGTCTCTAAAAATACAATATTCTTTTCGGTAAAGGCTTTCGATACTTTTATTTTTTCGGTACCAGTAGTACTTTTCCCACCGATACCATCAGTGTTGGGTAGGGCTGAAAGATATATCGTTATTGTATCGATATGAACATTCATAACATTAAAATCGAAAAAACAAGATATAAACGATATAGATTTTCATCAATGAAACTGCACTCTTTTGTATGATGTTTTTATTTTTCTGAAAAATGTTTGGTTTTCACCGAACCCATACTTATATCATATCAATATTGAGATATCTGGCATGAACATCGAGATAGGAAATTTTGTCCATATCGTTCAGCCCTAGTGTTGGTTTGTAACGCATTACAAAAGTAAGGAGTTGCAAAAATATATAACTTTTTTCAGTAACTAAGGAATATAACATATTACTTAATACGGGAATATATTAGTCATTACACTGAAAGTAATTCGAGTTACAAGTGCATTTAAATATATTGCATTAATACCAAACTCCTTCAAAATAAAATGCAGCATACCAAATCATGTTGAATCCTGGTGTATCAGATCAGCAACTGACTCTGTGAATAACTTCAAATCATAACAACGCCGCCTAAGAAATGACTTCCTGTTTTGGTCCAGCACGCCAAAGTAAAAGCACACAGCTCGTCTCATTGATTAGTACTTGCATCATTAGAAGAATATAATTAAATAAACACATTTTAAGTGTTTTGTCTGTTAATAGTTAGGCAGATAGAATTTTGAACTAATGACCTGCTGAACTAATGAATAAGATGGTACTTTTATTTTGGTGTGCTCGATCGCAACAGGAAGTCACTTCTTGTCACTTCGTTGTTACGATTTTAAAAAGATTGTCAGAGATTGTCTCATGGTCTTGACCCATTTCATTCCAATCCCAGTGTTGAACTCCTCTGATAATTATTATTGCAGATGAGTATATGCATTTTGAGACCTTGCTAACAAAGTGATGATACTTCAGTGGAAGTTGGAAAAGTTCCTCGTAATAATATTGGAATAAACAATCCCAATTCAAGAAACCACTGGCAGCAAATCTAACTTCCCAAACCCCACGATATTCTCACTAAATATTTTCATGCTCTATTAGGAAAACGGCAGAAGTACCAAACAAATTAGCGCTTTCAACACGGGCAAAAACAACAACTACTAATTATAAAAAATCTCTGCTAATTCACCATTTACCGAGTCGCACCAAAACCGGGGACAGGGCTGTGTGTTTTAATGACTGTTTGCCGTATTTCGTCATTAGCGCCGAGTTTTGGCAATGGACCAAAACAAGCCAAAAACAAGCCAGAAATCTCCACTTGTTTTTCCCCATATTTTTAGCTTCAGCCTCCACAGGTTTCATTCGACATGGAGCAAAAGCAGCTGCCGACCAAACCACACCAGCCGTACACATCCAAGTAATAAGCTACTAGATACTGGTTCTGCTATCAGTTTTTCACTACACACGGACACTACGATCACTTTATTAGAACTGACTGATCTCCATGGTAACGCAGGACAGTCAGCGACATACTGGGAGATAATGCTGCCTGCAGGCGACTGGTGACTGGGATTTTTCCCACTTGAGAATGGGACAATTTACGACCTCCGAGCGCTCCGGCCGAATAAACTCGAATAAATAAAACCATAGGAATCACAGAAATGACCTCAGCTCTGAGCCTTTTCCTACAAATGCACATATTTCGTTAGCCGTCGAATCCCGGACATACAAATGAATAGGGAATAGGGAAGACAGGCGCAATACTAACATATGTGGAGGTATGTTTTATAATTTTAACGACATTTATAGAAATCCTATGGTTTCTTTAGCGTTAATATCTTACAAGATGAAGTTCAGTGGCCACTGGATGTGTATCCGACCCACAAAAAGCAAAAACTGAACTGCATTTGAGTTAGCATTGAGCTCAGAAGACCCTTTAAGACGCTAATTTGAAAGTAAATTTCAAAAGAAATTTCCATCCGTCGTCCCCCATGCACACTCTCAAACACACTCTCCTTCATCCTGGCCTATTGTACATGTTTTAAGTGGTAGGGGAAACCGGAGTACTCGGAGGAAACCTACGCAGACACAGGGAGAAAAACTCCACACAGAAAGGCCCCGTCCAAGTGGGAATCGAACCCAGGACCTTCTAGCTGTGAAGCACGAGCGCTAACCTCTGTGCTACAATTGACATGGATTGATTGACAACAGCTGAAAACATCTGGATCATTCATCATTTGTGATATTTTGGTGGTTAATGCTAACGGCTATGGGAAAAATACATTACATACATACGGAATCTTACGACTTGCTGTCCACATTATTTGGATCGAACAGAGCAGCCAATGCTAGCTAACAATTTGTGAATAAGATGCTAATGTTATGTTTCTTCAGACCAGATATAGTTCAAAACATTCTAAATCACGATATATTGAAGGTTGTGACCAAAAGTAATGTCAAAACTACTACACTTCACTGTGTAAAAGTTTCATCATCAGCTGTACTTTTCCACTAGGGGGCGCCTCTAGTGTGTTCTGTACCTGAACTCAGACCACTCTGATCATCTCTGAGTTTACATGTTGTATTTACCAGTTTGAGCGACGTTCAAAGGCATTTTTCCAAGTGGTAGGTCTGATCAAGATCTATCTCCAAAAGTTTGAAAAGACATAATCAAACCACATTTCCTTTTTGGCCAGCAGCCTGTCCATACACATTGAAAGTTTCAAACATTTACAGAACATATTTCAGTCGCCAGAAGACTTTTTATATTGTATTGTGACAGACCTGTAAGCTAATCACAGTGCTAATCATTCATTAGCACTTGAAGCAAAATACTTAGTAACTTCATCATTTCAGGTTCAGTTTGACATTATTCCAATAAAGCGGTGGATGTTCTTTGTCATGTGACTCACACTACTACTACAACTACTACAAACAACCACTACTACTGCCTCCATCACTAATATAGTACTCCTATTGCTGCTGCTGTTGAAAGAAAAGAGCATTTCACTTTTACAAGAACATTCTGATCACTGTATCTTTTCCATTGCGAGATAGCCGCAGTGCCTTGCCTGAGGTCTGTGCTTTTTGTATAATTGTACACATCGACAATCTCCGAGATCATGCAGAGTAATGAGCAGCCTGAAATCCATTCCCGAATGATCTGACCTTCTACTTTCAATACTTCTCTGTCAAAACATCTATAAATTCCACCAACCAAAACAAGCATATCCCAAAATAGCATTGAGTGGCTTTTAATTTGGCAGGACCGGCCTTGACATTGACAGCATCGAATTGTGGACATGTGTTTTGCTACCGCGGGCTTTTATTGTGAAAGGGTGATTGAATTGGCGGATTGGGCGCTGCCAGCGGGGGTCCGTTCTGCTGATTGTCGCAAATTTGATTTTCTTTCAGGAGCGACAATGTGGAACAAAAGATAGTGTTTACTCACCGGCGGCCATTTTGAGACATGAAAGGGCTTTTTATTGAGCTGTCTGACAATATACAAAAACAAGCGAGGGAAATATATAATAAAATGTGCTTTGAAATGTAATTGTTAAGGTCCACGAATATCAAATTGATTCAGTAACATTTGGCATCTTCCAAGCCCACTGATTGATCTATTTCAAGACGGTCAATTTTTCCCTCCTCTGAAATCAGCATGTTCTTTTTGAAACCGCCTCGTCCTCTGTCTCTCCTGTGCCCTTTATTTCTCCCATTGACACGCCGAATGTCCACTGGAGAGTGCTTTAAGTGCTTGGTTAATATTTCATTAGCTTTTCATTTGCAAACACTTCAGCGCAGCACGTTGCAAACAGGTCCCCAGTGATTCACCGATTAGTAGATCATGTTAACGCCGGCCTCCTTTGTTTCACCAGATGTTCATGTGGACGGCGACGGTTTGAGAGGGTCTTTTCAAAATGGCAGGGGGTTCATTATCATTTTTTTTAATTTAGATTTATTTCCACTAACCACTTTTGGTAGGACTGCATGTATGTTATGTGTATTTTTAAAGAGCGAGAACAATCTTACTACTACTACTACTACTACTACTACTACTACTACTACTACTACTACTACTACTACTACTACTACTACTACTACTACTACTACTACTACTACCTTGCATATTTGTATGGATGGTTAGCTTGTTAGCGTCTCTCTTTGAAATAAAGGAGACTTCTTTGTTTATAATTGCCTTTTAGCCTTGAAGCTAAAGGCTAACGCTAATTTGACGCTAACAAATAGTACCACGATCTTCACTTATTTTTTATGAAACACACTTGGCTTGATGTCAATTTAAATCTTTTTTTTTAATCAAAAGATATGGACAGAATATAGTCGTTAGCCTACACTAGCCAACAGGAAGTTAGCAAAAAGCATATTGCTGATCATGTTTTAGCCTTGGAGCTAAAGGCTAGCGTTAATTTGACGCTAACAAATGATAAAATAGTACCACAATCTTAACTTAATAGTTATGAAACATGATGTCGATTTAAGTTTTCTGTTTTTTAATTAAAAGATGTGAACAGAATGTAGTCGTTAGTCTACACTAACCAACAGGAAGTTAGCAAAAAGCCTATTACAGATCATGTTTTATCCTTGGAGCTAAAGGTTAACGTTAATTTGATGCTAACAAATTGAAAATAGTGCCACAATATTCACTTGGCTTGATGTCGATTTAAGTTTTCTGTTTTTTAATTAAAAGATGTGAACAGAATGTAGTCGTTAGTCTACACTAACCAACAGGAAGTTAGCAAAAAGCCTATTACAGATCATGTTTTATCCTTGGAGCTAAAGGTTAACGTTAATTTGATGCTAACAAATTGTAAAATAGTGCCACAATATTCACTTAACTTTAATGAAACACACTTGGCTTGTTGTCAATTTAAGTTTTCTGATTATTAATTAAAAGATGTGGACAGAATGTGGTTGTTAGCTTATACTAGCCAACAGGAAGTTAGCACAAAGCCTATAACAGATCACGTTTTAGCCTTGAAGCTAAAGGCTAGCGTTAATTTGACGCTAACAAATGATAAAATAGTACCACAATCTTAACTTAATAGTTATGAAACATGATGTCGATTTAAGTTTTCTGTTTTTTAATTAAAAGATGTGAACAGAATGTAGTCAGTCTACACTAACCAACAGGAAGTTAGCAAAAAGCCTATTACAGATCATGTTTTATCCTTGGAGCTAAAGGTTAACGTTAATTTGATGCTAACAAATTGAAAATAGTGCCACAATATTCACTTGGCTTGATGTCGATTTAAGTTTTCTGTTTTTTAATTAAAAGATGTGAACAGAATGTAGTCGTTAGCCTACACTAACCAACAGGAAGTTAGCACAGAGCCTATTACAGATCATGTTTTAGCCTTGGAACGTTAATTTGACAATAACAGGTGGTAAAAATAGTGCTACAATCATACATTTTTGTTATATTTTAATTAACACAAATTGTCATCACGCAAAGTAAGTTTTCTTCTGTTTTTAATTAAAAATGCGAACAGAATGTAGTCGCCTCTCTATCTATCCGTCCGCCTGTCCGTCAATCTATCTATCCATCTATCTAAAAATGCCAACAGTGTCCAAACCCTCTGCTAAGAACAACATCCACTCCCTTGCCTGTAGCTAAGCCCTTAAGCGTTCGGACGGCCTCAGACACCACTCATCAATCATTTCAGCTTCAGACCAACATCTCACAAACTTTGGATTATTATTTTGTCAAAGTTTTCACCTTCAGGTTGTCCTCAGGGTCAGAGGAGGGAAAAACAAAACAAAACGGTATTTGACTCAACGAGAATGAAGTCATGCATCGACAACAGTGACTGCTCTAATTAGTGCAGAACTGGCCTGAAGCAAAGACGACGTTAAGTGGGTGAAAGCGGACTGACTTTGAAGTGTAGTGGTGGTAACAGTGGGTAGTTTTAGAAGTACTGGGTGGTACTAGTTAGCTGCAGTTGGAGGTAGTAGTTTTCATTGCAGAAGCAGTAGCTGTAGTACACTGTGTGGCCAAATAAAACAGTATCCACATGGATTCAACAAACCGTAATGATCTGGGGTTGTTGCAGTTGGTCAGGTCTTGGTTCAGCAACACTATGCTCCCAAAAATGAGATCCTCTGACTCCCTGAACATGAATGACCAGGTTATTCCATCAATGGATTTCTTTTTCATCTTATTCAGAGGTTGTTGTGGGCGCCGCCATGAATTGTGCCCGCCCCGTCATTCGTATTACTTTACATAGAACTAGAGAAGTCAAAAGAAAATCTTTTCTACACGAATCGATCTACTGTACGTCATATTTTAGCAGCGGACATTTTGATTTTGAATGCAATCCAGTCCGGGTTTGCCCCAAACTACCACTCACAGTGAGTCCGGCTCTCACTGTGGCCAGCTCTGCCGGCGCCAGACCCTGCACCAGGCACAGAAACGGCACTTGCGAGAACAGAAGTGCACATGGGTTCATGATAAGTGTAGGTAGTTTTTGTAAACAAAAGCCGTATTTGCCAGTTCAATGACTCTCCCAGTGAAGTGGAAGATTTGCAGCACATGTTTACATTTCCGACGTTACGCTCATGTACAGATGGTAAACTAGTCCAGATAAGTTGTGAGCAGACAGATTTTATTTTGAAATACACAGGATCTTCTTTCCTCACAAGACCTGACTTCCTGTTTGGCTCATGTTTTTCCCTCAGCTTGATCCGCAAGGCTCCGGCCTCCGGCAAAAATAGACTTCTTGCTGATTCTTTCCGTTGACGCTGGACGGCCTCGGTTACCGGACTTCGTGGAGCAGTGTGAGTGTGCAACATTCTAAGATCACGGAGGCCGTACCGGAAAACGGATTTAGTATGAGCTGGGTGTAATACAACTCTATGGGAGAGGAAATTTCCAAAAACAAAATGTTCAAATGTTTTCCCGGATCATTGACGCGATTGAATTCACAAACCTGTCATATAACTTTCTACTTTCAACATCACTCATGTTTTTGAATATTGTCTCCACTTTTGGACGCCTTTATGAGAAAATAATTCGACCATAGTTCATATGTGCTGGAGGAGGTGACTTTGAGCGATGTGATAGTTTTTGTTTTGGCCCAGGAATTGCAGAGAAATTAGCGATAAACTAAATTAGAAATCTGCATTGTTGTTGACAGTCGTGAACACAACCTTTTGTTTGAAACACCGCAGTTTTCTGGACCTGTGAATGTTAACGCACTAGTCGTTGTGGGCAGTTTTGTTAAGTTAGGAACCGAGAGACTTGATTTAGTAGTGGATGTTAGCCTCAGTTTGAGCAGGAGTGTTTTAAATTTCATATGCTGCTTTAAAAGTGGCACGTCTAAAAGCAATCTCGGTTCATTCCAGACACATAGATATAAAAATCCTTCTCTATTTTGTACAAAACCAAACAGTCAATTTCCATCTCGCTCATCCCAGCGCTGTCCGTAAATCTTGGAGGATTTCTGAATTCGAGAATAGTGTTTCTTATTTCTACAAATTGTCCGGGGCTGAAAAATGAATGATTCGACAGCCGCTGAAAACGTCCGTGACTCACGCAAAATTGTGCCGTTATTGGGAAAACGGAGGAGGCAGAAATCATACAACTAAAGAGAAACATACTTGGAGATTTGTGCCTTTTTCTGAAGCGCTTGTGTGGTGTGAGTTTGCCGAAGAATCAGTGAAATGTGGGAACAAAATGTGCAGTAGTGGAAATACAGTGTGGGCAGGATTCGGTTGCATCAGCTCGTGGGGAATAGTGAAATCAGGTTTACATGCAGCAGATGAAGAAAAGTCTGTCAGAGAATGTATAAGATTTCAAATAACTCTTGGAGGTATTTTAGGAAGTGGAAATGCGTAACAAGGGAACCGAGCAGTTTTGCAGTGAGCTAAAAGCTATCTTTGACTGGCATATGCACAAATTTATCCACTTTGTACTTCTAACTAAATCATCTGCGTCCTCATTTAAAATCTGCAGAGTAAAAATAGCCACACAAAGCCGTACCCAGACATCCGTACTTCTGTCTGTCCTCCCTGCTCCTTGTGCCTCGCAGCACGTCTGGCCAAAGCAAGCGTCTAAACAACTCTCTGTAATGAGCTGGAGAGGCCGCTAGCTATAGGGAGACGCCGCTGAAGCTGGGAGGACGGTCGAGGAAAAGGTTAACGCATCCCCGTCCATCAAACCTAAAACTCAAGAGCGACTCGGGGGTTTGGAATCGGCTACATACGTCCCAAAAGCTTCTGAATGTTTGGTGAAGCGAGATGTGACAATGATGCTTGTATCAGTGTGGAGGGATTAGCATAAGATTGACACGTACGCGGCGGGGGACGGCTAAATGTCAACGAGATGATTCGGCGACACGCGTCCTCAAGGGGGCGGGCAAGAGCAGGTATGGAGATGGGTAAAATAAGGCAAAGGTAACATGGGGAAACAGTGAGGCATTTAAAGCAGCTCGTGACATAGACAGAAGGGCTCTGCAAAGTGGCTTTAAAGGGACTATACAGAGTTAAAAAATGTTAAAAGTATGTGTTTTCCTCCCCCTACATGTTCGAGCCATGTCCTAAGTTGTAGAAACTGGCTCTAAAATCCTGCACTGTCGCTCAAAAAGGTGTTACTTCGGGTTCAAATTGCCGTCATGCACAAGCTTAATATAGAAGCTGCAGTTACACGTGTGACCTGAGGTGGCGGTAGTGAGAGTATAAAAGAGTATAAAATGGCCCCACCACTAAATTACACATTTTTTTTTCCAGGATTGAAAAACAAAAGGGTAACACTGGAGTTTGTAAACTACTTGACTATAAGAATCTTGTTAGTCTGGGGGAAAAGTCGCATGAAAAAGATGAATTAAAACCAATGGGCGAGGAATGCTGGTCCTCATGGTCGGTAGCTGACATTCCTGCACCCCCTGGTGGCGAGGGGCAAATCCAAACGACACTTTTTAAAATTGATTCCAATGGAAACTTTACACTTCCCAAACACTGATTAAAAGCCTGGTTGCAAAGAGTATCTTTTGCTCTAAAAATTGCTCAGACCCATGTGACAACGCTGGGCAAGGTTTCATATTTTTAACCACACTGGTTTCTATGCTGTTGAAAAGTTTAAGCCTGAGACTTTGACTGACAGGCCCTGGAGCACTGGAGGCTTGTTTTATTCACTATCCCGCCTTTTTGTCCTTTTTTGGAACATGCTCTGAAGGAGGGGACTAGGCAGCCATTATGGATGTTCTCTCTAAAGGAGTAATTATTGTAAATGGGGAGGATCAATAATATTAAAGCAGAACTAAGTAACTCGTGCCCCTAGAGGCCATAAGCGCCACTGCAGGTGTCGTAGCATGTTGTGTTTTTTTACTCATTAATTGTCCGTGAGAGTAGATACTACGCTGACAGAAAAGACAAAGGGAGAGGGGGATAATGTACATGCAATTACAATGGAGATACATTTTTTCACTCAAACTTGGCTGTAAATACTAATAAGTGGTGCTAATAAGTGGCGCTAGCCCGCAGTTAGCTTTGCCCGTTAGCCTGTTAGCTGCTTCTTCGTGATTCCATTAGTGCATAATGGTGGTTTTCTGACCAGAGACACCAGAGGGAGATGAAAGACCCCCCAATCATCCCATTAACACTTGTATTACCCCCAGAGGGACTACAGAAAGGATTAATTAAGGTAAACAAGTTACTTGTATCTAACAAAGCTGCAGTGTTTGGCGATTAAAATGATATAAAAATCAAACTTTGGCCCCAAAAAACAATCGAGACAATCCCGCTTTGCGGCTGACGATCTGCGTTTCCACCACAATAATGCAATACAGTGATGAGTCGAGCGCCCGAGTCCATAGTGCCCGTTTCAGATGCTTTCCGGAGATAGAGCGAGCAGATCAAATTGAAAAGATGAGGAAGATTTGGAAAGACGTGAGGGAAATCACACCCACGGCTTCAAAAGCCACTGACAGTAAACAAATTGCAGAAGCTTTTCAACCATTCAGGCCTATAGGTTTTGGTGAAATATCCGCAAAAGCAAATGGACACGTTGAAGCGTAATCGGGTTACGTTGCCAGGTCGCTGATGTTGCACGCTGTGTTCGTGCATCAGACCCGTCGCGTTGAATAAACAAGACAATGCTGCGTCTCCAAAGTAAACAGAAGTGCATTAGCTCTGCATTAGCTTCGAGGCCGGTGTTATTACGAGCCGAGATTGACTGGGAAGCTCCACTCCCCCGACAGCGCAGTGACGGAGCGGCGTTTCGGGCTGGTGTTTGCCCACGCCGCCTCCTCCGGTCCCTTCACTTCAATGGGCAGCACTTGGAAGTATATGAGGCTGCATCGCTGTGGCATCAAAAGCCTCAGATGAACTGGCTCCACAGACTTTTGAATCGCTTTTAGTTGTCAATAAATGTGTGGAGCAGCCTTGTAAATGTTTTTCAGCCCCGGGCAGCGGTTTATTTATGTTTTTATTATATATTTTTTCTCTCCAAATGTCTGTCTAGTGCATAATTTACAAGGTGCCATATTTTCAGCGCTAATGCCGCGTCGCTAGCTACAAATCCACGTTGTCGAGCTCTTGTTTTCCGTCAGACTCCGCTCTGAATGTAGAGTGAGGAGAGTGCTCCCAGTGGGACAGAGGGTCAGGGGCAAGCGCTTACAGGGGTGAAGAGGAGTCGGGACGATTTGACCCCACAGAGAGGGGAAGCACGGGATCAATCATAGACTCAACCAGACAATGGAGTACGGAGAGAGAAGCACAACAACACATCTTCAAATACAACAGACAGTTTTTCATTCTGTTTTTGACGTGGCATTACAGGGTTTAGTCAATTAATGCTCTTTAATGCCCGAATACGACATTTTAATGTGTTGATGAGTAGAGAATTGGACAAAATGGGCAACTTTTGAGCCAAAAAAATTGTCAATTTCAGCCAAAACCGCAACTGAATATGACTCACTCACACACTCGGTAGCACCTAAAATGTGGTAATAAACCTCAATTTACCAGATGTAAGATTGAGTTTAGCTGATTTTGACAGAGCTTTTTACTTTTTACACCAGAATCACACAGATTAAGGAAAAACCGCCTTCATTCCAGTCACTTTGAGTCATCAAAATGTCCCTTTTCTGCCGCGTATTCCCTGCGCCCTGTGTGATGGATGGAGAGTGTGGAGAGGCTGAGGCGGCTGATGGCTCTGCTGCTGAGGACATACTAAACACTGCCTTCCCCCAAAAGCGAATTCACCTTCAGCTCAACCCGCGCAAACACAGGTCAAGAGCTGAAGCCTGAGCAACAACAGCCGCGTGTGGAGGCGCTGCTCAAAGGCACGGCGGCAGGGTCAGGCCTTCCCCGCGAGCGCTGGAATGTAAATGCCTGACTCCCAGAGGGGGGGGAAATGAGAGAGAGACCGATCTCCCAGTGGGACCCCCCCCTTTCCTTTGCATGGGACGTGCGCCTCAGCGTGACCGCAAACACGGGCCCCGGGGGCAGGGCTGTGTAAAAGCATGATATGGAAATGTGCAAACGCGCCTACAGGGCCAACGCCGCCGCCGCCGCCGCCGCCGTCGTGCATAACAATAAACAAGTGAACCGCCTGAACCACAGCTGTGTGCGGGACATGCATGAGTAAGAGGGAGACGGAAGAAGAAACCACATGCCCTTCCTGATCCAGTCCCGTTTATAAACCAAAGGAACTGATCACAAAGGCTCGAAGCTCAAAACGGCTCCACCTGATGATGTCATGAGGTGGTGCTCCTCTGAGGTTTTGAAGCCCGGGCCTTCTATGCTCATTTCAATGCTCAAATTCCCTGCGCTACAAATAACATCATCTGTTTTTTAGGATCAGATATTAGGGCTGTTTTCCTTATATTTCAACTTCTAAACATTTAAAGCTGCATTAAGTTGATATTTGTGTGTATTTGACCCTGTAGTGACCCAGCAGCTGAATGAGTGGTCAGCATGGCGCCTTTACTTTCATCACAGTGGTCTCTAAGATCAATTGTTTGGAAGGTTTTCACTGCTGACGGAGAGAAGCTACAAAACAACTGATCCTGGTCCAATGTAGAGACCACTACAAAGTCAAACACACACAAATATCAACCTTTATTTTCACACAAAACGTTGCGTAATACACCTTTAAAAAAAACAATACCGAAAGTATTTCAAATCCTTCAGTAATGCATAATCAGTCTCGGCCTTCATCTTAGTTTAGCATTTTGGTCTTAAAGGAAACTTTTAGCTTTAACATTGTTCTCAATCGTACAGGAGTTGTCCAACTTCAGCGAAGGTTCTAGAATCGTCATCTGTGCTCTGTAGTTTGAAGTGTAGGACGTTTGGCCTCTCATCCAAAAGGCTTCATCAGCGACAGTTTACGGCTCAGATTGCAGACTATATATAGACCACAGAGAGCAGTTCAGCTTGGTCCCTCCCCTTAAACCCTACTCTCACCTTTGGGTAACATCTTTGTAACATCTTTGTAGTTCTAAGTTAACGAACCAACTCCAACCTCAGACTGAAACTACTAAGACTTAGAACTACAGGTAAACATCTCCCACAATCTGAGCTGGAAACTTTAGTGTTGCTGACAAAGCCTTTCAGATGAGAGGCGAAACGTCCTACACTTCAACTACAAAGTACAGAAGATGACTCAAGAACCTTCGCTGAAGATACCTAGAGTAGTATTTCACTCGTTCGCGCTTCTTCTACTGCTAAAGCGTCTGTATTTCCTGGATTTTGTTGGAACATAAAACCTTCCTCTACATCTTAATGCTCTTAATCCATCCCCAGAGCCACTCTAAGTGTTGTTGGCATGCCGTGTCATACCAACTACAACCTGCAGAGGGCGCTCCAGAGCAAACAGAACCAACCCAGCCTCACAGGTTTTGACACGATCATGCCACAAATAATAGACTTCTGCAAATGTCCACTCAACTCGCTTTCTTTCACTCTCTCCCATTAAACTGTATCCCAAATCACGACACTGAACTCCATCTGTGTCCGCTCTGAAGTGCAGCAGAAACCGTTTCAAAAGGAGAAATAAAAAAAAAGTTAGTTGTTTTTTTGACCTCCACCGGAGCCTGGGAGTTTTGACGCGTAGCAGATAAAAGTGTGAATCTGGAGACAGCCTTGTAACGCCGGACGCTCTGACCCCGGCGACCGACTGCGCCTGTGGGCAAAACAAACGCCGCCAAATCGCAAGGATCCACCGAACTCGAGCTGGCCCTGAGAACTGATGTTTCCTAATAGTGCCGTGTCAAGTCTGCATTTCAAGACAATTTTCCCAACAGCACAGACAAAACCAAAGCCTTTCAGTTACATTTAGAGCCTTTATCTCGTATGACTTTGTATCGGCCCCACTTTAACTCCACATTTTGCCACGCTATGGACCATAAACATACTGAGTTGAAATTATTAATAATAATAATAAATAAAAAACGGAAAAGTGTGATGCGCATAAGTACCGGCCCCCCTTTCCTTTTAGTGAAACCAATTGCCTTCAGAAGTTGCCTGATGATTTCTGAATGGTCACATGTTGACCTATTGACTAAATGACCCTGGATGAACTGCGGAGAGCTGCAGCTCAGGTGAGGGAAACTGTCCACAGAACAACTACAGTCGTACACTGCACAAATCTGGCCTTTATTGGCAGAACAAGCCATTTTTAAAAGAAAACCATTAGAAGTCTCGGTAATACGTTATAATACACCTTATTTAGCCTTAATAAATGATGAGTTAACACTTAATTCATTAGTTAACATTACTACTACTTCTTCAACACTTAATAACTACTTAATTACTACATTTAATGCCTAACTCATAATTAAAGAGGGGGTATTATGCTTTTTTCAATCACATTGCACCAGTCTATATCACACTACAATGATGACCAAACCTTCTGTTGGTCTGTAAATGCAGTAAATTAGAATAACTGCCTTGTATAAAATGTCTCTCTCAAAATGGCTGTAGTGAATGTCTTGAAATAGGCCTCTGTCTCTTTAAGAACCTCTGACCCTTTCCGACACGCCCCCTCCACACGCTGTCTGTGGCATCTGTGGGGAGGGGGTTCTGCTGAGGAGCAGTGGTTGGTTACTCGGCTGGTGACGAAAGCTCGGAGGCGTCTCCAGGAGGTGGGGGCGTTCCTAGGAGGACTCAGGCAAACCTATCCCTAAAATGGCCGCCATCAGAGTTTTTACAGATTACTCAAAAATACGTGAATGTGCCAAGGCAACACTTCAGGCATGTTTTTAATGAGGGAATGACATAATGACATGATGTAGCTTGAAAAAGTCGATTTTGCATAATACCCCCCCCTTTAAACGTTTTTCATACTTGACTTATTCCTTTGTTAAGTAGTTATTAAGTGTTAGTCACACTTAACTAATGCATTGTTCAAGATTAATTAACTGTTAAGTCATCTGTAGCGGCCAGTGACCCTATACCACTGGCTACTAGTCTGGCAAAGGAGAAAGGTGTTTAGAGCGCGTGAAAGAGCCCGATACTCCTGTGTTAAGTGAAGAATCCTTTTATTTCCGTATTTTCAACAGCTTAACACCACAGTCAAAAACTGTATGCCTTCACTCTGCCGCACTGAGGCCACTCCCTTCAGCCCTTAAATAGGCTCACCTGGTCAAACGTACAGGATGGCTGGTGGTACACAGATGTAAAAGGCCTCTAAAATGGCTCTTACATCTTAAAATGGCTCTTACATCATCATTTATAAAGGCTAAATATGGTGTTGTTATTATAAAGTGTTACCAAAGTCCCTTTTTCTGTTTGCCAGAAGCCACATGGAGGCTCCTGGCAAACAGAAACCGTGACTTTTAATGGTTTTCTTTCAAAAATTCCACTCTGACTAATAGCAGTTATGTGGACAGTTTCCCCCACCTGAGCTGTGTCTCTCTGCAGTTCATCCAGGGTCATCATAGGCTTCTTGGTAACAGCTCTGGTCAGTGCTGTCCTTGTTCGGTCTGTAAGTTGAGGAGAACGGCCGGGTCTTGGTAGGTTTGCAGTGATGCCAGACTCTTTCCATTCCTGGATGGTGGATTTAACTGGACTTTGAGAAATCTTTTAATAACCTAACCCAGCTTTATACTGCTCAATAAGTTTCTGGTGTGTTCTTGGACTTCATGAAGCTTCTGCTCCCCAATAGTGTCTCAACAGACCTCTGAGACCATCACAGAGCAGCTGTATTTGAACTCACATTAGATTACACACAGGTAGACATGTGATCATTCAGAAATCATCAGGAAACTTCTGAAGGGGGCAGATACTAATGCAACCCACTGTAAATGGGACTTATCCAGGTCTAACCAAGACTAACGGTATATCCGAGTCTAAATCAGGACAAAGTCTTCAGAAAATCCACATTTGTCTCCCGCGCCGCAGCTTGAGAACCGCTGCTGCCTCCAAAGCCATGAATAAATAATAAACACGTCGCCTTGATAGAGGCGCTAACATGTGGCGGCAGCGGCTAATGATGCTTTCAGGTACGTTCGTTTTTATCGACTCAATTACCCCCTCCATAAAAGAGAGTTTGCAGACTGGCGCGTTCACCGCCGCGTCGGAAAAGTATAGGATGTGAGAACATTCATAACAAAAAAATACTTCTTTGCTGCGGGAAAATAAGTTGTCAAGCGTTTAGAGGGACTTGTTAAATCCGGGGAGGGTTGACAGTCCGACTTTTGAAGCGGCTCTTTTATTGCTGAATCAAACGTTTGGAAGGCGGAGGGAATTGTTATAGAGAGATATGTCAAGGCTCGATCAAGATGCCGCTGCAGATGGGGGGCCGAGGCTCGATTCATGGAGCCGAAAATGTACAAACCTTTTTCATGCAATGGGATGTTTTCAAAGAAAGTTGAAGATAAATATGATCTAGTTTGCATGGTGTGAACAGCACTGTTAACTCACAAACATGTACAGGTTTATAGTTGTGTTTTAAACTGATACAGAAGACTCTAATGTCTGTAACTGTAACATCATGAAAAGATCGAAGCCATAGTTCGATCTGAAATGCAAATGTAATTTACATGAACAAGGGGTCGGCACTTATACGCTTTTTGCTGCAGTCTACTCCCTCTGAGCCTCCATAAACTGTAGGATTTTACTACTACTACTGTTACTACTACTGCTACTGCTACTGCAACTACTAGACTGGACCATAGATATAAAATACAAGAGATGGCTGTCCTTTCAGACCCATTCAAAGTAATGATCCCGTGTAGCCTGTGAAACATGGCTGCCCAGTGTCCTCCTATGAACCCTGTTCCTTAAAAGCCCTCGCCAGGTGGGCGGACGTGCTACGAGCCTCCACAGGGCTCCAGAGCCCGACCATCAGAGATTTGGACTTTGACTTTTTAGGGCTGATGTACAAAAAACAGTGTGGTTAACAATATGAGGTCAAATGAGGTCCAAAGCTACGCCCAATATCAAGGATATGAGCAAATATCACAATACTTTAAACATTATCATGAATAATTATAAATGCTCATTACATTTTACAGATGGAGGTCCTGAGTCGCTGGTTGAGTGACTTTCGGGGGTCGCGGCCTGAAAAGAACCCCCTGCCCTCAGGTAATGTAAATATATCTTTTACTTACTTTCTTACTTTTACTTCAAACACGACTCCAATAGCCTACAAGTAAAAGTTGCTCAGTCAAATGATTACTTCAGGGAAAGTGCTCAATACTGTTGAAAATACTTCAGTTTAGTGAAGAGTAACTTTGCACATGTTCTTTAATGGACCTTTTTGAGTCTGAAATAAAGATCGATCGAACACAGCAGGGACAAAACAACCTTGTCCTGGACAGCGCCACCAAGTGTTCTGGAGTGAGCATGAGGAGTTTAAGTGGGACAAACGATGCTGCTAATGTTCTTTTTTCTTTTGGAGCCTTAAATATGGAGTGGAGTTAAAGTATAAAAAAATCTTTAACAAAAAGTACTACTCAAGTAAAGTAGAGCCGCCGTGCTGCTACTATTTCATTCACAGGACTTTTTCTAAACTTCCAGGTCAGCCCTAATCCACTCTAACGTCACAGGTACAATTTGCTGAATATCCAAACCCTTCTGCTCGTAGTGCAGATAATTATATATATATATATATATATATATATATATATATATATATATATATTCTCCATACGGCCGTTAATGCCTCTCGTGCCTCCCCCCCGTCCACACATTTCGCTGAACGCTCTTGACAAGAGTTTTATGCAAATGCGAGCACTCGGCGGAGCGGCCGATGACAGGAAGAGCAGTAGTAGCTTCTCGAGACATCTCGTGGAGATACTTTTAACATCTATGTCCACAAAGCTGCGCGTATAAAGTCTAATTATGAAAGTGCGGCTGACAGAAGAGCGGAAAGAACAAGAGGTGAGAGATGTCCATGTTTTTGTCTGCGGATTAAGTACATTTAGGTTCATTTTTTAGCTTTTAATCAAGTTAAAGCATTGTTCCCTCTCCACTTACGCTTCACAAATGACGTACAACTTTTACTAGAGTTTAAAGGTTGTTTTTGTCATTCTTAACGGCTTTACAACTTTTCTTTTTAGCCTGTACTCCACGTTCCCAAGCACAAATAGTCCGGGCTTCTTTCTTTGTCTCGCAGCAGATTCTTCACGCTAAATACTTCAAGTTCACGTGTGTGCGTACTTGTACTTCAATAGACGGCCGGATGAAAGTACAGGCATCAGGTGACCCAATCAGTGCCCTCCAGCTGCCCCGCACTCCCCGGTCGATTAGCCCCGGAGAGGAGAGCTTTCTCTGGGCTACGATAAGGCCGCTCTCCCCCCCCTCCGTTTCTAATCTCCCGCTCCTCCGGCATCCAGCCGCAGATTAGGAGCGCTATCGGCCACGCGCAGAGGGCCGGCCCGCGCCCGCCTCTTAGGAAACCCAAGATGGTGGTCCGGGAGGGGAGGCGTGGGTCAGCACAGATAAGACATGGTATTGTCCAATGTGGCCAGTGGAAGTTTAGAGCGGCTCTTATGTAACGTAAAGCCCACTGTGGAGAGTCAGCAGCTGGTTCATGTCGTTGTGTTTTCAGTTGGCCGTGATTAGGGCTTTTTTCGATACGGTACTTAAACGATACTTCGTTTTCGATACCGATACCTGAACGATACTTTTCCCGATACCTATACTCAAATATTTGTCGAAACCAGAACAATAATGAGTGTAAAATCTGCACATTTACAATATCGGGTTCATCTCCTATGTCAAGAAATGTGTGAAAAATGGGGAATAATTTGGGGAAAATGGGACAAAATGTGGCAAAATAAGGCAAAAAAAATGGGGGAGAAATAGGGAAAATATTAGTGGTAAAAATGTTGAAAAAATTAGGAAAAAATTGGGAAAAAAGAGAAAAAAATACTGTAGTTTTTATGGTAATAAATTAAGGGAAAACATTGGGCAAAAATGTAAAAAAATAATAGATTTAGAAAAAAATGCAAAAATGGGGCAAACATTGGGCAAAACATCTGGAAAAAAGGGAAATGAAAAATAAATAAAATTGGGCAAAAATGGGGCTGAAAAATAATTTATTTTAGGTGAAACATCCAAGTCACTTCCTTTAAAGCTTTAATTGCAGCATTAAAACTGCACCTTTTTCTCGTACTTACTTCCCTGACTGGTGTGGTTTAACAGTAGCCAGTTACTAGTCCTAAAACAGCTAGAACAAAATATACAGTAGTCTCACTTCATGATCCTCCAAGTGAGCTACCATAAGCCACTCTGAGCCTCTGGTGAAGATCCAAAGAATACTCAAAGATGTGCAAAAGCCTCGAAATACAGCCCCAGGTCTGTTTTTGAAGAGGGAACAACATTGTAACATGAAAAAGCTGTGAAAAGCATAATACACCCTTGAGTTGACATGCAAGTATTCTCTGCTATGACTTTGGTAATCCTACTCTAGTGGCTGATTTAGAATCAGTATGTCAACATGCCCTGACAAAGTGCGCTGTATGAACTTGCAATTGTTCCATGTTGTTGCAAAACGGTCCTCAATAAAAGCCAAGTGCATTTGGTCGGAGGGGCAGGTGGGCCCGCGCGGCACGGCACATATTTCAGCCTCGTGTCTGAACGTTTTAATTATGTTTTTGGAAATGAGTGCCATTAGAGTCGGCTGAAAAGGTTTCAGTGAAAGGTGGGACACTTCAGTGTGGTCTGTGGATCGACATGTTCTCGTCAAAAGGCTTTTGAAGTTTGGAAGAATTGCCACCTCTCTGTTGTTTTGCAAACTTCGAGAACACCATGATCTCATGAAAGGCCTCAAGTCAAAGTAGTAGAGACTAGAGACGCACTGATCCAGCTTTTTTGTTTCCGGTACCGATACTGGAGGTTTGAGTATCTGCCAATATCCGATATTAACCGATACCAAGAGACTTTCTTATAAAGTGGCTGCATTGAGTGAAAAGGTTAATGGTCCCCTTTTCTCCATTGTGAGGTCAGTAAAGTTTTATATTTTCTTGCAACTGAACTGTAATGGAAAAACATAAACAATGGGATGATTGAGGGGGTCTTTCATCTCCCCCACAATTGCAACTTTCCTGCTTCCGGGTAGAAGCCACCAATACACACTAATAGAATCACGATGAAGAAGCTAGCAGGCTAACGGGCAAAGCTAACTGCAGGCTAGCTCCACTTAAATAGTATTTACAATTACAGCCAAGTTTGAGTGACAAAACTTATCTCCATTGTGTAATTGGATAAACAATATCCCTCTGTTTTTCTGTCAGTGTAGTATTTACTCTCATGGACAATTAATGATTAATAAACATGCTTATGGCCTCTAGGGGCATGAGTTACTTAGTTCTGATTTAAGTTAAGGCAAAGCACATACATAAAAACATCAAGACACGGAAATACACAGTACACGAGGTCACGTTGAGGCAGACGCAGAACGACGGGGGCGTGGTTAGGGGGGGGTATGTGTGTGCAGTTGTTTTCAATGAATGAATCCTGTACATTGCAGCTTTGCAAAGTTTCCCAGTGAGAAAAAAGCAATGCCTTACGGGTGACTAAATTAATACTAATGCTAGTACTGCCAGCACTACAGCTGCTCCTACTATACCTGGAAACCTCTGATGACAAACAGACCTTTCAGGCTCAAGTAGATGCTTTTTAGCTCATGTATTATTGTAACGTTTTTTCGAAAACTCTAATTTTCATGTCAATAAGACTTCCCTGAGTCTGTTTCAACCTTTTTTTTTATCACATGTCGGTTTGGGTGCACTTTCCTCGATAAACAGGAAACACTTGTGGAGGTACATATCTATCGGACACAAGACCAGATATCTTCCCACATTTCTAAAAACAATGACATCTCCAACAAGAACACAACATCTAAGAAATCTCCCACGATCCGCCGCCTGGCCTGTAGAAATGATAGTGTTCTCTCCCGGCTCAGACGCACTCACGGGGGATTTGTGAAGGAACATCGCGTTTAATCCGAGCGTACATTTGCCTGCCCTCTGTCAGCGGATACCATAGTCTTATATCTAGTAATTCTTCGCCGACTCCATTCCCCCTCCTCTCGCTTCACTTCTCTCCATTTACCCGGCGCTCCGAGACAAAAGAGGAGCAGAGGATTCCGCCCGGAGACGAGCCTTTTTCCTTGATATAACGTTTTGTTGGTGCAAATAGTGACATTACGGCCCATTGGTTTTTGAAGAAGACAGTGTATCCGGCAGCGGTGTCCCCATCACGGAGCCATTACACCGAGCAATGCCTTTTTCAACAACATACTTTTTACTGCCATGTCCTCGTTTCGCACTGTGCCGCCGCGTATGAGGGGTTTGAAGGGTGTTACGCAAAGGCCTATTGCTCAGTGGTGAGAGAAGTACACGGTTTCTTTACTGAACTAAGAGTGCAGACACAGGGGCAAAGCATTTACTTGCGTACAAAGAGAGGAGATGACAATTCTACTTTGTACTTTAAAGCAGACAACATAATGAAAGGATGAAGGACTGGAGGACTCTTATTTTCTGTCTCACTTTTTGCAGTGGACCACTATACTGCAAAAAGTGATTAACTAGATGAGTTTAAATGCTTCAATTTGAGCATAATGAACCAAGTGTGAGTTGTTTTGATGAGTTAAGATGTAGTTGGGCCTTTGACCTGGATTATTTCACCTGTTCTGAGATGTTTCGGACTCGTTTATATACATTTCGTATTTCTTTTGCCATTGGGGTAAGAAAATTGGCAATTTTACTTTCGTATTTCAAGTGAGATGACCTTAGAACTTGTCTCAAATGTCATCAGACAAGCTTGATTAAAAAGTAAACTTGGTCGAATCAGAAAAAAATAGTCCAACCGCTCCAAATAAATAATACATTTTCAAAGACAACATTGTTGACAGTTTTGAAGCACCGCGTGTTATCGATCACTCAGCCTGGTTCTTGGATTAAAGAAGATTAAAGATCAGGATGTCGTTCTTGGACCGATTTTGACCATTGAAAAACTCAAGCAGAAGTGTCGGGTTTACAGCTGTTCGCTACGCAGCACCACGCCCCCTCAGACTAGAAAAAGAAAGAATAGAAACGCAGCAATATATTCAAAATGTCCAGATCATGACTTTTCACATGTTTTAGGTCATTTATTTCACTTCTGTTCATCACAGAGCTACCAAAATCACACACAAGGCATATTTGTCTAGTTTCGTAATTTTTCCATTTTGGGCACTCAATGTGTTGACACATTTTTAAACATCTAATTCAGTTTTGAACCCAAAAATCTAATGTAATTCTTGTCAAAATATGAATTTTTGACTAGCATAAACAAAATCCCATCCGAACAAATCTTTGTAAGTTATATCGATATAAAAAACTAAACTTTAAACCATGGCTTCATCCATTATTCATAGAACTGTAAGGCTCTTTTTGGCATTTTCCTACACACAATACATTAATAATTTATCTAAAACATACAAATGAAAGAAAACTTGGAATATTGATGTCTGTGATCTCCTTTTCCTATTCACCTGCTGAGTCTCACAATAAAAGAATTGTGTGGTCAAACCAGGAGAGACTGTATGTGCAGCTGGTGATCTCTGACTTTACTGCAATATATAGATTCACGTACAGTCAGCATGAAAGTGTATTATGGAACATATAGAAGTCAAGTAGCAGCACTGTCAAAAATATGTTCCACAAAAGTAGCCTGACATATTTCTCCCTTTATGTCCATGACTCTGCTTTAAGAAGTTACAAGGTCCCGGACTACTGGGTATGAAGTACAGAAAGTTAAACATTTGCTTTTATGCAACACGGCAGAGGAGACCGGAGCGAGGAGGCCGGATGCAGAGGTGTACGGTGCTTTCCATTTCAAATGAGGGATTTGCATTTGTCCTTCTGTAGACAGTTTTGTACAGTTCCCGATGACTTCTCTGCAAACCCCCGGTTCAATGTCGGCGTTTCATTACTGCAGCGGGGGCCGCTCGCCTGATTGTTTTTGATTGAGAAGGTGACTCACGAGCAACTGAACCAAGTCAAAGAAAGAGATTTTTCAAAGGATTTTTAAAAGTTGTGGGTAATTGGACTATAACCTTGAGTCATCATGCTTACCCAGACTGTGGAGTCTTTAAATGTCATATTTTGTCTGCAGTCTTGTAGTGCTTCAAGTTGTAGTAGGCTGCATCTAAAAAGTATATATATGTGAGCTTAGGAAACTCCTTGTACATCCAATTACACAATGGAGATTTTTTCACTCAAACTTGGCTGTAAATACTGTTTAAATGGTGCTAGCCCGCAGTTAGCTTTGCCTTGTAGCCTGTTAGCTTCTTCTCCGCGATTCCATTCGTGTGTATTGGAAAGTTGCAATTGTGGTTTTCTGGCCAGAGACACCAGGGGGAGATGAAAGACCCCCCAATCATCCCATTAACACTTGTATTACCCCCAGAGGGACTACGAAAAGGATTTATAAGGTAAACAAGTGACTTCGTTCTTCTTAAAGCCACATGGCTCATTTGCATAACCTCTGCTGTGAAAGAACAGATGTTTAGCAGCTGTTTGACGTGTACTAAAGGACAGGATTTGGTGAATATTTGACCAGAGCATGTTATGTCTGTGACAGAGCTGCTGCAGAGTTGAGGATGAAACAGTGTTTTCATCATCAGTCTGTGTAAGTTTCATGTCGCATTGGCTCCTTGCACTGCAGGAGGATGTGGAGCGCATATTGTACGACGTCACTTCCTGGTTGTTCCCTCCGCTGGGTTAGGAAGTTTTAGATTGTCCAGATGCAAAAGGAGCAACTGAAACTCCTGTTCCTAACTGCAAAAGGCTCCTCAAGGTCGACCTCATGACGTCGGCCTTGACTGAGGAACATGAGATGCCGCCATAGTCATAATTTTTCTGTAAAGGCCCAACTGGGGACGGACATTAAGAATTAACTTGGGCTAAAATGTTGTAGTATGTAACATGAGTTTATGTGAAATACTTGTCCCTATTCAAACAAACTTAAAGCAGTACTAAGTAACTCTTCCCCCTAGAGGCCATTAGTGCAACTGCAGGTGTAGTAGCAAGTTACGATTTTTTAATTTATTAATTGTCTTGGAGAGTAAATACGAGGCTGACAGGAAAGGCGAAGAGAGAGAGGGTTACTGTGCATCCAATTATACAACGGAAATATTTTTTTTCACTCAAACTTTGCTGTAAATACTGTTTAAAGTGACGTTAGCCCGCAGTTAGCTTTGCCCGTTAGCATGTTAGCTTCTTCTTCGTGATTTCATTAGTGTGTATTGCTTTCTCTGGACCGGTGGCAGTCAAGTTGCAAACATGGTTTTCTGGTCAGAGACACCAGGGGGAGATGAAAGACCCTCCAATCATCCCATTAACACTTGTATTACCCCCACAGGGACGACGGGGAGGATTTATTAAGGTAAACACGTTACTTAGTACTGCTTTAAATAAATAAATAAAAAGTCATAAAGTTCAGGCTTTGGGCAACTACGATGTGTGGGATTCCATTAGTATGTTTTTTCCCCTATTATTTTGTCAACTCATTCATAATGCTCAACATGTTGCAATGCATGTCCAAAGCCTTGTTACTCTGAAGGAAGGGCATCTGGCTTAAAAAATGATCAATATTCTATGCAAGGATAAGGCTCATGTTGCGCATTCAATTCAACAATGCTTCTTCCAATTTCTGGTAGCACGGACAAATAATGAGTGAAGTGAAGTACAGTCAAAACAATGTGAAGCTAGCTTGTCTCTTGCTGATAGCATTGTCAAAGTTAGCATCTTTTTTCCACCCATTGGGGGATTGTGGGCTAAAATTGGCAGGATGAGCCCGGATTTGTGTGGAATTTGCCTTGCTAGCCTCGTTTTAGCGCCGCGCCGCCCGTGGGGACCGCCGGGCGAGCCGCAAACAGAAGAGCAGCGAGAGAAGCTATCCATCAAGCGTCATGCTAACGCTCCTGGGAGAAGGCCGCGGAAAACCCACACAAATAGACACAATGTTGGTTTGCTGCTTTGTTACCTTTGAGAATACACCGGTGTTGGGACTAAATTGGCTCGGGGAAGAGTTTTTGGGAGGTCATTAGCCGAGGGGAAGGGAAGGCAGGTGCAGAGTTTGCCGACAAGAACCAGGGCATATGCATTGGTCCTGCACAGCCCAGAGGAATACAGAGGCATCTGCGTTTGAATGGAAACACGGGAAGGAGATGTAGGTGAAGGTAACATGGGAATATTGCGTCGAGGAAATGTTGAAATATGCGTCCACTAGAGGATCGACGCTGTGGCAATGTTTCTATAAGCTTCTGCAACGTCAAAAGATCCATATATCCGCTAGGGGTGGGAACCTCGCGATTCGATACGCGATACATGGCTTACGATAACGATAATCTCACGATACTGCGATAACCGATATATTGCACAACAGTAACCTACGATACATGTAGATGTGCTTTGTACCCCTTTCTGTGTTTCTCTGTATGAATGATCCCTGACTTACACACAGAAAATCGGTCTATAGATCTGTCAGTGACTTAATTTACATCTACTTAATAAACAAGAAACCACAGTCCTATTTAACCCTAGAACACTATCGCTCAAATTCATAACACCATCACTAACGCCGGGTGATTTTTATCCGAGATAATACACCCGATAAAAAGTATTTCATCAAAATCTATCAAAACATGACAATACATGACACATTTGAGTCAACTGTGTCATGTCTAATAAAAGGAAAGAAAAGCATCATGAGAGGACCAGATAAAAAGACTCCAAAATTACTGGAAAATTAGGAATTTGAAAACAAAAAATTCAAATAAAATAAAATAATGAAGATGGAAACGGAAATGGATGTGGGACGAGGCCTCGTGGAAGACCCAGGACACGGTGGTGGGACTATGTCTCCGTGCTGGCCTGGTGTCGCCTCGGGGTCCCCCCAGAACAGCTGGAGGAGGTGTGTGTGGACCGGGAAGTTTGGGCATCTCTGCTGAGACTGCTGCCCCCGCGACCCGGCCCCGGATAAAGCAGAAGAAAATGGATGGATGGATGGATGGAAACTTGTTTTTTGGTCCATCCATTCCTGGGATATGTGAGCCGTCTCTGGTGAAGCTCAGTGTCCTCGGCACAAACAGCCGCAGGAGAGAGAAACTACATATGCCATCTTTTGAATGGGTATAAATGACCAGCTGACTAAAATAACTATGTGTTACTCATTTGCTGTGAGGCCAGAGACACCGAACTCTGCCACAGGAGCAAAGCTGTAGTTGAAGTCGCAGCCCTGAATGTCAACCATGAAAGGGGCAAGATTGCCTTATTGACCCTACCCTACCTTCTATCACTATCGCTGGGTGAAAATCACCCGAACATGTGCCAGGCCATCAAAGATGTCAAGACAAAGCTGAAGCCCAGAGACCCAGGACATTCAGATTGGAAAAAATGAACACTTTTGAGGATATCAATTCCACATATTTCTGAAATAAATGAAGAATAACTGAAGAAAAGATGGACTGCAAGCTTTCTTCCACTAAGTGAAGTCGGGCAGTCTATTGAAAAAAGAATTTTACCTTGATTTTGAGGAATCTAATTCAGGCAAGGAATAAGATTTGAAAGATTATATCTGAAGCAAACTTTGTTAAGTTCAAGATTGGAAGATTTTGTGTTTGCGGTGTGCTACTTTAAGTATGCTGCTGCCACAATGTGAGAGAAAGGCTTATTGAGAAAATGAAGGTACAATTGATCACTTAAATTGATGGAGCGACATAGAAAGAGTGAAGAGGTTATGCAACGTATTGTGAAGACTTGTTTCAAGGTGATCTTAAAATTCAGTCTTTGTCTGCATAGCTAAAGGTATTTCTAAAAGGTATTTCTTTTGTTATTGTAGTAGTTGATATTTATAGTGGTACTAGAAAGCGAAATCGTGTTGAGACTTAAAGGAACAGGCCACCGTTATTCCACACTGTGAAATGTCCTTACCTGAGCTTAGACGGGTTGATAATGGTCGTTTGCATAACTGAGGGCAGGCACAAAGACCAAACAGGTCCACATCAACTCGTCTAAGCTCAGGTAAGAACACATCTCAGTATGGAAAAACGGTGGCCTGTTCCTTTAAATAGGACTCATGCTTGGAACTTCATTTTGTCAAAAGAGTCGCTGCCAGAAAAGCCACTCTGTCAACTCAAAAAGTCCACGAACTTGTCACAGTTGGCGACGTCTTCTCAACATCTCCACAAAACCGCAAATACATTCAGAGCTTTCTGAGTCATAATCGCTGAAAACAGTCTCTGATTAGCCTCCACTTCCGGCTGTTTATTTACTTCCATTTGGGACATTTTTAAGATGGCGCTCTATAGGGTAGCTTTGACTTGGCGGACAGTTCTGACAAGCTAAGTACGGCGATCTGTTACGATGTTTTGTTTTGTGGGATGCAGCAGTTTGAGAAGACGTGATGAAAAGTGTCTGGCTTTCACAAGTTTAACGTTACTGTATTAAAAACAGGAAGTCCGCCTTATTTTCCCAATGGTGCTTTGACAAGGGCATAAATAACGCTGAGATATCACGCAGCCGCCGTGTACCTGCGGTTTTTAATAGAAGTCTAAAACCCCGATGACAGAGACAAGTGTGCGCCTGTACCCACGCTAACCATGTAGCATATAAATCACTGCTGCGTCCGTGCACGTGCGTAGACAACAGCAGGGCCTTCACGTGCGCGCCCACACATTGTAAAACCCGACGACTTTTAATCATCGGCCCTTTTATGCTTTTCATTTGTCGTTATTGTGATGCAGTCGGCGTCAAAGTGGGATGTAAATTTTGTTTGGGGCGAGTCATCGTTATGCACCGAGCGAAAGAAAGGAGGAGGAGGGAAAAAACAGCGAGATTTACATTGACAATTACAGTCATGATACGATCGTCGCTCTCCATAATTTCTCAGCCCGAGATGTCAGCTCGGATAGCGGCCGGCGCTAGCTGAATACCAATCAGCCGCACGCTACAAGCTTCACCGCACCGCCGCGCCGCTAATCTAAATACGCCTGTGTCTTCCCATGTCGCGAATGCTAATCCCTGTCAGAGCTAATCTCGCAAAACATGTCTGCGCTGTGCTGGACTGGCTCATGGTGTATAACCCCGCCTTAGGCACAAAGTAGGTCCAGTGTAGTCTCGTTACCAAACAATGAGTGACTGAATCTCGAGCTATCAGAAGCCCCTACAGCATTTTAGCTAGCCATCTTAGCTGCTAGCTGCCGAGTAGCCTATGCTAGCTGCACCGCCAAAGGGGACAGAAAAACAGGGCTCCACAATCAGTGAATATTTGGTAACTTTCTTGAATATTTCATATCTTTCTGGACAAATTTCGACACAGTGCGTCCCATTAACCTCTTCCCATACCTCATTTGAAAGCTAAGACCTTCAAAATTGATCTAAACAGATCTTTTTCCTTGCATTGCTGCTGTATTGTCGTCACTTTTTTTGCATTCTTGTTATTTTTTGTCACTTTTTTGTGGATTTTTTGCCAATTTTTTGATGCTCGTTTGTCACTTGACACTTTTTTTCTTTTGTTTTCACCCTTGTTTTCGTCCTGTTTTTGTTGCTAATTTGAAGAAGCTTTTTAGATTTGGGTAATGCCAAACTGGAGAAAATGTTTTCAGTTCAGGTGGGAGTTAAGAGGTTTATCAAATGGAAATGACAGGTTAGAGCAAAAGTGGGGGTCGGGACCCCTCGGGCCTTGGGTGGGGGTCCCCAAATGATTTCAAGATTAAACAAAAAGAAAAATGCTACTGTTTTTAGTACCTTTAGTGTAAACCAGACTATAATTAGTGAAATCCATTCAATAATTCAAAATAAACGGTTTAGATACATATTAACTCGATTATACCATGTTTTTCTTCCCTAAAGTAGCGTACGAGGCAATACTGTTACATAATGAGGGTCCCGAGTTGTTTTTACGTCACTTTTGGGGTCCCAGTCAAAATAGTATGGGATCCCCTGGGTTAGATTAAGAAGGTCAAATATGAGCTCTTCAGAAGTAGAAGAGCAAACGCCAAAGTAAACGGGATTGTTTTACACTGTGTGAATGAGGTGTAACTACTCAGTGTATATTTTTAACAAGGGAATAACCTCATAAACTGGTGACAGGCTAAACAAAGGTAGATTTTGCATGTACTAATGTATATACAGCACAGGCATCAGCAGTATTGTGCACATCCATAGTCCCCGTTGCTCACACTTGTCGTAGCCTGGATGAAGCCTTATAGCAGGTGCAGGTGGAGATATATGAGGTTACTATGGGCTGCCTCTTGTGGCATAGTTTTACAGCCCGGTCTCACTTTTATCGGCTACATTCATTTCCCTATAGGCGTAGTATATAAATATATGCAGGACTGATAGCGGCGCTGCGAGGTACCACTACTTTATGATATCGAGCCGCGCCGCAGAACAGCCGCTGATAACAATGGGTTTGTTGTTACTCGGCTCGACTGGATTTAGATTTAGGGGACGTCTTAACATTGTTTTCAAAGTGCTACTACGATTCATTTACTGTAGGGACAATTCAGATACAAGATATTAACTTTTAGTCATGGTTTTAGCCTCGTTTGGGTCCTGATTAAAGTGGCTTTACATTTTGTTTTGTCAAAAAATTGCTGGAAAAATAAATACCTTTGGCTGAAATACATTTTGTTATACCTAATGTGTCACTCGAAGAACCTTGTGTGTGATTTTGGTAGCTCTGTGATGAACCGAAGTGAAATAAATGACCATCAAAAACTTGTGAAAAGTCACGGTCTGGACATTTCTTATTGTGTTTCTTCTCTTTTTAGTCCGAGGGGATGTGGTGATGCACAGCAGCTGTAGAGCCGACACTTCTCTCTCGCTCTCTGGAGTGTTTGACAAAGCAGAGCAGAAACAGGTGAGCTTTTAATGTTTCTCTGAGTTTTTATATTGTTTCAATCGGTCCAAGGACGACTGAGAAACATCCGGTTAAGACTTTAATCCGAGAACCAGGCTGTTTAAACGCTCACGCGATAAAAGCCATCGATCTGTCAACAATGTTGTCGTTGAAAATTGAGTTGAAACTGAGATATTTAGGCATTTATTATTATTATTTATACAGGTGGTCTCTTGAGACTCAATGTCTCATTTGCAAGAGAGACCTGTTAAAACATACAAGGTAAATAACAGTTAACAATAAGACAACAGTGGAACGATTACAGACTATTACACAATACTAAGAAAATGTGTAAAACTTAAAAACAAGAGCAGTCACATGGAGGAAACTGCTTTACAAGGGATTTAAACGGATGAAAGGTCACGAGATTATCCACACAAAAGGTTTTCTGTGCCTCATTCCAGACATTTGGTGCGAAGTAGCAAAAGGCCTTCTTTCCCATTCTGTCTCTACGCGGTTTGCTTCGTCCCCTAACGTTAGTGCCTGAGGAGAGAGAAGTTAATCAGAAAGGAGAGTGTTTCATAAAACATGCAATATCTCCATTTCTAGAAAAAAATCTGTGATTTTGATTAAAACTAGTTTAGCCTCTGTTTAGCTTAGGATTCTCAGGAACCGAGGCACGTAGAATTAAACTGTTTTCACCTATTGTCCATAGCTATAACGTAGAATACACTGTGTTGCCACAAGAAAACTCTGTAATTTCTTTACATTTTATTCCCTCTGCATCTCCGTTATCACCGTCTTATTCACACATAACAATCCCATTTAGATCACTGACCAGAAGGGGGACAAATTATGTCATCAACATAAGACACTTTTAGAAAGAAAATGTATCTGAAACTTCAAAACCAGCCACAAGTCCAGTGAAGTTTAGCTTGAATGAAAATCTCTTGTCCACTTATCATTATTAACCAGCCGGGTCGTTAACATAAATAAACAATAGACAAAAAAAAACTCTTTTTAAAGCAGTTCAGCGTGTCCCCCATTGTGACTCGCCCAGAGCCAACAACAGCAGCGACAGTGTTGCTTTAGACAAGACAATAAACTGCTCGGCGATAACCACAATGACAAGACTAATTGGGCGTCCTTAATGAGTTCAGGAGGTGAGGAAAATAATAAAGTAGGAAGCTTTCAAAACACACTCAGCCCGACAGTAAAATCAATGTCAGAAAAATGGCTTCAAAAGTCTATTTTCTCAATTAGTAACGTCTCGACCTGCACCTATCGTCCCTGATGATTTACATGTTTATGTGATCGTCAAAATTTCAGATAGAGATGAGCAGTAGGAGATAGACAGATAGGACATGGCGTTGACAACAAGTGTGGTGGCCATGTTGTGATTGGCTGGTGGAGCTAATGCTAAATATATGTTTACAAGAGGGAAATGAGCAGATTCTTTTAAAGGGATACAAAAATGAGTTGTGCTTCCAATTGGTTTATAGGTTCAAAATCACAATATGGCCGCCAGAACTGCCATTCATCATTCTGAAGTATTACTTTGGCGATATCCGATTATCACAGCACTGTTGATTTGTTAGCATGCCGTTGGATAATAATGTAATGCTTGTATTTTGTTTTTTATCATTGTTATTCCCCTTTGCTGCCATTGGGGGCGCTCTAAGCAACACACAAGATGCTCAAAAGTGCCATCTCTTTACCCGTTAAGTGGAACAATTCCTGGTCACGTCGCTGTATGTCAGAAACGGACCGAAAGCATCGTATGAGTGAGCGGCGTCCGTGTCTCCTCCCCTCTCGGCCGCCCCGCGTCCGTAAATCAAACGCCCCGACTGCTGAGGTCAGCTGCGAGTGCGCCCCGAAGCATCAATCACGTGTTTATACTGTACATGGCAGAGCGGGACGGAGCCTATAATGTGCAGGGATAGAGCCAAAAGCCGGCCTGTGTCAACTATAGCAGGATTTGGCGTTTCCCATACGTGTGAAAACTGCATACGGGGGCAGAACGGCATGCTGGGAAATGTGTCTATAACAAGAGAATGTAAAAGAGCCAGTTCTAAGATGCTATGATGCTATGATGCTATCTATCTATCTATCTATCTATCTATCTATCTATCTATCTATCTATCTATCTATCTATCTATCTATCTATCGTAAGGAACCGGTCACCCATTCTCTCTCTCTCTCATGTACGCAGACACTGGAGGCAAGGTGGGTGAAGTGTCTTGCCCAAGGACACAATGACAGCGAGCTCCTGCGGCAGCTGGGATTCAAATCCACGACCTTCTGATCATGAAACGACCTGCTCTACCAACTGCGCCACCGTTGCCCAGGTAAGGTAATCTTGTTTGAAATAAGAAAATAAAGCTGCCAATGATACGACAAATCTGTTCACCCCACTGGCAAAGAAAGTTACCTGAAACGAGTCTCACAAGTAACTCATGCCCCTAGAGGCGATAAGCGCCACTGCAGGTGTCATATCATGTTACGGTTTTTTACTCATTGTCTGTGAGAGTAAATACAACGCTGACAGAAAAGACAAAGGGAGAGAGGGATATTGTTCATCCAATTACACAATGGAGATCATATTTTTTAGTAAAACTTGGCTGTAAATACTGTTTAAAGGGGGGGTATTATGCAAAATCGACTTTTTCAAGCTTTACATCATGTTATTATGTCATTCCCTCATTAAAAACATGCCTGAAGTGTTGCCTTGGCACATTCATGTATTTTTGAGTAATCTGTAAAAACTGTGATGGCGGCCATTTTAGGGATAGGTTTGCCTGAGTCCTCCTAGGAACGCCCCCACCTCCTGGAGACGCCTCCGAGCTTTCGTTACCAGCCGAGTAACCAACCACTGCTCCTCAGCAGAACCCCCTCCCCACTGATGCCACAGACAGCGTGTGGAGGGGGCGTGTCGGAAAGGCTCAGAGGTTCTTAAAGAGACAGAGGCCTATTTCAAGACATTCACTACAGACATTTTGAGAGAGCAATTTTATACAAGGCAGTTATTCTAATTTACTGCATTTACAGACCAACAGAAGGTTTGTCATCATTGTAGTGTGATATAGACTGGTGCTATGTGACTGAAAAAAGCATAATACCTCCTCTTTAAGTGGCGCTTGCCCACAGTTAGCTTTGCCTGTTAGCTTCTTTGTGATTCCATTCGTGTGTATTGGGGCCTCCGGGTCAGTGCAGGGAAAGTCGCAATTGTGGTTTTCTGGCCAGAGACACCAGGGGGAGATGTAAGATCCTCCCATTAACACTTGTATTGCCCCCAGAGGGACTACGGCAAGGATTTATTGAGATAAACAAGTTGCTTAGTACTGCTTTAAAGGAACAGGCCACCGTTTTTCCATACTGAGATATGTTTTTACCTGAGCTTAGACAAGTTGTTTTGTACCTGTCTGGTCTTTGTGCCCGTGAAAGAGCGTGGTAGCTTCTAACTTCACCCCCGTCTGGAGCTATAGGAATACACTGGGAGAGGCTAAATGCTACAACTTGGTCGTTTTGCGTGACTGCGGCCACGCACAAAGACCAGCTGCACATCCCCCCTTTACGTTTGGCCGATACAAAGATAAATTCCCCTCCGTTTTCCGGCAACATGCTGCAGCCTCTTTAATGGGACGTTCTGGGCAGGGAAATTAATGTCCACTGTGTTCTTCAAAAAAAAAAAATGTGCGTCTTGTCAAAGCCGCGCGGGGGGAAACAAGTAGATTATAGTCTCCCATACGCGCAGGCAATGGAGGCCAGCGCTGAAAACTGCCTATTAGCCCGAGTTTGACTGCCCAGAAAATGCATCAGGCTGTTTTTAAGAGCCATAAATCTGCGTCTAGACGAGGGGGGGGGGGGGGGGGGGGTGGAGGAAAACGCATTGTCCAGGAATAGTGGAGGGAGATGGCGGAGATTTGGACTGAGAAAGTGGTTCAGAATGTCCACTGAGGTCAAGATCCCATTGTTAAGACAGTGTATGATAATTGTTTAGTGATATTAAAGGCATTAATCAGCGGAGGAGCTCTTCCCGGAGGAGCACAGGGAAGGATTTTTCAGCATGGAGGCAAAAGAGGCTGTTTCTGCTCTCTTAGTCATAGGTCAAAGACTTTAGAAACATTGTTCTTACATAATACCAAACTCAAGCCTCCTCTCTATAGGCTGAATCACCAAAAGTCTCCAGCATTAAAGTCAAGAGTCACCTTTTTTTTTTTTTTTTTTAAACCACTCCTCCTGATGGAATAGGCTCATATGCAAACGCGGTGAAGAGGCACAGGCCCGAGTTTGCCGCAATAACATTAAGATTCCAATCATGTGGGGCCTCGTATCTTGATAAATGGAGGGAGTGTGCTAAAACTTCCCTAAATGGCCTGGCTGGCTTGGCGGGGGAATAAATTTAGCTAATCAAGGGTGGCCTCACAATCGCTGCATCCACAAAGTAATCACAGAGCCACAGGAGGAGACGCCGCTTGCATTCGAAAATGTGGCCCCCGCGCAAAGTGTCCGGGGGCAGGCGGCGTGTTTCTTTTGGCACAAATATAGAGTCCATTTCGGAGGGGACGAGTAAATCTGAGGCGAGACACCGCAGGTAAAAACTGTGATTAATCAACCCGGAGCTTTTCCTGTATTACCGGATTTCATGCGTGCCAATATTAGTGATGACATTTTTATGAATAGAGCCATGTTTATGTGTTCACTTGGTTGGCATGTTAGTCTTGAGACGAAAGTATTTTATCCGCACTCTTGCTTTTTTACTGTTATTAATTAGCTTTTATGCTGGTGTTTTATGGATTGATTTGATCTGCTTTCTTGTAATGTCATGAAACTATCACTTTGAATTGCCTTGAGTATGAATGGTGCTCAAACACGAATGCCTTGCCTTGTGATTACAGCATTGAAATGATCAGTACAAATTGAAATTCCACATCAGAATCAGGCTAAGAATTAGATATGAACAAATCCTTCAGGGGAAAAACTTCAAAACATTTGTACATTTATGACTATGTGACTAGAGTCTTTTAGAAATGAACAATTTTGACCATGGTTGATCAAAAATAAATGCTGCACAGAGCAAACAAAAAACAATATTAAGTCACCATAAAGTGGGGGTGAGAAGGACACAGTATAGTATTAATAGATTGCGTTCACGTTCTGAAACTCAATGATGTCACAGTCTCAGATGGAGAGAAGAGGCCCAAACAAGTCCTCAGGAGAGAGACAGTTCCTGCAAGAAATCTCCAAAAACATTAATGTTTTTTCAAACGCTTGGTGTCAAAAAGAAGGGGGCGTCGTAGAAGGGGGCATGGCCTTGCCGAGGGGGAAAACCAAATCTTTTGGGAAACACAGTTTTTCACTCTTTTTATGGCAAAATATAAACTCATTTATCACATACAAATAAAGTAAAGTCTAAATTGGGTCCACATGGATGTTTATTCACAGCAGATTGTTCAGTAGAAGCAGAAAAATGGCAGTCGTAGCTTGTGCTAGCTAGTGATAACATGTAGCATCATGTTAGCATTCTCCGTTATTTATGTATTTATGGGCTGTTGAACCACTTAGCTCCTCTCCATGTCTTTGTATCTTTATTCAGTAGAAAACTATATTCATAATTCAGCATTTGTTTAGTAGTTTTTGATTAATTAGAGAAAGTTTAGATTCCAGAGATGCCGTCTGTATCTTTATCAAGTACACACAATAGATGCAGATGGTGTCTCTGGAATCGCCCATATATGGTTATGTTTGAAGCAGTTGAGGGGAAAAAAAGAGGAGAGAGAATCTTAACTTTCTATAATTGACTCTGTGCATAACTAAAACTAAAGCACCATCTTACTCATTTGTTTAACTTTCTCTCTGCCTAACTATTAAGAGACAAAACCCTTATAACGTGTGTGTTTAATTATCTTCCTGTAATGTTGCAAGTACCTGCTGAACGAATCAATGAGACGTGCTGTGTGCTTTTATTTTGGCGTGCTGGATCGAAACAGGAAGTCACTTCTTGGGCGCCGTTGTTATGATTTGAATAGTCAATTACTCCAAAACGACTTTAACAAATGCTGAATTTTGAATGTTGTTTTCTACCAAATAAATACACAAAGACATGGAGAGGAGTGAAGTGGTTCAACAGCCCATAAATACATAAATAACGGGCACGCTACATGCTAACGCTAGTTATGACTGCCGTTTTTTCGCTTCTACTGAACAACCTTCTGTAAAAAAAAGACTTGACTGTATTTGTGTGTGATAAATAAGTTTATATTCCACCAAAATCCTGGTGAATCAATGCTCTACAGGAGGAGTGGGGCTGGTAGTACCCTTGTCCTATACAATTACTCCACCTTTATCCCCGTAAATCGCTAATATCTCTCGTCTTTGCCGAGTCAAATCCCCGAGGAGTGAAACTGCAGCTCTGCTCCCACTCTGCGGTCGACAGATCCACCTCTACACTAGAACTATGAAACAATTAAAAGAACAACAACAACATTGCGTGATTGCAGAGAGGCGCCACACCTGCAGGCCACGGCTAATGAAGAGGAAAACAGAGAAGTTCATTGTCGACAGCGGCTGGGGCATAGCGGACAGAGGACAGAGGCTCAGCGCGCAGGGGGTTGTGACAGATTGTGGGGATGTAAACAAAAAAGCGTTAGCTCATTAAAACCAAGGTGTAGCAGAGATGGGACGGGAGGGGTGAGAAAAATATGTATTTATTTGTTTTATATTTTGTCATCCACATTTTTAAAGTCCATAAATCGTCACTGAGCAGATCTGCGCCCTGAATTGAGTTCATCACGGCATCATCAATTTGTTAGCATGCCGTTAGCTGACATAGATAGCGTTTGTAGTCATTCCCAAACTGATTTCAGAGGGGGCTCCAGACCAGTATGAAACCCTCACCAGCCCTCACGGTTTAGAATGTTCACATATATCCATGCGGTATCCAAAAGAATATTTCTAAAAGTATTTGAGATGCCAACTTCCGAGTACAATGCCAACTTGTACAGGGAGGTTGGCATTAAAATTTCCTTCTGGGAAAGTCGGACAATCCTCTCAAGCCCCAAGTTGTGGAAAACAACATGGCCGCGTAATGTTAGCAGTAAACAAACCCCCCCAACTACAATATTTTTTACATTTCTTGTTCTGAACCCTTTAATTGCCTGCGGTTCTAAAATGCAGTGTTTGCTTTGTGATGCTAATGTTGCTAATGTCCACCGCGGCTAATCACAACAAGAGCAAACACTGTTCAAATGCCACAAGATTTTTGTGTAGATTAGTTTTGTGGATATTTTTCTAGCTTAGATTGTGCTGCATCCTCATATACTCATTGTAGGCGCCTTTAGTTAATAGTTACCCATCAAAGTTTACATAATATATTGACCAACCCTTTGAAAAAGAACAATAGTTGATTTTCAATTTGTTAGACTGTTCAGTAAAAGGGTAGCCTGGCCTGAGCCATCCGTAGACTCCGGTCAATTATAATTTCACTACATGTACGGGGGAACGTCTTTCCCTAATCCGAGTTCCGACAAGTTAAGCTTCAGCTCAAATTCAACCTGGAAGATCGACTTTCAGCATTCATTCACCGCTTTACACCAATCATCCAATCACAGTCCTATCTCAAGCCGCACCTGCAACAGCCAATCACCGCAGCTTCTCATTCCTGCTTCAGCCATTCATCTCCCAGGATCCCCTTTTTAAGCTTCCTCGTCCATCGCTTGGCTTTTCCCCAGCTGTCATTGTTAACTGGCCGCCCCGGGTCTCGTCCTCCACCACCACCAGTGTCCAGACTCCGGGGGGAAGACTATCATTCATCCTCGCTGTGTATTTCATATCGTTAATTCAATCTTCTACCGGGGTCTGACTAGAACCTTTAGCCTCAATTATACAGAACATGTCCACTTTAGGGCATTCAGTATAGTAGTAATAGTAGTAGTGGCAATAGTGGCAGTAAAAGTAGTAGTCAGAGGGTATCAACCTTCCCTAAGTACTTTACCTTTACTCATAACAAGTAATACAAATCCCCGAGGAGAACCCGGCCGTGCGCCCGCTGACCAGCACTGATTTGTGAGAGGCAGAGGTACAGGACACGCTAACCCTCTGAAGCCAACACTCAGAGTGGCCCATTCATCACAGGTGAAATGGACTGGCCGCTCCCTCTGCCCCCCTGCTGGCCCCGTTTGACCCTGTCCCGCCCCATCACTCCACAGAGAGGGGCCCCGCGACTCCCTTTGGCCCGGCTGGTGTGAGTATTCAAGCTGCGGGGATTCTCACTCTCTCTCTCTCTCTCCTCCACCCCCTCCCGCCGCCGCTGACACCTGCACGTATCACTTTAGCGGGTGAGTAATGTCTCCGGCCCTGTCTCCAGCTGGGCCCGGGCAGCCTGGTGGGGAATGGGTCTTTAGCGCTGACAAGTTCAGGACAAATAAAGCGACGTTTAGGGGGCCAACACTGCGAGCAAATGTAAACATCGATATAAAGGCAGTGTAGAAGTCTGTTAATTCGATAAGTATCGTTTTCAATCTCCAATTCCGAGCTCTAAAGCCATATGTTTCCCAGGAAATAGAATTAAATACATGAGAGAAACTGCAA
Source organism: Gobius niger (assembly GCF_951799975.1). Lineage (NCBI taxonomy): Eukaryota > Metazoa > Chordata > Actinopteri > Gobiiformes > Gobiidae > Gobius > Gobius niger. The sequence goes on from NC_136874.1 coordinate 5,464,876, forward strand.
TATTCAATAACTTGCGATGACGATATTACTGCAGTTATTTCATTTCAACATAAAAAAGTCAAGTCATTTATTTGTTTTAATATTTGAAATTGTCAACATGTACTAGGGGCCATGGACTATAGGAAGAAGGAGGATCATTTTTTTCTCTTTTTGGAGGTTTTCTGGCGGACTCTAAGCATACGTTTGTTAACTGATGATGTCATTGCTCCACTTCTGGGTCCAACGAAACTTTAGCCCTAATCACTAGGAGATTCAGATTCAGTTTTTGCTGTGTTTATAATGGAGCTCTCAACACTTAGGACCTGGAAGTAGCCATGTTTGTGGCTGTTAGCATACGTTTTCCATAGACTAACATTAGCTAAAAACAGTGTGAAAAGTGGAGAAAAAAGCTGTGGAACATCACTGTTGGCTGCTGAGTTACTACTGGTAAATACATCTAACACACTGTGGTGTCCAAGTGTTTTAATTATTTATTTATTGACCTTTATTTAACCAGGATTAAGAATCTCACCTGCCCAGAGGGGAATCTATTGTGCATGTTTTTAGTGGTAGGGGAAACCGGAGTACCCGGAGGAAACCTACGCAGACACGGGGAGAACATGCAAACTCCACACAGAAAGGCCCCGTCCAGGTGGGAATTGAACCCAGGACCTTCTAGCTGTGAGGCGTGAGCGCTAACTGCTGCGCCACCGTGCCGGCCACGGTGTGACGTGAACAATAACTCCAGTATTTTACCTTAAAATCTTCATTAGTTTATTATTGCTGCTAATCCCTTAGCTAATCTGCTTAGCGATATGACATCACAGTCCTGAACTCTATAGTGTGTTTATTGTTTATTGAAAGGGTCCCCATTAGGGCAGTCATGCTGTCGCTATTCTTCCTGGGGTCCCACTAAATCCATTCACAAAATATATAAACAGTATTTAAATCCATACAAAATGTGTATAAATACATTTGTATATCCAATTAACATCCTCTAAAAGCTGTAAGAACAGTACATATTTGCATTAAATGTGTGTGATGTCAGACTTAACAAATGTATTTAACATGTACAAGTCAATAGTCTTAAAGTTGAGTCACAATCGTGTCCTTATCTATGTACTTGAAGCCAGCCGTTAGCATGAAGCTAACATTAGAATTACGGTTAGCATTCCTTGTTACATGCATACATTTGAGCAGTTTAACTAATTTGTATCGTTATTTGGTAGAAACTACATCCATGTTCAGAATTAGTAGTAGTAGTAGTAGTAGTAGTAGTAATAGTGGTAGTAGTAGTGAAACAGGAGCTACCATATGCTTTTATTTTGAGCTGTGTTTGCACAAATATTGTTTATTTCCGTTGAATGAAAGACCTCAATGATTTAGCGATATATTGTTTTGTAAATAGAATTACACCATCAAATATCGGTAACTTTTCTCAAACCCATCCTGGCGTTCTGTAGCAGTGGTGTGAAAAACGCCGATAAAGGCAATAACCTGAGACCTCTATCTTGTGAAACGCATGGCGCTCCTTCAAAATAAAAGCCCGCTGTGCCTTTCACACTCCACTGTCCCCGCGTCCTGCTGCAGCGAGCGCTTAAAAGTCTGCCCACAGTCCAATTACAGGCCGGCACGGGGGGGGGGGGGGAGAGGAGTCCATGAGGCCGATTAAGGAGACCATCTTCCCCCAAATCAGGCTGCGCTCCTGCGGGAGACGCTCGGCCGATCCCCGGGCCAGAACCTCCAGAACCACTCTCCTCCCTGTCACTTCTCATTGAGCTGAGGAGGAGCAGGGAGAAGGAGCGCGGAATAAAGCAAGAGGTAAAAGGTACGGAAATCTTCTAACACCGCAGACAATTGAATGCAGTAAATATATAATGCAGAACAATGTTTTACCGAAGCAGGTACAACAAACTGCCAGAAAATATCCACCAAATAATTCAGGAACGTCACTGTAAATACATTTCTACTCCCATCACTACTGCTACCTTACTTTTACTATGACACCTTCTACATTTAAGATCAAGTAACATAAGTAAAACGTGTATTATTATATTATTATTCCCTCATCAAAAATAGACCTGGAGCTGTGTTTCGACCCACTAGCGAATCTTTGAGTCATCTTTTAATCTAGCGTCTATTGTTGGTCCGACGTATCCAGGAAAGGCCTTCATCACTCGTCAATCTCTTGCTAATCTTAATCTGGGAGTCAAAATAGGGGGTCAAAACTTCCAAAAATCATTTTCCGTCGTTTTTTGTCGTTGTTGAAATAGCTGCGCAGCAAAGGGGAGCAAGGGGAGGGGCTTACTATGAGATCCCTTGGAGAACCAGGAAGTGAAACTACTGTACTGGATATTTTGGCTGTTTTAGATCAATATTGCATTTTCTGACCAGTGTTAATTTCGTCGGCTAAAATATTTTGTCTTAATTTTAGTCAAAGTGATATTTTTGACGACTAAAATTGGACTAAAACTAAATTAAAACTTTCTCATGAGACTAAAACTATGACTAAAATGTCCAGATATTTTAGTCGACTAAAATAAGACGAAATAAAAATGAAAAGGAGAGACTAAAATCATCCAAACTTCTATTGACAGTCTGAAAGAGCCTCAGATCATTTAAATTCAATGTCAAATGATCAGCTCTGAGACTAAGACTGAAACTAAAATAAAATATGTTGTCAAAATTAACACCGTTTCTGACCAGCAAAGTGTAATATAGTGATAGACATGCCCAAAAATGGCTAACACAAATTGTGTTTCCCAAAAGATTATATTTTCCCCCTTCTATGACGAGATGCTGGTATATTCCTTAGTTGCAGAAAAAAGTAATATCGTTACTTTTGTTGTACGTTACCCCCGACACTGCTACTAATATACTAAGGCTAAGGGGTATGCAGTAGTCGTAAAAGCCTGATGAAGCCATATATAGGACCTTTAAAGAGCAAACAATGACATTTCCAATATGTGTTGCTCTTTGAAATATGAAAAAAAACCTACATCGTTTGTGATTTCGGCCAAGAAGGAGCCACAATTTGCATGACCCCGAGGAACCCCTTGTATCATTCCGGCGAAATTCTTCGACTGCTGTTATGAAATGGCAAATAAACACAATATTTCCCCCCGCCGCTGAGGTGAAGCCCGGCTGCCTCTCTGCATATATATTTGGACATTACGAAGCACTATTTTAAACCGTTAATAAAGTAAATCCCTCAGGCCTATTCCCAAACACACAACAGTGGCATTAATAATTCAGATGGGATCGCGGTGGTTAGTCTTATCTGCTTATAGAAAATGAAGCTCGTGGCGTCCCGCGCTAGAATGCTAAAAAGCTATTATTGCTGCGAGTCGTACGGCGCAGTTCAAATTAATGAGGCAGGCCGAGGATGTGCCGTTTCTTTAGGTAACGAAAACCTGCAGCATCATTCGAGAAGTTGGTAATTGTTTTGCGGGGCTGAAAGTTGAGAAAGTGCAAAGTAAGGAGAGATTCAAGGGGCAACAAGTTAGCGGAAGAATGCAGCTTATATATCGGACAATAACGTTATGGAAGTTCATGGGAGGAGAAACGGACCAGGCTAGATTCAACAGACGAGGACTGAATCATGTTGAAACCCAGAGGCGTCAGTAAATCCACTCCAGTGCTGTGGTTTTGAGGATCAGCAATACTTTTTTACACCAGTACATTTCGAGAAAGGAGTATAAATTGCATGCTCCAGAACAGTGGGGGGTGCTGAAGAAAGTTTGTCCCCGTCACCGTCTTTTAGGGCAACTAAAACTGGATCGTGGCTGAACGCATCATTGTGGTGGCCATGGTCTGGAGTTAAGCACTTCTGTTGGGGCTCGTACAAACAGGACTCTTGATATCCAGACCGTTTGCTGGAAGGAACATTTTTTTCCCTGTTTCCAAAGCCTGGTAAGATCCGCGACAACATGACACAATTGGAAAGAGAAACAAAAAACGGACAAGGCACCTTGGCCTGTCAAACTATATGCTTTTTCAGAGATATTTAAAAGATTTGTAGTCTGGGAGTGGGCGTGATCTCAGTGATTTCTCATGGGTGTGACTGACAGACGGCATCAACCAATTAGAGCAACGCTGGATACGTCGCAGGAACAAGCGGGAAGAAGCCTTTGCAAAAGCGTCCTTTTTCACGAGGAACACTTCCAACTCTGTTTCTTGCTCCGGTTTTAGAGATTTAATACTTTCCAAATGATTTAAAGCAGACGAAAGAGCAGAGGAAAACAGTGTATCGGTCGCCACGCCGCCATCTTTAATGTTTTGGAAAAGTGCGTAGTGATTGGTGACAGTTTCCGTCTCTTGGAGTGTGTTGTGGGTAAAATGATGATGCCCTTACAGTTCTTCTTTTCAACAGAAACAAGGAGTGTCTGTCAGAACAGGCAAGAGCAGATAAAGGGCTACTTTTGCACATTTTATCTGTGGTAAAGGTCCTGCATCAGAGAGTGACGAGCCGATACTAGTGACGCTCTTAGATGTGGAGTTATCTAGGATGCAACAATGATGTAAACGAAATGCCCAAGCTGTGCCCAAAGTGGGGCCCGCCGGAACAATTCCATTGGCCCGCCAGAGAGTGACCTATTTTTACTCTGCTTGTATGATTAATACTAACTCTCTTTCCATTCATTCCCAATGGTAAATATGGATGCAGTTCACTTTTTGACCACTAGCGTCAAATTGGGGGCGCTGTTTCACTCCTTTTGCAAAGTTAACGAAACATTGCTGTAGTGTCTTGGTGTTTTTCAATCACAGAGCGTTGTAGCATCAAGCAAAGGTCGTTTACATCAACATAGGTACATTTTAAAAGAATTAATGCTGAACTGAAACTTTCAAAATGATCTAATATATTATAGATATTATTATTCTTCACAACACTACTTTTTGCCTGCAGTGGGCGATAATAACTACGCTTGTTCAAGGGTGAAGTGTGATGCATAAGGGATATGGAAGCATTGGTGGAGAGGCTGAGGAGGCTGGTGGTTCTGCTGAGGGTGAAATGACCCTGGCCGGCGCGATGACGAGGAGAGAATAACACTCTTGGAGGCTCAGAGGCTTGACTTTGAACCCGGCCCTGGCGCTGCTGTAACATCGCTCGCCCGGGTTTGAAGCTTATCTGAACAAACGCGTGAGTCGGCATTTCTGTCGAAGGTACGGGAGCCGGGGAAAGGTCAAAAAAGCGGCCCACGTTCTTGCCGTTCTGATGGAGCGGAGAGAGGAGAGACGGAGGTGGTAGGAGGAGCAGCTAAATCCGTGCACAGTAAACAACGTGACTGCATCCACCCCAGCAGCGGGACAGGAGCGATACAACCACAAAATCCAACTGACTTTTGGAGGGATATTGGTTTGGTGATAGAAGAAACAGGATATGACCGTATTAATACAACCAGAGGCAGTGGAGGCACTTCTAATGGTAGTAATAGTAGGTGAATTCAAAGTGTTTGTACATTATTTAACCAGAAAGCTTAAAGTGGACATGTCCTGCATATAGATACAAAGGGAAGCTGCCAGAGGGAAAACAAAATGGGAAACTACTACCACTACTTCAACAAAAGCTCAGTTATGAATATATTCTCTACTAGATAAAGATGCAGAGACATGGAGAGGAGCTAAGTGCTTCAACATCCCACAACATAAATAACTCTGAATGCTAACTTTGAACGTTAGCTTCATGCTACATCCTAGCGCTAGCTCCGAAATCCGGGTTATTTCTTCTACTGGACAATTTGTTATATATACCAGATTTTGGCTTGACTTTATTTGTTTGTGATAAATGTTTATAGTTCCTTACCCCTTACCTCTCAGCTAGGCCACGCCCCCTTGTATGGCACATTTCTATCTCTATGGGATTGAGGCTTAACCGAGCACAGCTTTAAATGCAGTTCGGCTTTTCCCAAATCTAAAAGCTTCTCGACCTGAGCGCTGACAGCCTATAGGCCGGTGTAACGCCTCATTTGAAAGCTAAGACCTACAAAAGTGATTAACTTTTTTTGTCGCAAAGTTGTTGATTTTTCATTGCTTTTTTTCCCCTTGCTTTTTTGTTGTGTTAGTGTTTCTTTTCTGGCATTTTTTTGTCATACATTTGTTGCATTTTTGTCACTTTTTAGTTGCGTTTTTGTCACTTGTTTTGATGCGTTTTCGTTGTATTTTCATCCTTGTTCTCGTCGCTATTTTGGCGCTTTTTGGAAGATTTTAGATAATGAGAAAATGTGCTTGGTTCAGGTTAAGATGTTAGGAACATTCTTTTGGGGTTCTGGACTTTTTCAGTGGCTCTGAAACACATAGGCTCAGGCAGGAGAGGAGTTCGCCTATAGCTCCCCCTGCAGGCAGCAGTGGGAATGACTGAGTAAAAACAAACTTTGATCAAACGTTCGCAACTCCGCGGCGTCATAAAAACATATTTTCGGCGCAGAACTGTTCATTCAAAGCTGGATTAGGGACAGTTTTGTGTTTTTCTTATGATGTAATAGAAACCAGGAAGTACAGACCGAAGTGCTTCAACTGTAAGGAAGAAGAACAAACAACCAAAGTGAACATGATTACTCAAAACTGAATGAAGGGAAGTATCAAAGTAAGCTGTAGGTAAGCTGTAAATGAGTGGAAAAAGATAGGTAGTAGCTGTTTCTCCTTAAACCGAGCCAAATTCACTGACCCCTCTCTCACCTTGGGCAACGCCGGCTCCGTGTCACATTGTGTTTCCAGCGTCCTGCATTAGAAAGCAGAGACATGCCCCTGCAGCCACAGATTACGAGCGCGGCCACTAAAGCCGACCGTAATCACTATCTTCCCCTGTTTCTGTTCCCTCCGCTCGATACAAAAGTCCTTCATATTCTGTCCGTCTTCGCCCGCGGCTTTAGACACTTCCAACATAGATGTCAATGCAGTGTCGTAGACGTGACTCCGACCCGCATTTCGCGAGTGTGTAATCTTTGAAACGAGAGCTGGAGGATATCGGAGACAGAAACACTGTTATTGGAAGATTTCTCTGGAGAATAGCAACAATGTAAATGCAGAAATACAATGGATAATAGACATGGGCCACTCAAACAGCTCTCGTCTTTCTTTTTTGTATGAGGGATAACTCATGTCTTGCTTGGACAGTCATTGACGATATAATAATACATTAGCAACAAGATTCATCTAATGAATGGGTGATATGATCGTGAGACTTCTGAGTGTATCTTCATGAGGCGCTGCTCTTCCTGTTTCCTTGTAGTGGTGTCTTGTGGCTCAAAATTACATGGAAGGCAGTGAGTTACCAGCATCATGTTAACCTCGTAACCCCCAGCTGAACCGAGCACATTTTTTCCAGTTTGGCAGCACCCAAATCTAAAGGTTTCTTGAAAAAAGTGTCAAAACAGAGACAAAAACGAGGAAGAAAATGAAAAAGAAAGTGAAAAATAATTGTAAAGTAAGTAATAATATATACATACTAGTTTTTGTAAAGTCCCTCCTTTCCGGATCTCGGCAACTAATCAGAGTCTAGCATCCTCCCGCTTTGACCAATGAGACGAGTTTTTCCTGTGAACCAGCCTGTCAGGTCCAATCAGAAGGGGAGGGGGAGGAGCTTGATCGTTTACTTGTTTCTGCACTCTTCATTTTGCAAAGAAGGGCTTTCTGATTAAAGAGGGGAGGAATTTGATTGTTTACTTTCAGATATCACTCTCCTCACCTTTCAGACTATCACTTTAAGTCTTGTTTTGACACTATTTGCTAAAAAGCTAGTACAGAATGGAACATACGGTCTTGAAACGTTTTGGTGGAATATCGCAATAAATATCGTTATCGCGATATTCCAAAGCCGTATCGCAAGTTACTTCAGTATCTTTCAGCCCTACGACAAACTCACCTTGATTTAAATGAGCAAAGATTGAGCTCCAGTTCCGAGACTGTCCTCGGCAGTAACGACCGTATCGTAAAGGCGAACATCACGTCCGCTCCAAATGGAAAACACGGTAAATCTTGTTAGCATCACAACACCGTGCTGCTGTAATCAAAGCTAATGGCGGTTCCAGAGAATATCAGAGACAATTTCTTTGGAAAAGAAGAGCCCGTTTTTGCCGGTGAAGAACATTGTTTCAGGTAACAATGGGCCGATCAATAGTCCTCGGTATAAAGCTGTACATCAGGTCTAACTCCATCCACCTTTTCCTCGCGGGCATCTCCAAAGTAAGTAGGAGAAAACTTGGCGTGCTGGGAGAACGACGGCGAGAGGGAAAGCGAGAGGGAGAGAGGATGTTGTTTTGAAGCCGTGGTTTAAGGAGATTGTTAAATGTGGGACTTCAAAGCGACCCAGTTTTTTGCCGAGCGCTTTGCTAAACGGCACGGTGGCGGCGGCGACGCACTGCAGTCCGACTGGAGTCCTTATTAGAGGCTCAGGCGCGAGGCGAGTGAGTGGGGAGGAGAACAGGCTGATTAGTGCGGAGAGTTGGGGAACAATAAACTTTACTGGGCCAAACAAACTAATCACTTCGCTACAGGAGAAGAGCTGCATATTCAGGAGTACAGGAAGTAAACCCAGTGTTCAGCGCGAAGGTAGAAGTATTCTGTAGTACAAGAAGTAGTTTTATCTAAAGTTATGTAATGCTCTACAATTACAACTTTATTTCAGTCCAGTTTTAATGAAGAAATGTTGTTATTCTTATTTGAATGTTAAGATGCTGACAGGAAGTGACGTAGATAGAGGTAAAGTTCCAGAGCAGTTTGACTCATTTCCCATTGACTTAACATGGTCGGCACGGCAACAGTTTAATATTGTTTGCCTCTATCTATGTCACTTCCTGTCAGTTACCAATAAGGAAGTGAAACTATAAACATCACAAAAAATGTCAAACTAAATAAAGCTGGGTAAAGCAGTACTAAGCAACTCATGCCCCTAGAGGCCATAAGCGCCACTGCAGGTGTCGTAGCATGTTATGTTTTTTTTACTCATTAATTGTCCGTGAGAGTAAATACTACGCTGACAGAAAAGGCAAAGGGACATATTGTACATCCAATTACACAATGGAGATCAGTTTTTTCACTCAAACTTGGCTGTAAATATTGTTTAAGTGGTGCTAGCCTACAGTTAGCTTTGCCTGTAAGCCTGTTAGCTTCTTCTTCTTGATTCCATTAGTGTGTTTTGGAAAGTTGCAATTGTGGTTTTCTGACCCGAGACACCAGGGGGAGATGAAAGACCCCCAATCATCCCATTCACACTTGTATTACCCCCAGAGGGACTACGAAAAGGATTTATTATGGTAAACAAGTTACTTATTACTGCTTTAAAGGTGCATGATGTGTGCATTATGTGGGAAAAAAAGTTGACATTTGTGCATATTTGACCTTGTAGTGACACAGCAGCTGTATGAGTAGTCAGCGCCTTTACTTTCGATCACAGTGGTCTCTATGACGCTCCAGGATCACTTGTTTTGTAGGTTTTCAGGTGAGAGCTGTGAAAACCTTCTAAAACCTTCTAAACAATGGATCCTGGAGCATCATAGAGACCACTGTGATGAAAAGTGAAGGTGCCATGATGACCACTCATACAGCTGCTGTGTCAATACAAGGTCAAATAAACCTACATAAAAAGTTGCATAATGCAGCTTTAAGTATAACTGTGTTAACTCTGCTTCAGCAAAAACTGTGTCTAATGTTTCATATACACTTAAATAAAGTGCTCCTTCTACTACCAACACTGCAGAAAAATATATACTGAAATGTTGAAAGTAGTGAAATTAAGAATATTTTACCTGATTATGTCGACTTTCCAAGTAAAACCACATCAGACTTATCTTATTTCAAGTAATGTGTGATTTATTATCACATTTTAAGTGCCATGAGATGATACAGAGACTAAATCCATTTCTGCAACTTATGCTCAAGCTACAATGCCAACAGCTGACAAAAAGCAGCATAGAAGAAGAAGCTGTTCTGTTACTCGACTAATAAAGAAATTCAAACTATATGTCTGACACTTGCTCTACTAATTCCAACATTTCTACAACTTGGCCAAAATTACAAGAAAAATATTCCACAACCACCATTAGGACTCTACTTCACCTTCACTCCTTATCGATCCTTCTATCTGTACAAAGTATTTAAAAATGACTTATTTTGGATCCGCACAATCTAAAAAAAGATCTCTTCCTTTATATTATATGTCACTAACCACGGTGGAGGCAGGTAGGCTGAGAGGTTACGTCACCGTCTTATCTAAGCTGACAGTATGAGGCCAATGCTCTTAATGTAACATAAGTGGACTGAGGGGAACAGACAGCCTTCATTATACAACAATGAGATGACGTATGACATGGTGATATATGGAGGGAGGGAGTCCATCAAACACCTCAGTGGGTTCGGAAGGAGAAAGTTGGAGAGGGAAGGTCTGGTCATGTTTATAGGATAAGGACTTGGATAGATGTTTGGAAGTGGAAAGGTAATATTTTGGCACTCAAGTCTATTTCTGTAACACCTGGGCCTGGACACATGAAACAGAAACTTTGCATGTCTCTTCTGTCAACTCCAATGATCATATGGGAACCTTAAAGGAACAGGCCACGGTTTTTACATACTGAAATATGTTCTTACCTGAGCTTAGACGAGTTGATGCGTACCTGTCTGATGTTTGTGTGTGCCCTCAGTCACGCAAAACGACCAAAGTTATTGTTAGCATTTGGCCTTTCCCAGTGTATTCCTATGGCTCCAAATGGGGTGAAGTTGGTTCCTTTAAGGTCTCGTTTTCAAGGGCGTCAATAATAATAATAACAAGATACAATACAGTACACTTTTGTCTCATTTTTGATGTGTTTTTGTTTTGTTTTCGTCACTTTTTTGTCATATTTTTGTCTCATTCATTTTTACTGCGTTATTGTTGCTTTTTGCCACTTTTTTGTCAATTTTTAGTGGATTTTTTGTTGCTTTTTCATCACTTTTTCAGTCATTTTTTGTCGCTTTTTTGTCGCATTTCCATAGACACAGACGACATCTCCGGCCTGTATATGGTCATGTTTCTCCAATTATACAAAAAATACTTTAACAGATGCAGAAGTATGAATATAGTTTTCTACTAAATAAAGACATGGAGGAGCAAAGTGGATCAACAGCCCTTAAACACATAAATAACGGAGAATGCTAACATGATGCTTTATGCTAGGTAGCTCTAGCTATAACTGCCGTTTTTTCGCTTCTACTGAACAATCTGCTGTGAGAAAATATCCATACGGACCCGATTTAGACTTGACTTTATTCTTGTGTGATAAATAAGTTCATATTCCACCAGAAAATGGCTAAAACGAGTGGAAAGTTGTGTTTCCCAAAAGATTCCGTTTTCCCCCTCGGCGAAGCCACGCGAGATGCCGTCTGTATCTATCCTCGTTTTCTTCACTATTTTTCTTTTGTTTAAGAAGCTTTTAGATTTGGGTAAAGTCAAACTGGAGAAAATGTGCTCGGTTCAGGTGGGGGTTAAGAGGTTTAACATTATTGTTCTGTTTTACGGTTCTAGACAAATATTTCAGTATTTTTATTTTAAAAAAGTATCGTTCATGTATTGTTAACCAAGTGCAGGTATCGAGAAAGAAGTTAAAGATACCCATCCCTACTCAAACATGAATTCTGCCTACTGTATAGGATCAGTCGACCCCAAAAAAATACACAATTGCTGTTTATATATACTTTGAAAAGGCTCCTATCTTCTAACAATTGTCGTACTTTATACAATTCCACTTAAAAAAGACCTCAGACGAGAATCATTCCTATATTGTGTGACTTTGCTGTGTGTGAACCAGGCCATTAGCGTTTGGCGTTGTGCGCGGACCCCCCGGAGTGTGTTTGTGTTTTTAATTTGGCGCATGATGAACTGATTGGGCCGGGCCGGGGTAAACAAACCTTGGCGCTGATTGGGCAGTGTCCGCATGAATGGGAGAAGATTGTGTCGCGCAGGTAAACAGGCGGCCCTTTGTTCAATCAGAGCCCTTTGTGCTGTGGGCGCGGGGAGCTAACGCGGCGGCTACGGCTAACGGCCATTTACGCGCGTCGGGCAGGGTCAATATTTGGGAAGATTACGGATACACAAAAATCTCACGCTCAAAAAATGTAATTACGTCCTCTAGGAAACTTGGAAAAGAGATTTAAAGAGACAGTAGCTTTCTTTTTGGAGCTATTGTTCACATAAAAATTAGCTCCTATTCCTGCTGTGTTGCAAGTCCAGACACAGCCCCTGAACGCCTCATGAGCCCTTTAGGGTCCACTCGTCTGGCCGATAAGCCCTTTTACGAGCCCATGTTTTAAACTCTGCCCACCTCTGCGCTGTGTCCGGGATAATGCCGGCTGGCAGTGATGGAGCGGTCTGGTTCGCCAAGAACACAAAACAAAGTTGCCCGTAGCGAAAGTGTAGTGCGGTGGTGGCACCGAGGGGAGGAAGAGGAAGAGATGGGCAATGAACGCAGGAGAGCGGGAGATCTGGAGTCGCTCGCAGAAATCACAGGCTGGATTTAATATTGTCAGGCTAACGCTGTAATGGGGCAGTGTTATTGTGTTACGGTTTGAAACGGCCTGCTCTGTAACACGTCACATCAACACTATTAGATATGAACATAAATATACAGAGGAGAAGAGCCAAGCATGGAGAATGGACTACTACTACTTCTACTACTACTTTTATGTTATATACTTCTTAAAGATTCAGAGTAGCCTAGAGAGATCTTGTTTTTTGAAGCACTGTAGGCATATCCCTAGGCCCACTAAAGTGTTTCTTTGACTGTAAGTGGTTGCATCTGCCTTTTTGTGATCAAACAACTTATTATTAAGACGCAACTGGACACAAGGGGGCGCCCTTCCAACTGTCTCAGTGTAAATGCGAATGGTCTTTCTTCAGAGTTAGACTTAGGTCATCTGAGTGACAGTAACATGACGCTACATACAGTGAGCTCTTTGTTTCCAGTAAAAAGGCTGAGGCCTCATTGAAGTGAAGAAGGAAGTCATGGATTGTCTGTTATGGTGGGTCTTCTCACTAGTCGTGAGAAAGATTATAGGTCGTAGCTTAAAATGGCAGGTCTTCGGTCGTACAGTGAGACGGGAACAAAGATTTAAAATAGAGCCGCCGTACGACCAAAGACGAGCTACGGCTGACTTCAGGCAGTGTCTGATATTTTGGAACAGTAGTCGTAGAGTGAGTCATCCTCTCACTGCAGAGAAGATCTCTGTCAGTATTGTGTCAGCATCTTCTCAGCACTTTTCCGCGAAAATAAACCCACTAGCATTCAGCACTGGTCTCAGCTGAACACACGCCTTCTGAAGCCTGAAACTGCTATGACGAAACTTTGATCATAGCTACGATTGTCTCTACGATTTTACCATCCCCAAGTCGAGCAATGTGACATCGAAAAATCTTATAAGACACAAAAAGAATCGCAGTGACACCCGCCATTAGACAGAACTTCCATATTCCTCCTGGATGTAAGAATAGAAGATTGAAATTCAAGTATTCCTTCGTGAAAATTTATTGTGTATAATTAAAATATACTTCATTATTAATTACATTTGTATCTGCTGTAGGGTCATGTTTGCCCCAGTTCCTTTGAGTCGTGGTCAGGACTGAGGTGGACAGATGTTACAGATGAAGCTCATGAGGTTCACTGCTTCAACACAGTTACTATAGTAACTATTTTCTCCACAGTAAAAGTAGATCCCCCCCCCCCCCCACCTATATTGCTTCTAAGACCCCCCAAGATACTTCTCTGGGAACTGTTCTGCTACAACAAGTACTATTGAGAGCAAGCTTTGTTTTCCTTCAAGGTACTTAATAAGTAATCTTTAATTGTCATAAAAGTCATAAACATGTCAAATATTCTCAGCACGTACTGAATCCTATGCATCTTTAAGACAAAAAGTACTTCTTTGTGTACGATCAAAAGCGCTCTCTTTGAGGAATATTTACTTGTCATTACCTTTGCGAAATCCCTTTTGATCCACACGCAGTGATTATCATTGAAACAATAGCCAAATAAAAACTGCGTGCGTTTCCCCATGTCGTTCTCTCCTTATAATTACTCTTTCTATTTAGTCACGCCGGGCGGAGATAACGGCGCGCACAGTTTGTCCCCAAATCTTTTCATACAGCAATTATAGCCGTATGTTAATCAATTTCAACGGGAACAATGGCCGACATGCTGCTTATACAACCGAAACAATGGACAAACTTGGAGTCGTATTCATGGAGAGCGTATTGCAAAAACAGGATTCCCCTCTTTCTGGTTGATGACGGTAATTACAGTGAATGCTTCCTGTGCAATTGCAGCCGCACATGTTATTATAGTGCCATTGTGGAAGCTCCGGAGCGGACGTTTTTTGAGTCTGATGCTTGAACTCAATTTTAGCAGTTTATTGCAACCCACTTTCAATGGAAACAAAGTCATTTTAAAGCCTCACTGCGGAACATTTCACTCAGTAAGTACGAGAACAAAAATATTATGTCCACTACCGGTGTACTTAATCTCAAACTAATTTACTGTGACAATCCAGAGAAAAGTCAAAGTAATCATGAGCCAGAATGCCATATATGCGAGTTTTAGAAATGAATAATATAATATCCGTTTGAGGTGACACAAAACACTCACAGGTTTATTATTCCCCATGTCCACTCTCTGGGCAATTACTGTAACTTCAATTTTATTGTAGGAATCCTGAGAAAATCCCAGCTGAATATGCCATCATCAGAAAAAAGGTTTCGGACTTGGTTGTTTCAGCAATTGGTCTTTTTTTTTCATACATTTTAAGGTTCTTTTTTGTCAAAATTTTGCCCTATTTCCCCCAATTGTATCTATTTTTTTTAAATTATTTTTGCCCCAATTTTTCCTCATTTTCCCTATTTGTTTCCCTCGTTTTTTCTAATTTTTACTAATATTTTTTTTTGCTTATTTTTTTTACTACTAATATTTCCCCCATTTTCCCCATTTTTTTCCTTATTTCTGCCACACTTTCTCTCTAAATTTCCCCCCCCAAATTCTTCCCCATTTTTCACACATTTCTTGACACTGGAGATGAACCCGATATTGTAAATTGACATATCTTCCACACATTATTGTTCTGTTTCCAGGTTCTGTCTGAGAAACATTTTACATAGGTATGGGGAAAAGTATTGTATCAAAAACCAAGTATCGTTGAAGTACTGGTATTGAAAAAAATGTAGCCTGGGCAGGACTTGATTAATAAATGGTTCCTCTCAAACACCATAGCCCTATCGCTGCACGCTGCTCCACCCCGACCCTCACATGTCAGGGGTTTCCTCCAGGTCTCCATCCCTCCATCACTCTACCGGTGCGTTAAAGATCGTTAAAGCTCTCGGAGACTTTAGCTAAACCCCAGCAGGGGCTATCGATTCAAGGTGGAGAGGAGACACAATAGCCGCTGATTTAGAAAGCGGGGCCAAGGATAAGTTACAGCGGCGCGGCGTCCATCAGCCGGCTGGGATCTCAGAGATTGGAGACGGGTAATTAGCGGATAGGATTTTTAAAGAGATGTATTAGAGACTATTGATCGACATGGATTTAGCTTAGCGATGTCTAATCAATGTAAAATTATGTCGGCCCCAAAATAAGACCGGTTTCCTCCCACTTTGCTCCATTCACACAATCCTGTTAGTTTCCTCTTCTACAGCTGGAGCGCTCTGATCCGTATTAGCTGGATTTTTAACCAAATCAGGGTAACACTTTATAATAACTACACCTTACTTAATAAATCATGAACTAACGCTTAATTATTCATGAACTACACCTTACTTAAATCATGAATTAGCGCTTAATTATTCATGAACAACACCTTACTTAAATCATGAACTAAGACTTAATCATGCACTACACCTTACTTAGCCTTAATAAATATTGATCTACCACTTAATTATTTATGAACTACACCTTACTTAGTCTTAGTAAATCCTAAAATAACACGTAATTATTCATGAACTACACCTTACTTTATAAATCATGAACGAACACTTAATTATTCATGAACTACACCTTACTTAAATCATGAACTAAGACTTAATTATTCATGAGCTACACCTTACTTAAATCATGAACTAAGACTTAATTATTCATGAACTAGACCTTACTTAAATCATGAACTCATACTTAATTATTCATGAGCTACACCTTACTTAAATCATGAACTAAGACTTAATTATTCATGAACTACACCTTACTTAAATCATGAACTAAGACTTAATTATTCATGAACTACACCTTACTTAAATCATGAACTAAGACTTAATTATTCATGAACTAGACCTTACTTAAATCATGAACTAAGACTTAATTATTCATGAGCTACACCTTACTTAAATCATGAACTAAGACTTAATTATTCATGAGCTACACCTTACTTAAATCATGAACTAAGACTTAATTATTCATGAACTACACCTTACTTAGTCTTAGTAAATCCTAAATTAACACTTAATTATTCATGAACTACACCTTACTTAGCCTTAATAAATATTGATCTACCACTTAATTATTCATGAACTACACCTTACTTAGTCTTAGTAAATATTGATCTACCACTTAATTATTCATGAACTACACCTTACTTATTAAATCATGAACTGACGCTTAATTATTCATGAACTACACCTTACTTAGTCTTAGTAAATCCTAAAATAACACGTAATTATTCATGAACTACACCTTACTTTATAAATCATGAACGAACACTTAATTATTCATGAACTACACCTTACTTAGCCTTAATAAATATTGATCTACCACTTAATTATTCATGAACTACACCTTACTTAGCCTTAATAAATCTTGATCTACCACTTAATTATTCATGAACTACACCTTACTTAATAAATCATGAACTGACGCTTAATTATTCATGAACTACACCTTACTTAAATCATGAACTAAGACTTAATTATTCATGAACTACACCTTAGCCTTAATAAATCTTGAACTAACTCTTAATTTTTCATGAACTACACATTACTTAGCATCAGCATTAAAAACTGGTCGGCGTTTATGAGTAATTAAGTATGATTTAATCAATAATTAATGATAAGTTAATGATTTATTAAGGCTAAATAAGGTGTAGTTATAAAGTGTCCCGCATTTTCAAAACTCACGAACCACCACTGGACCCGCTCTGCGCTCAAAGTGTGTTCTTCACGCCACCGTTGACTTGTCAGCATGCAGAATAACAATCACAAGAGCGTCATTATTTCATTATTACGAAGCTAAAAATGTTTCTCGCCGTCGCCAAACTCACGGGGACGGATTATGCAAGCGCGTGTTTGCACCGTCCTGAACCCTCATGCAGGTTGACACACTTGTTTTGCCGCTGCGGGCTCCTCTCTCTCTCTCTGTGCGACCACGAGAAAAATAAAATATATAAAAATGTAAAAAAAAAAAAAATCGCCATGGCAACAATGACATCACAGGCTTCTTATAGAGGAGGCGGTGAGTGGTTTTGATCGCAGAGATGGGACGAGGGGAGGGCTAAGCTAAAGCTACAGGAGGTGGAAAATGACATGGTATAGGCATAAAATTTGCAGTTGTGTCACCGGCGGTCTGTCAAGAAGACTGGTTATAGAAGGGTGGCACTTTAGGTTATATGTGTAGGGACAGGGAACAAGAAAGTACATTGAAGAGCAAGGTCTAAATAATGCCACAAATGCAGAAACAAACTGGCACAACATTTAATTTCATAAGATTTGCAAACATTAGATCAAACCAGGGGAAAGAGAATTGGACAAAACGGGAAACTTTTGAGGAAAAAGAAAATGTCACCCAAAACTGTAGCTCAATATGTTTTACTCCATAGTTTTTGTATTTCGATTAACTTAAAGCAGAACTAAGTAACTTTTCGTAGTCCCTCTGGGGTTATACAAGTGTTAATGGAAAACCACAATTGCAGCTTTCCCTGCCTCCGACCCACAAGCCTCAATACACACTAATGGAAAACATCCCTGACTGTGTTCCGTCTACAGCTTTCGGTTTGTTGGACATTTTTGAAAACGTTATTTGGTTTATCACAATCAGAAGAAGCTAACAGGCTAACGGGCAAAGCTAACTGTGGGCTAGCACTACTTTAGCAGTATTTACACCCCTTGTTTGGGAAAAAAAAAAAAAAAAATTGTAAAAAAACACACCAGTGGCGTGTGTGGCCTCTAGGGGCATGGGTTGCTTGTTCTCTTTTAAACAGTACAATTTTTGAGTAATATATTTTCAATGAAATTTCGATTTAATGCCAGTTTGAATCCAATTCAATGCTTGATGACATTTAAGGCTCCGAGTTTGGCACAATTTAGTGACTCTTAATGCTTTTTAATGCCCTTCAGAAACCCTGAAGGGCATTGCACTTGCTCCTGTACCAAACCATGGAACTTGTGGACCAGAATCTAAAGTGTTACCTGACATTTTTGTGAAATGGTAAATGAAATGAAAACCAGGTCAGTGGCGCAAACCATCAGACAAACCACTGCTCCAACTCTCAACGACCACCTTTTAAACGCACTCCTTTGCCACTTCTTACCTCAGCAGTTTTCGCCATGACTCAACTCTTTGCAATAAGGTTTAGAGATTTGCGGCTTCGTGGATTGCCTCCCCCCCACCTCCCCCGAATCGATTCCCGGGTCGGGTCTTTTCAAACGGCGAAGTCGACCCCGCGTTCATTCGGGAGGTAAAGACGACGCCGGGGTTCGCTCGGGGCCGAAAGCACCCGGGAACTCCATGATTGCTCCTCCGAAACTTCCTGCGCGTTATTGTACGGGGCAGATAATAAACTGGAGTCTATACATATGGATGAGGTCTTGGTTTAGGAGGCGATATTAGCATGGGAACTTCCACTGTTCATCACTTTCGAGGCGCATTTGCATAGAGTTCCATTAGGATGCCAACTTTCTGCAGGTGAAGGCAGAGGAGGAAAGTATGTGGGAGCAATAGCAGTAATATCGTAGAACCGTTGACCTTTATTTACCCAGAAAAGTGCCTCACGACTCACTGGGGTCCTCCAGGTTCAAAAGAAGAAGAAGTAGAGGTGGATTTGGAAGCGTTTTACTCCAGTACACTTTGCTTTTTCCACCTCTGCTCATGGGACTCTCCTTCGCCGTCGAGCGTCCCTCTCGTCCCTCGCACTGGAGTGGTTTGCTCCTCCGGGTTATTTTTGGGGGATTCAAATTGGAAGTTTTTCGCCTGTCCTACTTTCACACCATTCCCCAAAGTGAACCCAGCCCTTTTCAGTCTGATCCAGATTTTCTCTATCCGTCTGCTTTCCTCCCTCTCTCTTTCTCTCTCTCTCTCTCTCTCTCTACGCCATCTGTTCCGCTCGTGGCATCTCTCGATCCATCTCTGTGTCGCAGAATTCACTTTTTCCCCACGACGTTTTATGCTTTGACTGCGGCGGATTTTTGCGTCTCTGGATCATTGACTTTGCGGCGAGTCAACAAACATTACCATAGGTGTAAAGCCATTCGTTCAGACTGTGGCCCTGGATTCATTTGATCGAAAAGACGATCAAATAATAGGTCTGTTTTAGGTCTGGATTCATGGTGCCTGAGAGATTGAATAAACCGATATCATTGTCGGCCCTACAAAGAAATCAATATGATCCAATTAAAAAAAGAGGACACAAGATGGATTTGCAAAACACAAAAAAACCTAATCTTCGCGAAAACATGTTTTATTATTGCACTGATTGTCATTTCAACGGTCATTCTCTGAAAATCCATTTATCTCACATTTGTGCAACAGTATCTCCACATAAGTAGCTTCTATAGACTTTAAATGTCCCAGCCTTGGACTGAACAATATGTTGAAGTTTGTTAAAGGGATTTAATATCTTATTCCCAGCCTGATTTATTGAGTTTGTGAATTTCAAAGAACAAGGTGAAATTTTGGCACTTTTAATAATAATAATGCATCGGTTTTATATAGCACTTTTCTTGACACTCAAAGATGCTTTACATTGCATTATTCATTTACTCCATACTTGGTGGTGGTAAACTACTATTACTACTACTAGCCACAGCTGCCCTGGGGTTGACTGACGGAAGTGAGGCAAGCAGTCAGCGCCATCGGCCCCTCCGACCACCACCAACCACTCACACTACATTCACCAGGCTTCCTGTTCCCAAACGGTCTCCCATCCAAGTACCGACCAGGCCTTTCCCTGCTTAGCTTCCAAGGTCTAAACGGCACCAGTAGCTAACGTTAGCATATGTAGCACGACGCTAGCGTACATGGTTAGCATTGTCTGTTAAGGAAGTTACGCTCTTTGGAATCACAATTTTTCAGTCTTTTTAGCCGTTTTCTGGGTCAAAAATTGGGTCCATAGGGATGTTTGGACCCAGCAAATTGTTCAGTAGAAGCGAAAAACTGCACTAGTAGCTAACGTTAGCGCATGTAGCATGACGCTAACGTAGCTGGTCGTAGCATTGTCTGTTTTTAAGTGCTGTTGAACCACTTTGCTCCTCTTTATGTCTCCGTTTACTATAGTAGAACAACATACTCATAATTCAGCATTGGAGCATTGAGCCTCTGTTTTGTTTTCCCTCTGTCTGCTTCAAAGATGACCATATATGGGCAATTCCCAAAGATGCCATCTGTATCTATTGTTTGTGTCTAGCTGTTTGTTTATGTTGTGACGCAGCAGCTCGTTTCCAAAAAAGAAATGAAATCCTCCGCAGTTTGGCTTTAAGAGTGCCGTTTTGGGAGCGTCTGACTTACTGTAGAACATCTCGGCTTATGTGAGTCAAAAATACTGCAAAGGAGACTATTGGTTTAGATTTTGTTGTGTAAGAAGTACATAATTAGACGTTGTTAAATTTAGAAAGCCCATCTTTGCTCCGGCGGTGACGCGGGCACTTAGTCAGGACCAATGGGTGCGCGGCGTCCCTCCGGCTGATCCGTTCTATCATTAACCGTGGCTAATGTTTCTGAATGGAGGAGCCAGGGGTCGGTTTTATTATATCAGGCGCTGGGGCGGTGTGCCGTTACTTTGTGATGGCACGGGGGTCAGGGTAATAGGGCTATAAAAACGCTTAGATTAGCCATTGTTGGAACGAAAAGTAAGGAATAGTAGCGTCGCAGCGGATGATTCCAAAACAGTGTTAGCGTATCGCCCGCTGTGAAACAAATCTCAATAATTGTGCAGCGCTCGAACCAGTCTGGAGAAAATAGTGACCTTCAAGAGGCAAACCCCCGCTGAAAATGTCACTATTGGGAGATAAAATATGTCACTGCTAAATTATCTGGCAACTTACTGGGCCATAGCAATGTTTCAGCCTAATTGTCAGACCAAGGATGGAGTCGGTCGGGCGGCTTGACTTTGAGAAATTATTCTTTTTGGCGTCTCGCTGCTATCCGCTTTGGCAGTGATTGTGGCCGTCTCACATCTGCAGAATTAATGCCATAGTTTCAATATAGATCTTTTCTTCTCAGTGTTATTAATAGGATGGAGTCTGGAAATGCACTGTTCAGATACAGTATAAAGGTGCTGTTCGGCTTTTTCTGAAGGCGAGGGTTGACACTGTAGGTGAATAGAGAAGCTTTACATTGATGTAGATTACAGGCATAAATATGAGGGGGAGAAATAGGACTGGGACAAAGTATCGGATCACAATACTTCCAAGTATCAATACTAGGCATTTTTATCCTGCACTCCTTTATTTTCCAGTAACGTTACTTTATTACAGTTTGTGTTCATGCACTTTTCAATCTTAACACTCTAATGCAGGGGTCACCAACCTTTTTTCAGCCGACGGCTACTTCAAGAGCATTGCTGTTGTTGGAGGGCTACCAGTTAAAAGAAATCCTAAAGACTTAAACGCACACTGTTTACTTATAGGATATTGGCCCCATATTATATCAAAATAGCTTCATTTTAAACTCGTACTGGGTCACAAGAACAGAAATAACTGTATTTTTAAGAATCAGATACAAGAAAGTTAAGTGTTTAGGGGATTTGGATAATAAACTTTTACACATTTACAACATATTACTTGTCATAATTATTTACTGTATAGCAATACTTAGTGGACCTAGTGGATCGTCCCAGCCCTGACAAAAATGTATTACATGTTTTCTGTTGTGTTTATGCCTAAAAAAGCCCAAAACTTCCCATATTTTTCAGCGATGAAATCTGAATAATGGATATGGGAAATATTCGGGGTGGCTTTCACATTTTTGGGTTGCAACTGGGCTAGTCTGTTTATGGAGCTTATTTACTTAAAGGGGCTGGATGCAAGTTGGACATTTTATACTCACTACTGCCACCACAGGCCATATGTGTAACTGCACATTCTATATTAAGCTCGTGCATGACGGCACTTTGGACCCGAATTAACACCTTTTTGAGTGACAGTGCAGGATTTTAGTGGCAGTTGTGGTTCTGCACATTATTCATTCTACACATTAGGACATGGCTGGAACATCTAGGGGAAGAAAATACATAATTTTCCTCTCCCTCG
Source organism: Gobius niger (assembly GCF_951799975.1). Taxonomy (NCBI): domain Eukaryota; kingdom Metazoa; phylum Chordata; class Actinopteri; order Gobiiformes; family Gobiidae; genus Gobius; species Gobius niger. Next base: position 5,487,311 of record NC_136874.1, read on the forward strand.
GCTAGGCCACGCCCCCTTGTTGTCTGCCCTGGGTTTCCAGTGTTACACAGTGTGGTTTTAAAGGATCCAGAATTTGTCAAGCCTTTACAATCTGACATAAAGAATAGAAAAAGTCACCATCCCAGCACATATATCAGCAGGCAGTACATGCTATTGTTCCCGTCTGAAAAGCGAGTATTCTAGTATCAATCGTATGCTATTCTCAGGGGAGATAAGAAAGAAAATCTACAAATATCTCAATTAAACCCAGCAGGCCTGTTGGAAACCAGGATGTCAACGGAAACTCGCAATTCCTCGGCGTATTTTTTACCCATTCTCTCTCTCCCCCTTCCCCTCTGATCTCTGTAACAGCGAGCAGCTCAACGGCTCACCGGGAGGTCGCACTCCTCACTGTTCCCCCGCTCCCGCATGAAAGGCAGGGCTGTCAGCCGGCGCCAGATCCCCAACTCTCGCTTTTTACTCCCTTGGAAAGAATAGCATGTTTTGTAGATATGAAGAGGTGTCTGAACCACAGGGTTGGGAAATATAATAATCGCAACCGACGCTACAGCGGAGGTTATGAAGAGAGCAAAAGGTTCTCTCTACATGGGGTTGTACCTGGAGTTCAGACCTCTACAGATGTGAGATTTGTTAGTTCGCAAACTCCTGAATATTCATTTCACGCAGCTCCGACAGTGCTGCGTTCACTGTTCGTACCACTGCCGGATCACATGGCAGTATATACAGACGGCGACATACAAGGGGGCGTGGCCTAGTCGAGGGGAAGAAAACCTCATAACAAAATGTGTAATAAATGCAGTTATCAAACACCAATAAAGTCAAACATGCATAATAGGCCAGGATGAATGAGAGAGTGTTTGTTATAATCCAGAGTGGTGTGTTTACTTGCATGAGGCCAATGTATGTTCATTAACATGCACTGTCCCGACCAAATAAACCAATAAACAAACAAAATCGGGTTCATATCGATATTTTTCAAAGCAAACTGTTCAGTAAATGTGAAAAACGGCACACGTAGCTAGCGTTACCATATGTAGCATGAAGCTAACGTTAGAGTCCTGGTTAGGATTGTCCGTTTTTTTAAGTATTTGTATGCTGTTGAATCCTTTTGCTCCTCTCCATGTCTCTTTATTTTTATTCAGTAGAAAAATATGTTCCTTATTCAGCATTTGTTAAAGCAGGACTATGTAACTCATGCCCCTAGAGGCCATAAGCGCCACTGCAGGTGTCGTAGCATTTTTTTTTACTCATTAATTGTCCGTGAGAGTAAATACTACAATGTAATTTTTTTTTTTTTTACTCAAACTTGGCTGTAAATACTGTTTAAGTGGCGCTAGCCCGCAGTTAGCTTTGCCCTTTAACCTGTTAGCTTCTTTTTTGTGATTCTATTAGTGTGTATTGCGCCTCCGACCCAGTGCAGGGAAAGTTGCATTTGTGGTTTTCTGGCCAGAGACACCAGGGGGAGATGAAAGACCCCCCAGTCATCCCATTAACACTGGTATTACCCCCAGAGGGACTACGGAAAGGATTTATTAAGGTAAACAAGTTACTTAGTTCTGCTTTAAAGTAGTGGTAGAATATTTCGTGTTCCCCCTCTTTGTTTTCCTCCGCTGGCTGCTTCAAACAAATGGGCAATTCCAAAGAGGTCGTCTGTGTCCATTGCTGTTGAGTGGGCGGATTTTACATTTTCCAGAAAGAAGTATTTTTGTTGATTTTGTTGCCAACAAGACTACGCCGTAAAGTTTCAAGTGGCTATTTTATTCAACAAGCTTTTAAAAAACATTGTGTGCAAACCGACAGCCTTCTTCAGAGAGCGAAACTGAATTAACTTTTGCCTTGTTGCTTAAAATGTGCACGGATCCGAACAAAGCATCAAATCTAGCCAATCTAGTTTAGAAAAACTGCCATTACATACAGTCCATTTCCCAAACTACTGTAACAAACAAACTTGGAATGGACTAGAGCGAGATGATGAGGTAACACAGTTCGTCAACTCGACATGCTTCCCACTGAAGGAAAATCAATACGAGATAAGTCATAACCTTCTGTCAGATTCAGAGGCAGAAACTACATCTGCAGCGAGGTTCGTATAAGACTGACATCGGTGGAGACGTGGAGCGAGTACAAGTATCTGACAGAGTAGTACAAGTATTTGACAGAGCCTTACAAGCTGAGGAGGTTTTGAGAAATATCCAATTGCGTTTTCTCGGACTAATATTGAGATTGACGTGAGTTTGCCAGGATTTAGTTCACAGGGAGTTGTGAGCGTTGACATCCTTTTCATGGCATTTATATAATCTCTGTGGCTTCTTTTTCCTTAAAGCAGTGCTACGTAACTCATGACCCCTAGAGGCCATAAGCACCACTGCAGGTTTTGTAGCATGTTACGTTTTTTTTACTCATTAATTGTCCGTGAGTGTAAATACTACAGACAGAAAAGACAAAGGGACAGAGGGATATTGTTCATCCAATTACACAATGGAGATCATTGTTTTCACTCAAACTTGGCTGTAAATACTGTTTAAGTGACGCTAGCCCACAGTTAGCTTTGCCCGTTAGCCTGTTAGCTTCTTCTTTGTGATTCCATTAGTGTGTACTGGTGACTCCGACCCGGTGGCAGCGAAGTTGCAATTGTGGTTTTCTGGCCAGAGACACCAGGTCGAGATGAAAACCCCCCCAATCATCCCATTAACATTTGTCTACGGGACTACGGAAAGGATTTATTAAGGTAAACAAGTTACTTAGTTCTGCTTTAACAGTGGCCATTGGATGTGTATCTGACCCCGCAAAAAGCATGGGTTGACAACAGCTGAAAACATCTGGATTGTTCATAATTTGCGATGTTTGGTGGCTAATGCTAACGGCTATAGGGGAAATACATTGAGCAGGCTAATGCTAACGGACTCTGAAAGAGTGTTAAGCTTGACAGCATATTTTAATTTAGTTTTAGTCTTTAGAAAATGTCCTTTAATTTTAGAGATTTAGTAAAATAATTGTCTTGAATTTTTTGTGTAGTTTTAGTTGAAGATGATTTTTTACATTTATAATTTGTTTATTGTCATAATTCCGGTCCTCTGCTTCATGGAGCTTCTATCGCATGAACTTTATTTCAAACTGTCAGAGAAGTTTGGATGATTTGAGTCTCTTCTTCTCAGATTTTAGTCGAAAGTTTTTGTCCCAGAAACAACTTTTAATTTAGTTTTAGTCCAAGTTTAGCAACAAGATCAATGTAAAGACCGAGCTGTGACTCATCCATTACGTTTAAATCAATTTTGAAATGTGTATAAATCAAGTGGGATAAACAGATCAAAAACGCAGAGTGATGGACTTTTAAATAGTGTTTCGCAGCCAATTATTCAGCAGGGAATTAAACGAAATCGCACATTCTCCGAAATGAATATCGTGTTGATTTATATTCATTAGCAGCTGTCATAAATCTGAAAGCTCAATTTAAACAGCATGACAACAATAATGGCTGCAAACACGGCCTGAGAACTTAACAAAGCCGTTATTTTGCGGTTGTACCTCCCCCCTCTCTCTCCTCTCGTGCCCGCTGTTTCGTAAGCGGAGGTGTGTTGATGCCGCAGGGAGCAGGAGAGCTGTCAGAAACCTTGTTGATATTTGTCCGAGGAGACTAAAGCTAACACCTTTGCTTCGAAAGGAGCTCGGGAGGATAGGCCTTGATGTCTTTTGGCAGTGGGCGGGAACGCTGACCTCGCCAGGCAACAGCAGGGAGACGGAGAAACAAAAGAACCGCGCTTATCCGTAATGTACAGCTCACGCAGTGGGAGGATTGTGTAAAAGACCTTTCAGTAACGCTTTAGAATACAGGTGTAAGTACGGGTAGCAAGAAAGTTATTACACATGTAAGTACAGGTACTCTTACATGTGTAACAAGGAAGTACAACATGTAACAACGTGTAACTACGTGTCAAGGTGTAGTGAAGGTATTCATTTTTTAATTTATTTCATTCAAAAGTGACATCATACAATCATAACAAAACCGCCATACCAATTGCTGGGTTGCAGGTTCTAGATTGTGATGATGTAACTGGACCCAGCGGGGGCAGGAGCCAGTTTTTCCTATTAACAGCATTACACCTGCACAAGTCGTATCTAAAAAGAAAATGTATGAATTAGAAAAATTATCATTAATATCAGTCACTGGGTCCATGATCTCTCTGTACAAGACCAAAAATGTCCTCAAAAACAAAATAATTGTTCCTCTATATAATAGTATAGGTCTTTAGAATGCTGTGATGTGACCTGCAACCCAGCAACACAGTATGAATGAAACAGAACCATTCATGGTGCTGAGCTATCAGATAGTTGTGGTGTTGTGCATACATTATAATGTTGCAGGACAACAGTATTATTCAAAGTGAAGACATGACCCCAGGCATTTTTATTGATTGTTCTTTTATTTATTTTTTATAGTGAAAGTAATTACACATGTAAGTGCATGTACTCTGACAAGCAGAAGCAAGAGTGAACAGAGAAAAATAAGTGTCCGAAAATGATCACGCTTAATTATAATTCCTACCTATGTGATAGCTCAGCACCATTAATTGCTCTTTGAATATCTTTACTACACCTTCAATCAATCAATCAAATTTTATTTGTATAGCGCCCAACAACAACCAGAAGGTGCCCAGAGCGCTTTCCAGGATAAAAACAAAAATCACAGTAGACAACAATAAATACAAAAACGCATAAAAACAGCAGTCGAGTCGACCTTGACATGTAGTTACACGTTGTACTGCCTTGTTACACATGTAAGAGTACCTGTACTTATGAACTTACATGTGTAATTACTCACAGGCTGTATTCTAAAGCGTTACCAACCTTTCTAGTATAGCTGAGTAACATTAGACATATGCTTCTTTTAGAACCTTTATCAATTTGGCTGAAGCACATCTGACATGGTTGTTGCCTCATTTGTCTCAAAACATGATTATTTTGTCTTGCAAAGTGTCACATTCCCGCACATGCCAGAAACAGCACCAGTAGATTTAGACGCTCAATTTCCTGCCAATAACGCGAGAGAGCACTCGTGTTTGACAAGTTTAGTCCACAAATTTGTCTAGTTTTCAAGCGTCGCTACTTCCAAAAGTCATAGTTCGAGTGTGCTAACCAGAAAAGATCCAATTAGGCTTTCCAAAATGTCTGAAAAAATATTGGTATATGGCAAGCGCTGGGGGAAAGGAACTTATGTTAGCGCTGACGACTAGCTAACATGATTTTACAGTTTCTACAAATGATTACTGGACTGCATCGGAATTCCCTGGGGTGTGCGTACATTTCGGCTGACATTTGCTGTTCAAATACTAGCTTAAACAAATAGCTTGTTAGCTTGGGAGCGCGGATTAGCGTAATTAGCCTTTTTTTCTTTTTCACGGCAGAGGCAGGTGGTGCCGATATCGAGCGCCAATGCTAACCTATCAACAATGTGCAGCCTCCCAGTCCTCCGGGGGGACAGGGGGCGCTGCCAAGTCAAACCCCCCGGGACTGTGTACGTATACAAGCTTGTGCTGGGATTGCCCTCATTTAGAGGAACAAGAGAGAGAAGAGGGGGATGCTGGGTAATGTAGTTGTGTGTAAATATTATGGGAAAAGACCCATTAAAATTAGAAGTAGACCTACAGTAGAGATTTGTATTTTTTATATTTCAGTTTCATAAAGGTATTATTATTAAGCGGACCACCGTTTTCAAGCAATATGGGAAAGAAAAAAGATCTCTGCTGATGAAAAGCATGATATAGTTCAATGCCGTGGACTAGGTATGAAAACCGTCGATATTTCATGAAAGATGAAGCGTAATCATCGAACTGTTAAGATATTTGCAGATAAAGTGACAATGAGGACGGTTTCTGCCAGACAGAACAGCTGCTACAAAACAGGTATTTGAAGCTGCTGGTGCCTCTGGAGTCTCCCGAACATCAAGGTGTAGGACCCTCCAGAGGCCTGCAGTTGTGCGTAAACCTTCTATCCGGCCTCATCTAAATTGTTAATAGGATGTGGATTCTTCCAGTGATGAATGAGATATTGACCAAAAACTAAGACAAAAATCTGCAATTCGCAAGTTACCACAGTTGCCATAGTTACCGCCATTGAATTTTCAATTGCTCCACCTCATTTTTTAACCATAGGTTCTTTAGAATGTTGTGAACGCACGTCACGTGAACGCAACCTATTGAATGCTCAGGAGCAGAAACTGTAGCAGCTGTTCTATTAATCTGTTGAGAACTGCCTAAAATCCGGCTATTGATTATGTGCTTTGAAATTGTGGTGGACACTTCCTGGTTCCCATCTATTCTCAATAAAATCCAGGAAATACAGATCAGAGCGCTTCAGCAGCAGCACAAGAAGAAGTTATAAAGTGTTAGAGCCTGTAAGTTTAAATGTAAAGTAAAGTAAAGTAAGTAACATGAAATCATCATATTTTCTGAAGGCCTTCCCTTTGAAAATTAAGCAAAATGGACGATGGAACAATGTAAGTAGATTTTACAAAGGCCTATATGTACCTTTGTGTAAGAGCTTTTGTTCTGAATCCACTTTGTATCGCACAGGAACTAAACAGCGCAAAGTTTCCAAGTGTTTCGCTGCCATGGAAACTTCAGAGCACCTGCTATATCGAGAGAGACTAGTTACATGTATTGCTCGGGCGCGTTTCTTCCACACAAATCCTGCCATTTTTAAAAACCTTCTGTGCATCTTTGAGGTGAACCTTGCCCACTTTGCTTTTCCTGTACACATGATTAAGTTTTTCACACAGAAAACAAATGAATTGCGAAGTCACAACCTGAACCCGCTCTCCCCCGTCCCTCCTGCTCCTCTTGGCAGCCCCCGCGTTGCCAGGTTTGAGTTAATTGCCCTCGCCGCGTGCTCCCAGCCCAGGACAGGTTGCCATGTCTGCGTCCTCCTGGCTGCGTCGAGCTCCAGTTTGGCCCGGGATGAGAGCGCGTCGTGCCCGGCCCCGGGGCGTGACCTTGGTCGACCGCGGTGCCCCCTGGAGGCCACTGAGGTGCACGGTAACCCTCTGGGCTGGCTCCTGATTGGACGGTTTTGTCCGTGTGCTTTGGAAATTGAGCCGCAGTGCGAAGCGAAGCCAGGAATATGGAGGACGGGGGGTGAGGGACATTGACTTCTGGAGGAAAGGAGTCCAAATAACCTGGAGTTGTGAAATGAGTCGAAAGGAGACAAAGAGGATTGAGTAGTTTGGACTCACATTGGCCTTCTGCTTTTCTAAATAAGTAGAAAAGCAACACATTAGGTCCTCTTCCAAACAAATATAACCTAAAACATTCCGGTGTGTAGTATTTTGCATTGACAACTGCAGAAGGAGTAAGGATTTAGTGTACCAACGTAGCGGCGCTTGATTTAGACGGGGGGTTTGGCATCGGATAAACAATAAAAACGAAAGAAAAATACAGTACCAAACACCGGGTGGCACATTCGCACTGACAAAACCTTAAGCCTTTCTCAATCTATTAATATTTAATTTTAGTCAATCGTAATCCACGGCATGGCAGGCTCCCACCGAACGGATAAGCGCATAAACAAACTGCTTTATATAGCCACGGAGTGAGATCCAAATATACCAGCCAATGTTACAGTAAGCACTCGGGCTTGTCTCATGATTAATAGTAGTGGCTGGATAAGGAAGCGTCGCTGGCACAGAAAGAGGCTGTACAGTATCTCTCAATGTGCTACTGCCCTGACGTTATTTTCAGATGCTTTTTCTTCGTTAGCATAGGGAGAAGTTGGGCTGAACATCCTCCTTCGAACCTCGTCTCGCTCACAGTCTGAACTCCCAATCACCTCTGTGTCTTTTTTAAATAGTGTCTTTGAAATGTTCTTGCCGTGACAGTGCCGTAATCTAACTCATCTTTATCGCTGTCCTACACTTTGTTGGTTAGAAAATGCGATATTGATCAGAAACAGCGGAAACAAAATACCTTGCAGTTTCGCTTCCTGCTTTTCTTTCGATCTACCCATAAGCCCCTCCCCTTTGCAGCTGTTTCTTGTCAACTAGACTGGGACATTTGAGTTGAGGAGGCGTCACATTCCAGCTTGTGCCTTACCCAGTCTTATGAAACCCCTAACGAACCAGTCCAGCTGAAGACTTTTTAAATCCTTTTACTACAGTGAAGTTCCAAACTTCTCTAGCGTTTTCGATCATTGTTATTCGAACGCCTTCTCTTTCCACTGCAACCTGAGGAGTAGATACAGACAGTATCTTATGGAATTGCCCATAAATGGTCACGTTTAAAGTAGGCAGAGGGAGAAAACAAATCTCCACCATTACTTTAACAAATGCTGAATAAAGATAAAGAGACATGGAGACGAGCAAAGTGGTTCAACAGCCCAGAAATACTTAAAAAAAACGGACAAAGCTTCATGCTACATATGCTAATGTTTTTTCCCCGCTTCTACTGAACAGCATCCACATGGACCACATTTTGGCTTGACTTTATTGGTGTGTGTTGAATATTGTTGTAGTCTGCCAAAAAATGTCTAAAAAGTGGGAAAAGTGTGTGATTCCCATGACAGGTTTTCCTCCCCCTTGGCTAGGCCACGCCCCCTTGTACACCACATTTGTCTGTATCAGTTACATTTTGTCACATCTTGAGCTCTTGGAGTATTTCCATTGTCGACACACACACATACTATTTGAAGTTACAAAACAAAAACACAGTTAAAATGCCTGTTAAAGCAGTACTAAGTAACTTTTTTAGCGTAATAAATCCTTTTCCTAGTCCCTCTGGGGGCAATACAAGTGTTAATGGGATGATTGGGGGGTCTTTCATCTCCCCCAGTGTCTCTGGCCAGAAAACCACAATTGCAGCTTTCCCTGCTCAGACCCGGAGTCACCAATAAACACTAATAGAATCACAAAGAAGAAGCTAACAGGCTAACGGGCAAAGCTAGCTGCGGGCTAGCACAACTTAAACAGTATTTACAGCCAAGTTTGAGTGAAAAAAAAGATCTCCATTGTGTAATTGGATGTACAATATTCCTCTGTCTTTTCTGTCAGTGTTGTATTTACTCTCACAGACAATTAATGAGTAAAAAACTAACATGCTACGACACCTGCTGTGGTGCTTAGGGGCATGAGTTACTTAGTTCTGCTTTAACCATTATTGTATCTAATAAGAATCAAATAAGAAAATTGTCTGTCGTGTAAAACTGGAATACTGCATGTGTACAATGATACTACATCTATCTTTAAGTCCAACCACAGCATAAACAACAAAATCAATACATCTCTATAGGATTACAATCATCTCCCTTCCCCTTTGCCGAGCGTCTGGTATTTACCACCAACACGATCCATTAAATATAGGTGTAGCCGTCTTCAAAATCTTTAAATATTGAGAACTGTACAAGAAATCGATGCCGGCTACACTGGGTAAATATTGCACGGTCCACCTATAGGAACAAAAAAGTAGCTTCAATAAAGAATGGCACAGAAAAAGCAATTACAGATTTATGACGAGTAAAGGTTATTTTGAGTTTTATTGCGAGGATCGTTGACATTTTGTGGGCTGTCTTTGCGCCGGGTTAGTAATGGCGCCTGACATAAAAAAAATATATATACCATTTGAGTCGGAGATTTATGCTCGGCTTCGGAACGTTTAAAGGGAGGAGGGACACCCGTGAAGCATAATATGAAGCACTTTATGAACTGGAAATGTTGAAGAACTAAGAGTAAATCATCATGTAATTGGGTGAGTCTGAACACCTAATATGTGCTAATGGATCATTCTGAGATGCAAGAGTTACAAACCCTAATGTTCAAACATCCAAGAAGATAAATACTCAAGAGTTCGAGGAATGCTCAAGCACAATGGTTTACCTAGTCTTTGTCGACCTGGATGTTTGAACATTCTTGCTTAAAGGGATAGTCTGTAAGTTTGCAAAGTGAGGAAATTTGAAAGTACCTCCCCTTTTTAATCAGAAAGCCCTTCTTAGTTTGCAAAATGAGTAGAAAAAGAAGAGAATTTTCAAAAGTAAACAATTACGCTCCCCTCCTGATTGGACCTGACAGGCTGGATCACAGGAAACCCTCGTCTCAGTGGTCGACGCGGGAGGAGACTAGACTCTGATAAGTTGCTGAAATGCGAGAAGGCGGGACTTTAAACACATTAACATACAGTATTTTCCGGACTATGACTCGCTATTTATTTCATAGTTTGGCGGGGGGTGCGTCTTATATTCTGGAGCCGCTAGAGGGCGCTGGAGGCTAATCAAGCAGCAGAAAGAAAGGGAAGGGAAGGGAATGGCGAAAAGTGGATGCTACTCTTACTGCAATGAAGAAAACAAACAAAGCTAATAACAGGCTAAAAGCTCGATGGTCACAGTTAGAGGAAGACTGGACAGCGGGGGGCAGCACTTGGACCAAACACTGACACACAAATAAATGACTTTTCATAATTTATAAAAGTGGTATAAAGCACGTGAAAAGAAATGTTAATAATGACTAATACATATTTTTATAAAGGTTAAAAGTAGATCTATTTATTTTTAAATCGCAATCATTGTGGGTTATTTTTGTGCACTATATCGATTATCGGTGTATCGTGAGATAATCGTTACCGTGAGCCATGTATCGAATTGTGAGGTACCCAGAGGTTCCCACCCCTAGTTTCTTGTGTGGCCAGTATTGCAAAGGATGTGAATTTAAAGAAGATTGCAGTAGTTTTGAGCTTCTTTTTTATGTGCTTTGGGCAGTATTGCTTTTTCCCATCTGATGAAATTGAGTCTGAGAACAGCTTTACTGTTTACAAGTAAATATTCCATTAAGTCAAGAACTAAAGGCTAATAAAGGCTTATCTCATCTTAAAGTATAGAAATGAGTCTTACATGTTTGCCACCATCACTATCACTGCTACTGTATGTTTACAATCAACACAAAAAGGCAACCGCCTGACACCGAATGGTCCATTACGCACCAGCGTTTCTCTCTTGACACTTGACATTACAAGCATCCAGCACATTTCCCCGAAATTACACCGCGGAGAAAACAACTTGATAGTGCTTAAACCTCTCCTGATTTCTCTGAATACATTTTTCCGCTCGGCTGCTAATGCACGCCCAGGCCGCCATATCAAACGCTTCCCCAGAGCCCGAACAATTGCTTGTTGCTTGTCATTTGAGCGGATATAAGTTTTTATTTTATTTCCCACCGCACAAAGCTTTAGGAGCAGCGGCGCCGGAGAGCGGAGCTGGATGTCTACGGCCTCGTGAAAAGGGTCAAAACACACAGTTGTGCCTTTCACCTCCCGGTCTGCAGAGAAATTAGAGTCTTCCACAGAGGAGCAGTGCAGTCTACAGGTTATTTAAGGGGAGAGCTGGACACACGCATTCAATTGGTTTGGTCCATGACTGTAAAACAAATGAATAAGCTGCATAAGGATTAAAATAAGTGCATCTGAATAACTAACCTTTAACTAAAGTTGTACCATTTGAATCAAGGCTTTTCTGATACTTAAAAATCTGTTGCATTTGATTAGGGCTCGGTAGGAACTGTTTTTTCCCCCTTTCTTTCCAGTATCCCGTTCAGCTTTACTTAAAGGGACTATACAGAGTTATAAAAATGTTAAAACTATACATTTCTACCTCCTACATGTTCCAGTCATGTCCTAATGTGTAGAATGAGCTCAGACCTGCCTCTAAAATCCTGCATTGTCACTCAAAAAATTGTTACTTCGGGTCCGATGTGCCGTCATGCACAAGCTTAATATAGAAGCTGCAGTTACGTGCAAGACCTGAGGTGGCAGTAGTGAGTATAAAATGGCTAACTTGCATCTAGCCCCTTTAACTTTATGAAATTCCATTCAAATCAAGGAAAATTGGGCTATTACATTGTGCTAAATACTGAAAACCTGATTTTAGGCCTATTATATAACAGGGATGAATACTAGGGCCATTCAACTTTATGATTCACTTAGGTCAGACATTCCCGAAACTCCCTCCATGCTTTAACTTTATGAAATTACATTAAAATCATGAAAAATAAACTATTACATCTATTATTACACTGACCTATAGGCTGTAAGCTCCAGTCGAGAAACTTTTAGATGCTGAACTGGAGAAAATGTGCTCGGTTAAGGCAAGGGTTAAGGGGTTAAAAACTGGTGCCAATTTAATGTAAATACTTGTAACATAATAAAAAATTGTAGAAGCTAATAAGGAGTAATATCCACAAATTTTCATATATTGACATACATTTCAAAATAAAGGCTCAGACCTAAAAAATAAAGGTTGTAGTAAGTTGCTGGTATTATAATTAAAGCTGTCCCTGGACCCAACAGGCAAAACTTTATTTTGTATTTTTTCAGCACCTGCTTTTGACACTTTTTTATTTCAGTACCTAAACTTTTTTTTTTTTTCAAAACGAGACTACTATCGTTTAATGGTACCCAGCCCTACATCCAATATGGAGCACCAGTCCAACTACACAGTGTGGATAAAATCAGCAGAGAGGCCTTAACCCTCAGAGCACATGGCTAATTATTCATTTCAATCCAATATCAATGAACTGTTGCATGGTAGAGGCTAGAGCTACTTTGTTTTAGCACAAAGCCTTCCAGCCCATTTGAAACTTTACCTTAAAAAGTCAATCAGCTGTTGGTAAAAAAGACATCAGCTCCGCATCGGTGAACAAATCAAAGTTGGCAGCGCTCGCTACCAGAGCCCAAAACTTGCAAACCGCACGATTGGGGTTTCTAACTCGGTTTAGGTCTAGCGGAGCGCGGGGGTGACAGAGGCGCTGCTCTGTACGGGCCCGTTTAGCGAACAGATTTCATTTGAGTGGAAGTGTTTACAAAGCCGACGCATTAGCAGGCTGCTCCGAGCACTCTCCACCGCGACGCTGAGTGCACGAACGACTTCAATTATCGTGGACAAGCCAATAGAGAGAGGGGGAGAGATGTGTCTAACAAGACGGAGAAGGCTTTGATTGAGTCGTTTAGACCGAGCAGCAGAGATAGTTCTAATCATATTTAATAACAACAGCAGCTATATCAGACTCTGCAGGTGAATAGGGGGGAGAATGTATCGAGAGAGGTCAATATGAAACGTTTGCTGTAGATTACTGACACAAATATGACTTTTCCATAAGCCATTTTGTGCATCTTTTATTATTTTGTTGTGGTTCAAAGCTCAATAAATCAGGCTCGGAATTAGATATTAAATAATCCCTTCGGAAAACATGTAAAATATCGTACAAATATTCCACTCTTGTAGTCTCTTAAGTCACTCTCTAAGTACAAGAGTGGAACGTTTCGAGTCTGTAGGAGCAACAAAAGTGGAGATGTTGTTTCAAGAGTGTGACAAAAACCAATAAGCTTTTGTAAGAGCTGATTACAGCGTCATCTTGGTCGCCTTTCCTGCTACACGTGGATACCAAACTTGTCAACATTTGTGAATGAATAAGCGTGGGAAAGACGAGAGACTGTGGTGGTTATTTCCTCAAAATCACCTGGACAAAACATCGTGAATCAACATCGCAAAAGGAGTGTTTGATCTTTATATTTGTTAACCCTTTACTGGGACACATTGAAACTCTTAAAGGAACAGGCCACCGTTTTTCCATACTACTGATAATGTCAGAACGATAACAGAAATAAACTTGTGTTATGTCCCCCAATAAAAACTCTTAAAGGAACAGGCCACCGTTTTTACATACTGAGAGTTGATACGCACCTGTCTGGTCTTTGTGCCTGTGGAAGAGATTGGTAGCTTCCAACTTCACTCCCGTTTGGAGCTATAGGAATATACTGGGAGAGGCCAAATGCTAACAACATCTTTGTGCGTGACTGAGCACACGCACAAAGACCAGACAGGTACGCATCAACTCGTCTAAGCTCAGGCAAGAACATATCTCAATATGTAAAAACAGTGGCCTGTTCCTTTAAGAGTGTTATTGGGAGACATAACACAAGTTTATTTCTGTTATTGTTCCATCATTATGCAGAAAATGAATGTGAGTGAAGTTACCATATTTGGTTCCTTACCTAACTTTAGGGTTATGTGCGTCTGATCAAATATGGTGTTTTTTCATGCTGTAATTTCACAACATCCTCCAGAACCAACAACTGGATTCAACTCACCATGATTAGTTTTCAAGTTATGTAAAGAAATGTACCATGAATTTAGCCAGACTTGGGTCTTTTTCAGACTTAAGAGAAAACAGGAAGTTGAGAACGCGACCAGTCTCTGCTGATTGGTCAAATGCCACAGTAGCGGGCCCTGATTGGCTGAGTGAGGACTATGTGCTTCTTTACCATGTGCAGCAGGGAGGCCATATGTAAAAATAGTCACTTGTCCTATAAAAGGTTATGAGAGAAAACAAGCTCAAAATCTTATAACTGATTATGCTCTCCCATTGGGTATTTGTGTTAACCAACAGTTTTTACAGTCAATAAAACATGACATCGGTTACTTTCAACATGGCTGCCCTCAAAACCATACAGTAAATCCTCCTCCAAGTCCCCGTCTTTTGAAGAGCCACCGTTGCTTTTCTCACGGGGAAACTCCTAAACTCACTGTCTACGGGAAAATGGGTCAAAATGGTGCCTGTTCCTTTGAAGTCGATTCGCCACACAATTGCGGACTGCGGAGGTAGCGACGGCGGAAAAATATGCCTTTAAAATTGATGGAGGATGATTAGGCGTTTTACCGCGGATAATGGATGAAGTAATGGACGCAGATTTTGTTTTGCCTTTTAAGCGTCAACATTTTTTGTAGCTTATTGAGGGAGAGAAAGGCCGGCGTGCAGAGGCGGGAGGATCCAAATTCACACAATATGACAAACTGCTTTAGTCTGACAAAGGAAAGGACGAGATGGTTCCTAAAAAAGAAACTACATGGGAGTAATGGACACATCGTGGTTTCATGGTGATATGATTAATGCTAACCACAAGCTAAACCTTATGTTATTTCCATCATGCTATGAAGTGCAACCGTATATGTAACAGCAATGGAAGCTCTTTACATAACTGATTTATCAACCCTAGCCATGGCAATCCTGGTCTATGAGACAGGCTACATACGGCAACTTGCCCCAGCAAGCGGGAAGGAAGTTATGGAAATCATAGTATTATTCACTTCTGTCGGACTGTAGCACATACACATAAAGTCAAATCAAAATCAGGTCAATTTGAATGTTTCTACAAAGCAGATTGCCCGCTAGAAGTAACAAAAAAACGAACTCCAAGTTAGCCGTTAGCTTATAGCATGAAGCTAATGTTAGCATTATGATTAGCCTTCTCTGTTCTTTATCACTGTTTCCGCAGGGCATTAGAAAGCATTAAAACTCACTGAAGGAATTGTGCCAAAATCAAGGCCTTTAAGGGGCTAGATGCAAGTTGGCCATTTTATGCTCACTACTGCCGCCTCAGGTCACATGTGTAACTGCAGCTTTTATATTAAGCCTGTGCATGACGGCAATTCGGACCCAAAGTAACACGTTTTTGAGTGACAGTGCAGGATTTTAGAGGCAGTTGTGGTGAACTGAGCTCATTCTACACATTAGGACATGGCTGGAACATGTAGGGGGAGGAAAATACTTAATTTTAACATTTTTAAACTCTGTATAGTCCCTTTAAATCTAAATAAATTGTTACAGGTGTACAGTAAGTTCATCGAAAATACAAAGATTATTTTCAAAAACATATTCATTTGCAGTTTTGGCTCAAATTCACCACCATTCACCATTCATCACTTTAGGTAGAAAAGACATCCATATTTCAGCACTGGTGGAGCAATAGTGTAAGGTAAGGTATATACTGTATATATATATATATGTTTTATTGTTTATTTGGCTGGGAAAGTGCATGTAAACACGCCACGCCGGATTGTACCCATTGTCCAACATTCGCACTCTCAAACACATGCTCATCCAACCTGGCCTATTGTACATGTTTTTAGTGGTAGAGGAAACCGACACAGACACGGGGAGAACATGCAAACACACAGAAAGGCCCCGTCAATTTTTTTTTGTGTGTGTGGCCGTTTTGACGTGTAAACATAAGTGTATCCATAAATATGTATAATTGGAACTCGGTTGAAGCTACAGCATCAGAATGTACTAAAAAATACTATCAAAATATTATCATATTTCACATTTCCTACAGTACACTTTCAACTTGCCTTTTTGGTTTATCCTTTTCCAGAATCCCATGATGCCTTGCAAGTCCATTTTTACCACTAACTAGGTCAAATCCAGCATTCCTCTTTTATCAATCCCACAATAGCAATTACCTCGATCGACAACATGCCAGTATCTTCACTAATTGTTTATAATTGCCTGTAATTTCCAGTCCATTCGCCGTCGCTTATCGCTTATTTTTCCCCGACGATAAAAGACTCAAAGCTTCCGGCAGATGTTTCAGATTAAAAGGATATAAAAGCCCAATTGGGGCTCTTAATGTGGCGGGGCTCGGCAGGAAGTGAGGGCGTGAAAGGCACTTTTGGTTTGTTATAGAGCAGAAACTAAAGGCATTTCAAGCCAGTGGAGGCAATTAGAGCCGAGCTGAGGTTTTTTTCTTTTTTCCTTTTTTACTGACAGGCGACGGGGAAGAAAGCTTTGAAATGCGGGACAAGCTAAAAGATCACAAAAGCAGAAGTTGAGGAAGATGGCAGCCAGGTGAAAAACTTCGACCAAAACTCCATCATGATTTTAACTAATCTTAAAATCAGACGCTAGACTTAAAAAACATGCTAGTCTGTGAAGTAGCCAGTCATGTCTGGACAACCACTGAGCTTTGAACTGACTTTCCAAATGTTCAAGCCTTTTGTAAACTTCTGTAAACACAGAACAAAGCAAATGGCACGGAGCAGTACAATAATAGTCTGTCTTTAATCTGTCAACATAGCACAGCAAAGAGTTAGCCTGTTGTTAGCCTAGCGCATAGCAGCATGTTAGCTTTGTTTTCATCTCTGGGAGCGTAAATTCAAAGCAGGAAGATGGAATTTACTCTCTTTCCCGCGAAAACAATCACCACCGAGAAAAGCTTCCACCAATGCAGACTGTGCGGTACAATAAACAAACCTCCCGTTCTAATTCAGTGGAAAAAGATGCCTATGGAAGCAGTTGGGAAAAAGGGATAAAAAAGTGCAGTGACTTACCTGGGGCCAGTTCTATAACGGTGACTTGTCCCTCTGAGGGGAAGAGGATCTTTGGGGGTTTGTCCGTCAGTGGAGCTGCAAGACATGAAAAGAAGTTGAGGTTAAAAGACAAATCTTTAAGATGCACAACAGTGGGCGAAGGAAGGATAAATACTATTGGAACAATAAGACAAATACTGTAATATAGCTGACACTTTAGATTAGAGCCCGTGAGTTCAAAGGCGTGCTGCAGGCCGCGGTACTTTTGGGCGACCAGAAAAAACACTCTATTAATAATGGACTCTCACAGTTGTACTACTCCAGGCCCAAAGGCTTTACCTGCAGCTGGAGCAGGAGCCTGGGCTGCTGTTTTAGACATAAAGTTACAGAAAGATGTTGAAATCAAAGAAGTTTTTCATTGTGCTTCACATTCGGTGCACTGAAGCTGGACATACCATCGGACGCTGAAGTGACTCAGAGGAGAGTTAAGTTGAAGTGAGTTAGTTTAAAGGGGGGGTATTTTCAAGCTTTACATCATGTTATTATGTCATTCCCTCATTAAAAACATGCCTGAAGTGTTGCCTTGGCACATTCACGTATTTTTGAGTAATCTGTAAAAACTCTGATGGCGGCCATTTTAGGGATAGGTTTGCCTGAGTCCTCCTAGGAACGCCCCCACCTCCTGGAGACGCCTCCGAGCTTTCGTCACCAGCCGAGTAACCGACCACTGCTCCTCAGCAGAACCCCCTCCCCACTGATGCCACAGACAGCGTGTGGAGGGGGCGTGTCGGAAAGGTCAGAGGTTCTTAAAGAGACAGAGGCCTATTTCAAGACATTCACTACAGCCATTTTGAGAGAGCAATTTTATACACAGCAGTTATTCTAATTTACTGCATTGACAGACCAACAGAAGGTTTGGTCATCATTGTAGTGTGATATTGACTGGTGCTATGTGATTGAAAAAAGCATAATACCCCCTCTTTAAAGGGACTAGATGCAAGTTGTCATTTTTAAACTCACTACTGCCACTTCAGGTCTTACGCCTAACTACAGTTTCTATATTAAGCTTGTGCACTTTTGTGACACATACATAGGAATTTGTGCTCTACAAGTCAGGGGCCGGATTGAATCATTTTACGGGCCGGATTTGGCCCGTGGGCCGCCTGTTGGAGACCACTGCTCTCAAAGTGAGCTACAAATGTGGAAATATGTGTTAAATAATAAATCTGCTGGGCTGAAACGATGTCTCAGTACTTCCTTGCGTGAGTTGCATGTGTGGGAAGGTTAAAAGTACAAAGTTTAAGGTGTACAGAGTGTCATATAGATGTTCCAGGGAATTACAATTACACCACCTGATGTGTAACTACATGTGAGCGTGGGCTGTAATCTAAAGTGGGGCACTATGTACACTGTTCTTG
The DNA here is from genome assembly GCF_951799975.1 of Gobius niger. Classification (NCBI taxonomy): domain Eukaryota; kingdom Metazoa; phylum Chordata; class Actinopteri; order Gobiiformes; family Gobiidae; genus Gobius; species Gobius niger. Next base: position 5,505,844 of record NC_136874.1, read on the forward strand.
TACTTTACCTGTTCCTGTGTAATGACCTGTACTTACATGGGTAATTACTTTCTTGTTTCCTGCTCCTACACGTGGAAACTCGTGGGCTGTAATCTAAAGTGTTACCGATTTAAGTAACAGACAAAAGACCAAACTGTGCTCCTTCGGTGGAACTGTTTTTTGTTCTTAAAACATGTTGCTAAACGCAGATTGTTTGCGAATGTAGAAAACAGCTGCGTGTCTAGTCAACCATCGTCTCTATAGAAGACCATAACCCCCCGGGGCGCAGACCACAGCTACTTCCACTAAAAGGAGGTCATTTTATGGATGAGGATCTTGTTTTAGCCTGACGAATTTAAGTCTCCAGCACAAAGCCAGAATCCACCGCTCAAACTGTGCCGCCGAAACCTTCTCTAAAACCTGCATAATGAGTTGTAAATTTGTTGTATTTGTTGACTTGGAGGTCACAATTCAGATTCAGAATCCCTACTCCATATTTATATTTCACACTCTGCAAAAATCGGAAGCTGTATTTGGTTTCTAACCTTTGAATGTAAATGAAAGGAAAGAGTGAGCGCAGATTCAGGATATATAAAGCTTTGGTCCCGCTCTGTATCATTAAAGTGGGTCCTCAGTGTTGTCCTAATGGAGCTGATGGTCTGTTAAACTCTGTATTAGCAGCGGCCGCTTCACTGGCCTCACCAATCCCCACGTACCACCACATTAGACCCGTGTTTTGGTCTGGCAATATTTAAAAAAAAAACAGCTGGAAATCCAAATTAAGAGGAAGCACCCCGAAGTATGTATTCACTGCCATCACTGCTGCGACTTAAGAAGCAACACTCATTAAAAGTACACAGAAAGCTTCATCGCCGGCCACCTTTTGTGTTTTCTTGCTCTGGTTCATTTACATACTCCCACGGGCGTGAGCTAAGTGTTGTTTTGAAATGATCCTAAATGATCTTCAACGTTTGACAAATTAGGCCCTTATTTTCGCCGTCTGCAACTCTCCATACGTCACACTTCCCAGGAGAGCGGGGCTTCAGTTTCAGGAGGCAGGTTATGCTCATTTCAAGGTTACTTTTGTATTGGAGGTAATTTCCTGCGCCTGAAAGACATGGAACCATAAGAGTGTTCTGTATAGAGCTTATAGAAAACACTCTGTTTCTCTCTGACTGTTTCGTGAGAGAGAGGAGAAGTACATAGAGCCAGATAAGTGAGTAAGTTCTCCAGTTGTCATTATGCAACTGTACAACGACATTTTGAAAAGATGATTCAGAGCCGCTGTGACCCTGCAGGCTCCCATTGTGGGTCAACCTGACCCGCATGTTTTTGGAGGTAGGGGAAACTGGAGTGCTGCCTTCAGTCTCCTCTGAAACGATTCACTGCTGTCCGAGTTTGTCCCCGTTTCAGAGCGTGGCGTCCTGCACTGGTCACCTCTTTCCTCCTTCACATCTTCATCTTTGTCCTCCTCCTTCTTCCTTGGCTCTGACGCCATTCTTCACCTCAGGATCACCTGTGATCTCCGCCTTACAGTCAATATAATCCGTCTTCTTCGCGCATTATGTCAGTATAGGGATAGAAGACTTCATTTCACATCTC